>NC_064628.1:439181519-440431519 GCF_023864275.1 Schistocerca cancellata | reverse complement strand
GCGGTTCTCTTTTCTCCAAAGGTCTCTTTAATTTTCCTTTAGCCAGTATCTATCTTACCCCTAGTGAGAAAATCAAGTACTCACTGTGTGTAGAATGTGTTCAAAAGTGAGTAAAATAAGACATGGAAACACAATTTCATACAAACTATGCTTTAAAGTGCAAAACTGATGTATTAGCATTGAGAGTTTTCTATTGATGGTGTCAAGTCACTGGGCAGAAATAACCAAAATTTATAGTAAACCACTCTTTATTCATGCATGATCACATGAAAATATAGAACATAATCTGAAACAACAAAAGTGACAATGTTTCCCAAAGCTCAGCCCCCCCCCCCCCCCCCCCCGGGAATGTGCAGCAATGGGGAGAGGAAAGGGGCATTGTCGAATACAGGTGTAATGTAGGCTGCTCACCGGGTGCCAGTTGATCATGCCATGGTTGGTCCATGGAAGGCATGGGAGGACCATTTCTCACAGAGTCAGGGAGGTTCATGCAGGGTTGGCTAGAGAAGATACAGTCCACCATCCAGTAAGGAGGATGGACGGGTCAACCTATATGTGTGAACAGGACCAGCACAGAAGTTGGCAATGTTTGGGGAATGGCAGAAGAGGGGGACATGCATCTTGAGCATACCGTTGATGCTGAGTGTCACTGTTATTCTAGCTGCATCCATCTCATCTTGAATGGGGACTGTGCCCAGGATGGTTACATGTGAAGTGGATGTGGCCTTGTGCAGAGCCTTCCTCGCATGAAGGACAAAGAGTGAAGGAAAGCTCATTGCAAGGATGCCCAGAAGTGTTGATAGAAAAGCTGAGCTCATCAATAGTAGTCATAACTGGCATTGTAGGAGATGGGGGAGGGGGATATTGTAGTTTAGGAGAAACACAAGTACACACTGGGGGAACAGCAGGTAACAGCACTTGCAATGCTGTAATGTCACAAGCAATGTGTGGCTGAACCTGAGGCAGGAGATCATCACACACAGAGCCTCAGTGAGACAAGGGAGGGGGGTCATTACACACAACCAATTAGTGACTGATGCGCATATGCTCAAAACACACAAGATCTGGTTGGTGCACAGGCGGAGGTGTGGTATGTGTAGGTCCAGGGTCATCCCATGATGGTGGAGAACTCAACTTGAGAGGTTGTGGGATATATTCTTTGATCATTCTCTGGTTTAATGCCCTGAAGTGTAACTGTCTGATGCAATTGACACCGCCAAAGGAGGTGATCAAGGCTGTTTTTGGTATGTCACTGTTCTATACATATTTGTAAACATGGATTGTGGTAGTCGTAAGCATTAAAAATTCATGCTCCAGTTAGTAGTCGGCTTTTTTAAATCCCATCCCCAGCTCTTTTCTTTGAACAGTGATTACCATGACTATGAATTCTTCACTGACATTATGCTGACTGGTCGACTTCCATTGGAGTTTAAAAAGGCAAAGATAATATCTGTTCTGAAAGATGGCAAACCCAGCAACATGGTAGAAAGCTATTGCCCCATTGCCCTACTTAGCTGCTGCTACAAGCTTTTTCAAAGGATAGTATATAATAGAATATGTAGTGCTATCCTAGTGATTGTTCCAGTTGATCAAGCAGGCTTCAGACCAGGGTGTAACTGTTGCAACCAAGTAGTGTCTCTCACATCCTTCATAGAGTCAGGATAGCAAATGAAGCAGAAAACATCTGTGGCATTTGTTGATCTAACTGCCCCCTTCGACACTGTGTGGAGGGAAGGCCTTATCTACAAATTTCTCTGCATCATACCCTGTAGAACACTGGCTGGTCTGATTAACAGCATGCTAAGCAATTGGAAGTTCCAGGTAATCACTGGAAGCAACATAAGTAAGGAGAGGAAGCTAAACAATGGATTGCCACAAGGGTCAGTTCTCTCACCATTACTGTTCAATCTATATCTATCTGATATAACTGACACTTCATCCAGAAAATTCTGCTATACCAATGACCTGGCTCTAGCCGTACAACACCAGGAAATGAAGACAACAGAAGAGATTCTAACCAATGACCTGTCTGTATTAGATAATTACTTCAAAATCTGGAGACTCCAACTGAGTGTGAGTAAAACAGAAGTGTGTTGCTTCCATTTAAATAATCAGTTGGTGAATGTAAAACTGGAAGTAAGTTTCAGAGGCAGAATTCTTCATCATAATTGGAAACCAAATTATCTTGGTGTCATTCTGGACCATACACTATGCTTCAAATAACACCTTCTTAACTTGGTTCAAAAGTTGAGGACTTGAAACAACATCCTCCATAAGCTATGTGGAACTACCTGCCAATCTTCAGCAACCACCCTACGATCTTCAGCTCTGGGCTTCGTGTACTCAAGTGCTAAGTACTGTGCACCTGTTTGGATGAACAGTCATCACACAAGGCTTGCTGACACCCAGATGAATACGACAATGTGCATAATATCTGGCGCAATCAGGTCTACTCCAGTTTATTGGCTTCCACTGTTAACCGGTATAATACCTCTTGATCTATACAGATGTACTGCCCTTATGAGGGAATTCTGCAAGATCTCCAGGAATTCTAATCTACCTGTGCATAGCAAACTGCCACTTTTAAATCGTAGGAGACTGAAATCACGCCATCCATCTCTGTATGATGCTGCTGACATGGTTGTATAGGATTTCAAACCCCTTGAAGGTCGGTGGGAAGCAGTGACAGATGTGAGCCTGCATAACATCTTCTCAGGTGCTAAACTTCCAAGTGGATTCGACCTACCACGCAAGACCTGGACTACTTTCAACAGAATCTGTACTGGACATGGCCAATGCAGGGATACTCTCTTTAAGTGGAAGAAGCTGCCTATTCCAGCCTGTGACTGCAGAGCTCCATGCCAGACTGTTCACCACATTGTCAGTGAATGCAGAATTCAATCCTTTCAAGGTGCTGAAGAGGACTTCCTGCTAGCGATTCCAGATGCAGTGCGCTGGATTGAAGGACTGAGTATTCAGTTGTAAAGTCAAACTTAAGTTTCTTTTGTGTAAATATGTACATGTAATTTAATTTTATGATATGTCTGTATTAGCCATACGCTAAATAAATAAACCATGACTATGAAACTAGACACAGAATTGACTTCCACAGAGAAGTACATACGAAAGCCTTGTATCAAAAAAGTGTAATATATCATCCCAAAATTCTTTTTAGTGTCCTTCCCTTGAGAGTTAAAAAGATACCAGAGCTGCACATTTTTAAACATGAGCTTAAGAAAATATTTATAAATGAAAGTTTTTACAGTGTTGATGGGTACATAAATTTTATGAATTTGAGGACATCCATAAATTAAGTTACACATAGCCATGTGTCACCAGATAAAATGTTAACTTAGAATTTGTTGCGTTATCTGTATGATTTTGTTTTGTTTATGTACTTACTAGGGGCGTTTGAAAAGTCCGTGCAAAAATAAAAACCATGTACGTGTTTGGGGTAAACCTTTTTTGTTTTTCAACATAGTCTCCTTTTAGACTTATACACTTCATCCAAAGCTGTTCTAATTCTCTCAAATCACAACATTAAAAACTTTGGAAAGGAAGTACTATACTCAGTAATTGTAAGAGAGAGAGGGGGGTGGGGGGAGGGGGAGGGTGGCGATGGAGGGAGAGGGAAGGAGGAGGAAAAATTGTCGTTTCTGCTGAGAACTCTGTGTGAAAAACGGTGCTTTCATTGAATTTACTAATCATTTGTGTAGATATATATTATATTGAAATGTCATCCCAAGACACTTGTCAACAATGAATATGTGTCAGAAAGTAGTGAAAAAAGGGAATTTTTTAAGCTGAATAAACATAACATATGTCTGTGACACAATCATGAAGTAATTGCATTTCATTGTTCAAAACATTCTTGAGTAAAACCTTAACAAGTTGGAATAAAATAAAAGTAAAATATTTCAAATTATTTATATACCCCCTGGGAACATCAGGCCCCAAGCTCTTCCAGTTCCTAGCATACTCCAAAGCATCCATATAGAAACACTGGACTTTGGTCTTACGATTCATCATCTTCTTTCTGAAAAAGAAACATATAGTCTTTTAGCACTTTTCTTATGGTATGCACCCACAGTTGCGTGTGTTTGAATTATTGTCAAATTACACATTTATGTTGTTCATGTCTCACAAGAAATGTATTAGTAGAGTGCTGGACCTTTACACATTCAAACTGTTTTGGAGTTAATGTAAACTGCAAAGACAACTTTCTTTTAAATGTGGGAAAAAGTTTCATTTTTTGTACAGAGAAGCACTCTTTTCATTTTTACTCATGTTATTGACTCAGAGGTACACTGATTAATCATGTATCATAAAGTTACAATGATGACATGTGACAAATAATGTATTCTGAAATACTTGTGAGTTCTCAGTATTGTAATGCACAGGGATGCCCCATAGATACCAGCCTATTTTGTTTTTTTCAAGGGTTCAAACATCTAATTTTTACAGTTCTGAATGTGGTATAGACATCCACTCCTCAATTGATTTCAGCCCACATTTATAATGAAAACATACAACTTTATAATATGAAAAGTCACAACCATTGAAATTCATGGTAAATTTAACTTGAATAAATTGCAAATAGCTGTTAAGTGATGGTTTGTTAATGACTGCTTTCACTGCGTTAAAGCAGCATCTTCAGATGGTTAGTAGTGTCACATGAAGATGCCCCCAGTGTCTGTAGTCACAGAATCCATCCCATGAAGAGGGGAAGTCATCAACAAATAATAACCGGCAGAGCATTGGTGCCGAATAGTGCAGGGGATGAGGTAGCTGTAGTTGACCATCAGAAGGGTAAAACACTGGAAGCATCAGCTGTATAATGGAAACATGCAGACTGTAGGTTGGGGGCACTGATGGAATGGTGGTACCAATGACAAAGGTAACTATCATTGATGAATTACTGACATAGATTATTTGCATAGGTTTGAGAGGCTGACCCCAAGGGAATCATAGTTGATGCAACCCTATTCAGGATCCATTGTTATGTGTACATGCAGAGTTTGCATAGTAGTTCTTTGTTTCCAATATTTAGATGGAAGACCAAAGAGACAAAGGGCACTGCAGGTCCTTAATACCTTAGATGAAGAAGCTGCCTGAAATGAACAAACAGATTATGTCACTATCCATGTACATTTAACAAACACTGAAGAGTCCATAAGGGAAACATAAAATTGAAGAAAGAAGATGTAATTTCGGAATAAATAGAATGAACTGTAGAAATGGAGGTTTTCCTCTGTTTAAATATATCATTTTCTCTGACTTTTGAAAATTGTATTTAGACTTTATTGAGTTTAATGTTCATGATTAAACAATGTCTACAGCCAAGGAGTTCACAGTTCAGTTGCTGAATGGACTCCAAGAACACGTCTTAAGAATACTGAAATTGCTCTAACCATTACTCCACCTCCAAAGCTTAGTGGTCATCACGTCTGGCTGCCATGTGGGGGACTTATGTTGAGTTACGGTACAGCACGAGATGTTTTCTTAGTGGGCAGAGTGAAATTATGTGTACTCAACCTCATGAGACCATGTGAGGTGCTACATGAATGAAAACTAGTGACTCCAAGATCTGAAACCCTGACAATAACTGAAAGAGTGGTATACTGATCACAGGCCTCTCCCTGCAACATCAAAACACCACCATAAGGCAGAGGATGGCATGGATGCTGGTCAGCATCATGTGGGCATTTGGGCCTGATCAAGGAGTATTTTTTTCCTTTGCTTTCATCATCAAAGCCATTTGCATCAATGCACTTTACATTGGCAGTGGAGGATCTTGTATCTGCTTTGGAGGACATCTCACCATCAACAGAGAATATTTCACCACTTGTGGGGTCTCAGTTCACTGGCAGTGAGAGACTCTTCACTGACAGCTGAGGACCTTGCACTGGAAGTCGTAGATCAGTCACCAGCAGTAGAAGGAGACCCTTTGCTGGCAGCTGGTGATCCAGCCTCACCAATAACTGCTGTGGAGAGCACTACAACACAGCCAAAAGGAAGACCTGCAAGTTGCAGAAGACCCATGGTGCTCAAGGATTTTTGGTATGTTGCCCCTAAACAGCAGCAAATATTACATAACAAAATGTGAGTACAACTGTCACCAGTCTCATTTCTAGTGAGTTTCATATTTTAAGCTATAAGTACAAGATATCAGAGGTGCCACATCTTTAAATGTAGGTGCCCCCTCCCCCCATTGCAGTTGCCCTCCATATTATGAGGCTGGGTGTGGCCAATGCAACTTTTAGCTGTTTCCTGACAACAGCCAGTTTCCCTTGCATTCTCATACAAGAAGAACAGTTTATGTCCATCTCCAACAATGTTGATTTTAAGCTTCCAGACGAGGTTTTCTGCATTCAATGTACATGTCTACTGAAATAAAAAGGAAAATGAAATATAAAGAAAATACAGTAATCACTTACACTGCACGAGGACCAAACGTAATTGGTGCAGTACCAGATGGTGCTCCAAGTGCTTTCTGTGACCCAGCAAAAGCAACATCAATGTCCCATTTGTCAACAAATATTGGAACTCCACCTAATCCTACTACTGCATCCACAATCAGAAGGCAGTTGTATCTGAAAATTAGATCAATGTGTAATGTGCATTGCTTCAGAAACACAGTGAAGAATGGAATCTGAGAAAGTAGTTGACAAGTAATTATGTGGATAACAGATTGCAGAAACATATATATTAGTTGCACAAAGAAGTAGGAGACGAGGTACTGGCAGATGTAAAGCTGTGTGGACAGGACGTGAGTTGTGCTTGGGTCGCTCAGTTGGTAGAGCACTTGCCCGTGAAAGGCAAAGGTCCGGAGTTCGAGTCTCAGTCCAGCACACAGTTTTAATCTGCTAGGAAGTTTCAAGTTCCATATACCTATAATTTATTGTTAATGGTCATATGAAATGCCAACTGAAAACCAAGAAATTACAGTGAAATCAACTGAAACATTGTAACCTAAAAAGTGAAGAAACTAAAAATTCAGACTGCCTTGAAAGAGTATATGACAAAAAAATATTGTTACTTAATATAGTCACTTGTATAACTTTAAAAGAGATATAGTACAGGCAGCAGAAAAATAATAGGACTGAAAGTAGCAGAAAAGTGACAGGCATGGATAATAGATGATACACTGAAATCATAAAGTAACATCAAACATGTAAAACTGTTGAAAGTGAACAGCAGAAATAAGGCTCATTCATATGAAATTTAATTAGTCATCTACAGCAGTTTCTGGCTGAAATTGAGACCTGGGTGAGAAATAATGGCCTGAAATTAAATCTAAGAAAGACACAAATCATTCACTTTGATCCCCAAAAAATTATACCATGATTGTCCTCACATGGTATTTCTAATATATCCTGTACAGCTTGTTTTGTGCTAGAGAAAACAAATTTACATAGAGTCTTTAGGCTACAGAAAAAAATCATTAGAGCCATGGCAGGTGCAGAAAAAAGATAATCGTGCAGACCTCTGTTCAAGACCCTTGATCTTATGACTGTTCCTGGCCTCTATAGCTATGAGACAATTAAGTTTTCTAAACAAAACACAACTTTTTGAGGATAACCTGTTTAATCATGATTATGAAATAAGAAACAAAAATCAGTATAAGTCACAAACTCATAGGCTAAAATTGCTAAAACATACTATATTGGTATGAGACTGGGAATTAAAGTCTGAGAAAAATTTAAAAATTATGAACCAGAAGAATTTGGACATCATTTAAAAAATACCTAGCAAGTAAATATTATTACAGTGTAGAAGAAGTTATGACTGACTGTCACAAGTAACTGTGCCTGATGTTACATTTTATTCTCCCATGCTAAAAAAGTACTTTAAGTAAATACTCATTCTTAATTTTACTTTATTTTCAACATGATTATTTTAAATCATTTTGTGGTACTTAAAATTACAAAATACCTGTAATTATTCTGTATACTTACAATTAGAAATAGCTTTAAACTGACATGTCGCCTATGTCCCAATCATCTGTTTGTATATGACATGTTATGTGACAATAAAGTTTCTATTCTATTTTATGTAAAAGTAACCAAGAATGCAGGATATTCAGCGAAGAATGGACACAAAACTGTACACAGTGATTTAAATCCTGCACACAGGCTAACAAAAAATAACTTTGGAAGTATTGGACAAG
This sequence comes from Schistocerca cancellata, assembly GCF_023864275.1. Taxonomy (NCBI): domain Eukaryota; kingdom Metazoa; phylum Arthropoda; class Insecta; order Orthoptera; family Acrididae; genus Schistocerca; species Schistocerca cancellata. Next base: position 440,423,349 of record NC_064628.1, on the reverse strand, counting down.
GGGCTCAGTGATAAGAGATGAAGGAGGTGACTGGGCAGCATAAATAAGAAGCAGATGGGAACAATACTTGGAGAACCTCTATAGAAATGAGGTAGTTGAAAATAAGGCACAATAACTCTAAAGCCATCAGATCAAAGAGTGAAATAAAAGAAACTAGGAAAGTTTCATGAAATTTTGAAAAGAATGTAGCTTTTATACTTACAAGGCAAGCAAGGATTAATGCATGAGAAAATTAATGCACAATCAGTCTACTATTATGTGTCTTCAAAAATAACCATACAACTAATTTATTGAAGAACAATAGGGAGAATTGTAAAACAATAGGAGAGGATCATTTTTGTTTCAGCAACAATGGGAGACTGATGGGAGAAATTTACCTTTGTGGCTGAAAACAGAAGGAAAAATGTATATTAAAAAAAAGGAAGGATAGGGTGTACAATGCATTCATGGATTTTGAGAAGGTTTTTGTTAATTTGAATGGAATCTGTTTCATCCACATTAACAAATGCCTTCTCAAAATGTTTTCCATTGTTTGTAAATGAGGAATCAACTACAAGGATAGAATAGTAATATATTTTCTTTAAGCATAGGAAACTGGAGTAGTCAGCACTGACAGAATGACAAATGATGTCAAAACCAGGAAAGTTGTGGGATATATTTTCCCAGTGTCACCATTAGTATTTGATTGGCATTTGAAGAGTCTGTGAGGGATGTAAAGGATTATCTCATAGCAGTAGCTGTTTGTCACAGACAGGAAATCAGCATGATATGGTCTGCGGATAACACAGTAGCAGTTGCTAATGGACAGGAACTGAGTGAATTATTTTATGAAATGAAATATGTGCTACCTTATGGGTGTAATAAGTGTATAAATTTTAAAAAAATTAAGGTAACAGAGTGTGCTGTAGATGGGTGTGGTGGATGGCCAAATACTGAACTTAGGCTAGAGGCTGTAAAAGAGGAGTTTGAATAGTGCTGTCTTGGAAATTGAATAGATAAAGAAATAAGATCCAAGAAAATTGTAGCAGCACAGCGGCATAAGAATAAAGGCTTTCTGTAAAATGAAACATAATCCAAGAGATCAGGAAAATATCAATAAAAAGCTGTTTTTGTAGCATGATTGTGTGTGCATAAAGTGGACAGAAATGACACAATTAGTACCTTCAAAATGTGGTTCTACCAGAGACGCTTGATGGTCAGGTGAGTTGAGTGTGTAAGAAATGAATATGTTCTGCAACAGATTAACAAAAAACAGTGCCTAATAAAGAACATTATGTATCAAAGAGAAAGAAGGATAGGACATACGTAATATCACAAGTGCTTGCTGAAAACTGTAGCCATAGTTAAAGGGATGATGGAAGAAAAGAGCAGACATTAGAGATCAGAAATGGAGCAAGTGTGAGTCATGTCTGAGGTTTGCATACATTTGAAATCAAGGAGCCATGTTATGCCAGTGCTATACTGGCCTCCTTCTTAACCACTACAATTCCACAAGTGTGATGAGGCTGAGAATGGTGGCACTGTTGTTACCTCCTCCTTGTCAACCCATTCCATCTTACTGAGGAGTGCAGGATTGTTAGCAAAGTCATGACTTAGTACAGAACTGAGGACACAATCTTGCTGATGTAAACTAGCTCTGAGAGGGTGTAAATGAGTGACTCCCAAAATCAGATGCCCTCTAATGAAGCTTTTTTTGTGAGATTGTGTAGGATGCAAGATGAGAATTAAGTGATGCAGTGTATAAACTGAAAAGGTATGCAATGTCAGAAAAAAACATTGAAATTGTAGTCTACACCTCAGAAGACCAGAAAACATACAATGTTTGCCAAATTCAAACAAAATGGTTGTATCCTTGTTTTTCCATATGTGTTCCACCAAATGTCACTGTTATGGCCCTATGATGAAACATATTATTTGTGGCATCTTGAAGTTATAGGATAATATCATGTTGTGTACCTTATCATACATTTCTGTAACTTTTTCAAAGACTGCTGTACATTTTTTTTAATTATTAACTACCATCTAGAGAATACACTCCATCCTTCTGTCCTGTTTTCCTGTACTGTTACCACAGATCAAGTTATGTGTCAAAAATGTGTATGTCAACATGATTGTTACACATTCTCTGAATAGCAATTGCATATTAAAATAAATTAACAGCAGTATTCAAAACATATATGCCACAGTTAGCAATGGAAATGATGCAACTGCAGTGGAACAGTAACAATGACAGGAGTAATAAATACTTATTTTAGTATTCACCATTACTCTTGTTTTTAGCTTCTTGTGTATTTCATATAACTGAAAGAAATGGATGTATCAAGCACATACTTATGACACAGTGGTCCAATATGCTGCACATCCTGAAGAACTCCAATTGAGCTCTCTGCCTGTACTATGAAAAATATCTGTGGTTTATACTTTTGTAATGCTTCCTCAATCTCATTCAAAGTGAATGTCTTCCCATGAGTTGTTTCTATTATATGTACAGTTGCCCCTGCAAAATATAGTCAGTAACAATTCTTTTTAAAATGGAAAAACTTAAAATAATTATAATAATTTTACAGTTAAAATTATATTTAGAAACACTGAAAATTCTAAATGAATTTGAAACTTTAAGTCTACAAACTATGTTGAATCAGAAGTGAGTAACCTTGCTGAAACTACAGTCATGTTCACTCATTCATAAATGATGAATCACGACTGTGACCAACAGAAACATTTTACAGGAAACCAAGAAAGTTTTTAAGATACTGAATACAAATTAAAACTTGCCAGGCAATGTAAATTGGGTCAATCATAGTAATAATACAGCCACTATGTGCTAGCATTCATTAATTAATTCATTTTAATAATTTACACGTTGTGTTCTGTAAATCTCACCATAAAGAAGAGCCTTAAAGGATGAGGAATGGATCAAGCTCCTGACATGCACCTACTTCTCCTTTGAGAGAAAGGTATATAAACAACATGGCCACCCACATGCTACCCTCGTATGCCAGCCTTTTTATGAGCCATTAGAAAAACCTTCCTAATCTCTCAAAATCTCAAATCTTTATCTGGTTCAGGTTCAATGATGGTATCTTCACAATGCAGACCCAAGGTCCAGACGTCCTATCCTCATTCTGCCACAACCTTGTCATCTTCTCCCCCACCTGCTTCGCCTGGCCCTCCTCAACCAAATGTGCCATCTTCTTGAATTTTGACATACACCTCTTTAACCACTACCCACCAACAGTACCTGCATTTCAAAAGCTGTCATTCCTTCCACACCAAAAAAGTAGCTCCCATACAGCCTGGCCACCCATGATCAGTTTATCTGCAGTGACAAGAACTTCATGGCCCAGAATGCTGAAGGTCTTGCAAAGGCCTTCATAGAGAAACCTAGGCCACAAACAGATTTTCTGTGCCATATCCTCACAAACCTAATCCTCCCACTACCTACAAGAATCAGTTACAAAGGTGTGCTGCCTTATCATCCGATGTCACACTGGACTAGAAAAATGAACCATACCCTTCACCAGGGCTTTGATTATCTATTATCATGCTCAAAAATGAGGGACACCCCACCTAAAATCCTTCCCACCCAATCTAAAGTAGTATTCTATTGTCCACCTACTGTAAATCTTGGTCCAATCCCATGCCACTCCATCTCCCAATCCCTTGTCACAGAGATCATATCCCTGTGGAAGACCTACATGGAAGACCTGCCCAGTTCATCTACCCAGTATTTCCTAGTCCTTTCCTGTCACAGGTTTATCCTACACCATCAGAAGCAGGGCCATCTGTGAAAACAGTCATGTCATAAACCAACTCTGCTGCAATCACTGCTCAGCTTTTTATGTCAATATGACAAATAATCAGCTTTCTAGCAGAATGAATGACCACCACCAAACAGTGGCCAACAACAGAGCTGACCAACCCATGGCACAACATCCTCAATTTCAATGGTTGCTTCACAACCCAGGCCATCTGTTGTCTTCCCTCCAAGCAACTTTTCTGACTAAACAAACAGGGGTTATCCTTGCAATACATCCTTAACTCCTGTAACCATTCTGGCTTCAGTCTCCATTAACTCACTCACCCTGCATTCTCCACACAACAGGTTCTCCTTCCTCTGCCCTGCCACTTCCTCTCAGTCCACATCTCCATCTCACTTTCATAGTGTACCACACCCCACTGGCTGTGGGACCCATGCATCACATGCCAGCCTGTGCACCTACCATCCCCCTGTCCTTCATTCCTACTCAGCAAACCTGCTCCCTCCTCTGAGCTGATAGCTACCCACTCCCAACCCCTTTTCCTGCTTTCTGCCTCTCTCTTCCTCTGCCCAACGCACCCCACACATCTGCCAAAATGTAGTTTCAGCATGGTGTATTGAGAATATGACAATGCAGGGCACAGGTGTGTGTGTGTATGTGTGTGTGTGTGTGTGTGTGTGTGTGTGTGTATTTGTACTCTAACTTGACAAAGGATTTCTTCTGAAAGCTAGCAAATATTCTTTGTCCTTTTTGGGTGCTTGTCGATGACTCAGTACTTTTGCTACTTGGTGAGTCTTCTCCTTTACTCTTCTTAAAGTATCCACATTGTACATCAGCACATGGAAGCAGTCAGAGGAGATTACTTCTTTAAGGCATACTAACAAAGGGCTATGATTAGTGCTAATCAAGTTGATAATTATAGGGATTACTTGTGGACTGGTGTGTATATGTGCAATAGAAGAAAATCACATATTTTCAAGTAAGCTGCTGCTTCTCCTGTTACAACGTGCTGCTGCTGTTCTTATAAACTACTCATTATTAAGCATTTTTGTAAATTAACTTATTTCAGAAACCATTAGCATTTGTCTACATCCAGGAAAAGTTAAACACCAGTTTAATGAACATTAGTATTAAGCACAATTCACAACTCTGTCCCAAAATTGCAATAACTTATAGATCAAGTACAGCAGTTCAGGTACGCAATATTATTGCTTTCACATGTAGCTCTTTTTGATGGGCTGGAATAGGATGAGCTGGTGGATGCATAGGACAGGTATTGCATCTGATCTCCATGGGTGTATGGCACATACGGTTGGGGATTGAGAGAATAGGGGAGTTGGGTGTACAGACGGACATGGGAATTTTGTATATTGGGTCAGCAGTGACATGCCACTTTGTGAGAGGAAGGATTGCAGGTAAGATACTCATTTCCACATCTGATGTAACTTTTGAACAACCTTTTTTGTGGGCATGATCACCAACAAATTGTCTGCCCTAGTGAATGGCCAATGTCAGAGTGTTGCTATAAGCAGATTTGTCCACCCATTAGTGGAACACAATACTGAGCACAACATGCTCAACTTCAGTGGCTGCTTCACAACCTATGCCATCTGGATCCTCCCCCTTCCGCAGTGACAGTGTCTGAATTAAACAGGCAAAAATTGTCATTGCAACATACCTCTCCCTCCTGAAAGCCTCTCAGCCTCAGTCTCCACTGTCCCACACCCACCTCCACTTCTGTACTGGTGCCACCACTTCACTCATTCTACTCTTATACTCCAAAATCATTCTCCTACTCTGCTCTATTGCCCCCACCCTGCTCAATCCCTCTAGTGTGTGCCACATGCAACATTCCTTGCCACTGTCAGAGTGAGCTCATCAGTGCAATATTTCTATCTCATTCACTTGGTGCCTCTCCTTCCCAGGCAGCAGCCACCTTTTGTAAAGGTATTGCCCTAATGGCTATTTCCCAGAGCAGTGACTTTCCTACTTCAAAAGTTGTGTTATCATTTTAATACTTGTATTTTGTATGCAGTAAGCTAATAAATATATTTGTTCAAATGATTCAATATCCTACAGAAAAATCTGTAATTATTACATTAAGTAAATTGTTTGCAATGAGATCTTGTGAACAGAGTTGTGAGGGAGTTGGATGAAGAGTTTTTTTTTTTTTTTCATCGGTCTTCTGACTGGTATGATTTTCCAACCACATCATCTCAGCATAGCACTTGCAACCTACTTCCTCAGTTATTTGCTGGATGTAACCCAGTCTCTATCTCCCTCTACAGTTTTTACTGTCTACAGCTCCGTCTAGTACCATGGAAGTTATTCACCGATGTCTTATAAGATGTCATATCATTCCGTCCCTTCTTCTTGTCAGCATTTCCCACATATTCCTTTCCTCTCTGATTCTGCACAGAACCTCCTCATTCCTTGCCTTATCAGTCCACCTAATTTTCAACATTCACCTGTAGCACCACATCTCAAATGCTTCAATTCTCTTCTGTTCCGGTTTTCCTACAGTCTATGTTTCACTATCATATAATGCTGTGCACCAAACACACATTTTCAGAAATTTCTTCCTCAAATTAATGCCTATGTTTGATACTAACAAATTTATCTCAGTCAGCAACACCTTTTCTGCCAGTGCTAGTCTGATTTTTATGTCCTCCTTTCTCCATCTGTCATTGGTTATTTTGCTGCATAGGCTGTAGAATTCCTAACTTCATCTACTTTGTGACTATCAATCCTGATGTTAAGTTCCTTGCTTTTCTCATTTCTGTTACTTCTCATTACTTTCATCTTTCTTCAATTTACTCCCAATCCATATTGTGTGCTCATTAGATTCTTCATTCCATTCAGCAGGTCATGTACCTAATTCTTCTTCCCTTTTACTCAGGATAGCAATGTCATCAGCGAATCATATCATTGATATCATTTCACCTCAAATTTTAATTTCACTCCTGAACCTTCATTTATTTCCATCATTGCTTCTTCAATGTATAGATTGGAGGGTAGGGGCTAAAGACTACATCCCTGTTTTACACACATTTTAATCTGAGCACTTCATTCTTGGTCTTCTACTCTTATTAGTCCTCTTGGCTCTTGTACATGTGTATATCAGCCATCTCTCCCTATAGCTTAACCCTACTTTCTTCAGAATTTCGAACATCATGCATCATTTGACATTGTCAAATCAGGTCAGCAAAACCTAAGAACAATCTTGATTTTTCTTTAGTATTGCTTCCACTATCAACCACAATATCAGAATTGTCTCCTTGGCCCCTTCACCTTTCCTAAAGCCAAATTGATTGTCATCTAACACATCAATCAATGAGAGTTACTTAATGAGACACAACACATGGGACTGTGTACAGTCTAATGATTCAAACAGTTTTCTTTGTAATGTTCAATGACATGGAGCTCGTGATCATCACATATATTTACTTCTGGGCACTGGTGGTGTAAAACAATATATGCTACAAGAAGAGAAGATTCATGTGCTAATTTTTCTAAAGCAGTCAGGTAGGCTCGGTGAACTGCCTTGGAAACACAGTGACCATAATGTAATTTTTTTATTATGTATTAAAAAACTTATAAATATTCAGCATGTAGCCATAACTACAAATTAATTTGTTGTTTGAATGCAATATGACTCATTCCATATCATTACAATTTTTCATAAAAACAACCCATGGACCATGAAACTAATTAACTAATAAAGTCAGCTCACACAAAGGTGGGCTGCAACTTATTACCAGTTCATCATCAGATACTATGCTTACAAAGAAGAGAAAAGGAGGATAGTAAAACATCAGAAACGGAAATCATAAATAGAATTAACATGTATATACAACTATATGTACTTGAATATATTACATAGTAACTCTTTGAACAGTCCCAGAGAGATGCTTATAATATAAACATATTTGTGCTGTGATTGTTGGATCTGAAGACTACAGTAAACTATCTAGCAGTATAAAGTTGGCAACACTTAAATTGCAAATGTAAGATTAGAAATATTCACAGTATAAAATTTATCACAGGACCAAGCAGTCTAAAGGTCAAATCAAATAAAAATTACTTAACCATCAGTATTGATAAGATAAATATGCACTAGATATAGGACAGATGACAGATGTGATCCACAGGTAGCAAGTGGTTGAAAGTGTACAAGAAGAAGATCAAAACCACTGTTCTATCAGACTACTATTAGCCAAGCTGGCAGAAGAAGGTACCTCAGTGTACAAAAAAGTGAAAAAACATGGTGAAGAGGCTTCTTAACGGACCAGAAAAGTCTTTGAAAAGGCCTTTCTTAGGAAACACTTTGTTCATTTAACAACTATTGGAAGTATTTTTTAACGTAATAAAAATTTAAAGCTCTTAGAGTATACAAATACCATCCTTTAGGAAAATAATGACACTTATGAGAATGTTGATCTCTTTTTGAGATTAAACTTTAAACCACTTGCTTTAAATCAGTCTTAGATTACAATATTTTTAAACCTGTTATGTATCATCTGAGATGTATCTAGTAAGGTTGAGTTTGGATCATTGATTATTGGGTTGTGTCTCCGTCAAACATGAGAGTTTTTGAACCACCCTTTAAATTCATTGGTAAATCATTTATTTAGGTTAAGAACAAGAGCAGGCTCTGTACTGATCCCTTGTTGGATTTACATTTTGTCAATGTGACTCTCTACTTACTGTTGTTTACATCTAGAATTTTGTGACCCACCTAGTCAAAGGCTTTTGCAAGGTACAAAATACACCATAATGCTAACTTATTTTGTTTAGTTGTAGTAAGATTTCAGTTCTGAGGTCCTGTATTGCTTTCTCTGTGGAGAATACTTCAAAAAAGCTAAACTGAAACTAGTTAAGAAACTCTGCCAGATGAATGAGTCTGTGTTCTATAGTAGATTACTACCTCAAAACTTTTGAAAAATTATGGAAGGCATCAAGTGGGCCTGAAATTAGAAGCAGTTCAATTATCTGCAATTTTTTCATATTTAAATCTGTCAGGAAATATATCCTGAATCATTGACTGATTACAATGGTAGCTTAATAATTGTGGCAGCTGAGCCACAAAAATGTATGAATGAGCCAGGGCCATTCATGGGCAGCCTAAGTTAGCTGTTTCGGATATCCATTGACATGTAAACCTAGCAATAACCAAAATTCTGGCAGCGTTTGGCTTGCATGCATGCAGGTCAGCAAAAAAAGCAATGGCAGTGCAAAATGAACCACCGTTCAGTACAGACACATTTTTCAAGAGTCTGTAACTTCAATCCATGGACTACATGAGTTGAGCTTAATGCATGCTCCCCACAGACGCATACAGAAGTTTGTTTGATACTCTCCATCCATTTCCGCCTTCGCTTCATTGCATCTTCGAAATACACGCCACCCCGAGAAAGATGTTCATTTCATTCTGGACACGCATCCACCTGTTCTCCTGTGGTCACATGACTGGATGGTGAGCTTATCACTGAGGAGTGTACACCCTCTGGGATCAATGTTCAAGTGGAACTGTTATAAAAACACAATTATTGCAATCGCCAGTTAGTGGACATTCTGATCTGATTTCATTTTTTATCACTTGTTAATTTACTCATCTGGCAGAATAAATACATTTTTGGCAAGTTTCCATTACCACACCATCACCATAGCCTACATCCTGAACAAAGTGCCTGGGTACAAAAGTAAAGATAGCTCACTGCACAACTGTCATGTAACCGGTGATACCCACACATTTCTACTTCTCTGCTGACCTCAACATGATCACTATGCAAAATATGTGGTGACAAACATTCATTGATGTGAATGACACAGAACAGTAACTTATCTACCACTTATGGCCTCATGTGCAAAGAGTGAGTATGTGAAAAACCGTCATGTACTAGGAGCTGAAGCAAAATGACAGCTTTGGAAGAACTGCGAAAGACAGTAGACAGTAAACAAAACACAGTAGACAGTTAGATCAAGACTATGCAGCTGAAGTGTGGGACATCATCACCATCCACTTGTATGAATATCAAGAGCTCAGATGGAAACCCAGTTCTAAGCAAAGAAGGGAAAGCAGAAAGGTGAAAGAGTATATAGAGGGTCTATACAAGGGTGATGTGCTTGAGGACAATATTATAGAAATGGAAGAGGATGTAGATGAAGATGAAACTGAAGATATGATACTGCGTGAAGAGTTTGACAGAGCACTGAAAGACCTGAGTCAAAACAAGGCCCAGGGGTAGACAATATTCCAGTAGAACTACTCACAGCCTTGGGAGAGCCAATCCTCACAAAACTCTTACCATCTGGTGAGCAAGATGTATGAGACAGGCGAAATACCCTCAGACTTCAAGAAGAATATAATAATTCCATCCCAAAGAAAGCAGGTGCAGACAGATGTGAAAATTACCGAACTATCAGTTTTAATAAGTCATGGCTGCAAAATACTAACGTCAATTCTTTACAGACAAAGGGAAAAACTAGTAGAAGCCGACCTTGGGGAAGATCATTTTGGATTCCGTAGAAATATTGGAACACGTGAGGCAATACTGACCCTACAACATATTTTAGAAGCTAGATTAAGGAAAGGCAAACCTACATTTCTAGCATTTGTAGACTTAGAGAAAGCTTTTGACAATGTTGACTGGAATACTCTCTTTCAAATTCTGAAGGTGGCAGGGGTAAAATACAGGGAGCGAAAGGCTATTTACAATTTGTACAGAAACCAGATGGCAGTTAAAAGAGTTGAGGGCCATGAAAGGGAAGCAGTGGTGGGGAAGGGAGTAAGACAGGGTTGTAGCCTATCCCTGATGTTATTCAATCTGTATATTGAGCAAGCAGTGAAGGAAACAAAAGAAAAATTTGGAGTGGGTATTAAAATTCACGGAGAAGAAATAAAAACTTTGAGGTTCGCCAATGACATTCTGATTCTGTCAGAGACAGCAAAGGACTTGGAAGAGCTGTTGAACGGAATGGATGGTGTCTTGAAAGGAGGATATAAGATGAACATCAAAAAAAGCAAAATGAGGATAATGGAATGTAGTCGAATTAAGTCGGGTGATGCTGAGGGAATTAGATTAGGAAATGAGACACAAAGTAGTAAAGGAGTTTTGCTATTTGGGGAGCAAAATAACTGATGATGGAAAAAGTAGAGAGGATATAAAATGTAGGCTGGCAATGGCAAGGAAAGCATTTCTGAAGAAGAGAAATTTGTTAACATTGAGTATAGATTTATGTGCCAGTAAGTCGTTTCTGAAAGTATTTGTATGGGGTGTAGCCATGTATGGAAGTGAAACATGGATGATAAATATTTTGGACAAGAAGAGAATAGAAGCTTTTGAAATGTGGTACTACAGAAGAGTGCTGAAGATTAGATGGGTAGATCACATAACTAATGAGGAGGTATTGAATAGGATTGGGGAAAAGAGAAGTTTGTGGCACAACTTGACTAGAAGAAGGGATCGGTTGGTGGGACATGCTCTGAGGCATCAAGGGATCACCAATTTAGTAAATTTAGTATCGGAGGGCAGCGTGGAGGGTAAAATTTGTAGAGGGAGACCAAGAGATAATACACTAATCAGATACAGAAGGATGTAGGTTGCAGTAGGTACTGGGCGATGAAGAAGCTTGCACAGGATAGAGTAGCATGGAGAGCTGCATCAAACCAGTCTCAGGACTGAAGACCACAACAACAACAAAACAAACATGGCAGTTGAACATGTTATGTGCCAAAAGTTAACACTAGAACAAAGCAGTCCAAAGACGCAAAAGCCACAAAAATAGGGCACTCAGCACCAGAGATGCCACAAGTGAAATAAGTGTTATACCAATAGGCCATGTGTTAAAGCAATGACAGTGTCTTTTCAATTTATTTGAAAGACTGTGAACTGTGTGCTTAGGCTTTTACTGCTAGTTAATTATTGTAGCAATATGTGGATGTTCATGTGCAAACTATTAATGAGAATTATTGAAAATTTAAACAGTAGTGTACAGGCCATATATTAAATGTGTATATGAGGAGTTGTGAAAAGTGAAAGTAAACTGCTGTGAATTGCAACTGTGCCTCTGTCGGCTACATCATTTACAGTAGACAGTAGTTGCACTTACATCCCTAATTTTTCAACCAGTACGTCGACAGCAAATGAATAATGATATTTTGGACTAGACTATGGGATGTCATACAAACAGAAAATTTGGGGACATATAAACAGTACCTGAAGGAATATGAGAAATTTATAAGAGATGCAAAGGACAGATAAATAAATGGAGTCACAAGAAATTCAAAACATAAAAGTGAAACAGCACTGAAAGATATAGCAAAAAGAGTGCAAATATCAGAAACGTTATTAAGTCAATGAAAACAGAGAACACCATATTCACATACAGACTTAAGACTGCTAATATACTCAACAACAGTTTCATAAATACTGTAGATTAATTCACTCAAAATTGAATATATTGAAAGAAATAATCAGGGGCCTAAACATCCTAGAACACATGGACAATAATCCCATTTAATGTTCCTGGAACTAGGGACACAAAAAGAAGCTCATACAAATCATTTAAAGTATAAAATCCAAGATATCTTCAGGGTATGATGCAATATAAAATCAACTAATAAAGCATGTGATTTAGGAAATTACTGAACCACTGTTGGATATAGGAAATACGTCATTTAGAGGAGAAGTATTTCCAGAAAATTAAAAATAAAGAAAGTAATGCAAATGTGCAAGAAAAGTGACAAATGTCATGTAAATAATTCAAAAGTAGTATATGCTGTATCAGAAATATTACAGATCCTAATTCACAACAGACTGATTTAAACAGCAGCGACCTGCAGTATTTTGAGTCCAGCCTAACACAGTATTCGAAGGGAAACCTACATATGCTTCTATCTCTAATGCAACAGAATCTGTTATAGATGCATTACGCAAAAGAAATTTGGCATCACTATGTTTCTGGGTCTGTTTAAAACTTCTGACACAATTACCTATGCAGCTCTAATGGAATTAAATGTCAAAGGAGTGGCCTATGTAGACATGCTGTGGAATGGGTAAAATCATATGGTACATTGGCAACAAAAGGCAATATGTGACTACAGAAACTGGAGGCAGATCTGAAATTAAAATCATTAAATGTGGTGTATCTGTATTTATTCAACTTCTTTATAAATAATATCAAAGTCGACGAGAAGGAGCAAAAAAATGCTCTATGCTGATAATGGGACATTATTATATATAGAAAAAAGTATGGAAACTCTTAAAAGAAGTGAAATTATTTCAACAAATAACAGTATGCAGTGGTTCATACAAAGAAACTTAATTATAAGTCAAAAAATGATGATCTTCATGGTGTTCACTAACAAAGAAAAGAAAGAACACATAGGTAAATTTAAAAAAGAAAAAAGACTGGAAGAAGTTGAATCAGTAATTTTTTTGGGAATTGTGTTTGAAAATTAGCTGCAAATGAGACAACATATAGACAATGTTAAACACTGTGTTCTTTATTATGAAACAGCTTGTACATTATGCCAACAAACATATTAAGTGTCCAGTGTGCTGGGTGCTTGAATCATACTGACAGTATGAAACTACAGATTAAGGAAACACCAACAGCAACAATAGAAAAATAATTTTTGTATCACCAGAAGGACTTTATAATCATTCTGAATAAAAAACAGACTGATTCATGCAGTGCTCTCTTCCTAAACCCAAAAGGAATGATATTTTCATCTATGCTGACATACAGAACAAGAGCTTCATTAGTAAAAGACAGGACATTACTAGTAAAAATTCTAATGTCCTTAAACAAGATATAAGAAGTAAAAATCAGTTGCAACCACACAGATAGATGTTGAAGAAGGTCCTCAATACTCAGGTGTACAGTTACAGAAGTGGCTGCCAAAGAGCCTGTGAGGCAGTGTGAGAGAGGAGACAATTCAAAAAGTCCTTACAGATTATTTAGTGTGAAAATAATTTTACAATATTCCCAATTTTTGGCTTGAAATTGTCACATATAGACTAAATATTAAGCTGTTAGATTCAGTTGACTTAAACGCGTTCTTAAACATAATATATATACCACATTCACATGCCTCATCATGTGCAATTACATTTCCTGTATTGAGTGAATTTAGTTAATCTTCTGTTCCACAATCATTTATCTCAATATCTATCTATTTAAAATTCATGCATTGATTGTAAGGAGGATCTATGTTATGATCTTCTATTGTGAAAATATTTTGAAAAATGTAATTCAATAATTCAGCCTTCTGTCTGTCATTCATTTCATTGTCATCTCAATTACTGCATGACTGTGTGGGTGCTTCTGATCTGTGATTGTGTGCTTATGTAAAACCAAACTAATTAGGATTTTTCATTAGGTTTGTAGGATAAATTTTTTTTATGGAATTTATTGAACTGCTTTTTGCATTGCCCTTATTATGTTCATTTTGGTCTCAACCAGTTTTTGTTTGTCAATAATGTCTTTACCTTTATTTAAATCTGTGAAGAATCCCTTTTTGTTTTTGTAGCAGCTGGGGCAACTGTGCAGACTCTGACTGTTCAGTCTTGTTGTGCCTTTATCATGTCCAGATGATTTGTACATTTTTTTGTCAATAATTTTTTTATTAATCTACATATGGTTTGTCTATTGTGTATCCTACACCCATCCTTATCTGAGTTCCTTTATGTCTAAGGTGTACTGCACAATCGTCCTGAAGTGTGTCCATTGATACACTATATCTTCATCCCTGGAGATGAATGTTAAATGTTTACCGCTCAGGTAATTTACAGTCTGTCCCCCATCGGATTTCTTAAGGAGGACATTTGCCTATCTTCCTTAACATTCCAGTTGTGGCTTGAGATTATTGATTTTATAACAGCTTTATGACTACAGATTCCCTTTGGGTCTGTTAATCACCAGACAGTAAGACTTTACTCTCATGAGTTGGTTCCCTTGGTAATTGCTCAAGGCCATTTTCAGATAAATCTATTTAGAACACTCTCACATGAATGACTATTCTTGGAATTTGTTTTAATCATGTAAGGCTTCCTCTCTATAGCTAGCAAGCTGAAATCCCCCCACTTACCATAGCATGACCAGGTAATTTTATGTGCATGTAATATTTAAGCTTTTGAGACTAGAATTAAAAATGTTAGCTACTAACATTAAACCCTGTAGAGAGGGGTTATTATGACTACAAGTTAATATTAGCACTCATTTAATCAAGAAATTAATGAGGATATGGTAGAGAATACTGAATGGGTTTTTTAATTTCCAAATCTTTCAGTAACTTCTCAAACAATTACTGCTGTAATAAACTGGACTTTTCTATTTCTACTTAAGGGGAAATCGGAGTCATTTAGTTTAGCAAAAATGGTTTACCATTGGGAAGGCAATGAGCAGATTGAAGGAATATTTTGACAAGTATTTTATAAGCTAGGAATAATTATTATTCTTACCATGTCTTTCAGAAGCTTGTGCTGCCCTTTCACTCCATATACCATTACAGGCAACAAGAACTGTATCTCCTGGTTCATACAAATTTAATAAAGCTGCCTCCATTCCCAGAGTACCTGACCCACACATTGCAAAAGTCATCTCATTTTTTGTCTGGAAGACATACTGCAAACCAGCCTTTATATCATCCAGCACCTAAATTAGAACAACAGATCTATTAAATTATATGTCATGCTCAGAAATGTACGTAATTCTATACTAAAAAAATCTGCTCTTTGAGATGGTGAAAAATTATTGTAGTATTATGGGTACTGTTCATACTAAAATGAGGATAAATTACAGTAAATATACTGTCTGCATTTTTGTTAAAATGCCTGTAAAGAAATGACCACCATAATAAAATAAAGTCATTGAGGGTAGAATCACATACAAAAGTTGACACAACCATTAACTTCAGAACAAGTTTTCATATACCAGACAAAAGAGAAAAAGTATCTGAAATAAATAAGTCTGTTCAGAATATAAGTAGTATAGTCATGCAGGATATTATGACAGGGAAGATACGACAGATCATAATAGAGCAGAGTCAACTTTGAAAAGAGTGAAAAAGCACAATTTGAAGAGAAGGGAAGCAAGAAATGAAGTAGAGTTTAGTCAACAAATCAGGCATAAATTAGACCATATGGGAAATAGATGCAAAAATGATGGAAAACGAGCAGTATCAGAGAAAAATGAAAGAATAGGATACTGGTGAATATGCTTCCAAGGTAAGAAAAGGTAAAAGAGAGCACCAAATAAACATATGAACAGTAGAAAGTGAAATTATGTGAGAAATGAAAGGAAGGGATGAGAGTGAAAAGAATTTAGATAGCAACAGTGGTTATAAATATAAGTTAAGACCATATTAGTGATGGCAAAAAAGTGCAAATGGCCCACCTATGAGGACCTGCCCGTATACCAGTGCATTGAAGCAGACACCAAGATCATTTCTGTTATGGTGTAGAGCATGCCAAGCAAGGAGATATTGTTTTTACTCATTAGTGACTCTAAGCTCTGTGAAATGGCTATGCCATAGCTTCATATGGTCTTATAACTACTTACAGTCTCCCTTAGGTGGTTTTCACTCTTTAATGGACATGAAAATTACATGTTCAATAAAGAAGTAATATCTTGCCAGTGTGCTGCTGTAGCACAAATGCTCCTCCAAAGTCATATTCACAGGAGAATTCTCCAACCCTTTTGATATAAAAACTAGTGTATATGAAGGTGATGGATTCTCTCCACTGCTATTTAACTGTGCCCTAGAAAAAGTAGTCAGAGAGTGGAACATGAAGATCTGTTGTGGAATCTGGTTGAGACCAAAAGACAAAGGCATCAAAGCGAATTGTCTAGGCTTTGCAGATGATATGGTCCTTGTGACAACACAAGTATACATCACACAGTGTAGGAATTGTTCTATTTCATTTCATAGAAGTTACTTCATTACTCTCTCTCATAATTTAAAAAATATGATCAGTAGCATGGTAGTTATAAAGAACCTGTATAAAGCAAGCAGTGAGATGATAGAACACTGAGGGTGCATATGCCATCTAACGGCAACAGGGTAAAGTAAGACAGCTTGCAACTGTAAAGTGCTGCCATCTTGCTGTGAAGTATGCAACCAATAATCTCTAACTGTATTTTAAATGTATAGCTGTAAATAATGTTCTTTGTATTAATCTCTATATATTGTTAAGCAGATCTTAGTTTTAAAAGAATTACGAACCTTCATAATTAAAGCTGTAAGGAGTCATGGCTTTAGGCTTAAGTTAAAATGTTAAGGGTCTTCCCTGCGGTGGGTGGGAGGGGGGGTGGGGGTAAGGTGGAAGAAATATTGCAACAGGAAGTTCCAGAACAGTTCTCTTTGTGAGTCAGAAGGGTGGTGTAGTAGTGTGTGGTGCAATGCCCACATACTGTATTGTGTGGTGATTATAATGAGCATGATCATTGTTAAACAGCCTCGTGTGGATGGGATATTATTGCTACACATAATTCTACTGTATTATGCAGCTATTTGTCAACAAAGCAAGATATAGAAGTGGCAATGTTATTACAAGGGCTGGAGGAAAGTAATTGTTTGCTGGGAAGGAGGCAGACATTATATTGCAGCATTACCCGCTGCACTGGCCAAATATTACGATGGGAATTATAACTTTGAAGCTACTTTGTAAAAGCTGCTAAACCATCGATCAGTAGCAAAATCTCACAAGAGGCCGCAGTATGCTGCTCAACACCACAAAAGGACTGAAGTATTTATTTCCATGGTGAAGTTCAGTATATTCTATTTCTCACAGTGTGAGAGTCATGACTCATTGTCCTCATTGTCTCCTTGTACAAGTTATGTGTTTAAAAGCAACAAACTTTATCACACTGTTGTTATTTCAGTACATACTTAGTGTGTCCTTTTCACATACTGTGATATTTAATCAGCAACATTTTCAGAGCATAAGCTGTTTATATGTAGGCCTATATAGTACCAGCTCTTTTATTACATTGACAAGCGTAATGAAAGCAGTTGCGGAAGACAACAAAAGGTATTGAATGCATTTTCAGTACTACAAAAAAGATTATTACTGTGGTGTTCAGGGCATATGATTTTATTGATTCATAGCATGTGACAAACTAAATTATGTATCAACTAAAGTGCAGGAAAGTGTTTTTGTTATGTTGCATTGAGGTACTATCAGTTCAAAAATTCTTCACATTGAAAATTATCAGGAAAAATCAGTGTAAAAACTCATTTTCAGTCAGTGGTCAATTCTGTGTAAAGAAAATGTTAAAGAAAGATGTTTACTAGTTACAAAAATCACAAATAATAACACCACAGTAGCTATGCATCTTCAAAGCTTAGCAGGGTCTTTTCACTCAACATTTCAGTGTTATTTTACATGAAGTTGTATCAAGTTTAAAATAGATTTATTCTGTTCTGATGAAAGTGTCTTTTGGTGTGGTAAAGAAAATAATACATGTGTAGGATCCATACTGTCCATATCCAGGGTATGTTGCTATTTTAAAGTGATTATGACATATTGTGTGCTCTCCTCCCCCTTGTTTCCTCATTAAGTTATTACATCAGTTCCAATTATTCAAAATTAGAGATTGTGGTAAGAGTTTAGCTCTGCAGTGCTTAGAGCAATTAGTGAACACAGAGATCTTGCATGCAAGTGTCTGCCCATTATAATTACAAGTCCAATCGCCAACCACAGTGATTTATAGGCAAAAACTGATCCATATAAGGGTAGAGCTAGTGGGGCATTGCACCCTTCTAGCCAAGACCTGAGAAGAAACCAAAGAACAGATACTCAAACTTTGAAAACAAGCTGTAACAATAGGTCTCAAAATCTCGCATCAAAAGACCAAGATAATGACAAACATAAAAAACAGCAAAACATTGTAAAGTGGGAGAACAAATAACAGACATTGTCAAAGAATTCAAATATCTTGGAGAATGGATCAGCTGGAATGCCCTTAAGAAAAAGCAATGAAATCTAGCAAAAGTAAAATTGAACTGGTCTTCCAAGTTGCCAAATATGAAGCCCTTACCACATGACCAATAAACTTTTAGATGCATTGAGGAAAAGGAGAACTGATTTTTATGGGTACGTCCTTGGTATGAACCCAGATAGATCAGTAAATAATTTTGACTACTTCCTCTTAGGGAAAAAAAACCAAATCAGTTTAAGGCAATGGAGAAGGACTTAAGAGAGCCCCAAGTCATAGAAAATATGCTCATAGATAAAACTGAAAAAAAAAACTTAAGACAAGAAAGAGAGGTTCCAATTCAAAATGAAAACCAAACAAACAATCTAAATCTCTGAAGAGGAAAGGAAAGCAAGATCAGAAAGAATGAAACAATAATGCATCAACAGAAAAGTACAGAACATCAAAAATTGATTGATTCATTGTACCCAAAAGTAGGGTGAAACAAACAGAGAAAATAATTGATTAAATGTTTTATCCTTTCAGATACATCAGCATAAACAGCATACATCAGCATAAACAGCCATTGGTTAAGAATTTTCAACTGTCAGCAGATATTTTAATTCCACCCAATGTTGACTCAGTCAATGTGAAATGTCATCTATCTTTATTGCATCAAAATATTCGAGGACTGAGAAATAAAATTAATGAATTAACTATCTGCATAGATGAATTAGAGTCTTCAAACCCAGCTGACATAATCTGCCTCTCTGAACATCATGTGACCACTGGTATAGAACTTTTAAGTGTTACAGGGTTTAGGTTAGCATCTCACTTTTGTAGATCAGAAATGGAGAAAGGAGGAGTTGCCACATTCATCAGGAACTGTCATAAATTTAAGAACGTAGACATTCATAAATTTTGTCTAGAACAGCATATGGAAGCATGTGCAACAGAATTAGAATTTCACAAAAAATCCTTCATAATATTAAGTGTATATTGAGCACCTGCTGGCAACTTTAATCTGTTTGTAAACCACCTTGAAGCTGTACTGGCCCATTTAACAACCAAAAACAAAGAAATGATGGTTGCTGGTGATTTCAATGTAGATTTCCTTAAAGACTCTCCCAATAAGAACTTATTTGAGTTAGTAACACTATCATTCAACTTAATTCCCACTGTAAAGTTCCCCACTAGGATAGCCACTTGCTCACAAACAGCCATTGATAATATATTTATAGAAAAGTCCAATGAACAAAATTATATTACAAAACCAATAGTCAATGGCCTCTCAGACCATGACATGCAGTTCCTTCTGTTAAATGTTAATACTGAACAGGATATAAAATCTGTTAAATCTGAGCTCAAGAGGGTAATCAGTAAGCCAAAAATTGATTATTTTAGGACACTCCTCAGAGACATTCACTGGACTGATGTTTACAGTGCTCATGGCATGAATGAAAAATATAACATTTTTGCTAATAAAGTGCTTACCTTATTTGAACACTGCTTTCCCCCAAAACTTACCAAGGTTAGAGCAAAGTCTACAAAGAAGCCATGGATTACTCGAGGAATAGGGGTATCTTGTAAAACAAAAAGAAAACTGTATCTGTCAATCCGAAACATTTCCAATGTTGATGCTATAGCACATTATAATAATTGGCTCCTTTTACTGACCTCCCGACTCAGCAGCATTAGTGGCAGAACAACTGAGAGAAAATTTGGAATACATTTCACATAAATTTTCTCAGCATGTTATAGTCTTAGGTGGAGATTTCAATTTACCAGATATAGAATGGAACACTCAGATGTTTAGGATAGGTGGTAGGGGCAGAGCATCGAGTGACATTATACTGAGCGCACTATTACCTCGAGCAATTAAACAGGGAACCGACTCGTGGAGATAACATCTTGGACCTACTGATAACAAACAGACCCGAACTTTTCGACTCTGTATGTGCGGAACAGGGAATCAGTGATCATAAGGCCGTTGCAGCATCCCTGAATATGGAAGAAAATAGGAATATAAAAAAAGGGAGGAAGGTTTATCTGTTTAGCAAGAGTAATAGAAGGCAGATTTCAGACTACCTAACAGATCAAAATGAAAATTTCTGTTCCGACACTGACAATGTTGAGTGTTTATGGAAAAAGTTCAAGGCAATCGTAAAATGCGTTTTAGACAGGTACGTGCTGAGTAAAACTGTGAGGGACAGGAAAAACCCACCATGGTACAACAACAAAGTTAGGAAACTACTGCAAAAGCAAAGAGAGCTTCACTCCAAGTTTAAATGCAGCCAAAACCTCTCAGATAAACAGAAGCTAAACGATGTCAAAGTTAGCATAAGGAGGGTTATGTGTGAAGCGTTCAGTGAATTCGAAAGTACAATTCTATGTACCGACTTGACAGAAAATCCTAGGAAGTTCTGGTCTTACGTTAAATCAGTAAGTGGCTCGAAACAGCATATCTAGACACTCCGGGATGATGAAGGCATTGAAACGGAGGATGACACGCGTAAAGCTGAAATACTAAACACCTTTTTCCAAAGCTGTTTCACAGAGGAGGACCGCTCTGCAGTTCCTTCTCTAAATTCTCGCACAAAAGAAAAAATGGCTGACATCAAAATAAGTGTCCAAGGAATAGAAAAGCAACTGGAATCACTCAACAGAGGAAAGTCCACTGGACCTGACGGGATACCAATTCGATTCTACACAGAGTACACGAAAGAACTTGCCCCCCTTCTAACAGCCATGTACCGCAAGTCTCTAGAGGAACGGAAGGTTCCAAATGATTGGAAAAGAGCACAGGTAGTTCCAGTTTTCAAGAAGGGTTGTCGAGCAGATGTGCAACCAACTCGCTTTATTTGTTCATGAGGCCCAGAAAATATTACATACAGGCTCCCAGGTAGATGCTATTTTTCTTGACTTCCGGAAGGCATTCGATACAGTTCTGCACTGTTGCCTGATAAACAAAGTAAGATCTACGGAATATCAGACCAGCTGTGTGGCTGGATTGAAGAGTTTTTAGCAAACAGAACACAGCATGTTGTTATAAATGGAGAGACGTCTACAGACATTAAAGTAACCTCTGGCGTGCCACAGGGGAGTGTTATGGGAGCATTGCTTTTCACAATATATATAAATGACCTAGTAGATAGTGTTGGAAGTTCCATGCGGCTTTTCGTGGATGATGCTGTAATATACAGAGAAGTTGCAGCATTAGAAAATTGTAGCGAAATGACGGAAGATCTGCAGCGGATAGGCACTTGGTGCAGGGAGTGGCAACTGACCCTTAACATAGACAAATGTAATGTATTGTGAATACATAGAAAGAAGGATCCTTTATTGTATGATTATATGATAGTGGAACAAACACTGGTAGCAGTTACTTCTGTAAAATATCTGGGAGTATGCGTGCGGAACGATTTGAAGTGGAATGATCATACAAAATTAATTGTTGGTAAGGCGGGTACCAGGTTGAGATTCATTGGGAGAGTCCTTAGAAAATGTAGTCCATCAACAAAGGAGGTGGCTTACAAAACACTCGTTCGACCTATACTTGAGTATTGCTCTTCAGTGTGGGATCCATACCAGATCGGGTTGACGGAGGAGATAGAGAAGATCCAAAGAAGAGCGGCGCGTTTCGTCACAGGGTTATTTGGTAATCGTGATAGCGTTATGGAGATGTTTAACAAACTCAAGTGGCAGACTCTGCAAGAGAGGCGCTCTGCATCGCGGTGTAGCTTGCTCGCCAGGTTTTGAGAGGGTGCGTTTCTGGATGAGGTATCGAATGTATTGCTTCCCCCTACTTATACCTCCCGAGGAGATCACGAATGTAAAATTAGAGAGATTAGAGCGCGCACGGAGGCTTTCAGACAGTAGTTTTTCCCGCGAACCATATGCGACTGGAACAGGAAAGGGAGGTAATGACAGTGGCATGTAAAGTGCCCTCCGCCACACACCGTTGGGTGGCTTGCAGAGTATAAATGTAGATGTAGATGTAGATGTAGATTATAAGAAATACTGCCAAATATTAAAGACTGTAATACGGATGTCAAAGCAAATATATTACAAGGAAAAGATAGTCATATCAGATAACAAAATAAAGACAATTTGGGATATAGTGAAGGAGGAGACCGGTAGAACCAGACGTGAAGAGGAACAAATAGCATAAGAGTAAATGATACATTGGTGACGGATGTGTATAGTGTTGCAGAACTTTTTAACAAACATTTTATAACTGTTACTGAAAAGATGGGGTTGTCAGGTTCGGTAGATGCTGCTATGGATTACCTTCAGCCAGACATTTCAAGTAACTTCCATAATATGAATTTGACCCTCACTACCCCAACAGAAATAATGTCCATCATAAAATCTTTAAAATCAAAAACATCTAGTGGGTATGATGAAATATCAACAAAGTTAATTAAAGAATGTGATTCTGAGCTAAGTAACATATTAAGCTATCTGTGTAACCAGTCGTTTATCAGTGGAATATTTCCTGAATGGCTGAAATATGCTGAAGTTAAGCCACTGTTTAAGAAGGGAGATAAAGAAATAGCTTCAAATTTCCGTCCAATTTCACTGTTGCCAGCATTCTCAAAAATTTTCGAAAAAGTAATGTACAGTCATCTTTATAACCATCTTATCTCAAATAACATACTGTCAAAGTCACAGTTTGGATTTCTAAAAGGTTCTGATATTGAGAAGGCTATCTACACTTACAGTGAAAATGTGCTTAATTCATTAGACAAAAAATTGCAGGTAACTGGCATATTTTGTGATCTGTCAAAGGCATTTGACTGTGTAAATCACAATATCCTTTTAAGTAAACTAGAATATTATAGTGTAACAGGAAATACTGCAAAATGGTTCAAATCTTATATCTCTGGCAGGAAACAAAGGGTGTTATTAGGAAAGAGACATGTATCAAACTATCAGGCATCATCCAACTGGGAACTAATTACATGTGGGGTCCCACAAGGTTCCATTTTGGGGCCCTTACTTTTTCTTGTGTATATCAATGATCTTTCATCAGTAACATTACCAGATGCCAAGTTTGTTTTGTTTGCCGATGATACAAACATTGCAATAAATAGCAAATCAAGTGTAGTCTTAGAAAGATCAGCCAATATTTATGAACATTAATCACTGGTTCCTAGCCAATTCTTTGTCGCTAAACTTTGAAAAAACACACTACATGCAGTTCAGAACTTGTAAGGGGTGTCCCAAGAGTATACGTCTAACATACAATGACAAGAAGATAGAAGAAGTGGACAGTGTTAAATTCTTGGGATTACAGCTTGATAATAAATTCAACTGGGAGGATCACACCACAGAACTGCTGAAGCGTCTTAACAAATCTCTGTTTGCAATGCGAATTTTGTCAGACATAGGGGATATAAAAATGAAAAAGCTGGCATACTATACTTACTTTCATTCCATAATGTCATATGGGATTATTTTTTGGGGTAATTCATCAAGCCAAGCTAAAGTTTTCCGGCCACAAAAACGTGCAGTAAGAGTTATATGTGGTGTGAACTCAAGAACATCCTGCAGAAGCCTGTTTAGGGAACTAGGGATACTAACTACTGCTTCCCAATATATTTATTCCTTAATGAAATTTGTCAGTAAAAATATATCACTTTTTCAAACCAACAGCTCAATTCATGGAATTAATACTAGAAATAAGAATAATCTTCACAAGGATTTAAAGTCACTTAGTCTTGTACAAAAAGGTGTGCATTATTCAGGAACACCCATTTTCAATAACTTGCCAGCAGCCATAAAAAGCTTAACAACCAATGAAATTCAGTTTAAGAGAAGCCTAAAGGATTTATTGGTGGCCAACTCCTTCTACTCCATTGATGAATTTCTTAGTAAAACCAACTGATTTGTATATAAGTACAACATAACTTCTGCACAATTTCAGTGCAGTAATGTGTTCATTGAAAATTTGTGTGTGTGTGTGTGTGTGTGTGTGTGTGTGTGTGTGTGTGTGTGTGTGTGTGTAAGTATAATCTAACTTCTGCACCATTTCAGTGCAGTAATGTGTTCATTGTAAATAAGTATTACAGTAGTTGTATTACATGTTTATTACCTTATAAATAAATAAAAAACTTTTTTATTTTAAATTCAGTGCATTAGTATTTGTAAAATGACTCTTAGTGTTCATTAAAAAATGACGATCATTCCACTTGGGACCTGTGGAATGATACATTAGCTTATTTGTTTTAGTTGTAAATATTTGTCATGTATTGTTGGTTTTCTGACATGTTCCACATCCTAGAGGACCTCCTCACTATGGATCAATTGGAATGAAAGTAAATCTAATCTAATCTAATCTAAGATAACTGACAGTAGACAACACCAAAGAATTCAGATTTAAGTAACAAATGATTTATTCATTAGTTAAAATGCATAAACAATGGAAATGGTGGTCCTGCAAATGTGTGTGCGGCCATGAAACAAAATAACAATAATAAATAGTAGTAGAAAAGATTGGATACATGCATATCCATAAGTTAATGAAACATCTGTGGTCCTCAAATACTAAGTCCCATTTTACTAAACAGTTCACAAGCCAGAAATAATTAGATTTCAATATAGCAACTAACATATCTAAATGCATGTAATCATACATATATTAATAGTCTAACCAATAACGATACTAAAATGCAACCAAAAAGAAAAAAAAAACTCGCTGTCCAAAGCTGCATGTCACCAGACACTTTTGAAATGTTAAAGCCCCAACAATCTCACAGGTTATAAGTTCAACTTAGCTTGCTTTTCTCCTAAGTTTGAACAAAAGTTAAAGTATTTGCATGGTCACTTGCTACCTAGAACCTATCACTTTACAAGTTCCAAGTCCTTCTCCAACATTAAAATTTCCCCAATGACTGCCTGGAATAGAATGACAGCCTGGAGCAGAATTATCAGGAGCTGCCATTTGCACATCCTTGTATGCCACTACATTTTTAGAAAGATCGCAAAATATAGAAAATGGACCACCATTAAAAATATATACAGTTCACAAATACAACATATATTTTCTCACTCTATCTGTGCTTTCAGACCATTCATTTCCACTTGCCTCTCACCAGCAACTGCAGCTGCCCAGCCCTTGAATAGTTTCCAGCATAGCCTGCCTCATCTCAACCCCAGCCGTGGTGACACTTGTATTTCAGTAATTCTGCTTCAGCTGACAACTCACCAGCACCCACACTATCTTATAAACTACACAAATGATTATCAAATGTATTGAAAATTCTCCAAAAGACAGTGATACTTTCTAATTCTAGAAATATATTGGCCAGCATCCACATTATCTTACAAACTACACAAATGATTTACCAAATGTATTGAAGAGTTCTCTAAAAGACCATGATACTTTCTAATTCTAGAAATATATTGGTAAAGGACCAAAATGAATTCACACCAGATATGGTCAGGGACAGACTGAAATAGGTTCACACCAAAACAGCTTAACTCTTATTCTTCTTATAACGACTCGTAGTATGCAATTCCAAACAAACCAAAATAACTTATAGGTTTCACAAGCAGTCAATGAGCAAATATTTTATGACATTTCACATGTGAAGTTTCTAGTCATTTACATGGATAGTTAACATACTGAGGGGCAGAGAAGGTAGGTAAATTAACTGAACAGCTCAGTTCTGCCTGCTTTGCACTAGTTAGCAATCTAAATGTTAAGTTACAGGCAGAATTGTTGGCGTAATTTGCATTTTTTTTCACTCAGTACAGTGTTATGGCATAATCTTCTGACGCAATGCAGGTCATAGTAGTGTTTATTCTACAAAAGTGCAATGCAGGAACATCTTGCAGAAGCCTTTTGTAGGAACTTTTGAATCTTATGCTAATATATCAATAATTTACTCCCTAACTGTATCAGTAGTTAACATTAAGGGTGAATTTAGGATGAACTGCCGTATTCACCAGCACACAATACTAGAAATAAAAATAATTTCCATATGAACTATACATTCTTCTCTAGGATCCAGAAGGAAATTCTGTATTCTGGCACAAAAGTCATTAAGAAACTGCTACATGAAATCAAACAGGAAGTGGGAAATCACCAGACATTCAAAACTAAAGTAAAAGGGTATCTTTATATCATTCCTTTTGTAATGTATCAGAATATTTGGACTCAGGGATGTAAATTCTGATTAAAAGTAATGTTAGTGTTTAACAGTGATTGCGTTTTATGTAAAATTACATAAATGCTTAGTTTGAAGTAATTCGTATGTTAATAAAGTAATCTGCAAGAAAGACATATAATTATCAAAGTGAGTAGATTAGCACTATTTGTGATTGGTTGTTAGCCTACTTTAAAGTATACACATAAATCTAGTTATAAAAAGCTGACTGAAACCTGAAATTGATACAAGTGACCTTTTTGGGGAAAATTTAAGTGTATATGGAAAGGACAGGCAAATGGGTGCAATTGTCACAGTAGACAAGAAACTCAGATCCACCAAGGTACAGATTGAAGCTGCATATGAGATTGTTTTGGCAAAACTCAGTATCAGAGGTGGGCATAAAGTGATAATTTGATCTTTCTATCGCCCACCAGACTCATCTCCTGATGTAACCAAAAACTTTAAAGAAAACCTCAGTTCACTTTATGAAAGTTTCCCAATCATACTGCAATCATTGGTAGAAACTTTTGTGGCGGCGTTCATAGCGACAAACACTTCGCTGTAGAAACGGCTTACGAAGTCACCGCCACACTTTTAATAGCGGACCGACCGGTCCGGTGGAACAGCGAACAGAAAGATGAAAACCCAAACACTCTGATTAAATAAAAGTTGGTACTTATCTTTATTAACGAAGATACAGAAACACAGTAGTGAACTCCGTGTCTACAGAAATCTGTCTAGTTCGAGTCGGAGCGGCTAGGTCAGCGTTGGCTGACGACAAACAACAACTCTGCTGCGATGAAAACACAACTGACTAGCAAGTACACAAATCGGTGGCGAGTATACAACTGAGTGGTGAATACAGAACTGTCCTAGTGCTCGCGACTCCAGTGCTTAAGAAGCCAGAAGCCAGCGGTGGCGCGCGCAGACTTCCGGTGATTTCCTGTATCGCTGGCACTGCTTATGCGGACGGCGTCCGGACTTTGATGCTGCCAACCTTTTGGCAGCGGGCTCGGTTGGCATTACTGGCTAGGATATAACAGAAACTTTAACCATCCAACAGTTAATTGGGGAAATCAGTTTTGTTAGTGGCAGGTGTGATAAGACATCATGTGAAACTTTACTAAATACCTTCTCTGAAAACTACCTAGAACAGTTATGAACCCCACTCATGATGGAGATACATTAGATCTAGTGGCAATAGAAAGATCTGATCTCTTTGAGGACATCCACAATGAAAATGATATCAGTGACTATGATGCGGTTCTGGCAGCAGAGTCTACCAGTGTACAAAGGACTAGATTAGATTAAATTATATTTACTTTCATTCCAATTGATCCATAGTGAGGAGGTCCTCCAGGATGTAGAACATGTACCGGTGTACAAAGGACTAGATTAGATTAGATTCACTTTCATTCCAATTGATCCGTCGTGAGGAGGTCGTCCATGATGTAGAACATGTCAGAAAAATAATAATACATGACAAATACTTACAACTGAAACAAATAAGCTAATTTACCTTCCACAGTTCCCAAGTGGAATGATACAGATAGCAGTACTGTATGTGCAACCTAAATTGAAGGGTATCTGTTGAGACACCAGACAAACATGTGGTTCCTGAAGAGGGACAACAGCCTTTTCAGCAGTTGCAGGGGCAATAGTCTGGATGGTTGACTGATCTGGCCTTGTAACATTAACCAAAACAGTTTTGCTATGCTGGTATTGCAAACAGCTGAAAGCAAGGGAAACTACAGCCATAATTTTTCCCAAGGGCATGCAGCTTTACTGTATGTTAAATGATGATGGCATCTTCTTGAGTAAAATATTCCAGAGGTAAAATAGTCCCTCATTTGGACCTCTGGGTGGGGATTACTCAGGAGGACATCATTAGCAGGAGAAACAAAACTGGCATTCTACAGATTGGAATGTGAATGGCAGATCCCATAATCTGGCAGGTAGGTTAGAAAATTTAAAAAGGGAAATGGACAGGTTAAAGTTAGATATAGTGGGAATTAGTGAAGTTCAGTGGCAGGAGGAACAAGACCTCTGGTCAGGGGAATACAGGATTACAATTACAAAATCCAATAGGAGTAATGCAGGAGTAGATTTAATAATGAATAAACAAACAGGAGTGCAGATAAGCTACTATGAACAGCATAGTGAATGCATTACTGTAGTCAAGATATACATGAAGCCCACGCCTACCACAGCAGTACAAGTTTATATGCCAACTAGCTCTGCAGATGATGAAGAGATTGAAGAAATGTATGATGTGATAAAAAAATTATTCAGATAGTAATGAGGGACTGGAATTTGATGGTAGGAAAAGGAAGAGAAGGAAAAGTAGTAGGTGAATGTGGGCTGGGGGGGTAAGGAATGAAAGAGGAAACTGCCTGGGAGAATTTTGTGCAGAGCATAACTTAATCATAACTAACACTTGGTTCAAGAATCATAAAAGAAGGTCATACACATGAAAGAAGCCTGGAAATACTGACAGGTTCCAGACAGATTATATAATGGTAAGACAGAGATTTAGGAATAAGATGTGGACTCAACCACAATCTATTGGTTATGAACTGTAGATTAAAACTGAAGAAACTACAAAAATCTAGGAATTTAAGGAGATGGGACCTGGATAAACTCAAAGAACCAGAGGTTGTAGAAAGTTTCAGAGAGAGCATAAGTGAATGATTGACAAATACAGGGGAAAGAAATACAGTAGAAGAAGAATGGATAGCTTTGAGAGATGCAATAGTGAAGGCAGCAGAGGATCAAGTAGGTAAAAAGAAGAGGGCTAGTAGAAATCCTTGGGTCAGAAGAGATATTGAATTTAATTGATGAAAGGAGAAAACATAAAAATGCAGTAAATGAAGCAGGTGAAAAGACAAAGTCTCAAAAATGAGATCGACAGGATGTGCAAAATGGCTAGGCAAGGATGGCTCGAGGACAAATGTAAAGATGTAGAGGTATATATCATTAGGGGTAAGATAGATATTGCCTACAGGAAAATTATAGAGACCTTTGGAGAAAAGAGAACAACCTTTATGAATATCAAGAGCTCAGATGGAAAACCAGTCCTGAGCAAAGAAGGGAAAGTAGAAAGGTGGAAGGAGTATATAGAGATTCTATACTAGGGTGATGTACTTGAGGGTAATATTATGGAAGAGGACGTAGATGAAGATAAAATGGGAGATATGATACAACGTGAAGAGTTTGACAGAGCACTGAAAGACCTAAGTCAAGACGAGGCCCCGGGAGAGACAACGTCTCGTTAGAACAACTGATAGCCTTGAGAAAGATTGCCACAACAAAACTCTACCATCTGATGAGCAAGATGTATGAGGCAGGCAAAATACCTTAAGACTTCAAGAAGAATATAATAATTCCAATCCTAAAGAAAACAGGTGTCAACAGGTATGAACATCACTGAACTATAAGCTTAATAAGTCATGGCTGCAAGATACTAACACAAATTCTTTACAGGTGAATGGAAAAACTGGTAGAAGCTGACCTCATGGAAGATCAGTTTGGATTCTGTAGAAATGTTGGTACACATGAGGCAATAATGGCCCTACAACATATCTTAGAAAATAGATTAAGGAAAGGCAAACCTATAGTTCTCACATTTGTAGACTTAGAGATAGCTTTGGACAATGTCAACTGGAATACTCTCTTTCAAATTTTGAAGGTAGCATGGGTAAAATACAGGGAGTAAAAGGCTATTTACAATTTGTTCAGAAACTAGGTGGCAGTTATAAGAGTCAAGGGGCATGAAAGGGAAGTATTGATTGAGAAGGGAGTGAGACAGGCTTGTAGCCTATCCCTGATGGTATTCAGTTTGTATATTGAGCAAGCTGTAAATGAAACAAACAAAAAATTTGGAGTAGGAATTAAAACCCATGGAGAAGAAATAAAAACTTTGAGGTTTGCCAATGACATATTAATTCTGTCTGAGACAGCAAAGGGCCTGGAAGAGCAGCTAAGCGGAAAGGACAGTGTCTTGGAAGGAGGATATAAGCTGAACATCAACAAAAGTAAAACGAGGATCATGGAATGTAGTCGAATTAAGTCGGGTGATGCTGAGGAAATTAGATTAGGAAATGAGAAACTTAAAGTAGTAAAGGAGTTTTGCTATTTGGGGAGCAAAATAACTGATGATTGTTGAAGTAGAGAGGATATAAAATGTAGACTGGCAATGGCAAGGAAAGTGTTTCTGAAGAAGAGAAATTTGTTAACACCAAGTATAGATTTAAGTGTCAGGAAGTCTTCTCTGAAAGCACTTGTATGGAGTGTAGCCATGTATGGGATTGAAACATGACAATAAACAGTTTAGACAAGAAGAGAATAGAAGCTTTTGAAATATGGTGCTACAGAAGAATGCTGAAGAATAGATGGGTAGATCTCATAAATAATGAGGAGGTACTGAATAGAATTGGGGAGAAGAGGAATTTGTGGCTTAAGCTGACTAAAAGAAGGGATTGATTTGTAGGACACATTCTGAGGCATCAAGGGATCACCAAATTAGTATTGGAGGGAAGCATGGAGGGTAAAAATCATAGAGATGAATACAATAAGCAGATTCAAAAGGATGTAGGTTGCAGTAGTTATTTGGAGATGAAGACTCTTCCAGAGTATAGAATAGCATGGAGAATTGCATCAAACCAATCTCTGGACTGAAGACCTCAACACAGATAGTTGATAGTGTCCTATATACAGCTACATTAATATTTTATTTGAATTATTTGATAAAAACTGCAGCTGAGTGTTAAAGAAAGAGGAACAGTGCCTTTTTCTTCTTCACAGTGTCTGTTTCCACATATTATACATAAACATGTGTAAAGCAATTCTCATAATTATCAGTGAGTAGACTAGCACTACTCTGAATCTGTTTCTTGTAATCTTTACAGAAGTTGCCTGCAGTGACTGTTTCTGTCTGTTAATGTATGACATCATTCTTTTCACCTCCTAGGGGTTCTAGAGAGAATGAATGAATGCATAGAACTATTTAGCAAGGTATGCAGGGAAGAAATGAACGAATCACCATCACAGCATGTGATCTACATTTCTTAAACAATAAGTAAATGAAGAAAAAAAACAATTATCACATTTAACAAACAGTTCAATTGCCCAGAAAACTTTCCTTGACCTCTTAAAAATCATTAATATGTGACCAGTGAATAAAGGGAGAGAAACTACAAACACAAAGAATTGGAGACCAATTTAAATGAAGTCAACATTTGGCAGGTTAGTTGAAAGCAAAATTCTTGAGCAAATGGAACCTATATTCTGTAAATGTTGCATAGTAAACAACTTGTAACATGATTTCCGAAAACAGTGATCTACAGAAACAGCAGTGGCAACTTTGAACAGATCACGTATGGTAAACAAAGTTATTGGCACTTTTTTAGATCTGTCTAAAATCTTTGATTCTATGAATCGTTCAGTACTCTTATGCAATGAAGATACTCATGGCATCAGAGAAATAGCACTGGGTTCTTATATTCTTTCCTTAGTGATAGATGACAGTAATGCTACCCAGATAGCTCACTTTGTATGAGGTGTACACAAGGGCTTTTTAGAATAGGTGACTCTCATTCCAGTCCAGATAATAATATCAGCAGAGGACCAGGATGTATAAGTGCAAAGTGCAAAGAAAAGTCCCCTACAGGGCAGAGCATTAAAATTCTACTGATTAACTGCCTAAGCATTTGCAAAAGTGTCAGAATTTGAAGTGCCCTGAAAAACTATGAAGCTCACATTATACTAACTACAAAAAGATATTTGGAATCCAAAATTGAAAGCAGTGAGATTTTGGGGGAAAATTTAAGTGTATATTGAAATGGCTAATGGTAAATGGTAAATGGAGGTGGTATTTTTCTTGCAGTAAATGAGAATCTCAAATCTACCAAAACTGAAATTGAAATGGCATGCACACTTAGCATCAAGAGTGGTCATACACTTATAGTCAAAACTTCTTATTGACCAGCAGACTCAGTTCCAGATGTAACCAAAAACTTTAGAGGGAAACTAGGTTCACTAGTAAGTTAGTTCCCCAATCATACTGTCATCATGGGAGGAAACTTTAATCATCAAACAATTAACTGAAAAAATTACAATTTTGTAAGTAGTGGGAATGGCAATATGTCATGTAAACCATTATTGAATGATTTCTCTGAGAACTACCTAGAACAGATTGTTTAACACTTTCACACCTGAGCCCAATGCAGACCCGTGTGCCCAGCAAGCTGAGCATTTTTCATTATTTTTAGAATCCAATAATTTTTAAGCTGTAATGCTAGAGGCAAAAACTTTTTATCCTTTTACAGACTAATGTGTCATCTTTTTGAAGAAATAGGTTGTGGCAGGCAAAAGAAAGAAACAAATTTTTGATACCAAAAAATATTACTATATATTTTCAGATTTTGAAAAATGTCAAACATTGAATGTAAGACACATAATGTGTTTTTGTGTGGTATTCCCTGAAACACTCTGGTATACATCAAGTGATATTACCCGCTTGACACCACCAACATGGCTCTTTCCTTTCTCACTTGTCAGTCTGCGCTTTGATCCCTTCTGAACAAATTTTACAAACCTGTGCAGGATTTGCTTTCTTCTCCATCACTGGGATCTTCTATACAAAATGCCTTCCCTACAGTCTGTCATTGATTGGACTATTTACAGGCTCAGTTTCCTTGTGTGCTCTTTTCACAAGAGACTTGCCAACCTGAAGAAGAAATATCTTCAGACTACATTTTTTTTTCCTGTCTTCAGCATTTCTTGTCTGCTGGTACAATACATAAGCATTTGTGAGACACATCACAAACAAGTCAAAAAACAACTTTTTCCACCATTTGAACTGCTTCCTGCCAAATGGATAGTAAGCAACCATCTGATCGGATTGATCCACTTCTGTTTTGTAAGTATTGTAGTCCAACACTACATCTGGTTTCATTTTGTTGATGCAGCCCTGTTTAGTATGCACTGACACTTCTGACATCATGGCTTTGTGACAAGTTGAAAGCATCAACACATCCCTTGTATATTTCCACTTCAAGCAAAGTTAAGTGTTCTCGCCTCATAAAAATCATTTCCCCTCTCTTTATCTTCTTTTTAACAATGGTATCTTTGGGAAGGTCTGTCCTGTTAGGCATCTATGTCCCCACTGCAGTGATATTCTTGTTCCACAGGTGTTCAAGTACTGCAGGAGAGTTAATATCTGTCCTTGAAGACAGTATGGCCTTTACCGAAATATTTTGAAAGTAGTCTGTCTAAGAGTGGTATAACACCACTCTCTTCAGATCCTTTTCCCATGTACACTTATAAGTTCAAGCAATAGCCAGTCTTTGCATCACATACCATAAATAATTTCACACCCTAGTTATCAGGTTTATTTCTCATATAAACTCTCTTCCTCTGAACCCGCACATACCTTAATCAATAGTCAATTGTTGGAAGGAAGCATATGATAACTGACATGATCGAACCATACTGTCATAAAACATTCTAATTTTGAATAGTGGGTCATAATTCTGTTGCCCTTTGGGTTTGTAATTTTCATTGTGGTTCAAGTGCAAGTGTGACAGAATTGCTTTGAATCTGTCCATGCTCATTATGCTAGGAACAAAGGATGAAGAAAGCATGTAATCATGCAATGATGACTTTTTCACAAGAAAGATGTGTAAAATAATGGCAAGAAAAGAATAAATGTCATTCAGCTTCACAGGCTGCCACTTAGCAAATAAACTGTTAGTATTTAAAGAGTTATTTCTTCTCATTTTATTGAAGATACTTGTTGCATATCTATTAGTTTCAGTTTTGATTGATTTCTTCTTCTTCTTCTTCATGGATGGATCACTTAGGACAACGCGTAATCAACATTTGTTGGCCTTCCTTTTCATCCAGTATTCCTTCATAAGCAACGAATGGGCTAGCTTTCATTGCGTAGACCACGTATGTCGGTTAGTTTTTCTCTCTTCTTCCTCAAAACCCCGTATGTTTGTGATTTTTCTGATTTCATTTCTGTCATGTAGATCTCTCAGGTCTTTTTCCATCTGTTTGTACCAGTTTGGTCTTGTAGTTTTGTTCTTTAAAAATGTATGGATTTTGTGTGTTAACTTGTTTGAGTCCATTCTTTCTAAATGCCCCATGAATTGGATTCTTCTCATGCACATTGTGTCTGTTATTTTGGAGATAATTTTATATATTTCTACATTGGTTTTTGGATAATGCACACCATCTTTAGTTCTCGGTCCTAGGATTTTCCTCATTATTTTACATTATTTCACTTCTAATTCCCCTTTTAGTGTTCTGTGTTGAAGTTTTAGTGTCTCAGATGTGTAGAGAGCTTTGGGTTTAATTACTGTTGTGTAGTATTGTATTTTGCAGTTCCACAAGAGACTCTTTTGTTGTAAATGTTTTTTGTTAACTGAAATGCCATCTCCATTTTCTGGTCTCTTGATGTGACAGATTTCTTTTCATTACAATTTTCTGCAATCCATTCTCCTAAATATTTAAATTCTTTTATTTGAGAGATGTAGTTATTACCAATTTTGAGCCGGCCGCGGTGGTCTAGTGGTTCTAGGCGCGCAGTCCGGAGCCGCGGGACTGCTACGGCCGCAGGTTCGAATCCTGCCTCGGGCATGGATGTGTGTGATGTCCTTAGGTTAGTTAGGTTTAATTAGTTCTAAGTTCTAGGGGACTGATGACCACAGAAGTTAAGTCCCATAGTGCTCAGAGCCATTTGAACCATTTGAACCAATTTTGAGATTTGACATCAATTCCACCTGATATTCTAAATGTTCATTTTGTCAGTCCTCAATCAGGTAACAGCATAATGGAGAATGTGAGTAAGGCAGAGGCACTGCTGCCAGAAATGAACAATAAGCAGACAAACAGCTTTCACTGGACTTGTGTAATTGAGAAGATTGTCAATGAATCAACAGCTAAGCTCAGTAATTCTAGAGCAGAGGGTTACTATTGTCTTTCAAATTACAGAAACCATATTGTAACACCACTGACTAAAATAATCAACAAAATTTTAAATGAAGGTAATTATCGAGAATATTTAAAAATATCTGTAGTTAAACCAGTACATAAAAAAGGAGATATAGCATCACCAGATAAATATTGACCAATATCACTTATATCCATGACATCAAAAATAATAGAATACTGCATGCATAAACAGATGAGTCAATACTTTGAACATAATGATATACTCACCTCCTCACAGTATGGTTTCAGATACAGCATTTCTACAGTCAAAGCAGTTGAGATAATGGTAGCAAAAATATACAATTGTTTTGAAAATAAAGATATTATCTGTGCAACACCATTGAACCTAAGGAAAGCTTTTTGACATGGTCTCTCACAATATTCTCATAGAAAAACTCTACCACTACGGAGTGAGAGAGAATGCTCTATGCCTAATGTAGTCATACTTGGATAACAGAAAACAGTTAGTTAAGGTAAATAATCAAATGTAAGAATGTCTCCCAGTTGTAAAGGGCATAACTCAAGGATCTGTTCTTGGACCTTTCCTTTTCATTATTTATATAAATGATTTACCTGCAGTTGTACCAGGTGATGCAGTGCTATATGCTGATGACACAACACTCATCACATGTGATACAAATCCTGAAAATGTGCAACACATCATGGCAGTGGCAATGGTGAGGTGCACTACTTGGTTTGAGGCAAATGTACTGCAGAAGAATGATAGTAAAACTGAAACTGCCGGCCGCGGTGGTCTAGCGGTTCTGGCGCTGCAGTCCGGAACTGCGGGACTGCTACGGCCGCAGGTTCAAATCCTGCCTCGGGCATGGGTGTGTGTGATGTCCTTAGGTTAGTTAGGTTTAAGTAGTTCTAAGTTCTAGGGGACTTATGACCTAAGATGTTGAGTCCCATAGTGCTCAGAGCCATTTGAACCAAAACTGAAACTATTGTATTCAATCTGAATGTTCCCAGTCATGATAATGAAACAGTAAAATTATTAGGTTTTCAGATAGATCAAAAGCTCAGCTGGGATACCCACACAGGGAAGATACATGGCAAATTGGCACATGACATATATACTCTGTACAAGTTGAGGAGCAGTGTCAGTAAAGAACTTCTG
Source organism: Schistocerca cancellata (assembly GCF_023864275.1). Taxonomy (NCBI): domain Eukaryota; kingdom Metazoa; phylum Arthropoda; class Insecta; order Orthoptera; family Acrididae; genus Schistocerca; species Schistocerca cancellata. The sequence goes on along the minus strand of NC_064628.1, from coordinate 440,386,390 downwards.
TTATGGTATATGCATATTTTGCATTCTTGCATTCATATACTATTATGGGGCATTTCCATAACCTCAAAATTAGTGTTTAAATGGCAAAAGAAAACCATAAGATGCATAGCAGAACTTAGCCCATATGAATCATGTCGAGATTATTTTAAGAAACTAAATGTAATGACAGTGCCTAGCCTGCATATTTGCAACTGCCTTGTCTTCGTTAAAGAGAATCTGAGTAAATTTGACTTAAGCAGAACAATTCATGACCATAAGAAGTGGACATACAATTAATATGCCATATGGTAGGCTTGCAAAGACACATAACAGTTACAAATATCTTCGTCCTGTCTACTTCAAAAAATTACCTGAAAATGCCTATACAGTGCCACTAAATAAACTTAAAAGTAGTTTTTTGAGGTGGATCAAAAGTAAAGTAATTTACTCTGCTCAAGAGTTCCTTGAGTATGTGACAAATAGCCCACTTTCCTTATGAGAATGAACTATAAATTAACTGCAAACTATACATATGCCACACTGTGCAACTATTTTATTACTGTTTCATGTACTTATTATTAATTATCTGTTTGATTATTTATTTGCCATTCACTGAACTCTGTGGTTCATTTATCTTGTAATTGATCTACTAGGAAACTTCTTGTTGTTATTGACATTTTCACAAATATGTATTGTATCCATCTTGGATTATTATATTACAGTTAATAACATTTGTCATGTCAAAGTTTATATTATTATTATTGTTAATATAAGTATGTTAATACTGATGACACTAATTGCATGTAAGTATGCTCAACAGTGGAATAAAACATTTGCATTTGTATTTGTAGATACAAATGCGAAAAATGCAGGAACTTTTGAGGTCAAAATTCATGCTACACGCATGCAAAAAGTGTAAGAAACACTCAACAGATGGCAGCACATGATTCAGGAAGCTCAATGAACACAATAACGTGCAATGGGAACTCTACCAAATTAGAAGGCAGTGAAAATTCTGCAGCTGACTGCCATCCGAGTCACACTTGGGCTCTGGACACTCAGCATTACCAATAAGCCCAAGTCACACTCGGGTTCCATCAAGAAAGTGTTAAAAGCCCACTCTTGATGGAAAAACAAGAAGTGGCAATTAAATAACAAAATTTCCCACTTCCAATAATGTAACCACCTGGGAGTAGGTTGGTATTGGAATGCAGTTGACCTTGAACCTTCAAGCTCAATCACCATCTGTTTCATCTTTATATTTGATTTAGTTTGCTTTTGAGCCTTGTTTGTATAGGATGTTGTTTTGTAGTAGTCTGTGAGAATGGTGAACTTAAAAACTGAACAGTGCATTAACTTCAAATTCCTCATGAAATTATAAGTCACCAGCAGTATGTTTTCTATTTTAAAGGAGGTGTTTGGTAATAATCCTTGGGTTTTTGAATTGCACAAATGATTTTCACAAGGTTGCGGAGGGATTGAAAGATGATAAACATTCCATTCAATCTGAGAGTTCAAGAACTGTAGCAAATGTTCATAAAACTAATGAAATTCTGTGGAATGACTGACATCTGAGCATTCAGATGATTGTGGACCTGCTGAACAAAATCAAAGACACAGCAAGACCAATTTTGTATGATGAATCACACATGACAAAAGTTTGCACAAAATTGGTTCTGAAAAACCTTTATCAGGAACAAAAAGACTACTATTAGAAGAATATTTGCTCTGGTGTCACAGAATAGTTCAATGGAGAAGTAGACATGCACATTTGAAGTTAATGCACTGTTCAGTTTTTAAGTTCACCATTCTCACAGACTACTACAAAACAACATCCTATACAAACAAGGCTCAAAAGCAAACTAAATCAAATATAAAGATGAAACAGATGGTGATTGAGCTTGAAGGTTCAAGGTCAACTGCATTCCAATACCAACCTACTCCCAGGTGGTAGACATGCTCACACATGTCATGATATGTAATGAAACATGGATCTTCCAGTATGTCCCAGAAACAAAGTGTCAATCAATGCATTGGAAGACTCCCACATTGCCAAGAATGAAAAAAGCACAGATGAGCAACTTGAAACTAAGGCAATGCTGGTAGTTTTTTCTTATATCAGGAAAGTTATCATGATTGAATGGGTGCCTGAGGTCAAACCATTAATCAGAAATACTACTAGGAAGTCCTAACACAGAGACAAGGCCATTGTCAGGGGTGCCCCAGGGAACTGTGGTAGGACTGCTGTTGTCTCTGTATACATAAATGATTTGGCAGATAGGATGGGCAGCAATCTGTGATTGTTTGATGATGATGCCATGGTGTACAATAAGGTGTTGAAGCTGAGTGACTGCAGGAAGGTACAAGATAACTTAGACCAAATTTCCAGTTGGTGTGATGAATGGCAGCCAGCCCTAAATGTGGAAAAATGTAAGTTAATGTGAATGAGTAGGAAGATCAAACATATAATGTTTGGATACAGTATCACTAGTGACGTGCTTGACACAGTCAAGTCATTCAAATATCTGTGCATAACACTGCAAAGTGATATCAGATGAAACAAGCATGTGAGAACTATGGTAGGTGAAGGTGAATGCTCAACTTTGGTTTATTGGGAGAATTTTAGGAAAGAGTAGTTCACCTGTAAAGGAGACCACATATGGAACACTGGTGCAACCTATTCTTGAGTATTGCTTGAGTGTTTGGGGCTCATACCAGGTCTGATTGAAGGAAAACATCGAAACAGTCCAGAAGTGCGCAGCTAGATTTGTTACCAGCAGGTAAGAACAACGTGTAAGTGTTATAGAGATGCTTTAGGAACTCAAAAGGGAATCCCTGGAGGGAAGGTAAACAACGTTTTGAGAAACATTATTGAGAAAATTTAGAGACCTGTCATCTGAAGCTGATTGCCAAATGATTTTACTGCTGCCAACGTACATTGTGGGTAAGGACCATGAAGATAAGATTGAGAAATTAGGGCTCATATGGAGGCATACAGACAGTCATTTTTCCCTTGCTCTATTCACGAGGGAAACAGGAAAGGAAATGAAAAGTAAGGGTACAGGGTACACTTTGCTACACACTGTACCGTGGCTTGCGGAGTATCTATGTAGATGTAGATGTAGAAGTAGAAAGTCCAGATTTGTGGAAGAATAAGGCTTGCATTCTGAATCAGGACCACACACCAGCCCATAGTGCCATATCTGTGGAACAGTTTTTAGCAGACAAGTGTATTCCTGTGCTCAGACATCCTGTGTATCCACCAGATACACCTGTGACGTTTATCTGTTCCGAAAAATGAAAAGTGCATTGAAGAGAATGCATTTTCATTTTGTTGAATAGGCAAAAACAAAAATAGTAGAGTTGTCAAAGGGAGTGAGAATGGATGACCTACAGCATTGCTTTGAACAATGGAAGAGATGTATGCAGCAGTTTATAGATAGCACAATGGTGTATGTCAAAGAAGATAAAAGCTAATTGTAAATCTGTTTGCAATATGTCACATTCCTGACATCAGTCTCATTATTTAACTGCCACAGTTCATGTATTTTATCTCCTGACATCAGTCTCATTATTTAATTGCCACAGTTCATGTATTTTATCTAATAGCAACACATAGACCTGACCTCTTTGTGGATTTCCACGTGTATCTGGCATCAGTGAGCATGATGCAGTTGTAGCGGTAATGATTACAAAGGTATGAAAAGCAACTAAAACAAATAGAAGGATTCATATTTTCAACAAACTAGATGTGGGAGGAGTACCAGTTTATCTGCCAGCAAGAAAATCACAACACTTATCATGTAGTAGAACCATGGATCAGATTTAGAAAAGTAGTTGAACATGCACTTGATTGATATGTACCTAACAGAATAGTTCATGATATACACTGCAAAGAAAATTCTAAAGAAGGAGAGGCTACTACAGAATAGATGTAAATCATGACATAGGGAGACGCCAAATGAAACACATTTGGCTGCCATGAAAGCAATGCATGAAGCCTTCAATGACTACCATAGTGGAATATTATTGAAGGATCTCTTTCACAAAACCCAAAAAATTGTGGTTGTTTGTAAAAGCTATTCGTTGTGGCAGATTTGATGTCCAGACACATCATGGGCAAGAGAGGGACTGAAACTGAAGGTAGAAAATAAAAAGCAGAAATGCCTAACTCTGTTTTCAAGTGTTTCTTTACAAATGAAAATCCAAGGATATTGCCCCAGTTTAATTCACACACCTCTGAAAAGGTGAATGACATAGAGATTAGTGCCAATGGTGTTGAGAAACAGTAGAAATCATTAAAACTAAACAAATATCCGTGATTTGACTGGCTCACTATCAGATTTGAAGCTGAGTTATCTCTCCTTTTAACCATATCCTCTGTAGATCCCTCAAACAAAAACCTGTGCCTAGTAGTGGGAAGAAAGCACAAGTCACTCCAGTATACAAAAAGGGTAGTAGAAGTGATTCACAAAGCTACTGTACATTGTCCTTGACATCCATTTGTTGTAGAATCTTAGAACAAATTCTGAGGTCAAATGTCATGAGATGTCTTGAACAAAATGATCTTCATACCAGCCAGCATAGATTACAAAAACAAAGATCTTGTGACACACAACTCATATTTTTCTCATTACAACCTGAATACCATGGACCAAGACAATCAAGTAGATGCAATATTTCTCAGTTTTCAAACAGCATTTGACAGAATACCCCCATCTACACTTGTTATTGAAAGTATGGTCATATGAGGTAGCAAGCAAAATTGGTGACTGGATTTTTTGTCAGGGGTGATGCAGCATGTTATCTTGGATGGGAAATCATCAACGGATGGAGAAGTAACTTCCAGTGTGGCCCAGGGAAGTGTGCTGGGATCCTTGCTGTTCATATTGTATATCAGTGATTTTGTGGACAACATTAATAGTAACATGCAGGAGTTTTCTATAATGAAGTAGCCTATTATCTAAGAAAAGCTGCATACTTATTCATTCATACCTTCATAAGATTTCAAAGTGGTGCAAGGATTGGCAACTTACTTTAACTTTTCACGAACATAAAAATGTGTAATTTGGTATCAACAACTCACAGCTGTTATCAGCCAACTCATAAAAACACCTGGGTTAGGGATATGAAGTGGAGCAATTACATAGGCTCAGTCACAAAACAGCAGGTGGCAGACTTCAGTTTATTGGTGGAATACTATGGAAATGCAATCATTCTACAAAGGAGAGTGCCTAAAAACCACTCATGCAACCCAACCTGTGATATTATTCAAGTGTTCGGGACATGTGTCAAATAGTACTAACAAGGAGTATTGATAAAATACAGAGAAGGGCAGCACAAATATATTCAGATTTGTTTGACACACAGGAGAGTTTCACAGAGATGCTGAAGAAACTGAACTGGCAGACTCTCGAAGATGACTATAATATCAATGAGTCACTGTTGGAATCGGCCAACTCATACAGATACATGAGTGTAACAGTTTGTAGGGATATGAAGTGGACTGATCACATAGGCTAAGTCATGGGTAAGTCAGGTGGCAGAATTTGGTTTATTGGTAGAATACTGGGGAAGTGCAATGAGTCCACAAAGTAGATTGGTTAGAAATCATTCATATGACTGGTTCTAGAATATTGCTTGAGTGTGTGGAACTGAATTGGAAGACTCTTGAAGATAGGACATAAAGTATCACAAAAAAGTCTGTTAATAAAGTTTTAAGAACCAGCTTTAAATGATGACTCTAGGAATATACTATAATCCCCTAATTGCTCACAAAGGGATCATGAGGATAAGATTAGATTAATTGCTGCACACACAGACATTCAAAAAATCATTCCTCCTGCACTCTGTATGTGAATGGAAGTGAATGGAATAAGAAGGAACCCTAATAACTCATACAGTGGGATGTAACCTCTACCTCTAGCTTGAAAAAGGATTCATCAGAAAGCTAGTGAAGTTTTCATTCTTTTTTGTGTGCATGTCCACAATTTAGCATTTCTGCTATTTGGTGAGTGGTCATATTTACTGCTAATTTATTTACATTCTACCCAGATATGTGATATTTATAAAACTTAAAAGTATAACTGAACAGTGAAATCAATATTCAGTTTTTCATTTATACAGTCCCATATGAGAGCTTTCTTGAGCCATTGCCATTAGTATTAGTATTAGTGATGTGACAAAGCCACAAAACTCAAAATTAATAAACTATGCTGATAATATCTTCTTTCATACTTAGAACTGTACTGAACAGTTAGCAATTCAAAACAGTAAAGAAACCTTTGGTCCAATCACAGTATATTTTACCATGAATAAATTCACACTGAATAAGGATACAACATCTCTGATTAAATAAATTTTACATTATAATCCCTCCCAAGTGTGTGTAAATATCAAATCATCCTCTTCGAAAAAATTATTGACATACATTTCTAGGCATTGCAATGATTGACATCATACAGTAAATGAACAGAGCACCTGTAAAAATATCAGCTGCAATATTTACTTATTAAAATGTCTGACAACCATAATAATTCTTCCTGTCCAAAAACAAATCTACTGCCAAAGAACACACTTACATTTGCAATTTGAGACTAAGATTTGAGGTAGGGCACTGGCAGTCTACTGTCTCAAGCCCCAAAAGATGGTTGTTAGAATTGCTAAGAACTATTCGATTAAGTGTAATTTACAAACTGTGTACTATTTATATGTTTTTAGGATAAATATGTTTGTAAAAGAGAATGTATCACATAAAAAATGAATAGTAACATTAATTATCACAATACATGAACAAGATATGATCATCATAATATATCAGAGTTATGAAAAAGCTAGAAATCACAGCCCACTTGTTTCTGCAAGACATTTCTTTAACAGGTGGCCTAATGATACAAAGCAACACCAGAGAAGTATTTAAGGACAAATTGAAATAGTTATTAATTAATAGATTTTTATAATTTCTCCAAGATTTCTTAACTTCATTTCTAAAGTACTAATTTTGCATTTTATTCAGTTACAGTACATTACTGGTAGTAAATATTTATTTAATGGTATGTAATGTGGTATTTTTTTACATTTAACTAACATAAATATACAAAAAAGATGATAAAGTGCAAGATTGTACATATTATTATGGGAAAATGAAGATTATTATCATCATTTTAAAAATGAGTCAAACATATGGAAAAAGACATACTGAGCAAAAGTGATGCAGTTTTAAATTACTTATCAGTTACATGTTTCAAAAAGCTACAATATACTATTTGCATGAACTCTACTCTATAATAAGCAATTCTACTGCCTAATTTTACTGTGTTGTACATTACACTTACCTCATATGCTTCCTTATGAAGAGGACCAATTGTAGCCTGAGAGAGAGCATGAAGGACACGTGGAGTGCAGTTTGCAGGGCCAGCACTCATCATATACTTGTATGGGATAATCAGTGGTTTGCAGAGCCTGTCTGGCGGTGGTATTGTGCACTCCATGGTGGGAAGGAGTGGATCGCTGTGTGCTGGCAACAGAACTGACTGCTCTACACAACAGCTGAGCAGCTACTGACCAGTTGCAGAGATAGTGCCTGCTGATAGGGCAACAGCAGATTTGCCCTTCAGATAAGACCCATTCTTATCTGCCTTGCATCTAAGAAGATAAGGAAAATGTGAAATTTAATGCTGACAAATGGTTGATGAGCTCTACGTTCTCATAGGCACATGCACACTCTGTACTCAGTTTTTCTTAAGTACCATCTGAACACAAAAACAGATTGTATTTAAAGATCATACTCTCATGAACTAACTTCAATTTTCAGTATCTTCAATTCACTTTCAGCAACAATGTGTGACACTGGTATAAATTTACCTCCAGTATAACTAAAAAACAAGTGTACATAATAGTAAAATGAAAACAACATAGGAAGAAAACAAATTAATTCACATAACTACTATAAAATCTGCACAAGGAAAGCATGGCTATCAACCTACATTTGTACTCACATTAGCAGCACTGTAACATAATAGGTTATCCTTAGGAAATGATGGAAGGCTCCCTAAAAATAGCCATATTTTATATTTAATCAATAATTTTCAACTGTTTTCTGCATTTTCCCAAAGCAAAATAAAATTATACAGTTAAGAATACTTGGACTTCCTTGACATTTCAGTTACACACAGCTGATTTTTAAAAGATAAGATCTAGCCCATATCTTGCAAATTATATTTCTAGAAACCTGCAAAAAATTGTTTTCAGTAGGAACAACTTCCAGTAGAAACACTTCAAATACCGAACTGCTCTAAATATCAGAACAGTATTTTCTTTCTTCAGAGAGGTAAAAGGTATTGTTTTGTTGAGGTTGCAATGGGGTGAGAGGTCATGTGATTCAGAGGAGGTTATGTGGAGGCAGAGAGGCAAGAATAAATGAAAAAGTATCAGTAAGAGTAAGTAGATAAAAGCACAGTGTCAGCTTCAGTTTGCAGGTGATAGAACAGGCAGAGTTAGAAGTAAAGCAGTGTTCAAGAGGAAGGGCAAATAAAACGTGGAAATAAATAATGTAATTAAGGAATAGAAAGAGAAGTGGAAGAGAAACATAAAAAAGGCAGAAAGAAAGGTATATAAACAAGTAATTGTTATCATTTCAACAGGTGCCATATATAAAAGTTAGGTGGGATAAATGCTAACAGAAACTGGGAAAGGAGGAGGGACAGTGCAGAATGAGAGGATATGTTGGAGGAAAAGTCCACATCTCAGTGGTTTGGGGACACTAGTGCTTCAAATATAAAGGGAGATAAAAATCTAATAATTGTGAGGGATTGCATCATTGTAGTAGAGGAATGAACAGAAAGCAGAGTTATAGAAGAATGTTGGCTCAGTGACAGGAATGACAGAGGAATAAGATCCCTTGAGTTCTGTAATAAATTTCAGTTACAATATAAAATATTGTGTTCAAAATTTATGAGAGGAAGCAGTGTAATTGAAAAAGGCCAAGTGACACTGCAAGAAACCAGCTGGCATACTCCATGGTAAGGCAGAGATAAAAAAAAACAGATACTCAGTTGTTAGGCTTATCAAGGGCATATAACAATTTAGCAATGACGAAGTTTAAGGGCAAAGTTTAAGAGAATCATCTGAATAATATATGATGAAGTGGGATATTGCCATACTTACATGTTTGTGGCTAGAACCTCCCATTGGGTAGATCAGTCTCCTGATGCAAGTGCTTTTAGTTGATGCCACTTTGGCAGCTTGTGTGTTGAACTAAAGTACTAAGTAATGATGTGTGCATAAAGTTGTGTGAGGCTGTGCTTATCACAATGCTGAATATCACACTAAGTAGTTGAGCTTAGGAGAAATACTTCAACTGATCAGAAAAAGAAGGAATTACACAAATACTCAGGAAAAGAAACTAATACAGCAATATACATCACTTAGGAAAAAAAAGCAATTGGAAGAGTGCGGCTGTCAAAGCAAAATGAGTGCTAAAAACATGTCAAATTGACAAGGAAAAGGTTGTCAGAAGAACAAATCCTGGATATAGAAAAGCCAAATTAACTTCTGGAGATTCCTGAGGGTATTTTTGTTCCATCATTACAACTACAGCTTTTGGAGAGTATATAGGTAAATGTGCCAACAATGAGAGTCCAAAAGTGATTTCCATCTTAAACAAAAAGGAGTTTGAAGATAAGTGGAAAGAGTACCTACAGTGAGAAGGAGACATAATCTAATGGCACAGTAGAAGATGAAATGAGAGTCAATTTGGAGCATGTACAGGAGTAGAGTCAGAGAATGAAAGAGCCTGGAAGACTTATAGTCAAATAATACAGGATACATAAATAGCATACATTCAGAATTTCAGCAATCATTGTGGAAAGTGGCAGCCAAATGTTTAAATTTAATATGTAGGATCTATAGGTCTGGAGACATCCCATATGACTTATAGAAAATCCAAAGATAACGAGGGCAGAGAAATTTGAGAATTATCATACACACATCTTGACAGCTCATGCTTTCAAATTGCTGACAAAAAACTGTACAGAAGAATGGAAAATAAAATTGAGGACAATTAAATTAGCTTTGGGAAATGTAAGGGCATCAGAGAGACAGTTCTCATGTTATACTTGATAATGGGAGCAAGATTTGAGAAAAATAAAGACACTTTTGTAGAATATATTGTCCTAGACAAAGCTTATGACAAAATCAGGTGGTGAAAGATGTTTGAAATAACCAGAAAATACGTAGGGGCACACACTACAGAAAAGGGAATGTAATATGCAATGTATATGAGAACCAAGAAGGAATAATGAACATGGAAATATGTGCTTGCATTACAAAGGGCATAAGGCAGAGCATTTTCAAGATGCTCCTGAGCCACTATGATAAATGCCAAAGCTGCTTCTCCACAATAAAATGACCATTTTGCAATTATTTGTTAGCAGATATAGCAAATATTATAATTTTATAATTAAGGTTAAGAGAAATGAAGTGTTATTAAAAAATAATACATAAAGAAACAATGTTGATGAAAAGTATTGCACACATCGTATTAAACATAGCATTGTATTAAATAAATTACAAACTGGCCAAACTTCCTAAAGAAAGTGAAATTAAAAACAAAATTTATATCTTGTTATTTACAGCAACTATTGTATAAATGAGACACAAAAAATAACAGATTATAATGCACTCCTCATAAATTATTAATACTGCAAAACTTATTAATTAGGAATAAAACTGCTATAACTATGAGGAATTGTATTTTTATTGCAATTTTACTTGGATTCCCTTGTTTTGAGTGAATCAAACTCACTGATTATGTCACTGAAGTCCAAAATCAAGCTTAACAGCTTGAGAAATGCAGCCGATGACCACTGACAGACCATAGATTTACATAAGGATTCAACATAGATGAACAGAGCAGAGCTGTCTAGAGGCACAATAAGTATCAACTCCTGTAATATTATTAATCAGGCATTCAAAGCTTATTCTTAAACTATTTTTAATTTACAAGGCAGATCATATCAGTTAAATCTTGAGCAGCAAAAGTAGTGGTTGGAGGGGCAAGCAAATCACGTATCCCACTCAAACTTTTTGTTTGCTCCCTCCACCATCATGTCTTCTTCCAGTCCTTAGTCAACAAAAAAATCAGATGCATTTAGAGAAATCATATACTTTTGAGATACTACAATACAGTGGCACAGTAGTAGGAAGAACACTCTTGCTGAAAATGAGCAAGCTCTGTAGCTCTCAGCTGTGTGAACAAAGCACAGTGTTGTGACACAAACTATGTTAGTGATAGATATCCATTTGGTAGCAATCATTTCTAGATGATAATACTACAGTGTGACAACATCATGTGTTTTCGAACATGGACCAAGATGAAAATACAAACACTTAGGGTAGGAGAACTCCCATACACATCGTGGTCAATTCTTAAACAATCTTTCTTTCCTGTTTTCTTCTGGAATGAAAAGAAAATTTCAGAAGTGGGATTAAAATTCAGGGTGGAAGAACATCAATGACAAGAGTCACTGATGACATTCCTGGCCTCTATTAAAATGAGGAAGAAACACAGGTCCCACACAATGGGATGGACAGTCAGTTGAGATTAGAGTGTGGAATGAGAGTCAACCAAAGAAAGGTCAAAGTATCAAGAAGTATCAAAAATGAATGAGTGATAAATATGAAATTGTGGGCCACATAGTAGATCAAGTAAAGGAATTGTGTTACCTTGGATGCATAATGATACATGACAGAAGAAGCAAGGAGAATGTAAGAAGCACATTAGCATGTATGTTTGGAAGTGAATTGTGGACCGTGGTAATAATGGAAAAAAAAGAATCACATCATTTGAGATGTAGTGTTACAGAAGAACTCTGAAAATTAAATTCATCCGTTAACAATATACATTGTATGGATGAGAGTCAATTACAGTATAGTTTCTTATATTTAATTTGTTTCAAGAACTTGGATAATAAATACAAATATTTTATATTAATATATACAAATAATATTACTTTTTCAAATTCAGATATTGTTCAATGTTATAAAAACTGTGTTAGTAAAAATTGTTTAAGACCTACATCAAATTTATGAAATTCTTTAATTTTCTTTATTGTAGAAGGCAATGCACTAAAAAGTATTTTGGGCTGGTAGTTTACACTTGTTTGCCAGAGTGTTCCTTTATGGGTGTCTCTGTGAAAATCATCCCTGTTCCTTGCTTCATGGTTATGAACCTGATTATTTAATGTTGAAAATGCCTTGTGAGTTTTCAGAAAGCATACACATTCATACATGTATAAGCTAGGAAGAGTCATTATTTTAAATTCTTTAAATATTTCCCTGCATGACACTCTGCAGGGAACCCCTTCCATTATTCTAATAGCCCGTTTTTTAAGATTGAAAGCTTGTTTTGCCATACCTGTATTTCGCCAGAAGATCATACCACATCTAAGCAAACTGTTCATATAAGCATAATAGGCACACAGCAATGATTAAGTGTTGCAACATTCCTGAAGCATTCTTAGCACATAGCAGCATTTACTTAATTTTTTACTCAAAACTTCTAGATGCTTTACCCATCTCAAGTGCGCATCCACCCATATACTGATGAATTTTGTGTATCGAGCTTGTGCAATGACATAGTTCCCTAACTCAGTTTTTACTCTTCTTCTAGCTTTACTTTTAATATTACTGAAATTCATAAATACCGTTTTATCCTTATTTATGATCAAAGCATTATCAATACACCATTTTACTGTCTAATTTATTGTTCTAGAGACACTCTGCTGTAGATTGTCCTCAGTGTATCCTTTTATAAAAATGCTAGTGTCATCAGCAAACATCACTGTTTCTGCAACTGTCATATGGCAAATTGTTTATGTACACCAAGTCCGAAAGATACACTTTGCCTTCATGACATATTTGTACTTTCTGTTGTCTGCCAGAGAGATAAGACTTGAACCATTTGACCCCAATGTGGTCAGTTCTTCAGTGGCTGAGGGTCAAGTGGAAGTACAATGTTAGTATACAGAGAAACTACATCAAGAGTGACAAGTAAGGTTTCAGTTTGAAGAGGGGTGAGATGGACTTGAGACACACAAGCAAGTGCATGGTATGTTTTAGCTAAGATGAGAGTTGTCTACCAGAGCTGAGCTATGTTTGGTTGGAACTCTGATTCAGTGAAACAGTCAGGATATGTATTTTGGGTAGTATTGTAGAGACACGAGCTGATCTGGGCTTTATGTCATAAAGTGGACCCCTTTCAGCAGTGCACTGACCCAGACAATGACCAAAACCTGGAGGCTTTTAAGGTACATGACTTCAGCAGCCAAAACACAACAGACCAACTTGGGTGCGTATAAATACTGGCTGTCTGGTCAAACTGGTCATTAATTAAATCAGTAGTCATCATTTGCCAGCCACCATAATGATGGCTTCCACTGTGAGAGCACTGCTCCACTGTCATCACCTAACAGGACAGCTTACTAAGTGTTCCTGCTGTCACCTGATGGGCCAAGGATCGAACTGAGGCTTTCCAGCCACCAGTCCATTGAGGTATCCACCATCATAGCTGCCGCCAGCCAGATGCAGGTCTAGGTTTTGTGTCCAATCAGCTGACCATCAGCAAGCCTCACTCACAGCCAAATTCAGTCACCTAATGCCACCCCACAGGTGCACCAGCATCACTGCACTGGTTATCTTGCAAACAGCATAATGATACGAGTCACCTGCAGCAGCCTGTGATGCAGCAGAGCACCACAGGGAATGCTTAGCACACAACAATGCTCCACACACAGACCACAGCAGCTATTGAGAACACTCATTGCTGAGGGCCCCACGATCAACACCTGGCCATGCCATGGAACACAGACCCTGTGGATTGACACCAGGATGAGTGCACATCCCTGAAGTTGCACTAAGGTTTTTGAAAGAATAAAGAGTTTAGATCCACACTGTCTGTCTTGCTGCTGCCACCTCACATATCCGACAGTTCAAATGGTTCAAATGGCTCTGAGCACTATGGGACTTAACTTCTAAGGTCATCAGTCCCCTAGAACTTAGAACTACTTAAACCTAACTAACCTAAGGACATCACACACATCCAAGCCTGAGGCAGGATTCGAACCTGCGACCATAGCGGTCGTGCGGTTCCAGACTGTAGCGCCTAGAACCGCTAGGCCACCCCGGCCAGCACACATCCGACAGTCTTTGGTAGCTGTCACCAACCCTACAAACCCAGATATTAGTTCTGCATGCCATCCTGATACCTCAGAGGAGGCTCTCCCACTCCCCTCTCCCTCCCCCCTGCCTCCCCTCCCATCCCATAGCCATCACTTCTCACCAACCTAATATATTTTGGTATCAGAAGATGGATTGGCAAAGGTATTACAGTTTTGTCAATGCAAATAAGTAGCAGCATGAGTATCTTATAGCCATTGATGGCTCTTCCTTGCATTTGTCCTCTTCCTACCATCCTGTTCATCATTATGTCAGATATAGACTCATTTATGGTACCTGGGAAGTACCCAAGAGATCAACCAATATCATCATTTGTGAGTACACAATGTAACCTACCAAGCCTTGTGGCCCCATGCACAGAATCACACAATGTGGTACGCTGGATATGCTGGAATAAATGGCATTACACCATACAGAGTGGGAAGAGAGCTTGCTTGAGACAAAGAAGGCCTTGCGTACCAGGAAAGTTAGGTCGCAGGCTGGAGTGGCTGTGCAGTTCTAGGCGCTACAGTCTGGAACCGCGAGACCGCTAGGGTCGCAGGTTCGAATCCTGCCTCGGGCATGGATGTGTGTGATGTCCTTAGGTTAGTTAGGTTTAAGTAGTTCTAAGTTCTAGGGGACTGATGACCTCAGAAGTTGAGTCCCATAGTGCTCAGAGCCAAAGTTAGGCCAATGCAGGTAGCAGGTGATTGTAAGCGTAGTTTTTTTTCTAAATAGTGTTGAAATGTAAATTATGAATTTAATGGTTCTCCAGCGATCTACGCTAGCAGATATGTGGTTTAACGTCCATAGAGTGCCTGAGTCGCTTGTGAAGCTTGTTTCATACTTCCGATTTCTGTGCCGCACCCCTTCCTCTTGCCTTCACTTTCCAGTGACATACTTACAAATTGTGGTACAATTCTGACAAAGTAAAACATCAATCAGTTTCGCAGACAAGATCTTGTGGCTCAGTAAATACGTTAGTGGTACTGCAGAGCTTATGAAGCTCGATACTCTGGATGGCTCTCTTGGAGATGAGAGGTGAAGTTTGGGTATCAGTGATAGTTTTCCGATCATTACAACCATAAACTGATTTATTTTTGTAAATAGTTCATGAGCTGTTCTTTCTGAGCTCGGTTTCTTATTTCTACGACCTAGTGATGAGATAGTGATAAGGCATAATAGGTCGTTAGGGTAGCGTGTCATGTGAAGATGAGGTAATTGGAACGAAGAAGATGAGTGAATTTTTTTAATATTAAGCTTAGAATCAAAGAGGAAAAATGTGGCTGAGAAGGATTTAATGTTAGTGGAAGTACTATCGTAGGATGCCTCCTGGATACTCACACTTCTGTTCCTATAGACGTTGTGGTGCAACTGCCAACACAGACTGAAAGTGAATTATGGACTCCTCAGTGATGCGGAGAGTGGTGCATGAAGCAGCGAGAGAACCACGTAAGGAATCTTAAACACTGGTAGTGCAAGCTTGTTAACACATCCCTGCTATTTGTTCACATAACTAGTGCTTGTGACTGGAACTACACAGACCAGTCACATTAATGTGGCTTCTTGTCAAAAGCCTGAATAACCATATTTTACATTAAGGATGTGCAGGAAGAAAGTCGATAAGGTACTGGAAGGTATAGGCAGGGATGTGGAGCCATGCTGGATTCAATTCTGTGGCCAGTTGCGCTAAATTTCTTGGTTGAGGATGCATGGCGTGAACAGCCAGATAGAGGTGGTCTTCCAGATTCTCGATTGGGCTTAAATCCGGAGAGTCTGACGGCTGTGTGGTACGGTAAACTCATCCTGGTGTCTTCAGTCAACGAATGTACGCTGTGAGCTGTGTAACATGTATTGTTCTGCTGGTAGATGTCTTCCTGCGAGGATAAAACATACTGCATGTAGGGGTGGATATAGTCCCCAAGGGTAGATCTACACTTGTGTTGATCCACTGTGCCTTCCAGAATGACAACTCCACCCAGGGA
Source organism: Schistocerca cancellata (assembly GCF_023864275.1). Classification (NCBI taxonomy): domain Eukaryota; kingdom Metazoa; phylum Arthropoda; class Insecta; order Orthoptera; family Acrididae; genus Schistocerca; species Schistocerca cancellata. The sequence goes on along the minus strand of NC_064628.1, from coordinate 440,370,212 downwards.
ATGCCATGAAAACATTCCCCAGTCCATAACACTCCTTCCTCCAGCCTGGATCCTTACGATAATTGTTGCAGGGCTGTACATGCTAATCTCAATTAGTCTGATGGAACATAAAACGTGAATCACCTGAAAAGGCCACCTGTCACCACTGGCAAGTAAATTCTAGTCTTCGTCGTTGATGAACAGAATCAACATGGGTGCATGAAACAAGCACTTGCATATGCAGCAACTTTTGCTGAGCCGTTGAAGAGACGCTGTTGCTAGCCCTTGATTCATCTGGATGGTCAGTTGCTCAAAAGCTGCACGTCTGTTCTTCCCAAACACATTTCAACAGCCATCATTCACCCCTGTTGCCTAGGGCCTGTGGTGCACCACAGTGCCTTGGCACTGGTTTTGGATAATGCATTTTGCCACATATAGTATACTTAAACCATTGTGGCACATGAACAGTTTATAAACTTAGCCTTTCAGAAATGCTTCCACCCTTGGCCCAGAAGCCAATGATCACGCTCTTTTGGACATCAGGTAAATTGCTCCATTTCTGCATTTGACAGTGACTGCGCTGTTTTCCATCGTTCCCCAACATACCCCTCACCGCTAGTGTTACCACCTGCCATCTATGAGAGGTTATTGGACGTTGACGTCGAATCATATACATTAGCTGTGGAGAGATTTGAAATATGTCTTGGTTAGCTGTTAAAATGTTACAGAAGGACTCTTATAGATGTTGTGAGCCAAAGATTAACCAGAGATACCCACAATGCACTGTAGAGAACTAACTAGTTCCACATTCAGTAATGGTCAGAATTTGGTGGGCCAAATTCTTCAAAGAGAGGAAGAGTGTGCAGATACAAACATAAGTAGATAGGCTCAGTGCCATGAATCAGGAGACTTTGTGCCAACACGTTGACCCACAGTTGCTCCAAAACACTCAGCTGATGCCTGCCCAGATGAAAACCAAAACCAAGACGCACTTTGTGATGTGGTGTACGTGACTTTAGCAGCCACAATACCACAACAGACCCACTCTGGCAAGTATAAACACTGTCGTTCTAGCCAGGCTGGTCATTAATTAAATCAATGAGTCATTGAGTGGTGAAGTTATAATGATGGCCTCCACCACAAATTGCTGTTGCTCTGCTTTCATCCTACAGGACCTCCTAACAATGGAGTCCAGCTGCCATTTGATGGTCTGGATGCCCTTGTCACCTCACATCCGGTTGAATGCCAACAAGTAAGTCTCTCTTGCAATTGAGCCAGTTCATGCAACTCTGTCCCATAAAAGAGCCAGCATCACTGGTCACCTTGCTAGCAGCAGAACAACACCATTCACCTGCAGCTACCGCTGACACAGCACAGCACCACCAGGTGTATCTTAGCACACAAGCTCACTCTGCATTGAGGCTGCACTGAGCATAGTAGCTACCGACAACATTCATTTCCGAAGGCAGAGAGATTATACCTGGCTACATCACAGAACGTAGATACTGTGGACGGATGCCAGGCTGTGCCAGCAGATGATAGCATCTACCTTTAGTTGCACTAAGCTTGTTGAAACAATACAGGATTTATATGTGTACCATTTGTCTTGCTGCAGTCACATCAATCCTCTGAGGGTCTCCTTCAGCCAACCCATCAAAGCCACAGCACTCAGATGGGAGAGCTGCACGCCATCCTGATAATCTGAAGAATAGGGTTGTTCCATCAACCCCCCTCTCTCCCTCCATCATGGTCACTGTTCACCACAGTATGTAGAGGGTACACAGATCATAAGTGGCAAGGAGTTGCATGAACACAGATTTGTGACCTTTTGAGTTGTGTGGTCTGATTGAAAGGCACCTGGTGAAGAGAAGAGTTTCTTGTGCTTGCCGAGAAGCAGAAAAGCCCCTCTGATACAAACTTCCTGAGGTCAAGTACAGCAGTAGTGCAGCCTTTGTCCCCTGTACAATAAAGATAGGGCAATATGCCTTCAGACAGAGATTGCTTGGGACTCAGTTGTTGCAGGTTTCTGAGATATATGTTAGAAAGATTTGGGAAAAACTGGTGGAATTGAGGAATTCCTGAAATGACTGGAGATGAATTGTCTGGGAAAGAAAAGGCAGATGTCTTTCGTATTTGGATCAGAACTGTTCCAGTCACTCTAATGAAGTGAAATTTCTAGCGACAGTTACAGGTGAATGAGAAGAAACCATACTTATGTCACCATGACTAAATGGAAAGTGTTGAATTCCTGAATGCCTGGAGGGGAAGTGTTTTAGGAAGAGGAGGAGGATCCCTTCCATATTTGGGTCAGAACTGTTCCAATCCCTCTGTTGAAGTGGAATTCATTTGGGACTACAGGCGATGAGAAGATGCCGTACTTAGGACAATGTGATGAAGTTTTAGTGTAAGACTGAAGGTTAGGGCTATACAATAAGGCAATGCCTTCGTAGGAGATAGGTCAGGTGAGGGGTTTAGGACTAAATGTACATAATTATAGCTTGTGTCAAAGTGGGAGATGGGCTGAGGCTTTGACGGCAGGCAATACTCTTGCCGCCTGGGCAATAGAACCATGACTCACAACTTCTGTTCTGTAAGTACCTGTCTCATTGTATCCAAGCTTCATACAGAAGCTTGCCTGATACTGCGATAATTCCGGGAGAAAGAAAAGTGTTGTGTAGTTGTATTGAGAGTAACTCAGAGCTTCTAATAGCTTACACGCCAGTAAAGAAAAGGGCGAAATAACAAATTTATTAGTTGATTAGAAAAAAATCGCTAACAATATTCTATGTTTACGTAGTGTTTACAAAATGTGACAGTTTATATGTGATGTATTACGACAGAGAAACGACCCTGCGACCATTGGAAACAGTGCCACAGGTTTCTCCAAGTCGTAACACAACACACACGTCATATTAACACATATAAATATAGCTGATGTTGATGCGGACAGTGGAGGTTTACTAAGAGAGAGATTAATAAAGCTGTGTATGAACTTATTTTATGAACGAAAATAACTGGCTTCCTTTACAATGGCTGACTTTTCACATGCAACAAAAAATACAAAGCATACTGCTACTGCAAAGAAGACACAGATAAATAGCTGCGCTCACATTTATAAACTCTATGCACTAGTGGTCAGAATGTGAGCATGAACAAGAACTGTAAACACACGGAAATGCAACTATGCAAAATCTTTCCAAGACTCCCACTGTTTAAGTGATTGCATTTACCAACTAACAACATTGAGCTTTGAGCGCAAATACACAAATTTTTCTTTGGTTAATGCTTTGGTCAACAAATCAGCAAGTTGTTCTTTGATACACACATAAACAACTTCTATCTCTTTACACTGCACTTTTTCACATAAGAAGTGATAGCGTGCTCCCATATGTTTAGTGCGTTTGTGATATTCATGGTTTTTTGACAACTTGATTGCACTCTGGTTGTCGATTTGTAATGTAGTTGGTTCTGGACACAAATTATTTGCAAAAGAATGGAGAAAATGGTACAAACTGATCTCAAGGAAATGCAGGAACATGTGAGACAATACTGACCCTACAATCTACGTTAAATGATAGACTGAAAAAAGGTAAACGATGTTTATAGCATCTGTAGATTTACAGAACGCTTTTGACAATGTTAACTGGAATACACCCATTGAAATTCTGAAGGTAGCAGAGGTAAAGTTACGTACAATTTGTACAGAAAGCTGATAAGTTATAAAAGTTACTGGGCAGGGAAGTGAAGCAGTATAGTAATTGCTAAGTGAGTGAGACATGGCTGTGGCCTCTGCCCCATGTTATTCAGTCTGCACCTTTAGCAGGCGGCATAGGAAACCAAGGAATAATTTGGAAAGGGAATTAAAGTTCAGGAAGAAGAAATGAAAACCTTGAGGTTTGAAGATGAGATTTTAGGGTAATTTTCAGAAACGGCAAAGGACTTGGAAGAGCAGCTGAACAGAGTGGGTGATGTCGGAAATAGGTCATAAGATGAATATCAAAAAAAGTAGAACGAGCGTAATGGAATGCAGTCGAATTATAAGTCAAGTGATAGTACTAGAACTAGGCTGGTAAATGAGCCACTCAAAGTAGGTAATCGATACTGTTTGAGAAAAAACTAGATGGTGGCCGACGTAAGAGATATAAAATGCAGACTAGCTATAGCAAGAAAAATTTAATTCTTTACCAATCCAAGTCTTTTGATAAATTTACCTGCCTACTTGCTTATTATTCCTTATTGATTTACCCCCGTATTAACCTCCCCATTCCTATCAGTTTCGATGCGGGAAAAAGTGAAAAAAACTGCAGGACGCAACTGGGAATCGAGCACAGGTTCCTTGTTCGCTACGCCAGTGGCTCTTCCATTTATCAGCGCGTACCTATGGGCACAAAGCGGCGGTCGAAGGAGTTTCTTTTCTCGATTTCTAGGAAAATACGCCTTTGTGCAACGCATGTACTGAATGTCATGCGCAACCCATTGTTAAAATTCAGATTCCAGCAACGTAACAAAAGCGATTGCAGTATCGTAACCTACAGACTTAACGTCACACGTTGCCATATTGTGACGTCACTAGTGTCTCTCATGTGACCATAGGAAGTACTTCAAAAACGGTTGATACCGATGTTTCGTTTCGACAACATGCTATCATTGAATTTATCGTTAAAGAGGAAACTCTCATGGTTAAATTCACCTGAGACTCCAGCGTACCTATGCAGATATCTAAGCAGATATCAGCATTGTTAGGAGATTGGTGAAGCATTTCAATGATGGGAAAACGAATATCCAAGATGAGATTCGTAGCAATCGTCCACTAACTGTCTCCACTGAACGCAACAAGGAAAGAGTTGGTGAGCTCATTAGAGATGACAGGCGTGTCGCAGTGGATGAAATAACTGCTAGGCCTGCAGCAGTACACAGCACAGTGCAAGAAATGATTTAAAATTTAGGTTGTCGAAACGTTTGTGCCAGTTGGGTCCGACATTTATTGACCGATGACCACAAACTTCAGAGAAGAACCACCAGCCAAAATCTTCTTCAGAGACTTCGGAATGAAGGTGACGATATTTTGACGAGTGTTGTGATAGGCAATGAAAGCTGTAAACGAACAGATGCGAGGATAACATTACGAGATTGTGGAGGATATTCCGAGAGCAGTGAGACAGTGTCTTCAAACAGCTGGTACGGAGTTCTCTCATCAGACTTTCAGAACGATGGAAAAAAGTGTGCAAAGAAAATGTGACTATGTTGAAAAGTGAGAGAAAATTGTATAGATGACGATGATATACTCGGTTTCTCTAAAAAGTAAATATTAAGAGATTTAAAAATTGTGGCTCACTACTTTCAGTGTGACCCTGTTGATGGAAAAAAGTCTTTCATTTTACGTTGTGCACAAGTGGCTTTCCAAACATGAGTTGAACATGTTGGACCTGTCTGAGACCTTCCACTTGTAAGAGAAATAACCGACATAAACGTTAACCTCCTGTGCGTAGCCAGGAACTACACAAAGAAACAACATTCCCCTCATTTACAGGCTAGTAAAGCCATAGTTCTCAGAACGGTGTTCACAATCGCAGTGCTTGATGAAATACTGATGATTGCTAGTGCACACCTCGATTTTATATTGTGTAAATTATGGCATCATCAAAGTTATGAGAGTTCGCTATCGGTGTAAATGTTAATTGTGCGACATAAGTTCTTCTCAAATTTTTCGATGTATTCTTTTCAATTTTTTTGCAAATTGCAGTTCCTTGGACGTTAGGTAGTTTGGATTATGATATTTATTGCTTAATGCGACTTGTTTACAGATATGAACCTCTCTGCCTTCTTCTCAGGATCTGCACAGAGTGCTTCGACAGTCCAGCTTTACTACAACGACATAGGTACGAATATGGATTCAGCTGCTTTCTTCTCAGGAATTACGCTCAATACTACCTTAGTAAAGAGGTACAACACGACGTCCTGGGCCACCGCTTTGCTTCATATTCAGTACTGTTTCTTACACTGCGGCAACCATGTGTTGTATTTATACGGTGTTTGTAAGTGACTCTGCCGTGAAAATAATAAGTGACTTGCATGCGACAATAAAAGTTTGATTTGCAATTGACTCTTCAGTTATGGAACTTGTATTACGATTGAAAAGAATGAAATAGTTAGTTACAGAACGGCTCGGTGGGGCAAGATCTGCATTGATTTTAGTTAGTACATGTAGCTCATGTAGCGAGGAAATGTGTTGAGCAGCACGTGGTGGGATTAGTTTGTTGGGGAGATTGTAAGGACACCAAGAAAACCACTGTGGGTTGACGAGGAAGAATTGTGGGTATGGTGAGCCTCATTCCGGAGTTCGACCTGTGTTTCTACCTAAAATATATGCCACCTCTTCTCTCTCACACAAGGGGACCGTGCGAACATCCCCTCACCGATCTGATTCATAATGACAAAGTGTGTAGAGCATGACTAGAACTTCAACATATGTAAACAGGAAGACGCAACTCTCAGCCGTTTTCGAGAAAATCTAGTTTGAAAATTGTTGGCATGATTGTAAGCTTTGTATGGTCGCTAGTGTTCAAGGAGTCCAGTGTCGAGCGAGTAACTGCATAGTTTCATAAGTGCGAGGTCTCTGGCTCGAATATTGCTACTGCTACTTTCTTTTCTTTTTTCATTCTCACGTAAATCTAACAACACATGTGCATGGTACGCCACAGAATAGTGTGATGACTGAGAACCGTTTACGAATGTAAATAAGATTTGTTTTGCAACAAACACATTGAAAGGACCATGCACACGCAAAAACTCATCATTCACTACATGTGCACTATCGCAGTAAGTACTAGGTTCCATGTTCTATGAACAGTATCATCCTGGTTCATGCACTGCTCTGCAGGTTACACATTATAGCTATCACAAATATAGATACAATAATATACACACATCAAAAAAAGTTTTGCATCACCCTGGTTCCCAGCACTCCTGAAGATGGGCGTTGACTGTGGATATTGTATCACAGGCACAGTCCCTTTGACTGTTCAGGGATTTCACTAAACCTGGTCAAAGTTGTAAACAATCATGCATGAGCAGCGGAGGGGTCCGACAGCCGATCAGTTCCAGTCATTCCACCTGGAAGGAGGTACATGGCTCGTGTTGTCTGTAGCTCAGCCATGCCTAGACTTTCAATACCGCGGTTCGATCGCGTCCACATAGTTACTTTGTGCCAGGAAGGGCTCTGCGTCTCGGACTGAACCAAAGCGATGTTGTTCGGACATGGAGATGATACGGAGAGATAGGAACTGTCGATGACATGCCTCGCTCAGGCCGCCCAAGGGCTACTAATGCAGTGGATGACCGCTTCCTACGGATTATGGCTCGGAGGAACACTGACAGCAACGCCACCACGTTTAATAATGCTTTCCGTGCAGTCACAGGACGTCGTGTTCCGATTCAAACTGTGCACAATAGGCTGCATGGTGCGCAACTTCACTCTCGACGTCCATGGTGAGGTCTATCTTTGCAACTACGATGCCATGCAGCGCGGTACAGATGGGCCCAACAACATGCCGAACGGACCGCTCTAGATTGGAATCATTTTCTCTTCACCGATGAGTGAGGCACATACCTTCAACCAGACAATCGTCGGAGACATATTTGGAGGCAACCCGGTTAGGCTGAATGCCTTAGACACACTGTCCAGCGAATACAGCAAGGTGGACGTTCCCTGCTGTTTTGGGGTGGCATTATGTGGCGCCGACATACTCCACTGGTAGTCATGGAAGGCGCCGTAACGGCTGTACAATACGTGAATGCCATCCTCCGACCGATAGAGCAACCATATCGGCAGCATATTGGCGAGGCATTCGTCTTCATGAACGACAATTCGCGCCACCATCGAGCACATCTTGTGAATGACTTCCTTCAGGATAACGACATCACTCAACTAGAGCAGCCAGCATGTTCTCTAGACATGAACCCTATCGAACATGCCTGGTATTCATTGAAAAGGGCTGTTTATGGATGACATGATCCACCAACCACTCTGAGGGATCTACACCGAATCGCCGTTGAGGAGTGGGTCAATCTGGACCAAAAATGCCTTGATGAATTTGTGGATAGTATGCCATGACGAACACAGGCATGCATCAATGCAAGAGGACGTGCTACTGGGCATTAGAGGTACTGGTGTGTACAGCAATCTGGACCACCACCTCTGAAGGTCTCGCTGTATGGTGGTACAACATGCAATGTGTGTTTTTCATGAGTAATAAAAAGGGCGGAAATGATGTTTATGTTGATCTCTATTCCAGTTTTCTGTACAGATTCTGGAACCCTCGGAACCGAGGTGATGCAAAACTTTTTTTAACGTGTGTAATTAAAATGAGTATACTGAGTTGATTGAAAGTTCTTGGAAATCGTCATTTGGTTTCCAATAACCTTACAAAATTTTTTTCTCATCTTTTCAGGATAAAGATTATGAAAATAATAAATCTGTTATTGGCATTACGTGAAAATGAAAAAAATATACCAGCAGCGACTTTGATCCAGAGACTTCGCACTTACGAAACCAAGCACCTACTCTTTTCTTTTTTCTTATTTCATTTTGTTCGTTGCTCGTTCTGTTTGAGGACGTCCCTCTGACCGAACATGCTGAGCTACCGTGCCGGCCTCATTCGGCTGCGGACTCCTTGAGTCCTAGGGACCATACGAAGCATACAACGACGCCTAAAACATTCAAACATGATTTTCTCGATGACGGTTGAGAGTTGCTTGTTCCTTTTTACACATGTTCCAATTCTAGTCATTGTCTTCACATCCTGTCAATATGAATCAAATCGGTGGGAGAAAGTTCGTACAGTCCGTGTGTCAGCCAAACTCACAATTGTAATGCATGTCTGATTGGTGACAACGTGTTGGTGATCATAAAACAAAGTATGCACCTTGATGAATTGAAAAATGTTGGTCCGTCATTTTCAGCGGGCAAAGAGACAAGCGACTCTGCAAAGGGTCAAGCGCAGCCAAACTAGGGAGACCCTTCGAAACGTTCCTAAATTCCTAAAGCCATAATTAGTACCACGGAACGTAAAAATACAGCATAAAGATTTTCTAACGTCTGGCAAATATTCCACATCACTGGTGAACAGATAGAAGTCAAGCGGAACATTTGCGGCACCAGTAGTTTGTGTTCAACATTTGACATACACTACTTGAACAAAAACTCTAAGGATCCCCAATTCAAATGCTGGTGACTGTAAAGTGGTAACGAGAAGGCACAACCGCAACTAAGCAAACACAAGGAAAATTTGTGCACTGAGTGTGAGGGATCATCGAGCATTGTGGAGGATGATCGGAAAGCGTCACTCTTGAGTCCTGCTGCCAGCAGTCCAGCTGGCACAATAAGTGTGCAATAGGGATTTAAAAATAATGGAGTACAGTAGTCGCGCAGCTCCTCATAAGCCACATATTTCTGTAGCCATTGCTAAGCGACACTTGAGTTGGTGTAAAGAGCGTATGACGGGAAACAAGTGATTTGGAACGATGAATCAACCCCTATGGCAATCCTGTGGAGTGGCTTGGGTTTGGCAAATGCCTAGAGAACCTCGACTGTAATACCAACAGTGAAATACAGAGGAGTTGGGGTTACGATAAGGAGGTGTTTTTCGTGGTCAAGGTGTGAGCCTCTTGCGTGAAATGCGGGAGCATACGAACATATTTTACTGTGTAGTATGCTGCATACAGCAGAGAAACAGTTTGGAGACCACGATTATTCATATCAATATGACAACCTCTACATCTACATTTCTACTCCGCAAGCCACCCAACGGCGTGTGGCGGAGGGCACTTTACGTGCCACTGTCATTACCTCCCTTACCTGTTCCAGTCGAGTATGGTTTGCGGGAAGAACGACTGCCGGAAAGCCTCCGTGCGCGCTCGAATCTCTCTAAATTTTACATTCGTGATCTCCTCGGGAGGTATAAGTAGGGGGAAGCAATATATTCGATACCTCATCCATAAACGCACCCTCTCGAAACCTGGACAGGAATCTACACCGCGATGCAGAGCGCCTCTCTTGCAGAGTCTGCCACTTGAGTCTGCTCAACATCTCCGTAACGCTATCACGCTTACCAAATAACCCTGTGACGAAACGCGCCGCACTTCTTCGGATCTTCTCTATCTCCTCCATCAACACGACCTGGTACGGATCCCACACTGATGAGCAATACTCAATTATAGGTCGAACGAATGTTTTGCAAGCCACCTCCTTTGTTGATGGACTACATTTTCTAAGGACTCTCCCAATGAATCTCAACCTGGCATCCGCCATACCAACAGTTAATTTTATATGATCATTCCACTTCAAATCGTTCCGTACGCATACTCCGAGATATTTTACTGAAGTAACTGCTACCAGTGTTTGCTCTGCTATCATATAATCATACAATAACGGATCCTTCTTTCTATGTATTCGCAATACATTACATTTGTCTATGTTAAGGGTCAGTTGCCACTCCCTGCACCAAGTGCCTATCCGCTGCAGATCTTCCTGCATTTCGCTGCAACTTTCTAATGCTGCAACTTCTCTATATACTACAGCATCATCCGCGAAAAGCCGCATGGAACTTCCGACACTATCTATCATTTATATATATTGTGAAAAGCAATGGTCCCATAACACTCCCCTGTGGTACGTCAGAGGTTACTTTAAAGTCTGTAGACGTCTCTCCAATGAGAACAACACTCTGTGTTCTGTTTGCTAAAACCTCTTCAATCCAGCCACACAGCTGGTCTGATATTCCGTAGGCTGTTACTTTGTTTGTCAGGCGATAGTGCGGAACTGTATCGAACGCCTTCTGGAAGTCAAGGAAAATGGCATCCACGTGGGAGCCTGTATCTAATATTTTCTGGGTCTCATGAACCAATAAAGCGAGTTGGGTCTCACACGATCGCTGTTTCCGGCTTCCATGTTGATTCATACAAAGTAGATTCTGGGTTTCCAGAAATGACATGATACGCGACCAAAAAAACATGTTCTAAAATTCTACAACAGATCGATGTCAGAGATATAGGCCTATAGTTTTGCGCATCTGCTCGACGACCCTTCTTGAAAACAGGAACTACCTGTGCTCTTTTCCAATCATTTGGAACCTTCAGTTCCTCTACAGACTTGCGGTACACGGCTGTTAGAAGGAGGGCAAGTTCTTTCGCATACTCTGTGTAGAATCGAATTGGTATCCCGTCAGGTCCAGTGGAATTTCCTCTGTTGAGTGATTTCAGTTGCTTTTCTATTCCTTGGACACTTATTTCGATGTCAGCCATTTTTTCGTTCGTGCAAGGATTTAGAGAAGGAACTGCAGTGCGGTCGTCCTCTGTGCAACAGCTTTGGAAAAAGGTGTTTAGTATTTTAGCTTTACGCGTGTCATCCTCTGTTTCAATGCCATTATCATCCCAGAGTGTTTGGATATGTTGTTTCGATCTACTTACTGATTTAGAGTAAGACCAAAACTTCCTAGGATTTTCTGTAAAGTCGGTACATAGAATTTTACTAGCCCTCCTTACGCTAACATTGACATCGTTTAGCTTCTGTTAGTCTCAGAGGTTTTGGCTGCGTTTAAATTTGCAGTGAAGCTCTCTTTGCTTTCGCAGTATTTTCCTAACTTTGTTGTTGAATCACAGTGGGTTTTTCCCGTCCCTCACAGTTTTACTCGGCACGTACCTGTCTGAAACGCATTTTACGATTGCCTTGAACTTTTTCCATAAACACTCAACATTGTCAGTGTCGGAACAGAATTTTTCGTTTTGATCTGTTAGGCAGTCTGAAATCTGCCTCCTATTATTCTTGCTAAACAGATAAACCTTCCTCCCTTTTTTTATATTCCTATTTTCTTCCATATTCAGGGATGCTGCAACGGCCATATGATCGCTGATTCCTTGTTCTGCAGTTACGGAGTCGAAAAGTTCGGATCTGTTTGTTATCAGTAGGTCCAAGATTTTATCTCCACGAGTCGGTTCTCTGTTTAATTGCTCCAGGTAATTTTCAGATAGAGCACTCAGTATCTGCCACTAATGCTGCTGAGTCGGGAGGTCGATAAAAGGAGCCAATTATTAACCTAACTCGGTTTTTGAGTATAGCCTCCACCCATAATAATTCACAGGAACTATCCACTTCTATTTCACTACAGGATAAACTACTACTAACAGCGACAAACACGCCACCGCCGGTTGCATGCAATCTATCCTTTCTAAACACCGTCTGTGTCTTTGTAAAAATTTCGGCAGAATTTATGTCTGGCTTCAGCCAGCTTTCAGTACCTATAAAGATTTCAGCTTCGGTGCTTTCTATCAGCGCTTGAAGTTCTGGTACTTTACCAACGCAGCTTCGACAGTTTAAAATTACAATACCGATTGCTGCTTGGTCCCCGCATGTCCTGACTTTGCCCCGCACCCTATGAGGCCGTTGCCCTCTCTGTACTTGCCCGAGGCCATCTAACCTAAAAAACCGCCCAGTCCACGTCACACAACCCCTGCTACCCGTGTAGCCGAGTGCTGTGTATAGTGGACTCCTGACCTATCCATCGGAACCTGAAACCCCACCACCCTATGGCGCAAGTCGAGGAATCTGCAGCCCACACGGTCGCAGAACCGTCTCAGCCTCCGATTCAGACCCTCCACTCGGCTCTGTACTAAAGGTTCACAGTCAGTCGTGTCGACGATGCTGCAGATGGTAAGCTCTGCTTTCATCCCGCTGGCGAGACTGGCAGTCTTCACCAAATCAGATAGCTGCCAGAAGCCAGAGAGGATTTCCTCCGATCCATAGCGACACATGAGCGACCACCTGCAGATGGGTGCACCCTGTACCCTTCATGGCATCCAGAAGCACCCTTTCCACATCTGGAATGACTCCCCCCGGTATGCACACGGAGTGCACATTGGTTTTCTTCACCTCCCTTGCAGCCATATCCCTAAGAGGCCCCATTACGCGCCTGACGTTGGAGCACCCAACTACCAGTAAGCCCGTTGCGACCGCCCGGATCTTGCAGACTGAGGGGCAACCTCTGGAACAGGTCAAGCAGCCATGTCCAGCCGAAGATCAGTATCAGCCAGAGACAGAGCCTGAAACCGGTTCGTCAGACAAACTGGAGAGGCCTTCCGTTCAGCCCTCCAGAATGTCTTTCGCCCCCTGCCACACCTCGAGACGACCTCCCACTCTACCATGGATGAGGGGTTAGTCTCAATGTGGAGAGTATCCCGGGTAGCCACAGCCGTAGTCCGATCGGGGGATGCGTGGGACGAGCTGGCCATCTCCGACAAACCCCTGTCCGGACCCCCACAGTGATGCACATTGGCAACAGCCTCAAGCTGTGTGACTGAAGCCAACACTGCCTGAAGCTGGGAGCGAAGGGATGCCAATTCAGCCCGCATCCAAACACAGCTGTTCTAGTCCCTATCCATGCTAAATACTGTTGTGCAAAGAACGTCTGAACTAATCTACGGAGAACAGAAACAATTCGACACAAAATTTAAACGGTTATTAAAATACAAGACTGCCTAGTAAATGCAGTAATGCTGCTACTTGCACACTGCTGACACACTGCTCGGCGGCAGAAGGCTAACTATACTGTCAGTAGCGTAACAATACTATTTGAAAGAAATAAACACCCTGTCCTTAAACCTTCTATGAGACAATGGTTTGCGGGCAATAAAGCTCCTAAAATGAACTGACCTGCCCAAATTCCGCACTTGAACCCAATGGAATAATATTTGGAATGACTTAGAATCTCGACTTCATTGCAGACCCTGGCACCCAAAATCACTACCTTCTCTGGCTTCCGGATCTTGAGGAAGAATGGGCTGTCATTCCCCACAGACATTAGGACACCTCACTGAAAGTGTCCCTAGCAGAGTTCAAGCCCTCATAAAGGCAAAGTATGGGCACACCCCACATCAACGTCCACTAATAGTTGTCCACATACGTTTAATCAGATAGTGTACACGAAAATTGTGTTCAGTAACATATATCAGGTGTTTTTTTTATTTTTTTAATGTGTCACACGTTCCTGCATAACGTAGTATTGGTCAAGAAAAGACGTGCGTAGTGTGATAATCTGCCATGCCCTCTCTTGAGAACCATGTCTACTCCATTAATTACTACGCATTACTCATCACAAGCAAAGCGGCCCATTCCTCAATAGATATTCCGGATATATCATTACAAGGATTTTCTACTATGCCAATACTCCCTCCTTATGAATATGTGACATTTTTTTTAAAATACCCTTTATATCAGGCCGTTACACGGAAATGGCCAATCACTTTCTTGGTCTGACCTCTTTGGGTAGGCAATCGAATCACCGAATATAAACACCACACTAGAGGAGCGTATATAACTCCCTTGATCGACAAAATAAAAGCGTGCTCTAAAATTACAGATTCAGTTAGAAATAAAACTCAAAATAGGTGAGTAAATGTACACTTTTATTTTCATATAAAAATGATCAGAAATTATGCCGTTGAAGCTTGGGTGATTCTAATTATCGAATCAATTCTCTTGCCAGATATTATACGAGTCCGCTAGTCAGATACATGCACGTTGCATGTAGTGTCTGTATGTGTAGAATGGGGAAGGCGCGCGATCTATCTGAGTTTGACCGAGGGCGGATTGTGATGGCCCGGAGGCTCGGCACGAGCATTTCGGAAACTGAACGTCTTGCCGGGTGTTTGAGGGGTGCTATGGTGAGTGTCTTCAACACGTAGTGGAACCAAAGTAAACCACTTACAGACATCGTGGAGTTAGGCGCCTACCCCACAGTACAAATGTAGGACATCGTAGGCGAGGTAGACTGGTAAAACAGGACAGATGGCGAACTGCGGCGGAACTAACATCAGACATTAATCGTGGGCAGAGTAAAAGTGTATCCGGGCACACAGTGCACCGAACACTAATAACGACAGGCCCCCACAGCCGACGACTTATGCATGTGCCAATGTTAACTCCACGACTTCGGCAAACACGACTTAAATGAGCACGTGACCATCGGCGTTGGGCACTGACGCAGTGGCAGAACGTTGCATGGTCTGATGAACCCCAACACTTTCTTCATCATGCCAATGGGAGGGCGCGAATGCGGTATCTTCCAGGGGAACAGCTCCATAACACCTCTACTGTGGGACAGAGACAAGCTGGCGGCGGCTCCATTATACTCTGGGGAACATTCACGTGGGCATCCGTGGGTCAAGTGGAGCTCGTGCAAAGCACCATGACAGCCAAGGAGTATCTACATCTACATCTCCATCTACATCCATACACCGCAAGCCACCTGACGGTGTGCGGCGGAGGGTACCCTGAGTACCTCTATCGGTTCTCCCTTCTATTCCAGTCTCGTATTGTTCGTGGAAAGAAGGATTGTCGGTATGCTTCTGTGCGCGCTCTAATCTCTCTGATTTTATCCTCATGGTCTCTTCGCGAGATATGCGTAGGAGGGAGCAATATACTGCTTGACTCTTCGGTGAAGGTATGTTCTCGAAACTTTAACAAAAACCCGTACCGAGCTACTGAGCGTCTCTCCTGCAGAGTCTTCCACTGGAGTTTATCTATCATCTCCGTAACGCTTTCGCGATTACTAAATGATCCTGTAACGAAGCGCGCTGCTCTCCGTTGGATCTTCTCTCTCTCTTCTATCAACCCTATCTGGTACGGATCCCACACTGCTGAGCAGTATTCAAGCAGTGGGCGAACAAGCGTATTGTAACCTACTTCGTTTGTTTTCGGATTGCATTTCCTTAGGATTCTTCCAATGAATCTCAGTCTGGCATCTGCTTTACCAGCGATCAACTTTATGTGATCATTCCATTTTAAATCACTCCTAATACGTACCCTCAGAACATCAAGGACTCACCTTCAACTTCAACCTGACTTTGCATACTTTCAATTTGCAATGATTCAATTGGCCTTCACTGCACTCGACTACGTGCGTCATTTGAATATAGGCAAAAAGGTGATTCGTCAGGTCACCTTCTGCTTTCGCGTTTCGTGGTCAAGTGTGTTACACCACTGCCTGTAGACACGATGAACAATCTGCCGTGAAACACCAACAAACGCAGAAACTCCACATACTGAGTGGCCAGCCTCACAGCCAAGTACGACTGCGCCTTTTTACCACTGTCATGTCCTTACACTATCCATTTTTACGTACAATGTCCGCTTGAAATATAGCTGTCTCACTGATCACTATCTCCTTATGCTCATGTAGAGGCAGTGTGTCACCTGTCAAGGCTTAACGATTCATCTGTGCGTGTGCACCAGGGTGACTAACTTTTTGCCCGATGGGCTTGTGATTGCAGTGGGGTCGAGGTTATCGAGATTGGACTGTAGCTCAATGGATACGAATCGCTTGGTTGGATGAATCACGTCTCATATTACACCAGGTCGATATCCGTGTCTGGGCACGCCATCATCAAAGCAAATAGCTGTTTGAAACATGCCGCATGAACGCAGGCCGACTGGAATAGTAGGACGATATTCATCTGTGCTTCCACGGGATCTGTTGTATTTATCGAAGGCACCACAATAGCTGCAGACAACGTGAACATCATTGCGGAACACCTGTAGCCCTTTATGCTTGATGTCTTCGCCGGCGGGGAAGGCATCTTCGATCAGGATAAGGGTTCGTGTCACAAGGCTAGAACAGTTGTCTGAGGAACATGAAATCAACTCACGATGTCATTGCCACCAAATTTGCCTGACCTGAACCCGATGGAATATATCTGAGACGTTATCAGGCGTCAGCTCCCCGCCCACAAACCACCTTCCTGTAATTTGCGGGAGTTTCGTGACTTCTGGTGGCAGTTACCTTCGGGAATCTACCAAGGATTTGTCTAATCCAAGCCACGCAGAATAGTTGCCGTATTGTGTTCCAAAGGTGGACCAACACACTGTTCAGCAGATGGTCAACAAGTTCAGGCCCGTCTTTATATATTTACACACAAGACTACTACACTACTAGAACTTCCATTTTAAAATTTGTTTGGGAAGTTATGAAATCCAGTCTTAGAAATCTAAAAGCTACTTTTAGTAATAGGTCACTATCTCAGCCGATAAAAATAGTTGTTTTTGAATTAGTTTTCCTAATTTTTTGTTCAAAAGTTTCCGAAAATTAGTAGGAAAACTGTCTCATAAAGATACTAAATTCCTTCTACTCATCTGATGACGCTGGCAACACGAGTTGCACTTCGAATCGCGAACAGTTGACACAGACGAGAGAGCGACGGCTGCCAACAACTGGCAGGCCTTGAAATGATTGTTCATACTCAAGCCAATCCTCGCTACAGGGAGGGATATTTGGGAAGTGGCACGTCAAAATGCACACAGAACAGCAGACGAATGGACGACAGTTCTCTTGAAAATGAGTTCTTATGTACACAGGTGGTGACAGAAGTGCTATAATTTTCTGCGAAGAAGTAACCCCTTGTGAATCAATCAAACGTCCGTCCAAGAGACGCCATCGAACTAGCTAATGGTTTTGAATGGGTTGGTATATCTTCAAGCGTTGAAACATGTCTTCTCAGCGGTAGCATATCTTTATTTGGCACCACAGACGCCCATATCTTTATACAAATCTCGAATGACCAGAGTCGCCTTGTGGGTGGGCATTTCCAGGAACAAATAAGTCGCTGTATGGAGCGGACAATTTGCTCTCCCAATCTGAATTCCATAAGGCATGCTTGGGATGGTCTAAGGAGATATATCGCTGCTTGTTACCCATAATTCGTGTTATTGTTAATTTCGTGACTTTACTTCATGTGTGAAAGCCATTGTAGTTACAGGCTGCACCATATTGTCTTCCTTTGATAAATAGGATATCGTTAAAATAAAAAAAATCTTGTTTATAGGAATGATACACAATAACCGCTCGCAAAATAATCACGAGGAAACGGCTGACCTCACTCTCTGTAGCCGTTTGGTTGTTACTCAAGGGAATGAGAATTTTCAACCTTATAATTAGCCACAAGACCACTTAACAGTTATGAATATAGAAAAGATACCATTTCCCTGCTCAGTGAGGTTATACGGGAAACCTATAGCAGAAATATAATGATATACGGATACAAATAAAACTTCCATTACTTCTCTCAGTACCCTGATAGAAATGTAGAAATAAAACAAAAGTATTTTTGTAAATTCTGAAAAAATCTTTGGTGGGTGAATATGCCTTTCATATATGTAAGAGGGATACAAAAAGCTGAAGTGTTGCCACAATAGCTTTCAGTCATATTTTATCTATCAAGGATAAATGTAGTATATAACTAGTATAAATAGAAGGAAATAACTACACTATGTAATAGAGCCGGATAGATCGAATAAATAACGAAGTAGGACTGAATCAAATCGACGAGAAAAAAGCTTTATGGTACAACTTGACTAAAGGAGTGGTAAAGTTGATAGACCACGTCCTTAGGCATCAAGAAACGACTTGTGTAGGATAGATTCATATGGACAGCTGCATCGAGTAGTTCTGCGAACTGAAGAACCGAGCAATAGCTAACAAACATGCTCGTACTAACGGTCAAACGGAACTACGAGAAACAAAAATTATTGTGCTCTATAATGGTATGCGGCTTCTGTAAGATTAATTTTGTGCTGCTATTGAGGTACATTCTATAACATGCTAAAATATGAAACACCAATAACAGTAATTGAAATCACTAACGTAGCTAACGAACAGGGGTTGCAACTATCACACAAAAGTCATCATTATGTATCGAGACACTCGTGACGGAAATGTGTGCGCACTGTTATTTGCTGAAATAATCTGTCTGCTACGAGGTCTAGTCACTACGCGAAGCACCCAAAGCCCATGCGCCATTGTGACACGTGCTTATCCTGTACCTGTTTTCAAAGCGTTTTATCAGCAAATATTTACAGTTATTTTGCGTTTTGGGATTGTAATCTTAACATGTGACAGTCACAGTTTCTTCAGTCACTGTGTTGCTGACTGCAAGTATGTGTTAACTCTAGAAGCACAATTTCGTAAGGAAATCACCTGGACCCTTTTTATTTTGTTTGAGACTGATTTGAATTTGTTGATGCTTGTTATTAAAATATTTCATGTTGCAGTACTTCTGAATTTCTGTTACTGTCTCCCAACACAGTGCTACAATATTCCATTAACCGCAATTACTTTGTCACAAAAGGTATAGTATTGTGCCGAGAAAAGAGAGCTTTTTTGCAACTTGGTTCGAATTCCATTTTAAAACAAAACGAGATAGGCTTCCTAATCGTTTGCGCATTAACCTAACATCAGTGATATTCTAAATGGTACAACAATCTGTAGCTTGCCTATTCTGTGCCGTTCGCTCTTCATTATGTAAATTCATGGCGGATGTTCAAACACTAACAAGAAAAATAGAGAAAAATGTCATTTCAGTACAAGCATATGGCGTCAGCGACCACAGTCTTTGGCACTTTACAAATGTTTAAAGTGACAGATATCGTATCTTAGAAGAATAATGGTAAATAACTTGACCTCATGCACCTTTAGCCGGCCGGGTTGGCCGAGCGGTTCTAGGCGCTACAGTCTGGAACCGCGCGACCGCTACGGTCGCAGGTTCGAATCCTGCCTCGGGCATGGATGTGTGTGATGTGCTTAGGTTAGTTAGGTTTAAGTAGTTCTAAGTACTAGGGGACTGATGATCTCAGAAGTTAAGTCCCATACTGCTCAGAGCCATTTGAACCATTTTTTTTTTTTTTTTTTTGCACCTTTGAAAAATTTGATTTTGTTGTATATTGTTGCATTTATACGTTACCCTGGTTGATATTTGTACTCTTTTGTACATAGGCAACTGAAGAAACACTGGATGGTATTAAAATTTAGGGACTATATTTACATTCTCGATCAGGCAGCACAGGACGACAAAGAAAACAACAGTTATGACACGGTCCTGTCACATTAATGCGAAGACCGCCTATGTTCGACGTCAACGGGCAATGACCACTCAGACGGCAGATGGCTGCTCTGACAGTGAAGAGTATACGAGTATAAAGCGTGTCGGTGGGACGCGGTAAACAGTTTGAATGGAAACCAACCCACTACCAACAAATCCTATCCTTGTATGACCTGTCGCAGGCAGCAAGACATCCGCTACTGCCATTACCACCCGACCTAACTATCGCAGGGTTTTTTTTTCCCTTGGCCCTTGTCTTGGCACTTTTTTTCCTCTGCGCTTCAAATCGCTACCCTTCGTTCGACTTTCGACCCAATCTATCTCCAGATGAGCGCATATTAATGGTTAACCTTAACCAGACGTACGCAAACATCGCAGTACCCACATCCTGAGTTTACAAACTTTTCGCCTGCCGCCATGGTTGAAGTACGTATGGCAAAACGACACTGTCCAAACCTGTGCTGAGGTGACTGTGGAACAACATGGGCCGTAGATGACGGAGGTGAACTACGGCTACAAAGATGTATAATGTCGAATAGACAGGCAACTGTTGAGCGACTGACCGCCCAGATGAACCAAGGGGCTACAAACAGCCTCCTCAACGACAGTTAAGCAAACGTTGCTGTGCATAGGGCTCCGCATCAGGCGGCTGGTTCATGCACCCATGCTGATAGCTGTTCAGACCACTAAGTGACAACATGTGGATTTTTCAGATGAATCACGTTTTTGGGACAGATGGCCTTTGGCGTGTACGGTGTGAAATGTCTGGAAGCAAACACCCTGCACATCTTATGGTCTGGGGAACATCTTTGTGGCATTCCCTGGGTGATCTCGTCATTCTGGAAGATACAGTGGATCAACTCAAGTGTGCATCTATCTTTGGGGACCAGGTCCATGCAGTTTGTTTTTCTTTAGCACAATGGCATCTACCAGCAGGACAATGCAACATGTCACTCAGCTATATCCACAGAGTTACAGGCGCTGGTTGATTGAGAGGGGTCACGAACAGTAGATAGTGTGCTGATTGTGGTCGTAAGATCTCTAGTGCTATATTTTCTCTGTGATTTGGAATCAAGTCTTTCCATTCAACCACATACCTGCATTGGATCCTAAGGAGATGTCTTTTAATGATTACAACCACCAGTGAATCATATTTCTGGCACTCTCATATCTGCAAACAAGTCACCTTTCTCGAACATATCTGCTACAGTAAAATTTTAGATAGTCCCTATGCATCTTGCAACTGCCCCTCGTACTCTGCGCTGGCATCCTGCAGCTTTGCACATGTGATCGTTACAATTTAAGTCAGAACTGAGCAGAAGTCTCAGAGAGAGCTACATCTACCACATTCTGCAGCCTGTGTAGATACAGGCTAAGCTGATTTAGTGTGACAGAACCATGTTTTGACCATTCGATGGAAATGGGAACATGTCTTAGCTCCACCAACAGTGTACGATGTGTAAGGTCAGTGCCAAAGGAAACCTGCTCCTGCAACATGAGGTGGTATAAAGACAGTACGAACTGCTACAGCGGTGTTTCTTATTAGGAAAATTAGGAAGACTCAGCATCATACAGGTACTGCAGTCCGAAGCAGATCCACATTCCTCAGGGCGCATTTATTCCACACCGTTCAACAGAGAAAAATTACGAACTATAAAAGCTCTGCCAACGTCATCCGATAGAGAACTTGACAAGATTTTTATCACATCTCTCTCTTCCCATACATCGAAAACGAATAACGTCTGTGTGCCGGGATTGAGCACATGTGGCGATCCTATTAAATATACAGGTATTGATCCATTCGAGCAGGCAGCCAGTGACCGAAGTCGCTTGCATAGACCAGTGTCGAGTATGAACGCCCATACTGTAGGAGGATGTCCATATCCCACAGACTATACCGTCAGTCACAAGAGGCTCCCTGTGCCGTTGTTTGAAACATTGTTTTTTTTCTGCTGTAACACAGTCTGTACACTACCATACATTTTGTTTTTGCCCCCATTATTTCGAAATCTGTGTCAGGTTCTAAACTAACATTAACACGTCCTGATCCACCGCCCTACACAGAAAACCAGATGTCACATGGTGTAAATCATGTTGCTCCTGCTACCGCAAAACAAACACACACACACACACACACACACACACACACACACACACACACACTGGATGATTTTAAATAAAAGACAGTCACAACATAAGGAAACTGGCAGAGTCTTGCGGTGTTGTGGGGTGTTTCCAAACTGCTATCCAAAGGTGATTGACAACCTTTGCATCTAAACTCATCTATCACAGTGACAGAATAGCTGATGACTGTTCCATTTAGATTGACTCCTTATATTACAGTCATGTATGTGATCATTGTTTTGGTGCTAGCCACCCATGAAGGTGGTTTCCCTCCATTAAGACTCTTTCTCCATCTCAAACAAGCAATGTCACTCAATCATTATGTGGTAATCAACCGTATACCAGTGAATGGATGGGATGGAAAGGACACTTTCAATGTACTGTAGTAATAAACATCACAGTTGATAGTGTGAACAATTTTATCAATTTTATAGCAACTACAACACCGACCAATGAGTCGACAGCATGCTTCCCATATTGAGTATCATTTCTAAACCGCCCCTCCTATACTTTGCGAGTACCATTGCACATGTCATTCATTGTTAATTCTGAAACATATACATCATCAAAGTATACCAGACAGCGATCTACATATTTCTAACACCTCAAACATATATATTACACACATTGTCTAAATTGTTTAAACAATATTCCATAAACTGAAATCTAATTCCCACCAAACGACCGATCAGCTCAGTCACCAGAGGTGGAGCAGTTAATTAATTGATCAATTTAATTATGTAGCCAATCAAAGTGATAACACTGAGAGGGGCTATTCCAATAACATAGACCTGAAAGTGTACCTGTAGCAGTGAGGGGGAGCTGATTGGTTGGAGGTTCCTGAGTGGCTGGGCGGGGGGTGGGGCAGAAGGGGCAGGGGAACAGTAGTTAAGGAGCTATCAATCAAAAGGAAGAATCCTTGAAGAAAAACAATTGGTTAAGGAGCTTTCAATCAAAGGAGAACAATAGGTTTGCCCCTGAGTGCATGCCTGCCCCTGATGTAGGCAACCCGCACTAACAACCCGGAAGGCGTTCGATACAGTTCCGCACTGTCGCCTGATAAACAAAGTAAGAGCCTACGGAATATCAGACCAGCTGTGTGGCTGGATTGAAGAGTTTTTAGCAAACAGAACACAGCATGTTGTTCTCAATGGAGAGACATCTACAGACGTTAAAGTAACCTCTGGCGTGCCACAGGGGAGTGTTATGGGACCATTGCTTTTCACAATATATATAAATGACCTAGTAGATAGTGTCGGAAGTTCCATGCGGCTTTTCGCGGATGATGCTGTAGTATACAGAGAAGTTGCAGCATTAGAAAATTGTAGCGAAATGCAGGAAGACCTGCAGCGGATAGGCACTTGGTGCAGGGAGTGGCAACTGACCCTTAACATAGACAAATGTAATGTATTGCGAATACATAGAAAGAAGGATCCTTTATTGTATGATTATATGATAGCGGAACAAACACTGGTAGCAGTTACTTCTGTAAAATATCTGGGAGTATGCGTGCGGAACGATTTGAAGTGGAATGATCATATAAAATTAATTGTTGGTAAGGCGGGTACCAGGTTGAGATTCATTGGGAGAGTCCTTAGAAAATGTAGTCCATCAACAAAGGAGGTGGCTTACAAAACACTCGTTCGACCTATACTTGAGTATTGCTCATCAGTGTGGGATCCGTACCAGATCGGGTTGACGGAGGAGATAGAGAAGATCCAAAGAAGAGCGGCGCGTTTCGTCACAGGGTTATTTGGTAACCGTGATAGCGTTACGGAGATGTTTAACAAACTCAAGCGGCAGACTCTGCAAGAGAGGCGCTCTGCATCGCGGTGTAGCTTGCTCGCCAGGTTTCGAGAGGGTGCGTTTCTGGATGAGGTATCGAATATATTGCTTCCCCCTACTTATACCTCCCGAGGAGATCACGAATGTAAAATTAGAGAGATTAGAGCGCGCACAGAGGCTTTCAGACAGTCGTTCTTCCCGCGAACCATACGCGACTGGAACAGGAAAGGGAGATAATGACAGTGGCACGTAAAGTGCCCTCCGCCACACACCGTTGGGTGGCTTGCGGAGTATAAATGTAAATGTAAATGTAAATGTAAACAAAAAGTGCTGGTGCCCCTGGTGCTCTCCTACTAACATCATCTTTGATAACTTTTTTACTAATTATGTACGTTGATTGTCGTTTTTTGCACTTTTCATGTCACTCAGTTACAATTAACACGGTATTCTGAATTAAGTATTTTTTCTTTTTTCCCAGAGCTTTTCTTCTTGCTTGCAAGTATTGTGCAGAATGATGATTCGACACGCGCTCGTCATTTTATCAGTTATCCGCCCCAGTGACAAAAACTTTTGGTGGCCATTGCGCTAGACGGTATTTTGACAGTTGATAATATCATTCAAGTTCAACAACATCTTGTGCGATGCCGCCAAGCGAAGTGTCACCATTATAGATGGTGACAGTCTTCATAATACTGGGTGTCCAACGAAGGAGTCCCTGATTTCAGAATTAAGTGTCTCGAAAACTATGGTCAATAGACGACTTCAACAAATGACCTAGTTATTGCGAAAGCTGTAATTTATACAAAAGTTATACAGAAGATTCGTAATAATTCGATAAGCTACTAACAGAACAAATGACTTTGCAATCATATCACAATCTTTCTGCAATGTCCACCACTCACAGTACGAAGTGGAAGATGGAGCGATGGAGGAAACGAAGCACCTTTTATTACAAAAGGAAACTCAAAACTATTGGAAAACTATTTTTATTAATCGCCAAATATAGTAAGGTTACCATTTTACAATACCTAACTACTGCCAACAATGTACTTAACTGAGAGTGGAAATATTTTGCTTGAAGTTTACGTCGGTAGGAAAATCTATAACACTATGCAGAGAGAAATCGTTCTTTAAACCTATTATCAAAAATCTCGATAAGTACTTGACTGATTTATTTAAAATTTACACGGCACTCTAACAAATTTACAGGCGGATATAGCTACATATTTTCTAAATATGCACTGAAGAACCAAAAAAACTGGTACACCTACCTAATTTCGTGTAGAGACCCCACGAGCACGCAAAAGTGCCGCAACACAACGTGGCATGGACTCGACTAATGTCTGAAGTAGTGCTGGAGGGAACTGACACCGTGAGTCCTGCAGGGCTGTCCATAAATCCGTAAGAGCACGAGCAGTTGAAGACCTCTTCTGAACAGCACGTTGCAAGGCATCCCAGATATGCTCAATAATGTTCATGTCAGTGGAGTTTGGTGGCCAGCGGAGTCGTTTAAACTCAGAAGAGTGTTCCTGGAGCATTTCTGTAGCCATTCTGGATGTGTGGGGTGTTGCATTGTCCTGCTGGTATTGCCCAAGTCCATCAGAATGCACAGTGGACCTGAATGGATGCAGGTGATCAGACAAGATGCTTACATACGTGTCTCCTGTCAGTGTCGTATCTATGTATCAGGCGTCCCAATCACTCCAAATGTGCATGCCCCACACCATTACAGACCCTCCACCAACTTGAACAGTCGCCTGCTGGCATGCAGGGTTCGTGGATTCATGAGGTTGTCTCAATACATGTAAACGTCCATGCGCTCAATACAATTTTAAACGAGACTCGTCCTACCAAGCAAACGTTTCCAGTCATCAACAGTTCAAAGACAGTGTTGACAGGCCCAGATAAGGCGTAAGGCTTTGTGTCGTGCAGTCCCCAAGGGCACACAAATGGGCCTTCGGCTCCGTAAGCCCATATCGATGATGTTTCGTTGACTGGTTCGCATGCTGCCGGTTCCTGATGGCCCAGCACTGAAATCTGCAACAATTTGCGGAAGGGTTGCACTTCTGTCACGTTGAACGATTCTCTTCAGTCGTCGTTGATCCCGTTCTTGCAGGATCTTTTTCCGACCGCAGCGGTGTCGGAGATCTTATGTTTTACCACATTCCTGATAATCACGGTACACTCGTGAAATGGTCGTATAGGAAAATACCCACTTCATCGCTACCTTGGAGATACTGTGTCCCATCGCTCATGTGCCGACTATAACACCACATTCAAACTCACTTAAATCTTGATAACCTGCTGTTGTAGCAGCTATGACCGATCTAACAACTACGCCAGACACTTGTTGTCTTGTATAGGCGTTGCCGACCGTAGCGCAGTATTGTGCTTGTTTACGTATCTCTGTATTTAAACATGCACGCCTATACCAGTTTCTTTGGCGCTTCAGTATATATGGTATATAAGTATAAATTTACTATATAAAGAAGCAACGTTATTAGCAAAAATCTCGAAAAGTCTTTGGCCGATTTACTTCGAATTTTTACACGATACGCTAATGAAACATCGGATCGATATATATATATATATATATATATATATATATATATATATACTTCTAATTTTTAAATGGTAGTCCAATAAACGTCCGGACAGAATGAAGAGAAAACATTGAATGTAAAAATCTCGAAAAGTTCTTGACTGATTTACTTCAAATTTTGATACGACGTTCTAATAAACATTTGGATGGACAAAAAAGTTACGAGAGAAAAGTTAGTGACCGACTTACTAAAATTTTTACCCGCTACTCTAATAAACATTCTGATGGGAAAAAGCTACATATCTTTTTAATAAATAAACTTTGTAATCCTGCCCGTTTGGAGATTGAAACTATGTGAAATACTGCTCATTTAAGTTGTTTTCCTCACAGATCCAGAAGCAAGTGAGATCTCTTATACCCCGTATACCAATGACCCCCACAGATTTACCCATTTATTTTAAGTGACTTCAGTTCCCAATCAAGGTTTCATTGGCTATAATAATAAACAAGGTTCAAAAGGGGAGGAAGAGGAAACGGACAGAGTGGCTAGGGGCAGGGTGCAGACAAAGAGAGGTGGAAGGCGGAAATGGACAGTGAGAGGTAGGAGAGGAGGTGGGGAGAGACAGGGGGAGCAGGGGATGAAGAATGGACGGAGGAGGTTATAGACGGAGTGAGGGGGAGGAGAAGATAACAAAGAGAGGAAAGAAGTGGAGATGGACAGTGAGAGAGGGAGGGGGGGGGGGGAGAGAGAGAGAGAGAGAAAGAGACCAGCACATATATCTACTTCTCATACATATTTATCGATAGGGAAGCAGTGCCAGGATGGATAGATTTCAAACATACACGAACGTTTTCTAGAGGGTGTCCCAGGAAGAACTGCCAATATTCAGGTAATTGATATGAAACCATCATTCGAAAAAAAGTCTAGTAAACGTGGGCTCTAAAACGCTCACCTTAAGAGTTATGAGCACTTCTTCATCTTCGATACTGTGAAGCAAATGTATTACAAGGTCCTTGCTTTCGATATTTTGAGTGGAGCTAGTATGGACCAAAACAAGAAAAAATCGTCGTCCGCAGCTCGTGGTCGTGCGGTAGCGTTCTCGCTTCCCACGCCCGGGTTCCCGGGTTCGATTCCCGGTGGGGTCAGGGATTTTCTCTGCCTCGTGATGACCGGGTGTTGTGTGACGTCCTTAGGTTAGTTAGGTTTAAGTAGTTCTAAGTTCTAGGGGACTGATGACCATAGATGTTAAGTCCCATAGTGCTCAGAGCCATTTGAACCATTTGAAGAAAAAATCGTACAGTAAACATGCCTCTGAAATGTACAGCCTGAGAGCTATGAGAACTGTTTTCATAGAAGAGATGTGTTTCATAGTAATGAAGATGAACGAACTGCTCATAACTCTTACGGTTTGCATTTTAGAGCCTACGTTTGCTCGACATTTTCCTTCTTTTGGTCAAAATATGGAAAACTAAGAGGTTGCGGTAAAAGAAATTTTTTTCACAATATCGAAGATCAATCAGTTCTAATAGCTCTCAAGGCATGCGTTTTAGAGCCCATGTTTACTAGACTTTTCTGCTTCGAATGATCGTTCCTGTCCTATCCTTGAGCAAAGACCATTGCTCGTGGGGGACCTTGTATATTCACGTTTTAACTCATTTTTGACATTGGCTGTTAATACGAGAGAAAACATGGTGAACTGTGACACTACTGGAAGCTTTTAGAAGAGAAAAACCGTCTGGCATTTTTAGTTACAAGAACGATAACGGCAAACGGCGAAACAGTTTTCAGATTTTACGCCAAATGGTTCAGGGTACACTTGCAACTATTCAGTATCCATTACATGTTCTAATGTTACTTAAGTTGATACTGAATTAACACATATGTTTGTGTGACGGAGGAATATGCGACCTCGCATTGGGAATCTCTGGAAGGGGGAGAGGTGGCATGGTTGGACGGGTGAGGGGGAGGGGGGAAGGGGCGCAAGCTACTATTCACAGTGCATGCCCTTGTGTTCGTGACAAAGGTATTTACCTACGGTAAAAGGTATTTGCCAGAAGCTTCCTTCTTGAACTACGACAACAGCAGATGCTTGTTCAGAGATAAATAAATGCTTCGTGTCGACGCCTTGCTTGTATAAATTTGGCGCATTTAATGCGCTTATCTGTGTACATACTTCTTGCAGTGTCATCGTTAAGCAGATTCATGTCGGTAAAAATTGCAATATCGCGATAAAACCATGGACGCTGTGCCTGCGTGAGAAGGAGGGACAAGCAGTCCTTCAGAGGAATGCATTAACACTGTTTCCACGAAAACAATAAATTGGATATCTGTGGTCATGAGGTTTTGTTCCTAGTTCAGAGCTCGCGTTTGTTGTTTAACACATGGCTAAAGAAAATGGAATGAAATTAATGATTGCCATAACATCTCCAGAATGAATTTTCACTTTGCATCGGAGTGTGCACAGATTTGAAACCTGTCAGACTAAAACAGCATGCCAGACTGACTCGAACCTGCGAACTTTTGACTTTTGCGGGCAAGTGCTCTACAGACGTTTTGTTCAGTGACATAAATTACTACAACAGCTTATTTCAATGAAGTTTAAAAGTAAAAACTGATGCGATCGACAGTATCATTCTGGGACGTCACTGCCATCTGACATGTCGAGGGCTGCTTCTCTTGGATAAAATGATACATGTATAGCGCTCTCCTCGCACCCAGTCTTGACATCCGCAAATACCATTGTTCCCTCAAGGCGGCAATGCGTAAGCGAAAATATCTTCGCCGTAATCTGTTGAATTTCAATCTGTCGTTGAACAGAGGGATTTTGGCCTGAAAGCTCATGGGGAATTGCGAAATATATTCCATGGTATGTCGTTGTCACAGCATTTTGTAGTGAACGTAATTCATCTTGTAAAGTAGGCTTGGCACAGTCGAGCCCCCAGCGGAGTGTTGATGGATATGCTGGAAGGCGTCTCACACAGTTGCTCCAAGTCGTCTCTATGGCCTGTGTGTTTTCCACATCATGGAGATGAGCAGCATTCAGCTTCCACGTGCGTCGACCGCGTCACAACTGCTGCCACTGCAGTGATACAGTGCAGATATAGGCGATATGCTCGAATCAGGCTGTAAGAGAGCCAGTTGCGTTCCTAGCATATGGTCAAGTTGGGATGTGGATCCTTCTGGGATAACACACAACTGAAGTCGCCACCAAGAAATACGAATAAAAATCTGAAAACGCGATCGAGTCAGTTTTTAATTGATTTTTAGCTTTTTATGAATAACATGGTTGTAAGGGCCCACAAACAAACGGACGACTATTTCTGAAGAGAATAGCGACCGTTCCTGTCGCTTGGCTGTGCCCTTCAACTGAGCTATTCAAGCTTGACACACGACTCGCTCTCCCAGCTTCACTTTCGCCTTCCAAACTTTACACAGGTTCTGCTGCAGCCACAGGGGGGCTAGCTCTCCTGAAAGAAAGGATATCTCATAATCTCAGAGACACATTTCCTTCACAACCTGCGGAATTGTTTTCAGAATGAATTTTGTCTCTGAAGGTGAGTGTGCCCTGATATGAAACTTCCTAGTAGATTAAAACTGTATGCCGAACCGAGACTCGAACCTGGGACATTTGCTTTTCGTGGGCAAGTGCTCAGCAATTTGAGGTATGCAATCACGCCTCAAAACCCGCCCTCACAGCCCTGCTGCAGCCAATACCTCATCTTCTGCCTTGTCTCCGCAATATTGTTTCTTCCAAAAGTGCCAGTCCCACAAGTTATGCAGGAGAACTTCTGTGAAGTTTTGGAAGCTAGGAGATGAAATACTAGCGGAATCAGGGCAATTAGGCAGGGGGTCGTGAGTTGTGGTTGGATAGCTTGGCTGGTAGAGCACTTGGCAGTGAAAGGCAAAGGTCCCAGATTCGAGTCCCAGTCTGGCACACAGTTTTGATATCCCAGGAAACCACAACTGTATGGCATCAGCTACTCCGTTGACTTTCGTGTACCTAGCCACCATTTTTTGTTGTTTCACAGAAGGTGAGCCATTTTCCATCAAATTATTCCGGATTCTATAACGCGTCATATAAAATGTATTATGCTTTTCCACTATTGCTTGTGGTACTGGCAGTAGTAGCTGAAACGTTGGTACCTTTTGTAACATGATACAGTCTACAACGCGGAATAAGTTTATAGAAATTGGTTCTAGCCGCAAAAACTAAACTCCGCCCGAACAAGCCTTGAAGGCCCAGCGGTACAGACCGGCCGCCGTGTCATCCTCAGCCCATCAGCATCACTGGATGCGGATATGAAAGGGCATGTGGTCAGCACACCACTCTCCTGGCCATATGTCGTCAGTTCACGAGACCGTCCAGTCGCAAAAGATAACGAATTTACAAGACGAGGCAAGTACTGTCATTCCTCTACATACAGTTGTTTGTAGTACATATCTTAAAGACTGTTCGTGCGACATAATGGTACTAACAGTGTGTTCTGAAGATGGGCATGTGGCCCAGTATCAGTCTGGCATTATACAATTTTAAAAATAAATCCTGTGTAGTTGATGTAGACTTTTAGTCATAACGGAATTACAATTAAGACACAAAGAATTAAAGACATTATCTGCCAGTGGGCATTGATTTACATCAATGGGAAAAGTTGAAAATTTGTGCTGGACTGGAATTCGAACCAGGGTCTCCTACTTACTAGGCAGATGCGCTGACCACTATGCCATCTGGACACAGTGGTCACCACACCCGCACAGGCTACCCTAGCACGACTCCCATCAGACCCAAATTCTCATACTTCACACTAATGAAGTAGTGCCCTGGCTCATTAGCCTCATTACTCGCGGTATCTCGTCGATTCCTGTAAATGTTCGAGCTTCATATGCACTTGCACTGAAGAAATCTTTGCCCTTCATCGCCTTAATAATATGTCGTGTCTATTCTTTCTGACTTATCTGAAAGAAAAGGCACCATCTTGATCCTGCAATCACTATGAATCTGCCAGTGGCCATTGGTGTATATCAATGGATCAAGTTGAAAGTCTGTGCCACATCGAGATTCGAACCTGGGTTTCCTGCTTGCTAGGCACATGCATTCACCACTACACCATCCAAACACAGTGATCACTACATCGCATGGACTACTTCCAACAGGCCGCTGTGGCCGAGCGGTTCTAGGCGCTTCAGTCCGGAACCGCGCTGCTGCTACGGTCGCAGGTTCGAATCCTGCCTCGGGCATGGATGTGTGTGATGTACTTAGGTTAGTTAGGTTTAAGTAGTTCTAAGTCTAGGGGACCGATGACCTCAGATGTTAAGTCTCATAGTGCTTAGAGCCATTTGAATTTTGACTACTTCCACTATTGATATAAATCAACGCCCCTTAAAAGCTAATGTCTTCAATTCCTGGGGCCAGACGGTGGTGGAATACGAATCTAACTGTTGCCTGCCGTATGGACTGACATCCAGGCGTGATGGTCTGGGCTGCCATTTCTTTTCATAGCAGGTCCGCTTTGATTGTCATCCGCAACACATTTACAGCAAACCGCTACGTCTACGATATTCTATGCCCCGTTTTGTTGCCCTTGAAGCCAAGCCATCCTGAGTTCACATTTCAGCAAGATAATGCCTGCCCGCAAACGGCCACGAGTTTCTACTGCTTGTCTTGGTGCTTGCCAAACCCTACCTCGGCCAGAAAGGTCGCTGGGTCTATCCCTACCTGAGGATGATTGGAGCACTACGTGCAAGACCCTCCAACCAGCTTGGAACTTTGACGATCTAACGCGCAATTTGGCACAATATCCCTCAGGAGGACATCCAATTACTCCACCAAACAATACCAAGCGGAGTAATTGCTTGCATAAGGAGCAGAGGTGGACCAACGTATTACCGACTTGCTCAATTTGTGAAACACTTCCTCTCGAATAAATCATCCAGTTTTTCTGAAACTGTAATCACCTGTATGTCTGTACATGTACGTCAGATTTACCGACTTCCGGACCATTCGATTTAGTTCATTGGCGGAGCGTCTTTGTGTGTGTGTGTGTGTGTGTGTGTGCGAGCGCGGGCGCGCGGTCGCTCGTGTGTCTGTGATGTACAAGGGCGTACAATGTGCATCGTGTGTGGAAAGTTGTTCTGGAGTTACAACAATACTTACCTACGACAGAGAAACCAGCAAGGGTGAGAAAGGAATGCCAGTTGTTTCCAGCGTGAGGGTGCCAAGCGATAATCCCGCTAATTCTCACTATGCTCCAGCACTGTCTACGAGCGAGATATAAAACGGTTTTGTCAGTGCAAGGTCACTTCCTCTCATTTTCATTGTATGGAGAACCAGTTCCAGGCAAATGCGACACTAGAAGGTGGGAATGTTCCATGTTGCTGTCTGCGTGAATTCGCAGCTACGCGGCGAGAACAGATTGAGGTTAATACCCCTCGCCTCGCCGAGATTAAATGGCACTTTCGTTCTGCAGTAGCGTAAACAGCTGGATTCGCCGCAGCAGATCCTACGCAGCACAGTAATAGCGTTACGTCCATAAAGGTGCTACGTTTGATGTGATCGTCCGATTTCTGTTCCAGCCACTAGAATCTGACATGTCCATATAGACGTGAATCATTACAAAATGTCCACTAACACAAAACTACAATCACCTGTAATCGTCAACACATCGACTGCATTAAAACTCTTACGAAATCGAAATAAACAGTAGAAACATCAACTGTGGGTCGCAAACAAGAATCAAAATATTGGAATGATAGTTCTTGAAACTAAAAGTTGGTAGCATGCCTATAATAGGCTACACTCTTACTACGCACAGCTACAGCAAATCGTGTGGTGCCCTTGTGGTCTAACATAACTATACAAGTATATGTGCTGTGCTGTACTCTGAATATGTCTCCAAAAGCCAATTAATTTTACGACCAACATGAAATACTCCAATAGCAAAGTCAGTCAGACAAAACATGTGACATTTCCGACGGAACCACCACATTAGAAAACTTTCCCAACAGCTAAACATATGTCATATGGCCAGCACTGTATAAATAATTTCCAACAGCCGCCTGAAGGTGAACCTGTAGGTTGTAGACAGCTAACGGCGCAGTTTGTTTATTGAAAAGAATAATCACCAGTTGCTAATTTACATAACCCGTTGAAAACAATTTTGCACCATCTACTTATCTACGAACATGCAAAGAATTAAAGAATAAGCTTTATGTGACTAACAATTAGTATGAAAAATAAATAAATAAAGGCATTCCGCTCGAACTTTCATATCTTCGTTCATAAGTTCTGTCAAAACCATCTGCTGGGTAATGCTTCAACACTGTCCTGCACCAACACATGCATTGTAACATCCTTGAAACCTCATTAGAATCCTATCCAATGGCGCCCGTACGATAGATAGCAGGGAGGAGGAAGGCTAGACCTGAGGTTGTAGAGTATTTTTAATATTTTGAAAGAAGAATTGCAAGTAGACACAGAAAAACATACGTACAAAGAAGTTAACTGCGAAGAAATGTAATGATCGTATGGTATGGATGGCCAGGAGGCACCATCGGAGAACTTCGGCCTCCGAGTTGCAAGTGTTATTTCAGGTGACGCCACGCAACTTTCGTGTCGGTGATGATGATGAGGACAACACTACATCCAGTCCAAGATCAGAGAAAAATCTCCATCCCGGCCGGGAATCGAACCTAGACCCGATGCATGGAAGGCAAACACGTTACTACCCTTTTTTTTTTATAAATCTCATTTTTTTTCGTTATTGGTCATGGTATGTGTTCGGGGCGGATGTCCCATGAAGCTTGTTCAAGTCCATCGTTGATCCACACACTCAGTTTGTTATTACAGAAGACAGCTATCCCTCGTATCGAACACGCAGGCTGCAAATGCTATTCTGAGATGAAGAGTGTAGTGGCACTACCGTTTGGGATAGTAAAAGTCAGTTTTGATGCAATATTTCTGAATGTGCAAGTTACAGCCGGGTACGGGCCTGTTTCCAGTGAATTATGCTCACCAGCAGTTGCGAAGTAGAATAGAGGCCACAGGGGCGTATAACCGCCAGAAAAAGTACACACAGCCATTTGCATGGCATTAGTCACAGGCAGAAGGGGCCCACTGACCAACCCAAGTGTTATGAATACGTGACTCGGAGCGGCGCGTAAGCAAAACAAAGGCGACAGCCGCGTATAATTAGGTGCCGATTTTCTAATGCAGGGGTTTCCAAGTGTGGCAGCTCTCCTGGATGGCAGGGCGTGTCACAACACCAGCTACACGTAGCAGCAGATAGGGTGCCAGCATTCCAGTCCACGGCGGGTCGCTGGTTCTATCCTCTGAGGCCGACATGGGGTCCATAGCCAGCCAGCGGTGGACCTCACCACGTCTCGCTACCATGGGCAGACTTGTTGGCTCCCAACACACGCTGGAGGCACCCCGAGGCGAGCGCCGCAGATTCGGACGTCGGATCACAGGCGCTTGTTGTCGCCAGCGATCTGAACCATGACAGTGAAGAAGCGTGCAGGGAGCCACCTGCGACCCCCGGCGAGCAGCGCTGAGGCAGCAGGGGCAAAGACCACTGAGTCGACTGTTGGCGCATCCTGATGTCGCAGCCGTACAAGGCCAACACACAGCAGTTCAGGAACAGGTCACTGAGGCATCCATTCTGTGCCAAGCCGTTTCGCAGTCACCAAAGTGGTGTCCTCGGCATTGCAGGATACAGTGACGCAGACTGAAGGAAATGCAACACTGTAGCAGGAAACATTAAATCACTTGGAAAGCTCGAACGAGTCTTAATACGGTGACTTCTACTTCTTCCCACTACATTTGGTGTTGCTGTTACATTCAGTGTCAGGAGTTGCCACTATATTTCGTGTCAGAATAGCGGACGTCGTCTGTACAGTACCACATTCGAGCCCACCGTCTGCATTACAGTCACAAGATGTGGTGAGTTTTGACCAGTTTTCTTTTGAGTGTTGGACGTTTTCTTTCTTATTCGTGTTTTTGAGTATGGCTCATGGCAGGCCATTGTTGATGTTTTGCATGGGCATAGTATTTTTTCTTGTCAGAGTAAGTGTTAGTGTATTTGGGGCAGTAAGATTTATTTTTTTCGTGGCATTTAATTACTGTTGTATTGGTTTTAGTATGATGTTACTGAGTATCATGATACTGAGGTGTAGGGAGTCGGATTATTTTTGTACTTAATTGTTTTGTTTCTGGATTAAAGGGGAACAAAAGCAACACAGTGGCAGAGTCAGGAATGCGAGGTGTGTCAGAACCAGAAGGGGTACGGATTTTATTGGAAAAGGTGGCAAGTTGACAGCAAACAGTACGCATTTGAGGAGTGAACTAACATCTAGAAGTGAGCGGGAAACCGCATGTGATCAGTCGTTGTTGCCTAGGGTGTAGGAGATTGATCCAGCTGCCACGAGTTTGATTATTCCGTTTTCTGGCAAGGCATCTGAGGATGTGCGTTCGTTTGTGGAGGACTTGGAAACTTTAGCTGTGATGAACGGTTGGTCTGATGAGCAGTTGTTACATATAGCCAAGATTAGTGAAGTGAAGACATATGTAAGGTTTTCTGAGGCCTTAAGGAAGTCAGGACAGTTTAAGCAGTTGAAGGAGGAGCTTTTGCAAACGGTTCGCTACTGTAGGGTGAGGTTGAGTACAATGACGAAAGACAGGGGGAGACGGTAGAGAAATCTGTCAACGAATAAGAGAAATTAACGAGCACACTTACGAGTAGGGTCAGAGCGATGAAGCGGATGGTGTTCTGTTGCAGGAGACCGAGCAAAGGGCACTTTATGTATTTTTGAGGGGGTTACAAGCGCATATGTCATGGAAAGCGCGTGAAGGGACTCCGAAAGATTTGTATTCGGCCATTCAGCTGTCAATCCAATGTAAGGAAATAGACGTGGCAATGGGGGTACGTGATAGACAAACAGTGTTTGCAGCAGGTATAAAATGTTATAAGTGTGGGCGTATGAGACATGTGCCGAGGCAATGTACCCAGTCACCGAGGAATAGACGAAGGGGTGGAAATCAGCAGCGTGGAGAATGGAGAAGTGGAGTTAGTAGAGGTGGACAATCGTTAAACGGCAGAGGGGGCCCAAGACCCACCTAAGGGAGTTCCCGTTTAATTTCAATGCTACAAATACGTATGCCGAGGTGGAATGTTTGTAACACCACAGCTCTTATGCTGTATGGATTCGTTTTGCTTTATTTAATGTCACATTGTTGATCTTCTGTAAATGTGTTTAAATCGATAACATAAAATTGTGTACTCTTTTCTTTGTTAAAAAACTTTGGTGTTGTGAATTGATTCTATGCAGAGTAGTGTATCTGCAATTTATATTCTTTGTCCCATTTGGAGGGAACAGAACTTATTGTATGTAATTGTAATTTTGTGTGAATAATTTTTTGTAGAAGTGTCAATATGTGAAAACGTTCTGTTTTATTTAATGTATTTGTTTGCAGTTATGTAAATTGCTGATCCTCACTTAGGGTTCTTAGTTAGTTTGTATGTAAATGGTGTAGTGGTTCCCCTCTGGAACGGAAATGTGTAGCGCGCGCAAATTGTGGTTGGCTTAGGTGGAAAAGGTGGAACTGATAGTCAGTCGGAGACGAGATACCAAACTGTACACTGCTATGTAAAGTGTGCTTATTGTGCTGGTTCCGGGAGAGGCTTTTACTCCTTCTTTCCAAGGCCTCGGATGGGTGGATAAATAGCTGGAACTAGTCTGGAATTTGTATTTATCATCGCCACCAAGAAATGACAGAGTCCAGCAATTCTACCTGCAATTCCACCTACCAACATGCAGTTGCCACCACATTGCGCAATCATTGTATCGGAATACTGCATTGATGTACAGTGAAGGATCAGCCTAATGGATTTGTTAGTGTGCTGAAATATAAGGTAATTCATATCGGAATTTATGTTCATACCTTGATTTTACTCCTCATCATAACACCTCTCAGGGTCCTCTCCGTTTGAAGTAAAGTGATTACCGAGTGTCCTTACTGAAAGTACATTGAAACCCAGTTTTCTAATTGATGCCCCCTTTGAACATAGTAAAGAGAAAGTTATAGTTAATGATGCTTGCTGAAATAATTTTCCTATTGAAACTGCTATTTAAAGTGCTGTTACCAACTTCAAACTTAAAAAATTAAAAGTCCTTAAGTAAAGTAAATGAACACATTGTTGCCTGTAGTAAATTCTAAATGGAGAGTCAGTTTCTTGCAATTTTGTCAACATTGTGTTTCGTTGTAGTAAAAGTGAGAAAGCTGCAGTTGTGAAATGTTACATTCTCATGTTTGCCAATTGTTTGTCTCTCTTGTGTATTAGGAGTGCACATTAATAATAATGTTATAAAGACCATTCACTTTGTGTAAACCCTGAAAGTAATAGTGTGTTTCGGTATCTATTATAATTCTGAAAATAGTTCATGCTGCTCTAACTGTTAGTTTCAATCTTAAAACATATGTGTGTCAGAGTTCATTGCACTCGGGTGTGGCTGTCTAGGTTGTGTTGTCCATTATAGTTACTTATACCTACTTTCATAAAAGAGAATGTTAATCTTTCTCTTGCCTAATTAGGCTGGCGACCGTTTCCCTTATTCTAGGAATAGTATAGCTAGGCAAAATTTTGTTTGTCACTATTCCAATATTTTCGTAATTCTTACTTTCATTTCCGATAAGCCACCTCCGTTAGGAACAACACGGTCAAACTAACAAAATTCCTCTCAGAGGGTAACACTGCTCTGTTGCTTTGTGCCATAGTTTCTTTTACAAAATTGTTTTATGTTACAATCTGTTTCTAGCGTTGAGGTTATGGTACAGTGGTAACAGACAGGAAGTGTTATATGTTCACTGGTAGAATCCACAGGAATTAAAATGTTTAAGATTCTGTTGGACACAGGGGCACAAGTGTCGCAACTACCAAGAGTTTAGTGAGATGAAGGAAGTTAGACCCACCACGTTATAGGCTGCGTGGAGTGCAGGATAAGGAGGTCACACCTTTGGGGTCAGTGACAGTTGATTTTCGCATAGGGGGAAGTACTATTTGATGCATGCATGGAGGTAGTACCATGGGTAAGCGAGGGCTACGACGAGATCGTAGGAGTACATTTCTTGCAACAACATCATGCCAAAATTGACCTTGGACAACGAACTGTGGAACTTGGTGGAATGTTATTTCAGCTAGGGGAAACTGTTGTAGATTCAGAGGTGTCGTGAGGGGCGTTCAACGTAATGAACAAACCAATTGAACCACGTACATTAGCATTAAGCCTTAATTCGCATGAGTGTTTGTCTGGTGGCACTGGGAAGTCACTTTGGGTAAGTGTGGAGCCGAATCTACCTGTGGGTACAGTATGTATTATTGAACCACTGGAGGATAATGAAGTTTTGCGTCCATTGGGTTGTTTTGTGAAACTTAGTATTGTACGTGTACAGGAAGGGAACGACGGGCGAGCAGTTCCCATGAACGTGGATTATTTTAGCGAATTTGAGAAAATAAGTTTTAGTAACAAATTTGGATGTGCCAGATGACGAAGGCTGGTGTTCGAGAGGTAGGCGAAGCGATCAACCACCAACTGCCGATAGAACTGCATTCCACGACAAAATTAAGCATTTGAAAGGAAGAGAAAGAGAGCATATGGAAGAATTATTGTGTGAATTTAAGGATTTGTTTTTTTTTCCGCAAGGGCCGTTGCCAGCAACTCCATTAGTTCAACACAGGATACCAACAGGGAATGAAGCACCTGTTTACCGTAAACCATACAGAATACCGAAGTATTTGCAGTCGATTGTGGAGGATTTCATTGGTCAGCAGCTTGCGAACGGTATTATAGAGCATAGTAATAGTTGCTGGTGAGCGGGCATTGTCGTTGTGCCTAAAAAATCTATGGATGGATATAGAAATACAGGTTCTGTTGTAACTACCGACACCTCAGTAACAAGACAGTAACGAACGCATACCCCATTCCAAACATTCGGAGACTTTGGATCACTTAGGACAGTGCCAGTACTTTTCTACGATGCATTTGACAAGTGGTTATCATCAGTTAGAGGTGGCTCCAGAGAATCGTCCAAAAACTGCTTTCTCTACTCCTGGAGGCCATTACCAGTGCATCAAAATGCCATTCGGTTTGAAAAACGCTCCGGCAACGTTTAAGAGGTTGCTAGACAGTGTCTTGAGGGGTTTGAAACCACAGCAGTGTCTTGTCTATTTGGATGACATTACAGTGTTTTCAAGTAGTAAGGAGCAACATAGACAGCGGTTAAGGGAAGTCTTTATGCGGTTAATAGCAGCTCGTTTGACGTTGGGCCTGGAGAAGTGTTATTTTGCATTAGAAGAAGTAAAATATTTGTGTCATATTATCAGTAAGGACAGAGTGCGAACAGATACGAACGGGTCAGGATGCATTGGAAATTCTCCACGTACGAGAATTTGGTAGAAGCAGCAAGTTGTTTTGAGCGGGGAGTATTTCCAGAAGCGAAACGTATAGAGCTCGAGTGGAGCTGA
This sequence comes from Schistocerca cancellata, assembly GCF_023864275.1. Taxonomy (NCBI): domain Eukaryota; kingdom Metazoa; phylum Arthropoda; class Insecta; order Orthoptera; family Acrididae; genus Schistocerca; species Schistocerca cancellata. The sequence continues at coordinate 440,330,344 of NC_064628.1, read as the reverse complement.
ATTTTAATCAATGGAACGGTGTGTAACACAATAGGACCAACCTTCCACCTGCCAGCGTCAATTTCAGGAGTCACACAATTAAATGTTACGCAGCCACAGCTGTACTGGCCAGAACCCACTTTAGGGTTTTTGCCATGGCAGAATCGGATCTTGGTAAATCAAACTCTGGAGCCAGGTCTGTTGAGATCCGTAAACCAGTTCATTTTGGAGCAAGAGGGGCGCATATCAGCCGAACAGCTTTTTCAACATGTCGCGCATTATAGGGAAAGGCAACGCCAAATAACGATCATTTTGAGCACCTCTGTGTCAAGTGTCATCGCAGCCTTAGCTTTGTTATGTGTTGTATCCTTCCTGATCAGGCGGAGAGCTAATTCCAAAATGGAACCACTTTAATCCAAGTCCCAGAGGAATGGCTACCGAAGGCGAGAGACGAATAGGTAAAAGGTTGATCGAGCAGTGGTCGTCCAGTAAGGAACTTTTACGTTTTGTTTCATGTCATGTGTTTTAAGGGACACTATACCACATTTAAGTTTTCTAAAAGTAAGGAAATATGTCATAGGTGCTGACCCAAACAAGTTAAGAGTTGGGTAAAGGTCGACCCGGTCTTTCAGAAGGGGGCAATAATGTAGCGGCACTACCGTTTGCGATAGGAAAAGTCAGTTTTTGTTCAATATTTCTGAGAGCGCAAGTGACAGCACGGTGTGGACCTGTTTACAGTGAGTTACGCTCACAAGCAGTTGCGAAGTAGAATAGAGGCCACAGGGGCATACAACAGCTGGAAAAAGTACACGCAGCGGCTTGCATGAGTACATGACTTAGAGTGGTGTGTAAGCAAAACAGAGGCGCACAGCTGCTAATAAATAGGCGCCGATGTTCTAATGTGGGGGTTTTCAAGTGTGGCAGCTCTCCCGGACGGCGGGATGTGTCACACCACCGGCTACACACAGCATCAGATGGGTTGCTGGTTCCACCCTCTGAGGCCGACATGGGGTCCATAGCCAGCCATGCAGTGGCCACGCCACAGCTTGCTACTGCGAGCAGACTTGTTCGCTCCCAACAGATGCCAGAGGCATCCCAAGGCGAGGGCTGCAGATTCGGATGTCGGATTGCTGGCATTTGTTGTCACCCATGTCATGATCCATGACAATGAAGAAGCATGCAGTGGGTCGCCTGAGGCTCCTGGCGAGCAGTGCTGAGGCAGCAGGGGCGAAGACTGCTGAGTCGACTGTTGGCACATCCTTATGTCGCGGCTGTACAAGGTCGATACACAGTAGTGTGGGCACAGGTCACTGAGGCAGCCATTCCACGCCAAGCCGTTTTGCAGTCACCAAAGTGGTGTCCTCAGCATTGTGGGACCTGATGATGCAGACTGAGGGGAATGTGGCACTGTAGTTGGAAACAATAAATCACTTGGATAGCTTGGACGATTCTTAATATGGTGCCTTCTACTTCTTCCCACTACATTTGGTGTTGCTGTTAGATTAGGTGTCAGAAATTGCCATTATAAGAGGTTGTCACAGGAGAGGAATTCGCAATAGGCTGCACCAAACCAGTCAGGACCCTGGTGACTTAAAAACAAAAAATAACCATAAAAAAGTTCCATTTCCTACCCTGTTTAAAATCTGTGTAATATCGACTCTTAAATCATTTTCTTGAAAGGAAAACGCCTGACTACACTTCAGGAGTGCCCCTGACCTCCCGCCAACTCCCACCGCGGCCCCCTCCATACTCCTGGGTATGGGAGCCTTTGATTCTGTCCACCAGATGGTCGAGAAGATGCTGCTCACGCGTGTGCCACTCTTAGATAATGTCCCTTCTGAAATCATCAGTTGTATGAACAGCGTTTCTGGGATAGTATTTTACAAATTTAAGCTGGTTCCAGTGATTCTCAAACGGTTCCATATCAGCAGGTACTGGAGGCTATTCGATTCCATTGATTCCTGCTTTCTGGTAGAAGGTGTTCGCCAGGTGAACATTGTGTGCTCGTGAATTACCACCTCGCAATATGAACTCATTGATGAAATGGATAATATGTCGGAGGATAGTGTCCTGATACTGGACAACACTCAAATTACCCTCAGTAGCGATGAGAATCGTCGAATCAAATTACCCTCAGTAGCGATGAGAGTCATCCGACATGATTCCGTCAAAAACATAAATCTTGAATCTGCATACCTGGGTCGTGCATTGGTACCTGGCTGCCTCTACATGTCATCGACAGGCGTCAGACAAGTCGTGCACTCATTAAAGAAAAGAACCCGACGACAATAATACAGTTTCCATTCCAGATGTTCCCCAGTCACCTCCACAGAGGCAGTGTATTGTAATCTGCTTAGAGTACCCTCGAGCTGTAATTTGTAAATTGTGGTCACCTGACATGTTGACAATGGGGGATCCTTATGAGCCAGAGCTTCAATAATCTGTATTTCACGATAGTGGTTGTATGTCCAAATAAGGTCTCTGTGGTGTATGCCCATTTCACAAGCAACTTCCCATGCTGACAACCCTCCATATCATAAAGTGACAATGTATGCACAATCTATGCTTAAAGTAATCCTTAGAACCATGTTCACAAAATGAACAATGTTTAAAAGACTCATTGTCTCCCTGGTGACTGGGGATTCAGAGCACTCTACTGAACAGCACTGGAGTTACACGTTTATTTTTACCTCCATTACGTAACATGGATGAGCCCAAACGTCGTGAGGACTGACAACCATGAGACTGAAGGTCGCCTGTTGGATTTGAGGGCATGTGACACAGTGAGGAGAGTGTGTAAGGGAAGCAGAGACGAAAGTATAATCACTCTAGTAACGATATTGGCGGCAAACAGAGAAATCTACTGACATAAGTGACTTAAACAAACTGGAGATTGTTATTTCCAAGTGCTTGGAAATGAGCATCTTGGGAGTTGTAAAGCTGATCTGCTGTTCATGTGCTATTCTCGTGAGAATGTATAAAAATGGTTAAATGGCAGTGAGACCATATATAGGCGACAAGATGTTGAAAGTCCATGCATCACAGAATGCGGAGGTTGGAGGCTTGCCTGCTCTGTAAAGCGGGACAGGTGAGGATCTGTGGCAGACCTGAAGATAGAGTACATTACTGATGCTGACAGAAGTATTTTGGAGCACACCGTTCAGCGCACATTGTTGAACATGAAGCCCAACTGTAGACGATTCCTATACGCTCCCATCGTCAGTTACCATTACAGTGGACATAGGATAATTGGCATTGGTTCGTGGATCAATTGAATCGTCTTACTGCGTCGGAATAAACACGTTTGTTATTACACAGAGTCAATGGTCGTGACCAGGGACACCACCATCCATTTTCCCAACTGCTTGAAGCATGTGCCACACAATGGACACAGGCCAGTGTGGTCAGTATTAATAGGGGTACTCACTGCACACTGGCTCATCCTCCATTGTTGCCAGAACTCATTATATAAACAAACACACGTGTTACATTCAAGATCGTCTTCCTTCATCTCAGTCTCCATCTTACCCCACCATTCTGGGCCATTTGGGGGACTTCAAAGTGGTTGAAAATTCAAATGGGCATCATTCTATTTGTCGTGAAGTCTGCACAGCCCGCTTAGTTGCTAGATCTACTTATGTAGGTAAAAAACTCATTTGTTCTATTGTCTTACTGTAAGCAAAGATGTCGCATAAACAAAGTGGCTATCAGTTACTTTGACGTTTTATCTTGGCTTCCGCTCAAAAGATCCATAGTTCTTATTGTTTTAACAATTATGTCTCTTGGCCTTCGCACCAAACCACACACTTGCACTCTTCCTAATGTAAACAATGACATCACCTATGTTAACAAATGACTCACTTTACTGAAACCCTCATAAACAAGAACAGCATTTGTGTAAACAAAATGACCACTTGTTCTCTTATTATTTATTTATATAAGTCCTGGATGTTTATCCCCCTTTCAAGTTGCTACCTTCCCAGCTCCTACTCCTTCCCCCTCTCCACCACTCCTCTAACCCAACTGGATGATAAATAAATGGTACGGCAGGCTGAATTACTAAGATTTGTGGCATCAGACACTTGCCAGTATAGTGCACCTATGAAAACGGTTGGGCGTTATCCTGTTGGCTGAATTACTATAATTTAATGTCGTCACACACTTTTCCTCTACAGTGATATACCTGGACAGTGCTGTTTACAGTTTCGGGAATTTTTTTACAATTTTGAAGCAATTTTCCCCCATTATTCCAGACATCCACTTTTCCATCCAATGACACACATATATCTGAGACTTTAAATATTTAACAATTAGTACAGTACATTACTTAAAACATATACACTGTTGCTACTTACCAAGTCTACATTTCATTGTAAGGAAATTGTTCCTGTACTATTACTGTGCAAAGAAAATGGATGCCACACTATGTCACCAACAGGCAGAATGCTGCATAACAGGGATCTGACACCATGACATTTCTGTGGATTTGTAAAAAAAAAAAAAAAATTACGAGGTATTAGAAAATCCATGGTGAAACGTTTCTACAGACAAGACATTGCTAATAACCCTCATCTGTGGTGCCACCACTAGCATAGGACAGGGACGATATTGACATCTTCTTTTTATAAACAATCAGAAATGTGGGGAGAGTTTCTTCTGAGGTCCATGACGTGTTTTCAAAGTGCATAGCACTATGGCACGACTCACTGCCACCGCTGCAACCGTAATCCATTTGCAACAAGAACTGCTATAAGACTGACAGTCTAAGTATGTGGATACTGAGAGGGCACTGCCAGCAGACGCATGATACACAAACAAATACCTCATCTCATACTACTAAACGAGCAGCAGTGAAGAAATAGCTCTTTATTCAAGGCTGTAGCACCGTCCTCCAACAGCCAATGCTGCTGAGATATTTCGATACACATTATCGTGCCTAAACACGTAATGATCACATTGCGGTAGCATATTGTACACGGTCTGGGCGTTCTGTCATGTGTAATTTAACTTTTTGCAGCACACCCAATGTGTAATATTCACAGTTTTAAGTTGGTAATCACATTTCTAAATAACATCTGAAAAAATAGGATGAGACAAGCTTATTACCCTACAAAACGTTGTTAAGGTCACAGGTGGAATGGCAAGCCAAAGACTACTTTTAATTACCCAAACATATAGAAGATGCACCAAATTTCTACTGAAAGAAATCACCTACACTATACATACCAACCCCCCTATAACAAATGCCCCATTAAAAAATGGCAGTCTTGACACTTCTCTCTTTCTGTAATTGCTACATCTCAGCTTGTCAATCATTCAACAGTGTACCTATCATTTATTATTTCTACGGCAGTGGAGGTCTTCCACGTAACTATGAAATTGTTATATTCCTTTCAAAGTGCAGCAAAGAACCATATTTCTTTTATACCACAAGAGAAATCCAAGGAATGTGCTTTCAAAGTAGACTCTACCGTCACCATCGCATTTCTAATGTACAGGTCATAGAAATAACATAAGAGACGGTGTATACAATCACTCTTTCACTGTTCAGTATGCACACAACACAGAAAAAATCTGCAACGATCTATACCAAGCATCTTGCTTGCACCTAAAAGTAATTTCTTTAATAATGATCTGCTTAACATATTCCAAAGTATAACTGCAGGTTAAAGCCTCTAGTATGCAATCAAGGTCTCATTAAGCCATCATGAGGTATGTATAACACAAATTTCTTCCCATCAATGCTCTACAAAGCTTTTCCCAGAAGATACTACTGTCTACACCGAAAATCAGATACACGACACATCGTGTCACACACTTTAAGTATCCCAGGCCAATGAGCGAATACTTGTAAAAAGATTTATCCGAATAAGTGTTTTGTTAACTGCTTCTCTCATGAATTTAATATTACAATGTAAGCATGATATTGCACACACAACCAATAGATATGTAATGATTTAGTGCACTGTTCATTTTTTCCTCAACCTTTTCGAGGACGGAATGAATTTGATATAGGATTTAGGGTGGGGTAGCATATATTTCCTCTGTCTGCTGCAAGAACCTGAAATTAATTTCTTTAAAAGGGATCAGTCTAACTCTGTACAGTACACTGCTTCATTTTCTGAAGGATGTAGGGTACTTATAAATGGTGGAAAAATCATTTTTTTTTACTTTATTAAATTCTAAGGTCTGTTCTGATTACATTGACAAATAAATTATAGGGTTTCAAATGAAAAATGACCTATACGTACACCAAATTTTAAAGTTATGGTCATGTATGCCGCCATGCCCCCTTTATTTCTGTTACAGAAACCAGTATTATTTCGAAAATAACTGTGAACATTTTTGTTTCCAGCGATTATACATATGATACATTGTACATGTTGGTAACAGTGCAGGTTTCTAGTGTCTGTAAACAATTATGCTTGCTAGAATTTACTTTTAAATCACTGAAGCCGTTTGTTCACGTGTTACTGAATGTTTGTTGCCCAACTGCTACACATATTTATGGAATTACGTATCCCTAAGTGTGCAATAAATGCGAAGTATGCCACGCATCAAGAAAGTCAATAAAAGTAAATTACGTGGTAACCAGTTCCAAACAAAGCAAGCCACACTGCTGAAAGTAACCTATTTATCAGTTCTTCGGGGAAGAAACCCCCACAAAGATAACAGAATGCAGCATGTCATTCTCAATGGAGAGAAGTCTTCCGAAGTAAGAGCGATTTCAGGTGTGCCGCAGGGGAGTGTCATAGGACCATTGCTATTCACAATATACATAAATGACCTTGTGGATGACATCGGAAGTTCACTGAGGCTTTTTGCAGATGATGATGTGGTGTATCGAGAGGTTGTAACAATGGAAAACTGTACTGAAATGCAGGAGGATCTGCAGCGAATTGACTTATGGTGAAGGGAATGGCAATTCAATCTCAATGTAGAAAAGTGTAATGTGCTGCGAATACATAGAAAGATAGATCCCTTATCATTTAGCTACAAAATAGCAGGTCAGCAACTATAAGCAGTTAATTCCATAAATTATCTGGGAGTACGCATTAGGAGTGATTTAAAATGGAATGATCATATAAAGTTGATCGTCGGTAAAGCAGATGCCAGACTGAGATTCATTGGAAGAATCCTAAGGAAATGCAATCCGAAAACAAAGGAAGTAGGTTACAGTACGCTTGTTCGCCCACTGCTTGAATACTGCTCAGCAGTGTGGGATCCGTATCAGATAGGGTTGACAGAAGAGATAGAGAGGATCCAACGGAGAGCAGCGCGCTTTGTTACAGGATCATTTAGTAATCGCGAAAGCGTTACGGAGATGATGGATAAACTCCAGTGGAAGACTCTGCAGGTGAAACGCTCAGTAGCTCGGTACGGGCTTTTGTTAAAGTTTCGAGAACATACCTTCACCGAAGAGTCAAGCAGTATATTGCTCCCTCCTACGTATATCTCGCGAAGAGACCATGAGGATAAAATCAGAGAGATTAGAGCCCACACAGAGGCATACCGACAATCCTTCTTTCCACGAACAATACGAGACTGGAATAGAAGTGAGAACCGATAGAGGTACTCAGGGTACCCTCCGCCACACACCGTCAGGTGGCTTGCGGAGTATGGATGTAGATGTAGATGTAGCACACCTCGTGGTGATTCAAATTTTTGTGTTAACAATGATGCTGTTTGTAGTGGATTTGTTGTTGTTGTCGTGGGCATCTTATCTTCTTTGATAAAGGAAGTGGCGAAATGTAAACAATTTGATGGTGTAAGCTGTCTGGAAATAACTGGACAACAAAGTAGCAGGAAGGGTTTAGCATTAAAATTAGTTGTTCTGTGTAGATCCTGCAATAAATATGCCTCGACTTTGAATATTGTGCATAATTCAAATTATGTGAATTTGAAGGTAGCGTATGCAATGCGTGGAATAGAAAAAGGAAAAAAGCTGCTCAAACTTTGTGTGGTTTGGTGGACCTTCCTCATCCTCCAAGTAGGTTCAGCAAGTACATAAAAATACTTTTAGGTGCCTTGACGGTTGTGTCTAAAGAATCTATGAAATATACAGTAGAAGAAACTGTAAATATTAGTGGAACTAGGGACATGGCTGTTGCACTTGATGGGACATGGCAACGTAGAGGACATCGTTCCATGAATGGTGTTGTAAGTTCTACTTCTCTGGAGAATGCAAAAGTTGTTGATGTTGAGTGTTTGTCTAAGTACTGCCACGCCTGCCACGGTAACACTGAAAGACATCTTGAACATCAGTGTTCTAAGAATTGTGATGGTTACAGTGGAGGTATGGAGTTTGATGGAGCTCTAAAAATATTTCAGAGGGCAGTGCCCATTTATAACGTTAGATATACGAAGTATCTAGGCGATGGGGACACTAAAGATTTCAATAAAATTAGTGAGTTCAATGTTTATGGTGATACCTTGGTAACAAACCTGGAGTGTTGTGGACAGGTGCAAAAGTGGATGGGTGCTAGATTGAGGAAGGTACGAAGAGAAATGAAAGGAAAGTTGCTATCTGATGGTAAATCTCTGTCCGGCCCAGGCAGATTGACAGAAAATGAAATAGACCTTCATCAGAGTTATTATGGGCTGGGCATTAGACAAACTGCATCTCTGAATGATGTTACAGCAATGAGAAAAGCTGTATAGGCCACCTACTTTCAAGTTGTCCACAGATGACCACCCTGTTCACGGACTTTGCTCTAAAGGAGCAGTTTCTTGGTATGGTTACCAAAAAGCAAAAGAAAGTGGTCAAATATACCATCATACGCATTCTCTTCCTGGGGCTGCTGTTGTTGTTGTGGTCTTCAGTCCTGAGACTGGTTTGATGCAGCTCTCCATGCTACTCTATCCTGTGCAAGCTTCTTCATCTCCCAGTACCTACTGCAGCCTACATCCTTCTGAAACTGCTTAGTGTATTCATCTCTTGGTCTCCCTCTATGATTTTTACCCTCCACACTGCCCTCCAATATTAAATTAGTGATCCCTTGATGCCTCAGAATATGCCCTACCAACCGATCCCTTCTTCTAGTCAAGTTGTGCCACAAACTCCTCTTCTCCCCAATTCTATTCAATACCTCCTCATTAGTTATGTGATCTACCCATCTAATCTTCAGCATTCTTCTGTAGCACCACATTTCGAAAGCTTCCATTCTCTTCTTGTCTAGTCCATTTATCATCCATGTTTCACTTCCATACATGGCTACACTCCACACAAATACTTTCAGAAACGACTTTCTGACACTTAAATCAGTACTCGATGTTAACAAATTTCTCTTCTTCACAAACGCTTTCCTTGCCATTACCAGTCTACATTTTATATCCTCTCTACTTCGACCATCATCAGTTATTTTGCTCCCCAAATAGCAAAACTCCTTTACTACTTTAAGCGTCTCATTTCCCAATCCAATTCCCTCAGCATCACCCGATTTAATTCGACTACATTCCATTATCCTCGTTTTTCTCTTGTTGATGTTCATCTTATACCCTCCTTTCAAGACACTGTCCATTCCGTTCAACTGTTATTGCAAGTCCTTTGCTGTCTCTGACAGAATTACAATATCATCGGCGAACCTCAAAGTTTTTATTTCTTTTCCATGGATTTTAATGCCTACTCCGAACTTTTGTTTTGTTTCCTTTACTGCTTGCTCAATATACAGATTGAATAGCATTGGGGAGAGCCTACAACACTGTCTCACTTCCTTCCCAACCACTGCTTCCCTTTCATGCCCCTCGACTGTTATAACTGCCATCTGCTTTCTGTACAAATTGTAAATAGCCTTTCGCTCCCTATATTCTGAAGGTGGGTGAGCCTGTTATGAATAAAATAAAGCCAATTTTTAGAGACCTGAGTGACCAGTTTTGCTTAGTAAATGTCTTCATGGGGCACTCAGAAAACAAATGAAAGTTTCAACAATTGCATGTGGGAAAAATACCCAACAATATTTTTGTAGGACTAAATACATTAAAAGTTGGCGTACTAGATGCAGTGATATGTTTCAATGATGGAGTGATAGGAAGGTTGGAAGTCCTGAGAAATTTAGGCATAAAATGTGGCTCTAATATGGAAGATCAATTGCTTGTGTGTGACAGACAACAGGTGCATGGAGCTGAAATATTCGCTCTTCAAGTTACCAAAGAAGTAAGATGTGCTAAAAGGAACGCCATGAGGAAGCATGAAGATGAAGAAATGTTGCAGGACGAAGACTATGCTTCAGGAATGTTCTGAGGCACAGTTTAATTGGACTCATATCTTCATTTGCAGTTTCCCGCAAGTTTTATTTTTCAGAATTGAGGTACAAATATTTCCTAAAGTTTATAAAACATTGCTCTCATTTTTTCTGTAACTTGCAATAGTCCATACTTATGTAGTAGACCTAAACTTTCTTGCAGAATCAACTAAATTATAGAAGAAATAACATTTTTATTAGGAAAAGAATTATAAAAATTAAAAAGTAAGATGTGATTTCTTTAATCCTTGTAATATACATAATATGTGGAATTAAATAGGTGTAGTACCTCAACCATCATGTCATGAATATCTGGTAAAAATTTGGTCCCCTTCAAATGTATAACATTGGATTAAATCGTACCTCAGTTTGAGGAAGCATTTTAGAAAAAAATTGCATTAATTTCTTTGTAATTTTTTCAATAACCCTAAGCAGGTTCAAAAATATTCTAAATACTAATTTTTTTTAGAAAGTGTGCTGCTTTACCTAATATCAACAAAAAAATCTGCAAAAGATGTGCAATATAAACAGTGCCTGAAAGAATTTACACAAATTGTGCTGGAAAAGTACCCTGTATCCTTAAGACCTGTAGAATAACAGTATTTGTAGGAGCAATAATAGTTAATAGTTTAGGGTGCAATTTTCTTAAGATCTATGGAACAACAACATATACAATGTCCACCACATATTCCCTGACACAATTAGGCTGTAATAGCCACCCCAATTATGTTATTTAAACAACTGGTGTGGTGAAATGAAGATTCTAGCTATAATGGAACATTTGTTAATGGCGAAAATATAGGGAGAGATTGATTAATAGGTGGTGTGGTGAAATAAATTCATGAAGATTCTAGCTATAATGGAACATTTGTTAATGGCGAAAATATAGGGAGAGATTGATTAATAGCTCTCCAGAGTAATGATCAAGTAGTCCTTATTGCTGCATCTCTAATTATACATTGCTTAGTGTAGCTGTCTGTCCATTTTCCAGTAACAGTTTATATTCTTCCGTTTTGATGGAGTTGCGCTATATTCTCCAGTTTTCTTTCGCTTCTCCATTCTGGTTTTTTTTTTTTTTTGGCATAACATTGTTTTTGGGACCCAATCACAATTCGTTAGTATCTATACTTGACAGAAATGTGGAGAATAATACCCTAAAGTTATGCACAATGCAGACCACTATCTATCTGTGACACCTTTAATGATTGTGGCTCATCTACTCTACATCTACTTATGAAGGATATTTAGCAGTACATACACTCCTGGAAATTGAAATAAGAACACCGTGAATTCATTGTCCCAGGAAGGGGAAACTTTATTGACACATTCCTGGGGTCAGATACATCACATGATCACACTGACAGAACCACAGGCACATAGACACAGGCAACAGAGCATGCACAATGGCGGCACTAGTACAGTGTATATCCACCTTTCGCAGCAATGCAGGCTGCTATTCTCCCATGGAGACGATCGTAGAGATGCTGGATGTAGTCCTGTGGAACGGCTTGCCATGCCATTTCCACCTGGCGCCTCAGTTGGACCAGCGTTCGTGCTGGACGTGCAGACCGCGTGAGACGACGCTTCATCCAGTCCCAAACATGCTCAATGGGGGACAGATCCGGAGATCTTGCTGGCCAGGGTAGTTGACTTACACCTTCTAGAGCACGTTGGGTGGCACGGGATACATGCGGACGTGCATTGTCCTGTTGGAACAGCAAGTTCCCTTGCCGGTCTAGGAATGGTAGAACGATGGGTTCGATGACGGTTTGGATGTACCGTGCACTATTCAGTGTCACCTCGACGATCACCAGTGGTGTACGGCCAGTGTAGGAGATCGCTCCCCACACCATGATGCCGGGTGTTGGCCCTGTGTGCCTCGGTCGTATGCAGTCCTGATTGTGGCGCTCACCTGCACGGCGCCAAACACGCATACGACCATCATTGGCACCAAGGCAGAAGCGACTCTCATCGCTGAAGACGACACGTCTCCATTCGTCCCTCCATTCACGCCTGTCGCGACACCACTGGAGGCGGGCTGCACGATGTTGGGGCGTGAGCGGAAGACGGCCTAACGGTGTGCGGGACCGTAGCACAGCTTCATGGAGACGGTTGCGAATGGTCCTCGCCGATACCCCAGGAGCAACAGTGTCCCTAATTTGCTGGGAAGTGGCGGTGCGGTCCCCTACGGCACTGCGTAGGATCCTACGGTCTTGGCGTGCATCCGTGCGTCGCTGCGGTCCGATCCCAGGTCGACGGGCACGTGCACCTTCCGCCGACCACTGGCGACAACATCGATGTACTGTGGAGACCTCACGCCCCACGTGTTGAGCAATTCGGCGGTACGTCCACCCGGCCTCCCGCATGTCCACTATACGCCCTCGCTCAAAATCCGTCAACTGCACATATGGTTCACGTCCACGCTGTCGCGGCATGCTACCAGTGTTAAAGACTGCGATGGAGCTCCGTATGCCACGGAAAACTGGCTGACACTGACGGCGGCGGTGCACAAATGCTGCGCAGCTAGCGCCATTCGACGGCCAACACCGCGGTTCCTGGTGTGTCCGCTGTGCCGTGCGTGTGATCATTGCTTGTACAGCCCTCTCGCAGTGTCCGGAGCAAGTATGGTGGGTCTGACACACCGGTGTCAATGTGTTCTTTTTTCCATTTCCAGGAGTGTATTTATTAAAGTATGACCCTCAACGTCTCTTTACTGTGAGACATCAGTCCCAAGCGAACATGACATCAGACTCAGGTAAATGTCAATGTCACAATCGCCTCATAATGGTTAATATGTGGTGCTGGGAACATGAAATGGGGACAAAACTCTAGAGAGTAAACTCGATGGTGGTTTACCTAAAACTTTTTCTTCGATTCCGTTTATTATTACGTTTGGGGGGTTCATTAAATCTGTTTATAAGCCTCTATTCCCATTTGGATGTGCTTAAAGAGTATGGTTGCACTGTATCAGCAGGTAGTGTACCGGACAATGTGCATCTTGTTATCTCACAGATCTTAAGAAAAAAGTGCAATAAAATGCTTCTGTTTATCACAAATACTATTATTCCATATGAGATAAGTAGACTTTTCTTGGATATTACCCGTATTTTGCATTGCATTAGATACACACAGTGACAAATCCTATCTAAGAGTTAGCAAAAAACGCTGGGTGATTATGTTTGACGAAAAGATAGAGTTGTTTTTGTTGTAGTGATGTAGGCCTACTACACAATAATATTCTATATTGAGACAGATAACGTCTAGATGGGGCAACTCTTAATATGATGGCCGTGATTACACCATATTCTTAACACTACAACTTTAAAAACATCATTTTATTGCCTGCAGAGGCCTGTTGTTAAGACCTGTACTACACAGTTTCATATCATCTGCTTCAAGTGCTTTGTGATGTAGGAATAGTACGCCCAGAGGCAACAGTCCGCTACACTAAGCTACACTAACAATTCCGGGGAATACTTTTAAGCTACGATTTATAACTATGAAATAGATTGTTCGTGTTTGTTCCTGTGGAGGACTGCCTAAATGTGTTAAATACTATCGATATGGAACTGTTAAATTAAAGCAGGAGGAATATACAGGGAGTATCAAAAAGAATCATCTGATTAAAAAAAATCGTATATATTATGTTATGTGAGACATTTGTGTGAACAACGTACTGTTGGAAAGAGAAAACTCTCGAGTTTGACGTGCTTCCCGCTTCCTAGCAGCAGTGTGCACCCACTTCAATTCTACTAAAACTGGTATCAGGACAACAGAAAGTGTTCTGTGTTCTACGTTTTGCGCAGTGCAGGTCAGTAATAATTGTTCAGTGTATCTTTCTTACTAGGTACGGTGTGGATCCTCCTAGAGCAAAGAGCATTAGACGACGCATGAACAATTCCGAGAAACAGGTCGTCTGTGTAAAGGCAAATCGTCGGACCATCCCCAAATGGCTGACACAGTCGTCGAACGCATCTCCTATAGTTTCACAAGGAGTCTACAGAAATCTGTTCGCCATGCAGCTGGACAGTTCAACATGCCCCCGATGCCCGTCTGGGTATGTTGCATCGACGTTTACACATGAAACCATACAAAATTCAACTGCTGCAAGCTCTTCGTGAAGGTGACAAACAACAAAGTGTGGTGTTCTGTAATTTCGTTCTTGTCAAGATGGAGGATGACCGTTTTCTTCCATGCTTAGTGTTTAGTGACGATGCAAAATTCCATTTAAATAGAGAGGTGAACCATCACAATGTGACAGTATGGGATACAGAACAACCACATGAAGTTGTACAACATGAGTGGGACTCTCCAAAATTTAATGTATTTTGTGCAGTTTCATGAGAAAAGGTGTATGGTCCATTATTCTACGCCAAGAACACTGTCACGGGAACCATATATCTCGATATGCTTCAGAACTTTCTTTTCCCACCGTTGGAGACTGATTTGAACGACTTTATTTACCAACAGGATGGGACACTGGCATACTGGCATCTGGAAGGTCGGAAATTTTTAACTCAAAGGATTACTGGATGATGGGTCGGTCACACTGGACCAAATGATTCAGCCTTACTTTATTGGCCTCCAAGGCCACCATATCTGATTTATGTAATTATTTCTGGTGGGAGTATATAAAAGACTCTGTTTATATGCGTCCATTACCAACAATAATGAATGAACTGAGGCATTGCATAACAGCAGCTGTGGAAGCTGTAACTCAAGCCATGCTCGCAGAAGTGTGGGAAGAATTTGAGTACCCTATTTACATATGCCATGTATCTGAAGGGGGGCATATTGAACACCTATGAAAAGGAATAAAAAAAAGTAGCTTTGTGAGTTTCCCATTCATCAAAAAACAAAATTCATTGTATATGTTCATTAGTTTCAGAAATATAGACATGCCAGATCAAATGATACTTTTTGATACACCCTGTATTTTTTTCTCAGTCTAGAATGTTGCTCGCCACAAGACCATCAAATATACAGATATTATCTAACTCTGACAATGTTCTTTGTTGGCCTTAAGGAAGAGAAGCAATGTTTTGAACTTATATTACTCCTATATTACTCATACATTACAGTGACACCATGCTAGGGTAACATCCAATGTCAACAGCCAGGGTACATTACCTTGGTTTTTACTTAGGTTCTTGTAAGGAGATAGCTCGAAGAGACGTGGTGTTCTTTTGGTAATGATACCTCATATTAAAAAGGAACTGAGGCTGATACTTTAAGACGTATATGAAACCATAATTCATGCCTAAGTAGGTGTTTAAGAGTTCTGAATACCACTATGCATACAAAAGACGTGTGTATGTTTCATGTCCCATTGATCTTATTAAACGCCCTCATACCATGCTTCCTGGAGTCTTTTTCTTCACCTCCAAACTCCGCTTTGTTTAAGCAGTTGGCAACGGTTTCGGGCTTCATTTCGCTTACTGCCAAGCCAATCCAATTTATTGCATCCAGGATGCAATGTGATTCTGGCTTCTTCAAAACTAGGAGTAAGAGACTGCATCAGTAATCACTTGTAATGGGACTTGAATCTGTATATAACCATCTGGTCCATGATGTGTGTTAAGCTGGTTGATTATGGTGGGAACAAAGCTTATTTCACGTTTGATAACTTGACTTTCGGATGGCAAGTTGCACTGTGTACGAAAAGGAGAACACAGCCATTCTTTTTTATTTTGGCATTAAAAGGGCCCAACCATTTTTCCGAAAGATCACTCACCATCCACGCCTGTTTATTGCTTCCCCATGTGATCGGAAGCTTACTGAGGTATATGTTTTTGAAACAACGTGGTTTTTCTGTCTTTCCAATCACCAGTCGCTTCTCCATTTCACCCAACATGTGTCCACACAGCAGTACAGTGAGTCTTCCCTTGCACATTTCACCGTCGGTGCACTTTTCATCTCGAACTGCTAGAGGTCTTGAAGGTAGTATGAAACAAAACAGTTACTTTCACCGGCACTGAACCCGCGTTTTCTGTCATAATTCGCTATTAGGATGTACATTACTGTCGTCCATTCTATTGCTACACTTCTCTGCACATCCTTAGGTTTCCCACACACTTCATTTCACACAATGTTATTGCATCCTGTGGATCCCTTAAACTCCATATTTCCAAGCATTTCAGGGACTTTCAGAGTCTCACTCTGAAACATAGGTAAGTTTTTTGCCCACACACTAACGAACATTCCCACACTATCTCGCCAGTTCCTTCATTGTCGGTCTTTTTGGCTTTTCGTTTGCCCATTCCCTTTCGTCCATTTATCCTGTATCTTATTCTTGGTTCAAAAAGTATCATAAATCTGTGTTTTATCGCATTTGAAACGCAACATTATTTCTCGTACATAGTTTGTCTTTCTCACTCACCTCGATTACCTTAATCTTTTTATTACGTGGTAGTGACACATACTTTTTGTTCGACACTTACAGTGCTATTAGTCAACCGAAACTATCATAAAATAATGCAGGTAGCATATTTCTTTGGAATGCTTGACGTTGCTGCGTAAAACCATTGTTTAATGGAACAATACCGACGCGTTCCATTGCGTAGATCGCAGCAGAGTGTTCGTAGGTCCGCAACAATGTTCCAGTGTGCTCCCAGACACGTCACTAATAATGGAAAACAAGAAACGACCACAGAGCGCTCAGGAACTAACCATTCCTTTGATGTACCGGCACTGCAGGTAACCTTTTCATTGTTGCATAGTTTTTTTCTCGATTTCCGTCACATAACAGCATTGTCAGTGCTCTACAGTCTTCGTGTTAAAAATAGCATCCTTGCAGAGTCGGGAATAACCAATG
Source organism: Schistocerca cancellata (assembly GCF_023864275.1). Lineage (NCBI taxonomy): Eukaryota > Metazoa > Arthropoda > Insecta > Orthoptera > Acrididae > Schistocerca > Schistocerca cancellata. Next base: position 440,313,310 of record NC_064628.1, on the reverse strand, counting down.
TACATGTAATACAGTAGTGCAGTATAAGCTCTTTTCTGCATTATAGAATGAATTATTAACTATGTCTTAAAATTTTCACTCCGTTTCCACGTTAGGCACGTTCTGCTTTATTAAAAAAAAATTAGCAAAATAAAATGAACTGAATGCGTCGGAACTGAAATAGATGTGTATTTTGGACAGATTTCCGAATTATGCAAGTTACGCTTTGATCAAGTTATAATAACGTCAGACTTTTCACAGACGATGCAATTATCTGTGAAGAAGTACTCTCTGAAAGAAGCTGTCCAAATATTCAATTAGATCTTGGTAAGATTTAAAAGTGGGGCAAAGACCGGCAATTTGCTTTCAATGTTCATAAATGTAAAATTGTGCACTTCACAAAACGAATAAACGTTGTACTCAATAACTATAGTATCAATGAGACATAGCTGGAATTAATCAATTCATAAAAACAACCAGGTGTAACACTTCCTAGGGATGGAACGATGATACAGTCTGTCACAGGTAACACAGGTGGCGGATTGCAATTCATTGATAGAATACTAGGAAAATGAGGTCAGTATACAATGGAGAGTGCACACAAAAAACTTGTGAAACCAATCTTAGAATGTTCTTCAGGTATAAGGGAATGAAGTCAAACGGGACTAACAGGGTAAGGTATCGGCCGCAATCCTATCGGCCACGCTCTTTCAAATACGCGCGCAGCCAATTACCCTGCTGCGTTTCTCGGTGAGCTCAATATTAAACCGGAGAGCTTCGACCATAAATATATATGGTCGAAGCCGGAGAGACTACTCAGAGGTGTCTTTGCCTAAAAAACCATGACGATCTTTGGTGGAGCCATCATATTGTAACAGGGCAGTAACACTTCTGGTCGTTCTTCTACTTAAGACTGTAAAGTGATTCTGTTTTTTTTTTTTTAGCAAACATTGTTAAGGTTTGTGTTGAATACAGATGCAGAAATCGATGAACAACAGGAAATGGTATTCAATTCCACCTGTAAGTCACATAAGCTTTAATATCTGGTAACAGAAATAGTATTCGAAAAATTCAGATACTGTAAAAAGATATTTAAAATCTTTTCAGTTTTCCTCACTCGTGTCCAGAACTTTTAAGGAAACGGGTGCATGCAGTACGAAGGGAATACTGGACTCCACCGAAACACAGCATCATTTGTAGCTCTTACTTTTTACAAAAGGCAGCTACATGTTTGACCAGGAGCTGTTAGACAGCTGATGAAGAATGACGCTAGACCACGTTTATTCAGCTTCCCAGGCCATTTGAAAGTGAAAATCAATCGGAGAAAGCAACTTCTTTGGAGTAAACCATCAGTTCCTGAGCTAAAATCGTATATTTAACTAGCAACAAGGATACACATTGCTGTTAACGTATCTTTCTGCAGTTCTAATAGCTCGTTATTGTTGCTTATGGATTCTATTCATTTCGTTTCAGGGAATGAACGAGAGCCAACTGACAAATACATTGTGTGAATCCGCTGGCAGTCATGAGAAATGTGGCAGAAGTGTTCAGAGTGACACCTCTCACAGAACTGTAGTGGTGTGAAATAAAGGTGGGGACAGTGGCAGAATTCCAGAATGAGAATTTTCCCTCTGCAGCGTAGTGTGCGCTGATATGAAACTTCCTGGCAGATTAAAACTGTGTGCCCGACCGGGACTCGAACTCGGGACCTTTGCCTTTCGCGGGCAAGTGCTCTACCATCTGAGCTACCAAAGCACGACTCACGCGCAGTCCTCACAGCTTTACTTCTGCCAGTATCTCGTCTCCTACCTTCCAAACTTTACAGAAGCTCTCCTGCAAACCTGCAGAACTAGCACTCCTGAAAGAAAGGATACTGCGGAGACATGGCTTAGCCACAGCCTGGGGGATGTTTCCAGAATGAGATTTTCACACTGCAGCGGAGTGTGCGCTGATATGAAACTTCGCAGGAGAGCTTCTGTAAAGTTTGGGAGGTAGGAGACGAGATACTGGCAGAAGTAAAGCTGTGAGGACCGGGCGTGAGTCGTGCTTCGGTAGCTCAGATGGTAGAGCACTTGCCCGCGAAAGGCAAAGGTCCCGAGTTCTAGTCTCGGTCGGGCACACAGTTTTAATCTGCCAGGAAGTTTCAGTGGCAGAATTGTTAACAGTGCTGAAAAATAAGAAATTGTGTAAATGACAACCTGGAAAGTGTTCTTCAGGAACATTTTAGTGGCTTTCCTTAGTCTTTCTTGTTGCCCAATTGACAAACAGTGGTGCCAAAGAAACAATTCAGGCGATACATTGAACTAACCAAACAGTTTGCCCTCACTCTCAATTTCTATTCCCCTAGGGCATACAGATTTGTATGCTCCATCTCCTTTGTCCCACACAAGTATTCTTCATGGTTGGGTTGCATGCTTCCAAGCTCTTTCAATTGCAACCAAAACCTTAACAAAATGACAAAGGTAATGTAAATCAGAGCACTGGGAGGAGTTGTGGTCTAAATAAGAATTGATTTATTCTTTCTTAACATCACTTGACAAATGATGGCTAAAGAAACACCACACTAACATTTTATCCGACAATCGCTTTCAGTAATATGCGGTCTATGGTTAACAAGGTGATGAGCTGGGGATCAACGTACCACACTAACCAGAACTAATCGCTTTATCCTACTTCCTAAATGTAAATCTGTGGTGTGACCCAAAGACTATGCTACTATCAAGCGTCTATACTCTACTATTGCACAAAGAAAAATATGGTTCCAAAGAACAGGGCGCTGAGAATCATATATTGGAGCCCTACGCCACAGCAGCGAATACTTCACCCTTCCGCAGGTGAGAGCGGCACAGCACCACGCGCTCGACAAATGCAGTCACAGACAGGGGTAATCTGTTATTAACGGCGCGCCCGGTAATATGCAAGTACAAGTCCTGCGTTCGGCTGATTCGGAATGCAGATACTTCCCTATGAGCCTCTGAAACCCCGGTGGATTCCAGTGTGCAGGTGGACCCATTTGCTGGTCTGCCAAACTAATTTGACTCCGTGGCACGGCTGTGCATGACAGAATATGTCAAACGTTTGGGCGGCCGACCCACGCGTAACTCATTGTGTGTGTATTGCAAGAAGCAGTACCTCTCATGGTTCAGATAATGACTGGCACAGGCTCTAAGTGGCACACTAGCAAAGGACAGAAGTCTTACCGTCTAGGTAAAGATTTGTCGTTCTTTATTAGCGAAGTGCCAATACAAGAGTGCTCTTCTCTTTCTCTACAGCTTTCCTCTGCAGCTCAGTAGCATTGCACATTTGTATGCTTAGACCACACCCACTTTAGCAAAAGCCAATCACGAACTAGGGCTCAGCATTCGTAGCTGGGAGACCGCTCCTGCTCTGCATATACAGGTCTGACCAACCAGCGACTTTAAAAATTAATTGGGAGAAAAGGAAAAAAGATTAAGGTTCGCGCCCTCTTTCCCACGTTTTTACGCCGTGTCTTTGCTAAAAGCATGTCTTGGATAGAACCACAGCACTCCATAAAAAGATCGTTATCTCCTCTGTTGCGTCCATTTCGCACTTTCTAAAGAGCAGCCATAAACTCGCTAAAAGCCTCGTTCCTTCACAAATATGTTCTGTAGCATTGTCTGGACGCCTGGGCACCACTGCCCTGTCCCACGGAATTCGCAAAAACTCTCTGCTGTCTCATCCACTTTCTACTTAACAAGGTCCCATACTCTGCTTTATTACTGGCCGTCAGATCTGACAATGCGCCGGTCAAACCTGCAGCGACTCCTCAGCGCTAGTCAGCCTATCTGAACGTGGCCGCCGACCGACCGGCGCCACCCAATGTGTCTGAACAATGAGACCGGGGGTCTTGTCTGTCGGCAAACATTTTCACCGAGGTTCCGCAGAAAAAAGCTCCCCTCAGCTCTCAGCCGCTGTACGCTTCTATGGCTGTCAATTAACTCTTTCTTCGAACACAGGTTGAGCCTACTACTGTGCCTTCAAAAATGGTTCAAATGGCTCTGAGCACTATGGGACTTAACATCTGAGGTCATCAGTCCCCTAGAACTTAGAACTACTTAAACCTAACTAACCTAAGGACATCACACACATCCATGCCCGAGGTAGGATTCGAACCTGCGACCGTAGCAGTCGCGCGGTTCCGGACTACAGCGCCTAGAACCGCATGGCCAACACGGCCGGCGATGTGCCTTCACAAGGCCACACAAGCAAGAGTGTTAACTACTGCCAATCATTTCATCATATGAATGAAGTCAGATCGTTTCAAATGTAGCAACCCGATAATAAAGATCACATTCCCTATGAGTATTAAGCTGCAATCTCTCAGGGCGTCATCATAAAATTGTGAACCTGGCTATCTACAAGAGGTTTTCAACTATCTAAAGCATAATACCAGTGACAAACGATTTCTTAAAGAGTGTGCACTTATTTTCGATGTTATGTCAATTAGGAAGCGGCTTGTGTGTAAAAACGAAAAAGCGTATGCAGGATATGTTGTTTTGGGGAACATTGTGAATACAGGTGCAGAAGAACTGGCTACTGAAGCTTTAGTTTTTCAGATAGTGTCACGTACAGAAAAGTTTAAGTGTCCAATTCTATATATCTTTGTGAATAAACTGTCATCAGATGTAGTGAGTGAAATTGTGAGAGTTTTTATACTGAAACTGTATTCTATAGGTGTTCTTGCGATGTCAGTGACGTGAGATAGTGCTGCTGTCAACATTCAGACAGTGAAGAACTTGGATGCTCACTGAATCTGGAAAATTTTGCCCCATAGCACAACACCCTGCCAATGACAGTAATGTTCATGCCATTCTTGATCCTAGCCCTACGCTGAAATTAGTTTGTAATGCTTTAGCTGAAAAGAAAATTATTAACTGTGAAGCTGGAGATGTGAAGCGCGACTTTATTTTGAAGTTACATTATATGCAAGAGTGTGAATCTTTAAAATTTGCCAATTCACTCTCTAGTTCACAAGTGCGTTTCTATAATAAGAAAATGAATCTCTCTTTAACAGCCCAGACAATGAGCTCCAGTGTTGCTGACGCCATTGAATTTCTGTAGATTTCCCAGAACCCTGACTTTCAGTACTCCTCTGCTACTGCAGATTTCATCAGAATTATTTATAAACTGTTTGATGTGTGCAACTCTAGGAACGTTGACGCTAAAAGCTTTAAACAATCATTGAGAAATGCAAATATGTTTTATAGGCTGAATTTCTTTGTTGCGCAGAAATCGTTCTTCAAATATGAAGGGTTGATGGTGTGTGTGCATTAGTACATCCATGAAAAACATTTATGTTGGTATTTTTTTATGTGCGTAAATGGTGTTAGAAGCCTCTCTGAGGAATTTCTGTTTCGGGATACTGAACCTCTGAAGTATTTTTTAACATACAAACTCTGACAAGATGATCTAGAACTCTTGCTTTTTGTGATTTTTTTTTTTTTTTTCATTTCATCAGACCTAGGTTTGGTTGGAACAATAATCCCATCACATACAGTTCCAGTCTGCTCTGGGAACAATATTGCTCAAGAACAATGTTACTGCAAGTGCTGTTAATGTAGATGACATTGAGTAAGTGAGATTCTTCAGTATTCATGAATTCATGTGTGCCATAAGAAGCAAAGTGATAAACTCACTGATCATTGTGAAGATACTAGTTACTTTGAGGCTCTTGATTCATCACTACTCTGTGAATACCAGGAGAATATTATTTATTATATATCAGGATATGTTGCGAGTGAGATTATGCAAATGTTAAGATGTGTTCAGTGCAAAGAACTTATAACTGTTCCCTACGTGTGCCTGAAAAAGTACAATTACCATATATGTACACTATATGACAATCTGGTGTTTAGTTTATAATTCACTGTTAGCTACTGCCTGGTACCATATAAACTTTCCCTGCAAAATCAATTTCGCAATATTTCTGCTGTGTTTACATGTGTAACTTCCGTACTGCCGCTAAGGTTGCTGACAAATTATGATTCTCAAAATTCTTAACTTTTATTTCCTAAATGACTTAACTATATAGCAATATAAAATGACAAAAACATAGACAAAATTCTTTTTATTACTGTTACCTCATCATATGTAGTGCACACACTGCAAGACCCCAGTGGCAAATCCAGTTGTCTTTACTACGAAGGTTGACAGACATGGTATCCTAAACCCATCTGTAGCAGTGTTTAAAATAGCGCAGTACACAGAAAAATACTTTCGTTCCACTCTAGTGAGATTTACTTTAAACTCAAACCATTTTTATGATATGCTTATTAATTTTGTTTGTTATTCTTTGGTGAAATTATTTATAGTTAATACGATGTACTACTGCTGTACACCTTCAGATTAGATTAAATAAACACACAGAAAAAGTGATAGCTGCTGACAGGGAATCTACTCTGGGATGAGGCAAAGATTGGCGAGCTAATTACATTTGCCAATGTATGACATTTGAATATATATTGGATGAAGCAAAACAACATATAAAAATTAAAATAATATATTTACGTGTTACTAATTTGACCACTTCCTTCCATCCTCAAAATTCTTGCCTGTAACTTGTGAACATAACAACCCGTAAAGTGATCCATACTAACATTAAAGGTTTTTCCGCTGTTGGCAGCTGAAATTACAAACAAAGCAATGGTTTAGCAGTTTTGTTGCCTTAATAATGTGTGCAGAACTTTTCTCATCAGATGTAGAGAGAAATAGACTTTGTATCACATGTGTTATTGTGTGGAAGTTCGCCACACATGGTGAGGTAACAATAATAAAAAAATTTCATGTCAATGTTTTGGTCATTTTGTATTGCTATATAGTTTTGTCATGCAGGAAATAAAATGCGAAAAGTTAAACCAAGGTAAGATTTTTGAGAAGCATAATTTGTCAGCAGCCTTAGCAGGTTGGGTTGAGTTGTGTTATTTGGGGGAAGAGACCAAACTGCAGGGTCATCGGTCTCATCAGATTAGGGAAGGTTGGCGATAAAGTCTGCGGTGCCCTATCCAGGGAACCATCCCAGCATTTGCTGAGGCAATTTACGGAAATCACAGAAAACCTAAATCAGGATGGCCGGATGTGGAATTGAACCATCGTCCTCCCGTATGCGAGTCCAGTGTGCTAACTACTGCGCCACCTCGGTCGATCAGCCTTAGAAGCATTATGGAAATTAGACATGTAAACACAGCAGAATAATTGCGAAATTGATTTTGCAGTGAATTATAAACTAAACACACACAGCAACATATAGGGTACATAAATGGCAATTGTATATTTTCTCTGTACCAGAACAATCTGACACCTTGGCCTTGTTTAACATGGTGAATGATGCCACACATCGTGGCTTTGCTTTGTGTAGTAGTCTCTTCAGTTTAGTACTGAGTTCACTGGCGTTTCCTACATCCGCCACCACAACACGATGGTGTTTCCATGAACAATTACACCACTGTCAATGAGATGCAACCATCCCCTCTCCAGAGCCCAAGTAATGGGTGTACTTAAGTTCGAACATTCATACACAGAACCAATTCTGTGTGCTTGCAGTTGAATAACATTTACAGACTTTCATAGTGGTCAGTGCCCGACATTTTCTGAACACATATTTTACAGAAGAGTGACAGATTTATTAGTCTTTCATACCTGTGTATATTTCTACATTCAAATCAACTGTTAGCAACTGATGCTTCAATTTCAACAACAAGGTTAGGTATTATTTTTCCTATTTGATATTAGGTGTTGAATAAATTAATATCTGAATTCTTTTTTCGTGAGTGGCATCTGTTCCTCGCTCCGGTATCCACTAAAGAACCACACACTGTAAAGAGGAAGTCATAACACAGGGGATATTGAATGGATACAAAGACAGGCAACGGAATGGTCACAGATTTGTTCCACTCATAGGAGGGTGTTATACAGATGCTGAAGAAATAGAACTGATAGATCCTTGAAGATAGGTGCAAATGATCTCGTGAAAATATACTCAGAAAGTTTCTAGAACCCACTTTAAGTGATGAATCTAGGAATATATTGCAACTCTCTATGTAAAACTCCCATAAGGATCGCGAAAACAAGATTAGCCTAATTACAGCATACACAGAGGCAGCAAAGCTATCATTCTCCCTATGATATAGTGTGATGGAAAGAGAGAAACCCTTAATAATTGGTAAAATGTGATACACTCTCTGCCATGTACTTCACAGTAGTTTGCAGAGTATAGCTGTAGATGGAGAAAGAAAGAAATTCAAATATCACAAAGAGTTTTAACCCGGAAAATCTACGTTTGGAACAGTAAAACCTCACTGGCAGTGCCTCAGTGAAGATGACCAGTTCTCCCCTATTTCCCGGGATTTCCAGTACTATAGAATTATTTTTTAATCATCCCGACTCCCTTATTGGCCGCCGATTTCTTCTGTATAATTCGTTAGTGACCATTGTCGTAAATATTAACCCCCGAACTACTATCGATAGTTCAAATTTCGTGCCCAACAGATCTCGAAAAGCTTTCGTGCAATAATCGATATTATTGTCCACATCCAGTGATCTCCGTACTTAGTATAGAGATCACTGTCCACATGTAGTTTGTTTTCAGTAGCCATTAGGGGCTGGTGCATTCCTATCACAAATTGGAGTATATTTTTTGACTGAGGTCTTTGCTACACTTGTATCTTCCACGCTGGTATTACATGTTTTGAACAGTTTTGGTCAACAGCCTACATAAACAATTATATACCTCTTTGGTTTTGGTGCAAGAATTAATATGAGTCACCTCTGAGGAAATGAAATGTATTCTTAACAGAAATAGCATGAAGCAAAAACAGCAGCAGTTAAGTAATGTAAATAGTACAAGTGAGATCCAAGTACTGAAGAGAATGTATTTTGATAACTGAAATAGACTAATTGTGTGTTTGCTAACAGAAAGTATTTCATGTGCTATCACGTTGCTTTAGTTGCAGGTTAGGTGATATGGTTTACTTTGAGAAGTAACTTGAGGGGCAGGAGCAAGTGCCAAAGAAGTGCTGGGAAATACAGCACATACATCATAATGAAAGTAGTTGGTTCCATGTAATCTCCCACATAGGACCCTAGAGGAATCCTAGAACGAAAAAACAAATATGTCAGAATTTAAATGAAGGCACTAGAGCACTAACAGTTGAATAACTAATTTGTGGATACTCTAACAAAATGCTCACTACAGAAGTTAAATATGTGTGTAACTGATAATTAGAAATGGATGTATCCTCAGTGTAGATGTGGTCACTATTGGACTGGAGTTTGACGAAATTTAATTGTCCAGTATATCATGTGGTCCACATGTACTGTATAATACATACAATCAAATATGGTGTGCCTTTTGTTATCTGTAAATGTTTTACCATGCCTCTATCCACTATTAGAAAACCTGTAATAACTCAAATGCAGAAGATTGCAATAGTAGAAATGGCGAAAGGGGAAATAAGTAAGAGTAATGTCTCAGTTCAGGTTCTAAAGAAATGTAAGGTGATGCTGGAATCTTTATAAGTACTAATTAAGTCATTCACAAAATATAAAATCAAATGAGGGTATAATCTAATTACAGTATTAAAAACATTTCAACCTCTCAATAGCAGAAATAATGAAAATTTATGAGATTACTAGTATGTCAACAGCATACTGCAATAAGCTCTTAGCAGTAATATGTTTTCCGTTTGTCAAAAAGAAGTTAAATGTAAGCAAACTCCCTTCTCTGATAGCAGAGTATGATAAAACCACAACACTGCAAGTATTTTCAGAAAATGTATAGTGTGAAGTGACAAGGTAGAGTACAAAAGTCATTGGCGCTCGTTTCAGTTCCAGATATTTATTATATTAACGTCCTACGGTCTGTTACAAATGCGAAGATTAAAAAAAAGATGTTGTCCGAGGCAATTTCACCTCATTAATCCATCACTCTAACCATAAGTCAACAGTGAATTGTAGATCAGCACGTTGGTATTGTTCATATTCCTTCTCTTTAAGGAATTTCGCCGTTGCGTCATTTAGTGACATTTGGTGTACCAAGGTAACTTGTCTGAGATAAATCTTCAATGCACCATTACCCTCAAACAGCACACTAGTTACTAGTAGACAGTGGAGCCTTTGAAATGGACGTCAGTATGGCATTTCCAAAGTCGTCGATGATACAGGTACAGATCCTCTGGCACCAGGTCGAAAAGATTTCGTCACTTCGCTTAGCTTTTCGCAGTGGACAGACAGCAACAATTTTGTTATTATTATGTCACCTCTCCTTGTTTGCTATTGAGTCGACCGTGCGTAATTTCTCTGTTAATGAATTATAAGCAGTAGCCTTCCTTACCCACGTATCGCCGTATTCCCTGTTTTTAATTTTTCACAAACATCTGTAACTCTTGTACATTTCGATAAATTCGGCAATGAACTTTCTAGAGTACTAACATGCATCTGCTTTAAAATCCACTCTGCACGCACAGACGAGAAACACCTAAATGAAAGAACAGCTGACTCAAACACGTTTTAGCACCAGATTTGGGAAGATTTCCCGTCCACAAGCAGCAACTGCTCTGTACAGATGTGATTTGAACTCATAGTTTTAAGCAATTTCGCTCAAACCTCCGACTTACAGGTCTGCGCACATCTCATATCTGCATGAATCTCCTGTTCACACGCAACAATATGTCTGCACAGATGTGATGTGTGCAGATAGATCGTTACTTGTGGTTGGGCCTTCTAGAAAAAAGACGGTTTTGATCGATGAGGAGCATGGAAAGAATGGCATGGCCAAAGCGTCTAGAGAGGTAGTGAGAGGGAGGGTGGGGGGGGGGGGTGTTTACCTGTTTCTCCATCACCACTGGCAACCCATGCATGAGTTCGCCTTCTACCAATGAGCAGCTGTGTTACAAATAACAAGAACCAAGAGGGGTTTACACTGGCAAGTTATTGCAGCAATTTACTTGCTTGGAGGAACTTGCAGCGCTAATTGCGAATATAAACATGTCACCAAGTCGGCTTGTGGCCGTCAGAAATTTATTGAGGAGGTGACTTGCTATGTGTCTCCTACTTCCACTGGAACAGCATGTGAGAGGCTTCTGCAAGCTACTTGCAGCTTTTGGGATTCGGTTCTATGTTCTGCAAGTAGGAAGTGCAAGTTCTTGTAAGTATGTAGTTTGTTCAAAATGGTTCAAATGGCTCTGAGCACTATGGGACTTAACATCTGAGGTCATCAGTCCCCTAGACTTAGAACTACTTAAACCTAACTAACCTAAGGACAGCACACACATCCATGCCCGAGGCAGGATTCGAACCGGTGACCGTAGCAGCTGCGCAGTTCCGGACTGAAACGTCTAGAACCGCTCGGCCACAACGGCCGGCTGTGTAGTTTGTGTCACACACATATTTAACATTTCACTGGGTGTCGCGAGTTAATTTCATGCAGCCACCTCACGTATTTTATGTTAAATTAACAAATTCCAGGTAAGGAGGAAAAACGGGAATGGAGCAAGCAAGTCACAGAACATTTCACTAAAGCTTGTCAGCTTCCCTGAAATATGGGATGCGCACTGCCACGATTTTGGAGACCCAATAAAGAAGTCAAGTGCTCTTATAGAAATTGCCTCTATATTCGACATGCTGATGAAGAAAGTTCAGAGGAAGTGGCGCAATTTAAAAACGCAGTTTCCTCAAGAATTAGAAAACTGCAGAAAATCAAAAGTGGGTTTTTTGGGACAATGCCCGATTCTCAACGGCTGTACATCTACATCTACATTATTACTCTGCAATTCACATTTAAGTGCTTGGCAGAGGGTTCATTGAACCACAATCATACTATCTCTCTACCATTCCACTCCCGAACAGCGCACGGGAAAAACACACACCTAAACCTTTCTGTTCGAGCTCTGATTTCTCTTATTTTATTTTGATGATCATTCCTACCTATGTAGGTTGGGCTCAACAAAATATTTTCGTATTCGGAAGAGAATGTTGGTGACTGAAATTTCCTAAATAGATCTCGCTGCGACGAAAAACATCTTTGCTTTAATGACTTCCATCCCAACTCGCGTATCATATCTGCCACACTCTCTCCCCTATTACTTGATAATACAAAACGAGCTGCCGTTTTTTGCATCCTTTCGATGTCCTCTGTCAGTCCCACCTGGTAAGGATCCCACACCACGCAGCAATATTCTAACAGAGAACGAATGAGTGTAGTGTAAGCTGTCTCTTTAGTGGACTTGTTGCATCTTCTAAGTGTCCTGCCAATGAAACGCAACCCTTGGCTCGCCTTCTCCACAATATTATCTATGTGGTCTTTCCAATTGCAGTTGTTTGTAATTTTAACACCCAGGAACTTAGTGGAATTGACAGCCTTGAGAATTGTACTATTTATCGAGTAATCGAATTCCAACGGATTTCTTTTGGAACTCATGTGGATCACCTCACACTTTTCATTATTTAGCGTCAACTGCCACACCTTACAGCAATCTTTTCTAAATCTCTTTGCAACTGATACTGGTCTTTGGATGACAACGTATTTTATGGCAATGAAATTTTTAGAAAGAAGTGTCGTCGCAAACCACTAATAGAGTATGTTCACTACCAGCACAGGCAAGATGATGTTTCTAAATACCTTAAATGTTGAGCTGTGTTTTCGTCTTTTTTTACTGTCATTTCTCAATGGAATGTAGAACTACGGTAATCTTCATTTTGAAATTTAAGTTTTGAAACACTAATATCTGCCTATATTATGCAGAAGAATAAACTGCTAATTAGTGACATCCTTTTAATAATTTATTTAGTATTCACTTATTCAGTTTCTTTATTCCACTTCATATATTTGTGAATTAGTAACACACTGCTGTCTATTGCCTGGTTATTTATATAAATGATGATGAGGGATAGGTTCTTATTTTTTATAGGCCTATTACCACCCTTGATAGAGATTGTTTGAATGAGATTCATTCAAATGAAACCTGCGTCTACCTTTGGCTTACACGTAAGGTGACGCCACGTAACTGTTGGTATGGTGGCGCCATCTATTGATACAGAGACTGATGTGTGCGCATCGTTTGATGCTGCATAGCTTCAATGAGGTTTCACGCCAAAGAGAAGGTGGTCACATAAGTTATCGTCCACTACCGAACATGCAGGCGAGTAAGCAGGAACAATGAAGAGTGATTCGATTTCTGCCAGTGGAGTGAGTTGGATGCGATGAAATGTATCAACGGATGAAGGCTGTGTATGGTGAGTACAGGCTGAGTTGTTCAAGTGTTGTGGAATGGTGCAAAGGAATCCTTGAGGGTCGTGAGTCATTGGTAGAGGAAGCTTGTCCTGGACAGGCGCATCGTATCATCACACCGGAAATGGTAGCAGAAGTGAATGCTTTAGTCTAGGACAACCACAGAATCGACGTGGACCAGATCAATTGGATACTGGATATTAGCGTGGGCATCGCCCACACCATAATGCATTAACACTTGAACTTTCAAATAATCTGTGTGCAGTGGTTACCCCACCAACTGACTGCCAAATAGCGCAATACTCGAGTGGCGCTGTTTTTGAGTCATCTGTAACGTAATCATGAGGAGGAATATGGGTTTCTGTTGTGTATTGTCGCAGGTGACGAAACATGGTGTCACCATTTTTAACTGGAAAGCAAGCGTCAGAGCAAGCAGTGGAAACACGCGATTTCACCACCTCCAAAGCAATTAAAGGGCGTGCACACCAGTTCTGGTAAGGTCGTGATGTCCTTTTTTTATCACAAGGGCCCAATGCTTGTCGAGTTCCTTGAATGGGGAACCTCCATCAATTCCCAACATTATCAAGCCACTTTACAGAACCTTAGACGAGCCATCAAGTCGAAACGCCGCGGTAAGTTGTGCAATGACGTTATCCTGCTGCATGATAACACCCTCCCTCACACAGCCAATGTGGTGAAGACGACATTACAGCAGTTTTGGTGGGCAACGCTGTGACATTCACTGTACAATCCCGACCCTTCACTGTGTGACTTTCATGTGTTTGGACCTCTAAACCAAGCTGTTCGTGGACATCTTTTCGCAACGGACGACGGAGTATACACTCCTGGAAATTGAAATAAGAACACCGTGAATTCATTGTCCCAGGAAGGGGAAACTTTATTGACACATTCCTGGGGTCAGATACATCACATGATCACACTGACAGAATGTCGGCACTAGTACAGTGTATATCCACCTTTCGCAGCAATGCAGGCTGCTATTCTCCCATGGAGACGATCGTAGAGATGCTGGATGTAGTCCTGTGGAACGGCTTGCCATGCCATTTCCACCTGGCGCCTCAGTTGGACCAGCGTTCGCGCTGGACGTGCAGACCGCGTGAGACGACGCTTCATCCAGTCCCAAACATGCTCAATGGGGGACAGATCCGGAGATCTTGCTGGCCAGGGTAGTTGACTTACACCTTCTAGAGCACGTTGGGTGGCACGGGATACATGCGGACGTGCATTGTCCTGTTGGAACAGCAAGTTCCCTTGCCGGTCTAGGAATGGTAGAACGATGGGTTCGATGACGGTTTGGATGTACCGTGCACTATTCAGTGTCCCCTCGACGATCACCAGTGGTGTACGGCCAGTGTAGGAGATCGCTCCCCACACCATGATGCCGGGTGTTGGCCCTGTGTGCCTCGGTCGTATGCAGTCCCGATTGTGGCGCTCACCTGCACGGCGCCAAACACGCATACGACCATCATTGGCACCAAGGCAGAAGCGACTCTCATCGCTGAAGACGACACGTCTCCATTCGTCCCTCCATTCACGCCTGTCGCGACACCACTGGAGGCGGGCTGCACGATGCTGGGGCGTGAGCGGAAGACGGCCTAACGGTGTGCGGGACCATAGCCCAGCTTCATGGAGACGGTTGCGAATGGTCCTCGCCGATACCCCAGGAGCAACAGTGTCCCTAATTTGCTGGGAAGTGACAGTGTGGTCCCCTACGGCACTGCGTAGGATCCTACGGTCTTGGCGTGCATCCGTGCGTCGCTGCGGTCCGGTCCCAGGTCGACGGGCACGTGCACCTTCCGCCGACCACCGGCGACAACATCGATGTACTGTGGAGACCTCACGCCCCACGTGTTGAGCAATTCGGCGGTACGTCCACCCGGCCTCCCGCATGCCCACTATACGCCCTCGCTCAAAGTCCGTCAACTGCACATACGGTTCACGTCCACGCTGTCGCGGCATGCTACCAGTGTTAAAGACTGCGATGGAGCTCCATATGCCACGGCAAACTGGCTGACACTGACGGCGGCGGTGCACAAATGCTGCGCAGCTAGCGCCATTCGACGGCCAACACCGCGGTTCCTGGTGTGTCCGCTGTGCCGTGCGTGTGATCATTGCTTGTACAGCCCTCTCGCAGTGTCCAGAGCAAGTATGGTGGGTCTGACACACCGGTGTCAATGTGTTCTTTTTTCCATTTCCAGGAGTGTAGGACTGGGTCCAGGCCTGGATCCGACAGCAGCCTACTAGCTCCTTCAAGGATGGAATCGACCAGATAGTGTCGCAATGGGATAAATGTGCCAACAGTTTTGGTGACTATTTTTGAGTATGTCTACTGTGTATAGCTGCATTTTTCAGTTAATAAAATCGTTACCATTACTTTACACTAGTGCCCAAGTTTCATTCTAATGCCCCTTATATTAAGATTTAGTGTTCAGAGCATTATCGCTAGGTGTCTGTGTAGCATTTATCTACTGAATGTATTAGTGTACAATCATTTCATTTCATTTCAGTGCAACACTTAACTTTCAGGATTGTAGTGCTTCCTGCAAATACGACAGCCATGTGTCATTCTACATTAGCAGTGAGTAAACTAGATCCAGTTTTAGGAAGTTAAAAAAAATAATTTTACTATGCCTCATCATTGTTCTCAAATAACATTAATTCAGGTTGTTGTTGTTGTTGTGGTCTTCAGTCCTGAGACTGATTTGATGCAGCTCTCCATGCTACTCTATCCTGTGCAAGCTTCTTCATCTCCCAGTACCTACTGCGGCCTACATCCTTCTGAATCTGCTTTGTGTATTCATCTCTTGATCCCCCTCTACGATTTTTACCCTCCACGCTTCCCTCCAGTACTAAATTGGTGATCCCTTGATGCCTCAGAACATGTCCTACTAACCGGTCCCTTCTTCTGGTCAAGTTGTGTCACAAACTCCTCTTCTCTCCAATTCTATTCAATACCTCATCATTAGTATGTGATCTACCCATCTAATCTGCAGCATTCTTCTGTAGCACCACATTTCGAAAGCTTCTATTCTCTTCTTGTCTAAACTATTTATCACCCATGTTTCACTTCCGTACATGGCTACACTCCATACAAATACTTTCAGAAACGACTTCCTGACATTTAAATCTATACTCAAAGTTAAAAAATTTCTCTTCTTCAGAAACGCTTTCCTTGCCATTGCCAGTCTACATTTTATATCCTCTCTACTTCGACCATCATCAGTTATTTTGTTCCCCAAACAGCAAACTACTTTAAGTGTCTCATTTCCTAATCTAATTCCCTCAGCATCACCCGACTTAATTCGACTACATTCCATTATCCTTGTTTTGCTTTTGTTGATGTTCATCTTATACCCTTCTTCCAAGTCACTGTCCATTCCGTTCAATTGCTCTTCCAAGTCCTTTGCTGTCTCTGACAGAATTACAATGTCATCGGCGAACCTCAAAGTTGTTATTTCTTCTCCATGGATTTTAATTCCTATGCCGAATCTTTCTTTTGTTTCCTTTACTGCTTGCTCAATATACAGATTGAATAACATTGGACATAGGCTACAACCCCGTCTCACTCCCTTCCCAACCACTGCTTCCCTTTCATGCCCCTCGACTCTTATGACAGCCATCTGGTTTCTGTACAAATTGTAAATAGCCTTTTGCTCTCTGTAGTTTACCCTTGCCACCTTTAGAATTTGAAATAGAGTATTCCAATTACAGGTAGTACAGAATACTATAATTAACATGAATTAAAGCCACAGTTTACATGGTGAACTGTAATTTGCATGTTCAGTAACAGCATGTTCAGTAACAGCATGAAATTGTAACAATATCCACTGCCTTTTGGTGACTGCTTGAGCAATGTGCATCCCATCAAGTTTCTTAACACTATGTAGAAAATTACAATAATTTTCAATTTAATTGCCTTTGTATTCCTTTGTATGCTTTTTTAGGTGTACAGAAAAGAGTTTTGTGATAGTCTTTTATTTTATATTTTCTTATGTTTCCACTCGCAGGAAGAAGAAGTAGATGTGGAAGAAATTTTGACTGTAGCTGATCAAGTTAAAGAGAGAAAAAGAAGTGAGGGAAAGGGAAAGATGTTGGAATTCTTGAAAGGGCCAAAAATATTCTTTGTCAGTCGATTCACTCATTTGACGATTATGTGATTGGAGAGGTACGGTCATTAAAAAATGAAAGCAATACAAGAAGACTGAAAATTATGATACAAAAGTGTATATTGAAAATTACTGAAAAAGATGCTGCAGAAATACCACTCCTCCAGTCGCAGCACTAATGGAGATGAGTGTTGCTAAGGAATGTGGACTCCACATTGCAGATATTGTGGAAATCGAATATTGTTAGTAATTATATCATATTGTGCAAATAGTACATGATGTGACATTAAAACTTTAATGTGCTTTCAGAAGTTTATATTTCAGGTAACCCTACCTCCCTTAACAAAACTTGGCTTCATAAACTTGAGGTATGACAGGTGAAACTGGTCTCACAGGAATGTGTAGCAAGTACATCGTCCACTTTTATGTATCTCTTACAAATAAAATATTTTGAGAAGATGATTTTTAAATGTTATGCTTATCAGAATTTCATCACTCGTAGCTAGAAATTGAATTGCCATAAGTTAGTATACAGTGTTTGAAAAAATGTCATTTTTTATATCTGTAAAGGATTTCAAAGGTATCATGTTCTTGATACTTGTGCCAATGTAATTATAGCCACAAATGTGTGTATATATGGGTCATTCCATAACAAATAGTCCAGAATAGTGAGGAATTACCCACCCCCATACAAATCCTTGAAATCTTGTGTAACTGATGTTCACATAGATATATGAACATTTCCCAAATGTAAATGTTGCAGGTCAAGTACTTTTCAGTATGACTTAAAGAAGTTATATGAATTCAGGAACTTGGGCAGTCATGGACAATCTCCTGCCCAATTTCAAAATGCAATAGTTTCTACAGCTTTTATAGCAGAACCTTGAATTTTGTTTACATTAAAGAGGAAGGTTTATATTTTTAAATTCATCTGTTTGTTTTGAATATCCACGACCTGTCTTAGAAATAATTGTAAATAATTTCTTTTATATGATACTTGGACAATATATTAGTTTTAAGGTATTGCCCCTCATACATTCTAAAGTAATGCAAGCCCTAATCTTTCTCAGATGAGTCTTACTATAAGGCTAAACATGTCCAATTTGCAATAACAGCAGAGGAATTTAGTATACATTGTTTGTTCCAATTATACAAAATACAATAATACAACGGAGATGAGTTGTCACTAACATGGAATACAGTGACACTCTATTAAAAATACATTACAGTGTAAACTTGTATAAACAATCACAAACAACAGTTTATGCAGGACAAAAACTACTTTCATTTCTTATAACAGTTTATACAACTGAAAGGATTATATTTTCAAGTCCACAGTTTACATTTTAAATGTATTTTTACTGCCAAGGTTCTTCGCCATGTGCTGATAGAAAGAAATTCATGGATTCTTCACAAATTGCCCAGGTATTGCTAGAATCTCTGTTACATTGTCCTGTTTGAATTGGGTTTAAATTTTGTGTTTGTTGCTCTTCATTCCTCGATGAGCCTCCTAGTACTTCACCATTCTGTACTACTCTGTATCAAAATTGCATCTGTTTGCCAAACTGCTACCTTTCCTATCCATCAAGAAATTGTGTAGGAAACCTGTAGCTGAAACTGTTGCTACAGTTTTTTTTTCAGGCTCTACTAACAGGGGCGCCTTAATACTCAGAACCATTGTGGAATGTGGCCAAAAAAGTTTTCAACAGCTCTTCCTGTCCTTGACACTCTTTAATTAAATACTTTCTTTGGACCAGGCTGATTATGAAAAGGATATTGGCTTCAATAATTATGACTTCAGTGGGAATACACCATCAGGTACAAGTACATAGGGGATGTCCTTTTCTCTGCATGGGAGTATGTAATGCAGAGGAACATCAAGATGTCCTTGCTCCAAGGTTGAAGATAATGAAGGTGCTAAGCCCACCATCATCAGAAATTTTTCAGTCACAAACTGCATCCATATATAATAAAGTGTATTTTGCATCTACAATAAAACAATAGAGTGGCAGTATTTGTAACTATAATAGTAGCTCCCAATGTCTTCTGGAGCTTGCATCACAATTTGCTTTCTATCCAGTGCCCCACTGCAGTTCCAATTTCCTTCAAACTCCTTTGCCACTTGCAACCATTTACTTGTGTTTTAGGGGTCTCGTAAAAGAAAATGACATGTAATTATTATAAACCTACTTAATCAGCTTATTACTTTTCATTTTATGGGCATTAGAAAAAAGAAACATTTTTATAACTTTTCCATACAATGCGCTTAGTTTTAATAAAACTTTACCTTAACCTTCAGTACTTTGTTTTCACATACCTCCAAATAATTTTCCCTTTTCATTACATCAAAAATGGATCCACACACATCAGGTATGGTAAAAGACGTCGTGCTCACAGGAATACGAAAAACGGTGCATCAGTGACTTGTATCAGTCACCTACCAAGAAAATTAATGTTTTTTTAAACTGAATTTTTCACATAAATAAATTAAAAGTCCTGTTCAATTTGTAGCTCACACACAGTTATAAATCATAGTGTGACTAGTAAACGTTCCTTGGCTGAAATAGTTGTGTGAAATGTTATGCCCCATTTTGATTTGACGTGTCCTTCTTTGTGTCATCAGTTTTCTGATTGGTTTGATGTGATCCGCCATGAATTCCTCTCCTGTGCCAACCTCTTCATCTCAGAGTAGCACTTGCAACCTATGTGCTCAATTATTTGCTGGATGTATTCCAATCTCTGTCCTCTACAGTTTTTTCCCTGTGCAGGTCCTTCTAATACCATGGGAGTCATTCCCTGATGTCTTAAGAAATGTGCTATCATGCTGTCCCTTCTCCTTGTCAATGTTTTCCACATATTCCTTTCCTCTCTGATTCTGTGCAGAACCTCCTCATTCGTTACCTTATCAGTCCACCTAATTTCAACAATCGTCTATAGCATCACATCTCAAATGCTTCAGTTCTCTTCTGTTCCTGTTTTCCAACAGTCCACATTTCAGTTCCAGACAATACTGTTCACCAAACATACATTCTCAAAAATATCGTCCTCAGATTAAGACTAACGTCTGATACTAGTAGACTTCTCTTGGCCAGGAATGCCCTTTTTGCCAGAGCTAGTCTGCTTCTGATGTCCTCCTCGCTCCATCTGTCATTGGTTATTTTGGTACCTAGGTAGTAGAATTCCTTAATTTCATCTACGTCGTGGCCATCAATGCTGATGTTAAGTTTCTCGCTGTTCTCATTTCTGCTACTTCTCATTACTTGTGTCTTTCTTCGATTTACTCTCGATCCATATTCTATACACATTAGACTGTTCATTCCATTCGACACATCCTGTTATTCTTCTTCACTTTCACTCAGGATAGCAATATCATCAGCGAATTTTATCACTGATATCTTTCACCTTGTTAATTCAAATCCTGAACCTTTCTTACATTTCCATCATTGCTTCTTCGATGTATAGAATGAATACTAGGTGTTAAAGACCACATCCCTGTCTTACATACTTTTGTTCTCAATACTAAGTTCTTGCAGCAGGTAATTGTAGGCTCCTTACAGTGGTTTTCTCAGTATCCAGTCCAGTCTTTAAACTAAATACTTCTCTCTTTTTTTCATGTTAATCATAACAATAACAAGAGCTATGGCACATCAGACATGCCTACTTGTCACTGTAATTGGACTCACATTCGTACTGAAAGCACATTTTAATGCTATCTGCAAGTTGTTGTGCAAGTTACCTGTCAAATAACTTGCGGAAGTATCTTGCTTACTTCTTGAGAATGCTATGTAAACACAGCAGCAAGCGGCTCACAATAATTTGCTGTGATACCTTCTGCAAGTAACTTGCCAGAGTAAACCCAACTTAAAGACGATTATAGAGATGTTCACGTGCAAACATACTCGTTGTGTTTCTCAGTTGACTCATACAACACAATAACATTCCTCAACACTTTGAGTCAGAGAAACAGCAGCAGCTTAGAATTGATTAAGTCAGAGTTCATGATTGAAATAAATTTTCACTGTAATTGCAGAGTTTATAAATCTCCACAGGAAGATAAAATATTCTTCAGCTCTTATAATTGTGTACTTGTAAAATGAATGTTATATATATATATATATATATATGTGTGTGTGTGTGTGTGTGTGTGTGTGTGTGTGTGTGTGCAGTTTTGTTAAATTTTATTGCGGTTATATTTGTGCATTATGACAACTGTTAAAAATGTTCCAGAACCAGCCAATGACAATTTACTGTGGCATTCTTGTTGCTACGTTTTCCCTTTCCTTACATTCTACTTTCTTATGTAGCATTTTCTTCTTTTCCTCCTTTCTTTGCGTGTGTGTTTCAGTTTTATTAGGTATGTCCACATTCGTTCCCTTTAATGTGTGTCAGGGCGCTGATGACCTCGACGTTGAGCGCCATAAGTCCCAACACACACACACACACACACACACACACACACACACACACATTCATAATTTCGCACCAATGGGATGTTGGAGCGAAATGCGGTTGGCATCCTTGCACACGCCTGTGTTATTGCTCAAAAAATTGCTCAAATTGAGCTGCCTCACGATCCGTGCTCTCCAGACCTGGCCCCTGTGGATTTTTTTTCTTATTTCCAAAGTTGAAAATCCTGTTGAAGGGACGAAGATTTGCAACGATAGACGAGATAAAAGAAAATTCGCAGAAGCGGTTTAGCAAAACCCAGAAAGAGGCATACCAGGACTGCTTCCGGAAGTGGAAACCGCGTTGGGATCGGTGTATAAATTGTGGAGGAGAGTATTTCGAAGGAGACCACGCACAATAAGTGAAAGGAAAGGGCAGAAAAATTTTGTGATCGAAGTTCCAGATGATTTCATAATTGTGACAAACAAATCAGATGTTTTGCTTTGATCACATTAGATTTATTTTTCATACCATGCACCCAAAAATGAGAGGATTCTCCTATTTGTGGAAAATATCAGAAATTATAATATAACAGACATATTTAGAACGCTTGAGTGTAATACTAATTTCTACATTTGTGACACAATGAATCTTGTTACACGCTTTAACACTCTAAAATCTTTCTCTGTTTGTGGAGGTACCCCAGAACATGATACCATACGACCTACTAGAGTAAAAATAAGCAAAATATGCCATCTTTCATATTTACATCTATGGTGTCACCTACTCCAAGAAAATATTACATAGTCGTGCAGCTGAAATTTATTGCGACCACATCTCTCCAAAACCTCCCTTAAATTGTGGTCAGATGACGTTTTTCGCCCTTAAAACCACATCAAATGTTTGTCACCCTAGCCACAGTACATCTACAATAGGGTATTGCATTAACTTAACAACGTTATCGGGCCAGCTTAACGTTGCTTTTCGTCATATACAAGATGATAAAAGAAAAACTGAAACTTTTGAAGTGTGTAGTGGCAGCCACATGCAGTTGGCACACTGTGGAACAGGAACCTTGAGTTGTAAACAATCTCATCAGTGAGTTATCATGGATCAGTGGAACGATCAACAGTGTGATTTTGTCTTAAAAATGTTTCACAAAACTATGATAGTTTGTAAAGTATGCAGATGGAGTTCCAACGTTTCTCCAACTTACGACGTCATGGTCGGATTCCTTCGAAACACGCAATAACAAACTTGGATTAAAAGGCTGCATCTGCTCCAAAAAAGTAACCGACAAGATGACAGCGAAGTGGTTGTTCTACACAGTATATCAAAGCCACTTGCATTTCAGTCTTATCGAGCCTATGGTGGCCAGTTCATAAGCAAGAAGCTCCTGGCAGAGTGTCCTGAAAGAATGTTCGGCGACTTCTACATTATAATTTAAAATTTCATCCATACAAGCTGCAGAATGTGCAACACCAGCAAGAGAACTGCTACTAGTTGCGATTAGAGTTCTGTTAGCATATTTTGTTAAACATAAATGATGACAATGGACTTCTGGACAAACTATGAACGTCAGATGAGGCCCATTTACATCTCACAGTTTAAGGGAATAAGCATAAACACCATTACTGGGCACACAGCAACCCTAATGAAGCACTTGAACGCCCTTCACGCGTCAGTAAGGTAACTGTGTGGTATGCAGTTTCGTCACACATGTCATCAGATCTTACTTTGTCAAAAGTAGAGAATGGATCACAGAAACTTTCACTTTGGATAGATATGTTGAGATATTGCAGTCTTTTCTTGTCTCTGCATTGAACAATATTCCACAATTTCACGAAACCTTGTTTCAGCAGGATGGTACTACATTACACATTGCAAGCCAGTCAATGGCAGCTGTGTGAGAAATGTTCAGTAAAACTGTCATCTCAAGATGGTGCCATTCCCTGGCTCCCAAGATCATTGCCCGTTTGCCATTTTTCCTTGTGGGCCTACCTAAAGAGTTGGGCCTATATGACACGTCCAAGAACGCTGGATGAATGGAAACATAGAATTCGAGAGGAAATTAGTGGTATCCCAGCTGAGATATTGCATCATTCAATGAGAAACCTCAAAAGTGGATGGGAAGAATGCATAAGTGTTAGATGACGTCATCTACAAGAAGTAATTTTCAAATATTGATATTTTAGATTACTGTCTCGTAAAAGGCAAGTTGGAAATGATTCAGTTGTTATCAATACAATTTTTGTTGGATTTTTCTATCTTTTTGGGTGTTTCAGAAGTTCAGATATATGTAAATACCGAGTATGAGGTTCGTAGGCCTATTTTTACACTTTCAAGACAAGGAAAACCAGCAATAACTTCAAAAATTGCATTGAATGTGCCAATAGAGGATCAGCTACTTTAATTCGTTTGTTGGAATGGCTTTTGCAGTTTGGAATCATGATACCACCTTAACAAAAAAGACATCTATCGGCGCTTTCGGTGGTTCAGGTTGCCCATTTGTGAATGGACTATACACCTGTGCCTGTCGATGTTGTGTGCCATCGATAATTATAAAGTATGCAGGAGATCGCTGATGTTGTCGCAAATAGTATACATCTCTGACCACGCAGTGCATTTGGTGGGAGTGGTGTTGTGAATGTGTTGACAGCAAGTGAAATTTGGTATCTTGGAGACAGTAGACGCTGTTTGACATGTTTGGGGTTTGATAAATAAATAACATAGTATCGCGAGACATCAAGAACAAATGTCAACCATAAGCCAAAATCAGCTTATTTCACGATATGGATTCCAAATAAAATAAGTTACCGTTCAGTATTTATCGCGTTGACTCAGGGTATTAAAATAATGGATAGATTTGAGTACGCTGAGCCGCTGCTTTCGACCGGTGAGTCGTACGTAACACGGGAAAAAGCTGTCAAGCTGTATGACGGTGATACAAAGGTATATGTACACCACAAACTAGCTGTCAAACCTTCCCCCACAAATTAAAAGTAACGTAATATTCTGTGACTGTGAAAGTAGCTACCACTATTTATGTAATTACGTCATTCTTTCTAGACATCATTCGAAGGAGGTGAACTTGTTCTCACTACTCATCGCTTGTTGTGGGGTAGACCAGGAGATATTCCTCGTGGCAGAACATGCCTATCCTTGCCGCTTCGTTATGTTGTATTTTCAGAAGAGGAGTCACCAAGTTCATTTGCATTCACGAGGAGCAAAAAAATAGTCCTACACCTTACGGAACCAATTCCAGGTTTAGTACTTGTCATATTATTACTATAGGTTGTTAAGTTTCAGTTTACCCATTGTTTCATATTGCCAATGGCTTAATGCTATTTACATATACGTCATAATAACTGGAATCTTTGCATACTTTCCTTATGTTAAATCATAGCTCTTTATGTGATCATCAGGCCTATATATTTCATATTTACATTGCAATTGTGTTGTTAAAGGGAAGATCCCCGGTCCCGTCGGTAAAAGCAGCTACAATTATGTGAAGCTGTCATTTAAAGAAGGACTGGAACATGATTTCTTTCGTTTACTCAATGATACAGTTCAGAAGAAAGCTTGGGAAACTCTTTTGCCTATTCCACCAGCTTCACAGGTAATCGAACAATGTTCTGGTTGAAAACTGTATGTCATGAATAATTCAGCTAAGCTTGCCCTTAGAGGCAGTGTGAAACGACAAATTAGTACCACACAAGACCCTCAAAAAATTTGAGATATCTAACAAGCAGCAAAGATTAACAAGTAGCATAGATTAACTCGTAACTGTACATTGTTCTGTATTATAATGTGCCTTTTAGGCATTCAAACCTGAATTCTTTTAGTTTCATGTTAAAGCTTAATGTAACTTT
Organism: Schistocerca cancellata; assembly: GCF_023864275.1. Taxonomy (NCBI): domain Eukaryota; kingdom Metazoa; phylum Arthropoda; class Insecta; order Orthoptera; family Acrididae; genus Schistocerca; species Schistocerca cancellata. The sequence continues at coordinate 440,287,703 of NC_064628.1, read as the reverse complement.
ACGCATTTGTTATTGATCCATTATTTTGATGCTCGGCAGTGTGTTTGCTTGTATATTGACTTAGATGAAAATTGAGTCATAAGACTTTACATGCAGAAAATAATCTGTTCAAGGGCCAAATTCCATTGCACCTTTGTGATACAGTCATTAAAAGTTTTGCACATTTGGCAAAAAATACGTGTCAGTCTTAAAAATTGTGCTAGTCCCCAATTCTGACATATCTAAAAGAATATAAATTTATTTAAATATTAATCTACTTTCTAACACAGTTACCTACCTTTATTCACCCAAAGGTAATCTCCCAATGGTATAGGATGTGACAAGATAACACAGTGCAGATGAATAGGGCAAAATATGCAAACGCAGCATACGTAATTGCTTTATGCATATGGGACAGGTGGTATAAGGGAATAGCTAAACAAATACTTTTTTGTCATTATTATTAATGTTACTGTACAATCTAGGTTTCGGGTTATAACCACATTTTCAAGTTAATTACTGATTCCCAAAGTTGATAATGCAGAGATAAACGTGCTCACAAGGCAAAGATAATCATCTCAACTCTTAAGTTATCAATCCATAGCTTAATGTAAAATTACATCAGTGACCATTTTTTAACCAATTACATATGTGATCACACAATTCAACAATGACACTAACATGACAGGACTAATGTTATGCATCAGCCAAGAACTTTTTATCTACTGATGGACTAGGGCCCAAAGTTTTGCTTCTATTCTGGGATTGTGATCTCATCTAAAAGAGGTGAATAATTGAATTGAGATTACTCATTTAATAATAGGTTTGGAGATATACACATCTGCCACTTAATTTCTAAAATTTCTAAGTCTAGCCCCCTATCTACATCTATTATGTATTTGTAGTCATTGTTCAAGTCAGTGTCCCAGAAAGGTTAAATCAGGCTTCTTCAATCTCCAGCTTTTGTGATGTTCTTTAAACCTGGTGCAGAGTGACCTCCCCATCTGTTCAATGTAGCAAGACTGACACTCATGGTATGTGATTTTATAAACCCCATTTTTTGTGACGGCTGGTTGTTTGTTTTTTTGCATTGAACAAGCAACTACCTATTGTCTGACACAGAGAAATTATGAACCAGTGGCACACTAACATAGAGGTCAGCATGCAGTTGAGAGGAGGGGGGAGGGCAGCATAAATTTCCTGGACATTAGCTAAAAATAGAAGAAAGTTACCATAAATTTAAAATTTGTTGAAAAGATTCCTTCGCTGACTCATTTATCCCAGCTTCCTCACAGCATCCTGGAACCTATAACTATGCAGCATTCCACCACATGATAGGCCGTCCGTTTCTATCCCTATTCCCAAGAAGACTTTGTCCAGGAACTTAATACAATAAAAACAATAGCCACAAATAATGAATTTAACCCCAACATAAAATTTTAGGTAAAAAAATGAAGAAGCAAGCCAGGTTCGTACTGTTCCCAATGAAAAGACAGACAAACTGGAAAAGAAATGGTGCAGATTACCTTTTGTAGGGAAAACCTCAAAAGGAAGGTAACATTTTTAAGACAAAGGGTTTCTGGGTGTTTTTCTATGTCCCTCGGCCAATAGATAGTTTTTCATTCAGTGCAAAGGACATACAACCAGCCATCACAAAAAGTGGGGTTTATATAACCATATGCCTTGAGTGTCAGTCTTGCTACATTGGACAGATAGGGAGGTCAATCTGCACCAGGCTTAAAGAACATCACAGAAGCTGCAGATTGAAGAAGCCTGATTTAACCTTTGCAGGACACAGCCTCAACAATAACCGCAAATACATAATAGATGTACAAGTCTTACCCATAGAGGAAATGGGTCCAAACTCAACCAATTAGGAATTTCGGAAATTAAAACACAGGTCTGTACATCACCACACCTATTATTAAATGAGCAAACCCAATTCAGTTATTCACCTCTTTTAGATGAGATCATAACCCCGGGATAGAATCAAAACTCTGGGCCCCAGTCCACAAGTAGATAAAACATTCTTGGCTAATGCATAACTTTAGCCCTATCATGTTAGCTGCTGAATTGTGCAATCACTTATGTAATTGGTTAAAGAATGGTTATTGACTTAATTTTACATTACGATATGGATTGGTAACTTAAGAAGTTGGGATGATTATCTTTGCCTTGTCGTCATGTTTATCTGTGTATTATCATCTTTGGGAACCAGTAATGTACGTGATAATGTGCTTATAACCCGAAACCTAGGTTGTGCAGTAACACCAATAATAAAATATGTGAAACAAGGCAAAAAACAGTGTTTGTTTAGTTAATTTACAATGTTTCAGCAAGAACCCCACAGTTGATAAGTGATAGACTGTGGCCTCGATTAAGGAACCATTCTGTCATTTGTCTTAGCAATGTAGGAAAACCATGGAGAAGGCAAAACAGGATGCCTGGACAGAGCAATGCTGTCCTCCTGAATATGAGGTCAATGTCTCAACAGCTACACTGTGTCTTTTGGTAATTCCCTGTTGGATAATGTTCCTTGATTTGCACACCATTTGTTTCAGATGAGTTGGTGTAAAACATAGTTTTGTTCTCAACTGCCATACACGCTAAGGCACCCGCTGATACCCCAGAACTGCAAAGGCCCTACTGTTCCCCTTTCCTCAATTCCAGACTCGATATTCAACTATGTGCCAGTGTTCACCTGAAAAATTAAGTGAATGGACATTACTATGACACGTTTTACATAATGATATGCTTTTTGTGAAAGCAGTAAACCATAATCATGTATTGAAATGTGACAAGGTGCCATAGTAACCCTCTTTCATTACCATCCACTACTATGAATCCTCTGAGTAATCTTAAATTTTGTGGTATGCATTACTTTGGAGAAGTTACACTGCTGTTTTAAACAAATGTATTTTAATAATCTTTTTCACTTCATTTGCGAATTTATTATACAATTTGTTTGTTTTTCATGGGTAAATGTAACTCCAAACTGGCTCTTGTTCCATGATCAGTAATTATTTAGTAATATTTCCCTCAATATGCCCCAAAGGTTGGTAGATGTAATTACTTGATGCAATAAGGAAGCCCAATTTTGTAAATAGCACTGAACTATGAACTCAACTACTACTTCTAGGTATTATTCTTATGATCCTCCTCTGCAGTTTAAAAACAATGCCCATGTTTTGTGCCTTCAAGCCCCAGAAAAGAATCCCATACTTAAGACTTGAATGTATGTAGGCATAATATGCCAGCGTAAGCCATTTGCTGTTGCATACTGGTGCTAACATCCAAAGAACATAGCATGCTGATGACGTTCTTTTTGCCAGTATGTTTGTATGCTTTGCTTTGTATACTTTGACTCATTACTGTAGTGTTATTCCAGATATCCCACAGGGAGTGGTTTGTGGGACATGGATGGAAGCGAAAGATGTACCTCTAAGTGCAATACAATGAAATGAGCTTACATTACTGTGTTACATTGCTAATTTCAATTGTAAAGCATTAAATTCCTGTGAAGATACTGTTCAGTAGAGTAGTTACCCTAGCCATTTTTTAAACTGGAATTTTCCCAGAAAATTTTGCAGAATACACTAGTTTTTTGTTTATTTCTTTCTTTTTCTTCTTTTAAATCACCTATTTCAGTAATCATATATACTGCAAACATAGCTGAACCAAGATGCTTCGTAACTCTAGGCAGTGCATTTTCCAACTATCTCTAGTTCAGGCAACTGGCTATGCTAAATAGACTGATACTGACTGTCAGCATTGACCTGTGATGCCTTCAATGTGGCAGACATGGTCATTTCACTCTTATGCAATGTGGAGACCATGATGTCACACATTCAAGATGCGAACACATGAAAACAATCCAATTATACAAAATATAATCAAAATAATTCAAAGAATAATGTGAAATTAATGGGACAACTGAAGGAATTAGGAGGATTTGGTAGGACATAACAAAATAGATGACATCCGTGATACGAAATACATACCCAAAAATCTATGCAAAAATCCGTAAGTCAGCATTGCTTGAAATTCACAAAAATTCACAAAATTGGTATTACTAACTCAGTTAACCCTGATCAATAAACTGTACTCTGTGATAGCAACACACAAATAAATCTGCAAAATAACTGGTATTGGAAATTTTACTTAACCTGTATAGGTCAAATTAAGTCCACAAAACCATAACGCGCCCCAAAATCTGGGATGAAAACATAACTTTTATCTCCCAACAAAGTCTCCGATAACACAAGAACATGGTTTGCTCTGAAAACTGGTATAGCTAACTTCAGTTGAACTATATAGCTAGGATGAATTCCACAGTACCGAGAAACCACAATTTGAACCAAAAACTTGTATTGAAAACTTCACCTATATAGCAAGAGCAAACTCCACAACAACAAAAAACTAAATGTCACAGCACTATTATTGAAAAAGTCAGTTAGCCAAAACAGCTACAACAAACTTCATGATACAGACCAATCTTAATTAACCATTATTAATTTCAACTAATTACACAACCCACATATTCATAAAAAAAAAAATCCATTAACAGCCATTTCCTGTACAATCAAAATGCAATCATGCACATAAATTAAACAAACATATCATATTTTTTATATGACAGTACCAAGAGAAACAAAGAACATAAACTCTGTACTTCATGAACATAATCAGCAAACACAAAAATTTATACGGCCACAAAGAACAGCCCGCATCTCGTGGTTGTGCGGTAGCGTTCTCGCTTCCCACGCCCGGGTTCCTGGGTTCAATTCCCGGCGGGGTCAGGGATTTTCTCTGCCTCGTGATGGCTGGGTGTTGTGTGCTGTCCTTAGGTTAGTTAGGTTTAAGTAGTTCTAAGTTCTAGGGCACTGATGACCATAGATGTACAGTCCCATAGTGCTCAGAGCCATTTGAACCACAAAGAACAAACATGTAGCTATCAAAAAAGAAAACACACACAAGCAAACATATATTTCTCATACCAGGACTTATTTCTGAATGGCTACTGCAACCTACATCTCTTTGGACCTGCGTACTTCACACTTCCTTCTAATACTAAACTGGTGATCCCTAGGTTCCTCAGAATGTGTCCTATGAACCAATCTCTTTTGGTCAACTTGTGCCACAGACTTCTTTTCTTCCCAGTTTTGTACAGTACCAACTCATTAGTCACACAATCTACCCATCTAATCTTCAGCTTTCTTCTGTAGCACCACATTTCATAAGCTTCTATTTTTTTCTTGTCTAAAGTGTTTAGCATCAGTGTTTGATTGTCATACAAGGCTGCACTCCAGACAAATTTCTTCAGAAAAGATTTCCTAACATTTAAATCTATATTTGATGCTTATAAGTTTCTGTTGTTCAGAATCATTTTTCTTGCCATTTCCCATCAAACGAGTTTGCAATTGTGAATAATGGCAACTGTCAGTTATAGAATGGAATGAAGACAATGAAAATTTGTGCCGGTCCAGGACGCGATCCCGGATTTCCCACTTATCGCGAGCAGTCACCTTACCATTTTACTATCTGTGCACGACTCATGAGCAGACCAAAACCTCCATATGTCATCAACCATGCGTCTAGGACCTGTACTCGTACATCCATTATGTATATTCCTGTATTCCCATACAGGCCAGACGTTGTACTTGAATGCATGTCCAAAGGAACTGTGCATTGTAATCAGAATAACACAGGCACTGAAATATCATATTTATCTGCCAATACCGGGCGAGCAACTTTCAAGTACAACATCTGACCTGTAGGGGAATATACATAATGGATGTATGAGTACAGGTAATAGACGCATGGTCGACAAAACGTGGAGGTTTGGGTCTAGCTGTGAGTCACGCATGAATAGCCAAATGGTAAGGCGACTGCATGCATATCCAAAGGAACTTTGCATCATAATCAGAGTAACACAGGCACTGCAGTATTTTATTCCTGCCATTGCCAGTCTGCATTTTTTATTGTCTCTACTTCTGCCATCATCTGTTATTTTACTGCCCAAATAGCAAATAGGTACGCTCCAAAAATTTAAAGCTCCAGTCAGTGGCAGCTCGTGAGTATACATTCTGGGTGTCACAAATTTTTAGATTCAGATAAATTTGAGAGTGTGTAATTAATAGCCACTGCTGTATGCTTATCAACAAGTTTATGCAACTACAGCCACTGCCGATAATAATAACAACAGTAATAATAATAATATGCATAACATATGCATAACATAACAAATAATATGCGTAACATAACAAAAGAAAGAATTGAAACTTCCTGGCAGATTAAAACTGTGTGCTGGACCGAGACTCGAACTCGGGACCTTTGCCTTCCACGGGCAAGTGCTTTACCGACTGAGCTACCCAAGCACGACTCACGCCCCGTCCTCACAGCTTTACTTCTGCCAGTACCTCATCTCCTACCTTCCAAACTTTACAGAAGGTCTCCTGCGAACCTTGCAGAACTAGCACTCCTGAAAGAAAGGATATTGCAGAGACATGGCTTAGCCACAGCCAGGGGGATGTTTCTAGAATGAAAGTTTCACTCTACAGTGGAGTGTGCGCTGATATGAAACTTCGTGGCAAATTAAAACTGTATGCCGCACCGAGACTCGAACTCGGGACCTTTGCCTTTCGTGGGCAAGTGCTCTACTGACTGAGCTACCCAAGCACGACTCACGCCAGGTCCTCACAGCTTTACTTCTGCCAGTACCTCGTCTCCTACCTTCCAAACTTTACAGAAGGTCTCCTGCGAACCTTGCAGAACTAGCACTCCTGAAAGAAAAGATATTGCGGAGACATGGCTTAGCCACAGCCTGGGGGATGTTTCTAGAATTCTAAAAGAAAGAATTGTTTTTGTGCAATTTTGTTGTTTTGCACATAATTAAATACAGTTTAGGGCAATAATGAAATAATGTGTAAGCATTTGTACCTCTCCGTTTCGCATTTTTGTGGGGAGATTTCGTGCTTCTCCATTTTTTTCAGACAAATGTACAAGATTCCTAACAGATCTATTAGTTCATGAATTTACTTCCAAGCTAATATTCTGATGCAGTAAGTTTACTTTAACCTCTTTTTTTATCTTCATATTTTATGCTCTAAATTTTCATTTACATTTATGCTTAGTGTATCTCCTTAAAGATAATGAAATCAACCCATCCATTTTCCAAAATTTTTGAGGTGGTGATGTCTTGCAAAATAATATTCCACCTGAGTAACAGTAATGTCCTCAGTAATATGCAATTTGGATTTCACAAGAATTGCTCAACTTAGAATGCCATTTACACCATTCCTCACTAAATTTTAAAAGCATGAAATGACAAAATAGCAACAGTTGGTATTTTCTGTGACCTGTCTAAGGCATTTGACTGTAGGAATCACAATATTCTCCTATATCAGGAGAGGCTGAACAGCATTCCACGAGTACTCCTGCCTAGTGCTCTGAGCACAAGGGCAAGTGGGGCTGAGAGGTGAGGAGGAACAGGAAAAGGTTGCAGAGCCCAGGTTGTGAAGCAGCTACTGAAGTTGAACATTTTGAGAGTTCTGCCACATTGTAGTCAACTCTTCTCTTGGCCTCAGTTTGACAGTGGCCATTTGGTCAGGTGAACAGCTGAGTGGTGGTCACGTCTGCTTTAAAAACTGTGTAAAAGATAATGTACAACCCTTCTTTATTCCTGTGTATTTCACATCTTTCAGCCATTTGAACTGCCATGCAATTTCCATAGAAGTTGTAGATGACCTCTTGCTCCCTGTTTGTTATTTCTGATAACTTCAGGTTTTTAAAAAGTGTATTCCTGTCATTGTTGTTGAAAGCTTGTTGCAAATCAACATGTGTTATAAACAGATGTTTGTCTTTCATTAAACAATCTATCTTCTAAGATGAGTTGTGGTTTGTGATTTGTGTGGTGCAGCCAATGAATCATGACACTGGCGATAGTTCACAATATCCTAATATCCTGTGTATTATCATTATCTCCATGCGTTACTTGTAAGAAGTAGTAATACAGTAGAAGAACATGACTGTAATGAAATAAGTACAAATCATATGGAGAATGAACTATTGTTAAAAATCTCAGAGATTGGAAATTGTTAAGTATTTATTGCTTTTCATGCACTTTTCCTCTGTTTAAAACCATTATTGGTGTGTCCTTTGTATCACTTGTCCTTTTTGTCTTTTAATTTTTGTAATTGACTTTTTTGCAATCAAAGGAATTACCAGTTCTGAATATTTGAGGTTTTACTTTGTATTTCTGTAATCTTTTCTCAAGTTGTTTGTATGAACGATCAGTAAGAAATATATTTGATTAAATTTCCAGGCACACCAATCAAATATTAAACTACGGACTGGTATTGTTGGAATTGAGAGAAGTATAAGTGAAAAACAGAAAGCTACTGATGAAAGTATCAGTGTTGCCTTCCAAGATTTGAACAAGTTGATGGTTATGGCAAAGGACATGGTGAATTTATCGAAGAATATTTCACAAAAAATTAGAGTAAGTTTCCCATCCTTGACTCACAGAAATGGGACTCGTAAAAATTTTGACAGTATAATGAAAAAAGAATATATGTTTATTAATGTATCTCAGTTCTTACTAGTATTTCCTGTAAAGCATCAGCTATATTCATACTGTTAACATTGTACTTTAGGAAAAACAAGGAGATATCACTGAAGATGAAACTGTCAGGTTCAAGTCTTACTTACTTAGCCTGGGCATAGATGATCCTGTTACAAGAAATGATTTCCGCAGTGAAAGCCAGTACTTTCAGCAACTTGCTAAACAGTTATCTGAAATTTTGGTGGAGCCAATTACGGTATGTAAGAATTATTATTGTCTGAAGCTCAGTTTTGAGCTATTTCACGAGCATTAGTGTGAAAACAGTAGAACAAAATATACATAATTTGGTATATATAAAGAGAAGTATATTGCCAAAATATAATTTTCAACCTGCTACAAAGTAATTTATTAAAATCAGTACATTATCAAAATTATGCACATACATATGTGATCAAAACTATCCGGACACCCCCAAAAACATAAGTTTTTCATATTAGGTGTATTGTGCTGCCAGGTACTCCATATCAGTTGTTTGGCGTTTACCAGCAATATGTGTGGCTTATAAGCAGCCACTAGACCATGAAATCCAAGTTTTCTCACCTCCCGCCTAAGTGTCATAATACTTGCAGTGGGTCCTGATGCAATTTGGAATTCCTGTGTGATGGTCCCTAGGTCCAATGTTTCTGGTGTGATAGTAAATTGGACACCATGAGAGAGCAGAATGGGGCGCTCTGCGGAACTTACGGATTTCGAACATGGTCAGGTGATTGGGTGTCACTTGTGTCATGTCTGTACACGAGATTTCCACACTCCTAAATATCCCTAGGTCCACTGTTTCTGGTGTGATAGTGAATTGGAAATGTGAAGTGACATGTACAGCACAAAAGCGTACAGGCCAACCTTGTCTGTTGACTGACAGAGACCGCTGATAGTTGAAGGTGGTTGTAATGTGTAATAGGCAGACATCTATCCACCCCATCACACAGGAATTCCAAATTGCATCAGGATCCACTGCAAGTATTATGACACTTAGGCGGGAGGTGAGAAAACTTGGATTTCATGGTCTAGTGGCTGCTTATAAGCCACACATATTGCTGGTAAATGCCAAACAACACCTCGCTTGGTGAAAAGAGTGTAAACATTGAACGATTGAACAGTGGAGAAACATTGTGTGGAGTGGCGAATCATGGTACACAATGTGGCAATCCTATGGCAGGGTGTGGGTATGACGAATGCCCAGTGAACATTAACTGCCAGCTTGTGTAGGGCCAACAGTAAAATTCAGAAGCGGTGGTGTTATGGTCTGGTCATGTTTTTCCTGGAGGGGGCTTGCACCCCTTGTTGTTTTTCATGGCACTATCACAGCACAGGCCTGTATTGATGTTTTAAATGCCTTTCTACGTCCCACTGCTGAAGAGCAACTCAGTGACGGCAGTTGCATCTAGCAACATGATTGAACACCTATTCATAATGCATGACCTGTGGCAGAATGGTTACATGACAATAACATCCCTGTAATGGACTGGCCTGCGCAGAGTCCTGATCTTACTCCTTTAGAATTCCTTTGGGATGTTTTGGAGTGCTGACTTCATGCCTCACCGACCAACATCAATACCTTTCCTCAGTGCAGCACTCCATGAAAAATGGGGTGCCATTCCCCACGAAACCTTCCGGCATGTGACTGAACGTATGCCTGTGAGAGTGGCAGCTGTCATCAAGGCTAAGGGTGGGCCAACACCATATTGAATTCCAGTATTACCAATGGAGGGAGCCATGATATTCAAAGTCATTTTCAGCCAGGCGTCTGTATACCTTTGATCACATAGTGTATATACAGGGCAAATCACCTAAAACTTGCGCTGCAAATGTAGTGAAAATCAAGAGTACTATTGATGTGCAGTTTTTACAGAATGGATTGGCAGTCACTGGCTCCTACTGTTAGTCAGTAGAGTACAATATTATGTGGTAGCACACACTAAAAAACAAGACAGGTGGCTACACCAGTTATGTGGATTCTGACCAGTAATGAGAAAGCTGACCACCATGGATTGTGTTCAAACTGGCTACCAGAAGTAGCTATATGCGCTTTCAGTCTGGTATGGAACAACTGCTGTACACATACCAGCATTTCAGTGGAGATATCTGAGCAGGCTGCATTAATACATTGTTGCATGTCATTGGGTGTAGTTGGTATGTCCTTGTAGACAGTGTCTTTCAGCTTTTCCCACAGAAAAAAGTCTGCAGGTGTCAAATCTGGGAAATGGGCGGCCGTGGTAAGAGTCCTCAGCGTCCAATCCAACGATTTGCAAATAATTCGTTATGACATGCTGTAGTACTTTGTGCACTATGGGCTGGACAATATCATGTTGATACCACAGGTTCCTCCTAGTCTGCAGGTTTAGCATCAGTGGGAGAAAGTCTGTTGGGAGGCTGTGATATTTGTGCATGTTCAGTGATCCTTTTATGAAAAACAGACCTATGAGCTGATATTTCACTATCCCAAACCACTCGTCTACACACAGTGGATGCTGACGTTCCACTTGATGAAGCCAGTGTGGGTTGTCAGCAGACCAATAGTGTATATGTCAGTGGTTTACCTGGCAGTGATTGGTAAATGTAGCTCCATCACTATACAAGATACTTGATACATCTGGAGTATTCCATCTTAATGCCCATATACAGAAGTTAACTTCATTATCATAATCATTTCTGTGCAGCCTGTGGTGGAGAGAGATGTGATAGGGGTAGAACCTATGTCGATGGCGAATCCGTAGGACACTTGCTTGACTCGTGCCGCTTCCTCGTGTGATTGCTTGGGAGCTAACATGAGAATTACCTGCAACAGTAAAAAGAACATTAATTTCCCCCTCTTCTGTCATCACTTGTTTCCTTCTGTCACATTGCCTAGGTATTACACTATAACTTTCATGTAATTGGTTGAAGAGGTTGGTAAATAATTGCTGAGATGTTTCATGCTTATAGGCATATGTTGCTGCATACAACTTACAAGAACAAACTGCATTCTTCCTATATTCTCCATACACCATGAGCATGTTCGCTTTTTCTGTGTTGATAAATCCCATCGTCCTCTAATGACCTGCTGCTTGGGCTGTCACACACTAACTGACTAGCAAGTCGCAGTGCACTCAAGGAAAACACACGCGTGTGCGCGCGCACACACACACACACACACACACACACACACACACACACACACACACAACATTGAACATCGTACCTACCAACTACGCAGGTTGAATATAGCCCAAACAAATATCGGTGAGGAAGCTTTTCAAAATACAATATCTTGTAAAACACTCACACTAAAATTTGGAACAAACATTACTGACATTCTAATTTACCCTACTTTTAGTTTGTTAATGTCAGTAGGCATTGTTCATTTAAAATAAGTCTATGTTTGTACAAAAAATGCGCTTTCCAAATATTATTGTAATTTGTTGATTGGATAACAGTATGAGCCTCTGAGTACCAATCCATTCTGTGAAAGCTGCACATCAGTGACACTTTCCATTTCCACAATGTTTGTGTTTCAAGTTTTTGATTCACCCTGTATAGTAAAGAGGCCCTTAACAATAGGTAATCATCTGAAACGTAAAATTTTGCTGCTCCCACCCCATACTGTTGTTCCAGTCAAAAGAAAAGGGAAAAGAAAATACTTTGCAAAACTGGTGCTCAGTTGCAAAATTACTAGGCAATCTACAAATGCTTTTATTTTGGAACGTAATAGTATACATACAATTCTGTAGCAACGTAGTACTCTCTTCCCGAAATCCTCCATTTTCTTTTTTATTCCAAAAGATGTTTATGAGGGCATATCTGACCCACCCCACACTCACCTAAAAACAATCTGAACCAGTGAATATCTAGTAGAAATTGAAAATAGGTGCCAGTTTAGGACTCAGTCCTGGATTTCCTGCCAATCATGAGAGGTTCTCCTAACCATAAGACTAGCTGAGCAAGCCTCCAGGCGTGACCTGTTCATTCACAGTCTCCCAGTGGTGCTATTCCTACAGACCGAGGACCAGATTAAGTGTGTGGTGGGGGTCCTTATGGGAATCATAGACCTGGGCCCTCATGTGGATGAGGGTCTTTCATTCTGATCATCATCATCATCATAAGATAAAATAGGACCAAAAATATGAAACAAATTTCTTAGTTTGTTACAGTCACCATCTTAATAAACTGGCATAAATCAGTGTTAAAAAAGAAGATTGAGTATAGTACATAAAAATAGTTATTCATATTTTCCCATTGAGTAGAAGTGTTCTCCAGTCTCATGTGACTATAGAATACCCAGTTCTAGTCCAATAGATGTACAATAGGCTATGTTCCTTTAAGACCACAAGTTCCTTCTGTTTGTGTGTTCTGTATGCGTCGAGTTGGGTAAAAGTTTTTGACCACAATAATAGGTACATGAAATGTACTTGCAGTTGTGAGTATGTGCCAGAATAGGATTGGCTATCTGTGGCCAGGTCCAAATTTCCATGTGTTGTCATTCCTACATCACAACCTGTACTCGTACACTTACTATGTAATTTCCATACAGAGGAGGACATTTTAATTGTAAATTGGTGCCTGCTGTCAGCAAATAAATACAATTTTGCAGTGTCCATGCTATTAAGAACAACAGTGCAGTGTTCCTTGGAACTTGCATGCATCTCTGAAGGAACGCTGCATCATTCTTTGTAACTTCACATGCATTGTAATATTGTGCAATAATAGATCGTTTACTTCAAACACATTTTGCACTGTGAAATACACTCACTCCTCACCCCATCCTTCTTTCATTTGCTGCTTTAATAGCTAATCTATTGTCTTAGAGTGGAACTGTTAATTCATGCACCAGTATTGTTTAGAGCTTTGTAATATACAATATATTTGCACATTGGCTGTGGTTAGTAAATGGGGTGAAACTGCGTATCATAATCTAATAAATTAGTACGTTACTCATATTTGAGTTTCATTTCTGGTATAGTGACTTAAATGGAATCCCATCAAGTGAGTAAATTTGTCATTGTGTGAGCGAAAGTGAGCGAAAGAAAAGCACTGAGAGAAGCAGCTGAATTTGTGAAGAAACTACCGAAAGTGACTTTGTATTTTACAAAGAAAGAGTAGTCCATTGATAACATTGGTGAAACTATGATTTTCATATGAGACATTGGATGTCGTCGTAAAAATTCCACAGTATTTCATCCGCAAAACTGACCGATATCTCCAGATGCAGTGAACACACTGCTCAGGCTGCGACCAAAACCTTCTATTTATGACAGTCATGGAAGAAAATGCACAGGCATGAACTAGCCAAATTTCAGTGACCAGTAGTGCAGATATGCAGATCAGTTGCAAGAGAGGACATCTATGCCAACTGTCAGACAATGAATGCATTCACAGAAGCTGTCAATCATACTCTGCAGTGCCGTCGGCCACCCCAGCAGCCTCTGTTGGGAGCCACCTGCCGAAATAGGTATGCATGCTGGATTGCGCCCATCCTCGCCATTGTCAGCCAGATACCTGTTGCCACTACAGCATTGTCCCTTGTACGACCAACAGTTCTTCTTTGTTTTCACTGTGATTTTAACATGGCCAGTGCTGGATCCCATGCTGTGCTGAGGTGGTATCCTGTGTCCCTGTCAAGCAAATTAGAGAAGCTGCGAATTTCCACTGCTTCTTAAATAACACTGTCCCGATATGATGATGTCATTGACAGAACTTCAGTGGTTTTTGTTTTCTATACAATTTCCTGTACTGAGGCAGTGCTCCACCATTGCAGATTTGTCTGGTTGTTCCATACGTGTGTGTCTATATTAGACACGTCTGTCCTTCACAGTGCGACAGGTTTGTCCAGTGTATTACATCCAACAGCTAAAGGGAATTGTATAGGCATCTGGCCTTCTTAAACAAAGGTCATCTTTCATTGAGCCTAGAAGGGCTCTGAGTTTTGTTGGTGGATGAACTTCCTATTTTCAAAGAAACACTGTCGACGTGTGGCAAAGTGATCATTCTTCTTTGTTCTTTACTTTCTCCCAGCTCCTCACTTTGTCTAGTACATGCCTGGCATAAGGCACAGGGAATCTCTCGTCCTAAGCATGCCACTTTGTTGTGAAGGATGGGGAGCAGGTGGCCTGTAAGTGTACGTCCATTAGTGTACGTTTATGGTTCATAGCATGAGTCATGATACCATTGTCCTTTCTCTGTACCAACACATCCAGGGATGATACTGCACTGTTTTTCTCCATCTCCATGTGAACTTGAAGTTTGTAAACTTACCGTATTTACTCGAATCTAAGCCGCACTTTTTTTCCGGTTTTCGTAATCCTAAAAACCGCCTGCGGCTTAGAATCGAGTGCAAAGCAAGCGGAAGTTATGAAAAATGTTGGTACATGCCACCACAACTAACTTCTGCCATCGAATATATGTAGCGCTACGCACGCATGCTCTGTAGGCACAAAGATAAATACTGGCGCCAAAACCTCTGCGTCAGTAAATAAATTTAAAAAAAAAAGTGGAAGACGAGTTTTTTTTCTCCGCCGCGAGTTTCGACCACTGCATTTTCATACATTATCCAACGAAGTAAGTACAAATTCCGTATTGTTCATCTTCGAATGTAGCACAATTTCAGTGTACTACGAAAATCTGACTGGCAAGACTGTTTGGGATGTTTGTCAATATGGCCAACTCTACGTTCTGAATTTTTTCCTATCTGTGAGAAGAGATGGTTGCTAATAGGAACCTGATGAAATTTGAATCACATACAGTATTCTCTTCACCATAAGAATAATACGGATATAAACATTTTGCCATGTATTCTTTCGTGTTTGCTGCTCTCTCATTTAAATCCTGTCTGCCTAATAAACTACGAAACTAGAGTGAGACAACAGCAAACGCGGAAGAATACACGTATCGTGTCATGTTTATATTCGTATTATTCTTATGCCTAACAGCGATACAGTCAGAAATGAAGCACGGCAAGTGACTAGATTTTTAAATCTAAGATGACTCTAATTTCTGTGCAGAATTTGATGTAATAAAGAAGTGGCCGCAAAGATTTTCAAACGGAGAAAAATTTTCGCCTAACTCTCGTTCAGAACATGTTCTATCATACGCAGTCTATTATTTGATTCTTGTTGATCATTATCAAAGAAAGCAGCAGTGTAAGTAACAACAAATAGCAGTCTCTTGCCATTGTTTCACTAATGAGACGATTCCTCAGTTTTTTTTTTTAATTGTATGCGGCGGTAGCGCGCACAAAAGCAAGCCATGCCGTGAGCCGCGACCGGCCGTAAACACGCACTATCAGAATGCGACAAACAATGCATGACACAGTGCAGTAATGCATTTTCAGCTTAAGAGTGACGCAAACACCTATAACAAAGAAAACGGCACTTGTCAGCTCAAAGCAAAATAAGCAATCGATTCAAACCAGACGAAGCACGTGAAAAAGGAAGGGCACCCGTATAAATACGGACGGAGCGCCTGACGCATAGCAATGGCTACGTAGTAAAGCTTAACTGCTAAGCTTACGACTCGAACCAAACTACTGTAGCAGTATCGTCATTCATTCGACCTAAATTGTGTCTCATATTACAATGGACCAACTTTGTTTCGATTTGGAGGTGCGGCCTAAAACTTTTCTCTCCCCTTGAATTTCGAGTCTCAAATTTCAGGTGCGGCTTAGATTCGGGAAATTTTTTTTCCCTTTATTTCGAGTCTCATTTTTCAGGTGCGGCTTAGATTCGAGTAAATACGGTATGTGGCAGTTTTACTGCATGAACAACAAAAATGTGATAAGTGATAAACTTTTTTCCTTTCATCATTTTGTGGGGTGTGTCAGTGGTGAGAAAAAGTTTCATAAAGGTTTGAAATTATGTGTGAAGTTCGTTGCAAGTAAGTAAGTGCTCTCACTCTCAAATACTGTGTGAATAATGTGTGGATGTTTGCACACCGTGGGCTACCCTTTCTTTTTAATCCCCACCCCTTTGATAGCTAGGTGGTTCTTTACCCACAGTGCTTCTTTCCAGATAGTAAATGATATGTGTACCAAGTTTGGTTCAAATTGGCCCAGTATTTTAGGAGAATAATGTGATACATACATACATAAGAAGTCACGTGAGAAAAGTAATGAGTGACAACACTGCAAGTGATCTGGCAGTGCTGTGTTGTTCTACCTCATAGGTGGTCAGTCTGTTTCAGCTCCGTATAGCCATTGTGTAATTTTTGAGAGTGCCAACAGTGAAGCTGTGTTTTTGTTGTGCATTACAAAAATAGAACACCAGAATTTAGAGCAATGTTATGTCATCAAATTTTGTGTTATTGGCAAATCTGCATGTGTGACATTTGAAAAGTTGAAACAGTCCTTTCAGGAAAAGTCCTTACTAAGAGCAAAAGCTTTTCACTGGCACAAATCATTTTTGGAAGTCTGAGAATATGTTGAAGGTAAACCTCACAAACAGGGTCTTTCAATGTCAAAAACCAATGATAATATCAAACATGTGTGTGCTCTTGTGGGATCAGACAGACATTTAACAATAGGGATGATGTTTGACCTGTTAAATGTTTTCACTGTACAGCAAATTTTGACTGAAGTTTTGCACTTTCGTAGGGTTTGCGCCAACATGGTGCCCAAAAAACCCACAGCTAAGCAGGAGGACTATTGAAGAAACGTGTATTGATATTCTTGGGAGGACTGCCAATGACTATGAATGGTTCAGTCGTGCAATCGCAGGCGATGAATCCTAGGGTTTTGAGTATGATCCCGAGGCAAAGCAACAAAGTGAGTAGTGGCAGGTGACACATCTCCTCGGCCAAAAAAAGCTTGAATGAGGAAATCAAAGAGCAAAACAATGCCTATGTCACACAGCTACTTCCATCACAGAATTTTTGCCTCAAAAGGCATTCCTGTTGTTCCACAGCCCCCATGTTCACCTGATTTGAGTCCTTGTGACTTTTTTCTTTTCTCAAAATTGAAAAATGTTTTAAAACAATCCCATTTTGGGACTCTGGAGAACATTCAAAAGAACATGATTGATATGTTAAAGGGCCTACTAGTTGAAATCTTGTAGCGCTGCTACCAAGACTGGGAATAATGACTTCGCTGGTGTATAGCTGCCAGAGGAAATTACTTTAAAGGGGTTAGTACTGTTGTCTGAACAAATAAAAGCTTTGGTGAATAAAAAAATCAGTCTCATTTCTTTTCTCACATTCCTCATACATACATTTTTATAATGTGTATGCATATAAGACATCATCTAGTCTTTTAAGCCATCATCTAGTCTTTCCTTTGTGTGAGATGACGTGTGTCAGATTCACTTCAAAATTCTTGATTCTAAAATTTTACATACAAACTAATTGCATTTTCATGTCATTTCTTCATCATATTTCAGTGATCATGTCAAGGCTTGTGTGTATTGTGATATGTTGTGCATTTTAGAATGTTTGTAAGTGCCACACAAAGTTGCTGCTGTTTCATGAGTTGTAAACTACTTTACTTTTTACAAATTTTGGCCATAGTATCCTTATTTGGTGGACGGTCATGCCCCCAATTTCAATATATGTATATCTACATGACTGAATGTATATTTCTGAGATTCTTCAGAATTGTGGAAACATGCATGACATATTTCATAGGACATCAACAGTGCAAGCTTCAATTATACATTCTGCAGATTTTGGCATCAATATGGCATTTGTTCCAAAAAGTGTTTCCCCTCAGTTGTAGTGTAGGAACTTCTTGTGCAGACACTCTGTACACTCCATGCGCTTTTCAGCTTTCTGTTCGTTGTTTAGGACTGGTTTTCCATCTGAGCTCTTGATATTTGTACAGCTTCTCTTTTCTCCAAAGCCCTCTTTCATTTTCCCATAGGTGGTATCTGTCGTTTTCCTAGTGAAACATGCTTATGTGATGACACTATTTCCATCTTTTGCTGCTCATTGTCTTGGCAGTGTTTGCCAGTTTCCAATCAGGACATAAATGTTTGGTACTAGCAGGCTTCTTTTGGCCAGGCATACTCATTTTGCCTGTGCTGGTATGCTTTTCGTGTCTTCCTTGCATAATCAATTACTTGTTGTTTTGCTTCCAAGACAGCTGAATTCCTTCACTTCATTACTTCATGGTTCCCAATTTTGATGTTAACATTTATCACTAATCTCATTTCTGCTGCTCCTCATTACTGTCTTTCGAACAAAGTTATGCCAACACCCTAACTTTTTACTGTAAGAAATGTACAGTAGTTGTTATTTACATGGTGTCCACCAAAGGAGTTCCCGATTTCAAAATTAAATATCTCAAAAACTAAGATCAACAAATGAGTGCAACAAGCGGTATGTTTATTGTGAAAGCTGTAAGAATTTTATACAGAAGGTTTGAAATAGTTCAAAAATCTGCTAACAGATGCACTTTCATTGCAATACATAGTGCCCATAAATAGTGTGCTGCAGCTCAGAGTGATCAGTTCCATCATTGCAATGTGAAAGAGCTTAGTTTACCAAAGGAAGATGTTGAAATCGTGTATTTTGTTGAACAACAGGTCATAGCACAGTCGTATGGCAACAAAGCATAGTTATGTGATTTGCAAGCTTTTTGCCAAATTCCAAAGGACAGGCAGTGTGGCTGAAGATCTAATGGGGAGTGTTGGCTCAGACAAACTGCAGTTATTCCTGAAAATGTCAGCACAGTTTTTGGAATTATTCAGCAAAATCCAGGGAAATTCATCTGCAGTATTGCAGCAGAGACTGGCCTGAGACATTCCAGTATGCATAAAATGCTGGAACAGAGCTTAGACATTTCCATTCAAAATCCAAAGCCACCAGGCCGTACCTGTATAAGCTGTCTGACAGGCCTGACTTTGCGAACCAGATTCACACAATTTGGTAATCAAGGATTTGATATTGGCTACATCTGGTTCACAGATGTGGTGTACTTACACCTGCAATGAGTCATGAATAAACAAAACTGGCAATTTTTGGGTTCTGAAAAACCCTATGTGTGTGAAGCAAAACCACTATATTCACCCAAAGTTACTACTTGGGCTACAGTACGCAGCAGAGGCATTTTTGGCCCTTTTTTCATGCATGAAATGATCGCTAGTGAACATTGCAATTTTGGAACAATTTGTCATCACATAGCTAACATAGCTGGTTCATGCAAAGTGGGGCCAGACAACATCGCGCCAAACAGATGTCTGTTTCTTGATGAATATTTTGCCAATGGAGTCATCTGGATCTGGTGTGGGGATGGATTGACCTTCGTATTTGCCCGATATGACTCCTTATGACTACTTTTTGTGGGACACGTTTAAAGACACTGTCTACCAGAATCATCCCACCATCCTGAGAGAGTGTGAATCAGCAGTCTGTGTGGCATCTGAATCCATTTCCATTGAGATGCTACAGGATGTGATCACGAATTTCTTTGTTCATTTGCACCACCTCCACACCATGAGTGATGGACATTTCAAAAAGACTGTGATGTGATTCAGAAGCTGCTTGCAGAGTACAAGTTTCATTATGCATGCTGATACTTGAATAGTTGCACAGTGTACATATGTTAGCAGCTTTTTGAATGATTTTGAAACTTTTGTGTAAAATTCTTACACCTTTTACAATAAACGTACCTTTTATTGTACTCATCTTCACTGGATGCTATGTACGAGCTAACACATTATCATAACATAGCTAGATAGTATCTCCCTCTTTGTTTTTTGTAGCAAGTTACATGTGCAATCAGTTAAAAATAAGTAATAATAGATGTACAGTGTCCTGCTATAGTACCCAGACAGCTGATCAAAATTCAATTCCAGAAATTATATGTAATAACTTGTCATTACTTTAGAATTTCTTTGATTTACTCTCAATTCATTAGAAAGTTTATTCAGTTCAACAGATCCTATAATTATTCATCACTTTCATCAGGGCATTTTATCACTGATATCATTTCACTATATTGAACTGTAAAGCCACTCATGAACCTTTCTTTAATTTTTTATGCAGTTGGTTGAACATGGTGATTCAAGGTCCTCAACTGTAGCAATTATTTGGAAACAAATACTACTTTTAAACACCACTTGAAAACATACAGTAATTGCAATTGGTGATGTGATGTCAGTTGTTTCAAAACTTTCTTTTAATCGTGGCTTTGCTTCGTTAATGTAACGATTGAACAGTACCAGATAAAAGCTGCATCCATGTTGTACACCCTGTTTAATCCAAGTACTTTGTTCTTCGTGTTCTATTCATGTTGTTCCATCCTAGGTCTTTAAATGTTGTTTCTTAAGTCTTGCTCCCATTATTAAGTGCAACATTAGAATTACATCTCAGGTGTCTTCCCAAAGTCAGTCTGATTGTCATCATAACACATACTAAGTTTGCTTTTCCATTATTCTGTGTTTTATTCTTGTCAGTAACTAGTATGCACGAGCTGTTTAAGCTGATTTTGATATAAATCTAGCATTGATGTGCACTTTCCATCTTAGGGTTTGTGTGGATTATATTTTTCTGGAAGTGTAATGGTATGTCGCCAGTCTCATATATCCTACAACCCGACTTAAATGGTTATTTGACTGCTGCTTCCCCCAATAAGTGTAGAAATTCCAAAGGAATGTTATCTATACTTTCTGCCTTATTTGACTGCAAGTCTTCCAAAGCTCTGTTAAACTGCTTTTAATGCTGGGTCCCCTACATCTTCTAAATTGACTCACATTTCTTTGTCTATTATGTCATTAAACACTTCCTCTTTTTTGTAGAGGCCTTCAGTGTACTCTTTCCACCGATCTGCCTATTTTCTGTTTTCGACAATGGAATTCCTTTTGCATTCTTAATGTTAATGTTTTTGCTTTTTGTTTCACCAAAGGTTGCTTTGTCTTTTCTATATCTTGAATCTGTATGCCAAATGACCATTACTTTTTAATTTCTTCACATTTTCATGCAGCCGTTTTGTTTTAGCTTCTCCAGGAAATCAAAGAGCTGTTGCTATTCTTTGAGTTGACTGTGAATAGTGGGCTTAGTGGCTCTGTGCAGGGGAGGTAGGCATCAGGAAGAACTCAGGATGCCTCACCCATACACCTTACCAAGAGGTTTGAGATGCTAGCAGTGTGAAACTGAAACTGACTAAGTGTAACATGCTTCACCTTTTGTGGGAGGGAGGGAGGAGCTTTGTCTTGTTAGGGGAAAGATGAGCAAAAGAGTAACTATCTATGAATCACAGATATTGTGAACATAGGCAAATAATGGGACTTGTTACAGAAATGGCAGCAAGAGCCGAGAAGGGTCACCTTGTGCTCTCAATATGTATCAAGAACAGACTGTTCCAGCACCCATTTAGGGAACAGGTGACAACCAGATACTGATTGTGGCGCATCATAGTACAGATAATAGCTGTTTTTTGGGTTTAAGAATCATACTTCACTCATTCCAGTGACTAGTAGGCAGTTAAAAAGGCAAACCTTGCTCGCTGCATATAATGAAGCTCACAGTCATCAGAACTGATCATGATACCCTGGTTCTGAGTTGAATGGAAGGTTTGGACCAGAGACTTCAAATTTAGTGTCACAAACAGGGCTGTGATGTTCTAGACGTAGACTTACATCCTAGGGTTGATAACTGTAGAGAAAATCCAACGGAGAGCAGCACGCTTCATTACAGGATCATTTAGTAATCGCGAAAGCATTACGGAGATGATAGATAAACTCCAGTGGAAGACTCTGCAAGAGAGACACTCAGTAGCACAGTACAGGCTTTTGTTGAAGTTTCAAGAACATACCTTTACCGAGGAGCCAAGCAGTATATTGCTCTCTCCTACGTATATCTCGCGAAGAGACCATGAGGATAAAATCAGCGAGATTAGAGCCAACACGGAGGCATACCGACAATCTTTCTTTCCACGAACAGTACGAGACTGGAATAGAAGGGAGAACCGATAGAGGTACTCAAAGTACCCTCCGCCACACACCATCAGGTGGCTTGCGGAGTATGAATTTAGATATAGATGTAGGGTCCCTCTAAATGACACGAGGGTGCTCTACATAGAGACTGGTAGTGTGTGTGGGATGCACACAAGGTTTTTCTTTTTAACTGAAGCATGCGCTACGAAGTCTCAGAGTTTTAAGCACTCATAAAAAGCAGTGGACCTCACATAATGCTAATTACAGAAAGCTGTCTAAAATCCAAAATTGACATCAGTGAAATTTTTGGGGTAAATCTAAGTGTATATTGAAACTCACTCCTTGATGAAGCAAATCATCCAGCAGTCAATTGGGATAATTACAGCGTCAACACTGTAGGGCAGTTTTCTGGCAGAGTAGCTATTTTGAAAAAGAAATTTGTCATGCATTCTAGCAGAATGGGCCAAACTGAGGGTTGGCACGATGGACAATGGTTCAAACCTGTGTCTGGTTGTACTGATTTAGATTTTCTGTGATGTTCCTAAAACACTTGAGGCAAATCTCGGAATGGTTCATTTGAAAGGGCACAGCAAATTTCCTTTCCCATCCTTCCCTAACCTGAGTTTGTGCTCCAAATTTAATTATCTCATTGTAGATGGTATGCTATACATTAATCTCCTCCTCCTTGTCCAACAGAGGGAACAAAATGAAGAAGTAGAGCCCCCACTCTCACAGCTTCCTTGCTGTACTTAGGTAGTATTTCCTCAAGTAATGTAAGATTCCTCAACAGACACAACATTAGATGCCTTTTGTCCCCCAATGAAACTGAGGCATTTGTTAAGCCTTTTTAAAGTGTGTTTTGGCCTCAGGAAACAAGGTGTATAAGAAACTCCTTGTGAGTGTGGAATGATCCATAGTGACCAGACATCTTGTTCAGTGATGTGATGTGATGAATGCCAGTCATACACATCTGAGCCAGCTGGATACATCTGCAATAGCAGAACATGCCCATAGTACAGAACACCACATTGTCTATGAGAAGACGAAGTTTTTCTCCTCTTTCATTTTTCTAGGCCAGTGTGACAGAGGAGGACTCTAAATTCCAATTAAGTACAGCCTGCACTTGCTGCCATTAGTTAACAGAGGGAGAGCGAAAAAAAAAAGAGTTTCCAATGTCAATTTCACCTCACCACATTGGAAGATCCACCTAGCTACCAATTTTGGTTTGGCTCCTGCCCTCAGCAACACATCACAGCCCCAGGAACGTGGCACAGTGGCGACCACTTCTGCTCGGCTTCTGATAGAGAGCTCTGATGGCATTGCCATCCTTGTGCAAAATACTCAATCGCATTTGTGCAACTGTCAAACACCACCTCCATAACAGACAACTATCAAAGTGAGAACCCCAGCAGCTGTCAGTGGTAGACAGCACTCGCTGCTTGGTGATTTGAACAGTTACGTTGAGGAAATATTGTGGGATTTAAAAAACATGTTCTGGCAGCATACCTGGGTGTCACACATTGTACATATACTCCAGGAAAGCCTGAAGACTCACAAATTTTTCATCTTCAGAATTGCTTTTCTTATAGATTACCAGCCTGTATTTTACACCATCTGTCCTTCAGCTACTGTTCGTTATTTTGCTGCAAAACTCATGTGATACTTTTAATGCTGCATTTCCTAATTTAATTCTCTTGGCATCACTTAATTTAATTCATCATGCATTCCAGCAAAAAGGAGTTCAAATGAGGGAACAACATTATGACACAGACACACAATTTTCACAGTATTTTTGCTACACGTTGCATGTCTTCAGGTTTTACTTTACTTTTTTTGCCCTGTCTCCCTACTTTCTGAACTACGGCTTCCTTTTTATATCTTTGACTTGTGTAACTGCAGTCTAGTTTCTCTACATGTTATAAATAACCTATCACTCCCTGTATTTTATCCCTGCTACACTTCCCACTTCTTGTATTTTATCCCTCTTACTGTCAGAATTTCAAAGAGTGTATTCCAGTCAATATTGTCAAAAGCTTTCTCCAAATGTACAAATGCTACAAACAAATGTGTTCCTTTTTTTATTCTGTCTTCTGAGATGCATCACAGGGTCAGTATTGCTTTGCATGCTCCTATATTTCTCAGAAACCCAAATTGATTTCTCCCCAGTTCAGCTTCTACCATTCTTTTAATTCTTCTGCAAGTAAGTCATGTCAGTATTTTGCAGGACTGAATTGTTAAACTGATGTTTTGATAATATTCACTGGCCTTCTTAAGAATAGGAACTGTGACATTCTTCTTGAAGTTAGAGCCTTTCTCTCCTACAGACCAGGTGAAATGGTTCTGTCATACATAGTATGTTCAGCCAAGGATCTCAGTAATTGTGAGGGCACCTTACATACTCAAATTTCCTTATTTCCACTTAGATATTTCACTGCTGTCAATTTCTTCATGCAGTACCATATCTTCCATTTCATGTTCATTTATTTCCTCTTATCTTTCCTCTGTACAGCCCTTATTTACTCCATCCACCTTTGGTTAGTACTGCTACCTTAGCTCATAATATTCATACTGGTGATTTTCTCTTCTCTAAAAGTTTCCCTACTATTCATGTGGGTGGCATCTATCTTCCTCATAGTTTTGAGTATGAGCACTCGCACTTGTTTACAAGCAAATGGTAGGGAGTGAAGTAAATAAATGCTAGTCATGTGGTCACAACAGCATGGGAGTAGCACCAACTCCGAAATAGTGTAGGGTCAGTTTTGACAGTGATGCCATCTAATAAATCATGTAAATGGGTCGTGTAACAAACCATTCAAAGTAATTTTAGCTAAATAATTTAGCATGGCATCTCAAAATTTTGTCGGTACTTCTTGTTTTAAATGGGAGTATCTCAGTTCACAGTTTTCAAATCAAAATCTCACTTTATCTTTATGGCACAATAGGGGAATTTATGCGCAGTATTTTCCAAGCTTTCACTGAAGCTCTGATCATTATGTTGCAATCTTAGGTCTCTCTCTTTCTGTTTTCTTGATATATTCTCAGCAGTTGAAAACAAACTAGAGTTAACTTCGTTACGGGAAATATTTATGGCAGCTCAACTATCTGGAATTTACTGAGCTACAAAAGCTCAGTGTCAGGTTTACACTCTAACATGTACAGTGATTGAGTGAGAAGTTAACATCACCACTTAATCTGTAGGTTATTTACAGTCTTAGTTTTTAAGTTGTGTACACTTTATCTTAGATTTAAAACCCTCATTTCTTTTATTCTGCTGCTGTTCAAACTTGGAGATACTGTTACATTTTCTTCAATACAATGTTAACAAACCACATGACACTTGAAAATTCAAAACCATTTCATTTAAAGAAAACCAGAAAATGGTGTCAAAATCACCATACATAGCTTTCCTTGGAGCACAAGATGAATTTCTCTCTGTGGAACTATTTAATTACCAATAAAGTTTTGTATAATTTTTCTTTAGTGTAAGGTAGATCAGTTGACGGGTTTGCTATTAACTGCTGAATTTCTTTCCAAGAAATAGAGAGATAAAGAGGAAGTGAAGATGCAACACTCAGCATATGGGCAGCTAGGGAAAAAGTGAAGATCATAGATTCAAGAATCATAGATACAAGAATCATTTTTACATTTTGTGCACTAATTTGAAAACGGTGAAGCAAAGTGTTACCAAGAATAGATACAGCAACTTGTTTTAACTGCTAAATCACTTTGACTATTGAAGAAGTCGAAAAGAAATTTGTGCAGTGCTCAACTCGCTGTGATTAGTTTGCATTTACATGAAAATGAATTAGATGGAGTACTGCTTTAAAGGAGAAAATATAAAAATGCAGTAAATGAAGCAGGCAAAAAGGAATACAAACGTCTCAAAAATGAGATAGACAGGAAGTGCAAAATGGTTAAGCAGGGATGGCTAGAGGACAAATGTAAGGATGTGGAGGCTTATCTCACTAGGGGTAAGATAGATACTGCCTACAGGAAAATTAAAGAGACCTTCGGAGATAAGAGAACCACTTGTATGAACATCAAGAGCTCAGATGGAAACCCAGTTCTAAGCAAAGAAGGGAAATCAGAAAGGTGGAATGAGTATATAGAGGGTCTATACAAGGGCAATGTACTTGAGGACAATATTATGGAAATGGAAGAGGATGTAGATGAAGATGAAATGGGAGATATGATACTGCGTGAAGAGTTTGACAGAGCACTGAAAGACCTGAGTCGAAACAAGGCCCCCGGAGTAGACAACATTCCATTGGAACTACTGACAGCCTTGGGAGAGCCAGTCCTGACAAAACTCTACCATCTGGTGAGCAAGATGTATGAAACAGGCGAAATACCCTCAGACTTCAAGAAGAATATAATAATTCCAATCCCAAAGAAAGCAGGTGTTGACAGATGTGAAAATTACCGAACAATCAGTTTAATAAGCCATAGCTGCAAAATACTAACACGAATTCTTTGCAGACGAATGGAAAAACTAGAAGAAGCTGACCTCGGGGAAGATCAGTTTGGATTCCGTAGAAATACTGGAACACGTGAGGCAATACTGACCTTACGACTTATCTTAGAAGAAAGATTAAGGAAAGGCAAACCTACGTTTCTAGCATTTGTAGACTTAGAGAAAGCTTTTGACAATGTTGACTGGAATACTCTCTTTCAAATTCTAAAGCTGGCAGGGGTAAAATACAGGGAGCGAAAGGCTATTTACAATTTGTACAGAAACCAGATGGCAGTTATAAGAGTCGAGGGACATGAAAGGGAAGCAGTGGTTGGGAAGGGAGTAAGACAGGGTTGTAGCCTCTCCCTGATGTTATTCAATCTGTATATTGAGCAAGCAGTAAAGGAAACAAAAGAAATATTCGGAGTAGGTATTAAAATCCATGGAGAAGAAATAAAAACTTTGTGGTTCACTGATGACATTGTAATTCTGTCAGAGACAGCAAAGGACTTGGAAGAGCAGTTGAACGGAGTGGATGGTGTCTTGAAGGGAGGATATAAGATGAACATCAACAAAAGCAAAACGAGGTTAATGGAATGTAGTCGAATTAAGTCGGGTGATGTTGAGGGTATTAGATTAGGAAATGAGACACTTAAAGTAGTAAAGGAGTTTTGCTATTTGGGGAGCAAAATAACTGATGATGGTCGGAGTAGAGAGGATATAAAATGTAGACTGGCAATGGCAAGGAAAGCGTTTGTCAAGAAGAGAAATTTGTTAACATCGAGTATTGATTTAAGTGTGAGGAAGTCATTTCTGAAAGTATTTGTATGGAGTGTAGCCATGTATGAAAGTGAAACCTGGACGGTAAATAGTTTGGACAAGAAGAGAATAGAAGCTTTCGAAATGTGGTGCTACAGAAGAATGCTGAAGATTAGATGGGTAGATCACATAACTAATGAGGAGGTACTGAATAGGATTGGGGAGAAGAGGAGTTTGTGGCACAACTTGACCAGAAGAAGGGATCGTTTGGTAGGACATGTTCTGAGGCATCAAGGGATCACCAATTTAGTATTGGAGGGCAGTGTGGAGGGTAAAACTCATAGGGGGAGACCAAGAGATGAATACACTAAGCAAGATTCAGAAGGATGTAGGTTGCATTAGGTACTGGGAGATGAAGAAGCTTGCACAGGATAGAGTAGCATGGAGAGCTGCATCAAACCAGTCTCAGGACTAAAGACCACAACAACAACAACTGCTTTAATGTTTGTTGCCCTAGTTTAATCTGGCTCTTCAGTATGATTTAGGATATCAAATTATTTGTTACCACAATGTACTATTGTGTCTTCATTACTGTGTTAATTATTTTGTTGTAGGAAGTTGGAGGGATGATGTCACTAGCAGATGTATACTGCCGAGTAAATCGTGCTAGAGGCCTAGAGCTTTTGTCTCCTGAAGATCTGATGCATGCTTGCAATATGTTGGAAAAATTAAATCTACCGATCAGACTGCGCACATTTGACAGTGGTGTGAAAGTGTTGCAGCTTCAGTCACATGATGATGAAAGTGTTGTTGAGAGGACTCTCAGTGAGGTTTGTGTCACATTTCAACTATGTTTCTATTGAAATTATCAGTACAGATGTACATATTGCACTGTTAAGTACTGCATGTGATTTATCCACTTGCAAAGCCTGTTGTGTCACCTTTATTCTTAAAAACAATGAAAGAAAGAAATGACTGTCATGTTAAGCTCATAATGATGTACATACTGAAAGTGCAGGAAGTGTCCAGATTCCATTTCCTTCGCATGAATATACTGGAGCTGCTGCAGAACACATCATGGTCCTTGCTAGAAATGAGGTACACAACTTGCTATGTCATGCAGTAATAAAAAAGTTTAAAGGAGTGATATTTATAAAATTTGTTTTGCTCAAGATTTATGAACATTTTGTTTAAACTCTATATTTTCATTGCATATCCAGAAATTCAGTGGCAGTTGGTAGAATTCATGTCTTGAACTTGGCAGTCTAGTTCCACGTTGTTGCGTCAGTGATGGGAAGAACTGAAAACTCCAGTGAATCAAGAATTCTTTTGTTGAGAAGCAAACTGATGCAATTATACATCTGAGAGTTGAGATATTTTAGTACAGCCTAGCTGCTAGATACACTGTATGACTCAGCCACACTGCTGACTATTCTTGTAAGGTTCTCAGTCCTTGGGCGTATTTTTAGCATCCTTGTGTCATCAGAAGTTGTTTTAAAAATAATTTAATCCTCTATATTTTTGTAATACACTCCTGGAAATTGAAATAAGAACACCGTGAATTCATTGTCCCAGGAAGGGGAAACTTTATTGACACATTCCTGGGGTCAGATACATCACATGATCACACTGACAGAACCACAGGCACATAGACACAGGCAACAGAGCATGCACAATGTCAGCACTAGTACAGTGTATATCCACCTTTCGCAGCAATGCAGGCTGCTATTCTCCCATGGAGACGATCGTAGAGATTCTGGATGTAGTCCTGTGGAACGTCTTGCCATGCCATTTCCACCTGGCGCCTCAGTTGGACCAGCGTTCGTGCTGGACGTGCAGACCGCGTGAGACGACGCTTCATCCAGTCCCAAACATGCTCAATGGGGGACAGATCCGGAGATCTTGCTGGCCAGGGTAGTTAACTCACACCTTCTAGAGCACGTTGGGTGGCACGGGATACATGCGGACGTGCATTGTCCTGTTGGAACAGCAAGTTCCCTTGCCGGTCTAGGAATGGTAGAACGATGGGTTCGATGACGGTTTGGATGTACCGTGCACTATTCAGTGTCCCCTCGACGATCACCAGTGGTGTACGGCCAGTGTAGGAGATCGCTCCCCACACCATGATGCCGGGTGTTGGCCCTGTGTGCCTCGGTCGTATGCAGTCCTGATTGTGGCGCTCACCTGCACGGCGCCAAACACGCATACGACCATCATTGGCACCTAGGCAGAAGCGACTCTCATCGCTGAAGACGACACGTCTCCATTCGTCCCTCCATTCACGCCTGTCGCGACACCACTGGAGGCGGGCTGCACGATGTTGGGGCGTGAGCGGAAGACGGCCTAACGGTGTGCGGGACCGTAGCCCAGCTTCATGGAGACAGTTGCGAATGGTCCTCGCCGATACCCCAGGAGCAACAGTGTCCCTAATTTGCTGGGAAGTGGCGGTGCGGTCCCCTACGGCACTGCGTAGGATCCTACGGTCTTGGCGTGCATCCGTGCGTCGCTGCGGTCCGGTCCCAGGTCGACGGACACGTGCACCTTCCGCCGACCACTGGCGACAACATCGATGTACTGTGGAGACCTCACGCCCCACGTGTTGAGCAATTCGGCGGTACGTCCACCCGGCCTCCCGCATGCCCACTATACGCCCTCGCTCAAAGTCCGTCAGCTGCACATACGGTTCACGTCCACGCTGTCACGGCATGCTACCAGTGTTAAAGACTGCGCTGGAGGTCCGTATGCCACGGCAAACTGGCTGACACTGACGGCGGCGGTGCACAAATGCTGCGCAGCTAGCGCCATTCGACGGCCAACACCGCGGTTCCTGGTGTGTCCGCTGTGCCGTGCATGTGATCATTGCTTGTACAGCCCTCTCGCAGTGTCCGGAGCAAGTATGGTGGGTCTGACACACCGGTGTCAATGTGTTCTTTTTTCCATTTCCAGGAGTGTAGTTTCTGGAATTGATAGAACAAAATGTACCAAAATTATCTGGATTGTATTAATGCAAATAAAGATATATATGACACACTTTGCCAGCTGGGGTGGCCGAGCGATTCTAGGCGCTACAGTCTGGAACCGCGCAACCGCTGTGGTCGCAGGTTCGAATCCTGCCTCAGGCATGGGTGTGTGTGTGTGTGATGTCAGGTTAGTTAGGTTTAAGTAGTTCTACAATCTAGGGGACTGATGACTCAGAAGTTAAGTCCCATAGTGCTCAGAGCCATTTGAACCATTTGACACACTATTGTTGATTTAAATACATCTTTCAATGCAATGTTTTTTGTACAACAAGTGAAAGTAATTGCCTGAATTCAAGCAGTAAGAGGCAGCTGGAAACAAGTATACATCAAAGAATGTTTACAAGAATGAACAACTATGTTTTTCATTCTGGTCACAAGTGCTGCAGTGTGAAGTGGAAACTTACCAGAAGCGGTGTTACATATACTCAGCATCAATTCTTGAGATCACATTGGAATTGAGAACTTCAGTTTTCTGATTTCGTAGTGTTATATTGCATTTATATGCAAATAATCCCTTAACAATGTTGATTTGTTGGAAAGTTCTGGTAGAATATAAACAGTTTGTGAGTAAGGTGGGCCACTCACTGAAAAGAAGCAGTGAGCTGTTGACAAGCGCACACAAAAAGAAAGAAAAAAACCCCTTGATAACTTTTGAAGTAATACCTTTTTTGGGTGCGCCTACACACACACACACACACACACACACAGCCCTACATAGCACCAGCTGGACACGCAATGCCAGTGCTGCATTTCATTGGGTGGGGATTGTGTTGGGTTAGGTAGGTAGAGAAGCAGAAGCAGAGGCAGGGAGAGGGGTTGGGGTAGGTGACTAGCAACTTAGATGGAAGCATGATAGGACTGGGAGGGGGAAACTGTTGGATGGCAAGTATGGGGGAAGTGAATGACTCGAGGTTGAGGCCAGATCATGCTGGTAATGGGAGTGGAGGATGTGTTGTAAGGATAACTCCCACCTGCATGGTCCAACTGATGATAAAGGGAACGATCCAAATGGCCTGAGTTGTGAAGCAGTAATTGAAATTGAGTATGTTATGCTCAGCTTCCTGTTGTACCACCGGGTGACCAACTGTGTTCTTGGTAACAGTTTATGACCAACTGTGTTCGTGGCAACAGTTTACGACCAACTGTGTTCTTGGCAACAGTTTTGCGGTGGCCATTCATCCTGATGGAATGCTGGTTGGTAGTCACACTGGGTGGGTGGGTGGATTTGTAGGTCTTGCAACTGGGTCTTCAACAGGGATATGATCCCTGGAGTGTGGGTGGTACCAGGATGGACTGGGATGTTGTGGAGGTTGAGTGGGTGACGGAACATACTTTAGGAGGGGTGGGAAGGATCCTTGGTAGGATGTCCCTCATTTGTGGGCATGATGATAGATAATTGAAATCCTGACAAAGGATGTGGTTCAGTTCCAGTTCAGGGTGATATTGGTCAAAAGGCAGTTGGGGGGGGGGGGGTGCTCCTTTGTAGCTGATTCTTTTCTTGAGGGTGGTGGAAGGATTGGGGGTATGTGAGGATGTGGCATGGGAAATCTGTGTGTTGGACTAGATATAGAGTGTAGTGCCTTTCTATGAAGGCCATTGTAGGACTCGGCGTACTGAGCAAGAGAGTTCTCATGTCACTGCAGATACATTGTCTACACATGGCCCAGCTGTAGGGGAGGCATTTTTTGGTGTGGAAGGGGATAGCACCTATTGAAATGCGGGTACTGGTGGCTAGTGGATTTAATCTAGACAGAGATGCGGATGGAGCCATCAGAGAGGTGGAAGTTGATGTCCATGAAGGTGACCTCCTGTGAAAGCAGACCTGACACATACCAAATCTGCTGCAAACACTGCAAAGCATTTTATGTCGGTATGACAACCAACCAGATGTCCGCCAGGGTGAATGGCCACCGCCAAACTGTTGCCAAAAACAAAGTTGAGCAACCATTGGCACAACGTGCACCTAAGCATAATGTGCTAAATTTCAGTGACTGCTTCACAACCTGTGCCATCTGGAACTTTGTCTGACCACCACATTCTCTGAACTATGCAAATGCGAGTTATCCTTGCCACACATCCTCCACTCACCTACCCGTTATATAAAAGACTGCTAACTTTGATGTTGTAATGTGTCAGTATTGTACTCCTTATGCATCGCTGGCATCTGGAAGTTTTGAAGCTGATCACAGCTTTTCCGTGGAGGGTGCATTGTCTTACTGTTAAGTAGCAACAGTGCCCCAAAGCTAGTGATCTCATGCCATCTTGATGTGTGCAAGTAGAGTTTTTACTTTTTGGAAGAACATTTAAAGATTCCAGGTGAAAAGACAAAATGTGTGGTTAACTATAGTTTGAGAGTATGTCAAAGAAAGGTCCATAATACATTGTTTCGATGCTGTACCACAAGCTGACAAACACAGACATGGTATACTTTTATTGTGTCAAGTCCATTTCCGATGACTAAAACAAAAATAAAATGGATAAGGGAATGTGTTGCTTGTTTTGCCAAAAAATGCATTGCCTCAGTCCACAAAATAAGATTTTTATTAAAAATACATACAGCTGCAAAAATTAGCTATGCACCTTAAACTATTGTAAATTTGGTGTGTCCAGTAGGTCTTTATTCTATAACTTGACAGTGAAAATTTATATTATTTTGAAATTTTCTGGTAAGATGAAAGCTACATTTTATGCTCTTCTGAAAAAGCAACACCTTATCATTTCATCTTAAAAAACTGACAGCTTTTTATGGTTCCTGAATCTTTCACTTATTTGGACATGAGTTCTGCCAGTGGACCCGTTCATTGTAACAGTATGTCTTGCAGTCACTGAATTTTTGTAAATACACATTACAATATGTACAGTACATGATGATATAATCCTTTTATTTTTATCAAAGGAAAATTCTTTTGGAAAAACTAATAATTCTGAAAGCTAGGATAGTGTATTTATGAGAACATGCTGAAAAGTAATGCCTCCAATTTTTTTATATGAAAACTCTGAAAGCTTTTTAAATAAAACAAATGCTCTTAACATTCTGAATCTTTATTCTTCATGTCTAAATATTTGCATCCCTAGAGAGCTCAAAGTTGTAACATGTAACTTGGTTGTCTATAATGTAACCAAGTTGCTGCATGAGACAGCATGCTGTAATTGAGTTTCACATTCAAGAAGTTCGTTCACACATGGAGCACCCTAGCCTTCAGCATGATGATGCCAGACCATACATGAGCACTGTGACATCTGCAACAATTCAGTACCTTACATTCACCATCAGCCATTATCCTCCATATAGTCCTGACTTGGTACTACCTGATTTTACCTGTTTTCAAAGCTTAAATAACACTTTTGATGACTTAACTTTCATAGTGATGAAGCGGTGCAAGCTGAGATGAGGTTGTGACTCTGTCAACAAAGTCAGCCATTCTACAGTGATGGTATCAACAAATAGGTCTCTCATTGGGAGAAATTTGTTTGTCACTGGGTGACCATGTTGAGGAATAAGTATGTAGAAATGATGAATAAAGATGTAGACAAATAAAATTCACTTGAGTTTCCAGCTACAACAAATGGTTTAAAATCCATGAGCTTTTGGCTGAGTACTCCTCAGCCATTATCAAGTGGTCTTTTTTGGTTGCTGTGACTGTCCTTATATAGTCACATTGCCTTCTGTGACATCACTACTGCTCACTTCAGTGTTTTTATTGCACACACACTGTGCCTGCTTCAACCTTCCAATGGCTGGGTCCCACACCGTGCTTAGCTGCAAGCCCCCATCTTTATTGAACATGTTGTCACAAATCTTTATTCAGTTGCTTCTTTTATTATACAATCCCAGAAACTATTAGTCCTTGTAATAACAGATTCCGTATTGAATGCAAATACTTTGTCTGTTTTCTAGAGCATACTCTGCTACCACTGATTCCTTGGATTATTGAACATGAAAACATCTCTTGTGTTCTACAGGGCACTGTTCAATAGTATACATAGCTTCTGCTACATAATGGTATTTTATATTCTCCTGGTATTCTGAGACCTACATCATCTTTCACAGGCCTCGTGAGTTGCTAAATTTCTGATAGAGCCCTGAAGAACAAATCAGTTTTATGCCCCCAGGGGGTCCACAACTCTTTTGTGGATACGTGCGTAGCGAGCATGGGACCTCGAGCTAATGTGGCCCACCTTCCTTTTCCGCATCCTTCCCTCTCCCCCATCTTTGCCCCTCCTCTCCTCCCCTCCCCTCACCTCTGGCTCTTTCCTTCCCCTCTGGGAGTATGGTTTGTGCCTACGTCCGGAGACGGACGCTCGTAAATGTACCGCATTCTTCGCCTTCTCTGCTTGTATGTCTTCATCCTTCCTTTGTCCTTCTCTTTTCCTTACCTCTTCTCTTTACCCTTTTCTACGTTGTGGCATTTGAGACCTCTCCTCTTTCCTTTCCCTTTCTTTGTTTTTCCCTTTCTCTTTCTTCCTCCCTGTGTGTGTCTGAAGGCCGACCCACGCATTTTTGTGCATAGCCGGTGACGGGGTAACGCGTAATTCCCCGCCCCAGGTAGACAGGTAGGACACGTACGTACCCCCTGGTAACGGCCAGGCCCAGGGAGGGGTGATTACCCAAGCTGATACTTTCCGAAAGTGCCGATTGGTCCCTCCGTCCGTTTGTCGGGAGGTGTGACCTGAGGTGTGAACAATCACCTAAGGCGGGAGTGCCCTCAGAGAGGGCCCCCACAAGGGAGGAGCGTGCCATCGGAGATGCCGGTAATCATGGGGGATTCTTCCGCAATGGTTTCCTCACCTTCCACTATGTCTGCTCACAAGCGTAAGTTCACTGAGTCTCGGCCACAGACAGTTCTTCCATCGTTGCCACAGTTCCTTGTTGTTTCTCGGTCTGACGAAGGTCACGACTTCTCCACGGTCA
The DNA here is from genome assembly GCF_023864275.1 of Schistocerca cancellata. Classification (NCBI taxonomy): domain Eukaryota; kingdom Metazoa; phylum Arthropoda; class Insecta; order Orthoptera; family Acrididae; genus Schistocerca; species Schistocerca cancellata. Next base: position 440,252,122 of record NC_064628.1, on the reverse strand, counting down.
ACCCTTTCATTATTCAGAAAGGTGTCGACGCAATTGCAGGTCCTGTAAAGTCTTGTTCCAGATTACGGAATGGCACCTTGTTCTTAGAAACAGTCAGTGCCCTCCAGGCACAAAAATTGCTGCGTACTTCACTGCTCCACACCTTCCCTGTCCGGGTTGAAGCGCACCGCACTTTAAATTTCTCGCGTGGAGTCGTTTATACACACTCCCTCGATGGATTGTCTGATGAAGAAATTCAGCACTACCTGTCTGACCAGGGCGTAACGGCTGTTCATAGAGTTATGAAAAGGGTTGACACGAACATCATTCCAACCCGCACTGTCTTCTTGACATTTGACAAAGTTCAACTTCCATCGAAAATCAAAGCAGGCTATGAGATAATTTCCGTTCGCCCTTACGTCCCAAACCCTACGCGTTGCTATCGATGTCAGTGGTTCAATCACACCAGCCAGTCCTGTTCCAATCCGGCCAAATGTGTTACGTGTGGCAAGGATGCCCATGAGGGTGCTTGTCCACCTCCATCCCCTCGCTGCATCAACTGTATGGGTGACCACGCTGCTTCCTCTCGCGATTGCCCCATTTTTAAGGACGAAAAGTTCATCCAGGAAATCAGAGTGAAAATTATTCACCAGTCGACAGCCCACCGTGCCTCAGACAGGAAAATACAGCACTGTCCTTGCTTCTCCTCGGCCAACAAAGGAGGCGGCCACACAGACTTGCGACCTCACCTTTAGTGCCACGGTCGTCAGATCGGCCAGCGCAAAGATTGCCCGTTCAACCTCACCACTTTCGCCTGCCCACTCTATGGCTCACCCTTCATCGGGTTCTGCTAAATCTGGAGCCCAAAAGTCAGACACCAAAACTTCGAAAAAAGAGCATACTCGTGAAGATTTTTACGTACCCCAACTTCACAACCATCGGTTCCTCCTTCATCTAAACATCATATTTCCAAGAAGGCTACAAAGAAACCCAGTTCATCTCCTTCTCCGCCAACGCGTGTCCCATCTACAGCACCACCTGGCGGAAATCGCCCTCGGCCGTCTTCTGTGTCGCCGAGGCGCACTGCTGGTGGCCGGTCAACTGGCCGATCGCTGGTGGCAGGAGCTGCTCCTGAACAACATATGGATCAGGATCTTCTGCCTTCGGCTGAATGCCATTCCAAGCTGTCGGTCGCAAGCTCTGAGCAGTCGTTGAGTTGACAGCAACCTTGGTCACATTCCTCCATTTTCTGTTCACCCTATGTCCATTATCCACTGGAATATCCGTGGCATTCGAGCCAATCGGGATGAATTGTCGATCCTCTTACGATCCTACTCGCCGGTCATCTTCTGTCTTCAGGAAACAAAGCTGCGTCCCCATGACCGCTTTGTTCTCCCTCATTTTCAGTCCGTCCGATATGATCTCCCCTCTGTTGAAGGCACTCCAGCCCATGGAGGACTCATGATTCTTCTCCATGATACTCTCCATTATCACCCAATCCACTTAAACAGTTCCTTCCAAGCTGTCGCCATCCGTCTTTCCCTTTCTGGATACACGTTCTCTCTTTGTACTGTATACATTCCATCGTCCACACCAATGGCACGAGCTGATCTCCTTCATCTTCTTGGTCAGCTTCCACCCCCCCTATTTTCTGGTTGGGGACTTCAATGCCCACCACCCGCTTTAGGGATCTCCACATCCTTGTCCACGTGGCTCACTATTGCTAGACGTCTTCCACCAAACGGATCTAGTTTGCCTCAACACTGGGATCCCTACATTTTTGTCTGCCTCCACGACAAATTTATCTCATTTGGACCTTGCGGTCGGTACTGTTCTGCTAGCTCGGCACTTCGAATGGTTCGCCCTTGATGACACACACTCGAGTGACCACTTTCCATGTGTCCTTAGACTGCAGCCTCAACTGCCATATATGCGCCTGCGACGCTGGAAGTTTGCCCAAGCCGATTGGACACTTTTTTCGTCTCTAGCGACATTCTATGACCGTCACTTTCCCAGCGTCAACGATGAGGTCACACATATTACCGACGTTATTCTTACAGCTGCGGAACGTTCAATACCACGCACCTCCGAATTGCCCCGGCGCCCCCCAGTTCCTTGGTGGAACGAGGCATGCCGTAACGCAATACATGAGCGGCGACGTGCTCTTCGCGTTTTCCGCCACCATCCTACTTTGGCCAACTGTATCCGCTATAAGCAGTTCCGTGCGTGATGCCATCGTGTCATCCTCGATAGCAAGAAGGCAAGCTGGAAATTCTTTATTAGTTCATTTAACACCTTCACTCCCTCCTCAGAAGTTTGGAGTTGGCTTCGATGGTTCTCAGGCGCGCCTAGTTTCTCCCCGCTCTCTGGGATCACTGTCACGCATGATACATTAGTGGATCCCGTCGCAATTTCTAACTCATTGGGTCAGCACTTTGCTGAGATTTCGAGATCTTCAAATTACCCACCAGCGTTTCTCCCGAAGAAACGTGCAGCGGAAGTGCGACCTCTTGCTTTCTCCTCTCAAAATCGCGAAAGCTACAATACTGTTTTCTCCATGCGGGAACTCCAACATGCACTCTATTCTTCTCGCTCCTCCGCCCTAGGACCGGATGGTATCCACATCCAAATGTTGCTGCATTTATCAACCCATAGTCTGCGTTACCACCTTCGCCTTTATAATCGAATTTGGACCGACAGTACTTTTCCCAGACGATGGCGGGAAGCTATCATCGTTCCTGTTCCGAAACCTGGAAAGGACAAACATCTCCCCTCGAGCTATCGCCCCATTTCTCTCACGAGTAGTGTCTGTAAGGTTTTGGAGCGTATGGTGAATTACCGTTTAGCTTGGTGGCTGGAATCCCGCAGTCTTTTAACACCAGCCCAATGCGGATTTCGGAAGCATCGTTCTGCAGTTGACCATCTTGTTGCTCTCTCCACTTATATCATGAACAATTTTCTCCGGAAACGCCAAACAGTAGTAATATTTTTTTATCTGGAGAGAGCATACGATACCTGTTGGAGGACAGGCATCCTCCGCACATTGTTCTCTTGGGGCTTTCGAGGTCGGCTGCCCCTTTTTCTTCGTGAATTTATGGCAGAGCGCACATTTAGGGTGCGGGTGAACACTACTCTCTCCCATACTTTCCCCCAAGAAAACGGGGTACCCTAGGGCTCCGTGCTGAGTGTTGTACTGTTTGCCATTGCCATAAATCCAATTATGGATTGTCTCCTTCCTGATGTCTCGGGCTCCCTCTTTGTGGACGATTTTGCGATCTACTACAGCTCTCAACGGACCAGCCTTCTTGAACGACGTCTTCAAGGATGTCTCGATCGCCTCCACTCTTGGAGCATCGAAACTGGCTTCCGTTTTTCTCCCAGTAAGACCGTTTGTGTTAATTTTTGGCGACGTAAGGAGTTTCTTCCACCCTCCTTACATCTAGGACCTGTCAACCTTCCGTTTTTGGACATTGCTAAATTCTTGGGTCTTATGTTTGACAGAAAACTGTGCTGGTCCTCCCACATTTCCTATCTTTCGGCTCGCTGTCTGCGATCCCTCAACACCCTCCGTGTCCTGAATGGTACCTCCTGGGGAGCGGACCGAGTGGTCCTTCTCCGCCTCTATCGCGTCTTAGTGCACTCGAAATTGGACTATGGAAGCATAGTCTACTCCTCTGCTCGGCTGTCTATTCTTCGGTGTCTCGACTCTATCCACCACCGTGGATTACGTTTAGTGTCTGGAGCTTTTTACACCAGCCCTGTGGAAAGCTTTTATGCTGAGACTGCTGAACCTCCGCTGTCCAATCGGCGAGCAGTCCTTCTGAGTCCATGCCTGCTAATCCAGCCCATGACATTTTTTTCGATGCCTCCTTTGATGTAGGGTATGTAGGCCGCCCCTCCTCCCTACTACCACCGGGAGTCCGCTTCCATCAACTGCTCCATTCTCTTTCCTTCCGCTTTCCTAAAACCTTCTTGACAACTTGGGGTACAGCACCGCCTTGGCTCCGTCCCCGGATCTGCCTGCTCCGTGACCTTTGTCGATTTCCCAAGGATGGTACCCCTTCACTTGTTTATCATCGGGCATTTGCTGCTCTATGTGCACAAATGACGGAAGCCACATTTCTTTACACCGATGGCTCGAAAACATCGTTAGGTGTAGGGAGTGCCTATATTGTTGGTGACACCCCAAATCACTTTCGGCTTCCCGACCAGTGTTCGGTCTATACTGCGGAGCTTTACACTGTTCTCCAGGCTGTCCACTACATCCCCTGCCGTCAGCGGATACAGTACGTTATCTGCTCAGGTTCTCTCAGCTCTCTCCTCAGTCTCCAAGCTCTTTACCCTGTGCACCCTCTGGTCCACCGGATTCAGGACTGTCTGCGCTTGCTCCACTTGGGGGGCGTCTCGGTGGCGTTCCTCTGGCTCCCGGGACACGTTGGTATCTTTGGAAATGAGGCGGCCAATATTGCGGCCAAGGCTGCAGTCTCTCTTCTCCAGCCAGCTATTCAATCGATTATTCCCGTCGCCGATCTACGGAGCGTTTTATGTCGTCGTGTTGTTCTTTTATGGCACGCACATTGGTCGACACTTCCCCATAATAAATTGCGGGACGTGAAAGCTCTTCCTTATGCTTGGACCTCTTCCTCCCAAACGCGTCGTCGGGAGGAGGTAATTTTAACTAGACTCCGGATAGGGCACTGTCTTTTTAGCCATCGACATCTTTTAAGTGGCGATCCTCCCCCACTCTGTCCCCACTGCTCTCAGCTGTGGACGGTAAGACACCTTTTAATTGAGTGCCCCTATTTTAATCCGTTACGCTCCCGTCTACAGCTGTCGCCTGGTATATCGTCGATTTTAGCAGATGACACGCGCTCAGCCGATCGCGTTCTCGAGTTTATTAATGCCAGTGAAATGACGTCAGTCATTTGAAGCTTTTTTTGGGGACAACCAACCCCTTTCTGTAGTGGATTTTTAAGCCTTCCTTCTGCTTTTAGTTTCTCCAATTTTATGACTTTCATTCCCATTGCTGCTGGTTTCCATTTTCGGTTTTTTACTGTTTCCTAAGTCACGGACCGGGCGCTAATGACCATAGCAGTTTTGCACCCTAAAACCAAAACAAAAAAAAAAAGTCAGTTTTATGCCTCTTTTGGAGTAGCTAATTTTTCCTGTTAGTGAGCCACAGAATGCCAGAAACCCAAGCTTCTTGAAGTCCTCCTTGGGGTCCTTCTGTTTGCCTGTTTCCAGAAAGATGGCTTTTTGAAATCTGGCAGTTGTAACCATTTTCCTTTAATACTTTCCATAAGTGGCCCAGTTCCTAAGACAGGAATTCTGCATCTGAAACAGCTTCTGCTTGACGCACCAAGGTGCATGGTTTTACCATGGATAATGATAACTTTTTGCATGCGTGTGTCAGTCTGTGTGGGTGGGGTTCTGGTAAACACCCATTTTCTTTACGGCAGATGAGGATGTCTAGGAATGGCAAGGCACCATCTGTCTTTACCTCCAAAGTGAACTTGATGTAGTCATGGGTACTGTTGATGTGATGCAATAATCATCCCGCTTTTCATGATCCTGAGACCAGACAATGAACATGTCATCAAACTAATGATAAAAACAACTAGGCCTTGCAAGAGCCATGTCCAGGGCAATGTCCTCAAAGTACTCCATAAGCAGGTTGGCTATAACTGGAGCTCTTTGGTTCCCCATTGAGATGCCATCTGTCTGGTTAAAATATTCTCCATCATACAAAAAAAAAAAAAAAAATTACAGTGACGTCAGAGTGTGCTTAAATAATCCTCAACAGTGTAGTCAAACTTCATGAAGCTCATGACGGAGGTAGAGACAGATGGTGCCTTGCCGTTCCTTGATGTCCTTATCTGCCATAAGGAAAATTGTGCCACAGCAACAGTGTTTACCAGACACCCATCCACACGGACCGATATCTGCACACTAAAAGCTATCACCATCTGTTGCAAAGAAGAAGAAGGAGATGGCATTTTGTGGCTCGGAAACAGGGAAGGTTGGCCAGCTCCTAAAGAGGCATAAAATCAATTTGGTCCTCAGAGATACATAAAAAATTCAGCAACTCATGAGGCCTATGAAAGATGATGTAAGCGTCACATCATCAGGAGTGTATAAAATACTGTGCGAGTGTGGACAGCTTTATATCAGGCAGGCTGTGCGAACTATTGAACTGCACTTTGTAGAACGTGATAGATGCTTTCACCTTTCACAGCCTGAGAAATCTCTGGTAGCAGAAAACAGACACAGTATCGCATTCAATGAGAGATCTGTTATTATGTGGACTAATAGTTTCTGGGATAGCATAGTAAAAGAAGCAACTGAGATACAGATTTTTTACAACACCCTCAATAAAGGCAGTGGCCTGCAGTTAAGCACAGTTTGGGATGCGGCTATCAGAAGGTTGAAGCAGGCATGGGGGGCATGCAAAGAAAACATTACATTATAAGGCACTGGAGCAAGCACTAGTGATCTCACAGAAGGCAGAGCAATTATATAAGGATGGTAACTGCAACTAAAGGACAGTCACCACTTGACAATGGCCAAGGTGTACTCAGCTGAAAGCTCAGGGATTTTAAACTATTTGATGCAGCTGTAAGCTCCAGAATTTTATCAGTACACACTGCTGCGAAATCGCGCAAAGACAGAACATTCATAACGTTTGTTTTATTTAAAAAGCTTTAAAGATTTTCACATAATAAATTGGTGGCACTACTTTTCCGCATACCCTCATACTTTAATATTTGTCTCTTGGCAGTACTGATACTTCTCCTGAAGATACATGATGGCCATTGACTGTGTCATAACGTTATAATTTTATGCTATTTTTTTATTTGTGTGTATTGCTGTTGCAATATGGAAATAATGTACTGTTGCTATTTTTCATTACAGTTGGAAGCTCAAGGTTCTCTTACATCAGAAGAATTAGCTCAAACATTGGGAATATCTGTCTTGTTAGCTAGGGAGCGACTGCTCACCACTGAGAAATATGGGAAAGCATGTAGAGATGAGAGCATAGAAGGCCTGCGGTTTTACCCAAACCTTTTCCTTCAGCGTGATACATAGTCCAATATTGTAATTTTGGAACTGGAAGTTGCTGATCAATAAAGTTTTATGTTTATTATTGTTACTTCTTGAAGTCTCAGAAATTGTGCTGTATATTCCTCTCATAGTTGTTCTCATCTACCAGAAATAACATAATAAGGCAAGAATTATATTGTGGACTGTTCCACGATTTTGAAAATGTTGCAATTTCAAACATGTATATTATGACTTGATGTGGATAAGAGAGATATATAATAGGAATTTTATACAGGTAAAGTAATTCAGGTTGTGCTATTTATACTTTAAAGAAAGAAAGAAGGAAAAATTAAAACTCTCAAGTGAAAAACTTTTATGTAAATCACATTGATGATTCAGAATTTTGAAAATTAAACAATAGGACATACTTTACTTTCAATTCATGAAATATTGAAGCAGTATTTGTTATTAGACGAACTGTGTGACCAAAATTCAAAAATCTGTCTTGTTACTAATGTCAATACCTTTTGCTTCTATTACATTAAGTGATCTCTTCAGAGACGAGTTGTCACTCATTTCTACTAGACTTAAGAGAGAATTAATTTCTATTCTTTTTGGTGCACTGTAAATAGTATTTTAAGACGTTTATTATGCTTCAGGTCAGGGCTTTGAGCAAATAAATCTTCCAAATCCACCTAATTTTTTTCAGCCCATGACTTAATGGTCTCTGCTTTGTGGAGAGAAACATTATATTGGTAACATAAAATGTCTTATTCTGAAGTTAAAGTGTGGGAATCATGTTATCAAAAATGTTTGTCAGTACATTACAAAAAAGTAATGTTCTAAACTTGGATCAGGAGAAACAGCTACAGCCACACTGGCACAGTGTGTCTACTAAATACCTCTGTTGTTGCAGTATACTCGGTTAAATACTGCTCACTAGACATCAGCCAGGTCCACAAATTTGTCTCTTAAGCACTTCCTGTGCTCACAGTTTCATAATACCTTCTTCCATTGCTCCATTAACTGAAGATGGCACAGTATGCATTGCTTTAACAAAATCATGTGCTTGTAGTGGCCAGTGACTTCTGGGAAACAACTCAGCCCCAAAAACCAAGTACCATGCCATAGGTTGTTCTGTAATTGACCAGTGTACCTGAAGTGCAATGCAAGTCCACTGCTTTAGTTAAAAATGTTGGATAAATTGTTTGTGTAATGAACCAAACAATGGAAAGTCCCAAGTTGGATTATCAACCATATTATGAAAGGACAGGTTGCTACTCACCGTAAAGATGAAACACTGAGTTGCAGACAGGCGCAGTGAAAGTATGTTACACACTTAGCTTTCAGCTGGCTTCAGAAAATACAAAAAAGAAAATTAAGAGAAAGAACACACACAAGAAAGCACACGTACAGGACCACTCCTTCTGGCCACTGTGGCCAGAGAGAGCAGCAGTCTAGAGTGGGCAGGGAAAGGGCAATGTATGGGTGGGTGGAGAGGAGGGAGGGAGTAGCGGTGGGACAGTGAGTGGAAAAGGAGAGCAGTAGAGAAGGAAAAAGACCAGTGATGTTGTTAGAGAGCGGAGCACAATGAGGATGATGGACATGAATTGGGAGAAAGTGATAGAACAGAGGGGGCAGAAACTGTTGGCTGGAGTGATGTGGAACCAGTAGGTTACCTTAGATTGAGGTCAGAATGATTTCGGGAATGGACAAGGTGTTCTAAGGATAACCTCCACCTGCACAGTTCAGAGAAGCCGATGGTTGAGGGGAGGTTCCAGATAGCCTGGGTTGTTAAGCAGCCATTGAAATCAAGTGTGTTGTTTACAGTTGCCTATTGTGTAACAGGATGGCCCACACTGCTCCTGGCCATAGGTTATCGGTGGTCATTCATCCTGGTTGACAGACATATCAATATAAAAAGCTGTGTAATGATTGCAGCAGAGCTGGTATATGACATGACTGCTTTCACAGCTAGCCTGACATTTGGTGGTGGGGGGAGGGGGGGGGGGAGGAGGATTGGGAATGTTTTGCACATGGGTCTTTCACAGAAATATGAACCTCCCTGTGGCAGTGGGTAGGGGCTGGTAGTGACATAGGGATGGACTATGATGTTGACGAGATTGGTTGGGTGACAGAACACCACTCTTGCAGAGGTGGTAAATATCTAATCTCATCATAATTCAGTGGCTTGTGGGGTAAACTTGTGTATTTGTAAATGGTGGAACTGCATGTTCCTCTTATGAAATAATTTTGCATAAGTCTTGGAAGTCAGGTAAAATGCAAAAATACCAGCAGAGGGAGAAGTGCGTCAGATGTAATACGATTACAGGCACTGAAAAGTCTGTTCCTCTAAGTGTTACTATCAGCTAAAACCATTCAGTAATTCTAAAAAGCATGTTCACCCTCCTCTTTCTATGTTCATACTATCTGTCAATGAATATAGTGTTGAAAGTCTTCAAGACCAGTTGTTGCAGTGTGTTAATATCTGAAAAGACCCTGTCTTAGTTATTTTAAGCAATCTAGGCCCCATAAATAATATTCAGGCAGTTAAGTAATTACTGTCTAATCCTGGTTATATGTGTTACCTACCTCAAGTTTCGTCTTTAAAAGTGTTACTGTTTTTGTGAAGGTTTTCATCTTCAATTTAATTGTGTAATTTTTATTAATATTACACAGATCAGGACAGCCTTTCTCAAGAACATGTTAGTCATGTTATTTGCATTGACAGCACATAGTTTATGCTAATTATATTTACTATGATCCAAAAGAAACCAAAGTTGTTATAAATGATCTAGTGTTTTTAAACATAATTTATAAAGGATCTCTATGATCTACACTGTGGGGGCGTGTAATCTATTACAGATGTGTTTGGTCTGGTGTGATGTGTGCATCCACAGCTTCTCTTTCATACAAGATCAACTACACATTGAACGAAAATATGTGTGATTCTGAAAATATGTGAAGAAAGAATATAAAATTAATTTCTTCGTTATACTATATGACAATATGCAACTTATTTATTCTCAACTGTGATACAACTTGGAACTTTCATCTAAAGTTTTCACATATTTATTGGGGATAAAAGTTCATCCTACTATTTGAAATTTAGTTTGTGACAGTGATGAGCGAGATATACGAGGTGCGACAATAAAGTAATGAGACTGATGTGGAAAAAAAAAATGTTGCTTACTGTTTTAGTCAAGGTTAGTGTTCTCTCCTTCAAAGTAGTTCCCTTCTGATTGCACACACTATTTCCAGTGCTTCTGCCATTGATGGTAACATTTCTGGAACTCATCTTTTGTAATACCCTCCAAGACCTCGTCACAGCTTTTTGGACATTTTGTGTTGTTTGAAAATTGTGTTCCTTGACCACCGTTTTGACTCTTGGAAATAGAAAAAAGTCACACGGAGCGATATCTGGTGAATAAGGTGGCTGTGGTAGTTCTGAAATTTGTTTTGAAGTTAAAAATTGCTGTACTGGCAGAGCAGTATGGGATAGCACATTATTGTGATGCAGAATCCAATTATCAGCAATTTTGACACGGACACGAACCATTTCTCAATTGATGTTCAGTTCTTATGCAATCATTTTCATGGATAATCTTTGATCAGATCGTACGAGTTCACGCACCCTGGCCAAGTTGACCGTTGATGGTCGTCCACTGCGGTCTCCATTTGTTCTGCCTTCACTAAACATTTTATGCCAATGAAAAACTTAAGCTCTTGACATAACCTCCTCTCCAAAAGCCTTCTGAAGCTTACCGGAAGTTGTCGCGTTTTCACCCAATTTAACGCAAAAAGAAATGGCATACCACTGCGCAATATTATGCGGTTCCATTCCGTGACGAGAGTTAGAAGCATGTGTTAAACTTATTACAGCATTACTGAGCAGTTGCATCGATGTGCTGCTTGGACTAGAAGCAGCTTATAGACCAAAGTCAAAGATACTGTGCCTACACAAGCCTGCAGGGTTACCACATCTTGCAAAGAAAATCAGTTTCATTACTTTATTGTCGCACATTGTATGCAGCTTTTCATGACAGCAGACATGAACCCCTGTGTAAGAGCTGTAGGGATTCAGGTAATAGTGGTTGGGAAAATTAACATAACTGAGGAAGAGGGAATTATAATGTTTGCTGGGAATGGAGAGATCTGGTTGGTAGATAATAACAGAGCAAGAAGGTGGCTAAAATTAGGACTAGCAGAGATAAAAGCCAGAAGGCTTGCAAAAAGAATGTGACCTGTGTACTCCAAAAGAGCCAAGGGTGGAGAGACTGGACATGGTAGGCATCTGATTGGTTAACATAACTACATAGAAGATTTCACAATACTTGCAGTGAACTGGTACATACTGTGGCTACTTCCACCATGTATCTACTGACCAACAAGACAATTCTCTTGAAAAGGACAGACTGATTTTGTTCCTCATTTGAGCCTGTACTATGTGTCTAATGACTCTTTTGTAAATGGAGTGTTAAACCCTAACCTTCCTTCCATCCAGCCAGATATGAACTGCCTGTGAGAGGACTGTAATATATGGCTGTGAGTGATGGCATGGAATAGGTCTTAAATCGGGGCTCGGGGCTGTATATGTAGAAGTAATCCAAGAGCTACAGTAATGGAAGCAAGAGTAGCATGGATATCAACTAATATACTGCGTTGGATGGGTGGGCACCATAATACCACTTTACAGGCAAATGCAGCACATTGAGTATTGCTTCCTTCATCTCAGGTGCTGAATAAAATGTGTTCTGAGCTACACATTGGCAAATGGCGTGGTTCACTTTCCTAATAGCTGGATGCTATTGGGTCATCAGACAAGTACTGGTCAGTAGAGTAACTTGAATAATGTGATAATTTCAAGTGTTTATCAAGAGTTAAGTAATCAAATTCCATAATTTTCTAAGCCTTAATTAATTTCAATTTATAGGTCCCTTACATATGTTAATAATATTTTCCAAAGATAGGTCTGTCAATATTGTAAAATTCCGTTAGCACAAAACAGAAATTCCTCAACAGTTAGTGACGTTCAATGTTTAGGAGTACTAATTTCCTCACTCTAAAGTTTCTGTAAATTTTTATGACCTTATAGACTTTAGTGTGACCAGAAACATTAATCTGTGAGCAAGGATCATGAAAATTTCTTTGATTTTGATTTGTACAGTCACTGTAAATCATTTCCTATAAATAATATATGTACGTAGGATGCACTGTACTTGACGACTGGGCATGGCTGAGTAAAACTGACATACTTCCATGGTCAATGCAAGTGGCTGTGGAAGTGGATCAGTTCAGAACAGCCAGGTGAAGTCACATCAGAATCTACCTGCTGATATAACAAGTACTGTCTTCAAGACGTCGAGATGGTTACCACAACCTACAGCTAAGGAGAGGGACTAAAAGTGTAATAGCGCTGATGCAGCAGAGAGGCACAGCTGCTGTGACGTAGGTGACTTGATTGCTTCGTATCCAAGTCATAGTTCTGTTACGTCTTACATAATAGAAACCGATATTTTAGCAAAACAAGGACAGGCCAAGCCCATGTAGATACTACTCATTTCTCGTCAGAGGTGCTGGAATCTGTCAACCAGATCTCGATGAGAGTTCTGGTGGTTGTCCCAGCGGATATGTCCTTAATCAGAATAGCCTTTGCCCAGAGCATGCGTATGTCCATCACCATGAATATATATCTGTAGCCTTCAAATGGGACTAGATCAATGTCATCATGCCCAAAACTCATTGTTGATGCTGGAAAATGTTCCACATCTGCGTGCACATGATATCCGATCTTGCTGGCACTCTATGCATGTGTGAGCCAGGCGCATGCCTGACTGAAGGTCATATTAGCTAATCAGTCATCTATTTGACTGTGGCATAGAATCAGGGGTGTGCCAAGTTTTGGATGCTGTCAAAAGCCGTCTGTCGAGATTGAAGCATGTTGTAAGACATTGGTTTATTTCTAGATATATCACACCATATACTTGCTGTGCCACCAGCTGCATCCAACAGTTGGAGTCATAGTTTGATGGTGGAGCCGTTCAGTAACAGTTGAAGTTGCTGATCCAGAGCCTGGACAGTGGCAAGGTCACTGGAGTTAAAAACAGGTGTTAGGCCACTAATATGAGAGACATAGTCAGCTATGATGTTATTGGCAACATTAATGTAGCGGATATCCATTGAATATTGGCAGATGTATTCAATATGTCTATATTGATGTGGACAGCACTTGTTGCTGGTGGTTCCATGAATGTGGCGGACATCTGTTGCAAACTGATAGACCTATTCATTGTGTCTGAAAATGGCATGGAGAGCACTTGTCACTGATCTTTTGGAATGCTGACATGATGGACTTCTGGTCAGTGTAAATGGTAACAACTGGAGCTGCGACAAAGAGGAAATGAAAACACTCTCACGGATCACTAAATGCTGCCTGTCATATGTACTCCAACATATTTGGCTGGGTTTCAGTTTTTGGTATTATATTTTGCAGTAACTCTTATCATTCTCAAAGGATACTTTTGGCTCAGAAATGGGCGGTTCATGCAATAAGTGGTATAAGTTCTCAAACATCTTGTCAACTCCTCTTCACTAGTCTGGGTATTCTGACACTGGCCGCTCAGTGTGTATACTCTTTACTGTCATTTCCTGTTGACAATATCAGCTTATTCCCAGAATTAGCAGCTTTAATTCAGTTAATACTAGGCAGAAATCCAATCTGCATTTGGATTGCACTTCCATGACTCTTGTGCAGAAAGGTGTGCAGTATACTAGTGCATCCATTTTCAATAAGCTACCACAAGAATTTAAAAATTTTAGCAACAATCAACACACTTTCAAATCGAAGCTGAAGAGTTTCCTTACGGGTCACGCCTTCTATTATGTCGAGGACTTCCCTGAGAAATGAAGCTGATTCCTTTGTTATATTTTTGATTGCATTTACACGAGCTTATGGCTTGTCTTTTTTTTCCATAAACATTCTATTTTATCTGTTATTACTTTTATGTTGTAATTTCGTGTACTGACACATTTCTTGACCTTGGAGATTTGCTCCTCAATTTGGTCCCATGAAACTATACGAGTAAAATGAAAAAATAAATTCAGAGGCTGCCAAAGTCCATTCACTTTTTGGTGTAGTGCTGTACTAACAGTTTATTGGCCAGGGTCAACAATCATAGCTAAGCACACACCAGGAGCAGGGTGGACAATTGCCATAGCATTCATCAGGCTTTCTTGAAAGTTCTGGTGTTCATCAGAGGGCACACTTTCCTGTCAGTGTGTCTATGAGAGGCATTTGTGTTGTAGCAGTTCCTGGGAGGCAGTGTAGGTAAAAATTAATCATGCCAAGGAAACATCTCAGTTGTTGATCATTCTGCTGCCACAGAAGGGCACAAAAAGTATGTAACTTCCTAGGTAATGGTGTGATGCCATGTGTCGACTATTTATAGCCATGGAGGGTTACCACAGGGTCATTGATGATGCACCTGTCGTCCCTGAGCATAATCCTGCAGTCATGTAACCACTGTCACACCACCTTTGCATGATGTTCATGTAACTGTGCATCTTTAGAAAATTATCATCAAGGTAACCAAAGAAAAATGGAAGGCCCTTTGAACTCCGCAAAAAATTCTGTGCCACAATTTTAAGTCTGAGAGGCATAATTAAGAACTGAAACAATCCAAAAGGGAGTATCATTAAAGTTTTAAGTATGTCACTGCTTGGCACTGGAATCTGATTATATGATTTTCAGCAACTTAACACTCAAAATGGCTGTACCCACCAGAGCACTGGTGACATCCTGGACGTTTGGTATTGGATATCTAATCCAGTATTGTTCAGGTGTTCACCACACAATAATCATTGCAATGACATCATGAAACATCCTTCCTGCACATTAGATGGAATAGTGAGAACCAGTGACTGTCTATGTGACTCTGTCCTGAAGCATCTCATTGAAAATAATTTTGGTCTCGTGTAGCGGTTCCAGTGCAATCTGACGGGCATGTAACAAAAGAGGCAGACCAAGGGTGGTATGGATTTTGCACTGCTTTATGTGTGGCCGTGCCCTGTGGCTTCATGGTGTGCTTCGTTTCCAAGGCTGCCATTGTACGAGAGGCAAAGTTGCACTATGAAGGTATCTTATGCATCTCAAAAGTTTCTTGGGCTGCTTCTAGTTCACATTCTGTGCCTTCAGAGTATCTTATAATGCACTGTTTTTCTCTGGCAGAGTTCTTGAAAATATCTTCAAACTATTTCTTTACCATATCACTCTCAAACAGTGCACAATAAAAATGAACACTTAAATCTCTCCACGTGAGCTCCAGTTTCTTTTATTTTATTACAATGATCATGTCTCCCTATGTAGGTGGGTGCCAACAAAGTATTTTCACATTTGGAGGGGAAAGTTAGTGATTGAAACGTCATGAGAAGAGTCTGATGCAATGAAAAATGCCTTTCTTTTAATGCATGACATCCCAATTTGCTTATCATATCCAAGGCACTCCCTCTTCTTTTTCATGATAATATAGAATGAACTGCCATTTTTCTACCTCTTCTGATGTCCTCCATCAGTACTGACGCAGATCCCACACAGCACAGCAGTACTCCAGAAGTTGATGGACTAGTGTAGCATATGCAGCCTCTTTATGATCTGCTGCATCTTCTAAGCTTTCTGCCACTAAATCACAGTCTTTGGTTTGAATCACAGTCTTTGGTTTGCTTTCCACACAACATTATCTATGTGATAATTTCAGTCTTAGTTATTTATAACTGTAATCCCTAAATATTTATGAATTCACAGTCTTTAGATTTGTGTGATGTATCATGTGCCAGAAATTTAGCTGATCCCTTTTAGTGCTCATGGATGACGTCACACTTTTCATTATTTAGAGTTAGCTGCCACTTTTCACACCATACAGGATTCTTGTCTAAATAATTCTGCAATTGGTTTTAATCATCTGATGACTTTATGAGATGGTAAATGACAGCATCATCTGCAGACAATCTAAGAACTTGCTCAGTTGTCTCCTAAACTTTTTATCTACATTAGGAACAGCAAAGGCCCTATAACACTTCCTTGGGGAATGCCAGATGTCACTTCTGTTTTACTCAATGACTTTCCATCAGTTACTATAAACTTTGACCTTTCTGACTGCAAATAACAAATCCAGTCACTCAACAGAGGTGGTACTCCATAGGCACACAAATGGATTAGAAGTCACACATGAGGAATGGTGTCAAAAGCCTTCTGGGAAAATAAAAGTATGGGGTCAGTTTGAGATCCCCTGTTGACAACACTCATTACTTTGTGTGAATAAAAAGCTAGTTGCATTTCACAAGAATAATATTTTCTGACTCAATGTAGATTATTTAACAATAAATCATTTTCTTCAAAGTAGCTAATGCATATAATCTGAACACAGTATGTGTTCCAAAATCCTATTGCAAATCAACATTTTGTAATGTAATATTAGCAATTATTCCTGTAATATGTAATATTAGCAAATTATTCCTGTGAACTGTGCCACTGTCCAGTATTTAGGTACAGATCTTTCATTGAGTTAGCAGTTATAAATGATTTCAAAGTATGACACTCTTGTACAGTGTACACTCTGAAAAGGATGTAACTGATATACAATTTGAACTGAGCCTTGTCTTCATTAAGTGTTTTAAGCCACTTCACCACACTGTGTATATCTATATCCATGTTACTCATATTGGCAGTTGTTCTTGATTCAAATTCTGGAATATTTACTTTGTCTTCTTTGGGTAGCACTATCTTCAGTAACATGGCCATTGCTCTATCACAGCGTGAAGGTACTGATTGTGTTTTGCTTATGGTGTACTTTATTTACAACCAGAATCTCTCCGGATTTTCTGCCAGATTTCAAGACAGTTTCATTGTGCAAATTATTAAAAGCATCTCACATTGAAGTTCATACTGAATTTCAAGCTTCTGTAAAACTTCACTTATTTTTGGTATTTTGTGCTCTTTTAAATTTGGCATTTTTTTTTTTTCATTGCTTCTGCAACATTGTTTTGTGTACCAGGGGGGCACAGTAGCATCTCTTATTAATTTATTAGGTTTATAGCTCTTGACTGCCACTGATATTATTTCTTTGAATGTAAACCACATCTGGTTCACACTTACATTGTCAGACTGGAGGGAATGGATTCTGTCGAATAGGAATGCGCCAAGCAAATTTTTATCTGCTTTTCTTTGAATATGTATGTGTTATGTTTATTTTTGGTGGATTTGAATGTTATGGTATTCAGTCCTCCTACAAGAACCTTGTGGTCACTAAACCCTGTATCCATCAGGATGCTCCCTTTTTGTTCAGGATTACTTTTTACTACAGGTATAGTTTCGCATCCATTTACACTTTGATGGGTCCTGAACAAATTGTTCAAAATAAGTTTCTGAGATAGCATTCAGTACAATTTTGGACAACGTTTTATGCCTATCACAGACTTCAGACATGTATTTCAGAGAATATAGTGAGGGTACATTTAAGTCACCATAAAGTGTAACTGTAAGATTAGGTACCTATTTGAGACAATACTCATGCTGTTCAGCAACTGTATCATCTGAGTTGGGAGGTCAATAAAAGGAAGCAATTATTAATAACCAAACTAATTCAAAGAACTATCTACTTCAATTTCACTACAAGGTAAAGTACTCCTGACAGCAATAAATACTTCACCACCAGTTGTATTTATTCTCTCCTTTCTAAACACCTCTAGGTCCTTTGTAAAACTTTTGACTGAACTTGTCGCTGGCTTTAGCCAGCTTTCAGTACCTATGTATAAAGATTCCACCTTCAGTGCTTTCTATTAGCACTAGGAGCTGTGGTTCTTTTCCAACTCAGCTATGGCAATTTACATTTACAGTATCAATTGTTGCTAGGCCTAACCTCATCCTGCACCCTTTTAGACTGATGTCTTTTCTGTTGTTTCCTGAGACCATCTAAGCTAAAAGAACTGCCCAGTCCCCTCCGTGCAGCCCCCGTTACACATGTAGCCATTTCTTGCGTATAGTGTATCCCTGACCTATTAAGCAGAAACAGAGAGAACCTTTCCCTCATCAGAAGTGACAACATCGTTCGTACTGACATGAGACACCACCTGCAGAGGGCTGCACCCTTGCTTCTTATGGCATCTGGAAGCACCCGTTTCACACATGGGATGACTCCTCCCAATATGCACACGTAGTGCACACTGGATTTCTTCTCCTTCTTGGCTGTCATTTCCTTAGGGGGCCTCATTATACACCTTATGTTGGAGCTTCCAACTACCAGTAAATCCATCCTGTGTGACTGCTTAGATTTTGCAGATTCAGAATTTTCCTCTGAAACACGGCAAGTGACTGCATCTGGCTCATCATGCCTATCTAAAACAGACAGTGCCTGAAACCTGTTGGTCAGGCAAACCAGAGATACCTTTCACTTGCCCCCCCCCCTCCCCCCACTCCACACCCCCACAGAAACTTTTTCACTGGCTGCTACACCTTGGAAAGACCTCACATTGAACCACAGGTGTGGGGTCAACCTCAGTGCGGGCAGTACCTCAATCAGAAGACATGGAACATTTCAGATGTCGCCTGGAGCTCTGAATGAAGGGTCACCAACAACGTAGCATTCACAGTCCCTATCCATTCTGAAAATGGCAGAAATATACTTTAGCTGCTTATTAACTCATGCAATCATGCCAGACAAAAACACAAACATGCAAGAAATTTAAGAGTTTTAATTAAATAGCACACAGGAAACTCCAAATTAGTCATTTCTTATTGGAAGCTGTGTCAATTCACAAATGAAATGGTGAGCTTCAGTGCATTGCTATAGGGACAAAAGCTACCACTCAACTGAAGAGAGTAACAACAGTAACTGGCTTCAAACAAAAACAAATGCCTGTCACAATGCAAACAGTGGTACTATGCACTATGTGGTCATTAAAGTAGTTTCATGCTTCACTGGTGCATGATCATCTTCACTATTATGGAGCTCAGATACCAAGTTGCAATCGTAGGACTCCCACTGGCCTCTTTTATCATCTGGTAAAGAAGTACTTAAGTTGTCTACCCTGTGAGTGGTGAGTGTTGTCAAATGACTCTTTAGACAGGGAATAGTGTGAGCACTGACAAAATGTATCAGGCACGCATTCTTCAAATTCACAGTCAAAGCGGCTTGTGTGATGAAATCTGCATCCAAAATTGGTTGAGCTATGTCATTTTACTCAAATGTCACCTTTCAATGTTCAGCAAGTCTGACATCAGACTCCAAAGTCTTGCGACCATTTAAGGGATCATACTAGCTTCTTTGGCATCAGAAGAATACATGGCCAGCAGTGGGCAGATATCCAATCCTGTTTCTATTAAAAAGCAGAGTCGGTGGCAAACAACCTCTGTGATATAGTAGAGTGTAGTCATGCTGGAGGTGACTGTGTCAGTGTCACACTGCAGCTGGCAGCCAACTGAGTAGTCCTACATGACTTGTGGATCACAGAGCATTGACAGGTTCTCTACAGTAGGCACTGTAGATGGAAGTCATGATCTGTTGCACCCAAACCAGATCACATTTGGTGTCTGTGTGCAAATATGGTTTTGTGCAACAGCCAAGGCAACTACAACACTGGGCACAAAGGCTTGGTGTGTATGCATGCTATCTGCAGCCATGGTTTGTACTTCAGAGATCTTCATGTGTGGTCATCAGGTGTAGGCAGCATTGTAGTGAAGCATCGACTTGTTGGATGGCCTGGCATGGATTGGCTGTCTTCAGTAGGCATGATGGTTACGGCGTATCCGCCATGGCATGTGAGTTGAGTGTAGTGTGCTTTCTATCAGCAACTTGGAGCAGCTGGTGTAATGCCTGTCCTTGGTGAGCAATTAAGGTTAGCTGAACTTATACCAACAGCTGTTGCCAGATGTATAGTAGCAAAGTGTCCAAAATGATATTGGCATAAATCATTCCATAAAAATGTCTGTAGAATTCAGATGGTGTCTTGCCGCCATTCCTCTCATGGTAAAGGATCTACATAGGCATTTAATACGTTGGTTTGGTGCACTGTGGGATCCGTGCCATTTCGAGAGCATTTTAGGCATGTTGGAGAGGGGAATGTAAGATAATATGAAGGTTGTTCAAAAAGAATCTGACATTTTTTATTGTTGAAACCAACAATGGTATCGGGGTGTGCACTGTCCATGTTTGTAGGTGTATGTAGTAGGTATTCCTGAGTTTCTTCATGACTGTGGAAACCAACAGTTACTTCCCAGCTGTTGACAAGTGAACACATGTAAGTGGTAGTCATCAGATTTTGTGTTGTGGGCAAAATGATAGAAAAAGTGGAACAAAATTCTTGCATCAAATTTTGTGTTGAGCTTCGCAGTTCTCAAGTTGAAATAATACAAAATATTCAAGTGTATGGGAATGAAGCAATGGGTACCATACAGTTAAAGGAGTGGTACAATCACTTCATAGCTGCCTGCTCGTCAGTGAAGAGTGAAGCACCATCAGGCAGGCCCTCGACACCCACATATGAGGTTGTTATTGTCACATAAGGACCATGGTAATGCAGGATAGACAAATTATGATCAGAGCACTCGACAAGGTTAAAATTAGCATTGAATCCATTCCCTCCATGTTAATGGAACATTTGGACCTCAGGAGGATTTTAGCAAAATTTTTGCCAAAGTCTCTAACAACTGAGTAGAAGCAACTTTGGAGATCACACAGGACAAGCTGGGTACTGTGAACAGTAATCCCAACTTTCTTAACACAGCAATCACTTGTAATGAGTCCTGGGTTTATGAGTATGACCCAGAAACAAAGTTCCAGTCACCACAGTGGGAGCATCCACCATTCCTGAGATCCGAAAAAGTGAGGCAGGTCTGCAGAGATGTGAATTTTTTTTTACTCCAGTGGCATCATCTATCATGAGTACACCCTAGAAACTATTGATCTCAGTAAGGAGTACTACCAAAAGATCCTGCATCACCTTCGTCAAGCAGTATAGATGCAAACAGCCAGAATTGAAGGGGTGGGGAGGGGGCAGCAAATAGTAGGCACCTTCACCACTATAATTCACCCACTCATTGTTCTTAATTAATTTGAAGTTTTTTGGCTTATGAGCCCGCCTACACCCCTGATGTAGCACCAAGTAACTTCAGGTTTTTCCCTTAACTGAAAAAGACTTCAAAAAGGGACCAGATTTCAGAACAGGAAAGACATTATGGAGAATTTGATGGAGCACCTGTGCACCTCACCAAAAGTCTTTCCAGCGATGCTTCCAGCATTGGCGGGAGAGATGTTTAGAAGCTGAAAGAGACTACTTTGAAATTGACTAGTGTCAAACAGTTGTATCTGAATAAAGATTGATTATCCACAAGAACACAGTTTCCTTTTCAGGATCTTCAATTATATAGGGACACTACTGTGTACATATAAAACACATACACAAATGATCAGTATGGTAATATTTACCTTTATTACACACCCCTAAAAATCCTAATGGGAACACACTAGAAAGATCCAAGAGCATAAAAAGTTAAAGAAACGCAGGACGTTTCACAATCGATTAGTCAATAATGTCACTCCCACAGGGCTGTAGTTGATATCATTCCTGTACACACATTTCAGTGTTTCAATCACTTGGTTTGTTACAATTAATTAGAAGAAAGAACCTGCACATCTGCCAGAATGGAAGAAATTAATCCAATTAATGAAGCATGAGAACAATGTAGTTTACCTACTATAAACTTTCTACCTCTTTTATCTTAGCTAAGTTAACTCTTACAGTAATATGATAAAAGAAACACACATTTGAGAGTTTGTTGTTGCATGCTCTGACAAACAACTACTGTGGAAAGTGCTTAGATTGTGTACGTTTTTCAGATTTATTTCTGAAAGATTGTAATTATCACAAGTACAATATCTTCACATGAAATGCAACATTTAAAGGTATTAGGGATTGCTGTAACAACAACAAAATAAAATATCACTCATATTATACTTGAATATAATAGAGGGAAACATTCCACGTGGGAAAAATATATCTAAAAACAAAGATGATGAGACTTACCAAACAAAAGCACTGGCAGGTCAATAGACACACAAACATACACACAAAATTAAGCTTTCGCAACCAACGGTTGCTCCCTCAGGAAAGAGGGAAGGTGAGGGAAAGACGAAAGGATGTGGGTTTTAAGAGAGAGGGTAAGGAGTCATTCCAATCCCGGGAGCGGAAAGACTTACCTTAGGGGGAAAAAAGGACAGGTACACACACACACACACACACACACACACACACACACACACACACACACATCCATCCGCACATACACCTACACAGACACAAGCAGACATTTGTAAAGCCAAAGAGTTTGGGCAGAGATGTCAGTTGAGGCGGAAGTAAAGAGGCAAAGATGTTGTTGAAAGACAGGTGAGGTATGAGTGGCAGCAACTTGAAATTAGCGGAGATTGAGGCCTGGCGGATAACGAGAAGAGAGGATATACTGAAGGGCAAGTTCCCATCTCCGGAGTTCTGACAGGTTGGTGTCAGTGGGAAGTATCCAGATAACCTGGATGGTGTAACACTGTGCCAAGATGTGCTGGCCGTGCACCAAGGCATGTTTAGCCACAGGGTGATCCTCATTACCAACAAACACTGTCTGCCTGTGTCCATTCATGCGAATGGACAGTTTGTTGCTGGTCATTCCCACATAGAAAGCTTCACAGTGTAGGCAGGTCAGTTGTTAAAACACGTGGGTGCTTTCACACGTGGCTCTGCCTTTGATCGTGTACACCTTCCGGGTTACAGGACTGGAGTAGGTGGTGGTGGGAGGGTGCATGGGACAGGTTTTACACTGGGGGTGGTTACAAGGGTAGGAGCCAGAGGGTAGGGAAGGTGGTTTGGGGATTTCATAGGGATGAACTAAGAGGTTACGAAGGTTAGGTGGATGGCGGAAAGACACTCTTGGTGGAGTGGGGAGGATTTCATGAAGGATGGATCTCATTTCAGGGCAGGATTTGAGGAAGTCGTATCCCTGCTGGAGAGCCACATTCAGAGCCTGATCCAGTCCCGGAAAGTATCCTGTCACAAGTGGGGCACTTTTGGGGTTCTTCTGTGGGAGGTTCTGGGTTTGAAGGGATGAGGAATTGGCTCTGGTTATTTGCTTCTGTACCAGGTCGGGAGGGTAGTTGCGGGATGCAAAAGCTGTTTTCAGGTTGTTGGTATAATGGTTCAGGGATTCCGGACTGGAGCAGATTCGTTTGCCACGAAGACCTAGGCTGTAGGGAAGGGACCGTTTGATGTGGAATGGGTGGCAGCTGTCATAATGGAGGTACTGTTGTTTGTTGGTGGGTTTGATGTGGACGGACGTGTGAAGCTGGCCACTGGACAGATGGAGGTCAATGTCAAGGAAAGTGGCATGGGATTTAGAGTAGGACCAGGTGAATCTGATGGAACCAAAGGAGTTGAGGTTGGAGAGGAAATTCTGGAGTTCTTCTTCACTGTGAGTCCAGATCATGAAGATGTCATCAATAAATCTGTACCAAACTTTGGGTTTGCAGGCCTGGGTAACCAAGAAGGCTTCCTCTAAGCGGCCCATGAATAGGTTGGCGTACGAGGGGGCCATCCTGGAAGCGGCGTACATAAATATTCCGCACGTCCAGGGCCTTGCTGCGATGGAGCACTTCCTTTCATGCCGATCACCTGCCACCCTACCTAAAACCTCTTTCCTCATTACCTTAGCCAGCTTCATCCTGACCCACAACTTCTTCACTTTTGAAGGCCAGACCTACCAACAATTAAAGGGAACAGCCATGGGTACCAGGATGGCCCCCTCATACGCCAACCTATTCATGGGCCGCTTAGAGGAAGCCTTCTTGGTTACCCAGGCCTGCAAACCCAAAGTTTGGTACAGATTTATTGATGACATCTTCATGATCTGGACTCACAGTGAAGAAGAACTCCAGAATTTCCTCTCCAACCTCAACTCCTTTGGTTCCATCAGATTCACCTGGTCCTACTCTAAATCCCATGCCACTTTCCTTGACGTTGACCTCCATCTGTCCAAAGGCCAGCTTCACACGTCCGTCCACATCAAACCCACCAACAAGCAACAGTACCTCCATTATGACAGCTGCCACCCATTCCACATCAAACGGTCCCTTCCCTACAGCCTAGGTCTTCGTGGCAAACGAATCTGCTCCAGTCTGGAATCCCTGAACCATTACACCAACAACCTGAAAACAGCTTTTGCATCCCGCAACTACCCTCCCGACCTGGTACAGAAGCAAATAACCAGAGCCACTTCCTCATCCCTTCAAACCCAGAACCTCCCACAGAAGAACCCCAAAAGTGCCCCACTTGTGACAGGATACTTTCCGGGACTGGATCAGACTCTGAATGTGGCTCTCCAGCAGGGATACGACTTCCTCAAATCCTGCCCTGAAATGAGATCCATCCTTCATGAAATCCTCCCTACTCCACCAAGAGTGTCTTTCCGCCATCCACCTAACCTTCGTAACCTCTTAGTTCATCCCTATGAAATCCCCAAACCACCTTCCCTACCCTCTGGCTCCTACCCTTGTAACCGCCCCCAGTGTAAAACCTGTCCCATGCACCCTCCCACCACCACCTACTCCAGTCCTGTAACCCGGAAGGTGTACACGATCAAAGGCAGAGCCACGTGTGAAAGCACCCACGTGATTTACCAACTGGCCTGCCTACACTGTGAAGCTTTCTATGTGGGAATGACCAGCAACAAACTGTCCATTCGCATGAATGGACACAGGCAGACAGTGTTTGTTGGTAATGAGGATCACCCTGTGGCTAAACATGCCTTGGTGCACGGCCAGCACATCTTGGCACAGTGTTACACCATCCGGGTTATCTGGATACTTCCCACTGACACCAACCTGTCAGAACTCCGGAGATGGGAACTTGCCCTTCAGTATATCCTCTCTTCTCGTTATCCGCCAGGCCTCAATCTCCGCTAATTTCAAGTTGCCGCCACTCATACCTCACCTGTCTTTCAACAACATCTTTGCCTCTTTACTTCCGCCTCGACTGACATCTCTGCCCAAACTCTTTGGCTTTACAAATGTCTGCTTGTGTCTGTGTAGGTGTATGTGCGGATGGATATGTGTGTGTGTGTGCGAGTGTATACCTGTCCTTTTTTCCCCCTAAGGTAAGTCTTTCCGTTCCCGGGATTGGAATGACTCCTTACCCTCTCCCTTAAAACCCACATCCTTTCGTCTTTCCCTCACCTTCCCTCTTTCCTGACGAAGCAACCGTTGGTTGCGAAAGCTTAATTTTGTGTGTATGTTTGTGTTTGTTTGTGTGTCTATCGATCTGCCAGTGCTTTTGTTTGGTAAGTCTCATCATCTTTGTTTTTAGTCATATTATACTTGGTTTGATATGCAATGTAAGCAGTGACTAAACAGAATACATTACTTAATACCATGCCGATTGTTTCAACAAGTTCAGTGTGAGCTGGAGTACGAAGCATTCATAATTCATGAGTGTAATGCGTAAGCATAGTGGTTAGCATAGGAACCTGATGGGCAGAAGGTCAAACATTCTAATTTCCTCAACTGCAGGAAAGATTTTAATTTTTCTAAATCTAATCAAAAGACTTTGTGGCATCGATAGGTCATATCAACCACGATCAACATCATCTTTGGACTCGGATTGCTCTGCCGAGCCTCCATGTTAGTTTTTAGTTCTGTTCTGTATCGCAAGCTGTCTACACATATATGACTTACTGCAAAATATATGTATATGTGGAATTTAATGGGGATAGTTATTGCATTCAACCAATAGTCATATCCCATTCCTGTACTGGTTACCCCAAAGTTTCTACGTCTTCTGCAACGGGTGTTGTAAATCAACAGGTTATGTGCACGACACTACGGCTACCTCACCCAATGCTTTGTTCGAAGATTTGGAAGCACAACTACTATCGCTGGACATCTTCACATTCCTTCGCCAATGACCAATTCTATATTAATTAACAGTGATTCGCAATCTCCAGCCACGTTAACTTCAAACTTTGTCACTTTACAAGAGTCGAGTGCTACGCCGCTAACACAAGCAATGGACTTGGGTTTCGTGTTGCTGGACTGTGCTCTCTAACATGTTGGTGTGAAGTAAATAATATTCAGAAATGTGTACCTATAGTGATAAAGTGTATAATGCTCAAACTGATCTTCATTTGCACATGTACTTTGACTCTCAACGGACTGCAACAACAGTTACTGTCGTGCCATGTGCAGCACCGCCGTTATTGCAAAATGCACCCGGCCACTTTCAACCATGACCTGTTCTGGTTTTGCCTCACTGGCAAACTAATCAAGAACATTTTAGTGCACACAATTCTCCATGCTCACTTAATAAGAACTTAAACTTTGGTCATACGAGTTACCGACCTCACCCCTGCCCCCCATTGCAGGGGGCCCCGTTTCGGTCGCTCAGCCACTCACCTCTCCCACAGCACTGCCTGTGTCTGCCATGCTGGCTTTCCACATTATGTCCAGGGTGGGGCAATTCAATTCAGTACCTTAATCTCTGGTCCAGTTTACAGGACCCCCGCAAGTATTGCACAACCAGTCATTCCCACAGTACCGACCGTGCCAGCTGTGTCATGTTTTCGGACAATGCAACCCGCCATTGCTACAGACGTGCTTGTCAGTAACACACCTATGCCTACTGTGCCAGTCTGCTGCACAGCCTCTCCTACCACGGACCAGCCAGTTTGCCAAGGGTCACCAAAGCCACCTTCGACCCCTCCCCCTGGTTGTCTGCCAAAGCTGCCTCCTTTATATGAGGACAACCCTGTATCATGGTTTGCGCTTGTTGAGCATCTTTTTGAGTTGCACCATGTGACCAATGACAACTCTAAATTCCAGTGACTCCTCACGCACCTCCATGAACATTCAGACTTAATTTGTGATCTACTCCTCCCTCCACCAAAGTATGAGTTTGCGAAGAAAATGATCATGGACGACTCGCCTGCTCACCACAAGAACTAATCATCAAGATTTTGTACAAGGAACACCTGGGAGACCAAACTCCATCACAACTCTGGCACTGCCTTTGGTTGCTCATGAGTGAGCATACAATGCCGGACGTCACTCTGTGGGCAGTATGGTCCGCAAAATTGCCAACTGACCTACAGATCCACCTGCTACTGCACTCCTTCGAGTCAATCAGCTGTCATCTCCACATCACAGACCAGCTGTACACATTGCTATGACAACACCAACCAGCTCATCACTCACCGCTGGTCGGTACAATTGCTCCTGTTTACTGGCTGGCCGTCTGCTGGCAGAGGCAGAGCTCGCTCCACATCCGCACTTTCTACACCGCCTGGCAGTTTCCGCTCGCTTTCTCCACCGTCTGAATATTCCAGCATCACCCATGCTCCATACATGCCAGTATACACACCAAAACAATTCAACAAGAACAAGCCTCCTCTGCTGCCGCAGCCACCACCACCATCACCATCAGTCCAGCTGAGCGGTTGTTTATACGTGACTGAGATTTTGTCACGGCTCATTTTCCTGGTCGACACTGGTGCTGACGTGTCCATCATACTTGCATCGATGGCTCCCCCCGTCTGTCAATGCAGCAACGTTACAAACCTCAGGCTCTGTCAAAGTTACGGTACACCTATCTCCTTCTCTGTGTTTTCCGTGGACTTTCTACATTGCTGACCTTGATGGACCAATTCTCAGTAGGGATTTTTTGTCCCATTACAAACTCTCTCCAAACGTGGTTCAGGGCTCGGTGCTACACCATCCCATGGAGGTGGAGTGACTGGCAGCAGGTCCCCCTCGTAGTCGGTTAACCAGCAGGGGTGGATGATGTGTTGACCAGCCCGAGAGCAGGCGTGTGGAACGGCCTGGGGTGTGGTGCAGGCGTGTCCACCCCGTACACAGATCAAGCCGTCTGACGAGATGAACATGCGGATTTCTGACAGGTCGTACTCACGGGGGAGGGACAGGCTATGCATCACACTGACATTTAACTGCCTCTTGGATGGCAAGGCCGCAGTGTCTGTTAGGAGCATGACCACAAGGTCATCGAAGGTGACGATCGACACATCGTCCACACGGTGTGGTGGCACACTGCAGCAGAGGTTGAATGTAGGAGAGTGAGTCTCTGCAGACAGTGAAGTGGCAGCGAAACCTGCACATGGGGTGGATGGCAACATGCCTGGAAAACCTGCGAATGGTGATGATGAATCATAGGTTGGAGAAAACAGCATCGTGGTATGAGAGAAAGCATTTTCAGGCTCCATGGTGGAAGAGAGGGTCCGACTGAGACGGCAAAGGGGTGTCGGAGTTGACGAAAGCAGGTTTGAGTCTGTGCAATGAAACAGTTTGAGGATGATCTTTAACCATAATGTTAAACGTTGTCTCGCTCCCCCCCCCCCCCCCGCCCCCCCCCCCCCCCCCCCCCCCCCGTCCCGAAGTACTTTAAAGGGGCCAAGGTAGGGTGATTGCAGGGGATGTCTAATGGAATCATCCCTGAGCATAACATGGGAGCAAGTGTTGAGTGAAGTTGGCACATAAGTATCCAGTGGGGAATGGCTGATAGGTGGGTGTAGCCATGCATGTTTGAAGTGAGTGCACATATTACTAATGAAATCTGGGGAGGGGGGGAAAATCCTCGGATGCTTGAGGCAGGATAAGTTCCCCTGGTAGGACTGGGTTCTCCCCGAAAACGAATTCAGAGATGGTTCCATGGTTTAAAGGTCAAACGGAGACCGAGTAACACCCATGGAAGCACCTCAGGCCAGAGGCAGTCATGGCATGTGAGGGCAGTTTTGAGGGTGCGGTGCCACTGTTCAACTAACCCGTTGCTTTGCGGGTGGGAATGTCAAACTAGCCTAGTGGAGAGAAGGTGTGGTGGCCGATTTTGTTGTGTTGACAGGAGACGCAGCTGCGTGCTCAGGTCTGACAGCCCATTTAATATTTTTCCGAATGAAATGCTTGGATACAAGCCATGTGGTGGTGCGGACGTCAGCGTGAGTGAGGTTATGCAAGGCGCGAAGGTTTGCCGGTGCAATGTGAGTGGGAGCAACAGCCGCACGATGCTAGTAGAAGATCACACCACACCTCGTCCAAAATGCCAGGGAACTTGGCTTTGGTAAACACAAGAGATGAAACTTCCTGGCAGATTAAAACTGTGTGTCGGACCAGGACATGAACTTGGGACCTTTGCCTTTCACGGGCAACTGCTCTACCAACTGAGCTATCCAAGCACGACTCACAACCCGTCCTCACAGCTTTAATTCTGCCAGTACCTCATCTCCTACCTTCCAAACTTTACAGCTCTCCTGCATACCTTGCAGAACTAGCAATCCTGGAAGACAGGATACTGTGGAGACATGGCTTAGCCACAGCCTGGGGAATGTTTCTCATTCTCAACACAAGAGATGTTTGAGGATCTGTGAGGAGAGCTTGAGATTCCTCGTCAGAGGCATGGAGAGCGGCCAGGTTGGATAAGTCGATGATGTGTGAGACAGTATTGATCCACAAGAAAAAATCAGTGGGGTTGTTCTCTGTGCATTTGATGTAGCGAATGTCTGTTGTGAATTGAGAGACTAAATCAAAGTGGCAGAAACGCTTAGGGGATGGGTCCTTGGGAGAGTTGCAGAAAGCGTCTGCTCGTGGTTTGTGATCAGTAAGGATGAAGAAAGAACGACCCTCGACGTCGGGGTGAAAGTATTTGACGGCTTCATAGACTGCCAGAAGTTCCCTATCAAAAGCTGAATATTTCTTCTGAGCCGTAGACAGTTTTTTAGAGAAGAAATGAAGAGGAGAAACCATGTTGCCTTTGCGTTGCTGTAGTACTGCTCCCACCACGATGTCACTGGCATCTGTAGTGATGAACAACTCGGCTGATGGGTCAGGCTCACGGCGAGAGCTAAGGAAGTTTTTAGAGCCTTGAAGGCCTTCAGCATAGGTTCAGTCCAGCGAACTGGTTTAAGGCCTGAAGTCTGTTTGCCTGACAGCGAGTCTGTCAGCAGGGCCTGCACACGGCGGCGGCAGAAGGCAGATGCCGACGGTAGTAATTTGTTGTACCCAAGAAACCTCAGAGTTCTTTGTAAGTAGCCGGAGGCGGCAGAGATGCGATGGCCCGCACGTGGGATTTGGGAGGCTGTATTCCATCTGTGTAGACGGTGTAACCCAAAAATGTGACAGAAGACTGGCGTAATTGGCATTTGTCCTTGTTGACCTCTACACCATTGGAGTTCAAGGTCTGGAGGACCTTAGGTAAATGATTTTGTGTTCCTCAGCTGAGTTGCTGGAAATGAGTATGTCATCCAGATAAGCAAAGCAAAACTCGAACTGAGCCGATGAAACGTTGCCATGTTTGTGCTGCATTGATAGGTCGTATCAACTGTGATTAACACCATCTTTGGACTCTGATTGCTCTGCCGAGCCTCCATGTTAGTTTTTAGTACTGTTCTATATCGCGAGCTGTGTACACATATATGACTTACTGCAAAATATATCTCTATGTGAAATTTAATGGGGATAGTTATTGCATCCAACCAATAATCATATCCCGTTCCCATAACATTGATTATAATTCTTTTTTACAATTAATTGGTTTAAATGTAACTTTTTAATTTCTAACATTTTGCCGCATCATTTTTATCATCGTTTTTTTTTTTTTTTTTTTTTTTTTCTTCCTTATCATTCTTTGTTTTCATTTTAAATCTGTTTTTGTCACCTATAATCTGCAACCAAGTGCCAACGAGGACTGCTTATTGGTTGGTAGTACAGAATCCTGTGTAGCCAGGGATAGTGAGGATAGATTCAGGTCACCAATGACAGCTATAAATTACACTTTGCTTTTACCACTAAAACTGAAATTTTGCTGCAGAACATGGCTATGGAAACTAATATATTATGAAATTTTTCTGTCTTGTGTTTTCTCATAGTGGTTAGCCATAAACACCATGAACAAAGAAATGGCAAATCTAGATCAGCTGCAGATTGTTGATCGCAATTTTCTTGGATACATCATGAGGATGTGGTTAGATTAGTACCCGAGTTTAAATTCAGGGCTACAAAACCCATCATCTGCTGCAGTTCAGTTGTTGGTCACCTAAAAATCAGCTGTCAACAGAGCATCTCCCATTTCCATCATATCTCGAAGCAGCTGTTTCCAAAAATGCTCCATGTTACACATTAACAGCATTTTTAAAGTGACCTGCCATGTTTGTGTATCATTTATAACCAAGTAGTATCTGGCAGTGGAAGTGGAAACACTGTTGTGGCAAATTACAGATGTCAACTATCAAGTAATTTTGATCAGGCTATAGTTCTCAAGCAATTCTTGTGAAGTTCATAAGAAATGGCATGGCAGTGTGTGTCACTGCATGCTAGTAGATTGACAATTGTGCCGGGGTTGTTATTTGAAGTCTATGCTGACAATAGACATTGGCTTGCTGTGCTTGTAACTTTTATATCTCAGGTTTCATTCAAATGAAGTTGTGGTTCATATCAGAATGGATGCATGAAAACAAAAGTCATGGTCTTGGGGCTGGCAATACTTTATGGTGGATGGAGATAACATTTGTTGCAAGATTTCAAGGATTTAGTCAAAGACAGGGTGTGGGGGTTTCAGACTCTTCTATCATCCAAACGCAATTACACAGAACCTGGTTGCCCTATCATTAAATAGAAAAATATTTTGATTTTTAATCATGCAACAAAAACAGGATATGCAGTATTGATGGTGAACAAGTCCACTGATCAGTTCAGTTCTTACTTACAGCTGAATTTAATGTAAGATGTTCTGGTGTTTATTGTTTTTGTGCAGTGTGCTGTTGTGATAACTTTTCATTATCGATAAACTTGTAACAAACAAGATGAAGGAAACCAATTTTGATTCATATACCAGCATTACAGTAAGTGAAAAACTTGTACACACTACTATAACACCCTAATTACCCCTCGGTAGTAGTTTAATATTAGCACTGGAATCTTTATTTAGAGACAGTAGAACTCTGGGGTTGCAATATTTTAGTATTTCACAAGGCAGCAGAGCAGTAAACATCAATAGGAATAATGTTGTTGTGGTCTTCAGTCCTGAGACTGGTTTGATGCAGCTCTCCATGCTACTCTATCCTGTGCAAGCTTCTTCATCTCCCAGTAACTACTGCAACCTACATCCTTCTGAATCTGCTTAGTGTATTCATCTCTAGGACTCCGCCTACGATTTTTACCCTCCACGCTGCCCTCCAATACTAAATTGGTGATCCCTTGATGCCTCAGAACATGTCCAACCAACCGATCCCTTCTTCTAGTCAAGTTATGCCACAAATTTCTCTTCTCCCCAATCCTATTCAATACCTCCTCATTAGTTATGTGATCTACCCATCTAATCTTCAGCATTCTTCTGTAGAACCACATTTCAAAAGCTTCTATTCTCTTCTTGTCCAAACTACACTCCTGGAAATTGAAATAAGAACACCGTGAATTCATTATCCCAGGAAGGGGAAACTTTATTGACACATTCCTGGGGTCAGATACATCACATGATCACACTGACAGAACCACAGGCACATAGACACAGGCAACAGAGCATGCACAATGTCGGCACTAGTACAGTGATATATCCACCTTTCGCAGCAATGCAGGCTGCTATTCTCCCATGGAGACGATCGTAGAGATGCTGGATGTAGTCCTGTGGAACGGCTTGCCATGCCATTTCCACCAGGCGCCTCAGTTGGACCAGCGTTCGTGCTGGACGTGCAGACCGCGTGAGACGACGCTTCATCCAGTCCCAAACATGCTCAATGGGGGACAGATCCGGAGATCTTGCTGGCCAGGGTAGTTGACTTACACCTTCTAGAGCACGTTGGGTGGCACGGGATACATGCGGACGTGCATTGTCCTGTTGGAACAGCAAGTTTCCTTGCCGGTCA
This sequence comes from Schistocerca cancellata, assembly GCF_023864275.1. Taxonomy (NCBI): domain Eukaryota; kingdom Metazoa; phylum Arthropoda; class Insecta; order Orthoptera; family Acrididae; genus Schistocerca; species Schistocerca cancellata. Next base: position 440,219,154 of record NC_064628.1, on the reverse strand, counting down.
GGAATGGTAGAACGATGGGTTCGATGACGGTTTGGATGTACCGTGCACTATTCAGTGTCCCCTCGACGATCACCAGTGGTGTACGGCCAGTGTAGGAGATCGCTCCCCACACCATGATGCCGGGTGTTGGCCCTGTGTGCCTCGGTCGTATGCAGTCCTGATTGTGGCGCTCACCTGCACGGCGCCAAACACACATACGACCATCATTGGCACCAAGGCAGAAGCGACTCTCATCGCTGAAGACGACACGTCTCCATTCGTCCCTCCATTCACGCCTGTCGCGACACCACTGGAGGCGGGCTGCACGATGTTGGGGCATGAGCGGAAGACGGCCTAACGTTGTGCGGGACCGTAGCCCAGCTTCAAGGAGACGGTTGCGAATGGTCCTCGCCGATACCCCAGGAGCAAAAGTGTCCCTAATTTGCTGGGAAGTGGCGGTGCGGTCCCCTACGGCACTGCGTAGGATCCTACGGTCTTGGCGTGCATCCGTGCGTCGCTGCGGTCCGGTCCCAGGTCGACGGGCACGTGCACCTTCCGCCGACCACTGGCGACAACATCGATGTACTGTGGAGACCTCACGCCCCACGTGTTGAGCAATTCGGCGGTACATCCACCCGGCCTCCCGCATGCCCACTATACGCCCTCGCTCAAAGTCCGTCAACTGCACATACGGTTCACGTCCATGCTGTCGCGGCATGCTACCAGTGTTAAAGACTGCGATGGAGCTCCGTATGCCACGGCAAACTGGCTGACACTGACGGCGGCAGTGCACAAATGCTGCGCAGCTAGCGCCATTCGACGGCCAACACCGCGGTTCCTGGTGTGTCCGCTGTGCCGTGCGTGTGATCATTGCTTGTACAGCCCTCTCGCAGTGTCCGGAGCAAGTATGGTGGGTCTGACACACCGGTGTCAATGTGTTCTTTTTTCCATTTCCAGGAGTGTATTTATCGTCCATGTTTCACTTCCATACATGGCTACACTCTATACAAATACTCTCAGAAACGACTTCCTCACACTTAAATCTATACTCGATGTTAACAAATTTCTCTTCTTCACAAACGCTTTCCTTGCAATTGCCAGTCTACATTTTATATCCTCTCTACTCCGACCATCATCAGTTATTTTGCTCCTCAAATAGCAAAACTCCTTTACTACTTTAAGTGTCTCATTTCCTAATCTAATTCCCTCAGCATCACCCGACTTAATTTGACTACATACCATTATCCTTGTTTTTATTTTGTTGGTATTCATCTTATACCCTCCTTTCAAGACACTGTCCATTCCGTTCAACTGCTTTTCCAAATCCTGTGCTGTCTCTGACAGAATTACAATGTCATCAGCGAACCTTGAAGTTTTTATTTCTTCTCCATGGATTTTAATACCTACTCCGAATTTTTCTTTTGTTTCCTTCACTGCTTGCTCAATATACAGATTGAATAACATTAGGGATAGGCTACAACCCTGTCTCACTCCCTTCCCAACCACTGCTTCTCTTTCATGTCCCTCAACTCTTATAACTGCCATCTGGTTTCTGTACAAATTGTAAATAGCCTTTCGCTCCCTATATTTTACCCCTGCCACCTTCAGAATTTGAAAGAGAGTATTCCAGTCAACATTGTCAAAAACTTTCTCTAAGTCTACAAATGCTAGAAACGTAGGTTTGCCTTTCCTTAATCTAGCTTCTAAGATAAGTCGTAGGGTCAGTATTGCTTCACGTGTTCCAATATTTCTACGGAATCCAAACTGATCTTCCCTGAGGTCGGCTTCTACTAGTTTTTCCATTAGTCTGTAAAGAATTCGCGTTAGTATTTTGCAGCCGTGACTTATTAAACTGATAGTTCGGTAATTTTCACATCTGTCAACACCTGCTTTCTTTGGGATTGGAATTATTATATTCTTCTTGAAGTCTGTGGGTATTTCGCCTGTCTCATATATCTTGCTCACCAGATGGTAGAGTTTTGTCAGGACTGGCTCTCCCAAGGCTGTCAGTAGTTCTAATGGAATGTTGTCTACTCCCAGGGCCTTGTTTCGACTCAGGTCTTTCAGTGCTCTGTCAAACTCTTCACGCAGTATCATATCTCCCATTTCATCTTCATCTACATCCTCTTCCATTTCCATAATATTGTCCTCAAGTACATTGCCCTTGTATAGACCCTCTATATACTCCTTCCACCTTTCTGCTTTCCCTTCTTTGCTTAGAACTGGGTTTCCATCTGAGCTCTTGATATTCATACAGGTGGTTCTCTTTTCTCCAAAGGTCTCTTTAATTATCCTGTAGGCAGTATCTATCTTACCCCTTGTGAGATAAGCATCTACATCCTTGCATTTGTCCTCTAGCCATCCCTGCTTAGCCATTTTGCACTTCCTGTCGATCTCATTTTTGAGACGTTTGTATTCTTTTTTGCCTGCTTCATTTACTGCATTTTTGTATTTGCTCCTTTCATCAATTAAATTCATTATCTCTTCTGTTACCCAAAGATTTCTACTAGCCCTCGTCTTTTTACCTACTTTATCCTCTGCTGCCTTCACTACTTCATCCCTCAAAGCTACCCATTCTTCTTCTACTGTATTTGTTTCCCGCATTCCTGTCAATTGTTCCCTTATGCTCTCCTTGAAACTCTGTACAACCTCTGGTTCTTTCAGTTTATCCAGGTCCCATCTCCTTAGATTCCCACCTTTTTGCAGTTTCTTCAGTTTTAATCTACAGGTTATAACCAATAGATTGTGGTCAGAGTCCACATCTGCCCCTGGAAATGTCTTACAATTTAAAACCTGGTTCCTAAATCTCTGTCTTACCATTATATAATCTATTTAAAACCTGTCAGTATCTCCAGGCGTCTTCCATGTATACAACCTTCTATCATGATTCTTAAACCAAGCGTTAGCTATGATTAAGTTGTGCTCTGTGCAAAATTCTACCAGGCGGCTTCCTCTTTCATTTCTTAGCCCCAATCCATATTCACCTACTACGTTTCCTTCTCTCCCTTTTCCTACACTCGAATTCCAGTCACCCATGACTATTAAATTTTCATCTCCCTTCACTATCTGAATAATTTCTTTTATTTCATCATACATTTCTTCAATTTCTTCATCATCTGCAGAGCTAGTTGGCATATAAACTTGTACTACTGTGGTAGGCGTGGTCATCGTGTCTATCTTGGCCACAATAATGCGTTCACTATGCTGTTTGTAGTAGCTTACTCGCACTCCTATTTTTCTATTCATTATTAAACCTACTCCTGCATCACCCTTATTTGATTTTGTATTTATAACCCTGTATTCGCCAGACCAAAAGTCTTGTTCCTCCTGCCACCGAACTTCACTGTTTCGCACTATATCTAACTTTAACCTATCCATTTCCCTTTTTAAATTTTCTAACCTACCTGCCCAATTAAGGTATCTGACATTCCATGCTCCAATCCGTATAACGCCAGTTTTCTTTCTCCTGATAACGACGTCCTCCTGAGTAGTCCCCGCCCGGAGATCCGAATGGGGGACTATTTTACCTCCGGAATATTTTACCCAAGAGGACGCCATCATCATTAAACCATACAGTAAAGCTGCATGCCCTCGGGAAAAATTAGGGCCGTAGTTTCCCCTTGCTTTCAGCCGTTCGCAGTGCCAGCACAGCAAGGCTGTTTTGGTTAGTGTAACAAGGCTAGATCAGTCAATCCTCCAGACTGTTGCCCCTGCAACTACTGAAAAGGCTGCTGCCCCTCTTCAGGAACCTTAAGTTTGTCTGGCCTCTCAACAGATACCCCTTTGTTGTGGTTGCACCTATGGTACGGCTATCTGTATCGCTGAGGCATGCAAGCCTCCCCACCGACGGCAAGGTCCATGGTTCATGGGGGGAGGATAGGAATAATATCAAATTAAAATCAGTGCGTCCAAATAGATTTGGACTTGCCTGTGTTGCCCAAAAGTTGTGTCGATCAACAAATTATTGTCCAAACAGCAATGATTGCATTTCTATGACAAAATTTTTCAAAATTCTATTATTGGTAGCTCAAATGGTAAAATATCACCCAATGCGGTCACGTGGGTGTTACTCAATTATTACAACTAGTTACAATTCAGAACGATGGGGAAGAGATTGTGCAGGGTGAAAGGGGTATGTGATGACAGCACATTGTATATTTCATTTATTTCTCAAAGATTTTTTCAACAGGCTGCTTGGATTCATCAGAATCAACTGCATCCTGTATCCGTCCCCTTTGCTCCTTCATCTAAAATCTAATTATGTCATTGTAATACTATAGTAATATAATAGAGGGAAACATTCCACGTGGGAAAAATATATCTAAAAAGAAAGATGATGAGACTTACCAAACAAAAGTGCTGGCAGGTCGATAGACACACAAACAAACACAAACAAACATACACACAAAATTCTAGCTTTCGCAACCAACGGCTGCTTCATCAGGAAAGAGGGAAGGAGAGGGAAAGACGAAAGGATGTGGGTTTTTCGTCTTTCCCTCTCCTTCCCTCTTTGCTGACGAAGCAGCTGTTGGTTGCGAAAGCTAGAATTTTGTGTGTATGTTTGTGTTTGTTTGTGTGTCTATCGACCTGCCAGCGCTTTTGTTTGGTAAGTCTCATCATCTTTCTTTTTAGGTATAATACTATAGTAACTGAGTCTAGAATTGTGTGGTGCTTAAAATATGCATGAATTATGTGTAATCAAATGACTTAACATGCACAAGTAAAGGAAAAACATGGAATATCATAATTCCATCTTTTGTTGTGATGTATTTTATTTTATTTTTAAAAAACCTAAAACAACCAGATTTTCCAAATTTTTCCATCCACCAGGAGAGCTCTGCACATTGAGGCAGTGAGTTGAGTTGTGAATCTGTGGATTTGAGAGGTGAGTTGGTTCAAATCCATATGCTGGCAACCTTGACAGTGGTTTTCTGTCGTTTCTTCCCCATTTTCAATTTAGGCAAAAACTGTGACTGGTTCCTTACTATGGGCTGCTGCCAGTTCCTTCCAGATTCCATTCTCCTCTAACAAGATCCAATTCCCTAGAAGATGTAGCCTCTATGCTTAAATGAAAAGAGGTATGTGAAAGGTGAGCCGAACATCTATTTGGAGACTCCCGACACTAAAAGCCATATGATAACTAAATAGCAATCCATGTTTTCCTTATTTAGGCTTATGCGTTTATCTGTCAGGACATTCTGTTATGCAGAAAATGATATTTATACATTGCAAGAAATGAAAGATGTACACTTGGGGAAATGAGGAAATTTGGGATAGCATAAGGCCAAATAAGTCTAGATTCCTTGCATTTTCACAGCCAGAAATTGTTCTAGTTCTCTCTTGAATGGAACAATATCAGATCTGTTCATCCCAACAGCCCTGTCAATAATAATGATGGTGACCCAAACAATTTGCACTTGTCCATGCCTGATCACTTCCTCACTCAAATCCAGACTGAAAGAAGAAGTATGTAAAATGGCCTTAGAGGGTGAAGGGGGTTTGGAGCATGACTACTTTCTAGTGGCTTGCCAGAGATTATATCTCAACTTGGTGAAAACTGCCAGAGCACTGATGAATAAATTGGTTTATCCTTCTTTATGGAAATTCTATATTTTAAAGATCCTCCAGACATGTCTAGAGCCTGGAGTCTCATTGAACGGAGTAGAAATGTCTTCAGTGATGACCCCATCTTCAAAGCATGCCCCCATGAACAGAAACGATGTGTCTGGAGATTCCCTGGATGGCAGTGGAATACCAAACTGACCATCAACTGCCATGTGGCCTGACAACCAGAAGTGATGGTCTGGGTAGCAATTTCCTTTCCTAGCAGGACCACTTTGGTTGTCATTCATGACACCCTTACCACACAGCAGTTCATCGATGATATTCTGTGCCCCATTTTGTTGCCCTTCATGGTAATCCATTCTGGGCTTATATTTCAGCAAGATAATGACCACCTGCACCTGTTTGTCTTTGTGCTTGCCAAACTCTGCCTTGGCCAGCAAGGTTGCCAGATCTCTCCCCAATTGAGAACGTTTGGAGCATTTGGGCAGGGCTCTCCAGTCAGCTCAGGATTTTGACATTCTAACATGCCAATTGGACAAAAAGTAGCACAATATCCTTCCGGAGGATGTCCAACAACTTTGTCAATTAATTCCAAGCCGAATAACTGCTTGCATAAAGGCTATAGGAGGACCAACGCATTACCGACTTGCTCAATTAGTGAAGCTCTTCTCTTTTGCACACGTACATCACATCTACTGATTTCCGTCCCATTCTGATAATTCCTGTGTAGTGCGCCTTTTCTTCTTAGAGGATGTTTTCAGCTAAATTGGGTAACTATGTTTATAGTTCGCCTGTTGATGTCATGTGAACCTAACTGATACACAAGACATCCGCATAAAGATTTGAGTGACTTAGCTATAAACTAAATGTTTTTAAATATAGTTAAAAATATCCAAATGATTATTTTTATTCAGTCTTTTGTTAAGTAGTTTTTATTGTTCTTCAGGTGATGTATTATTATCTTCAAACTGTAATGGTTTTCAGTTGTAGAAACAATGATACCAAAATTATTTTTTGTTACTTTTGTAGCAGTACTTATGTTGATTTAGGGAAAGGTTATTTAATTCTTGGTCAGACTACACTCCTGGAAATTGAAATAAGAACACCGTGAATTCATTGTCCCAGGAAGGGGAAACTTTATTGACACATTCCTGGGGTCAGATACATCACATGATCACACTGACAGAACCACAGGCACATAGACACAGGCAACAGAGCATGCACAATGTCGGCACTAGTACAGTGTATATCCACCTTTCGCAGCAATGCAGGCTGCTATTCTCCCATGGAGACGATCGTAGAGATGCTGGATGTAGTCCTGTGGAACGGCTTGCCATGCCATTTCCACCTGGCGCCTCAGTTGGACCAGCGTTCGTGCTGGACGTGCAGACCGCGTGAGACGACGCTTCATCCAGTCCCAAACATGCTCAATGGGGGACAGATCCGGAGATCTTGCTGGCCAGGGTAGTTGACTTACACCTTCTAGAGCACGTTGGGTGGCACGGGATACATGCGGACGTGCATTGTCCTGTTGGAACAGCAAGTTCCCTTGCCGGTCTAGGAATGGTAGAACGATGGGTTCGATGACGGTTTGGATGTACCGTGCACTATTCAGTGTCCCCTCGACGATCACCAGTGGTGTACGGCCAGTGTAGGAGATCGCTCCGCACACCATGATGCCGGGTGTTGGCCCTGTGTGCCTCGGTCGTATGCAGTCCTGATTGTGGCGCTCACCTGCACGGCGCCAAACACGCATACGACCATCATTGGCACCAAGGCAGAAGCGACTCTCATCGCTGAAGACGACACGTCTCCATTCGTCCCTCCATTCACGCCTGTTGCGACACCACTGGAGGCGGGCTGCACGATGTTGGGGCGTGAGCGGAAGACGGCCTAACGTTGTGCGGGACCGTAGCCCAGCTTCATGGAGACGGTTGCGAATGGTCCTCGCCAATACCCCAGGAGCAACAGTGTCCCTAATTTGCTGGGAAGTGGCGGTGCGGTCCCCTACGGCACTGCGTAGGATCCTACGGTCTTGGCGTGCATCCGTGCGTCGCTGCGGTCCGGTCCCAGGTCGACGGGCACGTGCACCTTCCGCCGACCACTGGCGACAACATCGATGTACTGTGGAGACCTCACGCCCCACGTGTTGAGCAATTCGGCGGTACGTCCACCCGGCCTCCCGCATGCCCACTATACGCCCTCGCTCAAAGTCCGTCAACTGCCCATACGGTTCACGTCCACGCTGTCGCGGCATGCTACCAGTGTTAAAGACTGCGATGGAGCTCCGTATGCCACGGCAAACTGGCTGACACTGACGGCGGCGGTGCACAAATGCTGCGCAGCTAGCGCCATTCGACGGCCAACACCGCGGTTCCTGGTGTGTCCGCTGTGCCGTGCGTGTGATCATTGCTTGTACAGCCCTCTCGCAGTGTCCGGAGCAAGTATGGTGGGTCTGACACACCGGTGTCAATGTGTTCTTTTTTCCATTTCCAGGAGTGTATTTAATTTTAAAGTTGCTTTGCATAATATTTGGAAAACATGTGTGATTCTGAAATAATTATAGAGGAAGACTTCTACAGACCATCATTTCATTTCATACTATGTATCTGTTCTACTGTGAAATGTCTTATTCGTAATGTCCTTGGAACAGTGAGTCCAACAGTCACAACTCTAACGTATTGGCAAATAAACATCATATAAACAACAACCTATATTGTCTATCTTAGAGGAGCTTATTTGCATTGAAGACTTATTTCAATTTATTAGACAATAGAGTAAAGTTATCACATTGCCAAATGCAGAAATATTTAAGCACACATTTGGGTATTTCATACATATACACTGATGAGCCAACACATTATGACCGCATGATTAATAGCTTGTTTGTCCATCTTTGAAATGAAATACTTCACTGATTCTGCATATTGGGGATTTGACAGTTTGTTGGGAGGTATGTGACATTAGATGTCTACACACAGATCACATAATTCGTGTAAATAACAGACTGCTGATTTGGATACTTGGTATTGGCGTGCAGTTGCACCCCAGATGGGTTCCGTAGGATTTACATCAGGCAAATTTGGTCACCAAGACATCAACATGAGTTCACTATAATTCTCCTCAAACCACTGTAGCGTGGTTCTGGCTCTGAGAGAAGACATTTATACTGCTGAAAGATGACATCAACTTCGGGGAAGACATCAAACATGAAGGGATGCAGGTGGTTTGCAGCTGTCAGCATGTCTTCCATTACTACCACAGGTCCCATGCAAGTGCAGGAAAACTTTTCCCATAGCATAATACTGTTCCCACCAGCCTACGTACATGGTGCACTGCACATTTTGAGCCGCTATTCACCTTGATGATGGCGTTTGTAGAGATGACCATTGACCTAGTGTAGCAAAAATGTGATTCACCTGAAGAGCTGACATGTTTCCGTCGATTGACAGTCGAATCCCGATGGTCCTGTTCCTATTGCAGTCATAATTGATTATGTTGTTGGGTCAACATGTGAACATGTAGGGGTGGCCTGCTGCGTTCAACACTGTATGATGAATGGTGCGCTCCGAAACACTTGTGTGTGCACCAGCATTGTCCTCTTTCGACAGAGATGCCACAGATCACCATCTGTTGTACATTACGGAACAGACAAACCTTCAAATCCAAAGTTCTGTGAAAAGTCATGGACCTCCAACCATTTGGTGCCTAGTAATAGTTTCACTGTCGTAACTGTTTCCATAGATGCTCATGATGACAGCATGTGACCATTCAATCAGCTTTGCCATTTTTGATACTCTCGTTCACAGGCTCTGCGTAATAAGAATCTGCTCTTTGCCAAAATCTCTTTTCCCCATTTACTGCCCTTATCGCTAAGGTGAACCCCCATCTGTGTCTGCTCCACTTACATACTTTTATTACTGCATCACATGCCCGCAACACCACCAGGCGGTATCCAACCTCGCAGTAGGTAGTGGTCATAATGTTTTGGCTTATCAGTGTGTGTGTGTGGGGGGGGGGGGGGGGGGTGATTAGATGTCTTAAATTACACAATTTCTCAAGCAATGAAATATCAACGTGCATGGATACAGAGGCTCAATCTTCTAACAATGTGAGTGTGGCAAAACACATTGTTTGTGTGTATCCATTCAGATCGCACAAAAAGGGAATTCCGTGCCCGAAGCAGTCCTCCAAAGTCGGATTTTTAAATCAGTCTCCAATAACATACAATCAAAACTCTCCAAGCTTTTGCACACTACAATATGTGATTTTATTGGACTAGTTTTTGAGCGAAACTTATATCCTTGCAGGAGCACTGATCTAAATCTTATGTTTTGCTTTGTAGAACGAATTCAACAACGAGAACTAGATGCAGTGCTAGTGGCCATGATCACAGAAGATTTTCAATCACTCCGATTGGAGTAGAGTACACTGGTTTTAGATGTTTTGTTGCACTGTTGGGCCCAAAATATGCGATACCAGATCGAAAAAAAAAAAAAGAAAATTATCAGAAAGAGACAGTACACGTGGAACTGAAAGACTTCTTTAATAACCAAAATTTGAACCTCGCTGAATTATGAGGCATATACGAACATATCTGGTCATTTCATTAACAGTAATTGGTGCTTGGAAGCCTCAGCTCTCGAGACATTCCGTTTCTCAGATAAGCACACAGCACGAAATTCGGAACATTGAAATGTTGTAAACGTCACGGCTGACAATTCCAATAACACGACCGCAGCCGTACAATTTAACCACATAATTACGCTACAGGTGTGTTGCAATGCACACACTACCAATTCAGTTGTGGAAAATTCTTTGAACAAGAACGGTGACTTTTGCATTGTGCGGGAAAACGTCAGAAAAACAGTTAGTTATTTTAAAACAAGTTGCAACACTAACGAACAGCTCTATGGGATCCAGAATGTAGAAACCTGAAAATTCAAGAAACCGAAACTCGACGGAAAAGTACGTTTTATACGCTACAACGCCTACTGGATCAGACAGAATACATTGCATTCCGTTTTATCATCTTTGTGTTCAGATATTCACAGCTAACGAATGGCGAATTGGCAACACGTGAAATCTCAACTGAAACTATACCTGTTTCGAAAGCTATTCCAATAATCAGCTAACCTTAATCGTATGCGAAAAATAGTGGGCTACCACGACGTGTGGGATTAATACAGAGTATAAGGAGTTGCTACCGTGCTCGGCCCAAGATTCGATACTTTGCCTTTTACAAATCTCTCATTCATTCAAACAATGTTGCTGCAAGACTAGTTTCAGAATCTACACACGTGAAAGGAACCTCAAGATCTATTCATTTGCCCACCAACGACTCTAGCCACGAGTACCATTTCGAACAAGTGGCTCTGAGCACTATGGGACTTAACTTCTGAGGTCATCAGTCCCCTAGAACTTAGAACTACTTAAATCTAACTAACCTAAGGACATCACACACATCCATGCCCGAGGCAGGATTCGAACCTGCGACCTTAGCGGTCGCGCGGTTCTAGACTGTAGCGCCTAGAACCGCTCGGCTACTCCGGCCGGCATTTCGAACAAAAAGGCTGTAGTTCATTAGGGCTTCGTTCAATAAAGAAGCTCCCGACAAAAATATGTCAAACGGCCGTGATGGTGTAGATCCGGAGTTCCAACGTTATTTTGAAGAACGGTGCATACACGCGTGCAGAATCCTATACAGTTCTGGAGGGAAAAGAAGAACAGTTACCCAGGTCTAGGTGTCGTGACAGAAAAAATCGCCCGATATATACAACTCTGGTCCCAGTGAGAAAAAAAAAATCCAAAACAGCATTACATATATAAAAACAAAGAAGCAGACTAAAAGCTAAATGGTATAAAATTATATTTCTAAACAAAAACCCATATTTAAATGTACATAAGTAGTTTCTGAATATAATAGATTATAGTATTTCTATTTAATTTAAGTATATATAGGTGCAGAATGCATAAGTTTTTTACAAAAAGTTTTTGTTTCGCGCGTCTTCTGAGGCATACAATACTTCAGTAAAAATTAATGAATTCCTTGCACGTACGGAAGACAACGACTACGGCTGCTGCGGCTCGTTGCTTCGCTGTAAAGTAAATTCGTGGTCTCTCAAAAGTGCGCAGCGTTGTCGAAAATTTCCCCGCGACAACTTTATTATAAATTCTCGACAATTTGCCTTTCTGTAGCACTTTCCTCGAGCGCTATCATGATCTATACGTACGTTTATCGCGACCGTTTTTGTTTCCCAACAATGTTCATACTTAGTATTCAAACCCAACCTCTAAATCACATCTATGAAACATTACGAAGACAGGGCATCCATAAGCATAGACTTGTACTTCTCAACATTTTAATTTTATTCACTATTAGCAATACTTCATGAATGCTGAGTATACACAGCAGTTACACCATGAAGTTGTTAGTCATGGGCCGTTCTTGACAGAAGCATGCATACAGTGTATTGCTTGACCCTAAACAAAGTAAAAAGAAATCTCTGTACCTCACTGAGGCAATAACTGGCCTATTTCCGCAGCGTGGTTAAGACCATTGTGCTTAACTCCTCTGCACAGTGACATGTACTATACAACGTGATCCAAAATATGCAGTTCTCTCACTCTACAACAATAACTGAGCGTGGTATTTCAGATAGTTGCCAAGTTAATAACAGGAAAATATTCTTTTATTTATAGTCAATTATATTTCCTAATAAATCTTGTCAATCAGTTATCTTGTTAACAAATTATTATGAGTATTTAGGCTTCGGTATAAACGAACGGAAATTATTAAGCCTTTATGGCGCACTAACTCGGATAATGAGGAACACTAAGTACACTTTTCCATCCGCACTTTATTGCGCCAAAATTGCAATTATTCTTGGATAAAGACAATTTTGCAAGACTTTGTCGTATTTATGAATTTATATTGTCGTATTTATGAATTTATATCGGAATGTATGAAATTACACCGGAATAAAAATAAAATACTTTCACGGAAGAACACTGCTCAAAACTCCAACTGAATGTGCTGCAGTAATGAAATGAAACGCGTGGTTTGAAGTTTTGAGGAAAATCCTAGAACTCGTCCGGCCAGCAGTCAGCCTTCCGTGACAAATTCTGAATCATTGCTCCAAAACAGGTGTTCAGAAATAGTTGTATTCGAAAGCACTGTTGCATGCCGCCTACTGAGTGCGGGTGCAATTGTTTTGGTCTGCTGCTCGATCAAACCGAATCCTATCGATTCATTTGTTGTCTACATTAGCTATATTCAAGGACAATAGATAAACCAATTTTGGCACAGTCTTTTCTACCCAGCATAAAGGATTCCGCGCTACAGTGCTCTGACGATTAGGTTGATTTAGGAAACATTAACAAAGAATCTGTCGGTGTCTCACGCAAGAACACAGTTGTCAACAGATAAATGAATCATTCTGAATACGATGATAGGACCAACAGCTGCACAGCTTCTAAAGGCCCGTCCACATGCAACGATCTGTCTGCGCAAAAGTCTGCGCACATCACATCTGCGCAGACAGATCGTTGCGTGTGGACAGAAGATTTGCACCATCCTGAGGTGTGTGCAAACCTGGACGTTGGAGTTGGAGGTTTGAGCGAAACCTCTCAAATCTGTGGGTTCAAACCACATCTGCGCAGACAAGTTGGAGCGTGTAGACAGGAGATCGCCGCAAATCTGGCGCGAAACAGCTGTTTGCTCAGTCTAGTGTTTGTATTTGTGCGCACAGGGCATTAAAATGGCTGATACTCGTCAGTGTTCTCGAGAGTTTGTAAGTGGATTCATTGAAATATACAGAAACCACCCATGTTTGTGGAAGATTAAAAGTAAAGAATATAGTGACCGAGACAAAAAGACAGCAGCATACAATGCTCTAATTGAAAAATTGCGAGCAGTTGACGCCTCGGCAAACAGAGAAACGGTAATAAAAAAAATTATTTCGTTGCGAACTGGCGAAATTATTTGCGGATGGATGTCGAAACTTATAATTATCTCTTAAAGCTTGTAACCCCTCATATTATGAGAAAAATACTTGTATGAGAAGGGCAATTTCTCCTCATGAACGGCTGGCGGTAACATTAAGATCCTAACAACAGGAAGGAGCTACAAGGATTTGGAATTTTCATCTGCAATATCGAAACAAGCATTGAGTGAAATAATACCCAATACATGTGAAGCTATTTACGCTTTCCTGAAGGAAGAGTTCATGAAGACAAGTAAAGTAAATTAAGTCTGTTAGCGAACTGTTTACCGAAAAGAGTTATCCAAAGTTCAGAAATCTAGAAGATTTGGTGTAGGAGTAGATCAAGTATACCAGCCAACGTTATGGTATTTTGATCTGCTTGGCTTTCTTAGTGATCAAGAAACGCCAAGACCAAGCAGGAATACAATTGAAGATGAAATTGGAGTATCAATGTGCGAGGAAATGGAACACGAGGTAATGTAAAACGAAACAGGTTCGTCCTGCAACTCTCGCAGTAAATTTACGTGAGATAACTGCTTTCGCTTTAGCAGCCACCGTCTACACCATTTTGACCGCTTTCTCTGTTTCCTGCGGTTGGTCTGAATGTTTTTTTGCAACACAAGTTGCGAACACAGACCACAACAGAACTTCTTCCATTTCTAAATTTCAAAATAACTGAACTAAATTTTGACGTTTACGGGAAGCGTAGTCGCTTGCCACTGATATTTGTTTTCTACACCGACAGATGGCGGACGAGTAGTAGATTGGGGTTTGTGTCGTGTGAACACACCACATTTGCAGCGATCATTTGCATGTACAGACATCTGAGCCGATGTCTGCGCAGACAGATCGTTGCGTGTGTGAACCGGGCTTAACATGCACAGCATATCCAATTCCAAGTGATCTCTAATCCTTCAGGCTGTAGAAAACAATTTTATAGAGCCATTATAATCTCCTAGAAGAGATTTCTGATTGACAAATTCCTTCTGCTCAATAGATGAATTCTTAGATATGAAGTAGTAATTGAAAAAAAATGTATATATCGTGTAAAGAAAACTTACGTTAAACTGACACGCTCCACAACATGACGAAATGTCTTTTTCGTTATCTATGGAACAAGTATTAATGCAATGTAATGTCAGAAGATCTATTGACAAAATGCTCAAAAAATCTAACCAGTACTTTGCATCATTGTTATTCTTAGTAATTTTCTCTGAGTGAAATTGTTTACTATACATCTTCCACGAAACTTGATCATTAGAACGAAATTTTTAGTCTTCAAACGCGTCTAGCCACCTTTTGACTTCCCCAAGACTTGCTGCTCAACTCAAAGCCTCAAACAAACCCTGTGTCTATGCAACTACGTGATTCGGGAACCCGAAAACTCCAAAGCATTAGAGCGTAAATAGTTACATAGCTGTAATTCACAAACCGAAAATTAATATTTTTATTTATAGATGCACTTCGAGTTATAACACGATATGCTGTCATAAATGCTCACGCAGTATGGTACACTGACATCTGTCATCAGACGCTATCTGAAAACAAGGTGGCGACCTTCTGTGCGGAGTGGGCGGATATAAACATTCCAGTTGTCTGAGGCCTAGGGTCGACAATATCTCCCAATAATAGATGTAAATAAGGTTGATTGACTGTTAGATTAAATTGTCCCAGGAAAAAATGTCCAAATTTGTGTACTGATTGAATAAACCTGACGTGCGGTTCATGTGTTAACAGCTCCGTAACTTGCTTCCAGTGAGTGTCTGAGTCATTGTATGCGCGCAAGTTTAATAAATTTAATAGAGTAAAATGGCTTGGCGTTTTAAGGCTTCCAAATATAAAAATGCAGCGCCCATAGTACCGAAACCGGAGGCATGCATACGTGACATATTTGTGGGTTCATATCAAACGTATGGGAATAATATTACTGCTTCCGCCACTTTTATGGCATTTAACGTCGATCACAATGGTAAGTGTGCAGCTAGTTTGTTCTTTATTTAAAATACAACGTGGTAGAATGTGAAATTTACTCTTGTTTAAACAACGTCATTAAAACTTCAAAATTAATTACACTGGCTGGTGTTGACAAACCCGTCTATATAAATGAATGTATAGATAAATTTGCAACACTAGGAACTTTA
Organism: Schistocerca cancellata; assembly: GCF_023864275.1. Lineage (NCBI taxonomy): Eukaryota > Metazoa > Arthropoda > Insecta > Orthoptera > Acrididae > Schistocerca > Schistocerca cancellata. The sequence goes on along the minus strand of NC_064628.1, from coordinate 440,203,484 downwards.
AAGAACAGTCAGAACGTCGCAGAAGTTAACTACAAATTCAGAATAACGCATCAGTTCCATATTTTGTTGCATATATTTCCATTTAATCAATTTCAGACTTGCCCATAGTGTTGGATTTATAAAAACTTCTTTATTTTTGTTTTTTATTCATAATCACCTGTTAAAACTAGAAGCATATGTAAATATGTATTGCATGGTAGGTTACATTCATTTTATTGGTCACTTGTTTTCCTTCTTGCAGGTTCAAGTCTTGCTGTTCTTCCGATTGATGATTGTGGACGTAAGAGCAAGACCATGCCCTTGCTCCATGCACATAGTGACACTGTTACAGACATGGACTTTTCACCATTCCATGACAGTATTTTAGCAACAGGATCGCAAGACTGCCTTGTACGAATTTTCAATGTGACAGTTTGATAAGTTGTTAACAGATTTATTTTTTAAGCAGAAACTCTCTCTCTCTCTCTCTCTCTCTCTCTCTCTCTGTGTGTGTGTGTGTGTGTGTGTGTGTGTGTGTGTGTGTGTGTGTGTGTGTGTGTGTGTGTGTGTGTGTTTTTCTGATAAAGGCCTGTTTGGCTGAAAGCTTTGTTTTGACAGACAGTCTTCTTATTGCCAAAATAATATTGAACATGGCTGTGAATCAACAACTGTATAAATCTAAAGAGATTGTAAAAATCAGCCAACCATTTGCAATACAAAGGTTTATTAGCCCTTGACCTAAATTTCGATAGTCCTAAAAATAAAAACGCCCACTCCTTCTGAAGAAGATATTTTTAGAAGTATTGGAACCTAGGTCAGGTGCTAATAAAACTGTGTTTTGCAACTGGTTGGCTGATTTTTTTTTCAATCTCTTTAGATTTCAACCTCTTCTTTTTGTTGTTCCTTTCTGCGACTAACCATCTCCAGGTGAGTAGCAACTATACTTTTCATGGTACTGTTAGTATTTCATCCTTTGTTTACTTGTAATTAATTATTAAATTATGATTTACATTGAATAAAATTGGGATAGTAAAGTTTCAATGGGTTAGTAGCAATGTAATGTTTTCTCTCTTTAGTGTTGTAACATTGCCTTGTAAGACTTGTGTGGTGTTCATTGTATTGACACACACACGTGTATCAGAGTTTATTTTTCAATGGAGCGTAAAATCAACATATCTGCATACTAGCTGATGGACCATAGAAGAACTTATATAAGCTTTTACGGCTGCCTTCTTTCCCTATTTTTAAACAGGACCATGGGTTCCTTGGGGCAGAGCCTATGTGTATATAATAATATAGCCTGTGAGCAATGTAGTAATGCTGCTGACCTTGCTGACCTTTTCAGTGTATGTAAATAAAAAATAATAATAATAAAAAAGATGTCTAATAGCTATTAAAGAAAGTTAAAATGATGACCAAGTAAATTATTATGTTAGAGCTGTTCATTGGAGTGTAGAAGGTAGTACTTGTACACACAGGCAAAGAAAAGACTATTTTTTTTACTGTGGTTTAGCTGCCAGGAGGATATTATTAATACTGTAATTGTTTTGAAAGTGTTGTTATTAGATTTAGTAATAGTAACTGTAGACTATGAGTATAATGAAATTATAGTACCGCTTTTGTGTCAAGAAATGCTGATTGGTTTTTAGCTGTGATTTTTTGCCTACTATAATGTGATATTGGAGGACCAGTGGATAGAGCACTAAACATTAGCCCTGGAAATCCTGGGCTCAGTCGGAGATAGTGGTTGGGATTCATCATTATTCCAGTACCCCCCCCCCCCTCCCCCCCCCCCCCCCCCCCCCTCCGAGGTTATCGCCAGGTCTACTCACACCCAAACCTCCATAAGTCAGACACTCAGATAGGTACTAAACATTTTCTGTTGATAGAGTATCAACCAAAACACCGATTTATTTTGTGCTGTGTACTGTTGTCCAGTAGAACACACATAAACAGTAATTAAAAGTAATGCTACAACTTCAGAGCGCAGAAAACCATATCTGTGAGTAATTGTTTTGTAGATCTCGTGTGGGTAAGTTAGTAGAGTGTGTGATTGTTGTACTAAAGGTCCTATGTCCAAATGCCATGGATGACAATTATTTTTAAATGTTTATGCATGAAACTGTTATATGGGAGGACATATTCCTGGCATATAAAAGGAGTTCATAGCAATATTCTTTTGGCAGCCTGCTTCTGCTTGGGTAGTTCAAAGTTGCAACCCTATAGAGTACATTTGTATAGATAGATGTTGCGTTTGTACTCTATAAGCGATAATTTGTAGAAAGTTCTGGTAGAATGCAAGTACTTTACTATGCCCTTACATGGCACTGGCTGGATGCACAATGCAGATGCTATATTTCAGAAAGAAGACTATGTGAGGGGTGCTACTTTGGGTAGGGCAGGTAGGGTTCGAGAAAGGGGGACGGCAGGGAGAGGGGTTGGGGGTGGGTGGCTAGCAGCTCTGAGGGAGGCAACTGATTTGCCAGCTAGAATTGCAGGAGGGAGAGGTGGCAGGTGCATGGGTGGGGCATGATGCACAGGTATCAGAGCTAGTGGGGAGTGCTGCACACTGACGGTGACGTGGGGAAGTGAATTCAGTGGCAGTGATAGGATGAAGAATGAGGAAACAGTTGGGTGGAGAGTGTGGGGGCAGAGGGTTATTGGAGACTGGTCAGGGTAGTTACAGGAATGGAGGATGTGTTACAAGAATAACTCCCATCTCTGCAGTTTAGAGAAGATGGTGGTGGAGTGAAGAATTCAGAGGGCCCAAGTTGTGAAGCAGCCATTGAAACTGAGCATGTTATGCATAGCCTCATGTTGTGCGATGGGTGATCAACTTTGTTCTTGGCAACAAAAATGCTGAATGAAGACCAGTTTGGGTTCAGGAGCGATTTGGATTCAGGAACGATTAGGAACAAGAGAGGCAATTCTGTCACTGAACCTTCTCATTGAAAAGCAATTCTTCTTCTTCTTTCTCTTTTTGAAGCATTTCTGCTTATGCAGGCCATTCACAGATCATCTTCCAAGCTTCTCTTTTATTGTACAGTCTATCATTTAGCATCTCCTCCCGCTACAGTCTCACATAATCCTTTACTTGGTCTCTCGATCTTAAGCTGTATTCTGTTCAGATCTTTCGTTGTCCAAGTCCTTCATTTTGATTCATAGTTCAAAATTGGTAGATAATATGACTTGCATTTTCTTATCTTTGCGTTGGCTGTTATTTTCCAGTTTGTAATTATGTCCTATACACAACAATAAAATTTTGAACAATTTTCTATTCTCTCTGAAATTTCATCCTTGATGTTTCCTTTATTGATTAAATACTTCCTAGATACTTGAAAGCATCTGCTTCTTTAATAATATTTCCATTGAAAGTTACATCCTTAATCTTTTTTACATTTTTATTGCTGATTTTCATTACTTCACTTTTTGTTGAGCTTACCTCCATGCCTGCTTCTTCAGTTACTGTACTCTCTGCCATGTATCTAGTTGCTCCCCAATTTCTGCTCATTTTCTTCCCAAGTCATCACATCTGCTTGTGCTATGATTTTCATGTCATCTGCTGTTGACTCTTGCTTGACTTTCCTTTTGATGTTGTCCAGGACTATATTAAAAAACACTGGTGAGAGCAGCCATCTATTATAACACAATTCAGGTACTTTTTCTACATGTTCCTTTTGACAATTCCAGTCTCTTCACACCTACCCATATCTTGTACATTCTAACAGTGTAAAAACCCTTTTTTATGTCTTTGAATGCAGCTGTGCTGTCTTTACCAAATTCTATTTCTTTTTACAATCTGTCTGGCTGCAAATATGGCATCTATAGTTGATCTTCCAGTTCGAAGTCCTTGCCATTCTTCTCTTAGTTGTAGTTCCCTATTATTCCTGATTTTCTGTGGTAAAATTATCTTTTCATAAATCTTCATGCAGTGGTACAGTAGTACTATTCCTCTGTAATTCTCACAGAGTGACATGTTACCACTCTAAAAGATATGTACAATAATTGCCTTTGTCCAATCATCAGGAATTTTTCCATACAACCATAATATCATCATCATTTTATACAGCCACTGAATTCCAATAGGTCCTCCAACTTCTAACATTTCCGCTGTGATGTCTTCTACTCCAGGAGCTTTGCTATTTTTCATTTCTGATAAAGATTTCTCTATATCCCACATTTGCAGATCTTCTCTTTCTGTTTCCTCTGCAATGGCGATATTTATTTCGTCTCTCTATGTCTCGTCACGTGTGTTTGTTTCATCCTGTCCTTCATATAGTTTTTGGAAGTATTCTTTCCATACTTTCAAAACTTAATCATCCCCCACCTTCTTCGTTGATGACTTTTGAAGTATTTCTTTTTTCTTCTTTTTGCCCTCAGGGGCTCAGCATTTGTTTGCTGAATACGGGCTTGGTGAGTGTTACTGAACTGGGGACTGGTAAGCACCGTAAGTTCTCTTATCACCATAAGCTCTGGGCGTGCTCCAGCGACCACTGTGCAGCATGGCAGTGGAACACTGTGTGTCACGGGGCTTGGGGCTCTTGGCTTGACTGCCCAGATTGAGAGCGGGTAAAAAGTCTATAAAAAAAACCCTCAATGTCAAGGTGTGCGACGCACTGATGAGATGCGTGGCTTATAAAGTGGAACAGCCATTAGCAGGTAACCTTTGGGGAACCTGCCGCACCTCGCTTACATAAGGTTTACCTAGGCATGCGGGGCTCTGTCTAAGTTTACTTTTATTTCCGTAGCTCCTTGTGTGACTGGCCTGGATCCTTCAAAATCATCTCTTCCTCCTCCTAACAGAAATGGTGGGCCAGTGGTAGGTGCCAACAGCCAAGCAAAGAAGAGGGCTCATGTAACCAGTCCTCCAGACTTAAGGGTTATGCAGACTCATTCAGTATCAAGTAACAGAATACATGCTGGTGGCCAGAATGTGTTTCTTATGATTAAATGGAAAGAGGGGAAGTTTGAGAGTGTTTCATATTTTTACATTCAGAAAGGTTTAGAGGGAGTCACTGTAAGCTTAAAATCTGTCAAGTGCTTGCAAAGCAAGATACTGTTGATAGAAACATCTAATTCCTAACAAGTGAAGAACATCCAGAAAGCTCAATGCCTCAGGGAGTATGCAATAAAAAGCAAACTGCACAACCCCTTCAACTACAGCAAACGTGTTGTGACTTGCATGGATCTGGGTGACATTCCCTGAGAAGAACTGAAAGCTGAGTGGTTCCAGGAAGGCGTTGTTCAGGTACAGAACATGACAACATGGGTGGATGGCAATATTGTGAAATCAGGCTCATCTGTACTGATTTCCAGCAGCACGAAACTTCCAGAGCACTTTAAGTCTTGTTTCCTTCGCCTTGGCATGTCGCCTTATTTTCCCAACCCAATGCACTGTTTTACATGTCAGCACTTTGGGCATACAACCTTAGGTTGTAAAGGAGGAGCCACTTGCGGCAGATGTGGTAAGGCCGCCCATGAAGGTGTTGGTTGTTCACCTCCTCCAAAGTGCGTAATCTGCTCTGGGTATCACCCTTTGTGGAGTAGGGACTGCAGTGTCTTCCTTGAAGAAAGAAAGATACCAGGAGATCAAAACAGCTAACCATATCTTATATGATGAGGCCAAAAACATGTATAAGGCCATGCAGCCCCCAAAGTTTGCTACCTCCCTTGCATCTGTTTCTAAACAGCCAGTACAGAAGACCGATGTTGCCACACAAATGGAGGTTGGTCATGTCACCACTACTGCCTGAATTTGCCAGAGCACTTGTGCTGTTGCAGTTGCTTCAAAGCCTACACTACCTCCCAGAACAACAGACAAGGCCATGGTCACTAACACTATGGAGATCCCTGCTCCTCCAAAGGTTCAGTCTGGTCCAGTAACCAGAGCTACCACTACCACTGCCACAATTGAGCTACCACTGCCACAGTTGTGGCTTCGAAGCCTACCCAGGCAAAAAATCGAAGGCCAGGTGTCCATCACTGCCAGAGCATGGAAGTAAACAGTCTAAGAATGCCTACATCATCCTGTTGGACACATCTCTTGACTCTTTGTTAGGGCTAATGGACCTTGATGTTGGACTGTGGCAAACTTCTCACCCCAAGACTGAACCCCCACCCATTATGGTGTCCCCTCCCTGGTGGAACAACGGGGTGAAAGTGCAACCCCATTATACAGTGGAATATAAATAGGTTCAGAACTTATGTGGGGAAACTGAAACTGCTAGCACAGGAAAGCCCCCTGTGCCTGTGTATACAAAAAGTACATTTTAAGGCCGCTGATGCACCTATGCTGAAAGGATGACTTGACTGGCGACAGAGCCAAGGGAGGGGTTGCTGTGTTTGTAAATAACATGCATCACTACTCTGCTCTCCCCATGACTACTGACCTGCAAGCATCTGCATCTACATCTACATGACTACTCTGCAATTCAAATTTAAGAGAGGGTTCATCGAACCGCAATCATACTATCTCTCTACCATTCCACTCCCGAACAGCGCGCGGGAAAAACGAACACCTAAACCTTTCTGTTCGAGCTCTGATTTCTCTTATTTTATTTTGATGATCATTCCTACCTATGTAGGTTGGGCTCCACAAAATATTTTTGCATTCGGAAGAGGAAGTTGGTGACTGAAATTTCGTAAATAGATTTCGCCGTGACGAAAACGTCTTTGCTTTAATGACTTCCATCCCAACTCGCGTATCATATCTGCCACGCTCTCTCCCCTATTACGTCATAATACAAAACGAGCTGCCCTTTATTGCACCCTTTTGATGTCCTCCGTCAATCCCACCTGGTAAGGATCCCACACCGCGCAGCAATATTCTAACAGAGGACGAACGAGTGTAGTGTAAGCTGTCTCTTTAGTGGACTTGTTGCATCTTCTAAGTGTCCTGCCAATGAAATGCAACCTTTGGCTCGCCTTCCCCACAATATTATCTATGTGGTCTTTCCAACTGAAGTTGTTCGTAATTTTAACACCCAGGTACTTAGTTGAATTGACAGCCTTGAGAATTGTACTATTTCTTTTGGAAATCATGTGGATCACCTCACACTTTTCGTTATTTAGCACCAACTGCCACCTGCCACACCATACAGCAATCTTTTCTAAATCGCTTTGAAACTGATACTGGTCTTCGGATGACCTTACTAGACGGTAAATTACAGCATCATCTGCGAACAACCTAAAAGAACTGCTCAGATTGTCACCCAGATCATTTATATAGATCAGGAACAGCAGAGGTCCCAGGACGCTTCCCTGGGGAACACCTGATATCACTTCAGTTTTACTCAATGATTTGCTGTCTATTACTACGAACTGCGACCTTCCTGACAGGAAATCGTGAATCCAGTCGCACAACTGAGACGATATCCCATAGGCCCGCAGCTTGATTAGAAGTCGCTTGTGAGGAATGGTGTCAAAAGCTTTCCGGAAATCTAGAAATACGGAATCAACTTGAGATCACCTGTCAATAGCGGCCATTACTTTGTGCGAATAAAGAGATAGCTGCATTGCACAAGAACGATGTTTTCTGAAACCATGCTGATTATGTATCAATAGATCGTTCCCTTCGAGGTGATTCATAATGTTTGAATACAGTATATGTTCCAAAATCCTACTGCAAACCGACATCAATGATATACGAGGACCGTTCAGAAAGTAACCTCCGGTTGATTTAAAAAAATACACCAAGTTAAATAAAAATATTTTAATATATACATCTTACAACTACATCTTTGCACTATTTTTCTACATAGTCTCCATAGCGATTGAGGCCCTTATCGTATCTCTTCACAAGCTTTGAAATTCCTTCTGCATAAAAATCACCCGCTTGTGCCTGGAGCCAGCCTGTGACCGCATCTTTGAGCTCTTCGTCGTCATCAAACCGCTGTGACCCGAGCCATTTCTTCAAATGCATGAAGAGGTGATAATCACTTGGCGCCAGGTCTGGGCTGTAAGGTGGATGGTTGATAACGTCCCACTTGAAGGACTCAAGAAGGGCCGTTGTTCTGCGAGCAGAGTGAGGACGGGCGTTATCGTGCAAAAAAACGATACCGGAAGTCAGCATACCACGGCATTTGTTCTGTATAGCCCGTCGTAACTTTTTTATTGTTTCACAGTACACGTCTTGATTAATGGTCGTACCACGTTCCATGAATTCAACCAACAACACCCCTTTGGCATCCCAAAACACCGTTGCCATCAGTTTTCTGGCAGAAAAATCTTGCGAGGCTTTTCTTGGTTTGGTAGGCGAATTTGAATGTGCCCACATCTTTGATTGTTCTTTTGTCTCAGGGTTCACGTACTTAATCCAGGTTTCGTCACCGGTCACGATTCTGTTTAACATTGGTTCTCCTTCGTCCTCATAACGTGACAGAAAGTCTAATGCAGAGGCCATTCTTTGAGTTTTGTGGTGGTCGGTAAGAATTTTGGGCACCCATCGTGCACAGAACTTACGGTAACCCAATCTTGCTGTCACTATCTCGTACAGGAGAGTCTTAGAAATCTGTGGAAAACCAGTAGACAACTCCGACATTGAGAAATGTCAATTTTCACGAACTTTTGCATCAACTGTCTGAACGAGTTCGTCAGTCACCAATGATGGTCTACCACTCCTCTCTTCATCATGAACGTTTTCTCGTCCACTTTTAAATAAACGTACCCATTCACGGACAACTCCTTCACTCATAACTCTTGGTCCGTACACGGCACAAAGCTCACGATGAATAGCTGCTGCAGAATATCCTTTGGCTGTAAAAAACCTTATGACAGCACGCACTTCACATTTGGCGGGGTTTTCTATTGCAGCACACATTTCAAACTGCCACAAAAACTAAACTAGCACAGGTACGACGTTTACTCGACCACGGCTTGATGCCGACTGACCTGTTGAGTGCGTGAACGCACAGATGGCGTCGCTACTCCCCCCACAACCCGCACTGTGACCGATCGGAGGTTACTTTCTGAACCGCCCTCGTAGGTCTGTAGTTCGATGGATTACTCCTACTACCCTTCTTAAACAATGGTGCGACCTGCGCAATTTTCCAGTCTGTAGGTACAGATCTATCGGTGAGTGAGCAGTTGTATATGATTGCTAAGTAGGGAGCTATTGTATCAGCATAATCTGCAAGGAACCTAATCAGTATACAATCTGGACCTGAAGAGTTGCCCGTATCAAGCGATTTGAGTTGCTTCGCAACCCATAAGGTATCTACTTCTAAGAAACTCGTGCTAGCAGCTGTTCGTGTTTCAAACTCTGGAATATTCCATTTGTCTTCCCTGGTGAAGGAATCTCAGAAAACTGCGTTCAATAGCTCCGCTTTAGCGGCACAGTCATCGGTAACAGTACCATCGGCACTGCGCAGCGAAGGTATTGACTGCGTCTTGCTGCTTGTGTACTTTACATATGACCAGAATTTCTTCGGATTTTCTACCAAATTCTGAGACAATGTTTCGTTGTGGAACCTATTAAAGGCATCTCGCATTGAAGTCCGTGCCAAATTTCGCACGTCTGTAAATTTTAGCCAATCTTCGGGATTTCGCGTTCTTCTGAACTTCGCATGCTTTTTCCGTTGCCTCTGCAACAGCGTTCGGACCTGTTTTGTGTATCATGGGGGATCAGTTCCATCTCTTACCAATTTATGAGGTATGAATCTCTCACTTGCTGTTGCTACTATATCTTTGAATTTGAGCCACATCTCATCTACATTTGCATAGTCAGTTCAGAAGGAATGGAGATTGTCACTTAGGAAGGCTTCTAGTGACACTTTATCCGCTTTTTTAAATAAAATTATTTTGCGTTTGTTTCTGGTGGATTTGGATGAAATGGTATTGAGCCTAGCTACAACGACCTTGTGATCACTGATCCTTGTATCAGTCATGATGCTCTCTATTAGCTCTGGGTTGTTTGTGGCTAAGAGGTCAAGTGTGTTTTCTCAACCATTTACAATTCGTATGGGTTTGTGGACTAACTGCTCGAAATAATTTTCAGAGAAAGCATTTAGGACAATCTCGGAAGATGTTTTCTGCCTACCACCGATTTTGAACAAGTATTTTTGCCAACATATCGAGGGAAGGTTGAAGTCCCCAGCAGTTGCTGTAGAAATTCATGTATGTTGGAGGATCACAGTTTGTTCACTGAATCTATCTCTGGAAGATGCAATAGACTTGGAGATCTCTCATAGATTTTATGGAACAATTCCCATGATCATTTCTTGTGCTAGGAGACTCCAGTGCCCTTTGTGCCATGCGGGGCTTGATCACTACTTGACCACGGGGTCGGGTTTTGGGAAGCCTTATGACGTCTCACAAGTAGTGCATCCTCAACACAGGTACTCACACTGATTTTGGTACTGCTACTGGGTCATTCCCAGTTACTGACCCCTATTTTTGCTCTCCAGCTCCCACATACTGCTCATTGGGAGGTCATTGACGACCTTCATTCTAGTGACTTCCCACTTTGCGTCCACCTACTGGATGGAACATTGTCTGAAGATAAGCCACCAAAATGGATGGTGAGCAGGGCTGGCTGAATGCTGTTCAGCCAGCTAGCTGTATTTGAGTGCCGCGACAGTGTCCAGGAATGGGTGGACCACATCACATTAATGATCCATCATGCCGCTGACCTATCAATTCCAAAGTCCTCAGGTCATCTGATGAGGCAACCGGTACCTAGGTGGACAGATGAGTGCCATTCACGCATCTGGGACAGGCTTGTGGCTCTTTGACGGCTAAAATGCACTCAGCAGCAGACAACCTCACAGCCTTTTAAGTCTTGAGAGCCAAGGCTCAACACAATTAAAGAGAGCAAGAAAAGGTAATGGCAAATGTTCCTGGACTCTGTCAATTGTTCTACAAAAGTATGGGAAGCCATCTGGAGAATTTCTGGTAAACACAGTTGTTTACCAATGGCAGCAGTGCTGAAACAGGTGTCTCTAAACAATAACGGAGACATCACTTAGACGATGGCAGAGCATTTTGCAGCAGCTGCAGCCAGGATCCAATGTATCGCCACCAACATATGACTGCAGAGAGGGGAAGTTGGACATCAGATCCCACAATTCTGAGTCTTAAGCTGCCCTTTCTTCACATTGGAGCTGGATTTGGCACTGTGTGAGACTCGTTATACTGCTTGTGGTCTTGACCAAATCTGGTACTGTATGCTATGACATTTGCCAGCAGCATCAAAGAAAATCCTCCTCAAACGTTTTAATCTTATATGGCAGACAGGCAACTTTCCAACTCATGGAGAGATGCAATTCTGATACCTCTCCTCAAACCCGGTAAGGAACACACATCTCCTAGTAGTTACCAGAGTGTCACTGTAATGAGCTGTGTAGAAAAGACCCTGGAGCACATGGTTAACTGTAGCCTGGTCTCTTTCCTGGACACCAGGCAACTCCTTAGCTGCTCTCAGTGTGGATGCCATAGATTTCAGTCCACTGTTGACAACCTGCTCCTCTTAAAGGTAGCTATTCAGCAGACTTTCTTATGTAAACATCACTGTCTTGGTATATTCTTCGATATCAGTAAGGCGTGTGACACTACTTGGAGACACAACATTCTGGTGCAACTCGTTCAGTGGAGATTTCATGGTCATCTCCCCATTTTCATATGATAATTCCTGTCTAATCGTAATTTTAGGTCTCGAGTTGGTAATGTGCTGTCGGATCGTTTTGAGCAGGAGAATAGTGTTCCTCAGGACAGTGTTTTAAGTGTCACCCTCTTTGCCATAGCCATAAACAGTATTGTGTCTATGGTAAGGAGTCCTATACAATGCTCCCTGTTTGTGGATGATTTCGCTGTTTTCTGCTCTTCTTCCAATGTTGCAACAGTGACCCACCATTTGCAACTTACGGTGCGTAGGTTGTAGGAGGGGGTTCAAAGACAGGTTTTCAGTTTTCTGCAGATAAGTGCTGTGTGTGTGTGTGTGTGTGTGTGTGTGTGTGTGTGTGTGTGTTTTCCCAGATTGTGTTCTCAAGGTCCAACAACCTCGAAACTTAACTGTCTTCAGTGCAGAATTATATGCATTTTGCAGGCACTGGAGCTGATGAGATGTCAAATGCTAAATTTCTTGTCTGTTCAGATTCTCTTGAGTGCTCTTCAACTTCTACAATGTTTGTACCCAACAGATAAAGTAGTCCAAAATTTCCAGATTGCTCTCCTCCAACTACAATGGCTGAGGATGGAGGTGTTTTTTTACTGGGTACCAGGACACATGAGTGTTGTGTTGTGAATGAAAGGGTGGATCTAGCAACCAAGGAAGCATGTTGTGATCCTCAGTTATTTCAGTGTGCCATACACTACATGCTGTAGCCTTGCTGGTAAGGTACAAAGTCTTGTGTTGATGGGAGGATGAGTGGTTGGAAGTGACAGACAGTAAGCTCCGTCTCATAAAGCCCACAATGTGGCCATGGTATACCCCCTTCCAACCATGTTGATGGGACAAAGACCTCCTTCCTCGTCTTTGCATAGCCCCAGCCCTATGACACATGGAATCTTGCTCTGTCACAACAACCCTTCAATGTGTGGTGCTTTTGGCTTACAGATCACTGTTCACCACATTTTACTAGAGTGTTTGATTTTTGGACCAGAAGGCAGCGGCAGATTTGGTGCCAGACCTGCCCTTTATTTTAAGTGACATAGAAACAATGTGGTTAGGGTTTTAAGGTTTATATATATATATATATATATATATATATATATATATATATATATAGAGGGAAACATTCCACGTGGGAAAAATATATCTAAAAACAAAGATGATGAGACTTACCAAACAAAAGCGCTGGCAGGTCGATAGACACACAAACATACACACAAGATTCTAGCTTTTGCAACCAATGGCTGCTTTGTCAGGAAAGAGGGAAGGAGAGGGAAAGACGAAAGGATGTGGGTTTTAAGGGAGAGGGTAAGGAGTCATTCCAATCCTGGGAGCGGAAAGACTTACCTTAGGGGGGGAAAAAGGACGGGTATACACTCGCGCGCACACACACATATCCATCCACACATATACAGACACAAGCAGTCATATTAAAAGGCCTTGTGTCTGCTAGTGTCTGTATATGTGTGGATGGATATGTGTGTGTGTGTGTATGCGCGCGAGTGTATGCCTGTCCTTTTTTCCCCCTAAGGCAAGTCTTTCCGCTCCCGGGATTGGAATGACTCATTACCCTCTCCCTTAAGACCCACATCATTTCATCTTTCCCTCTCCTTCCCTCTTTCCTGACGAAGCAACCGGGGGTTGCAAAAGCTCGAAATTTTGTGTGTGTGTTTGTGTGTTTTTTATTGTGCCTATCTACCAGCACTTTCCCATTTGGTAAGTCATGGAATCTTTGTTTTTAATATATATATATATATATATATATATATATATATATATATATATAAAAAGTGGTCAGCCAGTTATATTTCCCTGTGCCCCCCCCCCTTTTTTTTTTTTACTTCTGCTTTAATCCCTATCTTAAGGCTTGTGAGATGAGTGATTGTGTGAGTGAGGTGGGAGTGAATGAATACTTGTCGTTGTATTTATCTGCTCTTTACTGTGTAACAACAGCTTCAGTCATTTTCTCCACATTCGTTTCTTTTAATATGTGTACGGACACTGATGACCTCAGTATTGAGCATTCGTAAGCCCCAAACACACACAATGCTTTCTTCTGTTACCTAATATGCAGTATAATATCTTCTTGTCACCCAATAGTATCACTTTCCTTTCTGCTCTGCTTAGTCTTTTCCATTTGTCTGTATTACATTCTGTTCTTTTTTTTTAATCTTTACCTCTATGTGTTATTCTTCTTCTTGGCTGCTGCTGCAATTCTCTGATTCCCCCATTGAGTTTCTTTGTGTTTGACTTTTGTTGATTTCCTTCCACAAGTTTCTTCCGTAGCCTTGACTAGGACCTGTTTGAACCTCCTCCATTCTGCTCTCATCTCTACGTAGCTGTGTTTTAATCTTCTCCCTGTCTATCACTTGGATTTCTCTATCTTTCAGGTTCCAGAATTTGATTTTTACCTGTCTTTTTTTTCCTTGTGTGTATCTTTTCTGAATTTCTTCAGTGTCCTTACCAGTACTATGTGGTCTCTGTCGAGATTAATGCTTGGTATCACTTTCACTTCTGTCAGGCATCTTGTGATTTCATCAGTTGTTATTATACAGTATATTATGGATTTCTGTTCTAAGTGACAACTACATTGGTAAACTTGTGACTTGTTTTCTTATACCATCCACTACCAGTTATCCATTTATTTCCCAGGCATGTATCCAGTATTACCTCACCTTCTTCCTCATTTCTGTGATCGTCTCCTTGGCTTCCTATGGCTGTTTCATGTCCTTTTCTTTCATTTCCAACTCTAGCATTAAAGTTTCCTGTATCACTGTCTTGTTAGATGTTACAACATTTCCAGTTTAGTTATAAACTCTTCCTTCTCATCTGTTTCTCATCCTGTCTGAGGAGCATAAACCTGGACTACATCAAGAATATATCCATCCATCATTATCTTAAAATTTGAATTATTCTGTCAGTTACATTTTCCACATTAAGTAATTTGTTCACCGGTTCCTCAGCTACTATTAGTGCAATACTATTTCTTCTTTTGTCTCTTCCTGACCATCACACCTTATATCCTGTTTCCAGCATCTTACTGCCTGTCCCTTTCCTTCATACCGCCCTTAGTCCCATTATTGGTATATTCCTTTCTGTCATTATCCATTTGATATCCTGTATTCTTGCATCCTTTTCTAAGGGTACAACATTAATTGTCCTAATTCTTATACATTTGTTGGGAAAAATATGTCTTTCATTGGGACCATGTTGACCATCACATCTAGCAGCTCATTAGACTGTTGAAAGCAAATGGATTACCCACTACTGGTTTGCTGTCCCTATCATAGCTTCGCCAGAGCTCTTGTGGCCAAAACTTTTCGAGGTTTCCGTTGGGCCCTCACAGCTATTGGAGTGGTCTCGGAGGCACACACAGTTCCCATTATACTTGGCCCCTACTGGTATTCCCATACTTTATGCTGTTGCCCATCTCCCATGACAAGGATGAGGGGTTTGACTTTTGGGAGAGGAAAGGAGTTACAAAAAATAAACTTACATTGCCTTTGTAAACCTGGAAAAGGGTTTTGATAACATTAGCTGACTCTGTTCTTAGCACTGAACAAAACAGGTGGAAAATACAAAGATGTGCGGATGTGCTCAGCTTCTACAAGAACAAAGTAACTGTGATTAGAAATTTTTATGAGAAACAAGAAGCAAAAATTAGAAAAAGACTGTTCCAAATAAAGCTTTCGGCCCATAAGGCCTTCGTCAAAAATGCAAAAATAGATTTTTTTCTCTCTCTCTCTCTCTCTCACGCACGCACGCACGCACGTTCACGCAAATGCAACTCACACACATGCATGCTCACGCAAACGCAACTCACACACACATGACTGCAGTCTAAGGCAACTGTAGCCACACTGCGAGCAGCAGTACCAGTGCATGAAGGGAGTGGCGACTGGGTGGGGATAAGGAGGAGGCTGGGGTGGGGAGGCGGAGGAATAGTAGGGTAGGGGTGGCGGACAGTGCAGTGCTGCTAGGGAGTGCACAAGGATGAGGTGGAGAGGGTAGGGCAGCTATGTGCAGTCGGGAGACAGTGGGCAGGGGAGGGGTGGGGAGAGGGGGTAGCGGAAAAGGAGAGAAGTAAAAAGACTGGATGCGATGGTGGAATGAGGGCTGTATAGAGTTGGAATGGGAACAGGGAGGCTGGATGGGTGAGGATTTCCCTCCTGTGCAATTCAAAAAAGCTGGTGTTGGTGGGAATGATCCCTATGGCATGGGCTGTGAAGCAGTCATTCAAATGAGGGATGTCATGTTTGGCAGTGTGCTAAGCAACTGGGTGGTCCACTTGTTTCTTGGCCACAGTTTGTCGGTGGCCATTCTTGCGGACAGACAGCTTGTTGGTTACCATGCCCACATTGAATGCAGCACATTGGTTGCAGCTTAGCTTGTAAATCAAATGACTGGTCTCACAGGTAGCTCTGCATTCGATGGGACACGTGATATTTGTGATCGAACTGGAATAGGTGGCTAGGCTGTATGGAACGGGTGGCAGCTGTCAAAATGGGGGGTATTGCTGGAGGTCAAGGTACAGCTATGGGCACCTGTTTGATGCCATCCTATGCCAACCTGTTCATGGGCCATCTAGAGGAATCCTTCCTATACACCCAGAATCCTAAACCCTTCACCTGGTTCAGATTCATTGATGACATCTTTGCAATCTGGATTGAGGGTGAGGACACCCTATCCGCTTTCCTCCAGAACCTCAACAACTTCTCCCCCATTTGCATCTCTGGGTGAATACAAAAAGCCACCTTCCTAGATGCTGACCTCCACCTCAAAGATGGCAACATCAGTACCTCTGTCCAAATCAAACCTATTAACCACCAGCAATACCTCCACTTCGACAGCTGCCACCCATTCCATACCAGGAAGCCCCTTCCCTACAGCCAAGCCCCCATGTTTGTCGCATCTGCAGTGACGAGCGGTCTCTCCCAAAATATATTGAAGGTCTCACTGAAGCCTTCACAAATCATAATTATCCTCCCAGCCTTGTACAAAAACAAATCTTCTGTGCCTTATCTTTCCAGTCTCCCACCACCTCTCAAAGTCCCACTGTCTAGCCACAGAGGAGCATTCCCCTCGTAATTCAGTATATCCCAGGACTGAAGCAACTAAATTACATTCTCCACCATCTCATCGTGCGCTGAAATGGAAAAATGTCCTGCCCACTATCCTTCCCACCCCTCCCACAATGATATTCCGCCGTCTGCTGTACCTACTCAATATACTTCTTCATCTCTACACAACCCACAACCCCTGCTCCCAGCCCCTTAGCTCATGGCTCATACCTCTGTAATAGACCTAGATGCAAGACCTGTTCCATACATCCTCCCACTGCCACCTACTCCAGTCTGATCACAAACATCACCTATCCCATCGAAGGCGGGGCTACCTGTGAAACCAGTCATGTGATCTACAAGCTAATCTGCAACCACTGTGCTGCATTCTATGTGGGCATGATAACCAACAAGCTGTCTGTCCACATGAATGTTCACTGACAAACTGGCCAAGAAACAAGTGGACCACCCAGTTGCTGAGCATGCTGCCAAACAGGACATCCCTCATTTCAATGGCTGCTTCACGGCCTGTGCCTTATGGTTCATTCCCACCAACACCAGCTATTTTTAATTGCACATGTGGGAACTTTCCCTGTAATGTATCTTATGTTCCTGTAACTCTCCTGGCCTCAACCTTCATTAGTCATTATCCTCACCTATCCAACCTCCCTGTTCCCATTCCAACTCTATAGAGCCCTCATTCCACCATCGCACCCAGTCTTTTAACTTCTCTCCTCTTCTGTTACCCACTCTCCCCACGTCTCCCCTGCCCTACTATTCCTCTGCCTCCCCACCCCAGCCTCTTCCTTACCCCCACCCAGCCACGCACTGGTACTGCTGCTCGTAGTGTGGCTACAGTTGCCTTAGACTGCAGTCGTGTGTGTGTGTGTGTGTGTGTGTGTGTGTGTGTGTGTGTGGGTGTGGGTGTGGGTGTGGGTGTGGGTGTTTTGTCTGTTTTTGATGAAAGCCTTATGGGCTGAAAGCTTTTCTTGGAACAGTTTTTGTTGTGCCTATCTGCAACACAGTATCTCCACTAGATGGTGAGTGGCAACTTTCCTTTTCATAATATTGTTACATTCTATCCTGGAGTTTACATTCTTTAAAAATTAGAAAAGATATGACAAAAAATGCACTCTCTTTCCTCTTATATTCATTGCTTACATCCAGGATGCTGTAGACCAAGTTCATGAAATAACTGAGGTTGTGATCAAAATTAATGAACAGAAGATATACACTCTGCATTCTGCAGAGGTTATTGCTGTGCTGAGGGAGCCAAAAGGTGATCTAGAGAAGGTTCTTAGTACAATGGAAAGGATTTACTATAATCAGTATCATGTGAGAATGAACAAGAGGAGGAGTGAAGTGATGGTATGCAGTTCTGAGGAAGAATATGAACCTCTGAAGAATGAGAATTGAAAGCGAGGAGTTATAAAAGATAGAGAAATTTAAACAACTTTAATAAACATTTTTGGAACAGCGATCAAAAAATTTTCAAAAAATTTTTCCTTTTCAAATTCAGTCTTGATCACACCACGTATGCTACAAGAACATAGGTGACCGGTTTTGGTCATATCACTTGACCATCATCAGACCTGTAATTTAATTTAGAAAGTAATAGAAACCTCACTAGACTGAAAATAAAATATGACAAAATGCTTATAAGGATAAAATACTATAAGACTTGTTATACCCATGGCATCCTTCGAAGATGGTTGGTGGAGCACTCTTCTCAGCTGCTGTGATGTCAACTGATGCCAGCAAGTGACAGGCATACGCTTAAATATGAAGATGCTCCGCCTACCTCTTCTCCCTCTACCTCACGTCAACCAATCAGTGTAAAATGGGTTAACATAATCGTCAAAACATAAAAAAATAGAGTACAATAATAACATAAAATAGTTATGTATAAAATATCTCTTTACAACCAAGGTACTACTTAAATATTGTATAAAATATCAATTAAAAGCTTTAAAATAACTGTGCAGACGATGTATACTCAGTGTGCCCTCTATGGGCTAAGGTGGTACTACCACAATGGTTTCAAAGTAAACAATGTCTTGAAGGTCTTTGGCATTGCGGCATCATATCGTATGTGAGTTGTGACTCGACTGCATTATAGAGATGAACTGTCAGTGCTTCTCAATGAACAGTTGGATTTTCGTGAAAAACATTTTTATGATCTCTTTGACGAAATTCTATGAACAAGTATGTACTCTTTTGTTCAGAAAATCATAGGTCCCAGTTGTATCCATGGCAGAAATGTACCTTAGAACAGGACGTAAATATTTATATCACAATCTCAAACTTCCAACTAGAAATATTAGGAAATATGACTCCATTTTTAATAAATCAGTTTTATGACATTTTAAAAAGTGTAGCACTCTGCAGCTGATCATTCCATTATTACATATATCACCGGTGGCAAATAAAGTTAATATAAGGCAGACAAACCGAATCTAACATAGGTGTAGACTTGCAGTTGAGTCACAACTCACATATCGATATGATGCCGCAATGCCAAAGACCTTCACAACATTGTTTACTTTGATGAAACCATTATGGTAGTACCACCTTAGTCCATAGAGGGCACACTGAGTGTACTTAGTCTGTACAGTTATTTTAAAGCTTTTAATTGATATTTTATACAATATTTAAGTAGTACCTTGGTTGTAAAGAAATATTTTATACATAACTATTTTTATGTTATGATTGTACTTTTTTTTACATTTTGACGATTATGTGAACCTATTTTTCACTGACTGGTTGACGTGAGGTAGAGGGAGAAGAGGTAAGCGGAGCATCTTCGTATTTAAGCGTATACCCGTCACTTTCTGGCACCAGTTGACATCACAGCAGCTGAGAAGAGTTCTCCACCTACCATCTTCGAAGGATGCCATGGGTATAACAAGTTTTATTGTATTTTATCCTTATAAGCATTTTGTCATATTTTATTGTCAATCTAGTAAGGTTTCTATTACTTTCTAAATTAAATTACAGGTCTGATGATGGTCATGTGATATGACTGAAACTGGTCACCTAAGTTCTTGTAGCATACGTGGTGTGATCAAAACTGAATTTTAAAAAGAAAAAAATTTATAGAGAAATTTACCTATTTGGGAAACAGGATTTCAAGAGATTGTGAAGATAGGAAGATATTGTGAGCAGGATAAAGCAGGCCAAAACTGCACTTAATTTTAGAAAGCACTCACCAGCAAGAATATCAGTCTGGAAATAAGGAAATGAATCACTGAAGTGGTTTTGTGGAGTGACTGTATATGAGTGGGAAACTTGGACAGTAAGAAAGCAAAAGAGGAGAAAACTAGAATCCCTAGAGATTTGGTGCTACAGGAGGAGGTGATATGAAAAGTACAGGAAACCAGAGCTCTCTGAAGGCACATCCAGACAAGAAAAGACAAACCTATAAGACACATTTCAAGCTTCAATAACATCATTTTAACAATGGCACATGCTGTTGAGGGAAGAAATTGCCGGGGTTGACCAAGAATTTCATACTTGCAACATATTATGAGAGTTATGTGGGATATACTATGTGCGTATGTGGAATTGAAGTGGAAGACAGAGAGAAGAATGTAATGGCATACTGTAGCAAACCAACCTCAGCATTGCACTGGAGGAGGAGGAGGAGGAGGAGGAGGAGGAGGAGGATGTGCCTAGGTGGTGTATAGATAGTTGTTTTTTTCCTCACTGTATTTGTGAGTGGAACAGAAAAGGAAATGACAAGTAGTGGTACAGGGTACCCTCCACCATGCATCATATGATGGCTTGCAGAGCATGTATGTAGATTTAGGAAATCAGCCACTGTGCCTGAGAAAACGTGTTCATGACCTTATTCTGTTGGAAGAGCTTCGCACCTCAGTGCATATGATAAGAAAATTTGGTGCTGCAGGAAGTTCACTCTCTGCCAGTGACCTTTCATTCTCCACTCCTGCTAATGCAGATACTGCACAGTGAGAAATGGTCTTTGACTTGTTTTCAAATGACATCTGGATTTACCTCTTATACAGAGCTGTTGCCAAAAGGAACCTATCTTGTTCTTGATGGATGCTCTTCTGAGCATACTGGATGTTATACAACCAGCTGGTTGTTTTTGTACATGATAATCTTGTTCAGGACTGGGTGGATCACATTACAAGTGTGGTCCACTAAGCCAATGGCACATCTATCCCTAAATCGACTGCAGTTACACACAAGATAAGATTTCTCCCCCACATGCGAAAGCTGACTTCTTCATTGTTTAGTGCCAAGAGGACTGCATCAGTACAGCATTCAAGGAAACCTTCGAAAGCTTACATTCTTTACAGTCACTAACTTATCACTAAGAATGTAAATGTCAGTGAGAAAGCATAACCAGCAACAATTCTAGTGATATTCAATCTTATCTCATCAAAATATTGACATGGTGCAAAGTTTGAAATATGACAATTTCAGACTGCCAATTTATGCTTCCCTCTGATTAGCAATTGCAATTTTCACTCTTAATTCACTGAAGATTTTTCAAACAGTGGGCAGTGAGTTACTCATCTTTGAAGTGTCATAATAAATATGACCAATAATGGGAAGATAACCATCACATCATCAGTCTGTGATGTGAGACAATGTGAAAAAATCAAACATTTCTAACCAGTAGTTTCCTTGCAATCATTTGAGAATGAAACGTGAATCCAAAATATGTGGTGTTTTATTTTTTATGTCACAAATAAAACATTTTCTGAAAAACTACTTACCGATTTCAGCATCTTTGCCTTGCTTCCATATACAGGATTGCCACAAGTTCTGGAAATCAGGGAATTTCAAACATGTCAGGGAAATTTGGAAAAAAAAAGCCACTGGAAAAATCTCATTTTTGTCTCGTCATGCTCAGTCACTGGCAGGGTGCAACTGAGTACATTTGCTGCTTCCCTACTCACTCATTGTTACTACTTCTTCTCTTCCTACCACACACCTCAGCTTGCAGTCAGTGCTGCCACCACTTCTTGCTGCCAGTCTAGCAGGTGCCAATGAGAGGCAGGGAGGCATGAAGAGTGGTTTGTTTGCATATGATTCTCAGAGACTGTAGATGCCACAGCCAGAGACGGCAGTCTTGTGTGCGTGAGCTGTGTCTTAGTGATTGTGTGAATGTGTGTGTCCTCTCATTTTCTGACAAAAACTATGGCTGAAAATTTTGTTGTGAGAGTGTGATTGTCTTTTCTACGTGCCTGTCTGTGGCTCAGCAAACATCTTTACAGTGAGTTGCTACCTATCCTCATTAGTATTGATCTCTGAGTATTTGTGCAAGTTATCTGTTGCATGGATGATCACTGGGGTCTTGTTTCATCAGCATGGTGTCTGTGACATATGAATAGCTGGTCACACAAATGGAATTTCTGTGACAGGGCCAAAACACAGATCGAGCCCGCCGATCTGAAGCCCATCATTTCCCATTGATATGGAGGCCCTGCCTGTCAGATTTAGTCTCACCAATCTGTCCGCAGGATGGGTCTGTTTGTGTGTAGTGTAACACAGCAGATTTTCATGGTTTTATCCATGGACCCAGGACAGATGTGCTCCTCGGCAGGCCAGAGGCCATGGGCAATGGATTTCAGGAATTGTGACCATCTCACTGCAAGTACATTGTATAGTGCAGTGTTTTGTAGACATATTATTTATTGTAGTACATTTTGGCACTTCAAAAGTAATTTATATATTAGAAAGTGTGGACGATAAGAAGAAGAAAATCGTGGCAGTTGCTGGCAGTTTGTCCGCTAGGTACTCATATATTTTTCAGAAGAGAAATCACACAATATCTGTAAGATAATAGATTTAACACAGTGGATTATAACTGTCAATAATGAACATAGTAGAACCAACATTTTATTGATGGTCACCTATAGTGATTGTTTACACAACTCTTCCCTGTGTTTAACACTTCTTTCAAGAGGCCTTCTTTTTTTCTGAGGCTGTTTCTGAAATCAGTGAAGGTTTTTTAAATCTGCCTTGTGACTCCAAGGAAATTTGTATTTTTGTCATCAAAAGCATTTCGTTTTATTGAAATAAAATAACAACAGTGGTCTTAATGAACTTGCATACCATTTGGCTTGCTTTCTCCATCTAAAAACAGTTCATTACAAAAGATGTTGATGTTATCCTTAAGATTTTTGCTCACATGGGGGGGGGGGGGGGGGGAGGGGGGAGAAAGAAAGACATTCTTACAATTTTTGTCAACTTGTGTCTTTCTTACGTTTGAGATCTCAAAATTTGTCAGGGAAAAATGTCTGAAAATC
Organism: Schistocerca cancellata; assembly: GCF_023864275.1. Lineage (NCBI taxonomy): Eukaryota > Metazoa > Arthropoda > Insecta > Orthoptera > Acrididae > Schistocerca > Schistocerca cancellata. The sequence goes on along the minus strand of NC_064628.1, from coordinate 440,180,559 downwards.
AGGTAAATATCAGGGAATTTCACTTGGGGAAACTTGATTCCTGTCTTCAGCGACTCAAACCTAGATGTGGGTAGCATTCTTTGTGTGGCATGATGTAGTAGTCCACCATATAGAGCCCATGTGAAAGAACTGTGGTGATGAGTCTTAACAATGCATGACAGGACATACTAAGCTTCACAAGAGGAGTGTTGTAACAACAGTTAAACTTGTACATCTTGTATGTTATTTCTTATTTTTTCTTTTATTTGTGCCATCTCTGCCAGCCTCCAAACACACACACACACACACACACACACACACACACACACACACACAACAAAATTTGGACAGGACATTATATTGGTTGTAAACATATTACTTACATCACGATGTACTCCCCATCATTGCTATAAGATGTCTTTCCAAACACCAATTCATTTCAATGTGGAACACACAATGTTCATGCCTCCAGACAATTTTCCAGCTCTCTGAAATTTATTTACTTGTAACTCCACACAGTGACCTGCAAACAAAATACGCCACACAAGTTGTCCACCTTAGAATATTTAATGCTATCCATGCAAAGCTGAGCTGGATTTCTATTTCAAGAATAAAAAAGATTGTAAGATTCAGTTAAAAAATGGGCACTCCAGGTGGGAATATCAACATTGTAGGAAAGGGTAGATTGCTACTTACTGTAAAGGAAACATGTTAAGTTGCAGACAGGCACAATCAAGATACATACATAGAGTGTGTGGCCACAGTCTTCACCAGAAAAAGAGAAACACACAAGCAAGCACACCTCATGCACTCATGACCACCAACTCCTCTGGCCCGAGATGCTGGAGTTGGTGGTCATGTGTGCATGAGGTGTGCTTGTTTGTGTGTGTGTATGAATGGTGTGTGGTTTTTTTTCTTGGTGATAAAGGCTATGGCCAAAAACTTTATGTAAGTGTCTTTTAATTATGCTTGCCTGTAACTTAATATGCCTCCTTTATGGTAAGTAGCAATCTATCTTTTCCTACATTGTCGATAAGATTCAGTTAAGTGGATAAATAATGGAAAACTGCGGTTTATCTGTAATAGGGATTAGGTGTAAAGTACTCTGTAGCCTGTGTTGCCATTCATTTAAAGTATGTAGATTCCTTATCAAGCAACATTAGTAACTACAGCTAGCTTTGCATATAGATCAGGCAATAGAAGGCTGAGAAAGCTTGTAGGCAAGGAAACTACCAATGAACTATGAGAGTGAAAGAGGCATCATGATATGTGTTTTGGCATTTAGAGAGGGACAGTGTTGTTATTGAGGGACCATGTGGTAAAATCACTAGTTTACATTCAGCCTTTAAGAACATGATGTTATTTTGAAAATGACACTAAATGAAAGTTTACAGTTGTAGTGACAGACGTACAAAGCACATGCTTGTTCCTATGTTAATATTGAGGGACACTGACTTTCTGGTCATGTATTTCAAATAATAATACTCTGGTTCTGGAACTGATTTCTGAGCTTACAAATGTTTTTTACTTTACCTAGCTTAGTTTCCATTTTTACACCACAGCAGGGGCAGTTGTCACAAGTTAGTTTATATATATCAAATTTGTGAAAAGATGGATTGGCCATTTTAGTCTCAAGAAGTGTAACATTCTTTGGTTTGTTCATTTACTGTAAAGCATGTGGGAACTGTTGCCTGTGGTAGTTTGTTTAGTCCTGTGGAATCGACATAACTGGGAAAAATGAATTGTGTGTCCAAAAAAAGTTATTTGTGCACCAAGATTTAAGTTATGGATGCTAATTATATTAGGTGATCTTATGATGTAACGAATCCCTAATATACCAACATGTTCAGTGCTTGGTTGTTGTTTTGTTTTCTTCTGTCTTGCCACTGCTACACAATGAACCTCACAATGCAACAATCAATCATTAAAAGTATGTACAATGTGATGATGAGTCTCTAGGTGACTTGAAACCACTCAAGATATAATAAAAATGGACCACCACAAAAAGTGAGTTGTTATCATTCTGTCTGAACACCTTTCAACATAACATCTTCAGTTGCTATCTCCTAAATGTTTGGGGTCGTAATCCTCTTTCATTGAACCCTTCTAGTAGTTCCTTCATGTTTTGTTTACTGTTGGGTCACATACTTTGGTTTCATAACAGCAGCATAATTTTTATACTATGCTCACTTAATTTTTTTCTCTGTGGCTTTGATTCATCTCATTCATTCACAAGGTTGTATAAGCACTGCAAGTAAAAAAAAAAAAAAAAAAAAATTATCTTCTGTGTCATGAATGGCTACACATTTAGTCAGTGCAGCATAATTATCTATTTCATATTATTGATTGTAATTAATCTTTCATTAGTTAAAGTAATCTGACCTGAAATTTCTAAGTTTTCCATCTGTCATTGTAGTAAGTTGAATTATCTTCTCTTATTGTAACTGTTTATTTTTTCTATTAAAAGTGGTATTGAGTGATTATGACGTTCACCTCTTCCATCAGGTGAAAATATGGCAGATTCCAGAAAATGGGCTGGAAGAGAATCTCACAAACTCGGAGTGCACGTTTTCACACAAACAGCGCCGTGTGGAAACAGTCTGTTTTCATCCAGTAGCAGATTGTCTCTTGACAAGCACATCATTCACCACTCTTACCTTATGGGATATCCTTGCAGAGAGAGAACTGTTCTGTAAGTATGCTTGCAATATTATCTTGCTTCGTTCTCTTGTGAAACTGTAAGGAAAGCTTGTTTGGTGTCAACATCTGTGCCCTCATTAGTTTGCTCCATATTTTCTTCCTAATGTTTCTATAAAAGTCTTTCATTTTGAATTATGAGTCACATTTTATTACTTGTGACAAAGTGTTTAAATATAGTTCAATCTATTCTGTTATTTCTTTTGCACAGCAAATGCAGACCATTGTGATGTAATCCAGTCTGTAAGTTGGAAAAAAGATGGAATACTCTTAGCTACATCCTGCAAGGACAAACAGGTGCGGGTTGTCGACCCACGGGCTTCTGTACCCATCAGTCAGTCAGCCAACAGCCATCAGAGCATCAAAGACTCTAGAATTGTTTGGTTAGGGGATTCTAATAGAATACTTACCACTGGCTTTGATTCGGTAAGTTCTTTATTCTACAGTCAGTATTTGCCTTATGCAGTTGACAATATTTCACATCATTCATTACTTTTTAGGGCCGACAAAGAGAAGTTTACATAAGAGACTTAAGAAATTTTGAAGAAATTGAAAAAAGTTTGGTTCTGGACAGTTCAACAGGGTATGTAGCATTTACTTTTATTGCTATATGAACCTCCCTGCATATCGCATGTTCTTGTTTCCTTTTCATTATATTTGTGTCCAACAATAGTACCTTATATGAATAGAGGGATCATCCAGTTACTATTTTTACAGGGTTCTTCTGATACTATACTATAGTATAGGATATAGTTAGGGGAAATCACATAGCACAAAATTGCACATCTGAAGTGATTTTCTTTAAGATAATATGTCACACATCTCTTTAAAAAATTATTTGCGTACTTCTTAAAATCAGGCTCAGGAATGAAACCCATTCTGTCTGATGTTTTGCCCATCACACTTAGAATATCTGTAAATGCTGTTCGGCCTCTTACATTGGTATGTCTACCACCAAGTTATCAATTAGGATGAATGGACATAGATAGATGGTGTATATTGCCAACACACAATATTCTGTTGCAGAACATATTCTACAACATTACAGTCATGACCTCAGTGCCTGTTTCACCATACATGCCATCTGGATTCTTCACCCAAACACTAATTTCTCAGAATTCTGCAGATGGGAACTGCCATTACAACATGTCCTTGTTCTCAGCACCCACCTGGCCTTAATTTCCATTAATTTCTTCAGTTGAAACATTTCTTCTCAGTAATTATTCCTTTCTTCATGCCCTTTTACTTTTCCATATCTTTATTTTCTGACCTGTCTAATTTTTCCTCTCCTCCCACCTCTACCACATACAGTGCACTTATTTTTCTGCTATTATTAACTCTTGTTTTAAGTTTTGTCACTAATGTGTCTCTTGTATATTACTCTTATCTTCAACCTTTAAGCTCTCAGGTTTTCATATCTTGTCTGGGGCACTCCCCAGTAACCAGTGTTTCCTTCTCGTTTTCAGTCAGTTGGTCTTCGTCGTCGGTAAATCATCCCTGACTAGGGGTTCTGCGTGACCCTTCTTAAAACTCACCTTTCCTTATCCATCACCCCTGTTCCTTTTCATTCTGTGAGAAGAAGGAGCCACTGGTTCTGAAAATGTGCACATTTCTTTAACCTTTGTATGGGTTTTCTACTGCCACTGCTTATATAGATTTTCATTAAGTCAGTGTGATCATTATGGATTTGTAATAATTCTAATTAGTTCTACAGCCATAGTTTCTTGCACTCAGAAATATACTTGGGAATTTTAAAAATAAAGAAAGAAGTCGATGAGTGTCAATATTCCAGAACAACAACTGGAGAAAGTCTTTAGATAAGAGATTTTGACATTGTAGTCTTTAGACTTCACCACTACATTTTCCTTTTCTCTCATGAGGTGGTGCAGGGGCTAATATGCTGTACATATGTGCACGAGTAATAAGTTTCAACTCCCAATCAACCATTCTGATTTAGATGATTTACCTAAATCACTTTAATATTGGTGTGTTTTCTTCAGGCAGTGAGCAGTTAATTTCATCACTCCTGTCAAATTGAGCTAGTCATTGAATTCTATTGACTTTCTTGTGAATGAGACTTTAAATCCTACCTCCCTTTTTCGATAAAGATTGAGAGCTCAAACTTTGATTGGGTTTATCAGATTATAGCCCCAGTCACTGGTTATTATAGATCATCATTTTCTTTAACTTCATTACATATTTACTTACTCTCACTCTTTCTGCATAAAATGTGAATTATCACAAATTTCTCGCTTCAAAGGTTTTATACATTCATTAGGTAGATGCATTGGCATATACAAGTGCAGGTTGAGCCATTGTAGAATGCTTGTGTACTCCACTTTCACAGAATTTATCACACTGTAATAATATGAAAATTGCCCTTGTAAGTAATGTTAGTCAGACTACTTCCTGATAGTATGAGAAGCTCTCCATGAAACATTTGTAATTTTGTGCTAAAATATTTCAGGAATTAGTTTTTCAGGAAAGGTAAGAGACTCTCTCATTGAGTGGCTTGAAAGTTTTGTGGAATTCCATGTTAGTCACATGTTTTGCAATTTTAGCTTTATCTTCTAATGAAGATTTTTTCTTTTTTCATGCTTATGATTTTCACTAGTCTTTTTGAATGAATATACCTTTTGACTAATTTTGCATACCATATTTTAAAAATCAGAAATTAACATTGTTAGCTGCAACAGGCAGAAGACGTGCTCTTTTGGTACTGCACAGTTTAGTGATTTTGATCAAGATAAACTCACGCTGCAGTGACTACTTTGGCAAGCCGGTGTAGAAGTATGCACAGAATCAGCTAAGTTAAAAATATGTACAATACACACATTTATTTATATATAAAAGCCACCTTAGGAATTTTCCTTTGTGTGAGGCTGCATGTACAAGATCACGTTCCAGTTTAAAGTTCTAGATTCACAAATTTTACTGTTTGCATTGTTTCTGCATATCTATCATTGATTGTATCAACACCCATTTGTATTGTGATACATTGTGAAATTTTGAACATTGTGAGTGCTACGATTAACTTGTACTCTTATTCTTAATTGTAGGCATAAACTTTATTGTGCTCTTTTAAAATTTCAGAGAACAGTGCACCTATACTTGTTCAGAACAATTGTTCTCTTATATCATTGTATCACGTGAGAAATAGGTTATTTTGAGAAATTTCAGATGCTTACAAAACTATATTTTCATAAATTACCAGTATGAGTGTTTTGGATGCGTAATTTATTTCATAGCAAATCAGCATTTGTGGTTTACAGTTCTGCGAAAGGCTAAGTCTTCCATGAACTTTATTGTATATCAATGCAAATAATCGTGCATTTTTGAAAATTTTATGAAGCTTCCTTTGTTCTTTGCAGAATCTATGAGCATTTTGTTGAGAAGGTCGAGAAGAGTAACCTTGCACTTGGAATTTCAATGAAGCTCATAATTTGTAGTATTGTCCCCAGAACTGATCATGGCCCTTTTGTTTTGATTCAGGTTGAAGGACGAAACCAGAGACTTTGAAAGTTCTGTGACAAGCTAGGCTGTGACTTCCAGGACTTGTGCCATAGGGTTGAGAGCTGTAGCTTACTCTTAAATTGGTCAGGTGTGCACTACACATCAGAGGCTGCTACTCAAGTAGCGGACTGTGTGTGAGATGGACAAAAGGGTTTTTTAGATCAGGCAACTCTATCCAATCCAGATAACAATATCTGCAGGAAATCCAGAAGTATCAGGGTAAGATCAAAAGAAATGCCACCAACAGGTGAGAGTATTAGAATCCTAATGGTAAACTGCTGAAGCATTCGCAACAAAGTGCCAGAGTTTGAAGTGCTCATGAAAAGCAGTGAAGCTCGCATAATATTAGATTCAGAAAGAGCTGGTTGAAACCTGAAACTGATAGCAGTGATATTTTTGGGGAAAATTTAAGTGTATGTCAAAAGGATGGACAAACGGGAAATGGAGGTGCTGTATGTCGCAGTAGACAAGAAACTCAAATCCACTGAGGTAGAAATTGAAGCTGCATGTGAGATAGATTGGCCAAGACTCAGTATCAGGGGTTAGTCATAAAATGATAATTGGATCCTTCTATCGCCCACCAGACTCGTCTCCTGATGTAACCAAAGACTTTAGGGAAAACCTCATTACACTTGTACATAAGTTCTCCTATCGTATTGTAGTCATAGGTGGAGACTTGAATCATCCAACAGTTAATTGGGAAAATTCGTTTTGTTACCAATGGTCATGATAAGACATCCTGTGAAACTTTATTAAATGTCTTCTCTGAAAACTATCTAGAACAAATTGTTAAGAGCTCCACTCATGATGGAAATATATTGGATCTAATGGCAGCAAATAGACCTGATCTCTTTGAGGATGTCCACATCAAAACTTATATCAATGACCATGATGCAGTTATGGGAGCAGTGATTACCAAAGTACAGAAGAATACTAAAACAAGCAGAAAGATATATATGTGGTCAGTAAACTAGATAAAAAATCATTAGTGACTTGTCTCAGTGAGGAACTTGAAACTTTTAGCACAGGGCAGGAGCATGTAGAGGAACTCTGGCTTAAGTTCAAAAGAATAGTTGACCCTGCAGTGGATGGATATGTACCCAGTAGAACAGTTCATAATGGGAGGGAACTCCGTGGTACACAGTCACCGTAAAGAAACTTCTAAAGAGCAGTAATAACTGTGTAACCGATGTAAAACAAAGCGTAGTGCTACAGAGAGAGAGAGAGAGAGAGAGAGAGAGAGAGATCCTGAATGAAACATGTTTGAGTGTCAAGACAGCAACGCATTTTGCCTTCAGTGACTACCGTAACAGAATATTGTCAAGTGTGTTTTCACAGAACCCAAAGAAAGGCTGTTCGTTGCACCAAAGCTAGTGTTCAGTCCCTAGTGAATGAGACAAGAACTGAAATTGAGGGTAGCAAAGCAAAAGCTGAAATATTGAGCCCCATTTTCAAATGTTCCTTTACAAAGAAAAATCCAGGAAAATTGCTCCAATTTAATCCTTCTACTACTGAAAAGATGAGTGAAAGAAGTATTAGTGTCAGTGGTGTTGAGAAACGGTTGAAACTGTTAAAACTGAACAAAGCTCCAGGGCCTGATGGAATCCCTGTAAGATTCTATACTGAATTCGTGGCTGAGGGAGCCCATCTTCTAACTATAAAGTGTCATAGATCCATCAAACAAAAAATTGTGCTCAGTTCTTGGAAAAAAGCATAGATCCACCCATCTACAAGAAGGGTGGTAGAAGCGTTCCACAAAACTACCGTCCAATATCCGTGACATCAATTTGTTGCAGAATCTTAGAACATATTCTGCGCTCAAACATAACAAGGTATCTTGAACAGAATGACCTCCTCAGTGCCAACCAGCATGAATTTCAAAAACATTGATCATGTGAAACACAACTCCCACTTTTCTCACATGACATACTGAAAGCTTTGGATCAAGGCAACAAGGTAGATGCTGTTTTCCTTGATTAATGAAAAGCATTTGATGCAGTGCCACACCTATACACCTATGCTTATTGTCACAAGTACAATCACATGGGATGTCAAGCGAGATTTGTGACTGGATTGAGGACTTTTTGGTAGGGAGGACACTGCAGGTTATTTTGGATGGAGAGTAATTGTCAAATGTAGAAGTAATTTTGGGTGTGCCCTAAGGAAGTGTGCTGGGACCCTTGCTGTTCATGTTGCTTATTAATGACCTTGCAAACAATATTAATAGTGAAATCAGGCTTTTTGCAGCTGATGCAGTTATCTATACTGCAGTACTCTCTGAGAGAAGCTGCATAAATATTCAGCCAGATCTTGATATGATTTCAAAGTGATCTAAAGATTGTCAACTTGCTTTAAACGTTCTGAAGTGTAAAATTTCTTAGTAATTGTTTGTAATTCATACATGGCTTTCCAATATTGCAATAACTTTGTTTTATTTGCGTCATCTTGTACAACACAATTTTGAAACAAAGATGGCTTCCATCTGTGTTTACTCCTGAATTTCTTTTCTGTTAAACTCTTGTCAGGCTTGTTGATTTCAGTACGTTATGCCTATCCCATTCCATGCATATTATTTGAAATTATCATTGTAGAGTCTCACTGTTTTAACATTAGCATTTGTGTGTGTGCAGTTCTTTTTTTTCCCTCCTGAAACTGGTCAGTGAAATATGCATTGAATTTGTATGGTTTTGGTGTATTTTAGAGTCCTGTGCCTGAGCAGCATAGCTCCATTACATTATTTTTGTAAAAAAATTGCAGCTTTAATAAATAAGTAAATAAATAAATAAACAATGGAAAATTCGGGATGGAATAATGACAATATTATGAAAAGGATAAATGGCTACCCACCACATAGTGGAGATGCTGATTCGCAGAAAGGCACAACAAAAAGACTGCTAAAAAAAGTAAGCTTATGGTCAAAAGACCATGTTCAGAATTAGAAATCATACACACATACATTCACGCAAAAGCAACTCACACACATGACCACAGTCTCTGGCTGACAAGGACAGACTTGAGCTACAGTGCATGATAAGAGAAGCAATCTGGGTGGTGGGCGTAAGGAGGAGGCTGGGGCAGGGACAGGGAGGGATAGTAGGGTAGGGGTGAGGGATGGTGAAGTGCTGCTTATGGGAGCATACAGGGATGAGGTGAGGAGAGGGTAGGGCGGCAAGGTGCAATCGAGATTGTAGATGGAGGGCAACGGGGGAGGGGGTTTGAAAAATAGAGAAGGAAGAAGACTGTTGATCCATTGGAATAGAAAGCTGCATGGGAATAGAGAAGAGCGTAGGTGGGTGAGAGACAGTACTAATGCAGGTTGGGGCCAGAAGGATTATGGGAATGTAGGATATACTGCAGGTAGAGTTTCCACCTGTGCCATTCAGAAAAGCTGGTGTTGGTAGTAAGGATCCAGATGAGAGAAGCTATGAAGCAGTCATTGAAATGAAGTCTGTTGCATTGGGCAGAATGCTCAGCAGTTGGTTGGGTGGTCCAGCTGTTTCTTGGCCATTTGTGCAGACAGACAGCTTGTTGATTGTCATGTCCACATAGAATGAAGCATAGTGATTGCAGTTTAGCTTGTAGATCACATGACTAGTTTCAGAGGCAGCCCTGACTTTGATGGGATAGCCGTGCTCGTTACCTGAATGGATTAGGTGGTGGTGGCAGGATATACAGGACAGGTCTTGCATCTAGGTCTATTACAGGGATATGAACCATGAGGCAAGGGTTTAGGAGTAGGGGGTCATGTAAGGTCGGATGAGGATACTGAATAGGTTCAGTAGGCAGCAGAGTACCACTATGGGAGTGGTGGGAAGCATAGTGGATAGGACATTCTCATTTCAGGGCAGACAAGATGTAGTGGAAACCATGGCGGAGAATGTGATTCAATTGCTCCATTCGTGGGTGGTTATGAGTCATGAGGGGAATGCTTCTCTGTGGCTGGACAGTGGGACCTTGAAAAGATAAGACATGGGAGGTCTGTTGCTGTAAAAGGTTGGGAGAGTAAATATGGTCTGTGAAAGCCTCAATGAGACCCTTAGTATGTTTTGACAGGATCTGCACACCCTACAGATGCAACTCCCACTGGTAGCTAGGGTGTGTGGAATGGACTTGTTGGTATGGAATGGATGGCAGCTATTGAAGTGGAGATGTTGCTGGTGGTGGGTAAGTCTGACATGGACAGAGGTACAGATGTAGCCACATTTGAGGTGGAGGTCAACATTTGAGGAGGCATTAGTAGTGACAAGCAGGACATAATGTGGTAAAGGAACAGGAACTGTGGAGAGTCAGTGGAGAAAATGGTTGGTGTTTTATAGTAGAACATGTTGTGGGTATTGGGCTGAATGTGTTGGTCTACAGTAGCAGAGATTCTCTCTGCGGAGGCACAGCAACTGGCAACAATGATGTGTACTGGGCGGTTGGATCTACGTATTTTGGGAAGCATGTAGAGGGTAGAAGATGGGGAGTGAAAGGGTTGAGGAGAGAGATGGACTCCAGGTAGAGGTGCTTGGATGGGCCTATGGATTTGAGGAGATACTGCTGGATTTATAGAATTGGGTCATTGTGGCAAAGTTTGTAGGTGAACGAGTCTGTCAACTGGCGAAGTCCTTCTGCCAGGTAATATTTGCGATTCAAAACAACATTGTAAGGTTAGCTCGCGTGTTGAGGTTTTTGGGGGATGATGGTGAGGCAAGGTTTGATATTAATAAAATTCTGGAAAGTTAACAGGGCCATGATTAAGGAACAGTGGGGGAGGATCATGGTTAAATGGAGGAGTGAACGGAGTCAGGCTCACCAGTCAGACTCAATGAAAGACCAATGTTGAACCTTGCGTGACTCAGTTCTCTCTTCCATCCAACTGTCATCCAGCCATACGACCTCCTAATCTTTCCCTGTTAACTTTTCAGAATTTCTTAACCTTGAACCCTGCCTCGCCATCCTTTCCCAAATCCCTCAACATGCAAGCTTACCTTAATCTGCAGAAAGAACTGTAAGCCACCACCTAAAACTGATCCCAGTCTCTCCTCAAATTCTTGGGCCTATCCCAGAACCTCTCCCCTATCTCTCTCCTCACTTCTACCACTCCTCACACTCGTATATTCTACATGCTTCCTAAAGTACCTGGACTCGCATTCGGGAGGACGATGGTTCAATCCCGCGTCCGGCCATCCTGATTTAGGTTTTCCGTGATTTCCCTAAATTGCTCCAGGCAAATGCCGGGATGGTTCCTTTCAAAGGGCACGGCCGACTTCCTTCCCCGTCCTTCCCTAATCCGATGAGACCGATGACCTCGCTGTCTGGTCTCCTTCCCCGAAACAACCAACTATCCTAAAGTACATAAACCCAACCACCCAATGCACACAATTACGACCATTTACTGTCCCCCACTGAGAGAATCTCTGCTCTAGTAGATCAGCACCTTCAGCCTATTACCCACAATCCATCCTACTATATAAAAGATACCAACCGTTTCCTCCACCGACTCTCCACAGTTTCTTTTCCTTTACCACACAATGTTCTGCTTGTCACTATTGATGCCATCTCCCATTTCACCAGTGTCCCCAGTGCCCATGATCTTGGCGCTATTGAACACAAACTTTGGCCCTGCATTCCAAGTGTACAACCTCCTTCCTCATCACCATCACTGACTACATTCTCATGTACAATTACTTCACTTTTGATGGTATCGCTTACGAACAAATCCGGAGTATAACACTCAACACCTGTGCGGCACCATCCTGTGCCAACCTATTTGTGGGCCATCTAGAGGAATCATTCCTAACCCCTCAGAATTCCAAACCCCTCACCTGCTTCAGATTCATTGATAACATCTTCATGACCTGGATCAAAGGAGAGGACACTCTATCCACATTCCTCAACACCTCCCTCATTTGCTTCACCTGATCATACTCGACCTAACAAGCTGCCTTCCTTGATGTTGACCTCAATTTCAAACATAGCTACATATGCACCTATGTCCGTATCAAACCTACCAACCACCAGCAATACCTCCACTTCAACAGCTGCCACCCATTCCATACAAAGAAGTCCCTTCCATACAGCCTAGCCACCCATGGCAGTTGGATCTGCAGCAATGAGCACTCCCTCTTGAAATATACGAAGGGTCTCATTAAGGCATTCATAGACCTTGTACAGAAACAGATCTCCCATGCCTTATCTTTCCAGTTACCCTCTGCCTGCCTGTCCCACTATCTGGCCACAGAGGAGCATTCTCCTCATGATTCATTACAACCCAGGAATGGAGAACCTGAATCGTATTCTCTGCCAGGGTTTCGACTACATCTCGTCGTGCCCTGAAATGAGGAATATTCTATCCACTATGTTTTCCACCACTCTCACAGTGGTATTCTGCAGCCCAGAGAACTTACACAATATCCTCATCCATCCTTACTCAGTCCTTGTTCCAAGCTCTTGCTTAAAGGCTCATATACCTGTAATAAGCGTAGATGCAAGATCTTTCCCGTGCATCCTGCATCCACCGCCAATGCTGCTGCCACCATCACCACCATACCCTACTCCAGTCCAGTCATGAAGGCATGACAGCCAACAAGCTGTATGTCTGCATGAATTGGCACCAAAAATTTGTGGCCGAGAAAGAACTGCACCACCCAGTTGCTGAGCATACTGCTCAACACAACAGCCCTCATTTCAGTAACTGCTTCACAACCTGTGCTATCTGGATCCTTCCTACCAACACTAGCTTTTCTGAATTGCGCAAGTTGGAACTCTACTTGCAATATATCGTATGTTTCTGTAACCCTCCTAGCCTCAATGTTCAGCAGTCTCTGTCTTTCACCCATCTGTCCCTTTCCGTATTCCCATGCCAGTGCTACACAGCCTTCCATTCTAATGCACCGACAGTCTTTTTACTTCTCTTCTTTTCTAGTCCCCCCCAGCTCTGTTCTCCGTCTAACCTGCCAACTGCACCTAGTTGCCCTACCCTCTCCACACCTTGCCTTGTATTCTCCCATAAGCAGCACCTTACCATACCCCAGCCCTACCCTACTATCCCTCCCTCTCCCCACTCCAGCATCCTCCTTACCCCCACCATCCAGATTGATTCTCCCATCATGCGCTGTAGCTTTCAGTCTGGCACAGTTGCTGACAATCTGGCCTCGGCAGCCAGAGACAGTGGTCATGTGCATGAGTTGTGTGTGTGTGTGTGTGTGTGTGTGTGTGTGTGTGTGTGTGTTTTGTCTAATTCAGAAGAAGCCCTTTTGACCGAAATATTACTCGTTTAGCTGTCCTTTTGTTGTGCCTGTCTGTGACTCAGAAATTATTTTTGGTTTGTTCCTCCAGCAATCCTCCATGGATTTATGTTTCTATGACCATCCTGTTACTAAGAAGCACAGCTCAAGACTAGTGCTATGGGATAGTGTCCATAATAGTTACTTTCACCAGCATTACCAACTCATGAAGATTAAACTTTTCATGGTTTCTTGCCATTTTTTGGAAAGCCTCCTGCAACACTCGTTCTCAGATGATGCACACATCTCTTGTCACATTGTCCTATATCTCTCCTATGGAGGTGATGTCCTGTCAGAGTGATTTTAAGTTTGGGACACAGCGAAATGTCTGCTGTGGCTGGGTCCAGGGTATAGGGTGGATGGAGCACGACAGGAATCTGATGTTTTGCCAGATAGTGGTAGGCAAGTAATGGGTGTGAGCTGGCATGTCATCGTGATGCAACATCCGAGTGTAGTTTTTCCACACTCCAGGTCTCTTCCTGCACATGGCATCCCTTAGACATGCTGATATTCTCTGATAGACTTCCTTGTTTATCACCTCACAGGTGGTACCTTTTTCCTGATGGACAATGCCTTTTTTGTCAAAAAGGATCCTTGAGCTTTGACTGACACATGCATGGTATTTTTCGGATGAGGAGATGCTTTGTCTACCCTTGGCGATGACTGCTCATTTATTTCAACATCACAGCCATAAACACATCTCATCTCTTGGTATGATGTTCTTCAGGAAGTTTTCTTTGCTGTTCACAGTAGCAAGCAGTTTCTGGCTGATTTCAACATGGGGCTGTTTCTGATTGTCAGTCAACAATCACAGCCCAAATTTTCCATTGACACAATGTGTCAAAATATAACAACAAAAATAATCAATTTTATAAAACCTATGTTGTTGTTGTTGTTGTTGTTGTTGTTGTGGTCTTCAGTCCTGAGACTGGTTTGATGCAGCTCTCCATGCTACTCTATCCTGTGCAAGCTTCTTCATCTCCCAGTACTTACTGCAACCTACATCCTTCTGAATCTGATTAGTGTATTCATCTCTTGGTCTCCCTCTATGATTTTTACACTCCACACTGCCCTCCAATACTAAATTGGTGATCCCTTGATGCCTCAGAACATGTCCTACCAACCGATCCCTTCTTCTAGTCAAGTTGTGCCACAAATTTCTCTTCTCCCCAATTCTATTCAATACCTCCTCATTAGTTATGTGATCTACCAATCTAACCTTAAGCATTCTTCTGTAGCACCACATTTCGAAAGCTTCTATTCTCTTTTTGTCTAAACTATTTATTGTCCATGTTTCACTTCCATACATGGCTACACTCCATTCAAATACTTTCAGAAAAGACTTTCTGACATTTAACCTATACTCGATGTTAACAAAACGTATAAGGTTTTACATATGAAATCTTTCGAAGCCAGTGGCTCCTTCTTCTAGCAGAAGGGCTGAAAGGGAAGAAAGAGAGGTGAAGGAAAAGATAGGTTTAAGGGTTAGAGTTCAGGAAAGTTACCCAGAACACTGGGTCAGGGGAGATTTACTGGACGGCATGAGAAGGAAAGATTGATTGTTGGGAAATGCCTAAAACAAACAAATGTATGTTGAGGTGTCGGACAGCTGCTGTAGACCTTCACTAACATAATCCTCTTGGTCAAGTAGCACAGTGGTAGATCCATTGTCTGCTGGAGTCATCACCTTTAGGGAACACAGCGTGGAGTTCAGCAGAGGACAGGTTAGGGTCATGTTATATTGACCTGAGAAAGAGTTGTGAAGCAATGCTGGATGTGAGGAATTCTCAGAAGGCTTGTAAGGGATGGTTTTGAGGTAGTGGTGATTTATCGAGTTGGGATCGTGGTCAGAACTGTTGAAGGCAGGATTCAGTGTCAGCTTTGCTGTTGGAAAGGTTTTGGGATTGGCTTGCAAAGTGATATTTTCAGTTGACATTACATTTGAAAGAAACTAGGTCCTTCACCAAAGCAGTGTGATTAAATGCAGATTTAGAGGTGAAAGTGAGATCCTTGGATAATACAGGTAATTCAGGAGAGGCAAGTGCTTTGAAAGAGAGGTTGAGAACACTGTACTGTTGTGACTGATTCTTGTTTTTTTTTTAGTTGTTATTGGCCTGGGAGGCAGTAGCGAAGGCTGGAGGATGTTAAGGAGGTTAGCCAAGCTCAGTCTGTAGGGGACGGTGTGGCTGTTTAGGGAGTTGCAGAGAGACAGGAAGGGAAACACAACTGTTGAGATATTTTAGGAGAAGGTGGGATAGCTTTTTGAGTTGAAGTATGGCATGTTGCTGAAATTTGTAGTTGGTTTGGTGGATGATACTATCCAAGGAAACATGAGGGGCAGAAAACTGCAGGGTTTTGTAGGAGAGAAGTCTGGTGGAGATTGGTGTATTTAAATCTATAAAAGAGGGCAGTGTAGAGTAGCATTACATCTGTAAACAGGGACTTTCAGTGTTAGGCCTTTGGGAGCAACTCCAAGGACAAGCAGGTTTCAAGAAACGCAATGTGGAACCATAGTTTTGATAGTGCAAAAGCATATTTTCGAAAAGAACAGATGTAAATATGTGATGGGATACATCATGGCAAGAGGGGCTGATTTGGAGTGTTAGAAATGGTGGTACTGACAAAAAAGAGAAGCAGAGGATAGAAGAAGATAGAAAATCCAGGAAAAATATGGAAAAATCGCACGAAAATCACGAGAACAGACAATGGTTAACAAGTGGTAGTGAGTGGGTGAGAATTTCTCTACAGAGAAGTGACCTATATGATAGAAAAGAATGAGTGGAAAAGAAAAAAATTGGTGGGGAAAGTCGTGGAAAGAGACAAAATTTTAAAGACTGGGGAAACAGAAAGGGAAAATCATAGAAGAAAATATAAACTGCTTCACTTGACAAAGTAATATAGAAGATGACAATAAAAGTTAATCATAGTGGTTTGTTGGAAACAAACATGTGAAAACATAAAAGAATAACACACAAACAAGGTAAGTGGAGGGTGGGAGAGAAAATAGCTGTCAAATTTGCAAATAAATTGTTGAAAGATGATCAGGAGAATGCACTGTGCTGTAGTGAAGCATAAACAAATTGTCATATGCAATTTTGTAAATAACGATGGGCCCATCTACATGCACATTAATCAACACTTCACTCCTACACATTTTCTAGTATTGATTTATCTGGATGATACAGATAAGTAAATGAATGGAGTGTACAGAAGGTAGAAAACAGATGACAGTGTGATCAAGACAGGTGACAACAATGACTTACAAGAAGGTTATGTAAGAATGACCACATATTGGCTCCTTCTTCTGGCACAGAAGGATTGAGGGGGAGGGAAGAGCTTTAGGAAAAGGGATAGCATTAGGAAAAGTCACCCAAATTCTACCCCTTCTCATAAATCTCTCCTTCCCTCTCCTTCACCCCTCTTCCTTCTTATTCAACACTTCTACCAAAGGGAGCTGCCACTGGCTCTAAAGCTTGTGTACGTAAAACTTCCACTGCCAATTGGTGAGAAGATATTTCTTCTATCCACTTACAGTGTCAAAAGATTGTTACTCAAAATTTCAAGGCATGATCTTATACTGATGCCTACTTCATCACCAGCTATATGAAAACGTAAAATGGCAAGTATCATTAAACACAGTGCAAACTCTTGACATGGTCATTATTAATCTTTGTGGAAGGTTGTCAAAGTTTTGGATCCTTACCGACCAATATTTTCATGCGTTCAGAACCTTTCAATCACTCACAGCACTGTGTGCAACTTGCACTGTCTCTCCCCCTCCCCCCCTCACACACACACACACACACACACACACACACACACACAGAGTTCCTTAAGCTGTTTCATTGTCACTTAATAATCTCCTGAACAGCTGTGGTCATACTCACTTTAGTGGCTGTAGGTTGGCAACTAATGGTCACAGTAAAATAAGGCTAATGCAATTTGTTGTTTATACCTGCCACTAGGAGCACTGAGTAACTTCAGCACACTTGCTCTACCAGTTGACATGATGTTTTAAAGGGTCTATTTTTTATTTTATTTGTTATTTTTTTATACTGCACTTTCAAAGTTCATTAGGACTGAAATGAGAATGGAATGGAGGGAAGCCCGATCATACTGCATCCTTTTGTCATAGACAGTTCATTGAACTGGTAGCATGGAGTTTGGTAGTATGGGTTGTTTGGCTTATACAGCTTTACAAGTTCCATTAATTCTACCTTCTTTGTGCCTGGTTCAGTTTTCTCCAAATGACTATTTCTCTGTACCCAGAAAAATATCCTCTTTCTTCCAGTGCATTGTTGGAACTTTATCTAGCACTATAATCTGATATGGCAGATTGTTCATTACTATAGTTGAATCTGGGTGAATATTTGGTAGCAGCAAAGTGGAAAACAAATTTATGAAAACTGTGGCTTTTATTTCTTTATTATTGGTACCTCCCATTTGGAAAGCAACAGCAATAAACAGTTACGGATGAAGCCATGTTCTGCTCCAGAGTGAAGGGTGGTTATACTGTCATCCTTTTTTATCGATGCTTTACTACACTATGACATGAGGTGAAATGAACAAAGAAGTGACTGAAGCTCAGCAGCATATGCTACTGCTCACTTATGTTGCGGCAACAGGGCACTAAGAGGGTATACTGCTTATCACACAATACCTTTCTATTCTATAATCCATCAGTCGACTTTTCCACCTAGGCTGCAATTTTTCCGAACCTCGATATAAACATATATATAGTTTATTACCAGTTTAACTATTCCTTCATGCCTTAGAATGTGTTCTATTATTGTAGCCCTTTCAATCAAGGTGTGCCATAAGGCTCTTTTCTTCCCAAATTGATTCCATACATCTTCATTTGTTGTCCAGTCTACCCTTCTAATCTTCAGCATTCTTCTGTATCACCACATTTCAATAGCTTTCATTCTTTTCTTGTCTAAATTTCTTTTATGTAGAAGGCTACACTCCAGACACATAATTTTAGAATATACTTCCCAACATACTTCTCTTTCCAGAAAAGCTTTCATTGCTAGTGCCAGCCTGCATTTTATATCGTGTGTACTTCTGCCACCGTCAGTTATTTTGCTACCCGAATAGTGAAACTCATCTACTAATTTCTGTCTAATTTCCTAATCAAACAATGGAAACTCTAGGTAGCAATGTCAACAGTACACCAACAATGTAGGGAGAAAATCCTCTAATTGTCACCTCTTGTTATTTCATCCTGAGCTAATTCTTTTTCCAAATTGTTTTGGTTTGCTTTACTGTTTGCTCAGTGCACAGATTGAATAATGTGGATGACAGGCTACAATGTGGTGTCTTTCCCTTCTCTGTTAGTGACCTCCTTTTCATGTCTGTCAACACTTAGAACTGCTGTGTGGTCTGTAAAAGTTGACAAGTTTCAGGTAACTTTTCACTCCCTGGCATTGTAATGTCATTGAGGTTAATATGCAACAGGTGTATTCAAGTCAACATTGTCAGAAGCCTTTTCTAAATCCACATATGCCATAAGTGTAGATTCATCTTTCTGCAGCGTATCTTCTAAGTTAATTTGTAGGATCAGTATTGCCTCAAGTGTTCATACATTTCTGTGGAATGCAAATTAATACTCCATCAGGCTGGCTTCTACCAAGTTTTTCCTTCCTTCTCTAGAAAATTTGCATTAGTGTTTGCAACTGTGACACGAAATTGATGGTTTAGCGATACTTGTACCAGTAAGCATCTGTCTTCGTTGGCACTGTGGTTATTGCAAGGGCAAGTCATTTTTATCTGCAATTTAGTTATATTTTTGTTTATTTTGGTTGTACTGTAGTTTTACGTTGATCACGCATGCTTTGTATATTTGTTGTTATATCTTTGCAATTTTCAAGCTGCTAGGTTAATTACATTATTGCTACCGGGCTGTTAATCATGGCTGCTCTGCTGTCTATTTGCACCAAAGAATAGCAGTGTTCAGTGATCTGTTTTTTGTGGTCGGAAGGCATATCAGGGGCTAAAATTCATCGAAGACTTTCAGTAGAGTATGGGAACAGTGTTTTACCACAACTGAGAGTATACGAATGGATTGAAAAATTCCAAAATGGTCGCACAAATGTTATGCACGATGAAGGAGCTGGACGACTGTTTACCACCACAAATGAAGAAACCATTGAGCATTCACGTGAAATGATTCTCTTAGACAGATGATTAATTGTTGGCGAAGTGGCACATCATCTGCAAATTAGTCACCATTCTGCCTATGACATCATCCACAACAGACTTGGGTTTCATAAAGTTTGTGCACGATGGGTCCCAAAACAACTCGTACAGTTGCATAAACAAATGCATCTGGTCATTTGTAAAAAAACATTTGGATCGCTATGGTAACGAAGGGGACAACTTATTAGACAGGATCATTACTGGTGATGAAACATGGATCCATCATTACAAGCCAACAGCAGAGTATGGAATGGAAACATCCAAATTCCCCATGCAAGAAGTAGTTCAAGACCAAACTGTCTGCAGGAAAACTGATGCTTATGGTTTTTTGGGATGCACAGGGTCCAGTACTGGAACATTATGGGGAAAGGGCACAACAATAAACAGTGTACATTACAGTGAGATGCTTACTGCAAGGCCAAAGCCTGCAGTTCAAAGCAAACACCAAGGATTGCTGTCAAAAGGTGTTTTGTTGTTGCACAACAATGCCCGTCCACATACTGCTGCCCACACTGCTGAAACACTCCAGAAACTCAAATTTGAAGTACTGGATCATCCTCCATATAGTCCTGACCTTGCCCTTTCTGACTATCACTTGTTTGGTCCACTCAAACAGGCATTAAGGGGCTGTCGATTTGTCTCAGGTGAAGTAGTGAAAGAAGCGTTGCATTCCTGGTTTGCAACTCAACCAAGAACCTTCTTTTATGAGGGCATCAGGAATCTTGTAAAACGATGGACTAGGTTTGTTGAAATGCAAGGAGACTATGTCGAAAAATGATGTTCTTGTAAGTTTCCTATTTGATTACAATAAAATTTTATAACCACATTGCAGATAATAATTGACTTACCCGTGTACATTCTTCTTGAAGTCTGCAGGTATTTCAGCTGTCTCAAATATCTCACTTACCAGCTGGAACAGTTTTGTCGGGTTTGATTTTTCTGATACTAAAAGTTGTGATGGAATGTCACCTACTTCAGATGCCTTTTTTTTTTTTTTTTTTAATTAGATCTTGCAGTGCTTAATCAAATTTTTCTCGTAGTATCTCACCCGGCATATCATCTTCTTCCAGTTGCTCTTTCCATTCTACAAAATTGTATTCAAGTTTCTTTCCTTCTTGTAGCTTTTCTGTATATTCCTTCCACTTTTTCTTTCCTTATTTGCTTATGATTGGGTACCCATACGTGGTCAAGAAGTTCATACAGTTGCTTCCTGTGTTGCCAAAGGTTTTCTTATATGCAACAAGTACCTTTTCTGTAATCATGCTTGCTTCTACAGTTCTGTGTCTCTGCCATTCCTTTCACAATCTCTGTTGACCTCATTTTTAGACATCTGTATTCCGTTAAAGGTGTGATTCTGGGTGTGCAGCCAAGTTGTTAATCATGATAAATCATATTAGTATTCTCTTTTGCTTACTTTGTGTTATTGCAGTTCTGTATTTTCTCTTGTCAATTAAGTAAATTTTTTGCCTGTTTGTTTTGTTACTGCCTTCACTATTTCATATCTCAAGGCTTATATTGTATTCTTGCCTTTGAAACGGTCAACAGCCAGTGGCTCCTGCAATCTATCTAGATTCCTTCTGCTCAATTTCTTATCTTTCTACAATGTCTTCAGTTTAAATCTGCTGTTCATAGCTAACAAATTATGGGCAGAAGCCACTTCTACCTCTAAAAATATTTGCAGTGTAAAATCTTGTTTCAGAATCTGTGTCTTACTATTAATAATCTATCTGAAACCACCTGGTGTCTCCAGGTCTCTTCTATATACGGAAGAGAAGGTAAAGTCATGATTCTTAAACAATGGGGACAAAAGTTTGATATGGTAAATTTGTGCTCTGTGCAAAATTATTTCATGTTCAGGTCATAGAAGTGAGGCAGCTTCTCCTTTCATTCATTTCCTCGTCTCCATGTCATACTATTTTTCATTTTCTTTCTTTCCCAAATACTGTATTCCACTCAATCCTCCTGTATGTCCCCATTCACAATGTTATCCTTAGAACACAATTTTTGAATGAATAAATAAGTGTATGATTGAGTGGTGTATGATACATAGGTTATTGATTCACAGGCATGAAATGTGAAAAGAAGAATAATAAGGCTGAAAAACCACACAAAGAGAAATGTTTTAAGTATTTGAATCTGTGATGCCACTGTTCTGTTTTGAAAAATGCCAGCATAGACTACTGGTCATATGAAATTAATTGGGAAGTAGCATGTTGTCAAAAGGTGTCATCTGAAATTTTGACTGAAGAATGAAACTGGTAATAGGGCTCAGCTGCACTATAGTAGGTGGAGGTTAGTGGTGCTTCTGCAGTCAGTGGGCTTTGGTTTGCTAAGTATGCAGGTCCACTAACAACTTTTGTAATGGAAGTTGACTCTGAAAACTGCACACATCATTGAAAGAAAAACTTGTTTAAAATCACTGCTGTAGGCGCATATCTGTTAACTGTCATAGTATTGTGACGAAAAAAATACTTTTTACTCTGTCAGTAAAAATGTTTCTCTTCTTTAATGTTATAAAACTCATTGATCAGAAACTATGTATTATTGTTGATAGCCATCATAATTCCTCTTTCCTTGTTATCAAAGATTAAGGGTTAATCATTTGATTACTAGCAGAAAGAGAAAAAGGAATTATGTTCATGACGTGAGCTCGGGAAAGAATCAGCATAATCAGTGGTTGCTGATTTGCTGCTAACAGGGTGATTCATGACCTTGAATCAGTGTTTCAGTACCTGTAATGGTGTGTGCAACAATTTTTATGACATTGAACTTTGTGTAATAAATTTAGAATGAATGCAGGTTCTATGACTGACTATATGATAATCAAACAATGGAAAATCCAGGATGGAATGTAACAATTTATTGTGAAAAGGAAAGTTGCCACTCACCATATAACAGAGAAGCTGAGTTTCAGATAGGCACAACAAAAAGACTGTCACAAATAATAGCCTTCGGCCGATACGGCCTTCGTCAAAATTAGATGACAAACACACACACTCACGCAAATGCATGTGATATGCGTTTAAGACTGCTGTAATAGTAGCCAGTCAGTGGCATCATTGTATTAGCATTGTCAAGCATAAATCATCGCTCACCATCACAAAAGCTGTAAAAATGTTTAGAAGTCAATTGTAGAACAAGGAATCATGACAATATTGAATGAAAGCATCTTTTCTCTCAATATTGTATTATTAGTTTAAGGAATACAAAACTACATTGTCATCACCTTACATAACATAATAGTTGTCATGGCAGGAGAAACATGAAAAAGTGTGTGTTACAGGAATCTACTTTTTTTTCTATCACTTGTTTCTTTTAAACAAAATCCAAATGAGTATCCAGAGTGTGCACACTTTACAAGCGTTGATAACTCTTGTGCACTCATGAGGCTGTACTACATAATGAATGTAACTATGAAGCAAAGGCTTGTAGTAATTGAGAGTAAAATGGCCATGGTAAGTACATTCACAATCAACCAATGATTTCTGGTACATTTGGGTCAGCTGCAGGTTGAAGTAAATATTTTTAAGAGTAAGGGATTGTTCTGAAGGGAAAGAGAGAGAGAGAGAGAGAGAGAGAGAGAGAGAGAGTGCTATTAGTGTGGTGTGAGGTACTAGATACATTGACATTAGAGAAACTGAATGGATCATACTACTATATAAGAAATTAACACTTAGCGCTGCACTGTTGGTTCTTATCTTTATACTGTAGCTATGAGTGGGTTGTTAAATAATGAAAAAAAAAGTTCTATATTTTTACAGGGTCCTGATACCTCTGTACGATCCTGATACTGGGATGTTATTCTTAGCTGGGAAAGGAGACACAACAATTGCTTATATGGAGGTGACAGACAAGGAGCCATATCTGGTTGAAGGCATTAGGCACAATGGTGATCAGACAAAGGGAGCGTGCCTTGTTCCCAAGCGAGCCCTTGCTGTCATGCAGGCTGAAGTGAACCGTGTACTTCAGCTGACGTCGTCATCTGTCATACCAATTATGTACCAGGTGCCTCGCAAGGTATGCTTGTCTCACAGTTCTAGTGTAGCAATACACAAAGCACAGATTATCAGCCTAGCAGTTACTATAAAAAACTTCTGAGTCAGTTAATCACATTTACTTTTTCACTCACAGACAATGTTGAAACCACATGGTGGAGTGAATTAAGGATTTTGTTGTGTAGACTGATTTGAATCTGTCACAATGCAGAACACTGTCTATCACTGTTTTTGTGTTTTGAGAACATCACTGAAGAATGTTTTCTTTATTTGAAAAGAATTTGGCTGATTACTGTACATTTTTAAACAAGTAGTCACAGGATAATGTTCTGTGTTTTTAGGTCAGTGTGTGTTACATTTTACTATGTGATAATTTACTTCTATCAGTTGCCAGCAAATGGTATCAAACTATCACAGGCTGTACCTTCTGTTAGTAGACTGATGCAGTTGCCACCAATTAAATTTGTATTTATGCATTATGCCTAAGTGTTGTTAACTTTTGTTTTACTTAAACTGAGCAGCAAAGGTTTCATGTAATACTGCCACCAGCAAAATAGTTAATTTTAAATGCTATTAAATTCTTTTAATTAATCGATGGGTGCTGCCATAGTGTGTATCAAAGGCAACTGAAAGCTTCAAGTCACACTGTTGCTAATCGAAATTGCAACACCAAGAAGGTATCAAATTAGCAAGAGGTGTACTACATGCTGGGATATGGAAATCATGAGCATTTAGGAGTAATGCCATCTGCATTTTGTTTATAGGCAAAGAATATGCAGCGAATTTTCCCTTTAGAAATCGCATTTCGATCTTGATTTTTGTGTAGGATGAATGTTATGCCTCTTGTAAGAAGGTGAAACATCTACCCCTATGAGTCACTGTGGTCTCTGTTTCCATCTCTTGTTTGTGGTGGTCAGGATCCCATGAGTATCATTGACTTATGGAACTGATGGGCCCAGTAGGGCCATACTCAAATCCTTGAAGGATCTTAATGGCCCTGTGTGACTAGTGCAAGATCACACAGTTGTGTCGCATACCTTGAGTCAAGTGGTGGGTCTCGGGTGCAGCTAGACATCTATCCACACAGATAGTGTGATTAGTTCTGGAGAACCACGTACTGTCAGCATTGTCGTCATTGTTATAGTTTCCCTTGCTGCGGCAGTGGAGGCATTCTAACACTGGCATGCTCAGTGAGAACACTGGACACAAGAATAGCACCACGTTGACTTTTCAGATGAGTCCAAGTACTGCTACAGCATTATAATTGATGTATCCATGTATGGGGGCTCTGAGGAGAACATGATGCTAGATTGCCTTCGTCATTGTCATATAGGCTTAGCACTTGTGGTGGTGGTAAGGGGTGCTTTTGGGTACACAGCATGAACACTTTTGATTTGCATAGCTTGCAATTTTTACATTTGTTACATTTCCGAAGTGTTAAGGCTGATGGCGGCGCCCTGTCGTGAAGGTCTCGTGTTATCTTTTAGCGAGATAATGCAAGATCACACAAAGTCAGTGCTGTCCTGACCGAATTTGATAGAGAGAGTATTCAAATGGTGACCTGGCCAGCATGTTTTCTCCAGATTTCTCACACATTGAAAAAGAAATGGTCATGGGTTGCCACCACTCACTGTTCACTATGAAAGAACTCTGACATAGAGGAAACAACATGCAACATTGTACCCATATCTGTCATCCATACTCAGTTCAATCTGATGACCAGCTGATGTAACACTATTGTTCCTGGTTGAGATGGCAGCTCCTTGTACTAAATTTTGATCACCAAATCAGCCAAAAATCTAATTACGTACTCTTCCTACTATACTGTATGAGGACTGTACCAAAAGTAAGGTTCCCAATGAGCTACAGCCTCGAGGGAAGGTGCTAGGCTAAATCCGACAACAGTGCCATGTGCAGTGGTTCCCCCACCCTCGAGTCCGCCCATCTGCGATTCGCTACGTCGCTCACTGTTGGCTCGGCAGCCATCAGAGATGGAAGTGTTGATCACCGCTCCCACCAAGTCCAAGGTTTGAGCAGTAATCCTGTTTCTCCACGCAAGGAAGTTATCGCCCTTGGAGATTCATCGGCAGCTGACTGAGGTTTATGATGAAGAGTGCATGTCCATTCAGCACATCTGCAATTGGTGCAGGGCTTTTGCTGAGATTCGCACAGAAGTTCACAATGAAGAATGGAGTGGAAGACCACTGGGTTTGGATGCGATTGTCCAGAAGGTCAACAGTGAGCTGCTCAAAGATCAGAGGGTCACTGCCGTGAATGTGTTGAACACATTCCTGAAGCTTCCCACGGCACAATTGAAAGAACTTTTAACAGAAACGTTGTGTTATCGCAAGGTGTGTGCTCGCTGTGTCCCCCAGATGCTGATTGATGGACACAAAGAACAATGCCTCGACTGTGCTCTCTTCAACAATGTGAGGGAGGGAGGCAACAAGGAGAAGTTGTTGGACTCCATCATCACCAGAATGAAATGTGGGTGTTTCATTACTGCCCCGCTCCCCTAAAAAAAAAAAAAAAAAAAAATCTTGTCAGTGGCGTCACTCCGGTTCACTGCCACCAAAGAAGTTCAAACAAACGCATTCGGCAATAAAGGTTATGGTGACTGTGTTTTGGGATCAGAAGGGGGTACTCCTCATCGATTTCATGCAACCTGGGATAACAATAAACTCAAGACAGATATTGTGAAACACTGACCCAAATCCGGCGAGCAATCCAGGATCATCAGAGAGGATGACTGACGGAGGGAGTAGTGCTTCTTCATGACAACGCTCGACCCCACACCACTCATCAAACACAGGAGCTTTTGTAGAAATTTGGGTGGACTGTTATGCCCCATCCCCCATACAGCCTGGATTTAGCCTCCAGCGATTATCTTCTCTTCCCCAAGCTAAAGGAACACTTAGGTGGCTAATGCTTCAAGAGTGACGATGAAGTCCGATCAGAGGTCACACGCTTCCTCAATGGATTGGTGGGAGGCTTCTTCAACTTAGGAATACAAAAGCTGGCGCACCATCTTCTAAAGTGTGTCAAAAAAATGGAGACTATGTTGAAAAATAGACAAAAGTGTAAGCTTTTCAATGATGTATGAATTAATAGCAATAAACATTGTTTTCTATTTGTAAAAAATGTAGGAACCTTACTTTTTGTACAACCCTAGTATATGCACAATAAGTAAAATTTTGTTTAATACCTTTGCTGGTGTTCCCCTCAGGTGGCTCATGACTCTTTTATGCGTATGTGTGTTGCAAGCATTGCAACACATAGTTCCTTTCTTGTGCTGTAGTTTCTCATCTCCAACCATCCTTCTTTCTCTTATGTACGTTCTCATATGTACTTTCTCATGAGATCAGCCTTTGATGTTGACCTGACTAACCACAAGGCTCTGCTTTCCTTTCTTTGACACATTCATTCATTTTTGGTCCTCTTTCAGAGTTTGACCTTCGTTCTCAAAACTGTTGCTTTAGTGTAGCGATTGGGGAGAACATCTTAAATAACACCTACTGCATGCAGTGTTAAAGATAATTAATGCACAATAACAGTATATGCTTAAAAGCCAATGCAGTAGCCAGTCCGACATGGTAGGGTCATTATGCATCCTTTCAGTAGTGCCCGCTGACAGGACACCACTGTTGCATGAGCTTCTGGTTCCCCATGCAGGCCAAGGAACAGACGCCTATCATCCTGGAGCATCAGGACTCCCAGGTGTGACTATTGTGCCAGATGACTTTTGCTGTGATTGGATGGCGCTTTTTGGGAGTGCCTTTGATTGAAGTGGGTAGCATGAGTACAGATATTTCACACATGAAATGTGTCAAATTAAAACAAAACAATGGCCATTCTGATCTGGCCGTCTTATCAGATATGTCTAGAAATTTCAATACAGGCAGTTTGTTTAAAACTGCTTTTCCTATCTTAGATACCCTATGGGAAAAGGGACAAGCCAGACGATTAAGAGTGAAACAATTTCTCCAATAGCTAGTATGTAATCAAACCAATGGAGGTACTTTCACGGTGGCAAAACCATTATTTTTTTGTGGAACACATTGAAGATACATTTGGAGAAAGTGAGTCGATGGGAGAAATGTGCAATGGATCACTGCTGATTAAAGCCTCCTCTACTGCACAATCTAAAGCTTTTCAGATGTATGAATGACCATCCAGATCACAAGGATGTAAAAAAAAAAAAAAAAGAGGCATTGCTTTTGAGGTGCATCAGTAGTTAGTGGGTAACGTTTGGGGAAATTGCTGCCCATCAGTTATATAGGGTTGGTTGGTTGGTTTGGGGAAGGAGACCAGACAGCGTGGTCATCGGTCTCATCGGATTAGGGAAGGATTGGGAAGGAAGTCGGCCGTGCCCTTTCAGAGGAACCATCCCGGCATTTGCCTGGAGCGATTTAGGGAAATCACGGAAAACCTAAATCAGGATGGCCGGACGCGGGATTGAACCGTCGTCCTCCCGAATGCGAGTCCAGTGTCTAACCACTGCGCCACCTGGTATATAGGGCTTATGATGCAGGTAAGTGGGGCTCTGTCTGAATGGACCCTTATTTCTCTAGCTGACTGAGATGGAACCCTTAAACTCAAGCTTCTCAACTCCCAGCATGATGGGTCTACCACCCTGGGGTACTTACACCCACTTATCCAAATGAATGAAGGAGTTAGTTTTCCTGATAATCAGATTATATCTAGTAACAGGGCTCAGCCAATTGTAAATCAGAATGTGTTTGTAATGATCAATGGGAAGGAGGGGCATTTGAAAAAGTGATCCCCTTCTATAAATGCTTAGAAGGGCTTACTAATGTCTTAAAAGTGTGTTAAGTGGTTACAAAATGATTCCTTATTGGTTGAGACTTACAGAGCAAAGCAAGCAGAACTAACTCAAAAAAATTAAATGATTGTAACATAATTGTTGAGTTGCGTAAGTCCCTTCAACTCAAACTAGGGTGTGTTCATGTTCCATGATATTAGGGATATTGAAATTGCATAGCTTAAACTAGAAAGGGCGTACCGTGGAATAGTGGATGTGTAACAAAAGACATGAAAGAATAATGGAGAGATTGAGATCTCTGCCACCTTCAGTGTGACCTTCAGTTCTCCACAACGCTGCCTGAACATATTATGGCAGGGTCCCTCTGGCTTAGAGGAAGGCCTTATCTTCCTAACCCTAAGCAGTGCTACAAATGCCACCATTGAGCCATACAACACTGAGTTGTGGAGGTGAAGTGACCTGTGGGAAGTGTGGAAAAGCAGCCCATGAAGCTAGGACTGATTGCCTGCCTCAAGAAATCTGCATCAACTACTCTGGGAGCCACCCAGTCTGGAGCCAAGACTGCCCTGTCTTATCTGAGAAATGTAAAATTCAGGAAATAAAAATGACCAAGTGGATCCCCTGTGTAGGAGCCAAAAAAGAGTTTAAGGCTGCACATGCCATATTGTATGCTACCATGGTGGAGAAACATGTTTCTAAGGTCAATCCCTTGATGAAAATGGTGTCCAGCATACCATTATCCATCACCAGCACTGGTACTTGCACATTTACATGCCAAAGCAAAGTGAGCAAAAACATAGTAATCCAGATGGCTATGACAAAAGAGACCTGCAACATTTCCCAGTGAGCATTGAGAAGGCACCCCAAAAGTGGAGCGCCCTTCAACACTCCCTTTCCCCATCATCCTTGAAGAGAATAGGAATAGGGAAAAAGTCACAACATTCAGGTCAAAAGCTGTCCCTTGTGCCATCAGACATCATATTGGCACACCTGACTCAAGAGGAGGACATCACAGGGATTTCAATGCCTCATCACCAAAACCAGATAGCCCCTCCATCTCCCCCCCCCCCCCCCCCCTCCCTACAAGTGCCTTACCACCCTGACACAAGGATAGGAGTAAATCAAAAGTACACCACAAAAATGACTCCCACATTCTAGTGGAATGTGAATGGATGCAGGACTCATCGGGATAAATTGAGACTCCTCTTATAGGATGGACCATTTTGCGTCTGTCTCCAAAAGACTGATTTTAAACAGACCGTTGTTTCTGTACTTGGATGCTGTCTTCTCTACAGGAAATATGACCTTATTGGTGACAGAGTGAAAGGTGGGGTAGCAGTGTTCCTCAAGGACACATTCCATTCTTCACCTGTGCCCTTAACCACAGTGTTGCAAATGATGTCTGTTCAGATAGTGGCCCATGTTGCCGTCGTGGTGTGCTCTGTGTACCTATGAACCCATGAGCCAGTTGACTATGGGATCTGTGCACATTTTCCTGATAAACTACCCCATCCCTTTCTCCTTTTAGGAGACCTCTTTGCACACAGTGAGCTATGGGGATCTAACCCCATTTACCCCAGAGGTTGGACTACAGACATCACGTTGATGAAAATGGGTCAAGTTATGCATTTTACCATCACTTCAGGTTCTTCTATGGCCTTCTGCTCACCTGCTGTTGCAGACACTGCTCAATGGGGAGTGAGTGACAACTTTCGTGGTTGTGACCCCTATCCATCTGCACGATGGAGCAAATCCCAAAAGTGGGTTGCTGAGGTGGCTGCTTTATAGAGGCTGTTTCCAAGCAGTGTGACAGCATCCAGGACAGGTTTGATCACATTACAGCAGTGAACACCTAGGAGGCAACCTGTCCTTTGGAGGAATGGTGTGTGTCATTCTGCAATCAGGATCAGGAGGGTGGCTATTCGAAGATTCAGTTGGCGTCCTACAGATGCAAATTGTGCAGCCTTTGGAGAGGTATGGGCAAAGGCAAGGAGAATAATCCAAGAGAGTAAGCAGAGGTCTTGGAAAGAGTTTCTGAACTCCATCTATAGGTTCACATCTGCAAGTAAAGTGGAACTCAAGACTGCCAATAACTGCTGTACAGGTGCAGGGTTCTCCTAACATCACCGAGAGACATTGGTCAGACAATGGCTCAATCATATAAGACTATTATGGTTGATTCTAGCCAGGATCGACCTTTACATCACTATTGGGAGACACAGGAAAAGGTTGATTTTGATTTCTCTTCCACCTACATTGAAGAATACAACAAGACTTTTTCTCTGTGGGAGTTGGGTTCTGCATCGTCAGTAGCTTGTGATACTACTCCTGGCCACAATCTGTTAATGTACAGCATGTTGAAAGAATTGGATCTGTGGTCAGTGGAAGGTCTCTTTCTTTCTTTCTTTCTTTCTTCCTTCCAGCTCTTTAATGAAATCTGGATGACAGGAGTCTTTCCAAACTTGTAGAAATAATCTGTTTTAATCTCAATTTTAAAACCAGTAATTATCATAACATTAGTCTGACAAGCTGCATGGGAAAGGCACTGGAGCATATGGTCAACTACCACCTAGTGTGGGTTCTCAAAACTAGACCCCTCCTGTTTGCTCCCAGAGCGAGTTCAGGAAGTATCACTCCACACTCAATAACCGGAACCTGCTTGAAGCAGCAAATCAGCAAACTTTACCCTGTAAGCAATGTCGTATTGGTGCTCTATTCAATTTAGAAAAGGCATATAATATTACCTGGAGGCTTAATATTTTGTTACAACTCTATCAGTGGGTGTTCTGTGGTTGTCTATCCACTTTCATACAGCCCTTCCTCTTGGACAGGTATTTTACATACCAGGCTGAGAATGTCCCATCTGACTGTTTTAAGCAGAAGAAGGGTGTACCGTGAAGGTTGTTTCTAAGTTTCACGGTATGCGCATACGCGATCAACCCTATTACGTCCAGAGTGTGTCATCCGTACTGTGTTCCTTGTCTGTGGATGACTCTGTCTTTTGTATGTCCTTCACCATTGCAACAACTAATCAGCAATTGCGTTTGACAGTCAGGTGGATTGAGGAATTTCTAACACCACACCTTTTAAATTCTCTTTGGAGGGAACTGTTGATTTTAATCACTCTCACTCTCTCTTTTTAATTAACCAATTTTAAAACTGGAAGTACTGTTCTCACTTTTAAGGGAAAGGTAAAGTATCTGGGTCTCACTTTTGATGAGAACCTAATTTCATTGCCACACCTTAAAGAACTAAAACTGAGATGTCTCAAGGCTTTAAACATCATTAAATGAGTCATTCATAGGTCTTCGGGAGCAGACAGAGCACATCTACTCCAATTTTATAAGGCCTTTGTGTCGCCCTCGCTTGGATACAAATTCCAGGCCTATAGATCAGCAAGGCCTTTATGTCTTGAAATGCTGGATGTGGTTCACTACAAGGTCATTATGCTCTCGATGGAGGCTTATTGTGCAAGTCCAATAGCTAGCCTGCATGCAGAAGCTGATGAACCTATGTCATTTATTCAACATCTCATGGTAAGCCAAGCAAAATCACTAGCAACCATCTACATTGCACAGCCACCACAGAAATGACTGTTCTGTCACCATCCATGGACGACGACGCCATTTGGGTTCAAATGGCTCTGAGTACTATGGGACTTAACATCTGAGGTCATCAGTTCCCTAGACTTGGAACTACTTAAACCTAACTAACCTAAGGACATCACACACATCCATGCCGAGGCAGGATATGAACCTGCGACTGTAGCAGCAGCGTGGTTCCTGAGTGAAGTGCCGTTTGAGATCTGTGCAAGGGAGAGCCTTGAATTACTACAAGTGGGGGCATGAAGATTGAAATCCAGGGGTGGATAGGGGATCCCTGTGGCTACTAGAGGCCCAGGTGACTTTTCCAATTGACTGTTTACAGGAAGAATTGTACACCAGACTATATTTTTAAAATTAAATTTAATAAGATTTTACATTGCCACCCAGATTTTATTACTGTTTACATGGATGGGTCTAAGCGGGTGAATTTTAACAGCTGCTCTGTCATGTTCCGTGATATTGTCCTCAGGATAGGGCTTCTAGAGCAGTTTTGAGTTTATTACATGGAATTGTTAGCTATATCGAGGGCACTAGAGCAGGTGAGATGGCATCATGGCAAGAAATTCCTCATCTGCTCATATTCCCTCAATGCCCTTTTCGCTGTTGGTCATATGTAGCAAGACACTCTCCTCTTGCAAAAGCAGGACAAGGAAATAATTTTCTGCTGGGTCCCAGGGCACATAGGGATTCGGGGAAATGAACTTGCTGATGCAGCTGCCAAGGAAGCTTGCTCCCTTCCATCTTCTGCTCATGGTTCAGTGCTGCAGACTGTCACCTCATTTGTGACCAAGAAGACCTTGTGTTGGTGAGAGGCTCAGTGGCTGGAAGTGAGGAATAATAAGTTACATTCCATAAAACCTTGTGTGTGACCGTAGCGTACCTCCTTCCAACCACAAAGAACTGAAGTAGCCCTTATACTGCTTAGAGTGGGTCATTGCCCATCAATGCATGGCTCTCACTTATATTACAAGGTGTCACCAGTGTGTCACAGATGTGGGGCACATTTTAATTGAAAGTGTTTTATACGATGAGCTGAGGGCTGATCTGACCTGTCCTCTATTTTACTGACAATTAGGTGAGTGTGGTTTGTGTTGTAAGACTTTTTTTGATGTCCAGAATTCTCCCCAAAATACTGAGTGAGACATTTTAGTGTCAAGAGTGACTCAGTTACCCATTAGTTCTAATTAGTCATCCAGCCACAGTCAACTGTCCCCTTTTTAATCATGCCTGTACTGGTATTTTATCCTTGACTTTATTTAGTTGTTCTGCTGTGTTTTGTCTGACTTTTATTGAGGGCTATCATGGTGCTTACCGTGGTTTGTGAATGCAACTTGGTTTTCCAATTATTATTATTATTATTATTATTATTATTATTATTATTATTATTACTATTTTAATATATTTTCACAACACCCATCTGTATATCATTTATGCTGTTGTGCTGCTGACCTTGCTGTTTAGTGCCTTCATCCATAAATCACTGCCACCTTCATCTTTATGCTTTAGACAGATGAGGAGCAATGGGCTAATTTCAAACCGTGAGGCATACACATTGTGCAGTGTGTACAAGAAGGTCCCAAGGATAACCAAACAGATATGGGCACTTCAGCCTTTGAAGGAAATATTGTCCCAGAAAAAGCTAGTCATTGTGTTCAGATATGATGTGAAACCTTACATCCCACCACACACGAGGTGTTCCTGATGTTTCTGCTTCAGTTATATGACATCCATCTGCCGATGATCATTCCATGGAGGTAGTCCTAGTGAACAACAGTTTTTGTGTGTCAGTTGTGTGGAACATCTCCCTCCAATTTGCTGTGTGCAGTCTTCAAGAAAGAAAAGAAGATCCAAGAATATAAATCTATCGAACACCTGTCATATACTGAGGCACAAATAGAACATAAATCCCACATCCTGTTGATGTGACAACAAATTATGTGAAAGTCACAGCTACAACCCCCTCTTCCCTACCTCATTGTTTACCAAACTGTATCTCTTATCACCCGCTTCTTTTGTGGCTCCCACAGCACCATCTCCTGGAACCACCTCCTGCACTCTGCCACAGAAGCGGTATCCTCCTGTAGTGTCTGCCAGTGACAGTGTTCCCTGGCAGGACCCATCTCCCTGAAAATGTACAGATCAGAGGCCCAACACCAACCATTGGCTGAAGGAGTTACAGCCTGTGGATTCCAAGGCTGCTCTCTTTTCATCTGTCCCCATGCCCATCATGGATAGGCCCTTGCCTGAATCTCAGCCATCAAAAGTAGTGGAGGAGGAGGAGAAGAAAAAGAAAAAGAATATCATCCAGACAGGCTACCCCGGTTACCCCCAGAGGTACCAGATTTCCCCATCTGGACAGGCTACTCTGGTGACCCAGGAGGCACCAGATCCCCCTGCCCCCCTCCCTCCCATGCGTGTGCTCGTGCTCACACACACACAGTCTGATTCTGAAGTAATGTTCATTCTGTCACTGTACATTATATACTCTGCCAGCCACCCTGCGGTGCATGGTATTGGGGCAGGTTTGTTGATGTGATTCCATTTCCACTGGTGACTGTGATTCACTGTAGTAACTGGTTCTCCTGGCCCGTTCATGCCTAACGTTGACCGCCATACTCTGATCACTCAATAGAACTGTGATTGATATTACTGTCACCTGGTGGAACTACAAAACTGTATATCCTCCTCTTCTGCAATTTGCACTGCTCTACAAGAAATATGCTTCACTGATGATAATTCCCCCAATGCTCTTAGGTTATTGGTCGTTCTGTCGTAACTGTGCTGGTTTAGAGAGGACATCTGTGAGTGGATTCACCTGATGCCACATTTGGAGCAATAGCAGTGTGGGCGAAAATGACTGCAGTGATCAGCATTTGTAATGTTTATTTACTTCCAAGCAGACCACTTAACTAACATTAAGTTGACTATTTTCATCTGACAACTATCCCCCTTTTCCTCCTCCTTGGAAACTTGAGTGCACACCTTCACCTTTGGGGGGAGTACCACTTTGTGTGCTAAGGGCCTTCTAATAGACCAACTTCTTACTGACCAAGTCCTGTTGCCATTTAATGCTGATAGTGCTACCCTTTTAGTGCTGTCTATGGCACCCTTTCAGCTGACTACCATAAGGTCTTTTCCTCCAGTCTCATGGCTTTGCTGCATTGGTCACCATGTGGCAATCTTTTTGATAGTGACCACTTTTGCGGACCCTGTCACTTCCTTGTCACTGCCTGATGGACCTGTGAAACATGGGTGCTTCGAAGAGCGAACTGGATTTTCTGTCAAATCTATTCACATTTGCAGATAAGGACTTCCATCAGCTGTGGAATGAAATGACAACAATGAAAATTTGCTTCAGGCCGGGACTCAAACCAAGATTTCCTATTGTGAGCTGTGCCATTTGGCTATCCATGCACAACTCATGGCCTGACCCAGACATCCATAGGTCATCAACCATGCATCTTTGTATTGTAATCAGAATACTACAGGTGCTGCAATATTGGATTTTCTATGTCTCTGCTTGTACCTTTGCCCCATCTCTGTCAGGCTGCATCGACAAGGTTGTGCAATTCATCTCTAATGTGATCACCCATGCTGCTGGAACTGCCATTCCCCTCCATTGCTGGCCAGTTCATTATGAACCAAGACATTGCCATAGATGTTCAGGAATGCTGAAGAGCCCAGCAATGTTTTGAGTGACTTGCTTCACAGACCACCTGTCTCACTTAAGTGACTTCATGCTGAGGCTCACTATCTAATTAAATGCATTAAAAAGAAATACTTAGAGCACTCACCTACTCTATGTATGGGAATGTATTTCTCTTCATCCCAATTGTGGAAAAGCTACATAGCTGTCTGGGCTGCCAAAGACCTGCAACTGTTTCAGTTCTTTTCTTGCAAGGTGGTCTCTGTGCTGATTCACCTATGCTTGGTGAACACCTTGCAACCCACTTTCCGAAGGTGTCTGCATCCTTTTCTTATGTGGCTGCTTTCTGACAATTTCAAGACCTCTCTGTCTTCTTCACTCCTCTCGTGTCAAATTATATACCATATTTACTCGAGTCTAAGCCACACTCGAATCTAAGCCGCACCTGAAAAATGAGACTCGAAATCAAGGGAATAAAATTTCTCGAATCTAAGCCGCACCTGAAATTTGAGACTCAAAATTCAAGGGGAGAGAAAAGTTTTAGGCCGCATCTCCAAATCGAAACAAAGTTGGTCCACTGTAATATGAGACAATTTAGGTCGAGTGAATGATCATACAGCTACAGTAGTTTGCTTCGAGTCGTAAGCTTAGCAGTTAAGCTTTACCAGGTAGCCATTGGTATGCGTCAGGCACTCCGTCCGTATTTATACGGGTATCCTACCTTTTTCGCGTGCTTCGTCTGGTTTGAATTGATTGCATATTTTTCTTTGATCTGATAAGCGCTGTTTTCTTTGTTATAGGTGTTTACGTCTCTCTACGCTGAATATGCATTACTGTACTGTGTCATCCCCCCAGGGGGTCCACAACTCTTTTGTGGATACGTGCGTAGCGAGCACGGGACCCCGAGCTAATGTGGCCTTCCTTCCTTTCCGGGCTGCATACCTTCCCTTTCCGCATCCTTCCCCATCCCTATCTTCGCCCCTCCTCCCCTCACCTCTGGCTCTTTCCTTCCCTTTCTCCCCATCTGGGAGTATGGTTTGTGCCTACGTCCGGAGACGGACACTCGTAAATGTACTGCATTCTTCGCCTTCCTTGCTTTTATGTCTTCTTCCTTCCTTTGTCCTTCTCTTTTCCTTACCTCTTCTCTTTACCCTTTTCTCCGCTGCGGCGTTTGAGACCTCTCTTCTTTCCTTTCCCTTTCTCTTTCTTCCTCCCTGTGCGTGTCTGAAGGCCGACCCACGCCTTTTGTGCGTAGCCGGTGACAGGGTAATGCGTAATTCCCCGCCCCGGGTAGACAGGTAGGACACGTACGTACCCCCTGGTAACGGCCAGGCCCAGGGAGGGGTGATTACCCGAGCTGATACCTTCCGAAAGTGCCGATTGGTCCCTCCGTCCGTTTGTCGGGAAGTGTGACCTGAGGTGTGAACAATCACCTAAGGCGGGAGTGCCCTCAGAGAGGGCCCCCACAAGGGAGGAGCGCGCCATCGGAGACGCCGGTAATCATGGGGGATTCTTCCGCAATGGTTTCCTCACCTTCCACTATGTCTGCTCACAAACGTAAGTATACTGACTCTCAGCCACAGACGATTCTTCCATCGTTGCCACAGTTCCTTGTTGTTTCTCGGTCTGATGAAGGTCACGACTTCTCCACGGTCAACCCTTTCATTATTCAGAAAGGTGTCGACGAAATTGCAGGTCCTGTAAAGTCTTGTTCCAGATTACGGAATGGCACCCTGTTGTTAGAAACACACAGTGCCCTCCAGGCACAAAAATTGCTGCGTACTTCTCTGCTCCACACCTTCCCTGTCCGGGTGGAACCGCACCGTACCTTAAATTCCTCGCGTGGAGTCATTTATACACGCTCCCTCGATGGATTGTCTGACAAAGAAATTCAGCACTATCTGTCTGACCAGGGCGTAACGGCAGTTCATAGAGTTATGAAACGGGTTGACACGAACATCATTCCACCCCGCACTGTCTTCTTG
Organism: Schistocerca cancellata; assembly: GCF_023864275.1. Classification (NCBI taxonomy): domain Eukaryota; kingdom Metazoa; phylum Arthropoda; class Insecta; order Orthoptera; family Acrididae; genus Schistocerca; species Schistocerca cancellata. The sequence continues at coordinate 440,142,890 of NC_064628.1, read as the reverse complement.
CCATTTTACAAAGTTCAACTCCCATCGAAAATCAAAGCAGGCTATGAGATAATTTCCGTTCGCCCTTATGTCCCAAACCCTACGCGTTGCTATCGGTGTCAGCGGTTCAATCACACCAGCCAGTCCTGTTCCAATCCGGCCAAATGTGTTACGTGTGGCACGGATGCCCATGAGGGTGCTTGTCCACCTCCATCCCCTCGCTGCATCAACTGTATGGGTGACCACGCTGCTTCCTCTCGAGATTGCCCCGCTTTTAAGGACGAAAAGCTCATCCAGGAAATAAGAGTGAAGGAAAAGGTGTCGACCTTTGCTGCTCGAAAATTATTCGCCAGTCGCAAGCCCACCGTGCCTCAGACAGGAAAATGCAGCACTGTCCTTGCTTCTGCTCGGCCAACCAAGGAGGCGGCCACGCAGACTTGCGACCTCACCTTTAGTGCCACAGTCGTCAGATCGGCCAGCGCAAAGATCGCTCATTCAACCTCACCACTTTTGCCTGCCCACTCTATGGCTCACCCTTCGTCGGGTTCTGCTAAATCTCGAGCCCAAAAGTCAGACGCCAAGTCTTCGAAAAAAGAGCATACTCGTGAAGAGTTTTAACGTACCGCAACTTCCCAACCATCGGTTCCTCCTTCATCTAAACATCATACTTCCAAGAAGGCTACAAAGAAACCCAGTTCCTTTCCTTCTCTGCCAAGGCGTGTCCCATCTACAGCTCCACCTGGCGGAAATCGCCCTCGGCCTTCTTCTGTGTCGCCGAGGCGCACTGCTGGTGGCCGGTCAACCGGCCGATCGCTGGTGGCAGGGGCTGCTCCTGACCAACCTATGGATCAGGATCTTCTGCCTTCGGCTGAATGCCATTCCATGCTGTCGGTCGCAAGCTCGGAGCAGTCGTTGAGTTGACAGCACCCTTGGTCACATTCCTCCATTTTCTGTTCACCCTATGTCCATTATCCACTGGAATATCCGCGGCATTCGAGCCAATCGGGATGAATTGTCGGTCCTCTTACGATCCTACTCGCCGGTCATCTTCTGTCTTCAGGAAACAAAGCTGCGTACCCATGACCGCTTTGTTCTCCCTCATTTTCAGTCCATCCGATATGACCTCCCCTCTGTTGAAGGCACTCCAGCCCATGGAGGACTCATGATTCTTCTCCATGATACTCTCCATTATCACCCAATCCCCTTAAACAGTTCCTTCCAAGCTGTCGCCGTCCGTCTTTCCCTTTCTGGATACACATTCTCTCTTTGTACTGTATACATTCCATCATCCACACCAATGGCACGAGCTGATCTCCTTCATCTTCTTGGTCAGCTTCCACCCCCCTATTTGCTGGTAGGGGACTTCAATGCCCACCACCCGCTTTGGGGATCTCCACATCCTTGTCCACGTGGCTCTCTATTGCTAGACGTCTTCCACCAAGCGGATCTAGTTTGCCTCAACACTGGGGTCCCCACATTTTTGTCTGCCTCCACGACAAATTTCTCTTATTTGGACCTTGCGGTCGGTACTGTTCCGCTAGCTCGGCGCTTCGAATGGTTCGCCCTTGATGATACACACTCGAGTTACCACTTTCCATGTGTCCTTAGACTGCAGCCTCCACTGCCATATATGCGCTCGTGACGCTGGAAATTTGCCCAAGCCGATTGGACACTTTTTTCGTCTCTAGCGACATTCGATGACCGTCGCTTTCCCAGCGTCGACGATGAGGTCACACATATTACCGACGTTATTCTTACAGCTGCGGAACGTTCAATACCACGCACCTCCGAATTGCCCCGGCGCCCCCCAGTTCCTTGGTGGAATGAGGCATGCCGTGACGCAATACATGAGCGGCGACGTGCTCTTCGCATTTTCCGTCACCATCCTACTTTGGCCAACTGTATCCGCTATAAGCAGCTCCGTGCGCGGCTATAAGCAGCTCCGTGCGCGATGCCGTCGCGTCATCCGCAATAGCAAGAAGGCAAGCTGGAAATTCTTTATTAGCTCATTTAACACCTTCACTCCCTCCTCGGAAGTTTGGAGTCGGCTTCGACGGTTCTCAGGCGCGCCTAGTTTCTCCCCGGTCTCTGGGCTCACTGTCGCGCATGATACCCTAGTGGACCCCGTTGCAATTTCTAACTTGTTGGGTCAGCACTTTGCTGAGATTTCGAGCTCTTCCAATTACCCGCCAGCATTTCTCCCGAAGAAACGTGCAGCAGAAGTGCGACATCTTGCTTTCTCCTCTCAAAATCACGAAAGCTACAATACTGTTTTCTCCATGCGGGAACTCCAACATGCCCTCTCTTCTTCTCGCTCCTCCGCCCCAGGACCGGATGGTATCCATGTCCAAATGTTGCTGCATTTATCAACCCATAGTCTACGTTACCTCCTTCGCCTTTATAATCGAATTTGGACCGACAGTACCTTTCCCAGACGGTGGCGGGAAGCTGTTGTCGTTCCCGTTCCGAAACCTGGAAAGGACAAACATCTCCCCTCTAGCTATCGCCCCATTTCTCTCACGAGTAGTGTCTGTAAGGTTTTGGAGCATATGGTGAATTACCGTTTAGCTTGGTGGCTGGAATCCCGCAATCTTTTAACACCAGCCCAATGCGGATTTCGGAAGCATCGTTCTGCAGTTGACCATCTTGTTGCTCTTTCCACTTATATCATGAACAATTTTCTCCGGAAACGCCAAACGGTAGCAATATTTTTCGATCTGGAGAGAGCATACGATACCTGTTGGAGGACAGGCATCCTCTGCACACTGTTCTCTTGGGGCTTTCGAGGCCGACTGCCCCTTTTTCTTCGCGAATTTATGGCAGAGCGCACTTTTAGGGTGCGGGTGAACACTACTCTCTCCCGTACTTTCTCCCAAGAAAACAGGGTACCCCAGGGATCCGTGCTGAGTGTTGTACTGTTTGCCATCGCCATAAATCCAATTATGGATTGTCCCCTTCCTGATGTCTCGGGCTCCCTCTTTGTGGACGATTTTGCGATCTACTACAGCTCTCAACGGACCAGCCCTCTTGAATGACGTCTTCAAGGATGTCTCGATCGCCTTCACTCGTGGAGCATCGAAACCGGCTTTCGTTTCTCACCCAGTAAGACCGTTTGTGTCAATTTTTGGCGACGTAAGGAGTTTCTTCCGCCCTCCTTACATCTAGGTCCTGTGAACCTTCCGTTTTCAGACGTCGCTAAATTCTTGGGTCTTATGTTTGACAGAAAACTGTGCTGGTCCTCCCACGTTTCCTATCTTTCGGCTCGCTGTCTGCAATCGCTTAACACCCTCCGTGTCCTGAGTGGTACCTCCTGGGGAGCGGACCGAGTGGTCCTTCTCCGCCTCTATCGCGCCTTAGTGCGCTCGAAATTGGATTATGGAAGCATAGTCTACTCCTCTGCTCGGCCGTCTATTCTTCGGTGTCTCGACTCTATCCACCACCGTGGATTACGTTTAGTGTCTGGAGCTTTTTACACTAGCCCTGTGGAAAGCCTTTATGCTGAGACTGCTGAACCTCCGCTGTCCAATCGGCGAGCAGTCCTCCTGAGTCGTTATGCTAGCCATCTGTCTTCCATGCCTGCTAATCCAGCCCATGACCTTTTTTTCGACGCCTCCTTTGATGTAGGGTATGCAGGCCGCTCCTCCTCCCTACTACCCCCGGGAGTCCGCTTCCGTCAACTGCTCCAATCTCTTTCCTTCCGCTTTCCTAAAACCTTCTTGACAACTTGGGATACAGCATCGCCTTGGCTCCGTCTCCGGATCTGCCTGCTCCGTGACCTTTGTCAATTTCCCAAGGATGGTACCCCTACACTTGTTTATCGTCGGGCATTTGCTGCTCTATGTGCACAAATGACGGACGCCACATTTATTTACACCGACGGCTCGAAAACATCGTTAGGTGTAGGGAGTGCTTATATTGTTGGCGACACCCCAAATCGCTTTCGGCTTCCCGACCAGTGTTAAGTTTATACTGCGGAGCTTTACGCTGTTCTCCAGGCTGTCCACTACATCCGCCGCCATCAGCGGATACAGTACGTTATCTGCTCAGATTCTCTCAGCTCTCTCCTCAGTCTCCAAGCTCTTTACCCTGTGCACCCTCTGGTCCACTGGATTCAGGACTGTCTGCCCTTGCTCACCTGGGGGGCGTCTCGGTGGCGTTCCTCTGGCTCCCGGGACACGCTGGTATCTGTGGGAATGAGGCGGCCTATATAGTGGCCAAGGCTGCAGTCTCTCTTCCTCGGCCAGCTATTCAGTCGCTTCCCTTCACCGATCTACGGAGTGGTTTATGTCGCAAAGTTGTTCATTTATGGCATGCGCATTGGTCAACACTTTCCCGTAATAAATTGCGGGAAGTGAAAGCCCTTCCTTGCGCTTGGACCTCTTCCTCCCGAACGCGTCGTCGGGAGGAGGTAATTTTAGCTAGACTCTGGATAGGGCACTGTCTTTTTAGCCATCGACATCTTTTAAGCGGCGATCCTCCCCCACTCTGTCCCCACTGCTTTCAGCTGTGGACGGTAAGACACCTTTTAATTGACTGCCCCTATTTTAATCCGTTACGCTCCCGTCTACAGCTATCGCCTGATCTATCGTCGATTTTAGCAGATGACACGCGCTCAGCCGACCGCGTTCTCCAGTTTATTAGTGACAGTGAAATGACGTCAGTCATTTGAAGCTTTTTTTGGGGACAACCACCCCCTTTCTGTTGTGGATTTTTAAGCATTTCTTCTATTTTTAGTTTCTCCAATTTTATGACTTTGTTCCCATTGCTGCTGGTTTTCAATTTCGGTTTTTTACTGTCTTAAGTCACGGGCTGGGCGCTAATGACCATAGAAGTTTTGCGCCCTAAAACAAAAAAAAAAAAAAAAAAAAAAAAAAAAAAGAGAGAGAGAGAGAGGAATCGTCTCATTAGCGAAACAATGGCAAGAGACTGCTACTTGTTGTTACTTACACTGCTGCTTTCTTTGATATTGATCAACAAGAACCAAATAATAGACTGCGTATGATAGATGATGTTCTGAACGAGAGTTTAGTGAAGATTTTTCTCCGGTTGAAAATCTTTGCAGGCGCCTCTTTAGTACGTTACATTCTGCACAGAAATTAGAGTCATCTGAGATTTAAAAATCTAGTCAATTGCCTCGCTTCATTTCTGACTGTATCACTGTTTAGCATAAGAATAATACGAATATAAACATGACATGATATGTATATTCTTCCGCGTTTGCTGTTGTCTCACTCTAGTTTTGTGGTTTATTACGCAGACAGGATTTAAATGAGATAGCAGCAAACACGAAACAGTACATGGCAAAATGTTTATATTCGTATTATTCTTATGGTGACGAGAATACTGCATGTGATTCACAATTTATAAAAGTTCCTATTAGCAACCATCTCTTCTCACAGATAGGAAGAAATTCAGAACGTAGAGTTGGCCATATTGACAAACATCCTAAACATTCTTGCCAGTCGGGTTTTCGTAGTACATTGAAATGCTGCTACATTCGAAGATGAACAATACGAAATTTGTATTTACTTTGTTGGATAATGTATGAAAATGCAGTGGTCGAAACTCGGCGCGGAGAAAAAAAGCTTGTCTTCCACCTTTTTTTAAAAAAATTTATTTACTGACGCAGAGGTTTTGGTGCCAGTATTTATCTTTGTGCCTACAAAGCATGCCTGTGTAGCGCTACATTTATTCAACGGCAGAACTAAGTTGTGGCGGCACCCACCGACATTTTTAAGAACTTCCGCTTGCTTTGCACTCGATTCTAAGCCGCAGGCGGTTTTTTGGATTACAAAAACCGGAAAAAAAGTGCGGCTTAGATGCGAGTAAATACGGTAATGGAATTTTCACTTACAGGGAACTGTTTCGTATTCTTGCTTCATCTCATGATATGGCCCCAGATCCTAATTCCATTCACAAGTAGATGACCCAACATTTGAATAATATCCAATGGGTCGACTTCCTCAGGGTCTTCGCCCACATTTGGCCTCACAGTGTCTTCTCTGTGCAAAGGTGAGATAGTATCAACATCCCTATCCTTCAACCAGGTAAAAACCAATGTCTGTCATCAGTGACTGGCTAGTTAGTCTCACTGACATGCTCAGCAAACTGCTTGAATGGATGTTTATCCACCAGTTCTGCTGGGTTTTCAAATCTCGGGGCCTTTTCTCCCTATGTCAGTGTGGTTTTCACAAGGGACAATCCTCAGTCAGCCATCTGGTTAGGTTGGAACCAGCAATCTGACAGGCTTCTTCTAAACACCAACAAATATTGCCTCTTTCTGATATACACAGGTCATATGACACTGCCTGGTACCATCACATTTTACTTATTTTCCATGACTGAGGGTTTCGAGGCTGATCTTTATTCATCATTTTTTATCTCACCAGTTGTTCCGGGTTAGAATTTGTGCTACATGCAGCTCTCCAGGCGTCCAAGAGAACGGTGTCTACAGGGCTCCATGCTGAGAATTGTACTCTTCTTTATCACCATCAATGATCTGGTGAGCTCTCTTGGGCCACTGGGTATCAATGCACAGTATGTCGATGAAACTGGGGGTCTCGAATTTCTGTCATCGCACCGTGGTCCACCCTGACTAGAACTCTACTTCAGTACGCAACACTTAGACATGGTTGCAGAGTCCTGATTTCAGTGACACCTGTTTGACAAAAAGCTGGCTTGGCTGCCCTATATTCATCAATTAAACCGTAGCTACGTGCAGAAACTTAACGCTCTCTGCTTCCTTGTCCACATGTCTTGGGGTGTGGATCGCGCTACTCTTCTCCATATTTACTGGGCTCAGGACTAATCCCACTAGGTCTGTGATTGCTAGGTTTACAGGTTGGCTGCATCTTCAGCTTTGCAATTTGTAGGCACAGTCCATTGTCATGGAGTCTGACTGGTCACTGCTGCCTTCTGGACTAGTTATGTAGACACTCTCCGTGCTGAAGCTGGGAATCTTCCCTCTTCAGTTCTGACAGTACTAAGTCCTGGCCTTCTATGCAATTTCCATTCAAAAATTTACTCGTGATATGACATATACTATTATTTTTATATACAAGGGGCATCAGTCCCCAGGCATTTGCCCTCAGGTTGGGTTACCAGTTGCAATACGCTTTGCAGCCTTCTGCCAGGTCCTCCATCTCTCTTTCTTGGAATGTACTCCATATGTTTTCCTGTGCAACCCCACCCCCTCTCCTCCCCCCTCCATTGATTTGTGCCCAGGCTACAGATTATGACCAACCTATTTCTAGATTCTAAAGGCTCTCACCCTCATGACTTTTTGGTGTCTGTTCTTTTCAGTTCTTCAGGAGTTTCAGAGTGCTACCATTTTTTACACTGACAGCTTTAAAACTGTGGTTAAGAAGGGATAACCTTTTACACCTCTTGCTAGTCAGGAATTACGCTGAAGCTGATAGCTATTTTATTAAATAGGCATCCCATGACTACTTTTTAATATGTAATACCAGACTGACCCATCATTTTATTTTATGTAATGAGCCACCCATACATAGAGGTTGTGGAGCCTTGTAAGTTGCTGCTCGTCTCCTAGTCGAATAATAGTGGTTTTTATTCTCAGATACAACATTTTTTAACTGCCTTTATTGTGGGGATGGGGTGGCTGAGGCTGGAGGTCTCTCCTGCCTCATGCTGCTTCAGGGGGACACTCAACCCTGCTTCCTTTGCCAATTGCCTCTGTCATCCCTCCTTTCCTCTGTTTTAATTGCTTTAAGAAGTGATTTGCCACTTTTTTTCCTGCTGCATTCTGTTATATGTTTTGGAGTAGCACTCCGTAAATAGCGGTTGCTCTCCTCCCACCCCCCTTTAATCCTTTGCATCCAATCAATTGGCAGTGTGACAGCTGTGACTGGGCCTACTCCTTCTGCGTGCAGAGCCCTGGGGACACCCACCTGCTACCTTAACTGTTTCTCTCATCTTGTTTTATTACATTACATTTTTAGCGTTTTCACTTTTACTGCTCTGGATCTCTCACCTAGAAAACTAGAAGGCATTCTTTACTCTGTAGTTGTCTTCGTCCTTAATCAACTTGGTCAGAATCGGATGTCACTGCGATTTCTCTTGCCATGGTTTAGCCCTGGGAGATCACTCATCTGCTCTAACCTACTGATCCAGTAAGAGGGGACGGTAGCCAGCATTCGGTACATGCAGAATGTTGTTAGTTCCATACTTTTGCCATTCTTGGAACAGAAAGGTGCTGTGTTGATCCAACAGCTTAATGTTCACCAACATACTGACTGTGGAACTCAACCTGCTCTGCTAGACATGCAGCAACTTCCATGGCAAGTGTGATCTCTGGACAAGTTCAGAACCATGCTGGTCAGGGAAGTTGCTGCACGTTGTCTCCAGTTGAGCATGTGTTGTGTGTGATGGGACGAGAAGTGACTCATGCAACTTATCAACCAACAACTCTTACAGAACTGTATGAACAGGTTGAGCAGGCATGGCACAATGTATTCCAGGACATTAGTAACAAGCTGTGCAATCAACTGGATGTCAGAGTCAGAGCCGGCATCGCTGTCTATGGAGGTTACACCATGTACTAATATGGGTGTTTCAGCATGGTTCAGAACCTAGCACCTTAGAACTGCTTGTGCTACTGATTTTTAAATATAATCATTTCATGTACTCATTGTGCAGCATTGAAACAACAAATCTTGAATGGATTGGAAACCTTTAAAAGGATACAACACACACACACACACACACACACACACACACACACACACACAAACGAACAAGGATTTATTATTTAAAAAAAAAAAAAAAGAAATCCAAAGAACTTATGCTTCTTAGCAGAGTAAGTTAACAAATAAAAAATATCTATCCAACCATACATTGACTGTGCCATTACTGAATTGGAGGATTAGAGAATGAATGCTGCAACTCTTTATTGTTACGTTGTCTTACAGTAAAAGTGTGTGTCACTACCAATACAGTTAATGCAGGAGTAGCTCTGATAGTGAATAAGAAAACAGGAGTGATGGTAAGATTCTATGGAAAGAATAGTGAACACTTTATACACTGAAGGACCAAAGAAACTGGTATAGGCATGCATTTTCAAATACATCAGTATGTACACAGACAGAATAAGGCACTGCAGTTGGCAACCCCTATATAACACAAAAAGTTTCAGTCACAGTTGTTAGGTTGGTTACTGCTCTACAGTGGCAGGTTATCAAGATTTAAGTGTGTTTGAACATGGTGTTATAGTCGTCACATGAGCTATGGGACACAGCATCTACGAGGTAGAGATGATGTGGGGATTTTCCTGTATTACCATTTCAAGAGTGTACCATGAATATCAAGAATCTGATAAAACACCAAATATCTGACATCACTGCAGCCAGAAAAAGATCCTGCAAGAAAGGGACCAACGATCACTGAAGACAATCGCCGAAAGTGACAAGAGCTGCACTTCTGCAAATTGCTACAGATTTCAATGCTGGGCCATCAACAGGTGTCAGCATGTGAACCATTCAATGAAACATCATTGGTATGGGCTTTTGGAGCTGAAGGCCTGCTCATGTACCATTGATGACTGCACAACACAAAGCTTTATGCCTCATCTGGGCCCTTCAACACTGACATTGGACCATTGATGACTGGAAACATGTTGCCTGGTCGGATTAGTCTCATTTCAAATTGTATCGAGTGGATGGATGTGTACAGGTATGGAGACAACCTCACGAGTCCATGGACCTTGCATGTCAGCAGGGAACTGTTCAAGCTGGGGGAGGCTCTGTAATGGTGTGGGATGTGTGCAGTTGGCTTGACATGGGACTCCTGATATGAATAGATTCTGACAGGTGACATGTACATAAGCATCCTGTCTGATCACTTGCATCCGTTAATGTCCATTGTGCATTCCAGTGGACTTGGGCAATTCCAGCAGGACAATGTGACACCCCACACATTCAGAATTGCTACAGAGTGGCTCCAGGAACACTCTTCCGAGTTTAAACACTTCCGCTGCCCACTAAACTCCCTAGACATGAACATTATTGATCACATCTGGGATGCCATGCCATGTGCTGTTCACTAAAGATCTCCACCCCATCTACATCTACATCTACATGATTACTCTGCAATTCACATTTAAGTACTTGGCAGAGGGTTCATCGAACCACAATCATACTATCTCTCTACCATTCCACTCCCGAACAGCGCGCAGGAAAAACGAACACCTAAACCTTTCTGTTCGAGCTCTGATTTCTCTTATTTTATTTTGATGATCATTCCTATCTATGTAGGTTGGGCTCAACAAAATATTTTCGCATTCGGAAGAGAAAGTTGGTGACTGAAATTTCGTAAATAGATCTCACCGCGATGAAAAACGTCTTTGCTGTAATGACTTCCATTCCAATTCGCATATCATATCTGCCACACTCTCTCCCCTATTACGTGATAATACAAAATGAGCTGCCCTGTTTTGCACCCTTTCGATGTCCTCCGTCAGTCCCACCTGGTAAGGATCCCACACCGCTCAGCAATATTCTAACAGAGGACGAATGAGTGTAGTGTAAGCTGTCTCTTTAGTGGACTTGTTGCATCTTCTAAGTGTCCTGCCAATGAAGCGCAACCTTTGGCTCACCTTCCCCACAATATTGTATATGATTGCTAAGTAGGGAGCTACTGTATCAGCGTAATCTGAAAGGAACCTAATCGGTGTACAATCTGGACCTGAAGACTTGCCCGTATCAAGCGATTTGAGTTGCTTCGCAACCCCTAACATATCTACTTCTAAGAAACTCATGCTAGCAGCTGTTCGTGTTTCAAATTCTGGAATATTCCATTCGTCTTCCCTAGTGAAGGAATTTCGGAAAACTGCGTTCAATAACTCCGCTTTAGCGGCACAGTCGTCGGTAACAGTACCATTGGCACTGCGCAGCGAAGGTATTGACTGCGTCTTGCCACTTGTGTACTTTACATACGACCAGAATTTCTTCGGATTTTCTACCAAATTTCGAGACAATGTTTCATTGTGGAACCTATTAAAGGCATCTCGCATTGAAGTCCGTGCCAAATTTCGCGCGTCTGTAAATTTTAACCAATCTTCAGGATTTCGCATTCTTCTGAACTTTGCATGCTTTTTCCGTTGCCTCTGCCCCCTTGTACTCTTACAGATTTATGGACAGCCCTGCAGGATTCATGGTGTCAGTTCCATCCAGCACTACTTCGGACATTAATCAAGTCCATGCCATGTCACATTGCAGCACTTCTGCATGCTCGCGGGGACCCTACGTGATATTTGGGAGGTGTACCAGTTTCTTTGGCTCTTCATTGTAGTTGCCAAGGTAGACACAAAGCCAATGCTCACCACAATAGTCAAGTTTATATACCAAGTAGCTCCACATTTTAATGAAGAGATTAAAGATTGTATGATGAAATAGAATAAATTATTCATAATTCATCTACATCTACATCAGCATCTATATGGCTACTCTGCAAATCACACTTACGTGTCCGGCAGAGGGTTCATCAAACCATCTCCACAATAATACTTTCTTATTCAACACTCGAAAAGCACACAGAAAGAATGGACACCTACATCTTTCTGTGTGAGATCTGATTTCCCTTACTTTATTATGATAATCATTTCTGCCTATGTAGATTAGTGTCAACAAAATATTTTCACATTCAGAGGAGAAAGTTGCCGACTGAAATTTCATGGGCAGATCCCACCACAATGAGAAACACGTTTGTTTTAATGATGTCCACCCCAAATCATGTATCATGTCCTTGATACTCTCTCCCCAATTTTTCAGTAATACAAAATATGCTGTCCTTCTTTGAACTTTGTTAATTTACTGTATTAATCCTATCTGGTAATGATCCAACACCATGCAGCAATACACCAAAAGAAAATGGACAAGCATAGTGCAGACAGTCTCTTTAGTAAATCTGATGCATCATTTAAGTGTTCTGCCAATAAAGCGCAGTCTTTGGTTTGCCTTCCCAACAACATTTTGTATATGTTCTTTCTAATTTAAGTTGTTCGTAATTATATTTCATAGGTACTTAGTTGAACTTATGTTCTTTAAATTTGATTATTTATTGTGTAACCAAAGTTCAACAGTTTCCTTTTAGCACTCATGTGGATGACCTCACACCTTTCATTATTTTGGGTCAGTTGCCACTTTTCAGGCCATACAGATGTTTTTTCTAAATTGTTTTGCAATTTATTTTGATCTTTTCATGACTTCACTGGACAATAAATGACAGCATCATCTCCAAACAACATAAGAGGGATGCTCAGATTAGATTAGAGTAGATTCAGTTTTCATGAAAAGGAGAGATTTGTCAGGAGATTGTCAAACTAGGTGAATACACTATAGTAAACTGGAACAGCTAATATTTACAGAATTAATATGCTGTCATAATGAAACGTTGTTATGCACTATTAACAAATTAATCATACACAAAATACCTAATCTTGACTGTTGTAACAAAGTGCTGTCAGAACTGAAATCTAAGAGACATTTTTACTTAAGCCGGCCTAACAGTCTCTGTTAAGATATTTGTCTATAGAATAGAAGGAGTTCCCTATCAAGAAGTCTTTCAAACTCTGTTTAAACTATGCTTTATGTGAAGCCAAGTTTCTAATGGTTGCTAACAATTGATTGAAAATGTGTGTTCCTGAATATTGGACCCCTTTTTGGATCAAGGTAAGTGATTTAAGGTCTTTATGTAGATTGTTCTGATTCCTAGTATTGATACACTATGCATTGAGCTGGTGGTTGGAAATAGAGATATATTACTTGCAACAAATTTCATTGGATAAATAAATATACTGAGAACCAGTGGTTAGAATACAAAGTTCCTTGAACAGTTTTCTACATGATGTTCTTGAATTTACACCACAAATGATCCTTATTACACACTTTTGCATGCTAAAAACTTTTGCTTGGTTTGATGAGTTACTCCAGAATATGATCCTGTATGACATAATAGAATGAAAGTAAGCAAAGTATGTAGTTTTTTTTATATTTATACATCCTGCATCTGACATCATTCTCACTGCAAATACAGACTTGTTTAGGCACTTAAGCAATTCTGTGGTATGCCCCTCCCAACTGAATTTATTATCGATTTGTGATCCCAGAAATTTAACACTGTCAACCTCTTCAATCTGCATGTCTTCATACGTCATACATGTGCTGGAAGGAAATTTCTTACAGGTTCTGAACTGCATATAGTGGGTCTTTTCAAATTTTAATGACAGTGAATTAGCAGTAAACCATTTATTAATGTCAGTGAAAATTTGATTAGCAGCTGTTTCTAAATCTTTACTTGACTTGCAACTTATTGCAATGTTCGTATCACATGCAAGCAAAACAAACTTAGCACCTGATAAGACTCAAACCATTTTGCAGCACTGTCAGTGACACCATAATATTCTAATTTACTTGAGAGAATGGTTTGGTTCACACAGTCAAAGGCTTTTGACAGACTACAGAAAATGCCAGTAGCCTCTAATTTATTATCTGATGAATTAAGTACCTTCTCACTGTAAGTGTAAGTAGCTTTCTCAATATCGGAACCCTTAAGAAATCCAAACTGTGACTTCGACGATATATTATTTGCAGTCAGATGCTTTAGGAGATGCTTTAACATAACCTTTTCAAATATTTTTGAGAAAGCTGGCAGAAGTGAAATTGGTTGATAGTTTGATGGTATGTCTTTATCACCCTTCTTGTAATGAGACTTAAATCAGCATATTTTAGCCATTCTGGAAATGTTCCGCTGATAAGAGATTGATTACACAAATAACTTGAGATAGAACTCAATTTGCATGACCATTCTTTGATTAAATTCATTGATATGTTATCATACCCACTAGAATACTTCTTTGGGAGACGTGTCATTTCCATTTTACTGAAGTCATTTTTAAAGACTGGTCTCAAATACTCTATTGCACTGTTCTCCGAATCTAATAACCCCAAGCCGTCAGTAACAGAAATGAAGTACTTGTTTAAGAGGTTTGCAGCACTACATGCACTTGTTACCAAAGTCTCATTTATTTTTAGAGCTATCTGTTCCGCTTCCCTTATAGCCCCATCTGTCTCCGTCTTCAGTATATCCCATACTGTTTTTATTTTGTCACCCGATGTAATTATCTTTTTCTCGTAATAAAACTACTTTGATTTCAGAATTACTTGCTTCAGTATTTTGCAGTATTCTTTGTAATGCATTGCAATGCTAACATCAGAGCTGTTTCTAGATAGCAGATACAGTCTCCTTTTTGTCCCATATGATATCTTTATTCCTTGTGTAATCCATGGTTTATTTTTTGACTTCTGTGTGATTTGAGTTACCTTTAGGGGAAAACAATTTTCAAAAGTGGCAGTAACTTTATTAATAAATGCTTTGTATTTTCCATTTGAGTCAGCCGTGCAGGGTAGCTGCATGGTCTGAGGCATCTTGTCATGGTCCGCGCGGCTCCCCCTGTCAGAGTTTTGAGCCCTCCCTCAGGCATGAATGTATGTGTTGTCCTTAGCGTAAGGTAGTTCAAGTTACATTAAGTAGTGTGTAAGCTTAGGGGCTGATGATATCAGCAGTTTGGTCCCATAAGACCTTACCACAAATTTCCAAAATTGCATTTAAGTCAGAAGTATTGTAAACATCTATCCAGTTCATGTCTTTGATCAGTTTCTTGAATTTCTCAATTTTTGGCTTATTTATTGCCCCCCTGTACTCAGATTTAATAGATTTTTTTTAATCCTGACAAGTTTCAACATTTAACGCAATATGCTGCATGTCGTGATCAGATAGCTCATCTTCTGTTGGATTTGTGGTATGACTTTTTTCCCTAGGTTTGTTTACAAAGATATTGTCAATAGCAATCTCAGAGCATTTACATATCCTAGTTGCAAAGTTCGCAGAAGAACTAAATTGAATGATAGTGTTACTGACTGCAATATAATTGTTCGCTGACAGAGCTTTTCAATAAATCCACATTAAAATCACCATCAACCACTATTTCCTTGGTGTTTTTTTGTGATATGGGACAACAGAGCTTCCAGATTTTTTATGAAGAGGTTAAAATTTCCTGAAGGTTTTCTGTATATACGTACTATTACAGAGGACTTATCATGAAATACAACTTCTGTTACACAAGCTTCTAAGGTGCTGCTCTGAGCAAAATTGATTAATACCAATATTCTTGAAATCAAAACATTTTCTTACAAATGTGGCAACTCCTCCTTTCTCCATATTTTCTCTGCAGAACTAAGAAGCTAACTTGAATCTTGCAACATTTAACATATCTATACCAGTGGTCACATGATGTTCAGAGAGGCAGAGTGTATCAACTGATTTGCTCAACTCTACTTCTTAAACACAAAAAAAGCAATGCATTAAGCTTACCCCTTAGTCTCCGATTAGTCTGATGTAATAAGGCTAACTGATTTTGTGCACTGGCGGCTGAATTACAACTGGATGAACCTAATTTTCCTGTCAATATTTGAGTATCTCCAGTTTCAATCAGAAGCTGTTAGCATGAGTTGTGTGCATTAAAATTTGCTTTCTGGCTGCAGGTGAATGTCATTTTCAACCTGTCTCTGAACATCTTTTGTTTCAACCCTCTCTAACTTAAAAAAACTACTGTTCTGTCACTTGTAACAACTGATACCATATCACTTGTCACAGTGCAGCACCTCCCCCCCCCCCCCCCTTTCCCCTTAAGTTATTTGCACAGAAAATTTTCCCTTCCCTTTCTTGTTGGTGTGAAGGCCATGCTTACTATAGTCCCACCTGCTGATAGTCAACAGGAACCACACTGATACAAGACCCCGTACCTGATCCAAGCACATGTTCCACCTCTAAATTAACGCTCGTAACAGAAGAGTTGACGCGCCGGCCGGAGTGGCCGAGCGGTTCTAGGTGCTACAGTCTGGAACTGCGCGACTACTACGGTCGCAGGTTTGAATCCTGCCTTGGGCATGGATGTGTGTGATGTCCTTAGGTCAGTTAGGTTTAAGTTGTTCTAAGTTCTAGGGGACTGATGACCACAGCAGTTAAGTCCCATAGTGCTCAGAACCATTTTTTTTTAAAATGAGGCCAGTCATGGTGCCTCAGAACAGACACAAGCCCAACACTAGTATGTCTCGTTGCTGAAGCTATCTTTACCAGATCACTCTCAGTTGAATAATTAGGGTTCCTATCTATCCTGTTGCCTGCCCCACCCACTATTACCACGGTGTCTTCCTTTGTGAAGTCTTTGCGAAATGAATCGACATCCTCTATCACCTGACCCAGACTTGCACTAGGTTTAAAAAAAACTTGTGACCTGGTAACCTGACCCTAGTTCATCCTGCAACAGTCAGCCAACACCTCTACCATGTGAACTACCTAACAACAAAACTTTCTTCTTTTTCACAGTTTTTCTGACTTCTTACTTTTCAAACACTTTCTTAAAGTTTGTTATGTCCTGTCTTCTCCAAAATATACTTGTAGCTCATCAGTTTCCAACTGTGACAATAGATCAAACCTATTTTCCACATTGACAACAAAACTGTCTGAGAAAGACCTATTCCTATTTTTTCTGTGATCAGTTGTCACTTCCGATCTCTCTTTTCCCTTCTCCCCCCTTAATCTTTCCAGATCTTGTTTCGTTTTATCTAGTTCCGCCTGAAGGGCAGCAATCTTCTCCTGTTCCACTATCTTCCTACCTCTACAGCAAATCCTCAACAACCAATGAGCCTTGTTTATTTCCCCAATTCCCACACCACTGCAGTCACCCACATGAAAGAAACTGCAACGACCCTCACACCACTCCCTGGAACTAACAATCCTACTTCTCACTCATGGCAAACAAATTTTAGCTTTAGTCTAAGTTAAAACAGGAATAACTTCCTAGACTACTCAGTTAATATATTAAATTTCTTAGTAAGTTTAGGCCTAAAGTTCAGATACTAATTAAAAACTGCCGGAGAAACAAAAGCAGTTTAGCCTGTATTGTTTACGTGGCAAAACAAAAAGCAAACAAAGAACTGAGCCTACACTATTTAAACTTTTCGTTTATTTCTGAACTTTTCACTTCAGTTACTTACAAGAGAATCAAATGGACAGCGTGTAAGAATAAACTAACAACACAAACTTTACTTTATTGAAATAATCATGTAACTTACAATATATGACACTGTAAACAAATCCTAGTCAGACTGTCTCCTAAATCATTTATATAAATAAGAAAGCACAAAGAGCTGGTAACACTGCCTTGGGGAATGCCAGAAATCACTTCTGTTTTCTCAATGACTTTCCATCAGTTATTATATACTGTAACCTCTCTGACAGGAAATCATGAATCCAGTCACATAACTGAGATGATATTCTATAAGCACACAAGTTGATTACAAGCCGCTTGTCAGGTATGGTGTCAAAAGCTTTCTGGAAATCTAGAAATACAAAATCAATTTGAAATCCTTTGCCAATACCACTCAACACTTTGTACGAGTAAAGAGCTAGTTGTGTTTCACAATAGCAATGTTTTCTGAATCCATGTTGACTGTGTAAGTAGATCGTTCTTTTTGAAGTAATTCATAATGTTCCAACACAGTTTATGTTCCAAAATACTGTTGCGTATTGACATTAATGATATTGGCCTGTAATTTAGTGGATTACTCCTATTGCATTTCTTGAATAATGGTGTGACCTGTGCAACTTTCCAGTCTTTGTGTATGCATCTTTCATTGAGTGAGTGGTTGTATATGATTGTTAAGTGTGGAGCTATTTTATCAGCATAATCTGAAAGGAATCTAATTTGTATATAGTCTGGACTAGAAGATTTGCTTTTATTAAGTGACGCAAAATTTTTTAATTGTGACGGCTGGGGGACACACATTCAACAGCAGGAAAAGGAAGAGAAGGAAAAATAGGAGAACATGGACTGGGGGCAAGGTATGAAAGAGGAAGCCACCTGCTAGAATTTTTCACAGAGCATGAGTTATGATTTAATCTCGGAATCATATAACAGCACCAGTTACCACTTTTATTTTTGATTACCATGACCAGTTTTGGGCACCAAGGCAACTTTTCAGTTGTTACATGATTATCACTGTGGGAGTATGCAGGCTTGTCTGTGTGCTCCCATGATGATAGAGTAGCAGACATTCAAGTTTTAAAGAGCCATTTACATAGGTTAAGAAAAGGAGGGGACCCAGTGCCAAACTTTCCCAATTCTTAGTTTCATTTCATTTCTCTGATGCAGTTCATCAATGTGTCCCTTGGTGTTTTGTTATAGAGGTAACACTCTGCCCATTCTACATCTACATCTACATTTATACTCCACAAGCATCCAAAGGTATGTGGCGGAGGGCACATTACGTGCCACTGTCATTACCTCTCTTTCCTGTTCCAGTCGTGTATGGTTCGCGGGAAGAACGACTGCCGGAAAGCCTCTGTGCGCTCTCGAATCTCTCTAATTTTACATTCATAATCTCCTCGGGAGGTACAAGTACAGGGAAGCAATACATTCAATACCTCATCCAGAAACGCACCCTCTCGAAACCTGGACAGCAAGCTACACCGCGATGCAGAGCGCCTCTCTTGCAGAGTCTGCCACTTGAGTTTGCTATACATCTCCGTTACGCTATCACGCTTACCAAATAACTGTGTGATGAAACACGCCGCTCTTCTTCGGATCTTCTCTATCTCCTCTGTCAACCCAACCTGGAACGGATCCCACACTGATGAGCAACACTCAAGTATAGTTCGAACGAGTGTTTTGTAAGCCACCTCCTTTGTCGATGGACTACATTTTCTAAGGACTCTCCCAATAAATCTCAGCCTGGCACCCGCTTTACCAACAATTAATTTTATATGATCATTCCACTTCAAATCATTCCGTACACATACTCCCAGATATTTTACAGAAGTAACTGCTACCAGTTTTTGTTCTGCATCATATAATCATACAATAAAGGATCCTTCTTTCCATGTATTTGCAATACATCACATTTGTCTATGTTAAGGGTCAGTTGCCACTCCCTGCACCAAGTGCTTATCCGCTGCAGATCTTCCTGCATTTCGCTGCAATTTTCTAGTGCTGCAACTTCTCTGTATATTACAGCGTCAAGGATGATACAGTTTTAGTTTTCCAAGTACAGTTTTGTTCTTAAACCAAAGGCTTTGGTGCAGTCGCCAACAGAAGGAAGAGTCAAAAAACATAAAAAAACATATTACTTCCTCCCACTTGCCCTGCAAAATAACCACAGTGAGAAAGTCAAAGAAATTGGAACTCTTATGAAATCTTACAAACAGTAATTATGTCCATGCAACATTCGGGCAATCGTGATAAAATGAAGAAAAATTTGGCCTCAGACTGAAATGTGCAAATTGTCTTTTTTTCCTGTATACCACAGCAAAGATAATTTTTAAGGAGGTGGGGGAGGGGTGGGGAACTAATGATAGTAGTTCAAAGAATACCCTACTCCACAGAACATATTGGGACTTGGGAAGTGTGTGTGTGCAGATAAATTATCTAATCTAAAATTAAAAGTAATGAGCTTTCATATTATTAGGGAAGTCATCGCTGTACAAAAATTCAACTGTTCTGTTCTTCTTAGATGGCAGTGCATCTCTCTATTACATAGGTTACTTACTCAATCTCCAAACATAATTGAAAGGTTTTGTTTAAATTTATTGCTATGTTATTTCTGTGTGATATTTACTTCTGAAAATTAAAAAAACTTGTTTAATTTATGTGCAGTTCTTTAATCATTATATTTGTTTGCAGTCATATAGAGATTTTCATGGGGACCTCTTCCCAGAGACTGTGGGAAATGTTGCACCAATTTCTGCGAGTCAGTGGAGTAGCGGGATCAATGCTGAAGTGGCACGTGTTAGCCTTGATCCAGCAAAGAGGCACCTAGTAGAAACTGGTTCACAGGTAAGACTGTCTTATTCTTCTAGAAGTTTAGAAACTATTTGGGACTGTGGATGCTGAGCAAATTGAAACATTTTAAGACCTGCATTTCGTGAAATATGTACAATAGTATTAGGAGGTTCAGATGTTACCCCCCCCCCCCCCACGTGTGTGTGTGTGTGTGTGTGTGTGTGTGTGTGTGTGTGTGCGAGAGAGAGAGAGAGAGAGAGAGAGATTTTGTGAATTTTAGTTAAATTTGTTGATTTAGTATATTTGTAATTTTAGGCAGTTATTAGGTTTGTTACACTTTTCTATTTAAAACCACCTATGCCATAAGATAGATGACTTCAAATGATATTTCTGTTCACCAGTGTAGAAACGTGGACTTTACCAGAAAGTTTGCTTTGTATCGATTTAAAATAACTCTATAGTGAGTCTTGCTCTTTTCTCCTTTCTTTGTAATTTTTCTTGCAGACATGTCACTAGTGATGAGCCAAAACATTATGAACCTGCTAATAGTCTGTTAATCCACCTTTGGAATGCAATGCAGTAGTGATTCTGCATGGCATGAATTCAACAAGTTTGTGGAAGATTTTGAGAGACATATGGCACCAAATGTCTATGCACAAGTCATGCAATTCCTGTAAAGTACGTAGCAGTAGTTTGGGGACATAAAACTGGTGTCCAACAGTGATCCAGATGTGTTTTATTTTGAGCAGGTCAGAAAAATTTGTTGGCTAAGGCACAAGACACCAATGTGAGTTCACTAAAATAGACTGATCAAACCACTGTAGCACGATTCTGATCTTGTGACGTGAGCATTTAGTCTGATGGAAAATGGTATCACTGCTGAGAAAGACATCATGCATAAAGAGACGCATTTGGTATGCAATAATGTTCATATATTCCACAGCTGTCAAGGCTAACACAGGTCTCACAGAATCCCATGTGAATGTCCCCTGTGGGATTACTCTACCCCCACCAGCCTGAGTCCATTGCATGGTGCATATTTTGAGCAGCTTTTTGCCTGGATGACAGCATATCTAGACACACCCATTGACTTGGTGTTAAAACAAATGTAATTCATCCAACAAGGCAACACAGTTCCAATGATCCACCATCCCCTCATGATGATTCTGTATGCACTGCATTCGTAATTGACAGTGTCATTGGTTCAACATGGAAACACTTGTGGGGGTCTTGTGCAACAGAGACCCATTTTCAGCATTGTGCATTGAATGGTGTGCTCCAAAACTCTCGTGCCTGAATCGGCATTGTACTATTTCTTCTGATCTGCATCAGATTATCACTTGTTCTGCTTTAAACAGCAAGCTAGCCTCTGAACACCACGTTCCATAACAAGACATGGATGTCAAACACCCTGTTGCCTTATTGTGGTTTCACAATCCTTCAGCCGCTTTCCATAGATGCTCATGACAGATGCATATGAACAGTTAACCAGCTGTGTCATTTCGGAGGTGCTTATTCCCAGCTACCAAACCAGTACAATCTGTTCTTTGTCTGTGGATTTCCGCACTTGTGACCCATACAATTACGATTCCTATTTCCCTCCTACAATGATTCCTATGTGTGTATTCATGTCTCTTGCTCCACTTCCATTCTTTTCTTATTGTGTCACATGTCCAAAGTGCCCTAGATGGCATTCAATACCGCAATGGGCAGTGGTCAGAATGTTTTGGCCCTCTCTCTCTCTCTCTCTCTCTCTTAAGGCTTCATGTTAGTAGCTTTCCCCCCCCCCCCCCCCCCCCCCCCTCCTCACACTAGGTATTACCCACATCATGCAGGTTATGCTAAAAGTAGTTTCATCACTTGAATTCTTGACCATGCGGAAATTAAAGCTTTAGCTTCATATATGCAAAATAAAGTTTTATTTTAGCGTAGTTTTCGTACTCTTTTTCACCTATTAAACACATTTTTGTAAATGAATGCTTTAATCATACATTTGATTTTAATTATAAATTAAAATAATTCTGATTATTCCTGTAACAGAAATTCCAGGCTGAAAACAGTGAACAAAGATGTTGAAAGGCAAACTGTGGGCTGTAGCAAATTCATAATAATTCGTAAGTGGTTTGTACCCACAAGACATACAGAGACTTCAGTAGCTTTGGGCTCCCACTCTTTTTCTATTGTCAGCACAGTGTTTCACGTGTGTGTGTGTGTGTGTGTGTGTGTGTGTGTGTGTGTGTGTCTTTTCAGTAGGGAAAAAAAAAAAAAAAAAAAAAAAAAAAAAAAAAAAAAAAAAAAAAAACAATAGCTGAAGAACTAGTTATGTCATCTACATGGTACATGTACACATAGCAAATTGGGCTAATTTGAAGTAGACCAGTAGATTTTTCTCATTACTATCACTTTTTTTCCTGTGCAGTGCAGTCCAGCCACAGAAGAATCTGCAGTTGATAAAACTAAAATATAATTGCAAGGGCTATTGTTTATTCTGGCATAAACAGCCCAGCCAATGTCTTAGAGAAACTTTTGAGACCACTGAAATTACAAATTACACTTAACGTAAACCACTAAAAACTTGTATTGGTATAAAGTTTAGTAGGCAGCATACCACTGTTTGGAAGAAAAGCATGATATATTGTTTCTGTAAATGCTTTAATTGCTGCGATAAGCAATTGTATGGTGTAATGACCTCAGCAAGAGGATGTACTTGTTGAGGCCAAGATCATAATAGCAGTATGCAAAAGTTGTCTTCCAAATACTGCAGAACGTTTTTACAATGAGTAGTTACAGTTTCAAGAGCCTAAGATTCTTCATGAAACCAATTTTATAAATAATTTAACTGGAGCAATGATAGTTCAATATTTGAGAACCTGAATCTGTTCCTAATGATAATTAATTTCTCTCAAAACATACACCGTTAAGATCCTCTGATTTGTTATAAGAGATACACATCAAGTTGAAAAAGAAACATAAGCATCAAACTAAAAACTAAAAATTAAGTAGATGAAAAGAAAATGCAAAAAACTGAAAAGATGACATTAGATTACAGGCATTACTGCAGCACCATTTATGGTAATAATTTGTTATACTTGAACAAGTTAATAATACAATAGTGTGTGACTTTTTAGTTTACACCAAAAAGTTTGAAAGCTTTTTACAGGTTTGTTGTACACACAAAAAAAAAAAAAAATTAAATGCACATAAGATCATGGTCAGGTTAATCAGTAGAAAAATTTATTTGACAAGAAACTAAAACATACAAATACATCATATATGAACAAAACAAAAATGCAATTACAATTAATAATACTTCAAGACACCCACAGCATTGATAATTGCTTGGCATCTCCAAGGCATGCTTAAAACCAAGTCTTCCATGTATTCATGTGGAAGACCTCCACATGTGTTGAATGTATGTTGGCTGCCATTTCAAAGTGAAGATTTTTTTCCCTTGCAGCTTCTTTTTTATGTAAGACCGTACGTTCTCAGTAGGATTAGCATGAGGCAACCTAGAGGATCAATTCAGTACCTATACACCATTCTCCTTTTTCCAGTCACTGCAAAGCATGCAGCAGTGCTTCAGGTCATTGTACTCGTGCTGTACCTAACCTTCATTTTGGTGATGAACCATCATTTGGCAGCTGGTATAAAACATCTTTAATAAATTTGTAAAATCTTCTGCACATTTAAATTGTTGGTAGACATTTGCAAATCTTGGTAAAAAATTCAAAATAAACTAACACTTTATGGACATTGCATGAAGGGTGAAGGTTTCCTCTATGGGCTGTGGAAGAACGAAAGCAATATCTTTTACAGTCTGTGTGTAATGTCAACAGCACACTTACCTAACAGACTGAAAATGTATTTTTTGATCAAACTGTAAAACTGTATTCCATAAATTATTCTGTCAAGTGAGTTTCCCCTAAAGATTATGGCTTACGTATTAACTCAAAGTAACTGTGATACGCTACTTTTCTCATTCTCATGTGAATAGCACCAGATAAAACACATATTGTGAAAGCTAAGCTATTCAGTTAGTTTAATGTGAAGTTTAAATAGGCCTTGAAATTTAAATGTTTGTTTTTTATTTAATCCTTGCAACTGGATCTTCTGTGCATTCACCATGCGAAGCAGTATGTAACAGTTAAGGATTTTTGTGCTGTTTAATGCTATATTTCTGTGCCCTGAAACTTGCTGAATTCAAATAATAACTTCATTTCTGTGTGCAGTCCCTATAGTGAAGACATTTTAATATTGTATTAAAATTAAAGAAAGAGTTGAAACAACACTACTTGCTCATTTCAGCATAGATCTAAGTAGCAGGTCATTACTTCCTCTTGCCTCTTAGATAACAGCTTTTGTTTTTAAAAATGCGCGCGCGCGCGCGCACACACACACACACACACACACACACACACACACACACAAAGGTTTCTACCACATCCCTACAAATGTGTACAGGCTTAGATTAACAAATCTTGCTAAATTTTTGAAAGTAAAACCTACTGTTGGCTAACATTCAGTATTGTGTTGCTCCATCCCATGCACTGTAACATGCTTTGATCTTCCATGGCAATCTGTTGATGTATTGGTGCCCAAGCCCGTCCCACTGTTTGATGGCAGACCGCCGGAGGGCATGCAATGATGTGAGGGAGCTTCCTTTGATGACACACTGGAAATTTCAACTGGTGTTCAATCAGGTGCATGTCAGTATATAGTACAGGCCATTCCATTTCATTGATTCTGGTCTTTTCGTAGATGATGTTTGTGAGGTGAGAGTAGTGTGATCTTGCATTATCCTGTTCAAAAATGAAACTTTCACCAAAATGTTGATATTAGTGCTGGATAATAGGTCGGAGTATCAGTCTTGATACTTTAATTCTTCAAGAGCCTTTCTAGCGATGAGAGGCACACATGAAACATAATCTACCCACCTCCCTGCTAAACCCACACAATTGTGTGCCTAAGACTTGCCTTGGTATCTCGCCACACTAGGCAGATATTCACTGTTTGGTGTCTCACGAAAGCAGCTGAGTGCTTAAATGATGTTACTGGCATATATGTAAATTTAGCAGGCTATTTCCAATGCTGATGACACCCGTTCATGATGTAATGTGCCCATGGGCACACATTCTGAACTTCAAAGATTCTTTGACGCATGTGGTAAGATGAAATGCAGTTACTGTTTCAAATATGCACCATAATATTTAATCATGATTTTTTGTTTTTGTTTTGTTCTTACATTCTGTAAATTCAAATATTAGAGTGGTTGGGTTTTGTAGAGGAAGTTAAATTTGCTGCCATATTATATGTCACCTCTATTTGGCAAGCATATAGGCATTTATATTCCACCCTCAGTTTTCCCTCACCATATGAATCATTTTTAAATCATTTCCATTTTTTTCAAGTGGTCCTGTTAGAGAACATTCCAGTTTATACAGACTTTTACAACATTGGGGGTGCATTGGCACTATTATTCATACCTAATGGTGGTATGTTGCTTTTTGCTAGTACTGAAAGGAATTCAACATGGTAAACTCAGCTCTCACATTTGTTTACAGCATCCATTAAATTCAGGACATTTATACACATACACTGCATAGTGCAGCACAGTATACAGGTTTCTATGCAACACTAACAGATGGTGTACAAGTCTCTTATTCCCCAACATGTTCCCCACCCTGGTCTAT
The DNA here is from genome assembly GCF_023864275.1 of Schistocerca cancellata. Taxonomy (NCBI): domain Eukaryota; kingdom Metazoa; phylum Arthropoda; class Insecta; order Orthoptera; family Acrididae; genus Schistocerca; species Schistocerca cancellata. Next base: position 440,117,366 of record NC_064628.1, on the reverse strand, counting down.
CTCAAGCGGAGGGAGGGGGCAGTGACCAGTTGGACCTGTTGACAGATCTTCATGCTACGCAGCTACCAGATAATGATGCATCATGTTGTGTTATCTCTGCTATGCTGCACCTCTTGAACCACTGCTCTCTTCCACAAGTGCCATGGTTTATATCCTCTGAAAGTAGTATGACTTCTCCAGTTCCTGGTTTTCTTCTTGAGGCACATCCCTTCGCTTCATGGTAGTTTCTTAGCAGCAGGAAGTATTTGTTTTTCCACCTGTACTAAATGTCCCCATTGACCTTCTGTCTTAGCTGAAACTTCTTGGAAAGATCCTTCCTAGTTGCTGGTTCTGGCCCATGTGGAATGGTTATTAGTTTGCTATCATTTAGGATGTGGGCTGGCATCAATGTTGTATCAATCTCTCTCCTAGAGTGATGGGTCTTGAGTTTATTGTGGCTTCTATTACTGTCAAAATGGTGTTTAGCTCTCTTCATCCATCTAAGAGTGACCAAACGCTTCCTCGAGCAGTGCTTGATGCAGTCTAGCATGCATTCCCAACAGCTGCAGGGTCTTAAATAATAATGAAAAACATAACTGCCCTGTGCCAAAAAATAGACTTGTGTGATGAACAAGAAGAAGTGCTGTTATACAATTATACTTATTTGTATGGTTCAAGCTGAAACACACACACACACACACACACACACACACACGACTGCTCTCTACAGCTACTCAGGCCCAACTGTTAGATGATGAGAATGTACTGCTGGATAGTGGTTATTTAGTTAAACTTTGTATAGCAAACTGTGGCCACTTAAGTAGTTGGGTGTGCCTCCTTATTTGAAGTCATTGTCTGAGTTCCTCCAGTACATTATTTGTAATGTTCTGTCACATGGGCTGAAATAATGTCATCTTAAGAACACACATGTGGCAGTGGGGCCTCTGACAACCTTACACATGGGACACTCGCTTGCCAGGGCTTGAAGAATTTGGAAATATACATGAACAGTGGTATATCACAGCAGAACTGCTCTCACAACCACATTATCCCTGGCTCTAACACTTCAGAGTTTCAGTTCCAGGGTCATCAGGACCATTATTTACTTATAATTGTGTTTAATGACATTGCTAAATTTTTACTTACATTTCTTTGGTCAGTGCAACGTTTTTCTTGTACCCTTCCTTTTTTTCATGTTATGAAATTTATGTTGTAATCATGACAAGGTTTCTTCTAATTTTGTTCAGTATATCAGGACTTGCATTATTAAAACAAATCATTCCTGTGCTCTGATAAATTGTACTCTGTAGAAGATAGTCTGTTTAATTGTAGTTACTAAATCATATTAAACTTCAATTGGAGACAAATAACTGGTGCCTTGCAATGGGCTATCTTAAAGTTTGATGTCGATGGTTACTGAGAATTTTACTCCCAGGTGAACAGCAGTACCCTTTCTGAAATGCGAAAACACCTTCATCTAAAGCAGTATGTGACAAGCTCACCACAGCTACAGCAGCAGAACAAGAAACAACAACTGAGTTATAGATCAAATGCAACAAAGGAAGAAGAGACAAAGAGCACACAGCAGAATGGAGAGACGGCTCATGACCATCAGAATGGAACAGTGACAGTTGTCCGCAGCACGGCTGCAATTCCTGGACCTGTCCCACCAAAGCCACTGCCAAGATCATCACGTCAGAGCTCATTGACAGAAGCTGATGAACCAATAGTTGCAGCAGTACCTGCCCCGAGGCCAGTTGCAAGGCCTCGAATGGGTACCACTTGCCCCTCCAGTGTATCAAGTCAGGCTGCTGTGCCATCCCAGCAGCCTCAAGCATCTCAAGAATCTGTACAGCCACAGATTTCTCCAGTTGCCACTGTTCCTCCTCCAGCTAGTGTCGTCACTCCGGTGAACCCCCTGATGCTCAGCTCAGGGGGCTACAAGGTCAGAAGCACACTTAGTACAGCCTGTTCAGTATTGGGGACTAACAGTGATTTTCTTAGTTCCTGTGTTTGCTTCTCTGTTAATATTTTGAGCTTTGACTTTGGTTCATATTGTAACACTTGTGTAGCGTAGGTAGTTTGGTGCTATATACAGTTGCCTTTTGTTGTCAAAGGAAGTTTGTTATATGTTGCGAACTTTCAATAGACAAAGTGATTGTTTCCATGAGCTGTTTTTGTTGCAGTACTCGTTTGGTTATGTATATTGCTGTTACTTAGTAATAAAAGCTTGGCAGTGTCAACTGTGTGCTTGTATGTTTTGTTTGCATATATTTATATGTATTTAAAAAAATAATTATATGATTTTGGTCTTGTTTTGTTTTCCCCTTTTGCTATGATTCATTAGTAGTGTAGTTGTTTGCTTTTTTGTTTGTAATTGACAACAAGGATCTAACTGCTTTTATTCCTAATAACTCTAATAAAGATATGCAATTTATCAAGTGACTGATTTCATGTCACACTGCAGTAATGTGTGGATATTTATTAAACATACAGAAATATAGTGGAATAATTTTTGTGGTGTTCTTGAATTGTAAAATTTTCAAAAAGATATTTTTATAACAGATGAATTTTTTGTGATAATAATGGTACTTTAATGTGTGGGCATGCTGCACACATTCTAAATGCACAGTTGTGTGTTTTTTGTATCATTTACGAAATACTGACTCTAGATTAGTTACCTAACATCTGCCAGAACATTGATTACAATTAAGAATAATTTCAGTTTTTTTATATTATTCCTTTGCTTTCCATTTTTTTTATTTTATATATACACAATTGATTTTGACATTGAAGATGCAGTTTCACTAATGAAAGGTAAATCCTATGAAAATATATATACAGCTTTCACAGGAGTCAAAAAACTCTTGTAGGTTTACACCGAAATTATGTTGTAGTCACCTACATCATAATTCAGATTATTTTGATGTTTATTAATGTTATACGAATACTGACAAAACTGTGTCAGAACTGACGCCACAGTATTTTCTCGATTTTTGTTGCTTGTAGAGTAGTGTGACAAATTTCTTTTCCTTTTTTTTTCTGTTGTCTGTGGGAAAGATACGGAAAAGCACATGGTGATAAACTGTAAAGATACTTTCTTGCAAATGTAATTTCTGGAGGGAAAAAAAAATAATAATAATTCAGCAGTATGAAGGGCAGTGTTTTCAAGTAGTAAAGTTACAGAGGCTGTTTGCACTGCAGCAGTTGCTTCTGAAGGACTACATGTTGTTTTAATTCAAGGATTTTGGATGCAAGATGTGCATCAGAAAATCCAACATGTTGAACTGTTTTGCTTCAAAGATAGTGTGATGGTTCTTTATCATTATTTGGCAGTTTGGTTGGTTTCAAAGTATTAGATAAAATTATTCATCTTTACGTCATTTTGAATATTTATTATTTCCCTATCTATACTTGTACTATAAAAACTGCCCATTGAAATTTCATGTTATCATCCTACAGAATTTACACAAGAGAATTATTTTAATGTAACAACTTGTTTGCAGATTGAAATGAAGGTTTGTCTCTAAGAATGAGTGTCAGGAATATAATATAGAGTGGTCAAAGTACCAATTTACTTTATTGACGAGATTGTATGTTCTCAGTTTATTACTTTTGATAGTACTACAAAGGACCACTAGAAACACAAAAATATCCATATTTATCAATAAGAGATATCGGTGTCATTCAGATTTATTGTTTTCAGTGTGCTATATAACCACAGACATAATTCATCAAGCAGCTTATATTATTTCTTTACAAGTGAAGTAAAGGTTGCAGTTACCATGACCTACCTGTCATTTGCTATTCTGTACATAATGTTAGGAACAGAAGACTCCTCAATTATTTGATCAACTAAAAGGGTGTACCACATTACTCAGGATTTCCAAGACGATAGTTATTATTACTCAACTTAACCATGTCTTAAGTATCATTATTACTGAACTAATTTGCTGTGGTGTAATTCATGGTATATTCAACAGTAAATTCAAAAACAAGAGTTGAAACAACTAATGTTAGCAGTTACATTTGCCAGAGGCAGCACTTACTTGAGTTTTAATTAAATGACTTGATGCTTGTCAGTATACACATTTATGATGTGCAAAAAACACAAAAATACAGAAATTTTATTTGAATTGTACAATTTATTTTAAAATTCTCCGTCTGCTAACTGACTGTGATTAGTGTTTTGTTTTATTGTGCCTCCATAAATAAGACTTTATACTGATACATATCTCATCTTTTGCAGCCTCGGCTTGGACCTAAACCATTTACACCACCTAAATTAAACTTTGGCGTGGGAAGTGGAGATGCAGAACTAAAAATAACAACAGATTTCTCATTTGATAAAGTATTTTCTGTCCCATCTGTCCCCGCTGCGGAGGTCAATGGAGCTGTGGCAACAAGGGAAGAAAACAGCAATGATGTGCATACAGACGACAGTGCGCCAGAAACATATACAGAAACATTCCCTGTAGATTGCCAAGAAAGTGATAAAAATGAAGTATGTGCTGTGGTTGGAGATCAAGACATAAGTCCCACCACAGAAGATGAACTTCCATCTTCACCAAACAGTAAAGCAAAAACACCAAGCACAGCAGAGAGAAGAAAGGTTTTTGAGAAAAGGATAAGTTCAATGACTACTGAACAAGATTCTGGATCTGGGACTGCGGAAACTCTGCAATCACCAAAGGGCGATGAGTGCATTGAAGATAAACTTGAAGATTTTGAGAGGGCTTCATTGCAACGAACAAGTATTGCAGAACGTCGGCGACTGTATGAAAACCGTTCTGTTTCTGTTCAAGAGACAGGTATTGCAGATAAGCGCAGTCCCACAACTCTTAGTCCTACACCTCTGAGGCGCCGTGATTCACTTAAATCACAAAAACCTATTTTAGAAGAGGATAAACCTCAAAGAAAATTGACAGAGCAGCCAACAAGTAAAACACCCCCAATGGAAAGGAAACAGGAGCCTGTAACAACACCAACACCGAAGAGAACATCGACTGTTTTTGGTATGTATCACATATGATGTGTTAGTATTACACACTGTAAATATAACAGTTTCATATTAAGAAGTAAATATATCCTCCTCCTCCCCAATCCATTTCAACAAAGTAAGTATTAGTTTTTTTTGTACTCCTACTCTCTTCTTCTCTGCAATGCTTGATGTTTGTGTAAGAAAGATGAATAAATGTTACATTGCATTATGTTTTGCCTTCCATTTTAAACTGAAGTTGGCCGGGTGAGTTAGTTCTCAGATTAAAGAAAAACCTAAATATTCTGCCTCCAGTGAGACAGTTCTGTCTGATTTACTCTAATACTGTATGTAGTAAGGAAAGTTCTGTCAGAATGTAAATAATTTTGGAGTAAAGGAAACGCCTCACCAAATCGAGGAAGCACTGAGTCGTCAAGAGGTGTGTGCTTCCACATTGGGGTGAGGAAAAAAGTCTAATGGGGTTGATAGTGGGAGCAAGGGGGTGGGAAGTGGGAAGAGATGTTGGGCAGGATAGCAGATGGCCCAGAGGAAGGCAGTGAGTGGATGGGATAAGAATGTGAGAGGGAGGGGCAGCAGGTGCATGAGACAGGAATGTGACACCTGAGCACTAGAGCCAGTGGGATTGTGGTGCACGCAATGACGAGGACATGGAGTAATGGATTGAGATTGGGCAGCAGGGCAGGGGAAGGGGAGACTTTAGGTTAAGTGTGTAGGTACTGCAGTTAGCAGAAATTGAGATCAGGAGGATTATAGAAGCTAATGTATTGTTGCAAGGATAACTTTCTTCTGTGTAGTTCACATAAGCTGGTGCTAAGGGCAAGGGGGGGGGGGAGAGGGGGGAAGAAGGGAAGTTTCTGGATGGCATGTGTTTTGAAGTAGCCATGACACTCAATCATACTGCGCTCAGCAGTGCATTCCACCACTTTTCATATGGTATCTGATTTACTTTAATACTGTTTGTAGTAAGGGAAGTTCTGGCAGAATGTAAATAATTTTGGAGTAAAGGAGACAACTCACTGATGGTATGTTCATAATTGGAAGGTGGTATGAACTGGGAGAGGCAAGGTTCAATGTTGCGATTAGATTGGAGGGACTGGTAGCAGATAAGTATTTCCACTGTAGGGATCAGGAGAACGAGAGTAGGTCTTTGAGGAGTTCAGCATCATTGGACATTTTCATTGGTGAGGTGTTTGGAAAGGACTGAATCTTCTGCAGGATTAAGGTTTCTGGGGAATAGGTTGATAACAGTGTACTGTGTTTGTTTATGTTCTGGATTTTGTGGAGTGTTGGGGGAGAGTTTTAGAGGATGTGTCAGATGGGAAAGGTCAGCTAGCCGGATTCCGGATACTATTGAGGGATTAAGAAGGGCGTTCTCTAGTGGTTAAGATAGGTGTTATTGGGTAGCGTTGTTTCAAGGTGAGAGTGAAATGTCAGCAAATTTGATAATATTTGGAGTAGGTATCTGAAGTGCTCTTGTTGATGTTGGAAGGCAAGGGTTTCAATTTACGACATATGGTGTAGGTAGTTGTTACTGAATGATAATAGTATCTTGTTGAAGGAGCAGAGGTGGTTCTGGGATGCCTGTGAAGTGGAGATTTGTTTATGTAGTAACAGATTTGTGAGTTGTAGCAACTGGCAGATTCTAAAGATTTGATCATTGTACAAAGACAGTTGGGATCCAGAGAATGAAATACTTGTGGTTAGACATGGGATTCCATAGTTACATAATATTTGAGGAATAGGTTGTGAGACTGTATTTCACCCAAGGGTGGGCCTACTTTTCTGAACTTAGACAGATAAATGAAGCAGAGTCCATTTGTGATTGGTGGCGCAGGGGGGGGGGGGGGGGGGTCTTGAAATAGATGTGGAGAATGAATAAAAGTAATCATTGGATGATTTTAAAGGGAAGAATGAATAACATGGTGCAAGTTTGAGAAATGGAGATGCCACAAAAGTTGTGCTGCGAATCATAGGAAAGTTTATCTAAAAACAAAGATGATGTGACTTACCAAACGAAAGCGCTGGCACATCGATAGACACACAAACAAACACAAACGTACACACAAAATTCTAGCTTTTGCAACCAACGGTTGCCTCGTCACGAAAGAGGGAAGGAGAGGGAAAGATGAAAGGATTTGGGTTTTAAGGGAGAGGGTAAGGAGTCATTACAATCCCGGGAGCGGAAAGACCACACACACACACACACACACACACACACACACACACACACACACATATATAGACACAAGCAGACATATACAGAGGCACTCTATTATATTCATAGGAAAGTTTGTTACACAAGAATATTTGTTCACACATTAATTATTGTTGCGCGTGGGGAATAACCAGAGATGAGACATAAAATTTGGACAAAAGCATTGTGTGATGAGGGGTGAGTTGATTATTGCTTGGAGTATATTTAACTGTGATCTGGCTTATGGGTAGTTTGGAGTATGTTTGCTCTACATCAAAGTGGCTGTAACTGGTGCTACTGGGTGTTGCAAAACTCACACACAACCATGTTGGTTGTGGTGGTGGTGGTGGTGGTGGTAGTGGTGGTGGTGGTGTGTGTGTGTGTGTGTGTGTGTGTGTGTGTGTGTGTGTGTGTTAACAGTGGCTTCCTTCCATCCTAAACCACATGCTGTTCATCCTTTTATACTGTCTTGTACTTTCTCTGCTTTGTCTCTCTTGTGTTGTCCATCCTATCTTTTCCTGTGTTTTCCATAGGGGAAGAAAAGTCAAAAGAGGCAGGTAGATGATAGAGAGTAACAGAAATTGAGGCTTGGGAGTTTTTGAGACTGAAGGATGTGATGGATTTAGAGATGTTAATGTTTAAGGGACTATTAACAACCATTTATCTTGTGCATTTGTCAGCTTGAGTGTGGTTTCCACACAGTTTACCATACTACATTAGACAAATGCTGGGGTGGTTTCAATCTCTGCCTTAGAAAATATGAAACACAAACAGTTAAAATACAGTAATACACCAAACAAAGTTTATAGATTCAGAGATAGCAAAAAAGGCTTCCATATTTCTGTGTGTCACGGGGAATCGGAATCTCGCTTTGACCGCCAAGGTCACAAGGATGGCAAGAAACATCTATAAAAAAGGCCTCAATCTCGAGGTGTGCTGTGTACCAATGAGATGCATGGCTGTTGAGGTGGAACAGTCATTAGCAGGCAACCTCTGGGGAACCTGCTGCACACAGTTGTATGAGGGTTACCTAGTCATGCAGGGCTCTGACTAGGTGAACTTTTATTTCCATAGCTGCTTGTGGGACCACGATGGAACCATAAAAATTCTCTCGTCCTCCTCCTCCTCCTCCTCCTCCTCCCAGTAGAATGGATGGGCTGCTAGTAGGTACCAGCACCCAATCAAACAAGGGTGCTCATGTAACCTGTCCTCCAAGCTCAGGAACATTTCAGAATTCTAGCACCTGAAGGAGAATGCAAATTGCTAATCATAATGTGTTTTTATTAGTTAAAGGGAAAGAGGGAAGCTCTGAAAAAGTCTCACCTTTGTACATTCAAAAGGCTTTAGAGGGTACTGCAGCTACATTAAAAATCTGTTAGGCAGTTTTGATATGGGACACTTTTGGTCGAAACCTCAAGTTCCCAACAAGTGAAAAACCTGTAGAAACTCAAAAGGCTTGGGAAATACACCACAGAAACTGAGCTCCACATTACACTGAACTACAGCAAAGGTGACGTGACATGGAGGAGGATGGTGGACATCCCCAAAGACAACCTGGAAGTTTAATGGACTCCAGAAGGCATTGTAGACACACAGAATATTATGAAAAGGTGGTAGGTGATCTGATAAAATCTGACTCATTCATCCTCACTTTAAATAACATGAAACTCCCAGAGTGTATCACGGCAGGTTTTTTTTTCTTAAATATTTGGCCCTATGTCCCCAACCCAGTGTGCTGTTTTAAATACCAGTGGTGTGCTTTGGGCACATCACTGTTGGGTGTAAGGGAGAAGACATTCGTGGCATATGTGGTACTGCTCCCCATGAAGAAGTCGGATGGCCATCACCTCTGAAGTGTGTCAGTTGCTCTGGGAATCACCCTGTCTGGAGGAGTGACTGCAATGTCTTCCTTGGAGAAAGGAAGATACAAGAGATCAAAACAACAAAACACTCCTTATAGTGAGGCAGGAATGTCTAGAAAATCATGTAGCGCCTATGTTTGCTAGCTCCTTTGCTTCGGTTGTCAAACAGCTGGTTCAAAAAATCGATGCTACTACACAAATGAAGGTTGCTAATGTCAGCACTAGTACCTGTATTTATCAATGCACTTGTGCTGCTGCAGTTACTTCAAAGTCCACTCCTCCTCCCAGAACATCAGACAAGGCCAACATTGTGGAGTGCCCCATGCTACCAAAGATTCCGTCTGGCCTACTATCCAGTGCTGCCACTACACTGCCATGATTGTGGCTCTAAAGCCTCTCCTGGTGGAAAGATCAAAGTCGAGGAGCCAGAATCAACCACTGGCAGTGACAGGAAGTAGACAGGCTGTTAATATTGTTATCATCGTCTCTGACGTCTCTCTCAAATCTTCATCAGAACTGATGGTCCTGTATTTCAGACTGGGGCAATCATCTCACCCTAAGACTGAGCCTTCACCCACTATGGACTCCACTCCATGGTAGAAAGTCAGGGTGAAAGTGGTACAATCGTGATAGATCCCCCCCCCCCCCCTCCTCCCCTAAGGGGCTCACTGCTCTTTGGCAGGTTTGTGCTTGTCTACAACGGAACCCCAGCCTTTGCAGCAACTTTAATCTTCCATGCTGCATGCCTATCCTGTCGCTATTCTTTTTCCCTCCCTTGGGGAACATGTCTGGGGTGTTTTTGAACATGTGTTCTGCGTTTTCAGCAGCTGATACCAGGAAAGTCTCTCCACTGTTTTTCATTCCTTTTTTCGTTGTTTGTTCCCCTTCTCCTATCCTTCCTCCTCTTTAACGTTTGAGGTTCCTCTTTTTCTTCTTCCTCCCTGTACACAGCTGAAGGTTGGCCGGTGTGTCTCACATGTAACAGGTGACTGAGTGATGCATAATTTCCAGCCCTGGGTGAACAGGTAGGTTTTGCATGTACCTTGGTACAGGCCAGGCCCAGGGAGGGGCGATGGCTTGAGCTGCTACCTTCCTGAATTGCCGATTGGTCCCTCTGTTAAGTGTTTCAGGAGGTGTGACCTGAGGTATGAACAGTCACCTAAAGCGGGTGCAACCCCTCTACGGGGTGGGGGGTGGGGGGGGTGGGGGTGGGGTGGACAAGTTTAGGAAGGAGCGCACCATCGGAGACTGTCTCAATTGCAATGGTGACCATGCTGCCTCCTCCCGAGATTGTCCCATGTATCTCGATGAGCAGGCTGTCCAGGAGATAGGGTGGAGGAAAAAAGTGCCCTACTCAGTCGCTTGCAAGTTGTTGGCTAGTTGGAAGCCCTTCGTTCTACCATTAGTCACATACAGTACTGTTCTTGCTACATCTCCATAAAGGACATGGCCATGCAGACACATGACCTCAAATTCAGTGCCATTGTTGTAAAATTACCCAGTGTCATGGCAGCACCCTCATCTTTTCATCCAGTATGCAACAAGCCACCAAACTTCACCTCACGGGGTGAAGTCACGTGCTACACAACTGGCAGTATGGAAAGGACAGAAGGAATACTCTTATGAAGACTTATTACTTCGCTCCAGCCAACAAACATCTGAGTCTTCCTCTGCCAAACAGAAAGGCTCCCAGAAATCAAACAAAATCAAATGGTCTTCTCCTTTGCCGACTTGGAGATCCTCTCAATTGTGTTGCCACAAAATACGCTTGGCTGGCTGACCTCCATGTCGCTAGTGCGAACTGCCAATTGGTTTTCTGCCCTGGACTTTGCAGACAGACAGACAGACAGACAGAAGGAAAATGCTGACAGCTCTGTAGATCTCATGGAGCAGGATCCTCCAATCTCTGCGCTCTGTAGTAGTAAGTCTCTGAAGGCTGGCACTTGGCAGCCAACAAGATGATACCCCTTCATTTCTTCCCCCCTCTTTCCTCATCATGACTCTCCTCTGATGGAATGTTAGGGATTTTCGATCTTATAAAGAGGACTTACGGCTGCTCTTGGAAGCACAGCATCCACTTGTTCTCTGTCTCCAGGAAACAAAATTGTGTTCTCATGACCGCTTTGAGCTCTCACATTTCTTCCCAGTCTGCATTGACTCAAGGACAGCATTCCATCTCGTAGGGGAGTCATGCTGCTCATCCAGGATGATGATCATAATCAACCCATCTCCCTGACCACCTGGGTTCAAACTTTTGCAGTCCACATTTTCTTCCTCATTTAACCTTTTCCCTTCGTACCGTTTAATCCCTCCGTCGTTCGGTGTCACCAGGGCAGACTTCCTCTATGGGTTTCTCCCAGAACCTGTCTGAGACGTACCCTCTTGGCTGACCTCAATCAACTTAACCTTATCTGCCTTAATACAGGAGCACCCTCATTCCTCTGACTCCACGCTCACCTATTCCCAATTGGACCTCTCATTCTGCACTGCCGAGCTTGTCCATCATCTCGAGTGGTCCATTCTCTCTGGCATATACTCGAGCGACCATTTCGCATGTGCTATCTATTTTTTTTTTTTTTTTTTTACTGCCTCACTCGTCGTGTGGGCCAACCTCTAAAGGCTCTCTGAGACTAAGGTCCATTCCCCAATTTCCAGCCTGAGAGTAGCAGATAATGTTGTAGTGGACCCTATTGCTACCTCCAACACCTTGGGTCACTATTTTGTGGAGATTTTGAGCTCCACCCACTATCACCCTCCCTTCCTCCATCGGAAATGAGTGGAGGCGGCTAGGGCGATACCCTTCTTTTCTCAGAATCATGGGTGCTAAAATGCTGCCTTTACTATGAGGGAGCAAATCATGTTCTCATTTCATTGTGATCTTCCACACTAGGGCAAGACGATGTTCACATTCAGATGCTGCAGAACCTTTCTCTTGCTGGTCAGCTTTTTCTCCTTCATAGGTACAGTCACATCTGGGCAAAGGGCATGTTTCCCTGATGCTGGCGTGAAGCCACTGTCATACCCATACCTAAGCTCAGCTGTATCTGCAAGGAGATGGAATGTCTGATTCATGCCCGGCTGGTAGAGTGGCTCGAGTTTCACAGTTTACTAACCACTGTAAAGTGTGGATTTTGATTGTGCTGTTCTGCAGTTGACCACATTGTCACTTTGTCAACCCATGTCATGATTGGTTTTCTGTGGAAATACCAGACTCTGGCCATGTTTTTCGATTTGGAGAAGCCTACTATGACCCTTGTTGGAGAACTGATAGCTTCTGTACTTTCTACACACAAGGCTTCCATGGCTGCATGCCCTGATTCCTTCAAGAATGTTTAAAAGACCGAGTTTTCAAGGACACCTTTATCCAGGAAAATAGGTGCCTCGGGGTTGTGTCTTGAGCGTCGTCCTCTTTGCTATAACCATTAACTTTATTATGGCCTGTCTCCCACCGAGCATCTCCAGCTCGCTTTTTGTTGACGATTTTGCGATTCATAGCAGTTCTCGATGGACTTTTCTCCTTTTCATCTTCAGTGATGTCTCGATCATCTTTACTCAAAGAGCATAAACAATGGCTTTCGCTTTTCCACTACAAAACTGTTTGTATGAATTGAAGGTGGTGCAATTGGTTTCTTCCACTGACTTTAGATCTTGAGCTTGTTGCTCTTCCATTCATTGAAACTACAAAATTCCTGGGGCTCATGTGTGATAGGAAACTTTCTTGATCCTCCCACATGTTTTATGTGGCTACCTGTTGTATGCTGTCCCTCAATGACCTACATGTCCTCAGCGCCAGTTCCTTGGGAATGGATCGGACCACCGTCCTCAGTTTGCACCAGTCCTTTGTCCATTTGAAACTGGACTATGAGTGTTTCATTTATGTATCTGTACATTTATGCTTCTTACACCATCTCAATACTATCCACCATTGTGGCATCCGTTGGCCACTGGCACCTTTTACACTAACACAGTTGAGAGTCTGTCTACAGAAGCTGCCAAACTACCACTGTCATACCACTGTGACTTCCTCCTCAGTAGAAACACGTGCCATTTGTCTGCCATGCCTGGCCACCCATCCTATGCCTCCTTCTTTGATGACTCCTTTGACCACCAGTATGGGCTGCGTTCCTCTTCTGTTACCTCCTGAAGTTTTCTTTCGGCTCTTGCTCTGGCAGCTTAACTTCACACTACCTGCCACTTTCCTGGTGGGTGTGAACCCTTCACCACCTTGGCTTTATGCGACATCCCGTGTTCACCTTGGACTTAATTTGTGTCCTAAGGACCCTACTCCAGCTTCGCTCTTTCACCATAAGTTTCATGACCTTTGCTTGGGACTTCACAATAGTATCTTAGAATACAATGATGGCTCTCAGACTGACTGTGGTGTCAGGTGTGCCTTTGTCATTGGCACCAATAATTTTCAGTATTGGCTTCCGGAACACTGTTCAGTATTTACAGCAGAGCTCTTCGCTCTATCAAACCATGCAGTGCATCTGGCAACACTTGCTTTTCAATTGCGTCATCTGCTCAAACTCTCACTGTGCCCTTCAGAGCCCCTGTGTGCTGTACACCATCCACCCCTTAATGCAATGGGTCCAGGAAAGCTGTCACTTGCTCAGTCTTGATGGAGCCACTGTGATGATTATGTGGGTTCCTGGTCATGTCGGTGTGATAGGAAACGAGGCCACTGACGCTACTGCCAAGGTTGCAGTCCTCTTACCTCGGCCTGTTACTTCTTCCATTCCCTCTGATGATCTTTGGTTTGCTGTCTGTCAGCAGGTGGTGTCACTTGGGCATCACCACTTGTCCATCTTTCATGGGAACAAGCTCCTGGGAAATAAGCCTCTCTCACCATCTTGCCTTACCTACTCTCGCCGTGGGCACTGTCTTTTCACCCATCGCTGTTTTTTAAGTGGTACTCCCCTACTGCTTTGTGCTCATTGCCATCACCTTTGACGATTCACCATTTCCCGACAGAATGCCCTTTTTTCAACCATGTATGTTCTCATTTATGTTTGCCGTCCTAGTTATCAACTGTTTTAGCGAACGACGCGCGGGCTGTCGACTGCATTTTATTATTTATCCATCATAGCAATATGGTGAAGGACATTTAATCTTTGAGTTCAGGACCTCCGTTTCTCTATGGTGTATTTTATGGACCATTCTCAAAGTCGCTGTTTTTAATTGTATTTCCTTCCATGGAATGGGCTTAACGTGTAGTCATTTTTATCTCTTTTTTTTGTTTTTGTGCTCTACGGTTCTGACATGGGTGCGTATGACCCTAGTCATTCTTGTGCCATAAAACAAAACAAAACAAACTCATGATAGATGGCACCCACACTACAGTGGAACATTAATGGGTTCATAACAAATGTAGAGGAACTGGAACTCAAGGCAGAGGACTGCCCCTATGCCTTTTAAAGTGTCTGATGTCCCTGAGCTATGGGGCTTTCTCTTCAGCGTAAGGATGGGCTAACAGACACACACACACACACACACACACACACACACCACTCCTTTGCGCTCTCCATGGTTACTGACCTGCAAGTAGTCACAGTTGGAAGTTCATGCCTGTCTTAGGACCACTGTCTGGTGGCTATATTTACCTCCTCAAATGCAATTGACTCTTAGGCTCTAACAGATCTTACAGAAAAACTCCTCTGACCATTTCTCCTACTATTGGACTTGAATGCCCCTTCATACATTGTGGGGCTCATCTGTACTTGCCCTCGAGGTCCGATTTTGGAGACACTCATGATGTCTCATGCCCACTCATTTCTGTGCTGCTAATGGGTTATTCTTAGCCATCAACCTCTCTTTCTGCTCTCTAGCTCTTGCAGACTCTGATCCTCTGTTCAGTGGGAAGTCACTGACGACCTTTATTCCAGGGGCCACTTCCCACTCCACATTCACCTGCCGGTCAGAGCTCTCCCTGAAAGGACTTGGCCACCTTGGATGATCAGCAGAGTGGGGGGACGTTGTTCAGCCAGCCAGCTGGCTGTGTCTGAATGCCCTGGCCATATCCAAAAGTGGTTGGAACTCATTACATGTGTGATCTACCATGCTTCTTTCTTCTCCCTCCCAAAGTCCTCTATCATCTTAGGACACAACCCATCCCTTGGCAGACTGCTGAGTGCCATTCAGTAATCCTTATCAGCTATGTGGCTATGTGGTGTTTTAAGTGTCGCCCAACAGCAGGAAACCTCGCAGCCTTTCAGTTAGAGTGGGCCATGGCTTGGTGCGTCATCGGGGAAAGCAAGAGGAGGTCATGGCAAGTGTTCCTGGACTCCAGCAATCATTCCAGTTGTTCTGTAACAGTATGGGAAGCCATCATAAGGATTTTGGGTAAAGGCAGTCAATTACCTGTAGCAGCATTGTTGAGACAGGGGTGTCTCCAAACAACACCCAGAGACCAGAGACATTGCTCAGATAATGGTAGAGCATTTTGCAATGACTATTGCCAAAACTAGCCAGGATCCAGCATTCTGCTGCTGCTGTGTGACTGTAGAGACGTGCTTTTGCATTTCAGATTCAAAAATTCTGAGTCTTACCACTGCCCATTCTCCATGTGGGAGCTTGATTCCGGCACTGTCTGACACTCATGATATGGCACCTGGTCACAACCAAATTTGGTACAGCATGCAGCAGCACTTGCAGACAGTGTCCAAGGAAATCCTCTGATAATGTTTTAATTTGATTTGGCTGACAGACCAATTCCCTGACTCATGACGGGAATCAATTTTGATCCCTCTCCTCAAACCAGGAAAGAGTGTAATGTGTCATCACCTTAATGAGCTGTGTGGAAAGATCTGCCATGGTCAGCCATCATCTGGCTTGGTTAATAGAGACCAGGCAGCTCCTAAGCCACTCTCAGTAGGGATGCAAAAGATGTTGCTCAACTGTTGACAACTTGACCATGCCAGTGGTGGATATCCAGCAGGCTTTCCTTCATAACAAGCATTGCTTAGGAGTGTTTTTTTGACATCAGTAAGGCATACAACACAGTATTCTCAGTCAACTACAAGCAAATGTGGCTTTCATGACCATCTCCCCATCTTCACTCAGTCGTTCCTTTCCAGATGCCTTTTTTAGGTACAGAGCAGTGACATGCTGTCAGATAGTTTCATACAGTGCAAAGTTTTAAGTGTTACTCTCTTTGACATAGCCATTAACACTGTTGTGTCCAAAGTACAGAGTTATGTCCAATGCTCTTTATGTGTGGGTGATTTTGTGGTCTTCTTCTCTTCCTGCAATACCATAACAGCGAGTCGTCAGTTGCAGCCTCAAGTGAAGAAGTTGGAGGATTGGGCCACAAAGACTAGTTTTACATTTCCTGCAGAAAGATGTGTGTGTGTGTTCATTTTAATTGTTCTTTTCATATTTTTAATTCCCCTTATGTGCATATATAGGACACCACTCTTCCTTTTAAAGACTCAGTGAGATTTCTGGGCCTTATTTTTGACTCAAAACTTCATGGTTACCACACCTCACCACATCTCAAGGACTTAAAGGCAAGGGCCCAGAAGGCACTGAACGTATTGAAGTGTGTTAACCGCATGTCCTGGGTAGTGGACAGGCAATGTCTGGTTCAGTTTTAAATGGCTTTTGTGTGATCGTGGCTGGACTATGGGTGCACAGTGTTTGGATCAGCGAGGCCTTCTTACCTGATGATAATTGACACTGTACTCCATGTGGGCATCAGGCTGGCCATGGGCACTTGCAAGACCAGCCCTATACACAGTCTCTGTTCTGATGGTGATGAACCACCACTTACCACCTGGTGGCAGCTTCTTTTGGTGTATCAGGTGTATGCATTCCTCACTATTCCCAATTCACCAGCATACCATACCATTGCTCATCCAGCTATCGAACACCACTTCACCAATTATCCATGGGCAATGAGAACATTTGGGATCTGCACGAAGTTTGTGTTGGAGGCCCTGGGTGTGGGGCATGTACAGGCTCATATCAAGGGTTTTAACTGCTGCCACCATCATTACTGCAGAGGCCCAGAGTATTTTAGATTTAGTGGAGTATAGGAGAGATTGCACTCACACTTCTGCTTTTAATACAATGTTTTCTGACATCTTAAATGAACACAAATACTGTGTAGCTGTATTCACAGATAGCATGTCCATTGGTGCTCTGTTGTTATCCTGAATCGTGACCTTGATATTCGGTTACCTCCATATTCACTGTAGTCAGTCATAAATTATCCATGATCTTCAGGGTGCTGGAGCAGATGAGATGTGCCATACTTACTAAATTCCTCATCTGTTCTGACACTCTCAGTGCCCTTCAGTCTCTGCAATGCTTGTATTCAGCCACTAAAGTAGTGCAGGATATCCAGGACGCCCTTCTCCACTTACGAAGACAGGGAAGGAGGTGTCTTTCTACTGGGTGCCAGGGCATAGGGTATTGCAGAGAACAGAAGACCTGATGTAGCAGCCAAGGTGGTGTGATGTGATCCTCAGTTCAGTGTGCCGTGCCATGCAGATTTATCGTCTTGCTGTGGGGTACAGAGCCAAGAGTCGATGGGAAGAGGAACAGCTGGAAGTGACAGACCATAAGCTCTGTCTAGCATGCAACATGACCATGATGTACTTCCTTCCAGCCATGCAGATGAGATGAGATACTCCTTACCCATCTTCGCGTAGGCCACATCCCTATGACACATGTCTTCTTTCCCTAACAAGGAAAACCTCCAGTGTGAGATGTTTGTGGCCTAAAGATCACTGTGCCTCATGTTTTATTACATGGTATTTCATTTTTACACCAGCTGACAGTGGCAGATTTGCTGACAGATCTGCTCTCTATTTTAAGTCACATTCAAATGAATGTGGTGAGAGTTTTAAGGTTTTGTGATTTGTCAAACTTTTTTCCTAAAATTTTAGAGAGATGTTCTTAATGTGTTAACAGACTGATTGGCTTGTCCATGTTTTTTATAAGTGGACAGCCATTCTCATTTCCCTGTATCGTCCTTTTAGCTCCGCTGTCATTTTCTTGTGTTTTAATCCCAAATATAGCACCTTTCACCCTTTCTCTGTTGTCGTACGGGGTGTGAGATAGGTTGGGTGGGTCAACTTGAGTGAGGTGGGGGTGAGTGAACGATTGTCATTTTATAGGTTTCCTCTGCACTGTGTGATGACAATTTTAGCCATTTTATACACATTCATTTCCTTTAATACATGTAAGGTTATTGATAACCTCGCTGTTGAGCACCCTTAAGCTACAAACCACACACACATTTCCTTTAATATGTGTAAGGTTACTGATAACATTGCTGCTGAGCACCCTTAAGCTACAAACCACCCCCACACACACATACACCCACACACAAGAACACCATTGTATTCTGTTGGTTATAATATGCTGAAACTACAATCAAGTCCAAATCTGAAGGCAAGGGTCATCAATAAAATGAAGCACTTGGCAATGGAAGCATGTTTATTACTGATGCCACCACACACTCAGAAAAGAAGTGACCCCCTGGAATGAGAGTGCAACTATTTATATAAACTTCAAGTATTCCAGAATGCTGGTATTTATACAGACATGGAATATTCCAGAATATACAAACATAGGATCTCTCAATACCTTACCAGGTATTGTGTGCTGTTGTGGTCTTCAGTCTGGAGACTGGTTTGATGCAGCTCTCCATGATGCTCTATCCTGTGCAAGCTTCTTCATCTCCGAATAACTACTGCAGACTACATCCTTCTGAATCTGCTTAGTGTATTCATCTCTTGGTCTCGCTCTATGATTTTTACCCTCCACACTTCACTCCAATACTAAACTGGTGATCTCTTGGTGCCTCAGAACGTATCCTATCAACCGATCCCTTCTAGCCAAGTTGTGCCACGAATTCCTCTTCTCCCTAATTCTATTCAGTACCTCTTTGTTGGTTACATGATCTACCTGTCTAATCTTCAGCAGTCTTCTGTAGCGCCACATTTCGAAAGCTTCTATTCTCTTCTCGTCTAAACTGTTTATCATCCATATTTCACATCCATACATGGATACACTCCATACAAATACTTTTAGAAAAGACTTCCTGACAATTAAATCTATACTCTATGTTAACAAACTTCTCTCCTTCAGAAACGCTTTTGCTAGTCTACATTTTATATCCTCTCTACTTCAACTATCATCAGTTATTTTGCTCCCCAAATAACAAAACTTGTCTCTTACTTTAAGCGTCTCATTTCATAATCTGATTCTCTCAGCATCACCTGATTTAATTAGACTACATTCCATTATCCTCATTTTGCTTTTGTTCATGTTCATCTTTCATCCTCCTTTCAATACATTATCTGTTCTGTTCATCTGCTCTTCCAGGTCCTTTGTTGTCTCTAACAGAATCAGAATGTCATCGGCAAACCTCAGAGTTTTTATTTCTTCTCCATAGATTTTAATTCCTGCTCCAAATTTCTCTTTTGTTTCCTTTACTGCTTGCTGAATATACAGATTGAATACACTGGGGAGAGGCTACAACACTGTCTCACTTCCTTCCCAACCACTGCTTCCCTTCCATGCCCCTTGACTTTTATAACTGCAGTCTGGTTTCTGTACTAATTGTAAAAAGCGTTTTGCTCCCTGTATTTTACCCCTGCCACCTGCAGAATTTGAAAGGGAATATTCCAGTCAGCATTATCAAAAACTTTCTCTAAGTCTACAAATCCTAGAAACACGGGTTTGCCTTTCCTTAATATGTCTTCCAAGATAAGTTGTAGGGTCAATATTGCCTTGCATTTTCCAACATTTCTACAGAATACAAACTGATCTTCCTCGAGGTCAGCTTCTACCTGGTTTCCATTCGTCTGTAAAGAATTCATGTTGGTATTTTGCAGCCATGACTTATTAAACTGGTAGTTCGGTAATTTTCTCACCTGTCAATATCTACTTTCTTTGTAATTGGAATTATTTTATTCTTCTTGATGTCTGAGGGTATTTCACCTATCTCATATATCTTGCTCACCAGATAGTAGAATTTTGTTATGGCTGGCTCTCCTAAGGCTATCAGTAGTTCTAATGGATTGTGTCTATTCCTGGGGACTTTTTTTTTTTTTTTTTTTTTTTTTTTTTTTTTTTTTTTACTTAGGTGTTTAATGCTCAGTCATATTCTTCACACGGTGTCATATCTCCCATTTCATCATCATCTACATCCTCTTCCATTTCCATAATATTGCCCTCAAGTTCATTGCCCTTGTGTAGGCTCTCTATATACTCCTTCCACCTTTCTGCTTTCCCTTCTTTGCTTAGAACTGGTTTTCCATCTGAACTCTTGATATTTATACAAGCGGTTCTTTTTTTTCCAAAGGTATCTTCAATTTTCCTATAGGCAGTATCTATCTTACCCCTAGTGATATATGCCTCTATATCCATACATTTGTCCTCTAGCCATCCTTGCTTAGCCACTTTGCACTTCCTGGCAATCTCATTTTTGAGACGTTTGTATTGTTTGCACCTGCTTCATTTACTGCTTTTTTATATCTTTTCCTTTCATCAATTAAATTCAATATCTATTCTGTTACCCAAGGATTTCTTATAGTCCTCATCTTTTTACCTACTAGATCTTCTGCTGCCATCATTATTTCATCTCTCAAAGCTACCCATTCTTTTTCAACTGTATTTCATTCCCCTGTTCCTGTCAATCATTCCACAATGCTCCTCTGAAACCCTCTGCAACCTCTAGTTCTTTCAGTTTATTCAGGTTCCATCTCCTTAAATTCCCACGTTTTTGCAGTTTCTTCAGTTTTAATCTGTAGTTCCTAACCAATAGATTGTGGTCAGAGTCCACATCTGCCTGTGGAAATGTCTTACAATTTAAAACGTGCTTCCTAAATCTCTGTCATACCATTATATAATCTGTGTGAAACCTTCCAGGGTCTCCATGCCTCTTCCATGTATACAACCTTTTTTCATGATTCTGAAACCAAGTGTTAGGTGTGATTACGTTATGCTCTGTGCAAAATTCTACCAGGTGGCTTCCTCTTTCATTCCCTACCCCCATTCCATATTCACCTATTACTTTCCCCTCTCTTCGTTCCCCTACTATCAGTGACTATTAACTTTTGTCTTCCTTAACCATCTGAATAATTTCTTTCATCACATCTCGCATACCTTCAGTCTCTTCACCATCTGCGGAGCTAGTTGGTATATAAAGTTGTACTACTATGGTAGGCATGAGCTTCACATCTATCTTGCTACAATAATGCATTCACTATGCTGTTCGCAGTAGCTTATCAATGCTCCAATTTTTTATTCATTGTTAGACCTATTCCTGCATTACCCCCATTTGATTTTGTATTTATAACTCTGTATTCACTGAACAGAAGTCTTGTTCCTCCTGCCATCCGAACTTCACTAATTCCCACTATATCTAACATTGACATATACATTTCCGTTTTTAAATTTTTTAACCAACCTGCCTGATTAAGGGATCTAACATTCCACGCTCCTATCTGTAGAACACCAGTTTTCTTTCTTCTGATAACGGTGTTGTCCTGATAACGAAATTACAAGTACTAAATAACAAATAATAGCAGAAGGTCAGATTTTAAGTGGCAACCTGCAGTACGCCAGGCAGCAATGTTAACTGCTGCACTACACTGCATGCTCCACAGCTTTTGACAGTATTTGTATACTCAGTACAACTCTGCTGTCCCTTTCAAGTTAATTAATATGAAAATACCTAAATCACATATTTCTGTATTTGTGTCTGTGTTGTTACTTAGTAATAATCAGATGTTCTTGTCAGTGCAAAACTATCTAATAGGTGACTCACGGATTTGAAACTATTTGGGACTTTCACAGAATTATTCTAAGAGAAACTTTGCTGGAAAAAGAGATTTTAAGCCAAAATAAGTAAATAAATGTGCACATTTTCCATCTGCTTCTATTATATTTTACAGCTCTTGTGTATGAATATTGATGAGAATTATCCACTGTTCATGAAGGAAAGTACTATGTTATTATTCTACGCATTTGGTAATATGTATTATGTTCATTTGTGGAACATTTTGAATCTGTCTGAATACAGTCAGTACAAACTGAGTTGTTTGTGATGGGTAGTCATAAAGCTTTAATTATCACCTTCATAAAATAAAATTAAGTAATTGATTTTTATATTTATTTGCAGATGTGTATCAGCAGTTCTGATACACACTGAGATTACTGCACCACAGTAGTGTAGAATGCTGCTAGAGGAGCCAAAACAAAATGACACAGTCCATTGATAAAATATTTTTCGGTACTTTATCTTCTGCATTTGAAGGGAAATAAAGTTGCTGTTGCAGCTAAGTAACTGCTGTGTACATGGAAGTGTACAGTTATAATGTGCCATCATATGACATTGATTAGGTGCACAGACATTTCCAGTGCGGTCTGACAAGGTCAAATGTTGAAGAATCAAATGTCAGATAAACACTCTGTGAAGAATTAGGAATTGTACGAGATGACTGGCATATCAAAATTGAGGTGATAGTGGGAAAAGTTAAATCTCTTCAAGATCAGTTTTCAGCATCTTGCATGACATTTTGAGAATGACAGAGCTGCCACTTACCAGTTCCAAAACTGCTCACACACAATGAAAAGTCCTGCTGAACTGAGGTAGTAGCCAATCCAGATGTCTTCTTTAGTCTCCTATTTTCCTTGTATAAATATTGGGTTTCACCTGACTGAGACAAAGGAACAAAGCAAGCATGAAAACAGGTGAATTTACAACCACCTGAAAAAGGTGAAGATTCAACCATCAGGTAGTGAGGTGACACTGTGTGCCTTTTTGGAACTGCCATGGCTTGGTGCTAAAACATTATGCATGTAAAAGACAAGCTATAACAGGATAATACTACTCATACTTGAATCTGAAGACAAGGTTATGGAAGTATGGGAAGTCATCTGACGGGTGTTTTTATCCTCAATAATTGTCTCCCCAATAATTCCACAGCTCATTCTGCACAGGACACACATAAATATGCTGCTCCTTTTGACTATCAAATTTTGTTCAGCGTTCTGAAATAGTTGGTGAGCCATTTCATGTGGCATTACTAAGGCGAATTGCTCTGGTAGTTTTTTAGGATCATTGCTAAATTTTTCAATTAGTTTCCATGCCCTTATACTGTTTTGAATCATATATGTATCAGCTAAAAGATTTGATCAATATTTCCCTTCTGCATTCTGTTGTATATTTCCTCAGTTCTTCACCTGTTTGAATGGTGTCTTCAGAAAGTGGGTCTCTTTCATATTTACCTTGAAAGTCTTAAGTAGTCTGTCTTGATTGAGGGTGGATATATATTGTGTTCTGCACACACAAGGTATGTTCTTTTGAGAGATTTTTTCCTCTACAAATGTGAAAGCCTATACAATTTTGGAGTCACTTAACATTTTGCAACTTCATTGTCCATTTCTTTTGAGAAACTTTCCCAGCACAAATATCTGAAGTTAAATTGTTGTTTACAGGCAACTTCTTCTAGGTTGATAATTGTAACTGTTGCCCATGTTATTAGAATTGTGCTGTATTTTTGGTGTTGGTTCCTCAGCTTTTTTTTACCACATGTTAAGCTGCTTGTGAACTAATGAAAATATTCATGCAGTTACAGCTCTCTACATGGAAAAGATTGCTCAACTTTGGATAGTGTTTGAGTTTCATGCTTTCCTTTTCCACCCAGCTTTTCAGCTTTTCACCATTCTTGTCTATAGTTTCATAACCTCAGCTTGTGCTTCTGCTGTTGAAATTTCCCAATACAATCTTGATAATCTTAGAGTTGAATTGCCTAGGATTAATGAAGTTGAAGTCTGCATTAGATGTTATGTAGACTGTTATTGTGCAGGCATGTAATTCTGCTGTCATTAATTCCCCTTGCATGTCAGACTTAATATTGATCGCGACCTTACAAACTCATTTCAACTTTACTTTAGAGTATGCCTAATTAGTGATTCATTTATGGGCAATTAATTTACAGAGCCACCTTCAGTGTATCATCACTAATTGACATGAATTTGTAACATAACTTTCATTTTTTTAATGTGTCAGTCCTTGTATATACATAACATTTTTTGTCTTAATGGCAGATCGTATTTGTAATTTAGGTCATTATTAAAGAGTTGATCATTTCTGATTAAACTTACCAGTGTAAAGACAGTTCAAGGTCAAGAAATCATACATTAATGTGCCATCACAGTTTGGTCCTTTAGTAATGTGATCACTCTAGATTCTGTTTTGTTAAACCTTGCATACCAATATGGCACTCTGTATTACCATCCTACATCTCCTGCAAGTTCTCAGTGTACGGTATTGAAGTGAACAACTGATATTACTTTTTATATGTCTTTTATGGCTAATATTACTGTTTATATGTCTTTCATGGCTTCCATTACTGTCCTTTGGCAATTTTAATTTATTTCACTGGTAAAACTGAAGAAAATAGCTAATTTGTGTATTCTGAAAAGCTACAGTAACCCAGAAAATGTTTATGAAATTTATTATGTGAATTATGTTAATAGTTTGTGCTCTGTATGTTTCCTTTTTCAGGCCGTGTATCAAAATTCCGGCATTTGAAAGGCACCCCTTTGCACAAGTCAACACATATTGAGAACATACGCAATGTCAGCAGACAGATTTCTGGTGAATGTGATGGATTTCATGGTATGTGTTGGCATGCAAAAATACTGTTAATCTTTTTCATTTGTTTCTCTTCTATGACATAATTGGTTTTTACATGATGTTGTTCAAAACAATCGGGAAGCCCAATGTCATTTGACATTTACTGTACTATTAAGAACTGTTTTCATCAATTGTCTGTCACATTTTCATGCAGTGAATAGTTTTCTGGCTTTTACGGCGCAGTTCATGAGCGATACATAACAATGCGGAGAAATAATTGTTTGAAACAACAATTGATCTTCCATGAGCAAAGTCAGAACAGTTGAGGATGTGTAGACAATAGAAAATTTAATTGTTGTAAACCATTAGAGTCTGTTACTTCCACTTTTTTTCTCCTTAATGCACTGCTTAGAATAAATTTTACATCTGTCCAGCACCTATCTCTGCATTTAACTTTCTCTTTTTCCCATCTTCCCATTTTTCATGCTGGAGGGCCATTTTGAAAATTCATGACTCCAGAGATTGGTCCCTTTTTTTTGTTAACATGTGTGGCAACCCACTTCAGTTTTCTTTCTCTGTTAACTGAAAATAAGACATTTTTTTTCTGTTTCATACATAGTTAACATTGATTTTTAACATGTATTTTGAATTACATAAACTAACACTGATTTAACTCTGACAACCATTGGTCTGTTACCTTCTGAATTCACTCAAGTTCTGTAAGTTTGTGATGTAGACCGTACATGCATGTTTGATACTAGCCACTATAGTATTATATGAAAGTTATAGTGATCCCATTGTGCATTAAATTATGCACTGATCGAGAATATGATATGAACATTAAAAGTTTTGTCACATTTGATAGTCACCAGTCCGAAACATAGCAAAAGGCTCTAAATAGCTGTGACGAGATAATGCACAAAGTACGAAAAACTTTGCTGCAAGGAATATTTTCATCTCAGCTCTCAAGACACATGGTATGTAACACACATTATCCATTTCTGTTGGGAGCCTATTGAAATTTGAATCTGTAAAATTTAGAAACTTTTATTTATTTATTTTTTTACAACAGAATCAAACAATGGAAACTCTAGGTTGGAGTATCTATGTTATTAGGTGAAAGGTAGATTGCTACCCACCATAAAGATGACACATTGAGTTGCAGAGAGGCACTTACAGTACACATTTAGCTTTTGGGCAAAAGAGAATATGCACACTTTCACCCAAGCAAGCACATGTTAAGCACATACGCCCACTATCTCCTGCAACTTGAACCAGAAACACAGGTGAATAAATATTAACAATTCTATGTTTCTTACTCATTGAGACCATGTTATTAACTGCATATTTCATTAAGTAATAAGTTTACTGCCCAGGATTAACATTCTTATTCTTGAACCATCCATGTATCAACACAATGGATATTTCTGATTACTCTTACTCCAGGATGCACTTGTACATTATTATCTTTTGAAGTTTTTTAATCTATTCTTTTTATGAATAAAAGTCTTATATCTTCATTTCATTTCCCTTCATGTTGTGAGAGTAACGCTTTCACACACGGAAGTTTCTACTATGTACTACCTCATTGATGGCGATTGTATCAGTGATGTTCACAGTACCTATATTATGAAAGTGATAGATTGCTACTCATAATATAATGAAAATTTTGAGTTACAGACATGCACAACAAAAAGACTGCTAAATATGTAAACTTTCGGCCAGAAGACCTTCTTATGAAATAGGGAAATATGCACAAACACCTTCATGCAAATGCAGCTCACAAACCAATGACCACTGTCTCTGGCTGTTGAGACCAGACTGCGAGCAACTGGTTGGGGGGGGGGGGGGGTGTACCTCTCACTGTGCATGGAATGAGGAATGTCCTTCCTGCTGTGCCCCCACCCCTCCTACAGTGGTATTCTGCCACCCACCAAACCTACGTAAAATCCTTTTCCATCCCTACACAGCCCCTGCTCTCAACCCATTGGCTCATATCCCTGTAATGGACCTCGATCTGGTCACAAGTGTCACCTATCCCATCAAAGGCAGGGCTACACCTGAAACCAGTCATGTGATCTGCAAGCTAAACTGCAACCACTGCTTTGTTCTATGAAGGCATGACAGTCAACAAGGTGCCTGTCCGCTGGAATGGCCAATAAACAGCTGGACCATCCAGTTACTGACCATGCTATCCAACACAATTTTCTTCATTTTAATGACTGCTTCACAGCCTGTGCCTTCTGGATTATTCCTACCAACACACTCCCTGTGATTGATATATGCTAAGTTCCTGTGACCCTCCTGCCCTCAACTTTCATTAGTCATTGCCCTTCAGCTGCCTGTCCCCTTCCCTATTTCCATTCCAACACTACACAGCTTTCTCATCTACAAGCACATCCACAGCCTTTTTAATTCTGTCTTTTTCCAGTCCCCAACCCTCATCCACACTGCCGTTTAAACTTTCGATTGTACCAAGCTGCTCTACCCTCTCTCAACCTTGTCCCTTTAAACTCCGACAAGCAGCTCTTTACCATTCCCCATGCCTTCCATATTATCCCTGCCCCTCCCCGCCTTGTTATTACTCCACCATCCAGATTGCTTCCCCCATCATGCGCAGTTGCTGACAATCTGGCCTCGGCAGCC
This sequence comes from Schistocerca cancellata, assembly GCF_023864275.1. Taxonomy (NCBI): domain Eukaryota; kingdom Metazoa; phylum Arthropoda; class Insecta; order Orthoptera; family Acrididae; genus Schistocerca; species Schistocerca cancellata. The sequence continues at coordinate 440,090,085 of NC_064628.1, read as the reverse complement.
AGAGATAGTGGTCATTTATGTGTGAGTTACATTTGCATGAACGTGTGTGTGTGTGTGTGTGTGTGTGTGTGTGTGTGTGTGTGTGTGTGTGTGCATGTTATCTATTTCATAAGAAGGCTTTCTGGCCAAGATCTTACATGTTTAGTAGTCTATTTGTTGCAACTGTCTGTGACTCAACATCTCTGTTATATGGTGAGTAGCGATCTGTCCTTTCCATAATACAGTCATTATTCCAGTTGGGATTTTCCATTGTTTGAGACATACAATGGATGTATGTATAAATTTATCACCAACATTTTGTATCCAGTAAAATAATTTTACTACATTTTATTTGAATATTTCAGATATTTCTGACTGCTTTCAAAGTTGTGAAAAAATATATGAACCATTAAAAAACACTGGGATTTTAATGTGCATATTATGCCATGTTTTTAGCATGAGAAGGAAAAGTGATTGCTTCTATGAGTTTGTATCCACAATCTTAAATGTTAGAAGTTGTGTGATCCTTAAAGCCAGCTGCCCCATTATATTCAATGACATAATATTCTTTAGTTGTCTAATAATTCCTTGATGTTCATTGTATGCAGTAAAGCCACATTTGTTGTCTCTTCAACACCAATTGAGTTGATACAAGTGGTTATTCTAAAGCTGTGTATGATTTCTAAAATCACTAGTGTTTGTTGGCAGTAGTGCCATAATGGTTCAGGCATTTATGTGCATGTGAGATATCAGATTTTAAGTACTAATTATAGAAAAGTGGTATAGGAAGTTCTGGCAGAATGTAAATAATTTAGAAGTGAAGGTAATAACTCACCAAATGCGTTGTGTTGTCGGCGGGCATGTGCATCCCCCCTCTCCCTCCCCCCATATACACCCTATCCCTCCCCCCATATCCACCCTATCCCTCCCCCCATATCCACCCTATCCCTCCCCCCATATCCACCCTCTCCCTCCCTGCCCCTCTCTCTCCCTCCCTACCTCCCTCCCGTCTCCCTACCTCCCTCCCCTCTCCCTACCTCCCTCCCCTCTCCCTACCTCCCTCCCCTCTCCCTACCTCCCTCCCCTCTCCCTACCTCCCTCCCCTCTCCCTACCTCCCTCCCCTCTCCCTACCTCCCTCCCCTCTCCCTACCTCCCTCCCCCTCTCCCTACCTCCCTCCCCTCTCCCTACCTCCCTCCCCTCTCCCTACCTCCCTCCCCTCTCCCTACCTCCCTCCCCTCTCCCTACCTCCCTCCCCTCTCCCTACCTCCCTCCCCTCTCCCTACCTCCCTCCCCTCTCCCTACCTCCCTCCCCTCCCCCTACCTCTCTCCCCTCTCCCTACCTCTCTCCCCTCTCCCTACCTCTCTCCCCTCTCCCTACCTCCCTCCCCTCTCCCTCACTCCCCTCCCCTCTCCCTCACCTCCCCTCTCCCTACCTCACTCCCCTCTCCCTACCTCCCTCCCCTCTCCCTACCTCACTCCCCTCTCCCTACCTCACTCCCCTCTCCCTACCTCCTCCCCTCTCCCTACCTCACTCCCCTCTCCCTACCTCACTCCCCTCTCCCTCCCTCCCCCTCCCTACCACCCCCCCTCCCCTCCATCCCATCCCCCTCCCATCCCCCTCCCATCCCCCTCTCTCCCTCCCCTCTCCCTCCCCTCTCCCTCCCCTCTCCCTCCCCTCTCCCTCCCCTCTCCCTCCCCTCTCCCTCCCCTCTCCCTCCCCTCTCCCTCCCCTCTCCCTCCCCTCTCCCTCCCCTCTCCCTCCCCTCCCCTCACCATCCCTCCCCTCTCCCTCCCCTCTCCCTCCCCTTACACTCCCTCCCTCTCCCTCCCACCCTCCCCTCCCCTCTCCCTCCTGCCCTCCCCTCTCCCTCCTGCCCTCCCCTCTCCCTCCTGCCCACCCACCCCTCTCCCTCCCTCCCCTCCCCTCTCCCTCCCTCCCCTCCCCGCACCCTCTCTCCCACCCTCCCATCCCCTCTCCCGCCATCTCCTCTCCCTCCCGCCCTCCCCTCCCCTCTCCCGCCATCTCCTCTCCCTCCCGCCCTTCCCTCCCCTCCCCTCCCTCTCCCACCGTCTCTCCCTCCCACCCTCCCTCCCCCGCCCTCCCTCCCCTCTCCCTCTCCTCACCCTCCCCTCTCCTCACCCTCCCCTCCCCTCACCCTCCCCTCCCCTCACCCTCCCCTCCCCTCACCCTCCCTCCCCTCTCCCTCCCCTCTCCCTCCCCTCACACTCCCTCCCCTCACACTCCCTCACCCTCACACCCTCCCCTCCCCTCTCCCTCCTGCCCTCCCCTCTCCCTCCTGCCGTCTCCTCGCCCTCCTGCCCTCCCCTCTCCCTCCTGCCCTCCCCTCTCCCTCCCACGCACCCACCCCTCTCCCTTCCACACTCCCCTCCCCTCTCCCTCCCTCCCTCCTCGCACCCTCTCTCCCACCCTCCCATCCCCTCTCCCGCCATCTCCTCTCCCTCCCACCCTCCCCTCCCCTCTCCCTCCCACCCTCCCCTCCCACCCTCTCTCCCACCCTCCCCTCCCACCCTCTCTCCCACCCTCCCCTCCTGCCCTCCCCTCCCTCTCCCACCGTCTCTCCCTCCCACCCTCTCTCTCTCCCGCCCTCCCCTCCCCCTCCCACCATCCCCTCCCTCTCCCTCCCCCTCCCCTCCCCCTTCCTCACACCTTTCCCTCCCTCCCCCTCCTTCCCCCTCCTCCTCCCTCCCCCTCCCCCTTCCACCCCTCTCGCTCCCTCCCCTTTCCTCCCCTCTCCCCCATTCCCCCCTCCATCCCCCCTCTCTCTCTCTCTCTCTCTCTCTCTCTCTCTCTCTCTCTCTCTCACACACACACACACACACACACACACACACACACACACACACACACACACTCTGTGCCAACTGAATATACAGTTCTGGCATCTGTGCCTCTTGAAAACTCAACATTTCCATTGTGGGGTGAATTACTACCTTCAGTCTTAAATTAATCGTAGAAAATAATATTTAGATAATTTAACAGACAAGTTTATTTCAGCAAACTCTGAACGTGTTGCTGTACCACTCAGTGGACCTGGTGGCAAGATAGCGGTGTTTGAAATAAGCAGAACCGGCAAGCTGCCAGATGGTGTAATACCTACACTTGTGCAGGGAACAAATGTAATGGACTTTGCTTGGGATCCATTTGATTCCAGCAGATTGGCAGTTGGTAAGTTATAGATAAAATGTAGCTGTTACAGAATTTTAGTCTCTGATTTTGAGTGAAAGAGGTATTGAGTAATAAGTAAAGTACATATACTGTGCATCCATCTTACAGGAACAGTTCTCCAGATAGCAAAGAAGTTTCAGATGGACCATCATTCAAATTGTTTCTCAATATTTTGTGCACTTCTGATCACAGCCTTTTAGTACTCATTTTATAAGCTCTGCATTGTTTTAACTTAAACTTGCTGTTAATGCACTGTTCTAACTTAGTGCATAATTCCTAAAACTGCTAGTGTCAGTTGCAAATAGTGCCAAAGTGCTTAAGAGATTTATTTACTCCTGAGATGCCAGACCATAGTTCTGGCATTTGCAAGCTAGGGCATGCGTGCATGTATATAGAATAAATGAAGAAATAGTCTATGGAAGACAATTAGGAGAACAACTGCCTCTTTGTTAACACTTAATGTGTTATTAATGACTAGTTAAGTTGGTAATGGAGGGAACAACGAAAGGAAAAAATTATAGCTCTCAGAAAGTACATCGCAGATTATTGGCAATATTTGCTACAATCAATGTATGGAACTAGATCGTTGCAGTGGTAGGAGAACAATACAAAACCAGGAAAAGAACTGGCAGCTGTTAAAACATGCACCACATGCCAGTCATCAGTTCATTGCGGTTTTTACTTTTACAGACATTGCTCTTCAAATAATTCTAGAAGCTGTGCGTAATAACCTGGAGTTTGGAGCACAGACTTGTCTTTCATTGTAAAATTCTCACCAATTACTTGGACACTCCTCTGTTCCATCACAGAGCTGCATAAGCAAAGTGCTAGTATACTTGACAGGCATGTATTACTAAATGCCAGCCCAACTCCATTAGCACAGTGGAATACATTTTGTTTGTGGATAGCCTAGACCTTTGGTGGCACATTGAGAGTACATAGAGTTTTACATGGCAGAGCAATTATAGTAGATGTTGAAAGACATTGTTATTTTATACAGTAGGGTACTTTTGCTATGCAACTTCAATGGACCTAAATGCATTTCAGCAATGGGATGTAATGTGTTGCGCTAGAAGTTAAAAGCAAAACACCATGAAATTTTTGTCAAGTATGAGCAAATGTCAGCTCGAGAAGTTGACACCATCTTCAACTTGGCAAGGTGGCACCAACACTCAACATGTAGAGACAACATTACAGAATTCTGCAACACATTGACAGGGTTGCTTAATGTCATGTCAGATTGGGATCATGAGGACTGTTTTTTTTTTTTTTTTTTTTTTTTTAAATCCAAGGCTGTTACCGAGTTGATTATGCTGGCCAATTTTATTGTGATATTAGGATGTTTACCTTACATATCTAAATTAATTCTGGGCCTGTGTCATACTTTACATCAACTACCTAGAACGTGTAGCTTTCAGCACACATTTTTTTTCATTCTTAATTATGTGACTTGAGCAAAAAATAGAGGTCATGAAAATGATTAACCTCCAGATGAGAATTTTTGCAAACAATCACTATGATACACAGAGTATGACAAACACTTTTACATATTTTTGGGAGGTGATTGCTTACAGCAAAAGAATAAAAAGCCTATAATGTGTGAAAGGCCTTCATTTTTTATTAAAGAAGTTATTTTTTTATTTTTTATTTTAGGGTTTTACCCTGAGGTTGGTTTGCAGCAGATTGCCATTCCTCTCTTCTGTCTACCTTCCTCTTCATTTCCACGTATGTGTTACATTCCAACATCATTCATGATCTGTTGCATGTATGATATCCTTGGTCACCCCCGCCGATTCCTTCCCTCAATAGCTCCTTCTGCTATTGTTCCAGTGATGTTGTATCATAGGATGTGCCCTACAAGTTTCTCTCTTCTTATTTGGATGTGCCTTCACAGAGATCTAGTTTCCTGTACTCTTCTAAGCACCTCTTCATTTGTTACTTTCTCTCTCCAGCTGATCATCATCCTTCTATAGCACCACATCTCCAGGACCTCTAGCCATCTTCTCTCTTCTCTTCCAGTTGTCCAAGTTTCACATTTGTATAGGGCCACACTCCAAATGAAACCTTTCGTGATACGTTTCCTTATTTTCAGACTGATGTTGTTGCTGGTGAGTAAGTTCCTTCTCCGATTAAATGCAATTTTGGCCTTTTGTGTTCTGCTCGCAATTTCTTTCCGGCTTCTACCATCCCTTGTGATTTTGCTTCCCAGGTAAGTAAATGCCTCTATCACTTCCAGCTCCTCTCTTCCAATTCTCATTCTCAGAGGTTCGCATTCTGCTCTCCTGTACTGCATACCAACACTTTAGTCTTTTTCTTGTTTATTCTCAGTCCATACTGATTGCATAGAATTTTTTCCATTGTCCTGAGGTCTTCCTCTAGATCTTCTTTTGTCTCCCTGACTATAGCAATATCATTTGCAGAACATAGCTTGTCTACTTTCTGCCCATTAATTTTGATCCCCACCTGCGTAGTTTCTCGAACTTGGTCTGTAGCTTCCTGGATGCAAGCATTCAATATAAGAGGGGAGAGAGCACATCCTTGTCTTACCCCTTTTCTAATATTTGCTTCTTGTTCCTGGTGATGGTTCCTAATCACTGCCACCTCATTCTTATAGAAACTGAGTATCACGCGGATGTCTTTGTACTTTATTCCACTTTTACTCAGCACTCTGAACATCTCTTGTCAGATAATGTTATCAAATGCCTTTTCCATGTCTACAAAGGCAATATAAGTTGGTTAATTTTTCTGTAATTGCTTTTCAATAATGAGTCTCAGTGCCAGAATCTCCTCTCTTGTTCCCAATCCCCTTCTGAAACGAAGCTGATCTTCACCCAGCATATCCTCACCTTCTCTTCAATTCTCTTCAGAACTACTTTTATGATAGTTTTTTATGCATGTGGTATTAGGCTTAGAGTTTGGTACTGTTAACATTTTGTAGGTGCTGCCTTCTTTGGTATAGGAACAATGATACATTTCTGGAAGTCTGTCGGTGTCTCTCCTGTGTTATAGATGGACCTAATATGTTTAAGCAGCATCATTTTCATGCTGTCACCAGCATTCTTTATTAGTTCTGCTTTGTTGTCCCGTAGTTCTTTCAGAGCTCTGTCAAATTCTTCTTGCAGAATGTCATCTCCCTTGTCATCTTTGTCTACTTGCTCTTCTCTTCCTATTACTTCCTCCAAAAGAGGTGTTCCAGCATACAACTCCTCTATGTATTCTTTCCATCTCTTCACCATGTCTTCACCAAACAGCATTTTTCCCTCTTTATTTTCTATTGTGCCTGAGAGTGTTGTTCTACGTTTGTTAAAAAACTGATTTACTGTTCTGTAGGCTAAATCAGTTCTTCCGTTTTGTGTATTTTCTTCCACTTCCCTGCAAATTCTTCAAGAAAATTTTCTTTTGTTGTCCTAGCTTCTCTATTAACTAAATTCCTTAGTCTTCTGTATTCAGCTTTTCCTTGTTCATCAGTTGCATTTTTGTATAATCTCCTGTTTTCTATCAGCTCAATAATATCTGCTGTAATCCATTTTCTCTTGTTTTTGGGTTCAGTTCTTCCAACTATATTTTCTGCTGTTTTGTATATACCAGATTTAATTTGATCCCAGTCTTCACTTACTCCACCATGTTGAAAATTTTTAGCTAGGTTGTCTGTTTCATGAGCATAGCACTTTGCCAGTCCCTCAGTTTTCAGTTTTTCTAGTTCCCATTTAAGTTTTACTGGCTTCTTCTTCAAACGTTTGAATCTCAGTGAACTTTTCATCAGGACCAGGTTATGATCACTGCCTATGTCTACAGAGGGATAGCTCCTGCAATCTTTTATCTGGTTCCTAAAACGTGCTGTCACTAGAATGTAATCAATCTGCTGTCTCCTCAGGTCTCCAGGGACCTTCCATGTGTATCTTCTTCATTTGTGATGTTGGAAAAGTGTGTTTGCAACAACTAATTGGTGCTTCGAGCAGAACTCGATTAGTCGATCCCCTCTTTCATTTCTTCTTCCAAGTCCATATTTGCCAACAATTTCTTCCTCCGGTTCTTCACCCACAATTGCGTCCCAGTCCCCCATGGCAATCAGGTTTTCATCTCCCTTAACATTTCTCATTTCATTACTTATTTCTTCGTATATTTTATCAATGACTGCATCTTCTTCTTTGGATGTTGGTATGTATATTTGTATTATCACAGTGTCCTTTGCTTTAGTTTCAAGTTTGACTAGTATTATTCGAGAGCTATATTGCACATATCCCTTGACACATGAGCCATAGTTTTTCCTCAAAATTATTCCAACTCCTCCCGTTCCTGGTCTATAACTTAAACGAGAATGAAGATAGAAACAACAGGGTAGCAGGTTATGGAGAAAACAATTTGTGAAAGTTATCCCATGGTCAGAGACCAGCAGGTAAAAGGCCTTGTACGTGTTCGAGATGATCCAAGCACATAATCTGACATGAATTACCCACCATGTCACACTAAGAGATGTGTCACATGCTACAGCGGACTTCTGGATCTTCCTCAACAACTTGCAAAATGTGTCCTTCCTGGTCAAAATATTACAAAAAGTATAGACTGCTACTCACTGTAAAGATGACCCATTGAGTTGCAGACAGGCACAATGAAATCACTTTTACACATTATGCAGGATGTATACAACCCGGGACAGCCGGGAGATTCGGGAAAAACCCGGGAATTTTTTCATCCGGGAGAAAACCGGGAAAAACCCGGTAATTTTTTAGAATTCTGGGAATTTTTCATTGTTTTAGTTTCCAGTTAAATTTTTATAATTTTGCATGTTAAGAACCGATTCTCCAATGAAGTATATTATTGTATCCCACTACTGCAGAATAATACTTCAACAATAAAACATAAACAAGAGAAAAAAACGAAAATAACTTAAATTGCAAAAGAAATGTGTCATATGCAACAATGACACACAGTGCTCATGCAAGCGTCTGCCAACAGCAAAATGTGTCAAAGGCTTTAGGAAGACTATACATTGTTTCATAACAACAAATTTCCTCCGATGAGTGTGAAGTCCCAACTGTTTACATTAGATTCGTTTTAGCAGTTATGAGCGGGCTCATGGCATGCGCAGTTGAGTCACATTTGAGCAGTAGATTCTCCCTCTTCTGGCTACAGGAATGTGGCTATTGGCTGTGCAAGCAGTGGCAGCAAGCAGCTAGATGCTACCGAAAAAAGGGGGCGCCCAAATTCATATTCTTGAGGGGGGGAAAAAAACTTGTTTCACAAAGCGCCTAGCATCCTGTGCATGTTTGTCTTATCGATTATTCATATGATTTTGAAACACTCCCCTGTTGCTTTTTGAACTCATTTTACGTTGATTTCTGAATGAATCATAAGTTGATTTTTGAAAGCGTGCATAGCGTACATGATGTCTGAGTCAGGAAAATCCTCGTCACATCTAGAAATAAACTTTCCACAGACAAAAGGGGACAGGGCTATACAAGCTGAGCGGAGTAAAGCCAAACAGATGAATGCCAATCGCTGTCTGGTTATGTGGTTGATTGGGTTTGCGAATGATCAGTGTTGTTAATAATTACTAGCGAAATCCATAGATTCAGACTACCAGAATGGAAATAAACGATTGACAGGAATAACAGGTGAGAAATATTACGTACTATCTTGTCAGTGTTCCCAAGAATGTGAAATTTTGACCAATTTTTGGCCAGGTCGGTACACTAGTAAGGACCAGTTGTACAGTCCCTGGCTAGCAGCCGCTTAAGTTCTATTCTGGAAGTAACGTGGAAAATGTGTAGTACGAACACGTAATAACGCCTAACTGGAAAACAATCTGGCAGGGTTAGTGAAGTTAATCACTGAACAAATTTTGACAATGGCAGGAATAGCTGCAGAATTGGTGATGACAAGATTGTTTGTTAGAACAAGGAAGGAGAAGAAACGGGGACATCACACAAATTGTGGAAGAATAAAACGATTACAAATTTATATAAAAATTTCTTAATTCTACTTTTCGATCTCATGCTTGAGAAGCTGGTGCATATGAATGAAATGTGAAACTGTTTCCTAACATAAAGCTTTTTGCTTGTAGTAGGCCTAATAGGCATTTGATATTGGCACTTCGTGAATTATACTCTCTCATGTTATAAAAATGGCCATTTGTGCCAAAACATTCTCATTTATTTGGTGTGTCTTACAAAATTGCTCCAATATTAGAAAGATCTATTTTGTTTTATCTAGCAGACAGTGACAAAATAGACTTAATCAGATCAAGAAACCACCCCAGTCTTGGGTATTATTAGTGTTAACAGCTTTTTCAGTATTAGATAACAACATTTCGATTTTTCATGTAGAAAAATATTTGACGAGCTTTGATGAGGTAATAGATTCTTTCACAGAAAGGAAAGCACGCCATGTAAAGCTGTAGCAAGATTAGAGAGGAAAAATGCGAGGAGCTAAGGATTGAAGAAATGTGTACTCTCTTGCTTGTCTCTTTTTCTTTATGGGTTTTATGTATCCTATATTTAATATTATGTCACACAAAACAGTAAGTTATTAGCCAATTGTCAATAAAGAGTGCAGATTTTCTGAAGAGTTCTTGTTCTCCCTTTTACAAATAATCCTATCCGCTATTAATTGCGAGATTTTTTTAAAAAAAGAGGGGCAGGCTGTCAAACTGGCCGACTGGGAGCAGGAGAGGCACCACAGGACATTTTAATTTCCACTATCCTGTGTAGGTTTGATGGCATCCATTACAAAATACACACGTTTCAATTCCACAGAGTGAAATACAGTGATGTGCGATAGAAGAATATTTTATGAAGAGGCGTTGCACTGCACTTTGGCACACTTAAGACCAAATAACATGTCTTACATTTCTTTGAACACATATGTTTTATGTTTCAGACTTTTCAGAAAGATGTGCACTACAAGATGAAAATCTTTTTGAAAATTTGATCTTTTTTTTAGTATTGACCCAGTTCGAAAATATCATAGATCCGACGCTGATGCGCAGAGCAGTCTGAGTTATAGTGGATAGTCTCCAACAGACCCATGTTTACATGTAGCGATTTTGCTGTTTCCCATTCGTTTACTCTCATGTGGAATGAAAACAAAACAGATATCCGTGGCCGGGAGCTATCAAATGAATTAAAATACATTCACATAATTACAGAAGGCTAAAATATGTCATTAGTTTCAGATTTTATTTTATGTCCACCTTTCTGACTGTCAAGCATTTATCACCTTGCAGAACAATGAAGTTATTTTTGTCTGTTTGCTAAAGAAATTTGACTTTTAGTAACCTTTTCCGCATAGGCAGTCAATGTATTTGAAATGAAATGTTTAATTCCACAGTACTGGCTAGTTTCAACTGTTTGCTGCATTTCAAGTGCACGTTTTCATCAACTAGCACCTATGGCATTATGCCATAATAAAGAACCAAACATGATATAGTACAGTACTGGTGCTCCAAGAAAATGTACATCCTGAAAACCACACTGAAAAGCTTAATATCAGGTCGAGGTCTACTTCATTGGGAATCTGGACATACGAATGTGCACTTTAAATATGCACTTTAAATGTGCACATTTTAGTATGGGTCAGGAAATTCTGATGCTCTTGGAGTATCCTCTGATGTCTTGTTTCTTTTATGACATAATGTATGATCTTTCAGTGTTTTACACCTATGTACATAAGGGTTTCCTACATCATCATAGCTGCACAAGCATAGTGTCGCCTGTTATCTGCACTCTCTGGCAACTTTTGAAACGAACCTATTTCTAACAGGTCACAGAAAAGTATTGCGAATGGTGGTTTGAAAAGCGTTACTTTCAAAGTAAATATCCTTTTATGTAAGTTGAACTATGTGCAAGAATGTACCATGAATTTCTTAAATCATAGAGCGTTTGATTCTCATTTAAAAATTAGCTCTTTGATGATGAGCCATTTAGAAGAATTTCAAACCCTGAAGATCAGACATTTATGTCATTATTAAAAATTTTGCTGGCACATTTGTGTGATATGTCTTAAAGTGTAACACGTGCAAAAAAATCAACATTATATGCTTCTCTTGCAGCTTATTAACCTTAGAGACCAATATTATATGTGAAAGCTTTGATTTTCTTGTAGCAACACTATGAATATTAATTTAAACTATTAACTTTCCCCATTTGTGTGTTCGTGCTACGTATCAGTGATGTTGCTGTTGGCTGACATCATCACGTGTCCTATGCTCTGAACATCCGTTGTCATCAGCTGCCAAGATCACATCGTGAGCTATGACTGGTTTAAAGAAACGCATCGCAATCTCAATTTCAATGATTCCAAAAGTAACATGTGGTGTTTGGTGGAATTCTAATGTATACTTTCGTAATACGAAAATATGCAATGTACATGTTGCTGCACATAAAAGATATTTCCAAAATGTGTCTTTTTCTCCGAGTTTCATTTTCTAATGTTCCGGGAAATTCCACGCCCATGTATAAAACCTTAACCATTCAAAGGATTGATAAGGGAAAATATACTGTCACTTAACACGGAAAAAGCATGTTTTCACACAGGAGAAAGTGTATTTTTACCTGGGAAATCTGGGAAAAATCCGGGAATTTTTCTTCCTTATCCACATATACACCCTGTTATAACTTTCAACGAAAGCCCTCTTCAGCAAAGAAAATGCCCACACATTAACTCCATACACACATGACCACTACCACTGGCACCTCAGCTCTGACAGCAATCTGATTGTCACATGAACATCAATCTGGTGTGGGGTGAGGAAGAGGAGGGGGTAGCAGGATATGTGTGGGTGGGGAGAAGAGGACTGTCTGGTGGGGCTTGCAAGGAGCAAGGAGTCAAGGACTAGATCACAGATTGACAAGACTGATGGGTACAGTGTTGGGTAATTTTTTGGGAGGGGGGGGGGGGCAGGGGGAGAGCAGAGAAGGGGAAAGAATGGGTAGAGCACATTGAGGGTGGGGGACATGGAAAGGGTGGAGATGATAGGAGAGAGTAGGATGTGGTCTTATGGATTACTGTAGGTTGAGACTAGGATGATTTCAGGAGCAGAAAATGTGTTGTAAGGATAACTTCCATCTGCACAGTTCAAAATAGCTGTTGGGAGGGGGGGATACAGTTGGCCCAGGTTGTGAAGCAGCCATTGAAATCAAGCATGTTATGTTCAGCTGCCACCACAGGCTGGTCCAGTTTGCTCTTGGCCACAGTTTTGCAGTAGTCATTCATCCTGGTTGGCATCATACTAATATAAAAAGTTGGGCAATGGTTGCAGCTGAGATGATACACGACATGGCTGCTTTCACAGGTGGTCCAGCATTTGATGGGGTAAGCTGACCCTGTGACAGGGCTGGAATAGGAAGCACTGGGTGGGTGGATTGGGCATACCTTGCAAATGGGTCTTCCACAGGGATATGATACCAGTAGCAAGGGGTTAGGATCGAGAGTCACATAGGATTGGACTAGGATGTTGTGAAGGTTGAGTGGGCAACAGAATACACTTTAGGAGGTATGGGAGGGATCTTGGGTATGAATTCCCTCATTTGAGGGCACAATGACAAATAATCAAAGCCCTGCAAAGGATGTAGTTCAGTTGTTCCGGTCTGGAGTGGTATTAGGTGATGAAAGGGACACTGGTTTGTAGCTGGCTCTCGGGGCTGTTGGGAGAGTTGGGGTTGTGGAGAAATGTCACAGTAAATCTATTTGCGGACTGGATCAAGGGGATAGTGCCTTTCACGAAAGGCATTGGTGAGACTTTAAGCATACAGTGAAAGAGAGTTCTTGTCACTGCAGATGTGTCGTCCCTGGGTGGCCAGACTGTATGAAAGGGATTTTTAGGTGTGAAAGAAATTTTCAAAATGCAGGTACTGTTGGTGGTTGCTGGGTTTAATGTGGACAGAGGTTTGGATGGAGCCATGTGAGAGGAGGGGTCAACATCCAGGAAGGTGGCAGGCTGGGTTGAGGAGGACCAGGTTAAGCAAATGGGAGATGAGGTGTTGAGGTTGTGAAGGAATGAGGATAGGGTGTCTTGGTTCTGAGTCCAGATCATGGAGATATCATCAATGAATCTGAACCAGAAAAAGGGTTTTGGAGGCAAGGAAGGTTTCCTCTAGCTTGCCCATAAACAGGTTGGCATAGGAGTGTGACATGGGGGTACCCATGGCTATGCTGCAGATTTGATTGTGTACCTTTCCTTTAAACAAGAAGTTGTTGTGTGTTAGGATAAAGTTAGTAAGCTTATGAAGCATGAGGTAGTGGGTTTGGAGCCTGATACCAACAATTTCCTTCACTGCCTCTCCACCATCCCTACCCCTTTACCTCCTGGTTCTGCACTGGTCTCTGTTGATGCCAGTTTCCTATATACCAACATCCCTCATACCCATGATGGCAAGGACCGAGCGAGGTGGCGCAGTGGTTAGCACAGTGGACTCGCATTCGGGAGGACGACCGTTCAATCCCGTCTCCGGCCATCCTGATTTAGGTTTTCCATGATTTCCCTAAATCGTTTCAGGCAAATGCCGGGATGGTTCCTTTGAAAGGGCACGGCCGATTTCCTTCCCAATCCTTCCCTAACCTGAGCTTGCACTCCGTCTCTAATGGCCTCATTGTCGACGGGACGTTAAACACTAACCACCACCACCACCACCCATGGTGGCAGGTTAATGTGAAAACTTTGGAAACTGAGGGCTGCTCTGCGAGCAGTGGAAAGAGGCATATTGAGAATGAGTAGGAGAGTAAGAAAAAAACAAACAGATGGGCCAGAGAATAAAATGGAAGTTGTAGTTATGACCGTAATGAAACTGAGGTGCATATAAAGCAAGGGAAAGTTTCTTCTTTTGCTTCTTCCTCCCTGTGTGCTCCTGAAGGTTGGCCCACACATCTGACACATAACAGGTGACTGGGTAACACTTAATTCCCAACCCCGGGTCGATAGGTAGGATTCGCATGTCGTACCCCCTGGTATAGGCCAGGCTCAGGTAGGGGTGATTGCGTGAGCTGCTACCTCCCCAAATTGCCATTAGGTCCCTCTGTCAGATGCTCAGGTGTGAACAATGACCTAAAGCGGGTACGCACCCTTGTGAGGGGCCCCCCTGTTGGAAGGAGCACACCATCGGAGATGCTGGCGTACATGGGGGATTTTCTCGCAATGAGTCAATCATCTTCCCAGTCAACATCTAGGAAACATAAATGTAATGAGGCTAATGATACAAAGACCATTCCCACTGCACCACAGTTCCTTGTGGTCTCACATACTGAAGATGGTCAGTCCTTCGTCACAGTCAATCCGTTTATTATTCAGAAAGGTGTTGATGCAATTGCTGGCCCTGTGAAATCCTGCTCTCGTTTACGGAATGGCAGTTTGCTTTTGGAGAATGCTTTTGATTCTCGGGCACAATAACGGCTTGCTGCCTCGCTTTTCCAAGGCTACCCTGTTCGTGTTGAGGCCCATGGAACTTTGAAATCTTCCCGTGGTGTAATTTGCACCCAGCTGCTTGACAGTCTAACCGAGGCCAAAATCCAGTCTTACCTCTATGATCAGGGTGTCATTGCCACCCATCGTATAATGAAAAAGGTAGATGCCTCCTTAGTGCCTACCTGCACTCTTCTCCTCACCTTTGATAAAGTGGTGCCGCCGTCCAAGATCAAAGCAGGCTATGAAATTATCACAGTCCGGCCATACATTCCGAACCTGATGTGCTGCTACCAGTGTCATTTTTTCAATCACACTAGAAAGTCTTGTCGATACCCAGCCAAATGTGTAACGCGTGGTGGGGATGCACACAAGGGCGATTGTCAGCCTCCTTCTCCCCACTGTATCAAGTGCAATGGCGGCCATGCTGCCTCCTCTCGGGATTGTTCCATGTATCTTGATGAGTGGCCTGCCGAAGAGATTCGGGGAAAGGAAAAAGTGCCTTACCAGTAGTTTGCAAGTTACTGGCTAGTCGCAAACCCTGTGTTCTCCCGTCTGGTACCTAGGTTCTGTTCTTGTTACCCCTCGCTCCATGAAGGACATGAACCTGCAGACATGTAAACTCAAATTCAACTCTGAGGTTGTGAAATCGCTCAGTGTCAAGGTAGCATCGCCATCCCCCTGTCCTGCTATGCAGCACACCATCAAACTCTCGCCTCAAGGGGCAAAGCCACCAGCTACACAACCAGTAGGCAGGAAAGGACAAGAGGAGTACTCCCGTGAAGACTTCCTCCATCCCTCCAGCCAAACAACACCCGAATCTTCCTCTAACCAGAAAGGCTCAAAGAAGTCCACCAAAGGCAAACGGTCTTCTCCTTCGCCAACTCGAAGATCCTGTTCGACAGTGTCGCCACATGATACCTTAGCCCGGCCAGCCTCTGTATCGCCGGTGTGCACCATCAACTGTTTTTCAGCATCGGTCTCCACGGACCAACCGCACAAGCAAGCCAATGCTTCTGTGGACCCCATGGAGCAGGATCTTCCTCCTTCTGTGCACTGTAGTAGCGACTCTACACCAGCTGTCACTTGGCAGCTGCCGAGTTGACACCCCTACATCTCATCCACCTCATGACTGTCCTCCAATGGAACGTTCGCGGCCGTCGGCCCCACAAACAGGATTTATGGCTGATTTTAGCATTGCAGCATCCCCTTGTACTCTGCATTCTGAAAATGAAATTGCACCCTCACAGCTGCTTTGAACTTTCACATTACGTATCTAGTTGTTTTGACCTTCCCCTTGAGGTTGGCATTCCATCTCATGGAGGCATCATGCTGCTCATCGGGATGACATTCATAGTCAACCCATCACCCTCACTACCCATCTTCAAGCTGTTGCTGTCCGCCTTTTCCTTCCCTGCCTGACTTTTTCCCTCTTTACCATTTATGTCCCACTGTCATTCAGTGTCACCAGGGCAGACTTTCTTCAGCTTGTTGGACAGCTACCACCCACATTTTTGCTACTCGGTTACTTTAATGCACATCATCCCCTTTGGGGTTCTCCCAGGACCTGTCAGAGAGGTGCCCTCTTGGCTGACCTTAACCAACTTAACCTCTTCTGCCTGAACACTGGAGCACCCACTTTCCTTTCTGACTCCTCACACACCTATTCCCATTTTTACCTATCCTTTTGCACTGCTCAGATTATCCATCATCTTGAGTGGTCCGTTCTTTCTGACACCTACTCAAGCAACCATTTCCTGTGTGCTCTCCTTTTGCTGACTCCTACCCCATCCTTGTGCATGCCCAAATGGCAGCTTACTAAGGCTGACTGGCAGATTTACTCCTCCCTGGCGACCTTCAAATAACAAGATTTCCCCAGTTGTGATGATCAGGTGTACTATCTAACAAATGTTATCCTTACTGCAGCAGAATGTTCCATTCCTTGCACTTCCTCTTTATCGTGTTGTGTCCCAGTCCCAGTCCCTTGATGGACTGAGGCATGCCGCGATGCAGTTCGTGCATGGAGACGTGCTATCTCCGTTTTTAACCATCATCCTGCGATGGAAAACTGCATTCATTATAAATAGATGTGTGCAAAGTGTTGTCGCATTCTTGGGGATAGTAAACGAGCTAGCTGGATTTCATTCACTAGTTCTTTTAACAGTTCCACCCCTTCCTCTGTCGTGTGGGCTACCCTCCAACTCTCTGGGACCAAGATCCATTCCCCCATTTCCGGCCTCACAGTAGTAGATGATGTTATCGTGAACCCCATTGCTATCTCCAACACATTGGGCCACCATTTTGCGGAAGTTTCGAGCTCTTCCCACTATCACTCTGCCTTTCTCCATCAGTCACAAGTGGAGGAGGCTTGGGCAATACCCTTCTCTTCTCTGAATCATGAGTGCTACAATTCCTCCTTTACTATGAGGGAGCTTGATCATGTTTCCAGTTCATCCTGATCTTGCACCCCAGGGTCAGGCGCCATCCACATTCAGATGTTGCAACACCTTTCTCTTGTGGGCAAGCACTTTCTGCTTAACACATACAACTGCATCTGGGCAGAGAGCACATTTCCCGGACGCAGGCATGAAGCCACTGTCATACCCATACCTAAGCCTGGTAAGGACTAAAACATTCCTTCTAGCTACCGCCCCATCTCTCTTACCAGCAGTGTTTGCAAGGTGTTGGAATGTATGATTCATACCCGGCTGGTATGGTGGCTCGAGTCTCACTTTACTGACGAATGCACAGTGTGGATTATGAGTGCGGCATTCTGCAATGGAATCACTTATTGCAGAAACCACCTAAGTACACTTATCCAGGATGTTGGGAAATTAAAAAAAACTGTGTAGCATTGTAAGTTGAAGTCTGATCCCCTTCTAATATTTTTGAATGAAACTTTAAGGTTCTGGAAATGTGTACAAAACACACAATAATTTTAAAGAAATGTACTATGCTATAAACAATTTTTTAAAATATTGCACTTAGGTTGTTTCTGAAATAAACCACTTTTCCTGTTAATTTCTGTAGCAATAATACAGAATCAGATAGGCAAATTGATTAATCTTTGCATGTTTTAAGATGAAAGATTAAGTAAATAACACCATTCTATTTATAAAAATGCAACAGGCACACATTAGTGAACCACAAAATACAAATTTGCACAGTAAATGCTTTTCTGGCTTTATTGAGCCTCTGGCATGTCCTCGACAGCTTCTTTTTCAGTTGTTGGCCATTGAATAAAGCTGTCATAAAATTCTTCATAACCAACAGTGTAGTCCATTAATTTTATCAGGTTCTTTTTGTTGATTGGAACCTAAAACCAAAAATTATGTTGTGCAAAACCCAGTAACTGTTTGTAATGCTACACAATATTGTTTTTACTTGCTCACTAATTCGATATCCAACTAATAACATTACTGTAATCAATGTACCTTTCCCAAAGGATAAGCCTTCTCAGAAGGTAGTTCAGGTGGGCTGTCAGTTTTCAATAGCGTGAAAGTAGATGAAAATCCTCCAATAAATGCCTTTTCCACAACTTTTCCGCGAGTATCTCTAGAGTACAGGAACTGTTCGTAACTAGATACCTTGAATGACTCCTTATGTTGTCTTGGTACATTTCTGCCTGATGTTTCATTAGAGTTTGTAGTTTTCTTGTACAGTGTAGACCACCAACATTTAAAACTTAAAACGTCATGTGAGGTAAGATGATAAATGGAAAAAGTCCGGACGCACTTGCCTTAAACGTGAGCTCAGAATGTCGATGTGGACTATAAATTCTGTCCATCTTCCCCAAGAGCTGTTTAATACTTCCAAAATCCCTGTTACATGGCGAAAAAGTGTGTCCATGGACTGGAAAGTGATGCGTAATTGTCTCAAACTGACCTCTGGCACAGTGATTCAATAAGAATCGCACAATTGTGTGATTCTTATTTTGGCCCGTTGGCCCATCACAAAACAATATGAGGTGCTTGACGAGAGATGGAATTTCAGTGTCAAAGTAATGTAGCAGCATAGAACAGACTTCATCTGGACCTTTGTGTGCTTCTCCCTCATGGTACACATACAGTTTCGATCAGATGGTTTTTTAGTCTTGTACTGAAAAACATTTAACCAGAACTGTCTCATATAAAATACCTCCTGTACAGGTACATGAGGCGAAGGCAGGTTTTGCATGAAGTCAAATGCCAATGTCACAGTGTCTTCGTCTTTGTTCTGAGACACTTCTTCCATAGCTGAATAATATTTTTTTGGATCTTCTGTTATGAAAAACCATTTCAGCTGCTACATTCTGTTTAGAGTTTTTACTCAGAGCTTTGTATTTCAGTTTTACAGATAATCTTTCACACGTTGCGCAAACGTCAACTTGTGGCCGACCAAACAAATATGAGAAGTTCTCTTTGAAGTATTTGTAGTAGAAACTATACTTAACTCTGTCTTGTAGATCAGGGTTGTCTAGAATGAACATATTGTAAATTTTTACTACATCAAATCATGCTTCAAGGTATTTTTTGGGTTTGCCTCCATAATGGCTTACTTTCACATCAAATTTCTCAAACTGTTTATGTATACATACACAAATTTCACCTGGAACACAGTTCCCACTTCTTGACTTCCCCCTCCTGTCCACTGGGCTCTTATTAAGGACAGAACATTTATTGATTCTATTAATTGTGCTGTTTGAAATACCAAAAACTTGCAAGAAAACATTTCTACATACTGGAGTTAGAATACCATTCCATTTATAAGAGTGTGATTTTTTGTTGTTAAGTAATTCATCAATAGACATGTCAGCATTTTCTTGAATCTCATCTTGACCTTGTTCCTCTACGTTTGGGTTTTCACACTTACGTTTTACTGGCATGACTTCAACCAATGTTTGCAATTAGTTGTCTTGTGTGTTTTTACTCTCCAAAAGAATAAAAGTTATTCCAGAGTGCCTGTATAGATTCTTCAGTAAATTTTGAATTACATTTATAGCTACACTAGTCTGGCTTTCTGGGTAACCTCTTTCCCTTTGTGGGACACATACCTCAGTCTTTGCTTTCTAGCTTTTCGGAAAACGTTCTGCTTGTATTTTTCTACATATCTCGCTCCATGTGTACTCTTAGGATTAGGTTCATCATCTGAACTGTCAGACATGCTTTAAGAACTGCACACTACTTAATAATCACCAAATATACCTATATGTCCACTACAGACACACACTCAATCCCTCCGTGTTCAACACATAACAACAACAACAGACTCAGTAAAAACAAAAGAAGGGTCACGTAACACGTAATCCTAACAGGGCTACCAACCGTCATGGGGGAGGATTGAATTTACTGCAGAAAGAACCTAAGTGACGATGTTTGGGCTCTTTCTGAAATAAACACATTATTTACACATCTGCGTAATAGCGATCCTTGCATGGAACATTGGCTGTTTCTGCAATAAAAGATGTATTTATCTCCAAATTGTAACATCACATCAAAATCTCCATTTTGTTAAAAGTGCCCCTTAGGTGGTTTCTGAAATAAACAATTCAATTAACCATCTTGTTACTTTGTCCACCCATGTCATGAATGGTTTACTGTGAAAATCCCAGGCTGTGGCCATTTTTTCTATGTGGAGAAGGCCTATGACACCTGCTGGAGAACTGGTTTCTTCCGTAATCTTTACATGTGGGGCTTCCGTGGCTGTGTGCCCTATTTCCTTCAGGTATTTTTAAAAGATTGAGTTTTTCAAGGTGCCTGTGGGTTCTGCCTTGTTGGACACCTTTATCCAGGAAAGTGGGTGCCTCAGGGTTGTGTCCTGAGCATAATCCTTTTTACCATCACCATTAACCTTATTATGGCCTGTCTCTCACCAGGCATCTCTGGCTCCCTTTTTGTTGACGATTTTGCCATCTATTGCAGTTCTCCATGGACCTGTCTCACTGAGTGGCATCTTCAGCAATGTCTTGATTGTCTTTACTCCTGGAGCGACGGCAATGGCTTTCGCGTTTCCACTGACAAAACCGTCTGTGTGAATTTCTGGAGACGCAAGTGGTTTCGCCCACGAGCTTTACATCGTGGGCCTGTTGCCCTTCCGTTTGTTGAAACTATGAAATTCCTGGGGTTCATGCTCAATAGGAAACACTCTTGGTCCTCCCATGTATCTTACCTGGCAGCCCGCTGTATGTGGTTCCTCATTGTCCTCAATGGTACTTCCTGGGGTGCCGATCGAACCACCCTCCTCCATTTGTAGCGGTCCCTTGTCTGTTCGAAACTCGACTATGGGTGCTTTGTTTATGTGTCTGCATACCCATCCCTCTTACGCCATCTCAACACTATCCACCATCGTGTATGCACCATCGTGGCATCCATTTGGCCATGGGTGCCTTTTACACCAGCTCGGTTGAGAGTCTGTGTGCAGAAGCTACCACTGTCCTACCACCATGACTTTCTCCTCAGCAGGTATACATGCTGTTTGTGTAAAATGCATTGCCACCCATCCTGTGCCTCTTTCTTTGATGATTCCTTTGATCGTCAGTATGGGGCTCATCCTTCTTTTCTGTTACCTCATGGAGTCCACTTTCGGCACTTGCTACAGCGGCTTAACTTCACACTACCTGCACCTTTCCCAGTGGGTGTGAACCCTTCACCACCTTGGCTTCGCAAAGTGGCCCATGTTAATCTTGGTCTTTATTTGCTTCCTAAGGACACTTCTCCAGTCTTCGTCTATCGCCTTCAGTTTCACAATCTTCGCATGGAACTTCGCGATAGTACCTTTGTATGCACTGATGGCTCACGGACGACCGTGGGGTCAGGTGTGCCTTTGTCATTGGCAATCGTTTCTTTCAGTATCGGCTTCTGGCACACTCCTCAGTACTTATATCCAAGCTCTTTGCCTCATATCAGGCCACAGAGTACATCCGGCGACACAGCCTTTCCAATTGTGTCCTCTGCTCAGACTTACTCAGTGCCCTTCAAAGTCTGTGTGATGTACAACGCTCATACCTAAGTGCAGCAGGTCCAGGAAAACTGTCGACTGCTCATTCTTGGTGGAGCCAGTGTGATGTTTCTGTGGGTTCCTGGTCATGTCAGTCTGCCAGGAAACAAGGCTGCTGATGCTGCTGCCAAAGCTGCAGTCCTCGTACTTCAGCCTGCGAGTACGTATATTCCCTCCAGTGATCTCTGTGTTGCTGTCTTGCAGGAGGTGGTGGTGTCCCTTTGGTATCACCAATGGTCCTCCCTTCATGGGAATAAGTTCCAGCTAATTAAGCCTCTACTAGTGGCTTGGGCAACCTCCAGTCAGCCCTCCATCTGGGAGGAGGTTATTTTAACTCTGCTATATATTGGGCACTGCCTTCTTAGCCATCATCATTTGCTAAGTGGCACTACCCCACCACTTTGTACACATTGTGCTCAAGTTTCAACTGTCCGCCACTTCATGATGGAATGTCCATTTTTTAACTTTTACATTCCCGTTTGGGTTTGCCGTCTGAGTTATCGGCCATTTTAGCAAATGATGTGTGGGCTGTCGACAGCGTCTTACTTTTTATCCACCAAAGCAATATGGTAAACGCCATTTAATTTTTAGTTTTTGACTTCTGTTTCTGTATGGTGTCTTTTTTAGCCCTTTTTCCATCTGCCTCTTTTTAGCTGTCTTCTATTATGTTAGTTGGTACTTACATATAGTTGGTTTTTAACTCCTCTCTGTCATGGTGTTCTATAGTTCTGACTTGGGCATGTATGACCCCCAGTTGTTTTTGCACTCTAAAGCAAAACAAGAGAAAAAAAACAGCAGAAATTGAACAAATTCAGAGCTGTGCTACATAACAAATTGTTATAACCTTTGCAGAAAGTTGTACAGAGATACTCAGGAAAATATATAGGAATATTTGGTAAAATTAGAGTGATGTTTGCTAAAGAAGTATTTTGAGTACATATAGAGAACTGGTAGTCAAGGGAAATAAACTGCAATAAACTATGATAAAGTACAGTAAACTCTGTCCGAATGGGTCTTGGAAGGCCCATTAGTACTGACCAACTGCCATGTCATCCTTATCCCCAAAGGCATCATTGGATGCAGATATGGAGGCATGTGGAGTCAGCACAGTGCTCTCCTGGCCATTGTGTTTTCTTGACCTGAAGCCGTTACTTCCCAATCAAGTAGCTCCTCAGTTGGCCTCACAAGCACTGACTATAGCCTGTTTGCGAACAGCCCACAGTGGATCCAGACGGTCGCTCATCCATGTCCTATCGGCACCCGACAGTGCTTAAGGAAGAGAGACTGGTGATCTGATGGGAACTGATGTATCCACGATGACAAGGCTGTTGGCAATGAAGAGAAATAGTAGTCAGTATTTATGCTGCCTCCATTTGTCTCTCAAATAAGAACAATTGAAATGTGAGATTACGTCAGGTTTCTCTTGCTACATACACAAATGGAATTGAACAAAATGTTTCTAATATTGATATGGAGTACAATCCACTATGCACTGTATTGGCTTGTAGAGTGTATATGTAGATGATTGTGATGCTCCCATCATTGACTGGTAAATGGAGTAATAGGATTGAGATGTTATGTAACCATTTTGATACAATGTGACTATCATCCATCATGATATTTACTAAATTTAAATATACCATGTGGCAGTTCTCATCACAAGAAAAGACTGAAAGTTGTGGAAATAATAGAAAAAACTAGGCCGTGGGGCACTATTAAGTATTATTTAACATGTTATTAAAATGACAGACAGATTTGTTGACTTGACAGAATAATTCTTTGTTACCAAAAGTCCGTTTTTTAGAAGTTTGTCAATTGACTTCTCTAATTTGCATAAATAAATAATTAACATGAATTATTAAGAAATACATTGGTTTTCGTCTAAAACAGGATTGATTTCGTGAATACCAAGTGAAACCGCTCCTAGTGAACATATAGGTTTCACTGGGTGATTTTTATTTAAGGAGATCCAAAATACCTAAGTTGTACACTATTTTTCGTACTTCATATTAATTATTGAAGATGAACTCAGTGTTTTTACATGATGACATTTGCTGTATCAGTGATCAAGTGATATTAACTTTTGTGTGGGTTAGTTATTCAGTATAATTTAATGGGTTGACTGTTTATGGAGACATGTTACGCAATCATTGTTAACATACACAATAACTTTTCTATAATCATGAATACTCGTTAAACTGGTTGAATTTGGAGGGTATCACATACTTCGGTACAGTAAAGCCTTTAATATGTTCCGTTACAATACCCCCCTCGGGTAATATCATTTACAGAATGTTAATGATATTAGCCAACTAGGACAAATGTGTCAAATGGTTAAAATTTGGAAAAGTACTATTTTGATAATTTTTTGTTTTTTTTTGTTTTTTTTTTGTTTTACTATGCATAATGTGAATGTATGCAATGACCGTTACACCGTTCCAAAATGACTTTTTCCCGCAAATATTTTAGTTGTGTTGTTTCAAATGCACTTTGTGTTATGTCATTCAGTATGACAGCATAATAAAAATAATTAGTAATATATGAAAGTAAAAAAAATGTTAATCTTTGCTCCCAGTGAGCCACATGGAAAATGATTAAAAACAGACACAAATATATCACATGCGATTTTAAGATATATCAAAAATATATGTAAATTATTTCAAAGTCAGTTCTCATTGAGTCACAGATTAATCAAGTTAATAGAAGGAACATAAATATATTACATAGATGGACAGGTCATATGTCCATAGGAAAATATTGCAACTGTCTGCTCTTCTTGAGCCACATAAAAGAAATGAAAACAAAGAACATAAATATAAGTATGGACATGATATATAAACACAAACACTAGAGAAGTCACATGTATGAATATAATATGCACTTGCAAAAAAAGGAAATATTTAAAAAACTTGTCTCCCATTGAGACGTATAGTCAAGACAGTACAAGAACATATTAATACTAAAATTGGACACTTAAATTGGTCACAACATAACACAAACATCAAACTTGGTGAACATCTGATTAACTGTAGAAAATTGTACACAAATCTTATGCCTAAGAACACAATAGTCACAAAATGATGGGTCTTGCACAACAATTTTTTCATTGTCTTTTATTTGGTGCAAGTATGTCCCATATTCAACAATACAAAAGGAAAGTAATAAATGTTTGTCACCTTCTTGCCCGTTGCAAGTAAAGAAGATGTCTCAAAATTTGATATTCGATAGTGACAATATAAATATAAAAACATTCTCTCAGAGATCTGGAACTTCTCCAGGGTCTGTAGGATGAGTGGTAGTTGCTATTAGACACACCCAGTAAAAAACTTTGTTGATAACATGCTTTATGGAAAATGGGTAAGTAACTGTATTCAAACAGGGAAATGTTCTTAATCATGTTTATATGGTTTCAATTCAGTGATGTTTCTTAATCCAAATAACCTTCTTGATCTGGGAAAGATAAGTCTATACGCATTAGGATGTGGGCTTTCTTTTATTTCAAATGGACAAATGTCAATGTTTACTTTAACATATGGACAACCTAGCTCAACATCTTTGTCTATTTCAGTATTTTCAAACAATAGATCATTTTCAATTTCTTTAGTTCCTAAGTCTAATGTCTCTTTCCTACACTTAGACACACCCCTCTCTGTTTGCAAAGCATTGAGAATTAAACATAAACCTTTGTTTTCATCTGTTCCTTTTAACACTGTGTTGTCACTTAAACTATTGTTTTCACCCCCTTTTTTTATAAAGTCCACTACGGATTCTTGTCCACCATGTAGGATACAAGGTTGCACTTACCTTTGCTAATTCTTTCCAAAAGGCATCTTTGTTTATACAGTTTCCATAGTTGTTCCACAAAACTTCTAAAAACTTTTCCCCTTTCTCTTGAAAACACACATTTACATTCCATCCCTTTATATTTTCTTTAATATTATTATTATTACCATTCTCATAGATTAGTGTTTCATAGTTCCTAATAGGCAATAGCTTGTCCTCAGATACACATTCCCTAGTCTGCATTTCACTTACATTAACCTCATTATGACCCATGTTTGTCACACCACTTACCTTTACCTCATCATCACTTTTCAATTCTACAAATACTTTTATTTCTTCCTCCACACTCTCATCAACAACATCACTTGATTTAGGATCATTATTTAAATGTCCCTCTATTACTTCTTCCTCCTCCTCCGCAACAACCCCATCTTCAGTTTCCCCCCTATGTATCTGAATCTCAGCAATTGAGTCTTTGGCTCCATTAAACACTTCGTCATCCCCCTTCTTATCAAATAAACCCCCCAAAATAGATTCTATTTGTGGTGTGTCTGACTTGATATTAACACCAGTATCTTTTTCAGCCCAACTATGGAACTCTGCAATACCTTCAACTTCTGCACTTTCACTAACTACCTGTGCTTGAACACTGTTTTTATTAACTGTATCACTTTTACTCATAGTATCCCAAAACCTTTTATTAAATTCTAATTTATTCATTCTAACAACATCAGAGTTTTCATGGTACTTACTCTTTACATTGTATCCTCTCCTTTTCCAGTTTCGGTTATGTGTTGTCCTATCATAATATTGTCTAGCCCCAAAACTACGGACATCTAGTGGGACTGTCCACCGTTTCCCGGCTGGTTCCCTCGGTCTGTCAGTTTGTAGTTGTCCTTTTGTTCACTAGTTTCAGCAAACCCCCTTCTATCTTGTTCTCTTCCCCAATACCTACTTCTATCATTCCTGTTATCTCTCCTTCATCCTCCCTCCTGTGTATTGTTTCTGAAATCATTTTCATATCTCCTATCTCCCCTATTTGGAGCATTATTTCCAGAATTTTCAAAGTCTCTCCTCCCATAATAATCTCTATTTACATTCCTGTTCCACCCCCCATACTGGTTGTTGCCAGAGCCAAAACTTTGGTTATTTTCTCTTTCCAAGGCCCTATCTAATCTATCTACAAATTTCAGGAACTCTTCCATTGAATCGTCTGGTCCATGGACCAATTCCCACTGCAGTCTCTCTGGTAACCTTCTTTTTAAAACATCAATTTGTGTCATAATATCAAAAGAGTTATTCAAGTGAGCAAGCTTTTTCAATTGATCTCTGCAAAAATTTTGCATTCCCCCTACTTTCCCTCTATACACTGGTCCATTTAGAAATTCTGACCTAATCTGGCTTGTATGGATTGTGACCAAAATTTGCAAATAAATTTAGCTTCAAACTCTTCAAAAGTATTCCAAGAATCATTATTCTCATTTGCCCAGGATAGGGCCTCCCCTTCTAGAAACCGTTTTACTAACTTGATTTTTATGTTATCTGACATTCCTACCACAAACATATCCTTACATTGGTGAATAAAGTCAATAGGGTGCAGATTTTCACCAGGAAAGCATTTCACTTGGATTTGCCCATACATTGTATTTTGATTGTAAATTGTTTGTTTGGACATCAATGCGTCCTCCAATTGTGTACATTTAGTGTGCATATTTTCTACTTTTGTATCTACATTAGTGGTATACAGGTTGTATTCTTGTTTAAGGTTTTCTGAAGTTTTGTCTATTCTCTGATCTAATCTTTCAACTTCAGTATCTACTCTGTTGTAGATGACAGCAATGCTGTCTGTGTTAGCTTGTATGTTTTCATTTAAACTTTCAACTTTAACTTGAAATTCTTTTCTGAAGTGTATCACCTGTTCTCTAGTGTCCTTACTGAGGGTAGTTTTAATTTCCTCACACTTCTCATTGAGATGAGTACTTAATACATCAAAATTGAAACTTAACTTATCCAGTCTATCTGTGTTTTCTTTCAGTTTCACACTTTTTTCTTAACTGGATTGTTTAAGTTGCGAGCTTATTTGAGTTGCAAACCCTGCTAGCCACTCTGTTAAGTTTAATTGTTCACCATCCCCTGGTTCAATTTTTACATTTCCTACGATCTCATCACTCTCAGGTAGAGACATGTTAACTATTAATTATTTTAAATGACAACAACAACAAAATACCTGGCTTTATGCTGTGATGTCGTGATTGGTGTTCCTGTTGGTTCCTTCACTTCTATTCGGTTTTATTGAAGCTGAGGTCTTGATTGATGACTTCTGTTGACATAATCCAGACGTTAATCTTCCGAGCGGTGTGATGATGGTTTTTGGTAGTCGCACAAACACACTTTATTTATTTATTTATTTTTGACATATTTTCACTGTTGCCACACTGCACAAATAAACTTTTTTTGGAATGCTAAGCACTTACGAAATTTATCGCTGCACTATTATCATCGATGCACTTAAAGATCCCGGACGAGCCCCCACTTTTGTAATGGTCGCCTGGTCGTAGATATTGCTAATTGCTATAATCGCACTAATTCACTCCCATTTACGGAGCTTGTTAGCACTTGATGTTAGGTTGGCGCCATTACAATGCATTGTAGTAATCACTGCTGCTTGCTGGATCGCTGCTGTGTCTCGATGTTGATGCTGGCTCTAAATCTGGTTGTCTAGGGTTAAAAACATGAGGTCCCGTGTTTTGTTTTATGTGCTTTTGATGATAAAGGATGAACGAAACCAACAAATATGGAAACTTCAAATTTTTATTTCTCTGGTGGCCATCTTAATTCCACTGTCCACCAAAGACCATGACTCAACACAAAGTAGAACTTCTGTTACATGTTCTTTGCATTGTTTATCCACCTCAAACAATAACACACTAACACACTGTACCAAAGTGACATTCCAACTGCCTCTCGACCCTTCTTGCTGCTCGTATTTATAACATTGTCAAAGAACTACTAAAAAGAGATATAGTTTACAAGTCACATGTACATCTGTTATCATAATTTGTGCAGAAAAGTTATTAATTTGCATCGAGTGACATAATTTAACATGTTATTAAAATGACAGACAGATTTGTTGACTTGACAGAATAATTCTTTGTTACAAAAAGTCCGTTTTTTAGAAGTTTGTCAATTGACTTCTCTAATTTGCATAAATAAGTAATTAACATGAATTATTAAGAAATACATTGGTTTTCGTCTAAAACAGGATTGATTTCGTGAATACTAAGTGAAACCGCTCCTAGTGAACAAATAGGTTTCACTGGGTGATTTTTATAACCTAACCTAACCTAACCTAACCTAACCTAACCTAACCTAACAAGGAGATCCAAAATACCTAAGTTGTACACTATTTTTCGTACTTTATATTAATTATTTAAGATGAACTCAGTGTTTTTACATGATGACATTTGCTGTATCAGTGATCAAGTGATATTAACTTTTGTGTGGGTTAGTTATTCAGTATAATTTAATGGGTTGACTGTTTATGGAGACATGTTACGCAATCATTGTTAACATACACAATAACTTTTCTATAATCATGAATACTTGTTAAACTGGTTGAATTTGGAGGGTATCACATACTTCGGTACAGTAAAGCCTTTAATATGTTCCGTTACACACACCATTCATCCAGAACCAAAACTTTACCTTAATAGTGATCCACTCGCTGTAGTGGAGACAGATCGACTCTTAGGACTGGTTTTTGATGCCCGATTGATTTTGCTACCTCACCTTTATCAGCTTAAGCGGAAGTGCTGGCAGCACCTCAATGCCCTCTGCTGCCTGAGCAACACCAACTGGGGTGCAGATCGCTCTATGCTGTTGCTGCTCTACTGAGCCCTTGTTCAATCCCGCCTTCACTATAGGAGTCTGGTTTACGGTTCAGCGGTGCCCTCAGCATTGCGTTTACTTGACCCAATGCACCACTGTGGCATTCGCATAGCGACGGGAGCGTTTAGAATGAGTCCAGTGACTGGTGTCCTGGTGGAGGATGGATTCCCTCCATTGAAGGTTAGGCGTGCACAACTGCTCACCAGTTATGTCGCACACATTCGTAGTTCTCCTGAACATCTGAATTACCATTTCCTTTTCCCAACCATGGCGGTCAATCTCCCACACTGGCGGCCCAAGTCAGGGTTTACAATTGCAGTTCATGTCCTGTCCCTTCTGTCTGAACTGGAGTCCTTCCCATTACCACCTCTCCTTGAGGTCCATTCACGTACACTTCCATGGTGTACACGTAGGCCGCAGATTCTTCTGGACCTTTTGCGTGGCCCTAAGGACTCCGTTAACCGCTATCACTTCCTGTCGATTCTCAGCATGTACCGGAGCCATGAAGTGACGACTCGACAGCTGATCGTCACGTAGGCTTTGCGTATGTTCATGGAGGACATATTGAACAGCACTCCTTACCAGATGGCTGCAGTGTTTTCAATGCAGAGCTGGCGGCCACATCTTGTGCCCTTGAGCACGTCCGCTCATGCCCTGGCAAGTCATTTCTCCTGTGTACTGATACCTTTAACAGCCTACAAGCTATCGACCAGTGCTGTCCCGTTGTTCAGTGGTGTTTGTGTGGACCCCAGGACATTTCGCAATCCCAGGCTACGAACTTGCTGACAGGCTGGCCAAACAGGCTGCGAGGAAACTGCTTCTGGAGATGGGCATCTCCGAAACTGACCTGCGTTATGTCTTATGCCACAGGGTTTTTCGGCTTTGGAAGACGGAATGGCATAACAGTATGCACAACAAACTTCGTGTCATTAAGGAGACTACAGATGTGTGGAAGTCTTCCATGTGGTCCTCTCACAGGGAATCAGTTGTCCTCTGCCAGCTTCGCATTGGCCATATGTGGCTAATGCATGATTACCTCCTCCGTCGCGAAGACCCACCTCGGTGTCACTGTAGCTCACAAATGACGGTCATCCAGCTCTTGCTGGACTGCCCACTTTTAGTGCTCTGCAGCGGTCTTTTAACTTTCCAAGCACCCTGCCTTCAGTGTTGGGTGCAATGCCTCAACAGCAGCTGTAGTTTTTCGTTTTATTCAAGAGTGTGGGTTTTACCTGATCTAGGCTTTAGTGCATGTCCTTTGTCCCTCGGTGTCCTCCACCCTAGTGCTTTTTCTTGGTCTCTTCTACAAGTTTCTTGTGTCTCTCTGTGGTTTTCTTTTCTGATGTTCTTCATTTTAGTATTTGTTGCCCTTGTGTCATTCTTGTGGTTTTCTCCTCCTTCCAGCTATGTTTTGTATCTCTTGATTATTTTACTCCCACCCTTGTGGAATTATTTTAATCAGAACAAGGGACCAATGACCTAGCTGTTTGGTCCCCCCCCCCCCCCCCCCAACCCCCACCCTCTTTTTAAACCAACCAATACTTCATGTTTCACCTTGTAACTATGGCTTTCTTTTAGCAGGTTGTATGCAAAAGTAGAGTCACCTTTTCTAAGTTTCCAAATGATGTGGTGTTTCTTCAAGTGGATACATATTGCCCTGACAGACTGTCCTGTATAGAATTTTGTCACAGTTAAAAGTAATTTTAATATTCCACTATTTTTCAAAACTGGAGTCCTGTATTGACCAATGGACAAAAAGTGTCCAATAGTATTGTGCTCATAAAATGATATTTTACATTACTGAATTAAGGTTTTTTGGCTACATCCAGTTAGACTTTTCAAGTACGGAACTGTGCACCATATTTTGCATTCTTGAGGTAGCGGGTCAGGGACAGGGTGAAGAAGGGAGTGCACATATTGTTTCTGGTTTTTGCGCATTATGGAGTCCACTAATTTAGGATGACAACCATTGTTCGATGCTAGTTTTTAATGGCATTTAATTCCGTTTTGAAGTTGTCTTCACTCATGGGGATGGATATTAGGCGATGTATCATAGGATGAAAGGCAGCATGGTTATGGGTACAGGTTGTTGAGAATTGGCCAGTATTACTGTATCTGTGAGGGTAGTTTCCACAAATCTTGAAAGTATGAATACAGTCACTGATGCCTATGGTTGGATCTAAATAATGTATGCAATACCCAAACTCTTTTGTGCATTGTGTATGATTGTTTTTAGAATTTAGCTGCTGAAGGAATTTTTGAAGTTGTCTGGTGGTACCTGTCCATAAACACAACACATCATCAACATACATAAAGCAGTATCCAATCTTGGAAATGTGTGGATTATTTTCCAAAAACTTTGTTTCAAAATTGTCCATGGAGATTTCAACAAGGACTGGACTGAGGGGGAAGTGGCGGTGGTGGTGGTGGTGGTGGGGGGGGGGATCTCATAGCTAGCCCATCGAAAATGTTTGTACATCCTATCATTGAAATGGAAATAATTTTGTGTTAGACAAGTTCTGTAGCTAACCTTATGTCATCTATGGCAACTGGTTTGACTCCTGATTTATCTGGTAAGTCTGTGAGAATGAGAATGTTTAGGCACTTATCAACATGTATGTTAGTGAGTAAGTTGTTAACATCAAAAGAAACAAGCTTGGTGCCAAGAGGGATTCTCATGCCTTTATTTTGTTCACTAAGTCAACTGAATTAAGGATGCCATGACTGTGTGTGAAATTGGTTTTGATCTTGATCAGGTTAATTTTTAACATGGAGCTGAGAAGGCAGAAACCATGGGGATGGATTGAGATATTATCTTTATGGAATTTAGGGAGGCCATAAACTCTGGAAGCTATAAGATTACTTTTACAGTGTTTGATAACACTTCTAATTTTATCGTTATAGGATTGTCTGGGGTGTTTCAGTATCTGTTGGAAGTTGGTGGCTCTTAGGAAATCATCCACTTTGTGAACATAGTCACATTTGTTCATTAGAAAACAGTATTTCCTTCGTCTGACCAGATTGCTATAATATTGTTGTCAATCATTTTGTTCTTGAAATTGTTTAATACTTGCTGTTTCTTAGTTGGTGGGACACTGGAAATGAGGTTAGATACTACCAGTTCATGGGATATGAGATGTTTAGTGGAGGTGTCCTCACCTAATGCAAATTCTATGTCTATTTTTATTGAGTTCTTCGTTGGTACTGAATGACCAGACACAGTTCCCTTTCTCACCAGTTCTAACTGCAGACAGCATTCACAGGCCATATTGTAATTATCCCTATTACTCACATGCTTCATTTCCTTCACTGTTCCTTCCTATTTCACGATAATTTCTCTCGTTGTGATAAAAAAAATTATTTTGTATAGTCATGACTACTTTACTCACCTGCTTAATATCACTATTATATCTTGGTTGTGGTCGTTGTTGTTGTTGTTTTGGTCTTAAGTCCAGAGACTTGTTTGATGGAGCTCTACATGCTACTCTGTCCTGTATAAGCTTCATTTCCAAGTAACTACTGTACCCTACATTCTTCTGAATCTGCTTAGTATATTCATCTCTTGGTCTCCCTCTACGATTTTTACCCTCCACGCTGCCCTCCAAGACTAAATTGGTGATCCCTTGATGCCCAGAATGTGTTCTACCAACCGTTCCCTTCTAGTCAAGTTGTGCCACAAATTCCTCTTCTCCACAATTCTATTCAGTACTTCTTTGTTAGTTACATGATCTACTCATCTAAACTTCAGCATTCTTCTGTAGCACCACATTTCAAAAGCTTCTATTCTCTTCTTGTCTAAACTGTTTATCATCCATATTTCACATCCATACATGGCTACGCTCTGTACAAATACTTTTAGAAGAGAGTTCTTGACAATTAAATCTAGACTCAATGTGAACAAATTTCTCGTCTTCAGAAACACTTTTCTTGTCATTGCCAGTGTCCATTTTATATCCTCTCTACTTCAACTATCATCAGTTATTTTGCTCCCCAAATAGCAAAACTCATGTGTTACTTTAAGTGTCTCATTTCGTAATCTAATTCTCTCAGCATCACCTGATTTAATTAGGCTACATTCCATTATCCACATATTCCATTATCCTCATTTTGCTTTTGTTGATGTTCAGCTTACATCCTCCTTTCAACACACTGGCCATTCCGTTCAACTGCTTTTCTAAGGCCTTTGCTGTCTCTGACAAATACTATACCATCAGCAAACTGCAATGTTTTTATTTGTTCTCCATGGATTTTAATTCCTACTCCAAATTTTTCTTTTGTTTCCTTTACTGCTTGCTCAATATACAGATTGAATAACATCGGGGTTAGGCTACAACACTATCTCACTCCTTCCAAACCACTGCTACCCTTTCATGTCCCTCGACTCTTTACAACTGCCATCTGGTTTCTGCAAAAGTTGTACATAGCCTTTCGTTCCCTGTATTTTACCCCTGCCACCTTCAGAATTTGAAAGAGGGCATTCCAATCAACATTGTCAAAAGCCTTTTCTAATTCTCAAATGCTAGAAACATTGGTTTGCCTTTCCTTAATATGTCTTCTAAGATAAGTCACAGGGTCAGTATTGCCTCATGTGTTCCAATATTTCTGCGAAATCCGAACTGATCTTCCCCCAGGTTGGTTTCTACCAGTTTTTCCATTCGTCTGCAAAGAATTCGTGTCAGTATTTTATATTATAGCCATGATTAGCAAGCTGATAGCTGGTGATTTCCACACCTGTCAACACTTCCTTTCTTTGAGATTGGAATTACTATATTCATCTTGAAGTCGTAGGGTATTTCGCCTGACTCATACATCTTGCTCACCAGATGGTAGAGTTATGTCAGGGCTGGCTCTCCCAAGGCTATGAGTAGTTCTAATGGAATTTTATCTACTCCCAGGGCCTTCTTTCACTTTAGGTCTTTCAGTGCTCTGTCAAATTCTTCGCACATTACCGTATCTCCCCTTTCATCTTCATCTACGTCCTCTTCCATTTCCGTAATATTGCCCTCAAG
Source organism: Schistocerca cancellata (assembly GCF_023864275.1). Lineage (NCBI taxonomy): Eukaryota > Metazoa > Arthropoda > Insecta > Orthoptera > Acrididae > Schistocerca > Schistocerca cancellata. The sequence goes on along the minus strand of NC_064628.1, from coordinate 440,055,870 downwards.
TACATGCCCTTGTATAGGCTCTGTATATACTCCTTCCACCTTTCTGCTTTCCCTTCTCTGCTTAGAACTGGTTTTCATCTGAGCTCTTGATATTCATACAAGTTGTTCTCTCTTTTCCAAAGGTCTCTTTAATTTTCCTGTAGGCAGTATCTATATTACTCCTAGTGATATATGCCTCTACATCTCTGTAACCATTTTGCACTTCCTGTTGATCTCATTTTTGAGACGTTTGTATTGCTTTGCACCTGCTTCATCTACTGCATTTATCTATTTTCTCCTTGATTAAATTCAATACTTCTTCTGTTATCCAAGGATTTCTACTAGCCCTTGTCTTTTTACCTACTTGATCCTCTGTTGCCTTCACTATTTCAGCTCTCAAAGCTACTCATTCTTTTTCAACTGTATTTCATTCCCCTGTTCCTGTCAATCGTTCCATAATGCTCTCTCTGAAACTCTCTACAACCTCTAGTTCTTTCAGTTTATCCAGGTCCCATCTCCTTAAATTCCCTTGTTTTTGCAGTTTCTTCAGTTTTAAACTATAGTTCATAACCAATAGATTGTAGTCAGAGTTCACATCTGCCTGTGGAAATGTCTTACAATTTAAAACGTGGTTCCTAAATCTCTGTCTTACCATTATATAATCTATATGAAAACTTCTATTGTCTCCAGGCCTGTTCCACATATACAACCTTCTCTCATGATTTTTAAATCAAGTGTTGGTTATGATGAAGTTATGCTCTGTGCAAAATTCTACTTCCTCTTTCATTCCTTACCCCATTCCATATTCACCTACCACTTTTCCTTCTCTTCCTTTTCCTATTATCGAATTCCAGTCCCCCATAACTATGATATCGTATCTGTTTGTAATTTAGGATCTATTAAAGTCAAGATTATTTTGTACAGCCACATCTGTGGAATGTGTCACTAAATTTTATTGTTCAGTTATGTTCTTATATGTTCAAGTCTTATAATATGTCTGTAGTTCATTAGTTAATGTCCCATATTTTATCTTAGTTCAATAATTGTACATCACATTTACACTGAAATAATAATCTCTGGAAATTGAGATACCCTGCACATGCACTAGTTTAAAATCTTTGATCCAACAAAATTTCACTGCACCATATACTTATCTTTTTACTTCATGATGGCGTAATAGTCACAAACTGGTTCATGTGACAAATAATAAATATTGTAAAATATTACACCAGTGTTGTGTGTGTTTTATTCATAATGTATTTTGAAAAAGTTCCCACGCCGAAAATTGTGCACTATCTGTGTAGCACACATTAAAGAACAACACAAGTGCAGTGCTAGTTATGATGGATTCTGACCAGTAACAAGACAATTTATTTTCACAGGTTGTGTTCAAAATGACCACTTGAAATGGGTATACATGCTTCCAGTCAGATACAGAGTGACTATTGCACACATGCCAGCATTTCAGCAGAGATGTATGTATAGGCTGCAGTAATGCATCATTGCATATCATCAGTTGTAATTGGTATGTCCTTTTAGACAGCATATTTCAGCTTTCCCCACAGCAAAAAGTCTACTGATGTGAAGTCTGGGTAATGAGCTGGCCAGGATAAAGGTGCTCTTTGTCCAATCCAATAATTTGGAAACAATTCATGGGGCCATGCTGTAGTACTTCATGCACTGTGAGCTGGACAGCTGTCGTGTTGGTAACACAGGTTCCCCCTAGTCCACAGAATAACACCTTGTAGCATTTGTGGAAGATGGTATGTTAGGAGGGTGCGATACTTGTAGACGTTCGTTGTTTCATCTTCGAAACACGGGCGTATGAGCTGACGTTCACTATCCCACACCGTACATTTACGTTATCTAGGTGTTACACTAATACTTTCATGTAACTGATTGAAGAGGTTGAAAAATCATTGCCAAGATGATTGATGTCTCTTTTGATATCTTTTTGCATACACCATACAAGAACGAACTGCATTCTTCCTACACTCTCCATACACCATATGCATCTCAGCTTATTCTACATTAGTAAATCCCATTGTCTACTCATGACCTGCCGCTTTGACTGTCATACAGTAATGGACTAGCAAGTTGCAGTGCAGTCAATGAAAACACAGGCACACTGTAAACAATCAAAACAACATTGTACCTAGCAACTATGCGTGTTGAATGGCACAAGCAAGTGTCAATGTGGAAACTTTTCAAAATACTACATCTCATAAACAACTTGCACTAGAATCCTTCAACAAACACCACTGACGTTCTAATTTACCCCACTTTCAGTTTGTTAATGTGAAAGGAATAAAGTTAAGAAATAATTGAAAATTCCTCTAAAAGTTCTTTACACAACTGAATGTATACATAGATACATCGTGTCGGATGGTTCCACAGGAGGCAAAAAAGGCTTTGCGCATGTTTTAATTAAAGTTATACCCCCACCCCTCCCCACCCCACCCACCCTGTGTGGAACACTGAATTTTGGTTCCCTTTACATTACATACCATTAAGCTGTAGCATGTCTGGAAATGTTTAATGAGTCAATTTTCTCTTATATATCTGTATTTTAATGTGTTCATTTCTTGAGTTTGTATGAATTTATTTTGATGATATTCATTCTAAAAGCTACATACCACTTCCAACATAAATTACGTTGTATATAGAATGAAACATTTGAATTTCAGCATGTGATGATGGAACCATAAGATTGTGGTTGGTACCTGAAGGAGGCCTCCCAGAGCCAACGAATACTCCTGATCAGATATTAGCTGGTCATTCAGAGAAGATATACTTCATTAAGTTCCATCCTTTGGCAAAAGATATTCTGGCTTCTGGCTCTTATGACATGACAATTCGGATCTGGGATCTAGCAACACAGTGTGAAAAGATTGTACTTCTTGGACACACGGACCAGGTAAGCTCATTAGCCAGGTCTCATACTGGAACTATGTATAAAACGAAGTTTTTGAATTAATCCATGTAGATTAAAAATTGCCTGGAATGCTTTCAGTAAACTAAACAGGGTTTTCTAAACAGAGCCTCCAGTGTATCTGAAAAGGGAAGTCTATACTTTGCGTATGTGACCAGGTTTGAAAGCAGTGAGACTTGAACTTTTAATGTGAAAAACTCTTCAGAATCTGAGGATTACTTCACAAGCACTTTAGGTACACATTCTGAGTGTTACTAGGAGGGACAGGGGAATAAATCAGTCGTGAAACAGATGAGTGGGAGATGCGAACATGACTGTAATGAGGAGGAGGAGGAGGAAGAGGAGGTGATGGTGGTGTCACAAAGTGATGCAGAAACAAAACTGCCATTAATTGTAGACAGAAACCACATGACTTTGGAAGGAAGAGTATAGACGGACACCAGATTGAGGGTAGACAGGTTTATTTTACATGAACAATGATTTTGAAGTTATCAGATAATGCCAAGCTTGCCTTGTCTGTCCTTTGTTATCTCATTACATCACTGTTCATATTCGTGTAATTACCACAGTTGAGTGCTGATGTATTAACCTTTTGTCCTTACACAAAAAATATTGTTGCATGTAAGTGCTGCATGTTTACAGGTAAATGAAAAGGCATTAACAATTATGTAAAAAAAAATACATTACCCTGTTATTGTCCATAAAATGAACTTTACAAATGAATACTATTGAAAATTATTTATAGTTATTGTCTCCGTAATACTATACAAACACTGCTTGACAAAAAAAGTGAAGCACTCAGAAGGGAAAAAGGAAACAAAATGAAAGTTTATGGGTTGAGAGGGTATGTGATGTCATTTCAGTGATTACAAAATCAAGTGAACTTTAAAAACAATTTGGCAGCATGAGCCCACTTATCAGTACGGCGTTGCACTCCCTCTGACCTAGATGCATGCACTGATACTGTTGGGGAGAGTATCACAAAGTGGTTGTATCCTCTCCGGAGGCAACTGTTGTAACTGGTCCTCGATATCCTGGAGACTGACTCTGTAACATGATTGAAATGAAGTTGGTCACTAACATCTTCTATCAGGGACAGATTCAAGGATCTTGCTGGCCATGAGTGTACCTCAATATCACACAGACAGTTCATGGAGACACATGCTCTGTGTGAACAAGCATTGTGCTGCTGGAATATGGCACCACAATAATCTCACACAAGAGGTAACACACAAGGATGCAGGTTGTCCATGCTATACAGGTGTGCCATCAAATTCTGTCCGACCGTGGCTCACCTCCTTCCGACGACGACGAGCTGAGGAAGTAGCCCTTACACGGCCTAGAATAGGACATTGTCCGTTGAGACATGGTTTTCTGTTACGTCGTGAGGAACCACCAACGTGTCAGACATGTGGGACCCAGCTGTCGATACGACATATTTTAACTGAGTGTGTTTTATATGCGGGTTTGAGGGAAGATTTCAGTTTCCCACCAGACCTGCCCTCTCTTTTAACTAATAATGAGGCGAGTGTCGCTAGGGTTTTACGTTTCTGTGTGATGTCTGGACTTCTTCCCAAAATATTGGGATTGAGGTCTTAATGTGCTGTACAGTGGTTTGGTCACCCATTCTTTGTAAATGGTCACTCAGCCACCGTTAATTATTTTTACCTGTTTTGTACTGCTATTTTATTTTTAGTTTTATCTACCTGTTTTGATGTGCTGTGTCCAATCTTGCAATTTGCACATTTCCAATTCTCGCAAAGATCAGCTCTGAATTGATCTTTGTTTAACAGATCTTGGCTGCACTCGTCAACATTTCTTTTGGGAATGGGCACTGATAACCTCGCTGTTGTGCGCCCTAAAACACTAATCATCATCATCATCATCATCATCATCATCATCATCATGTGCCATCAAAGTTCCCTCAGTCGCTACTAGACGTGACCTAAAGTAATACCTAATGGTTCCTCACACCATCTCACTAAAAGTAACATGACTGTGCCTCACCAAAACTTTGGAAGAGCAAATTCTCTCTACAGATTGCTCTCATGCTCATCAATGATATTCATCCAGGGTAGTGTAGAACCACAGTTCATCACTAAACACAATGTGATGCCATTCATCAGCAGTATGTGCTTCCCTGTCATGGCACCAATCCAGACACAGCTGTCTGCATTTTGGTGTTAATGGTAGCCTATGCATGGGATGGTAATTTTCTAGTCCAACTGCTCTTAGTCTCTTAACAGTGGTGTGTGGTGACACAATGTTACAGGGAGTCTTGTTCTCTGATGGCAGGTAGAGATGGGAAGGGGATTATGATGTGCTTAGTGCACACCTCTCTTGTTGTGGTCACACATGGTTGACAGGAACCTTGACAAAAAGTATGCCTGCCTTCTTATTTTCATGCAGTCCAACATGGAGCCACTGTGACACCTAAATGCCCCATAAATTTGGATATTGCGTGATTTGACCTTCTGTCCAAATGGAGACCCATAGCAAGGTCTCTTTCAAATGCTGTCAGGTGCTGATAATGCTGTCTCACATGAGTATGTGATACCTTTGTGTCCTTCACACTGATTACTTAACATCAGACACTTTTCACACCCCTTATGTTGCCTTACCAGGCCTGGTAACAATGCTACACATGAACACCATTAAAGCATTCTGGTGGCGTTTCAATATGTCACAGAGAATTGCAACTCTAGAATCATTTACACGCCAGTGGTGTGTACATGTATGAAGTTAGATTGGCATTTGGCCATTTCTCCTCAGTGCTTTACTGCTTTTGTTATACATGGGGCCATCCGTTTGAGATGTGACAAAAATATAATGTTATATTTATTAAGTTAATGTATACATCTCTGAGCAATTTTCTACAGTGCATGTGAAAGTGATGGGAGTTAACAGTGGGTGACCATGCACCAGGAGGCAAGCCAGCAGCACATGCTGTTCACAGCACAAACTCAAGATGTCACAAACATGTTATATAGATGTGGAAAAGTTAGCGCAGTCAGTGTGTCTCGTTGTAGAGACCTAGCGAGCTTTCATATAAAGGTACAATGTTATTGGCCCATTTGTTTTCCAGAGGGTACTGTTCTTGCGCTCAGTTACCTTGAAATGCTTGAGCAGGATGTGAACTCCAAATTACAGCAAGACGAGGTACTGGGCACTTGTATATATCAACAGGCTGTTGTTCCACCACATTGGGCTCTCATAGTGTGAGAAAATTAAACCACATATTCAATGATTGCTGGTGTGGCTGTAGTGGACCTATCCCATGGCTTGCTAGTAGCCCCTGCCTAGCTCTTACAGATTTTTTTGTGTGCGGCTGTGTCATGTTAACAGTGTATGCACGAAGACCACAAAATCTGGCCAACCTACAGAGGCAGATTACAGCAGACTTTCAGGAAATCAGAAATGCTGTATGTCATGTGGTGCAACATGGATATCACATATGATATGTGCTGATTCGCAATGGCAGAATTGTTTAGTGCTAAAATGCTGCAAATTTCAGACACAATCTCCAGACTCTGATACACACACACAAATTTCAGACACAATCTCCAGACTCTGATACACATAAATGTGCCATTAACAAGTGGTAAATTTGCATAATTTATTGTATATAGTGTTTTACTTTACTGACATCTCTAGCACATTACTCATATACACTGAAGAGCCAAAGAAACTGGTACACCTGCCTAATGTAATGTAGGGCCCCTAGAGCACACAGAAGCGCCGCAACATGACATGGCAGGGACTTGAATAATGTCTGAAGTAGTGATGGAAGGAATTGACACCATGAATCCTGTAAGGCTGTCTATATGTCCATAAGAGTATAAGGGGGTGGAAATATCTTCTGAAAAGTGTGTTGCAAGGCATCCCAGATATGCTCAATAATGTTCATGTCTTGGGTATTTGGTGGCCAGTGGAAGTGTTTAAACTCAGAGTGTTCCTGGAGCCACTCTGTAGTAATTCTGGACACGTGTGGTGTCGCATTGTCGTGCTGGAATTGCCAAGTCTGTTGGAATGCACAGTGGACATGAATGGATGCAGGATATCAGTCAGGATGCTTACATACCTGTCACTTGCCAGAGTTTTATCTAGACTTGTAGGGGTCCTGTATCACTCCAACTGCACATGCCCCACACCATTACAGAGCCTCCACCAGCTTCAACAGTCCCCTGCTGCCATGCAGGGTCCATGGATTCATAAGGTTGTCTCCATACCAGTACACGTCCATCCACTCGATACAATTTGAAATGAGATTCGTCGGACCAGGAAACATGATTCCAATCATCAACAGTCCAATGTCAGTGTCGATGGACCCAGGCAAGGTGTAAAGCTTTGTGTCCTGCAGTCATTAAGGATACACAAGTGGACCTTTGGCTCCGAAAGCCCATATTGATGATGTTTCATTGAATGGTTCACACACCGACTCTTGGTGATGGCCCAGCATTGAACCCTGCAGCAATTTGCAGAAGGGTTGCCCTTCTGTCTCATTGAATGATTCTCCCCAGTCATCATCGGTCCCATTCTTGCAGGATCTTTTTCTGGACGCAGCGATGTCAGAGATTTGATGTTTTACCTGGATTCCTGATATTCACGGTACACTCGTGAAATGGTCGTAAGAGAAATGGTCGTAAGAGAAAATCCCAACTTCATCGCTACCTCGGAGATGCTGTGTCCCATTGTTCACGAACCAACTATAATCCCATGTTCAGTCTCACTTAAATCTTGATAACCTGCCATTATAGGAGCAGTAACCAATCTAACACCTGCACCAGATACTTGTTGTCTTGTATAGGTGTTGCCAGGGGCAGCGCTGTATTCTGACCATTTACATATCTCTCTATTTGAGTACTTGTGCCTATACCAGTTTCTCATTTTATTTGTAATGGGGAAAAAAACCAACACTGTCTTTTGACATGGGGTATAGCATGAAAGGTGTTGTCAACAATGTTTGTATGGGCTTTCTCCAGCTACACATCACAAAAACAAAACCACAAATATCTGCGGAAACACCAGAGGAAACGTGCCTGACAATGCTTAGGAGGGCCGCACTTTAAAATAAAGTTAGTTACTTTGTGTGCTGGTTCTATGGTTCTCCCTTACAAAATGCAGGAAGAAATTAAAATTTCTCAAAAGGGAGAGTGAAATTTATATCTCAAAATTACATGAAATTACTATGAACTGAAAGAGTGAAGGTGTCTTATTCTTTTAACAAATCTGTTATTGTTGTGGAAACAGTTAAATAAGGGCTTGTAAATATTAATTAGACATTTTAAATGCAATTGTTTTCAGAGCTGCAAAATGCATGAGTAGAAATTAACTATTCAGAATCAGAATTTGTCATCTAATGTGTGAGAGAAGAGGTCTATCCCAATTCATATTGTTGTTATTCCATCTCTGAATTTCCATTGTTTAGTTTCATAAAAGTTTGTACTAAACTAATGAACTGTGTGTTTGCTACATTTCACCCTTTGCTAAACTGAAATGAATATGTTTTGACTGTGTGGAACAGATGTTCTGCTTTGCGTGGAGTCCTTGTGGAGCATACTGTGCAACAGCTTGCAAGGATGGCAAGCTAAGAGTGTATGAACCCAGAGTGGATGTCCAACCCATCCGAGAAGGAAGGGGTCCAGTAGGTTCCAGAGGAGCAAGAATTGTTTGGGCTCTGGATGGCCAGTTCCTTGTTGTTACAGGATTTGACAAGTTCGTAGAACTTCTGCTAATCTATTTAGGAAACAGTGTTCTCAATTAATTTGTTCTCTTTGAGCTTGGATACATTAGTTGAAATTAATGTAACTTACTGTACTTTCATTTCATCATCTTTTTGCAGGGTTTCTGAAAGACAGATACAGATTTTTAAGGCAGACAGTCTGAATTCGCCTCTGAATACAGTTGGTTTGGATGTTTCTCCAGCTATACTCATTCCATTTTATGATGAAGATAGTTCTACTCTTTTTGTTACGGGGAAGGTAGTGTATCGACTTTTTTAAAAATGTAATTTGAAGTGTGTTTACATTGTGATTAATATCTATGCAGATCTCATTAGTTCTGAGCATGCTGGTTATAAAAGTACCGCAGTATGAACAGTCAGCAATGAAACTATAAAGAAGACTGTTTTTCTCTCTGTTATTTCTTTTAGCTGAAATTAGTATTAAATCTACTTCACTCTGATACAGAAATGTACAGATTTCGCACGTGTGATGATACTGATGATACAGTAAACTGCCAGTCTAGGTTTTGTTAAACAGCAGCATGTGTCCCCTCTCATCATCAGAGAAATTCACTTTCCATTCTGCTTGTTGTTGCTCCTACTTCCTGCATTATGAGTAAGCACACAGACTTTTTCTTTGTATGATGTGCAAGAATGAACATAGCATACAATCTAAAGTTACTTCAGCTAGCCAGTGAAGGTAAATGAATGAACATACTCAAAGAAATTGAAATTTATTCTCTGAAATGTGCATTCCCAAATGACATTCTAAATGAGCAGAGCTACCCAACAAAATATTTGTAAGAAACTCCAATGATTTCCTTATAGAACCATACACCAAACACAGCCCATGGAAAATAAAATACAGTAACAACCATACATTTCTGTTTATGTATATAGTAGCTCTGAGCCACATAAGTCAATTGTTCTGCATTTATTCATTCTATATGTCACTCCAGTATGTCAAATTTATTAACTGTGCATGAAATATGTAACATTCAATATTTTACAAGAAATGCACTGTACTATTTTCTGATATACAGCACTATTACATTGTAGGTAATCATTCATAGCATTCAGTACATTGCATGCTAAGAAAGTTTTAATTTTTAGTCTTTTAGAAGTTTAAATTAAAAATATTTAATGAGTACATCCATCTGACTTCAGCAGTACAGGGCTATTTAAAAGGAAGGAACAGATTTCAAACATTAATCGCTTCCAAACTACAAAAGATAAAAACACAATTCCAGTGTTCCTGGAAGAAGAAAAGTCCAAATTTTTGTGCATCCAGTGTGAGCACCATGAGTTACATGACAAATATCAAAATGGTGGCTCATTTCCTGCCACACGTGAAGCAGCTGATCTCTCATTATCGAATTCACAGCTTCAGCAATGTGATGCTGTAGACTTTCACGAGTGTCATGCATAGGGGGGATAAAAACACAGTCTTTTACGTAACCTCACAGATAAGTCACAAGGTGTGGGGTCTGGAGACTAGGGAGACCACCAGCGATGAAGTTCATCTTCGCTCCTCCTCTTACAATCTAGCATCCTGGAATGATGTCATTCAGGTAGCACTGAACATGCTTACAGAAATGAGCCACCGTTTTGATATTTGTCATGCAACACTTGGTGGTCACATTGAATGCATAACGTCGGAGTGATGTTTGTATCTTTTGTAGTTTGGCAGCAGTAAATGTTTGAAATCTGTTCCTTTTGTAAACAAAGTGTAACTTTTACTGTAGACATAATTTTCTGATACAAACATGTCAGCTGACAATCTGCGTGGATATGCACTGTTTTCGTGCATCATACAGAGAAAAAGTGTTTGTGATACTCTTATAAAGGCAGAAAATATGAGCAACAACAAACAAAATATAAATTAAGTGCATTTAACGCTTAATATATGTATATGCTTAGTATATGTATATTTACGCTTAGTATAGGTAAACAACATTGTCACTTTGCTCAGGGCAACTGCAACATCCAAATTGCAAAGTGTTAATTGAAGATCTGACTATGTATTATGCCAATTGAAGATGGGTGAAAGCCCAAAACATGTATTAGTATAGATAAAAAAGGTAGGAAAAGACAAATTGCTACTTACTGTAAAGAAGACAAGTCAAGTTGCAGACAGGCTTTTGGCCACAGCCTTCATCAGTAAAAAGACACAGACACACTCAACATTCACACACAAACAAGCAATTACACCTCACGCATGCACGACAGCCAACTCCAGCATCTGAGGCTGGAATGCCAGCTTGTGCTTGGTGTGTGTGTGTGTGTGTGTGTGTGTGTGTGTGTGTGTGTGTGTGTGTGTGTGTTTCTGTCTGTCTCTGTTTACTGACAAAGGCTGTGTCCAAAAGCTATAAGCGAGTGTCTTTTAATTGTGCCTGTGTGCAACTTCAAGTGTCTTCTTTACAGTAGTAATCTGTCTTTTCCTACATTGTTGATATTTGTACATGGAGTTTCCATTGTTTGATTAGTATAGATAAAAATATGTAAAGTGGCAGGTTGCTGTATACCTTAAAGTAAAACAATCAATTACTGTAAAATAAAAACAAAACACTAATCAAAATAAAGGCACTATGTTCAAAACTACACGACTTTACACAACTGTAAAACCAAATTCCACTGCATGGTAACATTAAGTAGAATATTACTCAAACTCATGCATTGTAATATCATTGGCTCCTCCTTGGCACACTGTCCACATGTCGGGTGAGACATTGCTGCTCAGCCATCTCTCAGTCATTGACAGTGAGCCCCTTGAAATCATCGAAAGGTTGAGGAAAGTTCCTGTGAAACTGCAAATTTCAATTGGTCTCAAGTGTACTCTGCTGTGTTTTTGTCAGTAAATACATCAGACCATTTGATTCCTGTATCCCAGAGGGAGGTGTTCACAAGGTGGGTACAGTGTGCTTATGTATTATCACCTTGAGAGATGAATTTTAACCAAAATTTTGGCTACGGGCTGCACGATATGTTGGAGGTTTCTGTCTTAATGCTGCACAGCCCTCAAAACACCTATAGTGATGAGAGGTATGACCCACTTTCCTGCTGAATGTAAGAGACAGAATGCCTGAGACATGCACTGATACCTGGCTGCCTCAACAAACTTCTGTGATGATCATCAGGTGTCAGACAAACCCTGCACTTGGTGAAGAGAACCTAATGTTCAGGTTCAATTCCAGGTGTTCCCATGTCCATCTTCTTCATGCACCATGGTTCTGGGGCGACATTGCTGGTGGGGGTTGTATTGTTGGTTGCAATGTACGCCTAAGACCAAATTGCCTGCATGAATATAATTGTGTACTATATGGGTCATCACAGCCCTTTCAGTTGCCTCCAATGAAAGCCAGCACACAATTCTGTTGCATTGTACTCAATGTACCTAGGGAGCATAATTTGGAGGTAGCAGCCATGAGCTTTTGGTGTTTACCATGGGGGATCTGTATGAGGCAGAAATTCAATATTATCAGCTTCATGACAGTGGCAGAAACTTTGAATGTGATGTACGCCAGTTCAGACTGGAACTCCTTCATCAAGAATCCTTCTTGCTGTTAGGTTACGATGCACACATGATAAAAGTTTAAAATCACACTTGGCTGCATATTGACAGAGAGTTTGTAGTATATAGGGTGATTCAGCTGCCCCTAACAACCTGTTTTATGCAAGCTGCACTATGTCTGTATCAGGAACAGTATTCGGACAGCTGACGGCCACGTAATCAATGCAAGTTTCCTTTTGGAGCTTCGGACGACTGTTAGCAAATAGAAATGTATTGTAAAAGCTTGGGACGACTGTTAGCAAATGGAAATGTATTGTAAAAAATACAAGTGCGGATTGGCCCTGAGTTACAAAGTATTTTTGAACCAAGATATATGTTACTTCTGCCATACTTATCCTATTGTCACCAATCTTTCTGTGTGCAATTAGTGGTGTAGTTATACAGGTTTTGGATGTTTCTGTAAATTTATTCCATTTATAGTACTTAATCTTTTCTAAATGGTTCAGATATGTTGCCTTATAAAGTTTTTCACTATTGGAAACAATGAAGTTAACAAGAGATATCAAAATGGGAAGTATGGAAGTAACAACTTCCTGGTATATAACACAATGAAAAGATTAATATAGTGGGTGATTGTGCTGCCACTACCAATGTCTTTTGATGAAGCGCCACGTGACAGAACAATGTTGTTGGGCAGTTTGCTCTGGAGATGTGAAGCATATTTTCAGAATGTTGCAGAATAACAGGCAAAGTATACAAAGACATCTTAGACCTATTGTACAAATTTTGTTCATGACATTGCTTTAGCACATTAATATGGTGATCGATATATTGAGCTTTTTATTGGGTTATATACTGGAAAGTTGTTATTCCATGCTTCCCATTTTGATACCTTCTATTAATTTAGCTGTTTCCAATGGTGAAACACACTTTATAAGGCAATGTTCTTGAATTGTTTATGAAAGGTGAAGTACTGTAAATGGAAAAGCTTACAGAGACATCCAAGCACTGTATGACTATATCACTGATTACACAAGGAAAGATTTGAGACACTTGGATAAGTATGGTAGAAATAAGATATATCTGCTCCAGATAAACCATGTAACTCTTGGCCTGCCCTTACCTGTGTTTTTTACAGTACGATTCCATTTGCTAACAGTCACCCAAAGCTCTGAGAGGGAACTTAGAGACATAAATTATGTTTGGATACCATTCCCAATGCAGACAAAGTGGGAGTTGCATTAAACAGATCAATAGGGGCAGTGAATTGTCCTGTATAAGTCACATTCTTCCATTGCTGATTGGAAACTCAACTTGCTGTACTGATGTGCACTGAAAATGCGAGTTTACTTCTACCTCCATTACACAGGAGGCTGTATGTAGCAATTGACTGTTGTCAAAAAAACTTTCCAATCAAGCTAAAACAAACATGCAAATCATGAGAGCATTACAATTTTTTTTTAAAAGCAGCTTAGTTCAGTAAATACCACAATGAAAATGCTGTCTTAAATGCTATTAATATATTTCCTTTGCCCAGCAGTCTTCTTGCTTTCAGTAAATAATATTCTGGAAATTTCATAGAAGTCTGTAGCAACTTACGTGCAAAATAGTGTGTTTTCTTTCATAACTTCAAATAGTTTCCTGTCTTAAAAAAGTATTATCGATCAAAATTTTGTGCATTTCTTGAATACTTCACCCTTACTCCTGTTTTTCTTTTATTTTTTGAAATAGGGTGATTCTACAATATATGCATTTGAGGTAACAGAAGAGGCACCATACTTGTGTCCTCTTAGTCACCATCGCTGTAACTCGTTGCATCAGGGCCTCTCATTCCTACCTAAGAATGTATGTGATGTGAGCAGTGTTGAGTTTGCTCGAGCTATGAGGCTCACAAATAACACCATAGAGCCTCTGTCCTTCACTGTTCCAAGGCTGAAGGTATGTTGTTGCCTTATACATTATCATAACCATATGCTACTTAATTGAGAAATATATGTTGCTGGAATCATATGTTACTAAAGATCACTTGATGCCTAGCAAGTGAAAAAACAAATCTCTTTATCAACAGTGTTATTTTTCAAGACAAGATGTGCTAACACTAATGTTTATAATACAGAGTGGTATATAAAAAAAAATTAATTCAAAGATTGCTAATTTATGAATCTGGTGATCCTGTTTGAGGGTTACTATATTTTTTCAGCCTACGTAGGATTTTTATGATTGTACCTCGATTCGAACTTTATCCATCATTCTGTAGGTTTGTTGGCCCTGACTGAATCCTTTAACATATTCTCTACTTGACAGAAAAAACTTGCAGATGAAAACTTTTCATAACTACACTAAGTTCACGAAGAAGCAGTGACCAGAGTTCAGAGAGCAATGACCTGAATGTATTCGTTTGATCTCCTAAATTTCCCAATTAATTTTGTTGACTTTGAACTAAAAACTGTGTGATAAAGAAAAAGTAATTCATTGTGTGTTGTTGTGTGTTGTGGTCTTCAGTCCAGAGACTGGTTTGATGCATCCCTCCATGAATAATTCATTGTGGTAAATAAAATAGGATGGTAATGGAAGAGGAGCAATGGGGAGGGTAAAAAGTCGGGGGGGGGGGGGGGGATTTTAAGAAGACACATGATCTGAAATGTTGCAAATGATATACATGTCATGGTTAAGTTAGTTTGCAGGAGCTGATTATTACAGGACCAGAATATTAAACACTTTTTTTTTTTTTTTTTTTTTTTTTAATGATGGAGTACTGTGGGCTCGCTCCACCTCTGTCACTGGTTGGCCCAGCATTGCTGTGCTGCCAGGACTGTCCCACCTAAAGTCTATTCCAACACTTTCTCACAGCTTGAAATCCCTTAATAGTATTCTGCTGTCTGTGTAAGGATAGTCTGTTGGAATGGAGAAGGGGGAAGGAGGAGCTGGAGATAGTGCTAAAAGGCTATCTTAGACAATAACTGTTTCCCATCTGAGAAATCTTAAAAGTTGTCCTGGGAGGTAATAAACTCTTTAGAACAAAATTGGATAAACAGACTCTTCGAAACATTACTATGGTAAGGGTGGAAACAAAATCTAGTAGAAAGAGAGTCTTACCACAACGTATGTAGGTGTGTAACCTAGATGCCAGGCCGTGGAGGGAAAAAGGAGGTTTTGTGCAGAGATTTTGATAAAATGATCATAGTATGAGCACAAAATTTGCAAATGACTTAGATTTCAGCATTAAAGATGGTCTTCCTGAGATGAAGCTACAACAGCAGCACACACAAAAAGACTTCAGTGGATTTCTCTTGCCTGCAGAGTGTTGTAAGTGTGATATACTTATTGCTGGAACTGGGAGATATACTAACTATGACCTTCACTTAGATAGGGAAGGGGACAACATACTAGCTGAACATCTTGCATATAGTTTAGGAGGAGTAACCATCATGCAAAGAATAAGCCCTGTAATTAGGAGAAATCCTCAAATAAGCCAAAATTGTTGTGGTTACTGGAATCAAAGGGACACATTTTTTAGTTGTCCTCGATTACATGCTTCAAAGAAATCTGAGTAGAACAGGTCCACTAAATATATAATTGTTTTCAGAAAAGTAGAACTGCATAATTGAGCTGCTTGTATGATTAGATGATTTGTATGATTTTGAAGAGGTAGTATGTTGTACACTTGTCTCAATGCTATCTAACCACAAGGATTGAGAAGTTAAACATAAGATTATGTGGGTTGTAGTCATCTCAATGTAACTAATTGTGCAAGACAGATTTATCACATGTGTAAAATTGGAACATAATGTAAAAAGCAGTTTGTACAGTGTACAGATTTATTTATATATTTATTTAACCTGATCAGATTAGAGACTTTAGGCTTTGTCATGCATTGAACGAGGGTTTCACAGCTAGAGTATTTTTTACATCATAGTGTTAATAGAATTAAAAATGATGAAGGACAAGGATGTTGTAAGTAGAACTGTAGAGGATCCAAATTCCAGGCTACATCTACTACATGAAGGAAGTATGAAAAATTTGTATCAGCAAAGGTTAAATATATGATTGCATGCAGAGGAGGAGGAGGACTAGAGTGTGAATGAACTTCATGGTTTCCTGAAACAGTCAATTAAGGAAGCAGTGGAGACAGCTTTAGGAAGGGAAAGGGAGAAGAGAGTAAGAACTAAGTGGATGACCACAGAGTTATTGGATGTGGCAGAGGAAAAGAAAAAGCTGTATCACATATGGTTAAGCTCTGGGAGTGAAGAGGATTGGAATATGTACAAGTATATAAAAAGAGGGCTAAAAATGTACAAGAAACTGTAAGGAAGAGGCATCGGAAAGAATGTGGGAGGGGGGGATAGAGCATTCACTTGGATACAGGAGATTGGTGGAGGCATGGAAGATGATAAAGATGATGAAAATGAATAGAAATCCTGCATCCACAATACAACCTATGTCTACTGGACAGTGGAAAAAGCACTTTGAAGAACTCCTGGTAGAAAAAAAAGATAATACCAAGTAATTGACATCTATAATAAAGGCAATGTGTTAGTAATACAGAACCTGTAGTAAAGAAAGAAGTAAAACAAATGATGCAAAAGGTAAAAAATGAAAAGGCATGTGGACTGGGACGAGTTGTGATAGGACTGTGGAAATATGAACCCACTCAGATGGTGAGACCTAAATGTAAGTTGTTCAGACACATTGTCGGAGGAGAGGAAATACCAAAAGAATGACGAATGTCATATATATCTGCTATAAAAAGAAAGAAAGAAGAAAACAGGAAACACACAAGCAGTAATTGTGGGGGGGGGGGGGAGGAGGAGGAGGAGGAGGAGTGTAGAGTTCTGGCATCTGTTGGCCAATTTTTAGCACTATACTCAAAAACAGGTTGGAGAATAAAATCAAGGGAAAGATGTGAAGATATGAGAGGATGAGGCAACTTTAACGATCTTGCATAGATCATGTTTTTAGCCTTAATGAAAAGGCGTATTGTAAGTTTGAGGAAGTACACTTAATATTTGTGGTTACAGAAAGTGTATGACTCTGTACCCAAGAACACTCAGTGGGTAGCAATGGATTATATAGGTATAAAAGCACAGCAAATACCCCTTACTTGGAGAATACACTAGCATCATACACAGTAGAAGTATGAACTAAGTTGAGTGAGCCATTCCAAACATAGACAGGGATGTAGTATACTGCTGACCCTGTTGAAACTGTGTATTTGTAATTGTGCAGAGGTATGGGAATTCCT
This sequence comes from Schistocerca cancellata, assembly GCF_023864275.1. Lineage (NCBI taxonomy): Eukaryota > Metazoa > Arthropoda > Insecta > Orthoptera > Acrididae > Schistocerca > Schistocerca cancellata. Next base: position 440,038,484 of record NC_064628.1, on the reverse strand, counting down.
TTTGAAATATGCTCACTATTTTTTATTTACTTAAATTGGGCATATTTTGTGACAGTACCTTTTCTGTGAAATGTTTACAAGGCGATATTTGTCTTGGCTTCAGTTGTCTAGTGGAAGTACGATTCCACAATGCAGTTTTGTCGGCTGCAGAAATGACCTTGTTCAATGCGTTTGCCTCATTTTTGGTGCTTCAAATACCATTTCTTCGAATGTGGTTTCTTCTTAAAGTTTATTTATTTATTTATTTTTTTTTTGTTCACTTCCAAATTATTATGACGGCGACCTGCACACTGTTCTACCGTCAACACACACCACGAGTTCACTGCCGACTGAGTACAGTCAAAGACGACTCCAGTGTCAAAGACATTTTACACAACACACAAGCTTCCACTTGTAATCAGTCTCTTTGATATTCTTCCTCACATTTACTAATAGTAATCAATATGCTTTCACTCTCAACAATATAAGTAAATTAACATATAATAAGGCAAATTATAATAAAAAATTCTGACAAAAAATATAAGAAAACATTTACAATTTGGTATCGACAAATCTGGTAGAAAGTAACACATCTCCCAGATCCATTACAACTGCTCCCCAGGGCTTTTGTTGTTATGAACATATACAACAAAATCCCGACCACACTCAGTAATGGATCTGTATTACACAATTAGTACATTAATGATGCAGTCTGATAACCTCTTCCAAATCTGGACTCTAAATCTGGACTCTTTGAATCTGTGGACTTGTTACTGGCTGTTGTTGCAATGATCCTTCCCCATCAATCTCATACACAAAAAATTCAAGTAAAGAAATTATTTAACATGACAAATATACACGGTATAAAACATACATGAGAAATATTCTAACATACGGCATACAGATTGAAAATAATAGTAAGGTAAAACTCATTTGCTAGAATAAGATTTAAAGGATAATAAATTGCTCATATATCATGAGGCTTTATCTAAAATTGGTTTTGAAATTTATACCTTTGCATGCATGTCCTCACATGCATGCCTTCACCCACAGGGAAGACTTAGCTTCCAAAAATTAGAAAAAATTCATAATGCTCAGTATGGAGACTTTTTTTTTGTAAAAAAGTAAAAATAAATCTTTCTCTCATTCTTTGTTACAACAGTGTTTTTTTCATCAGTTTCAATTAACATGTGACTTCAAATTATTAATTTATACATGCAAATATACATACTTGGTTGTACAGGTAGTTTTGTTCTAACAAGCATATTCCAGTAGAGGACTTTTGTTTTAGATGAAAATAGGTTATTTAAATTTTGAAATTATGATTTCTGTTTATACAGTTTTACTCCACCATCTTTTTTCGAAACTACTAGAGGATTATTATATGCACTGATACTCCTTTCTATTATATTACATCCTTCCATCTTTTTCAGCTCTTTGTCAACAGCAAGTCTTTTTGATATTGCAATACTGTATGGTTTTATGAAAAATGGTTCATGAGGTTTTACCTAAAGCTCACACTGATAACCCTTTACCCTACCAGGTATGTCACTGAAAACATCACTGTATTCCCATAGCAGATTTTCTAACGGTTGTTTTTGCTCCCCAGATAAATTTTGTGTTTCTGAAATTTTCAAATTTACTAAATTCCCAAATTCAACTTCATCATTATCAAATCTATGAATTTCAATATTCTCCAATCTATTTTCTTTTAGTAAATTGATACTGTCAAAATTTCCATTACTCTGATCACCAAGCGTGTTCACAAAATTTGTCTGAATGTATTCCCTTTCACTAGTTTCTATCAAAAGTTTTCTTCCAACCCAATCAAATGCTGTATTTACTTTTACTATCCAATTCATACCCAAAAGAAAATCCTCATTAAATTCCTGAATTACAAAACATCCATGTGTGAACAACTTGCCTTCAATTAAAAATGTCACTAAAGCCTGGCTTTTTACCAATTTACTGCTCTTCCCAGTAGCACCTTTTATCTTTACCCCAACAACTGGCATTTCAACATAATCTTTCCCCGCTTTCAATTTCTTGCTTAGCCTTTCAGATATTCCCGAGATCTCACTTCCTGTATCAATTAAACATTTACCAATCCATGACCCAATTTGAACTTTTGTATAAGGACTGCAAAATTGATCACTTTTCTCAGAACCTGTATCCTCATGTAATAAATCACTTTCAATTTCCCCAAACCTATACTTATCAGAATCATATGGTATACCATTATATGTATTATTTGTCACAGTTATAAAATTTGCACAAGATACAAAATTGTCAGTAGTACTCTCTGTTATCTCAAATAGCCAAGAATTTTCATCCAAATCACATTGTGTACTATTGAAGTACTTATCCTTCAGCTTTTAAAAAATAAAATATCTCATCTTTTTCCACCACTCAGGACATACAGTTTCACATACATTAATAAGCATCTTTCTAAAGTTCTTGTCAAAAGAAATAGTTTCACTGTTCAGCCATATATTCATAAGAACTGTGTGTGTGTCATTAGTATCTGTAAAAGTTTCACTTAGGCTAGAAGTTATACATGTGTCATCATTATTTGTGTAGTCAGATTCTTTACCAACAATATCAAAATTCACACTTTCACATACACCCAGCTTGTGAGCCTTATTCATCCTGGTAACATCCCTGGGAATTTCTATAATATTCTCACTATTTAATCCATTTTCAACCATGTGTATACCCAGCTCCCTATTTAAACTAATGAAACACCTTTCCTCAAAATCATCATCAATACCATTACCACCATTATCAACTTTATCATCAACATCATTATCATTATACATATTCAGGTCATACACATTCAAATTATCCCCTAAAATATTATTTCCCCTTTCTAAAGTTACCAGATCCCTTTCATCAGTATTTTCATTCTCACAGCATGCATTCTCTCTTTCATTCACACACGTCTCTGAACTACTACAAATTACATCATCTGACAAAGTGCTGTTCTTTTCTGGCCAAGCGTAAAACTCTGTCAAATTAAATGAATCACAATTACTTTTATCTACTGTATGTTCTTGTTTACTGAAAATTTTATCTTCATCAATGTCATCATTATTTTCCTCTTGAAATTTTTTCAATAAGTAACAACTAATAACCTCATGTGAAAGCTTAGGTTTGGAACTGTCATGTTTGGGTTTATGATAGTCACATCCATTGGTCCTTTATCATGCTCACCTTCTGCCTCAACCTTGTGGACCTTCAATGGAGCGTCTACTCATTTTTTAATTCCTGAATTACAACCGGTTCCTGTTTGAACTGCTGATTGTGGTTCTGCCAATGTCTGATCAACATTTCTGTTCCCATTCCTATGCCAAACATTACCTGGTTGTTGGTAGTTTCTGTTGTACTGATCTCTAGCAAAATTTCTGTGATTTTGATCCCTAAAGTGTTCTCTATTTTGTTGATTATTTCCGTGAAAATGTTGTTCTTGTTTTGGATGAAAATTATGGTCCTTCTTTTGAAACTTGTTATATCCCCCTGAATATTGACTGACACCATGATTATTGTTTTGTTCCCTTTTTTGAAAGTTATCGTTTCCCCAATTTTGACCATTACCTTTCTGAGTAAACCCACTTTGTGTTCTTGTTGTTACCCTATCCAACTTTTCATTATAATTGAGAAACTGCTCTACATTACTATCAGGACAATGAACTAAACTCAACTGCGTTGCTGATGACAATCTTCTCTTTAAGGTATCAATTTTGATCAAGTCAACCAAAGGGTTTGTTAAATGAATAAGTTTTTGAAGTTCACTTTTGCAAAATTGTTTCATGCTCCCATCTGATTCTCTATAGTTTCTCCCATTCAAAAATTCACTTTTGATTCTAGTTTGTTTAAGATCATCCCAAAAATTTTCCAGAAATTTTGATTCAAATTCTGAAAAGGTCATCCCCACAGTTACAATCTGGTTTGCCCAAGTCAAAGCTTCCCCTTCCAAGAATTTTTTCACAAATTTAATTTTCATATCATCTGGTGAGTGAGGTAAAAAACAATCCTTACAATACTGTATAAAATCAACGGGATGTAAGGGCCCATCTACCGAAAAGTGCTTCACCGGAATATTAGATACAAGATTGCATGTGTTGACATTGTGATTTTTGCTTTGAAATTCAATGTCAAAACTTTCAATTTTTTCGCTAAGTTCTTTGACAGATTTTTTGTTTTCTAAAACATTGCACTCTACTTTTTTTTTTTCTAGAGTAACCAAACGATTGTCAGTTTCTTGTTGTACATTTTTTACTAAAACTTTTGTATTCTCATCCAAATTTTTAATTTCCCCTTTTATCTCATTAAAATCAATTAAATTTCTTTCCCTATCTACCAGTAACTCATTTTTTACAGTATTAATTTCATCGCTCAATTTAGCATCAATTTCATGTACTTTTGCTTCCACAGATTCAATTTTTTCCTCAACACTGCCAACTCTGTTCGAAAGATCACCCACTTGGGTGTTGACTGCTTGGACTTGCAACAAAATGTTATCAATTTTTTCATCCCAGTAAGTTTTATTGTCGTCAACTGATTGTTTAATTTCTTTCGTGAAATTTACAAGAAAACTTTTTAAATCAATGAAGGAAGGACTGTGGCCACGTGCTGACCTGCAGTGGTCACTGTTGAGTAGGAGGAGGAGGAACCTTGGATGGCCATGAATAACACAGATGTTGGGAATAATGCTGAAGGGAGGTCTGAAAGAGGAGGACTGTAATGATCGTGCATGCTTGCAATTGGGAATACAGGGCAACTGCTGAAGAGTGGAGAAGCCCTTAAAAGTAGAAGTAAATAAGTAAAAACAATTTGAATATACACTGACAGAAAAAATTCTAGTGCCGAAAAGGAGCTGTGCGCCACAAACAAAAGTTGATAAGCGTGTTTCTACATCGGAAAGATGATGTCTATTAAAATTTCACGCTAGTCGCATAAGAGTGGCACTAGTAGTGCCACTATGAGGATGCAAATTAGGTTTAGTTTAAATATGCACTGTAACAGTCATGAGGTCTAGTTACCTTTTAGAGTGGATATGGTGTGTTGATGTTAGTGAAGAAAGGCTTTGTCAACAGCTTACTGAGTTTGAATGAGGTTATGTAATAGGGCTATGAGAAGCTGGATATCCTTCTGCAGTATTGCAGAGATACTTACCAGGAATCGAGCCACTGTACATGACTGCTGGCAGAGGTCATGAGAATGTACGGTCACAAGAAGACTGACCTCTAGACGACCACATGACATTGCTGAGGGGAAAGACTGTAATGTTCAGCATATGGCTCTGGTACATTGTACTGCACCTGCAGCAACAATTCGAGCAGCAGTTGGCACCACAATGACACAACGAACTGTTACAAATTGGTTACTTCAAGGACAGCTCTGAGCCAGATGTCCCATAGTGTGTATTCCACCAACCCCAAAACACTGCCATTTGTGGCTTCAGTGGTGTCAAGTAAGAGCTCATTGGAGCACAGAGTGGAGGTCTGTTGTGGTGAAAGCTTGTTCTGCCTCGGGGCCGGTGATGGCTGTTTGTTAGTTAGCTGGAGGCTGGTCAAGGGCCTGCAACCAACCTGCCTGTGTGCTAGACACACTGGACCTACCCCTGGAGCTATGGTCTGGGATGTGATTTTGTATGACAGCAGGAGCAGTCTCCTGACTATCCCATGCACGGTGACTGAAAATTTGTTCATCAATCTGGTGACTTCACCTGTTGTGGTGCCATTCATGAACAGCATTCCAGGGCATGTTTTCCAACTGTATAATGTTCACCTGCATGCTGCTGTTGCAACCCAACATCTTCTACTGTTTGTTGACGTGTTGGCTCTGTCTGCTCGATCACCAGATCCGTCTCCATTCGAGCATATGTAGACATCATTGGACAACAACTCCAGCATCCTCCACAAACAGCATCAGGCATCCCTGAATTGACCAATGAAGTGCAACAGGCGTAGAACTCCAGCCCAAAAACTGATGACTGCCACCTGTACACACAATGCATGTTTGTTTGCATGTTTGCATTAAACATTCTGGCAGTTACACTGGTTATTAACATACCAGCATTTCATATTTGTGACAGCTTATCTCACGCTCGCATTAAGCTGTGATCTTGCAATGTAAATCACTTAACTATATTACCTAGACAGAGGTATTCCCAGAATGTCATTACTGTACATTTACTATTTTTTGGTATTGTCATTTTTTCCATCAATATAAAAATAGTGTGAATAAATAGTGCTGGCTAAGAATTAATTAAGTTAGTGCCGGAAATACTGTTTCTTCTTCTTCTGCTACTACTACTGCCACCACCAATAATAATAATAATAATAATAATAATAATAATGACGACAACAATGCTAGTGGCAGATATGGAAAGTATCGACAGACGTACAAAAGTGACCTTTTCTGATCTAGCAAGTTCTGAGGTAGGGAAATTTAGATAGAATGCTCCAGCTAAGAACACTGGGAAATGAAGATGATTTGGTTAGAAAGAGGGTTTCATGGGGGAATGAGTTTATACAGGAACAAAAGTGAGACAGTATTGCTGCTTTAGTAGATACATTATTAACTGTCTTTTAAGGCTGGAGATGTTATTCCAGAATAAGGTTCCTGACACTGAAAAGGATTTTGAGTCAGTGACTGAGTGGGACAAAGGATTTTGCTCTGTTTTGAAGACTTTCTCTGCTGTGTTGTTCAGACATGGTTCAGGAGAGATTTGAGGATCAGTGTAAATTGGTAAGGCAGTGGAGGAGACAGAACAGGTTGAAATTTCTGCATTCATCTGTGCATAGCATAGATATATGTGCAGATGATGGTGAAACGTGATCAAAGAGTGGAATGCCACAGATGCGAGGGTTGGACAAAAATATGGAAACATGTTGAGAAATGCATGCCACAGCATAAATGCAGATGGTAGTCAGACCTGTAGGTTGCGCTGTTGAATTTGGCCATGAATGGTGGCACCTATCCTTGGTACATTGCAGGTATCAGTTGTAGTCACAACAGTGTTTTGTGTGGTTGTGAGTACATTATGTCAGAGGTAAGTGAATTTAAATGTGGACAAATGGTTGGTGCTCATACGATGGGTGATTCCCTAACCAAGGTATCTGATGATGTGTTTGGTTTTCAAGAGGCACTGTACTAAAATTTATACCATGTACAGGAACAGCAGAAAAACATCATCTGCTAAGTCACAATGTAGACAAAAGTGTGTGTTGGGTGATCATGATGGACAGTCATTGAAGAGGATTGTTATAAAAAATGGATGGCAGTGGCAAAAGTCACTGCAAAACTGAATGTCACACTCGCAAACCCTGACAGCACCAAAAGAAGACACAAAGGGACCTCTACAAGCAGGGGATTGCAGGGTAAGCTAAAATTCCAAAATCAGTCATCAGAGATGCAAATGCCTGTAACAGGAAACTGAGGCACTGAAGTCATAAAACCTGTAACATGGACCAATGGAAGAATGTCATTTGGCTGAATGAGTCTTGTTTCACACTGTTACCTACTTCTGCCTGAGTTTATGTCCCAAGAGTGAAATGTGTTGGGGGTTTGGTGATGATTTGGGCAGCCATAATGTGGTATTCCATGGATCCCATGGTTACTCTGCAAGGTTGCATTACTGCCAAGCATTATGAGCCCATTTTGGTTGATTAGGTCCATCCCATGGTACAATATTTTTTCCCCAATGGTGATGCTGTGCTCCAAGGTAGCAGGACCCCTGTGCACACAGCTTGCATCATCCAGGACTGGTTTTATGAGCACGAGGATGAAGTTTCACATCTCCCCTTGACACCACAGTCACAAGATCTCAATATCATTGAGCCTTTGTGCTCTACTTTGGAGAGAATGGTGAGTGATAGCTATCATCCTCCATTGTCATTTCCTGAACTTGACAGTATTTTGCAAGAAGAATGGTATAAGATTCCCTTGAAATGCATACAGGATCTGTATTTGTCTATTCCAAGATAATTGGAAGCTGTTTTGAAAGCCAACGTTTTTTCTGCACTGTATTAGGCATGAAGTTGTGTTGTGTTTTTGATGTTTCCACATTTTTGCCTATCCCCTGTATATCGAACACAGACATTCATAACCAGCTCGGGGCATCCTTAAACTCTCCTGAGACAGACTTTTCAGGACTGAAAGTATAAGTATTTTTACAAGTTTCTTTTCCTAGCCAAAATGGGAAGAGCTATTTATAGTTTTGTAGGGCTTGAGGAGATGCCAGTGTCTTCTTGCATGTTGTAACTATATGCTCTGATGAGATTATATTTTCATCTGTTATTACTACAAAACTTTTTGCTGAGGGAGATAAATTGATAGTTGTCTCATTTATGATTAAAGATGGTAGGGATTTCTGATATCTCGGGTAACAAGCCTTGAAAGACCAACTGGGACTGATTGAGCTTTGGGTGCTATATAGTGTGTCTATTTTGACAGGGCACACAGGTCTGTATTAAAATTCTCCATAGCTGTTGTAATGTTTATTGATTTTGCACTTAGATACAACTGAAGGTCATGAGCATACATGTGATATTTATAGTAGGATGAAACTGATGATATGTCTTTGACATACAACGGAAATGCTGCAGAAGTTAATACTGAACACTGGGTGACACCTGGTGTCAGCTGTCTCCACTGTGACTTTATATTCAGATGTGACATATTGCTGGCGAGGCGTTAGGAACAAGGAAAACCATTGCAGTGCATTTGGTGAGAAATTTAGGCTGCTAAGATTGACAAGTAAAATGTTGAAGTCAACAGTGTCAAAGAGTTTGCTGAAATCTAAGAAGCACACAATAGTCACCTCTCATCTGTCTATGGCAATCTTCAGGAGAACAGTTACCTGTATTAAGGCTGATGATGTGCTGCCCTGTTTATGGAAACATGATTGGTATTCATCTAGTAGGAAAATTGGAAATTTGTGGTAAGGACTGTGGGACCAAACTGCTGAGGTCATTGGTCCCTAAGCTTATGTACTACTTAACCTAACTTAAGAGGGAGAACTCGAACCTCCGATGGGGGAAGCCGCGGAAGCGTGACAAGATGCCTCAAACCGCACGGCTACCCCACGCATCTCATCTAGGAGGTTTTTTGTAATTAAGTAGTCAGTTAGATGGCTGTGAATTATATTTTCTAAGGCCTTGGACATTGACAAAAGAATGCAAATAAGTCAATTCAGAGGGTGTTCTCAGGGAAAACGCTTGTGGTTAAGGAGTAGTTGAAGATCCTCACTAGAAATATTAGAGCTGTTTATGAGAAATCTTTATTCATTGATAAGCAGCCCATCAGATAAGAAGAAACATTTAATAATTTGTGGATGTTTCAATGTAAATTCCTGGTATTCAGATTGAAAAAATGAGTTGTATGTAATTGGCTGCTATAATGTGATTTCAATTACAAATTTTCCAAGTTGAGTACAGCAAGGTGGTAGAACCCTGATCATCATAACACTTTCGTCAGGCCAAGCAATATCACATTTATCTCATTGTTAATGCACTATTCATGATGGTTAAAATGAACAATGCAGCTTTTTACAGCTCGGAGAAATATTCAGGTCAAAAGTGAGGATTCTTATTGATTCTAGGATACAGTCTTTTAAGAATAAGATACAATAAATAAAAAACCTGAGCAATATATGCACATGGATAATGGAACATGTTAAAATATCTTGTCCTCAGGGAAGGAAAATATGCATGTATTTGCTAGTACAAATAAAGCTCCTTTATTAGATGTGTTCTACAAATATTACTGCAAAATTTTAAGAAACTTAATAAGATGCTCAGAAACATACAAACATAGCAAAAGAAACTTTTATTACATTTGTGAAACTTAGTATTTCTTTTTATTTACAAGTAACAGAATATTTGGAGCCAGATTGCAAGATGTAGGCACTCATCAATGTTAAGTGGAGAAACTGTGATCTTCCCATGTTTTGTATTCTTTCTAAGATTGAAATAAGTCTCTAGCAGTAGAGAATTTGAAACAGGTATATGTTATAGATATGATCTTAGTTGCATTTCTGCATAACTTGGGAAATTCTTCCACAATTGTGTCAAAAGACCACTGTAATGAGTTGATAGTGCTTTAATATATGTCCTCTAGTTCAGTTGAGTTTTCTAAACCAGAGGTACAGTATTTGTTACAACTAGAGTGACAAACAATTTCTTTCTATGCTATTCAGTTTTCTAAATTGTCTCAAAGCTCTGGCAGTGTTACACAATGTTTTGTTGGTAAATCCTTAAAAAATTGTCCTTGTGTAATTGTAGCATTGGAAAACATTCAAAAATGTTATGTTAAATTTAGCAAGCTGTTTTTAATAAACAAAGTTTATCGTCAGATGCATTAATCTTATCACACCTATTAATGATCAATATATACTTTCTTAAACCAATTGAGGTGCCACAGTACTTAGCACAATGAACTTGCATTCAGGAGGGTGGCAGCTCAAATTCACATCCAGCCATCCAGATATAGGTGTTCTCTGGTTTCCCTAAATTGCTTAATGCAAATGCTGAAATGGTTCCTCTGAATTTCTTTCCCCAACTTTCTGTAATCTGTTCTTGCACTCTTTCTCTCCAATGATCTCATTGTCAATAGGACATAAAAGTCTAATCTTTCTTTCTTCCTTCCTTTCTTATTTCTTTATTTCTTTCTTAAGTGCCTTGTTAAATTTGCAAAAAAGGTTAAGCCTAAATTATTCTGTGCAGTCTGTGTCTTTGCTTTCATATCCATAGAGACGGCATTTATTCTCAAGCACAAAGAACTCAGCATTTATTAAACCAAGAAACCATGCTTTGGTAGGCTATGTCAGCATATGCTGCTTCCATGTCTTGCAAAAACACATTAAACTAGTGGTAAACAACACCATAGCACCATACACAATTCCCTTAGTCAGGACATAACAAAGTTGCCCAGTGGTCAGCCTACCATGCAGTATAGAAGGTGTTTACTTTAGTTGGTAAATTTTTCACTAGCAATATGAGCAGTATAAAGACAAATACATTCATTTTTACTCAATTTAAGCCACTTTGCATTTCAGTCATCTATAAATGGGCAGCATGGGCTCATATGCAAACAAATCGTATGCAGGGTGTCCCCCCCCCCCCCCCCCAAAAAAAAAGCACTTAGTGTATTGTGCGGCGAGGCACTCATTGATTTTCAAGAAAGAACTTGTATACAGAAACACTGGAGAGCATAAAAGTCTGAGGTGGGTGTGCATACCACATTACATCAATAAACCCAACATGAGTAGCACTGTCTACATTACAATCGGGCGTTGAACTGCATACCTCCTATTTTAATGCAGAGCATACATTGGCTGTACTAAGCTTCCTGCACATGCGCCAGTACATGCAGTTGTACTTCAATCACTCTGTGTGGACTCGAGCAATAAGCTGTTCTGCTGATTTTGCAGATGTGCCATACACCATACTCTTCATGTTACCCCACATAAAATAGTTGAGAGATGTCAGATCTGGCAACTGTGCTGACCATGGAACTGGTCCACCTCTACCAATCCATCGATTGGGATATGCGAAATTGAAGCAATTCCGCACATTGAAATTGAAGTGTGCTGGAACTCCATCATGTTGCAGTCATAAGTCCATCTGAACATTTAGTGGCACTACATCCAATAAGGTAGGCAAAACATCTCTAATAAATGTGTGGTAGATCGATCCTGTTGGTCTGTTTGACAGTAGATAAGGCCCAGTGATAAGGTCCTCAATTATCCCAGTCCAGATGTTAATACTGATCCCTGATCCAGTGTTGGTGATTTTGAATCACCTGCGCATGCAGATTTTCGTCTACGCAAGTATGCATATTGTGTAAGTTTAGTATGCCATCTCTAGTAAACATGCATACATCTGTGAATAGCACTAAGCTCAGGAACCATGGCTGAAGTATGCATTGTTGTAAATACCACTGCACAAACTGCACCTGTTGTGAGTAGTCTGTCTCCCGTAATGCCTGGACTATCTGAAGATGGTACGGATGGAGCCGGCGTTCATGAACAACACGCCTCACAGCACTTTTACCTGTCTGCAGCACCTGTGTCATCTGCCGAGTGCTGGTGGCTGGGTCCTCTTTGAACATTGTCAGCATGTCCATCTCCAGCTGTAGTGTTTTAGCCAAGCATGTATGACCTCCATCACATTTCACACCTACCAGAGGACAGGCAGTAAACTGGGGATAGTATTCACAAGAACCAAGCTCAAAATGCTATTACTTCACTGTACAATGGGCATACATCAGGCAGAAAATACCTTTGTGCAACTTTCCAGTTTCTCTGAAGCGTCTTTCGATCGTGAACTTGGAATGATGTGGCGTACATCTGTTTGGAAAATGTACCACATACAATCTTGCAGCAGCTCTCCCATTGCAGTTGCTTTGCCATTTGCAAGCACCATGTTTGTCATTTCCGCAGCTGTGTATTGGTGCATGTCGCACTGCAGTGGCAGATCACACATGGTCCTCAGTAGGATGCACACAAGGGCTGTGTGGAGAAATGTAGTGCATGCACAGGAACGTTGTTAAGCTCAGGTCATCCATCTGCAGCACACAGATGGCTTAAGGGTTGCATACCTTCCGTATTTGGACACCAAAATAAATCAGGACAAACCATCACAACTGTTCGTTCTCAGACTTCAAGGATTTACAACGTCAAAGCTGTTTGTTTCTGTGTACGGGTTCCTTCTTGAAAACTGATCAGTTTGGCTTCCCACACAACATACTATATGTTGTCAGGGTGTTTTTTTCGGGGGGGGGGGGGGGGGGGGGGGGCGGGGGCTGACCCTTATACATAGGCCTTAAACTGACTGTCTCTGCATGATTTTGATATAAATCACTCAAACAAAATATGGAACATAAAATCAACTAACTAAACACATGATAACATATAATTATATGATGCTGGCATTAAATGTTGGATAGTTTCCATAAAATTGGCATGTGGAGATACTCATTGCGATGTTTTGAGGGCTTGTTGAGCCTGTATCATTATATTGTGTGGTCAGTATGATAATACAATATGCCATAAGGTAAATTGCTTCTTGGAGAAAAAGACCAGTGGTAGTGGTTTTTTAAATGTTTATCCAAACGATTGTGGAATGGTTCAGAGCCTTTGTGCAATTATATCAATATGTCCAGCTTTCCTTAATGAATTTTGTCTTGTCTGTTGTCATCTAAATCTCAAAGGACCTGTACAGAAACCTCTCTTCCCATATTCTGTGCTTTGTTTCTTCAATTAATAATTGATTTTGAGAAACTACACAACAGAAAACACAACTGCCACAATTTTGGATGTGTTAAAATACAGTACAATCTGTATTACAGACTGATCTTGAGTCACTTTGTCATTTCACACACTCATTGGTGTATGCCATCCTCATAAGAATAGTACTTTTTCCATTGAAAAATAAATATCTAACAGTTGGATTGCTGTCATTGCCCATGATGAATGTTGCTATTTAAATAACAACTGGTAACTTATTTTCTCATCGAGAAAATTTATATGAGAATGTGACAACCTATCTCTCACAATTTGAAGGTCTGGTGACTGCACTATATGTAGAGCTCCCTTTCTCAAAATGTACCCCATACAAATTGTACAATTTAAACTTCTGCCATTTTAATGGAATCGAAAATGTTGTATTGTCAAAAATTTCCTACCTCCTATTAACATAGTATACCAACATGAAATAATAAACAGGTAGAAAAATCAAAGTTCTTAGGTGTGCAAATTTATGAAATCTTACAGTGGAAAAACTTGAAACATTTATGTTTACCTACTTTTGTCGTAAGAATAATGGTCAATTTTGGAGCTAGGGAAGTCAGTAAGTTAATATATTTTGCTTTTTCATTGGCTGATGTCTTGCTGAATAAGATCCTGGAAAAAACCTCACTTAGGCAGAAAATATTCATTGCACAAAAGAAAGTAATTGAAAATATGAGATGGCTTTACACACATACATCTTGCAGGCTTCTCTATAATCAGCTAAAATCTTAACCACAGTCCCACAGGACATTCATCCACTTATAAAATTTGTTATCAACAATCATTCTGAGTTTGAGAGTTACATTTGTTCACAAAGTTAATTTCAAGAAGGAAAAGCAATTTGTGTTACCCTTTAATTAAACCAACTAGCCACAGGAAGCGGTGAAAGATGTGACTATAAAAGTCTTTAAAAATCTGCCCAGCCAAATAAAATTTTTGACAGATAAAAGAAGTGTTTTCAAATGTAGATTAAAGGTGTTTCTCATTAACAAGTCCATCTGACCATACAGGAGTTCTTGACTAGAATGACTCAGTAATTTTTGTAGACAGAATTTGTAAATCATCATAACATTAATCATGGATGTGATCAGTGGAACAAGTATTTGAGATGACCAAATTTTTTGGCATAACATTTCTGTTCTCCTTTGCCCTTTCAATTTTTTACTGCTGCATGATACAGTCCCCCCCCCCCCCCCCCCCCCCCCCCCCTGTGTTTAGGCCTTTTCTGTCTTTGTCTCTATCGTGTGATCTGTAAAACTGCATATAAAAATCTCGAGTCTTTAATCAATTTTCAGAGTGAATTATTTCAAGATGACCTCTTTCCTCCAACAAAAGTAACATGGAAACCAACCATGACCAGCACTGAATGGTTGGGAGGATTCAACAAAACTCCATCTCGGTTAAGTCTCAAGCCACAAGGCATGGAAAGCTGTGAGTATCATTCAAATTTTCTATATTTTATTGCATAAACAGTGTAAATGCGGTGCCTCTTTATACAGTTGCCTTGTGCCATTTTAATATATGTTGACATATTGCTTCATGATGATACACATGGAAGTAAGCATGTGTCTGAGTGACTATAGGTATTATGATGATTTTTCCTTTATGTTACTGAACTTGGAAAATATGAATACCTGAGTATTGTGTCAATTTGACAGAATATCACGGCAGTTCATTCTGGATACAATATCACACTGCATTCCAATAACAAATTGTATGGCATCTGTGCTAGAGCATCTGTGCCACGTGGATCTTTCTTATTAATAAATGCTCTTCAGTTTGTGGAGCCCTAAGCAGGCAAAAATTATTGTGAAACTGTTGTAATTACCCTGCACAACTACATTTATTTCCAACAAAATGACTGGTTTCAGTCATCATCGGTCATCTTCAGATCATAAAATACAGGCCATGGTTCAATCTCACCACTGCAAAAAAACTATGTTGTTAATAAATGTGGTTCGGCATTGGAGGAATTGAACCACAGCCTGCATTTTATGATCAGAGGATGGCTAATTCCGGCCAAAGCTGGTTTGTTAGAAATGAGTGAGATTATGCTAGATAATTAAATTATTTTTTAAACAATTAATCGCTGTGGTGCACTACTTGACAGAAATGTTGTTTCCTGGCCATTGTTTTACCTATCTAGTATTGACATAAAATGCTGATTATAAAGAAATTTAATGATAATTCAATCAGTACCTTAAGCTGTCAACAGGCATTGATATACATTAACGGGGACAGTTGAAAATGTGTGCCCCGACTGGGATCGAACCTGGGATCACCTGCTTACATGGCAGATGCTCTATCCATCTGAGCCACCGAGGGCACAGAGGATAGTGCAACTGCAGGGATTTATCCCTTGGACGCTCCCTGTGAGACCCACATTCCCAACTTAATGTCTACATACTACATTCGTAGTACCCCTGCCCACTACACTCATTACTCGTGGCAGACAATCTTACTGAGTCCCGTAAGAGTTCGGGCAATGTGTGTGCATCCGCTCAGAAGGAGGTGGTCAGTGGCTGGTTAGCCTTAACTATATGGATATGGAATCTGATCTTCTGGATCTCCATGTAAAGAAATGTGGTTTCCAGGCATGAAGGCTGGGAGCTAAAATTAATTAATCACTTCAAACACAATGTAAATTAAGTAAAAATAGAGTGTTTATGGGAAACTTGCTTTTTTCCCCCCATTGAGTTTGTAGAATATCTTTCTGTGTCTCTGAAACCAATTTAAAAATAAAATAAAATTGCCTTTGTAGTGCAAAGTGAGAAATTACTTTGGATGGGGTCTCATGTTTAGTATTAAAATATAAGTAGTGACCGTGTCCAAACTGAAACAAGCACTAATTACTCTGGTAGTGGAAAGTCCATTGTGGAATGTAAATCTACATCATTACTAAGCAATTCACACTTAAGTGCCTGGGGTAGGGTTGTTTGTACCAAGTGCCTGGGGTAGGGTTGTTCGTACCATCTTCAGACTATTTCTTTACCGTGCCACCCTGTAATGGTGTGGGGAAAAATGAACACTTAAATATTTTTGTACGAGCTGTGATTTATCTTGTTTTATTATGATCATTATATCTCCCTATCTAAGTTGGTGACAATAAAATATTTTCACATTCCTCAGAGAAAGTTGGTGGTTGAAATTTCATGAAAAATCTGACAACAACGAAAAGTACCTTCATTTTAATAACTGCCACACCAACTGTCTTATCATATCTGTGACACACTCTCTCTTGTTTCATGATGATAAAAAACAAACTGTGCTTCTTTGGACGTTTTCAATATCTGCCATCAATCCCATCCGGTAAGGATCCCATTAACACACAGCAGTACTCTAGTAGAGGACCTACAAGCATAGTGTAGGCAGTCTCTTTAGTAGACATGCTGCACCTTATAAGGGATCCACCAATAAAATGTAACATTTGGTTTGTCTTCCGCACAACATGATTCATGTGATCATTCCAGTTTAAGTTGTTTGTAATTGTAATTCCTAGGTATTTAGTTGAACTGACACCCTTTAAATTTGTGTGATTTATCGTGTAACCAGAATTTAATGGATTTCTGTATGTGCTCGTGTATAGCCTCACTCTTTTCATGATTCAGAGAAAATTACCACTTTTCACACCACACACATATTTTTTTAATCATTTTGCAATTGGTTTTGATCTTCAGATGGCTTTACTAGATGGTAAATGACAGTATCATCTGCATACAATCTTAAGAGGGCTGCTCAGATTGTCTCCTAAATCATTTGTGTAGATTAGGAACAGCAGAGGGCCTGTAACACTACCTTGGGGAATTCTGGGCATCACTTCTGTTTTATGCAATGATTTTCCATCAATTACTATTTATAGTGGCCTTTCTGACAGTTAGTCACAAATCCAGTCACACTGCTAAAGCAATACTCATAGAAACACAATTTGATTAGAAGTATCTTGTGGGGAGCAGTGTCAGAAGCCCTCTAGAAATATGAAATCAATTTGAGAGCCCTGTCGATAGCACTCATTACTTCTCATGAATAGAGAGCTAGTGTAAACAGTTGTGGAGAGGATAGATTACTCCTCACTGTAAAGATGACACTTAGGGCTGTCATTTTTACGGTGAGAACTGTTGATATCCCAATGTGGACTTTCCACTGTTTAGAGAGCTAGTGTGTTTCACAAGAACAATATTGTCTGGATATGTGGTGAGATGTGTCAATAGACTGGTTTCTTCAGGGTATTCATAGTGTTCGAACATGGTATATGTTCCACAGTCCTATTGCAAATTGACATCAGTGATACAGGTCTGTAATTCCTCCTATTTGGTTCCTTGAATACTGATGTAACCTTTGCTACTTCCCAGGCTTTTGGTATGGATCTTTCATCAAGTGAGTGGTTATATATGATTGCTAAGTATGGAGCTGTTGTATCAGCATACTCTGAAAGAACACCAATTTGACTACTATCTGGACTGGAAAACTTGCCAGTATTCATCATCTTCGGTGAAAGAATTTTAGGAAACCAGGTTTAATAATCCCACTTTAGTGACACTGTCATTGGTAATATTTTCTTGTAGAAGAAGGTATAATTAGATTAATGACAAACATTAACTTCACTTAACGAAGGTTTATTCAGCACTTGCACATACAAGAGCGTGGAGCGAACTGCCTCCGGCCAGAACATGCATGGTATATATACAGTTACAGAACATTACAGTACAATGATTCTTGACATTTCTGGATACTTCTAGAATGTACTCGAATCAAATATAGAAATTAAAATTTTACAGTTCAGGTAAGTTTTGAACTCATGACCCTCCATGCAACAGTCTAGTATCATAACCACTACACCATGGTGACTGTGCTACTCAGCCTCTTCTGCGACATTGCTCCCTCCTTAAAGAGAATAGTGTCTCACTGTTATGTCCTCCTAGTCTGGGAATGAGTCATTGGTCCTGCATACTCCGACTCCCGATGACTGATGTTCACCCTGGCGGTGATATTCTTAGAACTTTCTTTGCCGCTACACTCTTCGTCACTTTTCCGCTTGTTGCCTGTCACTGGAGCTTCGAATTTACCCTGGGTTGTAGGATCCTTAAAGGGCTTCATTCGAAGGATGTGGACCGTATCTGTGATCTTTCGTCATCTTGTGTTGGGGTCAAATCTTCAACTCCATAAGTAACATCAGACAACTGTCTTACTACCTTATAAGGTCCAAAGTAGCGCCTGAGGAGCTTCTCAGAGAGACCAACCTTCCAAACAGGAGTGAAGACCCAGATGAGGTCACCAGGCTGGTAGACAACAGAGCTGTGGCTTGCCTCATACCTTTGGCAATCGTTTTCTTGTGCCTGCATCGTGTGGAGTCAAGCTAACTGCCGAGCTTCCTCAGCTCTGGTTGACACCTGGTCAATGTAGTCATCATCCACGTCATCAGGATGTAACAGAAACCACAGTGTCCATCGTTGTTGTTGCCACACGCCCATGCACCAGGAAAAATGGTGTAAATCTTGTGGTGTCTTGTTTATCAGTGTTGTAGGCAAATGTCGCAAAAGGTAGCACCTCATCCTAGTTGCTCTGCTCAACACTGACAAACATTGATAGCATGTCGGCCAAGGTCTCATTAAGGTGTTCAGTAAGCCCACTAGTTTGTGGATGGTAGGCAGTCATCATGTGATGAGTAATGTTGCACCGATGGTTTATCTCTGTCACAAGATTCGATTGAAAAACTTTCCTTCAATCCGTAATTAACAACCTTGGGGCACCGTGTTTTAATACAATGTCTTCCATGATGAATTTGGCTACCTTGAATGCTTCGGCTGTTTTCACGGCTTTTGTAATGGCATAATGTGTCGGATAATCAGTGCAAACAATAATCCATCTATTGCCACTAGCAGACATTGGAAAGTGTCTGAGGAGGTCAATCCCAACGCGCTGGAAAGGCATTTCAGCTGGTGGCATTGGTATGAGTTGGCCAGATGGTTTCTGAGGAACTGCATTTCTCCTCTGGCACTCTCGACAGTGCGACACACAGTGGTGGATCCTCCTAAATAAACCTGGCCAGAAAAATCTCATGTGGATCCTATTATATGTCTTAATAAATCCTAAATATCTAGCCTCAGGCATGTCATGGAATTTCTGTACAACATCTAAGCGCATGTGTTTAGGAATCACTGGTAGCCACCTATTTCCAAACAGATCAAAGTTTTTCTTGCAAAGTAATCCATTAACTACTTTAAATTGTCCTTTCACATCCTCTGACCAATTTAAGACAAGCATAATTTGAGATATCTTGGCATTCTTCTTCTTCTCGGCAGAGAGATCCCGGAGTGCAGCGAGACAGTCACAATCTTCATGAAAGTCTTGATGGTCTTGCACAGGGTTTTGTGAGAGACAGTCGGCATCTTGGTGTTTTCTTCCACTTTTGTACACTATTGTAATGTCATACATTGTCCACCTGGCGAGTTGTTCTGTTGGACCCTTAAGACCTGTCAACCAACGAAGTGAATGATGGTCTGTAACAACTGTGAATGGCCTTCCTTAGAGATACTGTCAAAATTTGCACATGGTCCAGATCACAGCAAGACATTCTCTTTCTGTAGTTGAATTGGTTTCTCTCGGCTTTTGTAAGTGTCCTAGAAGCATAGGCTATAACCTTCTCTTTTCCATCCAAAATTTGCACCAGAACAGCATTGATCCCATACCCACTGGCATGTGTGTAGTTCTGTAGATGCACTCTATCATACAGACCAAGTACAGGGTCACTCGTCAAAGCTTTTCACAGCACATCGAAAGAATCTTGTTGAGCACCACCCCAGATAAATTCAGCACTGGCTTTTAACAACCCTTGGAGTGGCCTTGCTTTGATACAAAAGTCTTTGATAAAATGATGGTAATAAGAACATAATCCGAGGAAGCTTCTGACATCTCTAATACTTTCAGGAATAGGAAATTCTGTTATAGGTCTATCCTTTTCTGGGTCTGGCTGCACACCTTTGTTTGACACCAGGTGTCCAAGCATTTTGATTTCTTTTGCTCCAAAGAGACACTTTCTTGGATTAAGTTTCTGTCTTTTTACTTGTTCATCAAATATCTCTGAGAACACTACAATGTAATCTAAAT
The DNA here is from genome assembly GCF_023864275.1 of Schistocerca cancellata. Taxonomy (NCBI): domain Eukaryota; kingdom Metazoa; phylum Arthropoda; class Insecta; order Orthoptera; family Acrididae; genus Schistocerca; species Schistocerca cancellata. The sequence goes on along the minus strand of NC_064628.1, from coordinate 440,018,104 downwards.
AACAAACATACATTGTCCACTTCAGGTGACTTACAAGATTATCCATCATCCATTCAAAAGTTGCTGGTGCATTACACAAACCAAATGGCATTACCTTAAACTAATACAGGGCCTCTGGGGTGATGAATGCAGTTTTCTCACAATCAGCCTCATCTACTTCGATTTGCCAGTATCTCGAGTACATGTCAGTGGTTGAGAAAAACTTAGCCCCCTTCAGACAATCTAGTGTATTGTCAATTTGTGGAACGGGGTAAATGTCCTTTTTAGTTATCTTATTAAGCTTCCTGTAATCAACACAAAAGTGCCAACTGCCATCCGTCTTCCTGAAGAGAACCACTAGTGATGACCATGGGCTCTACGAAGGCTGAATGATGTCATTCTTCATGTTCTCCACTTTGTTGCGAATTATTCGACATTCCATTGCTGACACACAGTATGCTCTCTGGCTTATTGCTTGATGGTCTCCAGTGCTACTCCTGTGCTTCACCATCAATTTGTATAATTTGCTCTTCACCTGTGGATTGAAGCATTCAGAGAACTCTTGAAGAATGGCAAGTAGCTTCTTCTGTTGTTCCATAGTGAGATCTGGTGATAGTCGAGCTAGAAGATCTTGTGTAGTAGTGGTAGTGACAATTTTGCCCACAGACTTGGCAGGAGAGGTTTCTGTGACGCTCAGCTGTTTGGCAATTAACGGCTCAGCATTTGCTACCCGCTTGTGTCTTCGAAGGATCTGCAGTTCTCGGTGACAGTTAACTATCCACAATTCACCGAATCCATTCTTAAATGAGATGACAGAGGCTGGGATGACCAAGTTATTCTTCAGTGGTATGCTTCTCTTACATTCCACTGCAAGATCCATCGGTTGATGCATGGCATGACATGTTACAGTTACCTTTCTAGTGCTGACTGCAGGAATGATCACTTCATCCAGCACACATAGTCTCCACATGCTCAGATACACATCTTCCCGTCCACAGTATCTCATCTCGTCTAGCATAATCTTCGAGCAACCACAATTTATAATTGCCTGAGGAGCTTTCAAAAAGTCCGATCCAAGAATGACGTCATGACGACACTCTTGTAAGACGATAAATTCTAAGGGCTGTGTATGGCCACTTATATCCACACGAATGACACATCTTACTGTAAGTTTTACATATTTCCCATTAGCCACCTTCAGCAGAGATGTTTTGTTGTTGATGAATATGGTTTCCTGCAACTGGCGATGGTACTTCTCTGAAATGACTGAATATGAAGCTCCAGAGCCCACAATAGCTTGAGCTAGTTGACCATCCATGAGGATATCGACGTAGTTTCCTATCATTTTTGTAGTAATCGATGGTGGAGGATTTTTCTCTTGCGGCCTCACCTCCAAGGAAGGCCGCACCCTTTAGTTTTCCAGGTTGCGATGGCTATGTGATTGGCTGGAGCTTCTAAATGGCAATGGAGACCTTGATCGGAATCTTGGGGAGCATCCTCTCCAGCACCTATCTTGTGGCGATGATGCTCTATGTCATCCTACACCCACATCTTCTTGTTCCTCTTCATAATCCTGGAGTTGGTGTCGGCTAAGATCGGTCTGCTGTCTTATGCCATGGGTGTCATCAAATAACTGCCACCTTTCTCGACAATAGCACACAACATGTGCCTGTCGGCCACAGTGGAAACATACTGGATGGTTATCCTGGGTTCTCCAAGCATCAGTCTTCCTTGGTGCCCAAACAGGTTCCACATGCGGCATTGTAGGAATGTAACTTTGCCTGGGTCTCGACTTTTTCACCGATTTAAAGGGAAATGAAGGACAAGAGATTGGGTTCAATGTTTGTTACACTTCCTCCTGTATGACCTCTTGAAGTATCTTGATTTTTTGCTCGCCGTGCAATCCAAGTGCCTTCTGAACTTCCTCTCTCGCTATCTGATGAAGGTGAAATCAGGTCCTTCCTCCATTAAGTGCATTGATACGACGTTTGGAAGCCGTTCAAACTTCTTGCATGTAATTCTTTTTTGATGCTTTGTCTTGATATACTGGCACAATTTTATGAAGTCATCTGCTGTCAAAACCTCCTTCAGGAGTACGGCTTGATACATGTCCTCAGCAACACCCTTCCTGAGTTGTGCAACTGTATCTTCCTTCTTCATTCTAGGATCCACTATTTTACACAGCTCCAAGACATCTTGAATGTAGGATGCTGTAGTTTCTCCTGGACGCTGTGCCCTTCACTTTAATTTATCTTCAGCCTTGCACTTCTGTCATTGTGTGTTGCCGAATACTTGCTCAGTTCCACCTGGAATACTTCCCAGTTTGTGAACTTCTCCTCGATGTTCTCATACCATTGCTCGGCAGTGCCCTCCTGCAGTACGCCAGGCAGTGATGTTAACTGCTGCACTATGATGTCCTCCTGAGTAGTTCCTGCCCAGAGATCTGAATGGGAGACTATTTCACCTCTGGAATATTTTACCCAAGAGGACGTTGTCATCATTTAACCATACAGTAAAGCTGCATGCTCTCGGGAAAAATTATGGCTGTGATATCCCTTTGCTTTCAGCTGTTCGCAGTACCAGCACAGCAAGGTTGTTTTGGTTAATGTTACAAGACCAGATTAGCCAATAATCCAGACTGTTGCCCCTGCAACCACTGAAAAGGCTGCTGCCCCTTTTCAGGAACCACACATTTGTCTGGCCTCTCAACAGATACCCCTCCATTGTGCTTGCACCTACGGTACAGCTATCTGTATTGCTGAGGCACGCAAGCCTCCCCAGCAGCGGCAAGGACCATGTTTCATGGGGGGAATATGAGTTTAAGAATTGCCATTTCTAAATCTTTGTCAACACAGAAATTGTTCCCCCAGAGCACTTTTTCTGTGGTGGTTATGAAATTACGTTTTGTTGAGTAGATGGCACCACCACCACCACTACCACCACCACTACCACCAGCACCACCACCACTACCACCACCACCACTACCACCTTTATTGTGTGTTCTGTAGTAGAAGGTAGCTAGGTTGTAGCCTTCTAATTTGCAGCATTGAATGTTGTCCACTGTTTTCTGGTGTTCTGTAACGATTACTACATGTGGAGATAGTCCTGTGATAAATGATTCAAAAGCATCTATTTTGTTTCCTAAACCATGTACATTACATTACAATGCAAATATCATAAATTATTCTCATGTGGACTGAAGTCTGTTTGAGGCACATATGAAACACACAAATTTTCATTTGGTGTTACCTTCTCTCTCTTACCCTCTCCCACATACCCACTGTATGGCATGGAGGAGCACTCCTCTGATGACTGTAACATACAGGACCAGAGAAATGGAATCAGATTCTCCTCTGGAGTTTTGACTACCTCTCCTTGTGCCCTGAAATGAGTAATATCCTCTCTGCCCATCTGTTGCTTTATTCTGCCACCCACTGAACCTACGCAATATCCTTTCCATCCCTATTCTGCCCATACTCCCAACATCTTGCCATGTGGTTACCCTTCAACAGACATAGATGCTAGACCTGTGCCATACATCCTCCCAATATCATCTACTCCAATCCTGTCATAGGCATCTCCTAGCCTATCAGAAGCAGGGCTACATGTGAAAGCAACCATGTGATCTACAGACTAAGCTGCAACCACTGTGCTGCTTTCTACAGAGGCATGGCATCTAATAGGCTATCTATCCACATGAATGGCCAATTCCAGACTGTGATCAAGAGGCAGCTGCTCAACATGGTGCCCAACATGATGTGCTTCACTTCAATTACTGCTTGACTACCCGTACCATCCGGATTCTTCCTACTAACAATATCTTTCTGAACTGTGCAGGTGGGAACTCTCCCAACAATGTATCCTTCCCTTCATTTCTATAACCCTCTGACCTTAACCTTTACTATTCCTGACCTCCACCTATCTATCACCTTGCCTGCTCCCACTCCTGTGCTACACAGACTTCTATACCACCAAGGCACATACTTATCTTTTCCCCTTCTCTATTTCTGTCCTCTCCCTCCCCCCATTCCTCTCCCCAGCACAGCCTTCTGATTCTGCTTCCTGTCCCCGCCACAGCCCAGCAAACTTTCAAAGGCAACACAGCATCATCCTATACTCCTACCCTGCTATCCCTCCCCCTCCCTGCCCCATGCCTCCTCCTTATCTCTACCACCACCCCAAAGATTGCTGCTCACTTCAGACACAGTCTGCAGTTGGACCCCAGTGCCCAGAGACAGTGGCCATGGCTTGTGTGAATGTCTTTGTGTTTTCTATTTTGTAAGAAGGAATTTTTTGTCTGAAAGCTTAAAAGCTTAGCAGTCTTTTTTGTTGTGTCTGTATCTCAAGGTCTCCTCTGCATGCTGAGTAAAAATCTGTCATTTTCATTTTGTTATTAATGGAATGTGCAATATATACATACAACCTGTCACGTGAGTTACATGATAAAATCTGTTACATAGTTTGTTAGAGGTCGGAAAACATAAGTCTGGGTGAACAAAATCGATAACATAATGGGGACACATCAGTCATGTAATTAGATGTGATCATAAACAGTGAGAATTGCCAGATCTTTCATATATTTTTGATGTTAATAAGTAATACATATGCATTCACACTCATTGACTGTCAATAAGATTTATTATGCTTCTTCTTTTTAATAAAAAGAATTATATGTTCGCTCTGTTTCTGCCTGATGCACCCATCTAATGATTTTATTGTCTTTCTCAAATCCCTAGTAGGATTTTTGAGGGCTTCATCAGTTTTCTACCAATCATATTTATTTTCCTTCAGCATTTGTGTTGTCTCTCTCTTGGATTTCAGTAGCACATCTGGTATGCATATTCTTTTAGTAGTTTTCTGTACTCCTAGTGCTGAGGAGAAGAGGATGCAAACTTCCTTTGGTTGTTCACTAAACACAGATAAGCAGTTGTACATGAGCAAACACAAGCAACTGTGAAATACACATGAATAAATTCATGCATCTGCACGAAGAATTACCATTTGCTATTGCATGTTCACATTTGTTTGCTTCATTGTATAGGGGGCTTGTGAAGAACTGAGAATCGTGAAAAAAGTGGAGGCCATGGTACTTGAAGACCAGCGTATTACAATCAAGGTATCAGTTTAAAAACTGAAAAGCAGTCGGGGATCCATTTGTTCAAAATCTTGAGCATGACAAAGGTTACAATCTATTGGTTTCGTGAATAGTCTTACTCATTCTAAAAGCCCTCCAGACTGAGGCAGCAGTGGAAATGTTGCAATCCTGTCAAGACAGTTCAGATGAGTTTTTTGGCCACCTAATCACAATGAACAAGTTTTGGGGTGTATCACTAATGTCCCAAGACAATGTAGCAAAGCAAGAAGTGAAAACATGTGGATTTACCACCACTAAAGGAAAAAAGAGAACCCAACCATTATTGGGCTTTTTTTAATAATTAAAACATCATACATGGATTGTGGTGCACTTTGGAATTAATTGCAAGAGGTGACTATTGGGAGGGCATAAGTGGAGTTGATTCTGTATCAGGAGGGAACCTCACAGTTTGCTCCTTGTCAGTTTTCCACGGAAGGATGATAGTGACCTGTGGTTGCCGGTAGGTGCAGTGAAAGAAGATTCAGAATTACTTCATTATTTCCATAAAAATATAGGTAGTATCTCTACTCACAGTTGACATCATCTGTAATGCCTACTGTGGAGGAATTGTATTGTAAGTGGCCTTCAGCCTGTTCAAGGCAGCTGACACCCCACACTTCATTCTACCTGGCTGCTGCTCTGGCAGTTCGCCACTTCTGGTGGCTCCAGCACTGGCTGTACCATGACACCGCGGCAGTGAGTGACGGTGGTGTGTGTATTGAACTTACACAGACTGACTTGGTAGGTGCAATGCCCACTCACCGCCCTCCTTAGTCATCCATTGTACTGCAGTGACGGTTGCCATGAGCTGTGAAGTTTGATGATATTGGCCTGCCATCCAGGTAGGTCCTATTCAGTCTGCCAGAATGTCAGGAACGTTGGTGTCCTGATCCTGGTGGGAAAGAAAGACTTTGTACTTGGTGGCAACCAGTCAAGGAATATTTTAGGGAATTGGTTTAAAACAATTTATTTAAAAGGCCCAGTGAAATCTTTACAAGTTTTCTCCCAGAGAAACTTACGCTGTGCCCATATGACATAAGTTGCCTGTCTTTCAGAATCGAGGCAGTTTTGTCCAATTAAAGCTGCTGACAAGAGATGCCCTGAGACTGCTGAAGCTGCTACCGAATTCATGCCATTGGTTTCAGCCAATAGCATGTGTGGGATACAGGTCACGTGTGTGGACATGGAGTGTTCTGCAGTGTGAAACACCATTGTCTCTCTCTCTCTCTCTCTCTCTCTCTCTCTCTCTCTCTCTCTCTCTCTCTCTCTTGTAACCCAGACCTCGAGCTGAACAGACATCTTTTTGGAAGGCAGAGCCTCTGGCTGGCCACCAATGTAAGTTAACATGAACCACTTCCCCTTCTGTTGCCCATTTCAATTAATTGTGCAACCTCCTAGACTGGCCTAAACCTGGTAACTTCCGCCCCTGTGGGTGTCTGTTGTACACTGTACATTGAAATATATCCTCTTTATTGTACCTAATTTCCTGTTTTGTCATTTAACGGCAGCCCTGGATGCCCACTCTCAAGTCCTGACCACTTGACCTCCTGCACATTGTCCTCACGAGGCATATATAACAACCTTCTCCCCCCCCCCCCCCCCCTTCCCTGTGCCTGTATACATTAACATTGGTGCCTTTCCCCTCCTTGCTCCTTTCCCGTCGCCCTCTCCTCTCCCTCTCTTGGTGTCCTTGCTTATGTTGGCCCCCGCTATCCTCCTGGTTCTGTTGGTTTTACAATCCGGCTTTGTTGCGTAATCATCTCCTCCCTTTGGCATTCCTTGGTCCCCCTCTGGTGTTTGACCTCCATTACAAAATTTCTCCTCCGTAGTGTGAGCCATTTGGGAAAGAGCACCTTACCTAGTGTCTCCGACGTGCGCCCTCCTAGTACATTCCACCTTTTCTTTCATGTCGTTGTCTGATGCTAGGGTGCATAGCCAGCGCGGTAGCCAACCTGTGTGATGGGGTCACTATGTACCCTTTTGGTTGAGCCCCCTGAACACACAGGGATCACACTTCTGATGCCTGAGCTGTGACCTCATGCATGCCTTGGAGTGGTTGCTTGTCATCCTGGAGCATCGGAACTCCCGGCAATGGCCGCTGTGCCAGACGGCCCTTTCTGTGGCTGGGTGGCGCCCGTGAGGAGAACCCCTCATCGGAGTGGGTGGTATCAGGGCGGACACTGTGCAAATGAAACGCATACGGGTCCAGAACTCTGGCCGTTCTTCTGCGGCCATCTGTCTGCGTGGAACTGATTGTTCAAGTGCTTCTTCTCTTGCCCCTTCGGCCTTCCCTTCCATGGCTACCCCCTGGGAAGAGGGTCAGGCCCGTCAGCTAGAGGCGAAACCTTTCCCCCGTTATCTAGTTTGCACCAGGACTGATGGAGATACTTTCACCAATACCAAACCTTTATTCTTTGTGGAACACATTGAAGACAAGTTTGGCGAAGTGGACTCCCTGAGCAAGATGCTGTCGGGTTCGTTGTTGATCAAAACTGCTTCAGCTGCCCAATCTGCGGCCCTTCGTGCCTGTACCCATCTTGGCACAATTCTTGTGTCCATTACCCCCCACCAATCTCTAAATATGGTACAAGGTGTGATTTTTCACAGGGACCTCATCCTTCAAACTGATGAGGAACTTCGGGACAATCTTGGACGGCGGGGTGTTCACTTTGTACGGCGTGTCCAGAAGGGTCCTAAAGACAATCGCATTGATACTGGTGCCTTTATCCTGGCCTTTGAAGGGGATACTCTCCCTGAGAAAGTTAAGATTATGGCTTATCGATGTGATGTGAAGTCGTACATCCCACGTCCTTTGAGGTGTTTTAAGTGCTTGCGTTTTGGACACATGTCTTCCTGCTGTTCACAGGCCCCTCTCTGTGGTGACTGTGGACATCTACTCCATGAGGGGAGTCCCTGTGTTCCCCCTCCTGTGTGTGTAAATTGTCATGGTAGTCATTCTCCACGTTCACCAGATTGCCCAGTATATAAGAAGGATAAGAAGATACAGGAGTATAAGTCCCTTGATCGTTTAACCTACACAGAGGCCCGTAAGAAAAATACACGTCTTCACCCTGTGTCCATGACATCTAGTTACGCCTTGGTTACATCTTCACCCCTTCCTCCCCCTTCCTTACCCCCATCCCGGACCCCTCACGTCCCCCCTCTCCTGTGGCTCCCACACCTTTTCCTCTGGGCGCTGCTCCCCCTCCCCACCCGGAGAAGTGTCCCACACCTTCGGCGTCTGCCAGTCAAGGGCGCCTCTCCCGGGATGCCCCTTCCCGGCACCTTTCAGGCCAAAGGTCTGCTGCTGCGCGACGACCGCGAGAGCCGCGGTCTGTCGCCCCCCAGGTCGCCCGGTCGCTTTCTGTTCCTGATCTTGCTGCAGCTGGCTCGTTTATGCCACACAGCCCTCCTCGATCTCAGCCTGAAAAGAAGAAGAAACATAAGTACTGGGACAAAGAGCCTCTGGTGTCACCAGAGGTCCCTTCCCCGACTTCACAACCGGATTCTGACCTGTTGTTCATGGATGTCACCCCCTGCTTGTCGGTGACGGGTGGGGACCCGGCGGTATGACTAGCTTTAGCGTGTTCAGCCCCCATTTAAATCATCGTTCTGTGGTTCTGCAATGGAATTGTAATGGATACTATCGTCACCTTCCGGAATTGAAATCCCTTCTTTCGTCTTACTCTGCAGCTTGTGTGGTTCTCCATGAATCTCATTTTACTGATTCTAACTCACCAACCCTCCGTGGGTTCCGTGTTCTCTGTCGAAATCGGACCCCTGCGGGCTTCTGGTGGTGTTTGTACATTGGTCCATACAGACATTGCTAGCACATGGATTCCTCTTCAAACTACATTGGAAGCGTTTGCTGTTCGGGTCCACCTAGACTCTGCGGTCACAGTTTGCAATCTTTATCTCCCTCCTGACAGGACTCTTACACCTGCTGCCTTAACTGCCCTTCTTCAGCAACTTCCTCCTCCCTTCCTCCTCCTTGGGGATTTTAATGCTCATCATCCCTTGTGGGGCAGTGCCTTTCCATCTAGACGAGGTCTTCTTATAGACCAGTTTATTGCAGACCACGACTTGTGCCTTCTTAATGATGGCTCCCCTACTCATTTCAGTGCTGGTCATGGTACCTTTTCTGCCATTGGTCTTTCTCTTTCTTCTCCCTCTCTCCTCCCTTCATTACACTGGTCGCCACACGATGACCTTTGTGATAGTGACCATTTCCCGTTGATTATCTCGCTCCCTTCCCGCTCCTCGATCGACAGGTTGCCTCGTTGGTCTTTCGAATGCGCCAATTGGCCTCTATACACTGCACAGGTCATGTTTTCTCCCTCTTTGTCAGGTTGTATTGATGACGTCCTACGTGACATGTCTGACGCGATTGTTCGCGCTGCTAACCTTGCTGTCCCGCACTCATCTGGACCATTTTGTCACCGGCAAGTCACATGGTGGAGTACGGCCATTGCCATTGCCATCCGTGATCGCCATCGAGCTTTGCAACACTTTAAGAGGCACCCATCCGTAGCCAGCCTTACTACCTTTAAACGCCTCCGCGCTTAAGCCCGTTATTTAATCAAACAGAGCAAGCGGATATGTTGGGAACGATTCGTTTCTTCCCTTGGTTCTACTGTCCCTCTGTCACGGGTATGGGCTACACTTTGCTCTCTCCAAGGTTGCCATCGGCAGTCCACCCTCCCAGGCCTTCACCTCCCAGATGGCCTTTGTACGGACCCATTAGTTCTTGCAGAACATCTTGCGACCCATTTTGCAGTGGCCTCAGCATCAGCCTCCTATCCAGCTGCTTTCCTTCACCTGAAACAGCGGGCTGAAGCTTCCACCTTATGTTTTACCCCTTGTGAGTCAGAATCTTACAACGAACCTTTTACTGAATGGGAATTTCTTTCTGCACTTTCTTCTTCTCATGATACGGCCCCCAGCCCAGATTCCATTCATAACCAACTGCTTCAACATCTCAGTGCTCCACAACGGCAACATCTTCTTCAAGTGTTTAACCGTATCTGGCTCCAGAGTGACTTCCCTTCTCAGTGGAGGGATAGCATCGTGGTTCCTGTCCTTAAGCCTGGTAAGAACCCCCTATCTGTTGACAGCTATCAGCCAATTAGTTTGACCATGTTGTTTGTAAGTTACTTGACCGGATGGTAGCCCGTCGGCTCAATTGGGTCCTCGAATCTCGGGATCTATTGTCCCCTTACCAGTGTGGCTTTCGAGAGGGACGGTCTCCAATCAGTCATTTACTTCGCTTGGAATCCACAGTTCAGCAGGCTTTTTCCCAGCACCGCCATTTGGTTGCAGTGTTTTTTGACCTTCGCAAGGCCTATGACACGGCCTGGCGCCATCACATCTTACTTACCCTTCATCAGTGGGGTCTTCGGGGCCCACTCCCAATTTTTATCCACCAGTTCCTGTTCCATCGGTCATTCAGAGTTCGAGTTGGTACTGTTTTTAGTTCTCCACGGACCCAGGAGACTAGCATCCCACAGGGTTCTGTCTTGAGTGTCCTCCTTTTTCTCATCGCTATCGATGGACTTGTGGCCTCTGTCGGTCCTTTGGTCGCCCCTGCCCTGTATGTGGATGATTTCTGCATTTGGGTTGGTACCTCTTTGATGGCATCTGCAGAGCGGCAGCTCCAGGGAGCTATACGACGTGCCTCTGCATGGACCCTCTCACATTGGTTCCAATTCTCTCCTCTAAAATCGCGAGTGGTCCACTTCTGTCGCCGTACTACGATCCACCCTGATCCAGAGCTCTATCTCGATGCCCACTGATTGCCTGTGGTCCCACAGTTTCGTTTCCTGGGTCTTCTTTTTGACAACAAGCTCACTTGGCTGCCCCATATCAGACATCTGAAGGTAGGATGTTTCTGTAAACTCAATGTCCTTCGTTTCCTTGCCCACTCCTCTTGGGGTGCGGACTGTTCGCTCCTTCTCCGTCTTTATCGTGCTCTAGTTCTGTCTTGCTTGGACTATGGTTGTCAAGTTTAAGGTTCAGCTGCTCCTTCCACATTGCATGTGCTGGATCCAGTCCACCATCGTGGTATCCGTTTGGCCACCGGTGCCTTCCCTACTAGCCCTGTTGATAGTCTCCTGGTTGAAGCTGGGATCCCGCCCCCCCCTTTCCGTTCGGCGGTCCCAGCTTCTGGTGTCTTATGCACTCACTATCCGTTCCTCTCCCACTCATCCTTCCTATTCTATACTGTTCCCAGACCATGGACGTCGCCCACACGACTCCCGCCCTCGGGCGGGTTTACCGGTTGGGTTCCGCCTTGCGTCTCTTTGCCGTGATTTTCAGCTTCCTTCTTTGTCCTGTCTTCCTCGCTCCCCCCCCCCCCCCCTCCCCCTTCGTTAGTTCCTCGGCCTCGAATTCGGATGGATCTCCGCCAAGGTCCAAAAGATTCCAACCCCCCGGTGGTGTTCCGTTCCTTTTTCCGCCAAATTTTATGGGAGTTTCGGGATGCTGTTGTTTTTTACACTGATGGCTCTAAATCTGCTGATCGTGTGGGGTATGCCTTCACGTCCTCTGTCGGAACGGAAAATCATTTGCTGCCACCTACATGTGGGGTGTTTACTGCGGAATTGATGGCAATTTCCCAGGCCCTTACCTTTATTAAACAGTCCCAACACAACTGCGTTTTGTTATGTAAGGACTCGATGAGTAGCCTTCTTGCTATTGACCAGTGTTTTTCGCGCCATCCCTTGGTCTCTGCCATCCATGACCATCTTGCCGATATTCACCGTGCTGCTTGTTCCATTGACTTCCTTTGGGTCCCTGGCCATGTGGGTATCCCGGGTAATGAGCTCGCTGATCGTTTGGCTGCGGGAGCAGTCACTTACCCCCCATTTTCTGTAACCCCTCCTGCAGAGGATTTATGGCTTCACATCAAATCCCACTTCGTGCAGTCATGGGCCAATTCTTGGGAGGTTACTCCCCTGTCTAATAAACTTCGTGCGATTAAGGTGACACCAGGCCCGTGGCATTCTTCCTTTCGCCTCTCCCGAAAGGACTCGACCACACTGTGTTGTCTCCGCATTGGCCATAGCAGGCTGACCCATGGTTTTCTTTTGCGTGATGAGCCACCCCCACTTCGTGGTTGTGGAGCCTTCCAGTCAGTAGCCCACATTTTGGTTGAATGCCCCCTTCTTTTGGCTCTGCATGCTAAGTACAGACTCCCCCACACTTTACCTTTGATGTTGGCTGACGATTCCCTGATGGTCTCTCTGGTTCTTGGTTTCCTCCGGGAAAGTGGTTTTTATTCTCTGTTTTAAGGTTTTTAATCTCTCTCTGGTATTGGGGCAGGGCGGTGAGTGTTTGGGTGTCTCCCACTGTAAGCAGTGTTCGGAGATTCCCGATTCACCTCCCTGACCGAAATCCTCTTTTCTTCCCCTTTTACTCTGTTTTTACCCTTTTTTTTAAGGCTTGGTTAGTCTCCTTTTCCCATACGTACTTTCTGCATTCTAGCGGTTGTACCTTTTAAGTCACAAGTGGTCTTGCCTATGCTGCTTCAGCATAGCGTTGGGTTCGTTCTCTTGCTGACTTCCCTCGTTTTGTTTTTACCATTGATAACATGACTGCCCCTTTACATTTTTAGCCTTTTCCCTTTTATTGTTCTGACTTTCCTGAGATGTCACATTAGCGGAATGGACCACATTTGAAACAAGGGACTGATGACCTTGCTGTTTGGTCCCTTAAACCTCAAACAACCAACCAACCAGAAATGCTGATGTGTTTTGCCTTGATCCTTTCTCAGTGGTGAAATGTTTTCATTGCAGCTGCCTTGTGTCTACATAGGCAAAATCTAGTGAGATAGCTTCACTATGGGACTTTGAAAATTTTACCTGTTTTACTACCCTATACAAGGTTGGCATGCAATAGAATGATGCCCATCATCTGGATCTGGACTCAGAGGATCGTTCCAGGGACAGGTAGAAAAGGTTGACATGATCGACCTTGCCCACTGAACTTCAGTGAAGCCACCACCTGCAGCCTTGTTGCCAGAACTCATCTTGGGCACCTTGTTCTGGGTCTATTTGAAGTGGTTGAACTAGAGACTTTGAAGGTTCAGTGATGAGCTCAGCTGTGATTTTTTAGACTTGCACCATAGTGTTGAGAATTCTGTGATTCTAAATGGCATAGGAGTTCACTACACAACAGAGGCTACCCAGGTAGTTAACTGTGAGTGAATTTGCAGACCATTGTTTTCCAGGCAAAGCGACTCTCCCGCACACCTACCTGTCTGTTCCCAGTAACTGTCACCTATCTAAAGATGTCTTGCTTCTCCGTGTTTTTAAGATATTCAAATTTGAAACTTGACTTCTGGAGTGATAGAAAACACAGAAGCAGAAAGTGGGTTGCAGAAGCTTGTTCAAGTATACCTATACTACTTAGAGTATCATAATTATGATGTAGAAAAATGGGCAGAAAGTAAATGTCTCTAAATTACTTGATCGACTTTTTTTGTAATTGTTTCTGGACAGATGAAATTGAATGAAACCTGTCATATATAGTCCAAAGTATTAACCAGTTGTATTGAAGCATTGAATGTTCAAATTATTTTTCAGTGTCAGAAACACAAGGTTGTCAAGACAAACAAAATACTTCATCTCAAGGAAAGGCAATATCTAGTCTTGTCCAGCAGCCATTCAACAGGTTGGCATGGAATGCTGAGATGTCGGATGCTACCAAAGAAACACAAGAGCAGGTAACAGTTGCTCTATTGTACACACCAGTTTGTGTGAATAGCTAGAAATAAAATATAATCAGCAATTATTTATATCTAACATAAACAAGAAAACAGCAGCTTTCCTGCTAATTTTATATTGTTAAATTTAACCTGAGTAAGCACAAATAGTTTATAGGAGTTTGGTAATATTTTAATTATGAATGCAGTTTCCAAAAGTGTGTTGTCTCTTTCAGTTAATATCTGTACTTGCTCTGCATCCATGAAAATTCTCCTTCCTGATGGGATCAAAGGAATAAAATAGTTATGGAAGGAGTAAAGTTAAGAATTCCCTGTATTGTTGAGACACTTGAGTGGGTGATACGAACATAAGCAAATCTGAAACTGTTGTTATGTTTTGGTATGATCTCCTCCTCAGAAGTAAACAGTGTGTTTGCATGTGCAACCCCCCCCCCCCCCCCCCCCCCCCCGCCAACCACTCCCCCTCCCCCCTCACACACACACACACACACACACACACACACACACACACACACACAGAGCCAGAAACATTGCACTGGCACTATGGCACTGCAGCTCATCAGGGCTCAATGAATGAATTACAGTATGAGCAAACAAATAATTTTTTCAGTAATTTCATGAAATGCTGTGTGCATTACATGGTTTCTTAGTTCAGTTACATATAGTGGAACAAAATATAAAGGTACACCTGCATTATGCTGCAGTGATTTTCTCGTGCCTGTGTTTTGAACACCTAATGTATTAGGTAATATATGAGAGTTTCAGGGAACAAAAATATGACAAAATTAGCATTTAGATATCCCAGGACATCTTAAATTTGTGTGTGCTTGATTGAAGAATGTAAATTTAAAAGACCATTTCATCTTAATGAGCCGGCCGCGGTGGTCTAGCGGTTCTAGGCACGCAGTCCGGAACCGCGCGACTGCTACGGTCGCAGGTTCGAATCCTGCCTCGGGCATGGATGTGTGTGATGTCCTTAGGTTAGTTAGGTTTAAGTAGTTCTAAGTTCTAGGGGACTGATGATCACAGATGTTAAGTCCCATAGTGCTCAGAGCCATTTGAACCATCTTAATGAGATGGAGTGTGGCTTATGGCGTGTTCAATTTTTATATATTCATACTTCAAACAGCTTCCTGGGTATCGTGGAGATTATAAGGATGAGTATACTTGTTCCCTTTAAATGGCATTCACAGGTTGTGTAGGAAACACAATAGTGTGTATGTGATCCAACCAATGCAATTTTATCAGTGTAACCTTTTGTTAATTCAGGAGAGTCCTGAATGGGAGAAAAATAGCGGAAGAAGTTAAGGTAACCAGTCTTTTTGACTATTGAGACAATGAGTTGTTGACAGGCACATAAATAAGATTGGAATTGTCACTTAAGTTTTGTAAAATGATTGTTTGAAACTTATGTGATGGTTGCAGTCTATTTATGAGCTTATGACATGAGACCTTTGATGTTAATGAGCTGAAACATCAGCAGTAAGCCATTTATAGCGTGGCCCTCTGCAGAGCCAGTCCCAAAAATGTAATACAAACAGTTACAGAATTAATACAAATAGTTAATGGGGTTAATGCTAATAATTCTGAAGAACTCCAGGATTGCAAGAGAACAGAAGATAGAACATTCGTTGATATTTTTTTTATTTTTTTTTTTGATTTTTTTAAATCCAAAAATATGATTGCCATCTACCAACAAAGGAAGTCGCATACCAAACTTTTCATTGTTTCATTTTTAATATATTTTATAAGTATCAAGCATTAGCAAGAGTAGAAGGGCTGCAGATAAGAGAGACTACGAGAAAAGTGTTGTGCTATACAGGATAAGAAATCCTATACTGAACTACACTTAAGACAGTTTCATGCCAGTGAACGAAAGAAATCGTCCTTCCATTTTCTGTTTGTGAGTGCAATAAGAAAGCATCCAAATTATTTAAACAGTTGATAAATTGTGTCATGGAAGGTGTGGTAATTTGTAGAGATTAAATAGATATGTAAAAGGATTTCTCATGGTAATGATCCAATGTCCTTGGGAACATATTCCTGACAAGATAAATCTGATAGTTTGTGCTCAATAGCATTGACAGTTTATTCATGAATTAAACACCAAACACAATGAATCATAATATCAAAGAGAGACACAACTAATATTGGAAAATTGTTACTCTATTTATTACAGTCACAGTTGCCCTTTAATCTAGGTGGTTATGAGTTTTGACCGCTATGGGCAGTCTTCAGTCTTTCCAGCTTATTTACATTCTAACAGAGCAACTTTGATGCCATGTATGCCCGTCTCAAAATTAAAATTTTAGACAGCCATATATGGTAGGAAAGTTGACACGTATTAATGTAACTAAGCTGAAAACATGTGAATATGGTCCATACATGTTGGAACTAGTAATTGCCTAGATTAAATTTCAACAAAGACCGTAATAAGTAATCAGTTGACTGATCGTTCCATTTAGTTGATGTGAATCAATTGTTCTTAATAAAAACTTAGGAAAAGCCTCAAATAAAATGCTGAAATTTCTTGAAAATAAATGAAATTAAGACATAAGTAATGAAGATAAGTCCGCCCCTCGTGGTCTCGCGGTAGCGTTCTCGCTTCCCGAGCACGGGGTCCCGGGTTCGATTCCCGGCGGGGTCAGGGATTTTTCCTGCCTCGAGATGACTGGGTGTTGTTGTGTCGTCTTCATCATTATCATTCATCCCCATTACGGTCGGAGGAAGGCAACGGCAAACCACCTCCATTAGGACCTTGCCTAGTAAGGCGGTGCGGGTCTCCCGCATCGTTCCCCTACGCTCTGAAAGAAGCATGGGACTTCATTTCCATTTCCAATGAAGATAAGTAGAATCGGGGACCAGCAGAACCTAAGCATTAAAGATCGAGGATAGATAGTGAAAGTTATGGTTGATGTCTGATATATTGAAAGAAAGACCACATCCCCATTGACAAACAGACGCTATAACTCTAACCTTGATGCCAACATCTTGCTGCACACATTTCAGGTTCATTCTTCGGCCTCCAATACCTCATAGTTTCATATTTAGCAATGTGTGTGCAGCAGGTGCTTTGTTCCAGCAATTACCAAATCTGCACTTGGATTAACTTCCATTGTGCATTAATACCTCCTTTTGCTCTCCCTCCTCTGCTTCACTCATTTTCTTCTTCTCACTCACAGCTACTTGTTTCTTACAACCCTTCTCTTGCTTTCCATGCAGATACTATTGTCTTTTGTTTTTCCTTTTCATTCTCCACTATTTACTTATCTATTCATCAATCACTGCATATCATAGCCTGATTGACATAACCCCCCCCCCCCTCTCACTCTTTCTCTCTTAACCCTATATTGTCACCTGCTGACTTCAACTTCCCAGATTTTGACTTCAGGTTCCCAGATTTTAAATATTGTCTTTTTGCTTGCTTTGCAGTTGTGGTTTCTCTCTCTTTCAATTTTTATTTTTTCTGGGTTGCATGTGTGTTTCTAGCCTATGCCTTAAATATTTTCACCTTCTCCCAACACTTTCTTATTTTTGTATAATGAAAGAATAATTAATTATGTAAGTCAATATTTATGTTGTTTTGTGCTGTTGTCTATAGTCGTCAAGTATTTGGTAAGTACACATTTCTTCATGTAGTGAAAATTAACTAATATGTGTCACTATGTTGAAATTCCAATTATTTTATACTGGTTTTACACATTTTAAGATGTGTAGCTTGGGGCATGCATATACATTTTGATGATGGGCTTTAAGAATAACTCGTAATTTTTGAACCATATGGGAAGTCCCCCACCCATGAACCATGGGCCTTGCCGTTGGTGGGAGGGCTTGCGTACCTCAGCGATACAGATAGCCGTACCGTAGGTGCAACCACAACGGAGGGGTATCTGTTGAGAGGCCAGACAAACGTGTGGTTCCTGAAGAGGGGCAGCAGCCTTTTGAGTAGTTGCAGGGGCAACAGTCTGGACGATTGACTGATCTGGCCTTGCAGTACTAACCAAAATGGCCTTGCTGTTGTGGTACTGCGAACGGCTGAAAGCAAGGGGAAACTACAGCCGTAATTTTTCCCGAGGGGATGCAGCTTTACTGTATTGTTAAATGATGATGGCGTCCTCTTGGGTAAAATATTCCGGAGGTAAAATAGTCCCCCATTCGGATCTCCAGGCAGGGACTACTCAAGAGGACGTCGTTATCAGGAGAGAGAAAACTGGCATTCTACGGATCGGAGCGTGGAATGTCAGATCCCTTAATCGGGCAGGTAGGTTAGAAAATTTAAAAAGGGAAATGGATAGGTTAAAGTTAGGTATTATTGAAGTTCGATGGCAGGAGGAACAAGACTTTTGGTCAGGTGAATACAGGGTTATAAATACAAAATCAAATAGAGGTAATGCAGGAGTAGGTTTAATAATGAATAAAAAAATGGGAGTGCGGATAAGCTACTACAAACAGTATAGTGAACGTATTACAGTGGCCAAGATAGACACGAAGCCCATACCTGCTACAGTAGTACAAGTTTATATGCCAACTAGCTCTGCAGATGACGAAGAAATTGAAGAAATGTATGATGAGATAAAAGAAATTATTCAGGTAGTGAAGGGAGACGAAAATTTAATAGTCATGGGTGACTGGAATTTGACAGTAGGAAAAGGGAGAGAAGAAAACATAGTAGGTGAATATGGATTGGGGCTAAGAAATGAAAGAGGAAGCCGTCTGGTAGAATTTTGCACAGAGCATTACTTAATCATAGCTAACACTTGGTTCAAGAATCATAAAAGAAGGTTGTATACATGGAAGAATCCTGGAGATACTAAAAGGTATCAGATAGATTTTATAATGGTAAGACAGAGATTTAGGAACCAAGTTTTAAATTGTAGGACATTTCCAGGGGCAGATGTGGGCTCTGACCACAATCTATTGGTTATGAACTGTAGATTAAAACTGAAGAAATTGCAAAAAGGTGGGGATTTAAGGAGATGGGACCTGGATAAACTGACTAAACCAGAGGTTGTACCGAGTTTCAGGGACAGCATAAGGGAACAATTGACAGGAATGGGGGAAAGAAATACAGTAGAAGACGAATGGGTTGCTCTGAGGGATGAAGTAGTGAAGGCAGCAGAGGATCAAGTACGTAAAAAGACGAGAGCTAGTAGAAATCCATGGGTAACAGAAGAAATATTGAATTTAATTGATGAAAGGAGGAAATATAAAAATGCAGTAAATGAAGCAGGCAAAAAGGAATACAAAAGTCTCAAAAATGAGATAGACAGGAAGTGCAAAATGGCTAAGCAGGCATGGCTAGAGGACAAATGTAAAGATGTAGAGGCTTATCTCACTAGGGGTAAGATACATACAGCCTACAGGAAAATTAAAGAGACCTTTGGAGAAAAGAGAGCCACTTGTATGAATATCAAGAGCTCGGATGGAAACCCAGTTCTAAGCAAAGAGGGGAAAGCAGAAAGGTGGAAGGAGTATATAGAGGGCCTTTACAAGGGTGATGTACTTGAGGACAATATTATGGAAATGGAAGAGAATGTAGATGAAGATGAAATGGGAGATACGATACTGCGTGAAGAGTTTGACAGAGCACTGAAAGACCTGAGTCGAAACAGGGCCCCGGGAGTAGACAACATTCCATTAGAACTACTGACGGCCTTGGGAGAGCCACTCCTGACAAAACTCTACCATCTGGTGAGCAAGATGTACGAGACAGGTGAAAAACCCTCAGACTTCAAGAAGAATATAATAATTCCAATCCTAAAGAAAGCAGGTGTTGACAGATGTGAAAATTACCGAACTATCAGTTTAATAAGTCACAGCTGCAAAATACTAATGCGAATTATTTACAAACGAATGGAAAAACTGGTAGAAGCTGACCTTGGGGAAGATCAGTTTAGATTCCGTAGAAATGTTGGAACACGTGAGGCAATACTGACCTTACGACTTATCTTATAAGAAAGATTAAGGAAAGGCACACCTACATTTCTGGCATTTGTAGACTTAGAGAAAGCTTTTGACAATGTTGACTGGAATACTCTCTTTCAAATTGTAAAGGTGGCAGGGGTAAAATACAGGGAGCAAAAGGCTATTTACAATTTGTACAGAAACCAGATGGCAGTTATAAGAGTCGAGGGGCTTGAAAGGGAAGCAGTGGTTGAGAAGGGAGTGAGACAGGGTTGTAGCCTCTCCCTGATGTTATTCAATCTGTATATTGAGCAAGCAGTGAAGGAAACAAAAGAAAAATTCGGAGTAGGTATTAAAACCCACGGAGAAGAAATAAAAAGTTGAGGTTCGCCGATGACATTGTAATTCTGTCAGAGACAGCAAAGGACTTGGAAGAGCAGTTGAACGGAATGGACAGTGTCTTGAAAGGAGGATATAAGATGAACATCAACAAAAGCAAAACGAGGATAATGGAATGTAGTCGAATTAAGTCGGGTGATGCTAAGGGAATTAGATTAGGAAATGAGACACTTAAAGTAGTAAAGGAGTTTTGCTATTTGGGGAGCAAAATAACTGATGATAGTTGAAGTAGAGAGGATATAAAATGTAGATTGGCAATGGCAGGGAAAGCGTTTCTGAAGAAAAGAAATTTGTTACCATCGAGTATAGATGTAAGTGTCAGGAAGTCGCTTCTGAAAGTATTTGTATGGAGTGTAGCCTTGTATGAAAGTGAAACATGGATGATAAATAGTTTGGACAAGAAGAGAATAGAAGCTTTCGAAATGTGGTGCTACAGAAGAATGTTGAAGATTAGGTGGGGAGAAGAGGAGTTTGTGGCACAACTTGACTAGAAGAAGGGATCGGTTGGTAGGACATGTCCTGAGGCATCAAGGGATCACAAATTTAGCATTGGAGGGCAGCTTGGAGGGTAAAAATCCTAGAGGGTGACCAAGAGATGAATACACTAAACAGATTCAGAAGGATGTAGGTTGCAGTAGGTACTGGGAGATGAAGGAGCTTGCACAGGAAAGATTAGCATGGAGAGCTGCATCAAACCAGTCTCAGGACTGAAGACCACAACAACAACAACAACAACAACAACAACAACAGTGGGAAGGAGTGTCGTACATCTCAGTGTAGTGAACATCTTTAAGATTGAGTATTATGCATGTTTTAAAAGCAATGGAACTGCATTGAAAGCAGATTGTTAATCAGGTCAAACCTCATAAGACTGTCAATATCTGAAAGCAATGTGCTAAATGCAAACTTCAATAATAGCACTCAACTTTGGAGTGAAAGAAACTTAAATTCAACGTAGTGGCACTTAGCTTGTATTTATTGGCTGTATTAATACAGAACCTTGTTCTTTCCCAAGTCTGCTTGTTACAGGATTGCTTTACATATTTTCTGTATTTGTTCAGTTTCCATTTCAAGTTTGCGATTAATTTCTTAAAGGTATAGTATGTGCCATATAAAGCTAAATTGATACTCTAGTTCTAAAAGATGAAACTGTACGTTTTTGTGTTGCTATGTATCCTCCTGATAAACATAGCTGTTTAATAATGCTTGTTTACTATGATTTGAATCAGAAGAGAGTCAAATTATTCTATTCTGTAAGTTGTGTGCCTTATTAAGGACTTTATAAGTTTCTAATCCAATAACTTGTGTATGCATTTTTAAAATTAATGTTTGTATATCTTTTCTGTATATTTGAGTTCAATGCTGTGAGGGATGTGATGTTATTTTCTGGTATCACATTTCAGATATGTTTTTAGTTAGCAACACAAAGGTATCATACATTCACAACAATATCATGCTGTAGTTAATTATATAAAAGAGAAAATTCAATTGAGGTAACTTAAATTATGAGACAGAATTGCCAGCCAGTACATATGTTCAGGAGGTAAAATTCCTTCTGAGGAGGAGGAGGAGGAGGAGGAGGAGGAGAAGAAGAAGAAGAAGAAGAAGAAGAAGATGATGATGATGATGATGATGATGATGATGATGAGGCATCCTTAAGGAATTATCTGAACAGAACAAAAACCGTTAGATAGAATATAGATGTACAGACAAATAAGTGATTACAATGCTGCCTGGTCCCCTCCCTCAACCATCCAACCAAGTGATTACAATTTCAGAAAAATTGGATTATTTATTTGAGAGAAAATCTTCAAAACTTGAACAAGTCAATTATGTATTGGTCCACCTCTGGCAGGGGTCAATAGAGTTGTTGAATGTCCTCTTGAGTGATATCATGCAAATTCTGTCCAACTAGTGCATTAGATTGTCAAAATTTGCAAGCTGGTTGGAGGACCCTGCCCATAATGGTCCCAACAATAAACCTCGGTGTTTCCAGTCAGTCTTCACTGGTGATCGGGGCTCAGTTCAAAGTGGAACTCATCACTGAAGACAATTCTACCCCAGTCAATTAGACTCCAGGCTGAAGAATGTTTGGAGATGTCTTGGACAGACCTGACTGTTGCCAGGCATGCAGCCCAGTAACCAGGAGTGCTGGCCTGGGGTGCCATTTCTTTTCATTGCAGTACCCTTTCTGTTGTCATCTGCAGCACCATTACAGCTTAGGGATACATTGATGATATGCTGCCCCCTTCCCCCTTTTTCTTTTATTTTGCAAGCCATCCTGAGATTACATTTTAGCATTTTTGCACAAGGTGAGAGCTTTTACTACTTTCTTCACACTTGCCTTCTCTAACCCCCCCCCCCCCCCCCCCTCCCCAGGAAGGAACTAATACTTCTAACACTTTGGATGGTGTCGTGAATTGCTGTGTTCACATATGTCTGTCAGTTGTATTAAGTATTTCAGTTCCTGAAGGTAAGTACTGGTCAGCGATTCTGTCTCGTGTTAATTTTCTAAATTATAGACAATCCTTTAAAAGGGAAAGGAGAATTACATGTCAAAAGTTCAACTAGACAATTTCCAGGCTTTATTATGGGCAACAAAATATTCCTGTAACATATTGTAGTGTGTGCTCCAGTGATGACATAGGAAACTTTTAGGAGTTGGAAACTAGGAAAAGCATTCCAGTATGCAAATGCCTTGGTTAAAAGTTTTGCACTAGTAGGAATAACTGTGCTAAATCTGTGGCTTTCCATCATATAAGATTTGTAGTGTACATGCGAATGGAAATACCCTAACAGTGTAATAGTCTCGCATCTTCTACCACGTTGCTTGCCACCACCATAGTCTCATTTTTGAGAGATACATTGTCAGAACTGTCAGAAGATGACTCATTTAACCTATTGGTTGCAAATTGTGCTTGCTACAAGTCAGGCTGTGCACTACATGATTATCACCTAATGCATCTATCAGCACTAACATGGGAACCTCCCCATCGCACCCCCTCACATTTAGTTATAAGTTGGCACAGTGGATAGGCCTTGAAAAACTGAACACAGATCAATCAAGAAAACAGGAAGAAGTCGTGTGGAACTATGAAAAAATAAAGAAAATGTACAAACTGAGTAGTTGATGTGCAACATAATTAACATCAAGGACTCTATGATACCAGGAGCGCTGTGGTCCCGTGGTTAGTGTGAGCAACTGTGGAACAAGAGGTCCTTGGTTCAAGTCCTCCCTCCAGTGAAAATTTTAATTTTTTATTTTCAGTTTATGTGACAAACTCTAATGTTTTCATCACTTTCTTGGGAGTGATTATCACATCCACAAGAAAACCTAAATCGGGCAAGGTAGAAGAATGTTTTTACCCATTCGCCAAGTGTACAAGTTAGGTGGGTTGACAAAATGCCTTCACCAGTGTCGTATGGAATGTATCAGACGTGTTTTCCTGTGGAGGAATCGGTTGACCTATGACCTTGCGAACAAATGTTTTCGTTTCCCATTGGAGAGGCACGTCCTTTCGTCTACCAATCGCACGGTTTTGCGGTGCAGTCGCAAAACACAGACACTAAACTTATTACAGTGAACAGAGACGTGAATGGTCGAACGGACAGATCATAACTTTGCGAAAATAAAAAAAGTAAATTTTCCACTCGAGGAAAGACTTGAACCAATGACCTCATGTTCCGCAGTTGCTCACGCTAACCACGGGACCACGGCGCTCCTGAGCTGACAGGGTCCTTGATGTTAATTATGTTGCGCGTCAACTACTCAGTTTATATATTTTCCTTATTTTTTTCATAGTTCCACACAATTTCTTCCTGTTTTCTCGATCGATCTGTATTCAGTTTTTCAAGGCCTATCCACTGTGCCAGCTTATAACTAAATCTGAGGGGGGGTGCGATGGGGAGGTTTCCTTGTAAGTAGCCCGCATTTGGGTTTCTACCTGGGCTGGGGTTACCAGAATGGCCAAATATTACTAGATGCTTTCTGTGGTGTCTCATTCTGTTGCTGTAAGGTTTGTCATCCTGGGGATGAATGTTATTCTATGTGTAAATATTAGTTTCTGACTTCAAGGCTTCTCTGTGAATTCTTGGTCTATACTCATAGCAGTGAAGGAAGACACAGAGGGCACACTTAAATTTGTCAGCAGCAACTGGTGGGTGACAAAAATGACAAGTCAGCTCATCAGTATCAGCCAAAGGCTTAATGTACATATTTGTTAAACGTAATAGAGTTCAACATTTTTATTTTAGTGTGGAAAATAATCTGACTGGGCCAGCAGATGATATAGTGATTTTATGTCTGCGCTCTGAAATTCCTAAAGTCAAACGGACAATTTCAGCTTTCCCTTCATTCCTGATTTTATGTAAAGTATACAATATCAGCATATAAGTACCTTGAAAAGAGTAGCAGTTACTTCATAATTCTATTTAATTGCAGGTGTTGCTTGCTTATGCCATTTGTTCCAAATGAGTGCCATAGTAACTAGTTTAAGTAGTTTAATGTGCTTGTAGCATGTTGATATGTGTTGTAGATGACTTGCATGATTTTGCTCTATACATTTCCTTTTGCAGTGACTGAGCATTGCGTAGATGAAGTAGAACCTCAAACTGTATATTACTCAAAGCTACTATGATTTCTACTAAGTAAGAAGTATATATTCATAATCAGAAATATATATTAACAATATTTGAGACAGATGTGGTATGTGTGCTTATTAGCCACTAAAACTGAATGTTTGCCTAAAGCTGGCAAAAGCATATATGTACAAAATAAGGGTGAGGCCCTAACATTCAAAATTTTGTAAATACTTTCAGGAGAAATGATACAACATGAATGAAAAGAGACAGGGCTGGATAAATGCAAGCAAATAGCAAGGATAATCAAATCTATTCTTTGTACATAGGTACTACACCTTCACAAACCGTTACCAAATATCGTAATTGTTCAACATTGAATTTCAGTATTTCACTTACCAACCTCATGGCATTTCCTGCCCCAGTCTCTCTCTGTTTGCCAACACCAGACTTTTTTGTTCCTCTGATCAACCTTATTTAAACAAAAATTTAATTTCTTGGCTGTACTTGTGTGCATTCATTGGTTTGTATATTCTGTTCTGATTCACAATTATAAACAACATATTACCTGTTTGGGCTTGAAGGCAGGTGACATAGAAGTCAAAATTATCTGTAGTTGTGGAAGCCAGTGGTATTTCTCTTGGTTTGCAAATTTGTAGTTCTGTTCTTTCAGACCTACCAAAAAAATTGTTGCAGCTTCACATTCACTATAGCAACTTCTCACACATTAAGGATTCTCTAGTTTATTGGCATCCTAGGCATAACCTCATTTAAATCAGCCCCTACCATTCATTGTTTCCTAGCCCTAGCATAACAACATTCTGCCAAAATAGAACCATTGTACTCTTGTTGATTACCATGTTTCAAATAGCAATTACAACAAGATTGTAACTTCCTGAAATTACTGAACATTTTATGTCACAGGGAATGGTAATTTTGGCTTAAGTGCCCAGATCGTAAGGATATTACAAATGTTAAACAGTATTTAAAGGTGTGCTAGGTGCTGTTAAGGTGAATGATGGTTGAGGCAAAACCATTGTTCTGGGCTTCTGCTGTACCCCAGTTGTAATGAGGCTTATCCAAATAAGGTGTGGCTATGTTTAGATAGACCGCTATTCCCCCCCTCCCCCCTAATCGGCTTTCCCCACTCTGCTCATAGCTGATGGCTCTTAGGTTAGTTATCGAGCTTACTAATTCTAACAAAGAAACTACCAGTGGATCAATTATACCATCAGCAGCATACACAGACAACCAACCAATTTACCTTACGATTCTTGCAGGGTAGTCCATTAAAAACTAAATGAAAAAAATAAAGAAAAGAAAAATAAAGAAAATCATAATAGACCCTTTATTGTATCACAAAAGTCGTTTTTGCAATGAAAAAAGCAGGTGGCTCCTTCGAAACGGTTTCACTGTTCTATATACAAATTTGCAGTGTATTGCTGGTAGATTCAGATATGTGAAATAATTTATGAATGGTAGATTACTAATAGAAATGTCTCGTTTCTCTCCTAGCAGAGCAGATGCAAAACATTGATAAGCTTGGTGACCACCCCAATTTTAACGGAACTTAACACCACCCTGAATTTCAGCAAGTATCTTGTTCCCTGTATAGATCTGAAGTAAACTGAGCTTTAAGAAGTGGAGGGGGAATGAGAAAAACAAGACTGTAATAGAAGAAATAAATATCATGGGTAGATGGCAAATTATACCTATACTTAATTCATCAATGTTTCAAGAACGTGTCAAGATTGGTTTCTGTTGGCTTAAGGTAGTATCCAATGTACTCTACCCTTCACATGGTTTAAATGCTTGTATTATGGGTGCACCAAATTTACATAAATCAACAGGATTGGAAAAACTAAATCAGAACCATCACACCACACAAAATTGATTCTATCTGGTGAACCAAAAGGAGACTCTCCAGGAGGTTGCATAGATGAATAGGTCAGCCAGTGGAAACCTGCAAGCCTTTCAAATCAACCACCAACAGCCACTGATTCTTCTGCTCATTGTGAGGCTAAAGACAAAGAAAAACCAAACCACTGAAATGTCTTCCATAGTATAATGAAACATAAATGAGTACATGAAACATTCTTGATAAACATCGTACATGAAATCCATATAATGTTTCATACTTGTGACAGTAGCCACCCTTTTCATTAATAAAACTGAGTGCAAAAGGAGTAAATGAATTTGGCAGATTAATATGATGCAGTGGTACCCCTCCCACCAGAGAGTACCTTGATGCCAATGATAATATGTAGAATAAGGGTCATATCCCTCTGTAATGTCTTGGTTGTTTGGAATTTGGTCTCTATAAGAATCAGTAGCATTTCTGGTGAAGACAATAATGGATGTTGTTGAAAGGTCAGAATATTGTACAGATTTATGGGTCATGTCTGTGAAATAAGGTCCCCAATTTTTTAATTTTTTTCCTTCCACATAGAAAACACTTTTATTGGCAATGAATGTTACATTGACAGGAAGGGTATACTTCCACCTATTTTTATATTCAGTGCAGCACTCAGCAAAAGCTGATTGCCTTGTTTGTGTTAGTCGGGTGTGTCACTGATCTTCCTAGCATCTCTGCTCAACTATTCTGATAGTCTGCCTAGCGTATGACTGCCACATCCACGTGGAATGTGATACACAGACTTAGATCCTCTTTAATGGTAAAAAGCGTACTTTTTAACAAAGAGATAGAGGGGCAGGCCAGTACTTACCTCAGCTCAGTACGGCCGATAGATACACAAAAAACAGAACCAAAAATTTACGTTCCTAGCTTTCGGAACAAATGTTCCTTCATCAGGGAGGAGAGAGGGGAAAGAAAGGGAAGAAGGGAAAGTAGATTCAGTTACTCACAACCCAGGTTATGAAGCAACAGTTGCAACTGTTGCTTCATAACCTGGGTTGTGAGTAACTGAATCTACTTTCCCTTCTTCCCTTTCTTTCCCCTCTCTCTTCCCTGATGAAGGAACATTTGTTCCGAAAGCTAGGAATGTAAATTTTCGGTTCTGTTTTTTGTGTATCTATCGGCTATACTGAGCTGAGGTAAGTACTGGCCAGCCCCTCTATCTCATTGTTAGTATTTGTTTCACATCTTTATATGAGATTTTCCATTAATCATTTAAAGCATACTTCTTATCTTAGTTGAAGGGTGCAAAACACACTGGATGGATGTTTCTGTAGGAGGTTGCTGATTTTTCTGGATATTAGGCCAGCATAAAGCAGATAAGCAGTTTTTGGCTTCCATTGCTCCGTCTCAGTCTCGGCTTCTCTCTCAGGTATCATTGCCTGTTAAGTTATCATCTGAGCATCCATTCCTTCGGAACACTATTCATAGGTGGTATAATTCTGCAGTGAGGCTCTCCTTGTCTGAAATTTAAGAGCTCTGTTGTGCAGAGTCATTAGCATTGAATTTCTATGTGATGAATGGTGGTGGATCAAGTAGTGGAGATAGAAGTCTGTGTGCTTAGGTTTTCTTTACCTAGCAATCCATTTGTTCTCCTAACTGACTCAACAAGGAAAGTTAGTTGCCCTCTTGGTCAAGATTCAGCATGAACTTTATATTATGATGGATAGAGTTTGAATGTGCCAGCAATTTTGAAGCTTTCCCTCTTCAAGTGGCCGCACGACAAATGTATTGTCCATGTGCTGATAGAAACACATTTGTTTCTACTTGGTGGATTCTAGAGCCTTTGCTTCAAAGTATTACATTCATCATGATGGATGATAAGAGTGTCAGTACCTGGACGGCACATTTGTGGTGTGGCCAAATGGATTGAAGAGCTTCAAGAGTTCCTAGAACATTTAAACTCTTATCTATCGCAATATGAAATTGATGTGATAGTTAAGAGAAGAATGAACGTATCCCTATGTCACAGTGTATATAGAAAACCTACGCAAACTGACCTCTATCTCCATGCCTCGAGCCATCAGCATCTTTCACGAAGAAATTTAGTGCTAAAGATTGTGCTACATAGAACTTGATAAATTTCATACAATGATAGCCTTACCAAAGAATTAAAACACCTATAAATAATGTTATGGAGGAATGGGTACTCAGATCATTAATCTGAACAGGCAATAGAGTAAAAATCAAGAATGCCAGAGAAGAAGGTTGAGACTGAGACTAGGAAAAGAAGCCAAAAATCATTTACATACAGATTTACATACATAATGTGCAAGCCATTGTATGGTGTGTTGTCGATGGTAATTTGTAAAACTGCTAGTCATTCCTTTCCTCTTCCATGTGTAAATAGAGCTAGAGAAAAATGATTTTCTACATGCACCAGAAAGAACCCTAACTTCTCTTATCTCATCTCCATGGTCTTAAACAAAATGAATGTTAGCAGCAGTAGAATCATTCTGCAGTCAGCTTCAAATGTGGGTTCTTTTAAATTTTCTCAATAGTGATTTGCAAGAACAATGTTGTCTTTCCTCCAGGGATTCATGAAGCATCTCCATAATACTTGCTTGTTGATTGAACCTGCCACTAACAAATCTAGTAACCTGCTTCTGTGTTGCTTTGATGTCTTTCTTTAATCCGATATTGTGGGGATCCCAAACATTTGATCAGTCCTCAAGAATGGGTGGAACTAGTATTCTGTATATAGTCTCCTTTGTACTTGAGCTACACTTTGCTAAAATTGTCCCAAAAAACCTTATGCTGGCCCAGGCTCTGGAAAGAGTGATAGCCTTCCACAGAAACGTGGTATCCAGTGTATTTTGCTTCCTTCAACTAAGATAAAAAGTGTTCTTTGTAATCTTAAAGGTGATTAGATATCTGAAAGCCAGGTGTGTATCGTATTCCATGCAAATGTGGCATTTCTTAATGAGGGGGAAACTATTAGAACAGTTTAGGAGAAATGCAAGAAACATCAGCATACACATGACGACAACAATGAAGCAAATCAGCTTTCATGAAGCATTGCCTTGAATAATTCTGAAATGAAATAATGTTGGAGCAGTGCAGTGGTACAAATGCCAAGTTTCTAGGACAGCATAAATAAGAAGTCAATCAAAATAAAGACATCAGAAAACCTAATAAACAGGGATGGAGGTTTCAATTTAAATAACACTTGGGTCCCAGTACTCAATTTATTAAAATCTCACCTGCATCATATCCACCAGAGCAGAAAATGCTGAGAAAATTTGTGTTTCATGGAATATCAGTGTGAGGTCTGAAAAACAAATGAACATGAAAAGATATTGTGTGTGTTGTGCATCGAATACAGCTATAAATAGCGGAGTGAGATCAACTCTTGTTGGAATCCAGGCAGTGAGTACACATAAAAGCAAAACTCACAGAACCTAACGAAAATGGCTGTGTTGTCATCAAAATATTGTGCATAAAATGGAGACATAGCTTACACACACACACACACACACACACACACACACACACACACAGTGTCATTTGCCTCATATTCCATCTGTGAATGGAACGGGAAGGAAGTGTGGTGCCGTCTGCCGCTACTTGATAGTAAGTTTTGGATTATAGCTATAGATGCAGATGTGAAGATGTGACAAGTGTGTAAAATGTGTTCTTTGTCCCCAGATGCCTTTGTGGCATACCATACCATACCATACACACCACTGCTCACCCAGCCATGGAGAAACGTTTTAATAATTTGTGATTCTTCAGTTTCTCCCCACATATTTCTTGTTTGAACAGTCCTCGGGTGTACTGCCGGTCCATAGTGTCCAGCGGGCACAAAATTTCTGCAATCAGACATGTCACCATCGTCTGGTGTGCTGACGAACTGAGCTCCTGATGGCAGGCGGCCATCTTAAATCCCCTCCTCCTGCGAGACGTTCTCTCCGCAGTCCACACCTGCAGCCACGTATCGGCGGTTGCTGAGATGCTGGCGACGGTGTCTGTGGTGGTGTCAGTGTAATTGCCTCGTCTGCTCTGGTCACCCGTTCGTTTTCTTTGCTGGATGTCTTTTTAATTAGACTCAATGCTGGTTCCCATGCTGTGCTGAGGTTATAGCTGCAGTCTCAGATGGGGCATGGGAACCAGCATTGAGTCTAATTAAAAAGCTGCTCAGCAAAGAAAACGAATGGGCAACCAGTGCTGATTAGGCAATTACACTGATGCCACCACAGATGCCGATGCCAGCATCTCAGTGACCGTCGACACACAGCCACGTGCACAGACCGTAGAGAGAATGCCTCGCAGGGGGAGGGGATTTAAGACAGCCACCCGCCCTCAGAAGCTCAGTTTGTCAGTGCACCAGATGATGGCGACATGTCTGATTGCTGAAATATTGTGCCCGTTGGACACCATGGACTGGCAGTACACCCGCTGACTTTTCAAGCAGTTTTAATAATTATTTATCATCAGTAAGGCCTTTTCCATACAAAGCAACGTTTCTTTTCAGAAATAGATGTAGCAAGCATTGTTTTATGCTGTGTTTGGCATAAATTAGCACCATGACTTCATAAGAAGTCCAGATTTTTTTTTTTAAGTTCGTGCCTTTTGATTTTTAGATTTTTATTTTATAATATTTAAGTGAGCACCTCAGTTTTAACTGTTGTATACATTAAAATCCTTCAGAGTTGACCACTGTATCATCATACAAAATACTTAAAATATCAGAATGTATATACTATACAATACAAATAAAAAAATAATCAATGTGTTGACTGATCCCACCCACACATTACTACGAGTGACCTGATGGTGAATGGACTTTGTCACCAAAACTTCATGGAACACCTAAGATTTATAAGGAAACCTGCCACTTCAGGCTTATACCAGTAGGACTGACTCAATCACAATGTGACAAATTATCTGACCAGAAAATTACATCACTTTGTGGATACAAATGCGCCCCCTCCCCCCCACCACACACACACACACACACACACACACACACACACACACACACACACACACACACACGTAGATGTAAGTAAATGGTTGTTGTGAACAAATGGGTGTATTGGGAGGGATTCTTTTCCAGTGGCAGCAGAAAATCTTTGTCTAAGCTCTTGATCAAACTGTATAAAGATCTGCACAATTTGCCCATGCTACTGGCTGTAATATATGAATGACACATTCACCACCTGGCTGCATGGAGAAGCAGCACCACGAAAGTTCCATTGGAATCTCAGCAACTTGCCCAAGAACTTTCAGTTTTCCCAGGAATGAGAAAAGAATGGTATAAATCCATTTCTGGAAATGAAGGACTGTATCTCCCAATGGCAAATGGAAACCAATGCAGACCAGCTGATACCTACATCCAAATCAAACTATCATATAAAGTTCAGAACAGTTACATCATGTGCGTGCTTGGTGTATGAACCCACCTGATTGGTAATGTCAGCAACATCAAATAGGAACTGAGAGTCACTTGACATCTTCTCAGCCAGCAGATACAACAGCAAAATAATAAAAATGGCCATGGTGTCCAACAGAAAGCAAGACATACAGAATTAAATAAGAGAACAACTACTGGTGATACACTTATATTTTGTTGAAGTCTTCACCAAACACTTAGGCTAGGTTATTAATCAACTTTTCAGAATGGCCACAAATCCAGAATTTAGTTGGATCCACTAAGGGTGCTGTAAAAGCCTTCAAACTACTATCATGTATGCGATACATTGTATGGTGCCACCTAAATAGGAAAAACTGGGAAGCCTGTTAACAATAACATAGCAGAAATTAACATTGTGTTCAATTGGGCGACTGCAACAGATTGTCAATAGTACATACTGTCATGTGGTCAGCCTGTAACATTCCAAGACATCTGCATGTTTGCTGTTGATGTGCCCAAGCAAAACAAGAAAGGCAACAGAAATTATGAATGAGCCTAACATCAACAGAGAGGATTGCTATAGGCTTCTGATGTCCTTTTGTCTCTAACTGAGGAGTTTTCATTTCACATATTAAAGGAACTTAAAAAAACATGGAATATTCTATATCAATTGGTCTTTTTAAATCTTGCATGTCTCCTCTTCTGTCTCGAATATTCTTAATAAATATGTGTTCCAGGTGCATGTCTTTCAGGGGGCAGCTTCATTACTTTGTAGTTAATGTATCTCACTTGTAATCAGTAGTTTTCTTATTATTTGATCTCTTGAGATATTACAGAACTTGCTTTGAACATTTTCTTTGCATGATTGGAATTGACATATTAGTATCTAAAGTTTCATGCTCTTATGTCAGTCTCACTGTCAGTATAGATATTTAAGTGGTGTGTGGTATTAGATACAACGAGCTGTGAGCAGCCGCATGGAGGTTAACTTGAAGCTGGAACAAGATGACATGGAAGGAGTGGATGACCGTGAATGGGTGAGTTGAAATGTTTAGAAAATATAAAATGTAAATGCAGTAAATCACAGTCTAAAGAAAAAAATCAGAAACACTTTTATTGTAATTGAGAGAGATCAATATTATTCTTCCTGAGGAACCTATGAATGATTGATAGAACACATGGAGCAGGCTTTATTGTTCAGGTTTTGTAAATTCTGGTGCTCTTCTTTTCAACTTGATCTAGAGAATATATGATGTAGCGATGCCAAAATGAGCAGTGAGATACAGTAGTGAAAGAGAACAACACAAAATAAAAATAAATAAATAAATAAATAAAAACTATAGGAATGAACAGTAAAAGTCTGAGGCAACGTAATTGGAGACGAGGCTGAGACAACCCACATGGGAAAAGTACATGTGTAAAAACAATAAGAAAGAAGTGGATTGTGGGATGCAGTTCTGCTTATGAGCATTGTTCAATAATTAAGTAACCTTAAGTTGAAGTTTTTTAACACATTTCTTGTTCTTTTTCTGAGGATTGACATGAATCATGTTCTGCATTGTTTCATTTCTTATTCTGTCCTTTCTCATGTTATCCAAAATCCCTCATAGAAAGTGTGTCTCTCTTGCTTGTATTCTACTCAGCTCTTCCTTTATTCAGGTCGAACATTCTGATCCCTAGGCCAAAGGTGATAGATAATGTGATTTTTGTATAATGATCTTTGCTTTAGCAGGTATTTTCCAATTCCTAATTATGTCTGCACAAAATAATAAAATTTCTGGGCAATTTTCTGTCCTGTTCAAAATTTCTTGTTTGATATTTCCTTTCCTCATCAACTTAATTCTTAGATATATGAAAGTGTCTACATCTTTAATAATTTTCCCATTACAACTTACAGCCTTCATTTTTCCATGTCCCCTGCTGATTTTCATTACCTCACACTTTGTTAACATTATTTCCATGCCTGCCTCTTCAGCTATCATCTGTCAGATATGAGTTGTTCTTCAAATTTTTGCTCATTGTCTTCTCATATCATCAAGTGTGATATGCTATGATTTTCATATCATTTGCTGTTGACCCTTGGCAAGTTTTCTTTCTGATGTTGTCCATGACTATAAGTCGGGATGGTGGTCACAGGCCACATTAATATTACTGTCCAATGTTGCCTAAAGCTAAGGCCATAACAGCAGGCATTTGGCAGTCTAGTTTCTACATGAAGTGCAGTGCTAAAGACTTCGTCCTTGTTTGGAGCTGGACTGACAACTATTGTTGCTGCTTTCATTAGATAGGTATGCACCGTCTAAGGCTGACTGTTCCATCTTGAATGCCTACCTGCCCCTACAGGGGTAGTCAGGGATGACCAACTACTGTCGCTCAGACAGTAAGGGAGCCATGTCATAACCAACACAATCATACTGCCATGGCCGAGTGCCAGTTGGCTCACATGCTGGCAGAAGTTGGTGCAGTAGTTCATCCTGATGGGTAACTTATTCTGCTTGTACCTGCCCACAGGTATGTGACAGGCGGTTACTGGTGCCCATGCCCCTTGGGCCCACACTGCTTTTAATGATCATTCCAGTACATAATTTCACCCTATTGGGAAACTGATAGTCTGTAATAAATTATCATTTGGCAGTGAATTATGTGCTGAAGGAAATATCACCACACGTTTAATCTGTTCAGGAAGTATCATACTGAGAATAATTATTAATCTGTGACTCAAACTACATATAAAAAGACAGGGCCATTTATACTGGACATTGTGGTAATATTTTTTCAGTTTTTTTAGAAATGCATTACAAGAAACATTTGCTTCCCTTACTAGCCACACAGATTAAGGTTATGAAAGGAAGACACTATAATTTTGTGAGAAGTAGTGATTGTAAAAAATATCATGACAATTTGGTTTGATGTGTATTGGCATGTTCATTGTAAGGTAATACTGATGCTAACAAGACCAGTATAGAAGAGTAATAGCCATTGCAATACACTTGAAAACACTTCTGATGTAAGAGGTCAAAGCTGTGTAACTACATTGATCACGTGAATGGGTAAAGATAAACCACTCCTAAGTTTATGTATAGGGAAGATGGTCCTAGTTTTACCCTCGTGATTTTCTGTTATCATCCTGTTCCAAATAGTGACTAATATTCCCCCATCCTCAGATGACCATACGGCATTTCTCAGTGTCAACTTCTAACAGCTTTGGGTAACTACATACCTGTATTATTGCTTTCTTGCTTGTTAGACTATGAGAATCTCTTTACGTATGAATTATAAAACAGGAGCTACTATTATCTCTGCTCAAAGTGTTTTATTGATCATTTATGGCTTCATCATTGAGAGGACTGATCATCTCTTTTGTTACAAATATAAAAAAATTAGACACTGAACTAAATAAAGTCCAAAACTGAAAAGTGAAAGGTAAATGTTTCATTAGAGCGTCACACAGTTTCCTTTCTGAAAAGCTGTTAGTGTTGTCGCACACTGATATGTAGTCGTCACCTATTTGTGCAAGTTTTCTTCTAGAAGATGTATCAACCTTACACATTGATATGTATCCTGTTCTGTAGCTGAACAATAATTGGATTGCAGTTTTTGACCTGTATTCCTATTGTAGTTGGTGATGGGAATTCCACCATAATAATTGTTGACATTGTCCTGCAAATTTATATCAACAAATAGGTTTTTAGTTTACACCTGTATTCTTGATGTCTGACTTTCTTCTAACCATACCCAGTCTGAAAATCATATTTACAGAATTTCCAATCTACATGTTAGAAGAAGGTACTTGCTTCAGCTGCTTTGAATTTACGACAAATAGAACTCAGATTTGTATCATCTTTCCAGTAATCTTCAATAAGATTCAAGCTTTGTTTAATCAGTACATTTGGAAGTTTGACATCTACAGAAGATAGAAAAGTTATGTTCTCTCATCTCTTCCTCATGCAGCACATTCTTAACAATTTGCTTTTCAAGAATAACATCATTGAATAAAACTAATGAATCTGTTTACAAATGTGAAAGAATACTTTCTAATGTTCTAATTAGAGGCCTCATTAAGAAATTTCATAAATTGGATTATATTAAAAATGTATCCCAAAGGGTACCGTGTTTGCCAGCGTAAAGAAGCACTTTTTTTCCTTCAAAAATAGATCCAAAAACTGGATGTGTCTTATACACCATTAGCAACTTAAGGTATGTACCTATAAGCTCCATTTCTTCAGAATTCCTATGTTGTGGCTTGAAGCAATTCACTGTTAGCTTCATTGTGAATTTTGAGCATTCCAGTTATATAGAGTTCAGTGGATGCACATGCACATCATTAACGGTTTTTATGTTGTTTGTACAATTTTCAGTTATTGTGTTTAGTGTGGAGGTCAATTTGTGTTGAACCTATATTGTGGTTTTATTTGCAACTATGGTTGAAAAACAGCACTCCTATACTATTGCATTTAAGCTGCAGGTGACTTTATATGCTAAAGTGCATGAAAATGATGCAGCATAAATGCATCTTTAACTGAAAAAACATTAATAACTTGGTGGAATCAGGAAGATGTTCCAAATAAAGCACCTTGCAGTAAACATAAAATAAGAAGTGGAACTGTTAAATGCCCAAACATGATGCAGAACTCAATACTTGGATTTTAGAGAACAGACATGCAGGAATTTCAGTTTCTACAGAAATGGTCTTTTATCAAGCAAAAGCATTATCTAAAACTAAGAGATTCCTGAATTCACTGGGTCAACATCATGGTAGTCAAAATTTATAAAGACATATTGGATTTATATGTGAACAAAGACAATAACATCGCAGAAGATGCCACCTGAGTATGAGGAACAAATTTCGATTTGTTATTAATGCAAGGAAAAGAGAAAGTACAAACTTTACAAATTGGAAATGTGGACAAGATTCTAGTAACCTTTTATGTGCCTTGTAACAGAACTGTGGTTTCCAAGGCCCAAAAAGTGTTACTGTTAAAACTTCAGGGCATGGAAAGACTCACTACACAGTCATTTTATGCTGCTGTGCTGATGGGACAAAATTGCCAACACTTTTGATTTTTAAAAGAAAGATGTTTCCTAAGGAACAATTACTGAAAAGAGTAATTGTCTGTGTATGCAATAATTAATGGATGGATGGATGGATGGATGAACGAATGAGATTATGGGTAGATGAATTTGGTCTAGGTGACCTGGAGGCCTAGTGAAGAAGCCTGCCATGTTAGTATGGGATCAATTTCATTCTCAGAGAATAGATGATGCTAAACATAGACTAAATGAACTGAAGACTCAGTTAGCTGTAATTCCAGGGGGACTAACTAGTTTACTTCAATCATTTGATGTATATATCAAACAGTGGAACAAATGGATGCAATCTTCAGGTTTTGAAACTGCACTTTCAGGAAGGAGGAAGAGAACTAGCATTTCTCAAGTTGTTGAGTGGGTCAAAGCTTCATGGGACTCTTATAAACGCTGAAACAGTGATTAAATTGTTTGAGAAGTGTGGAATCAGTAAAGCACTGAATGGTATAAAGACTAATTTATTGTATGCGGATTCAAATTCTGACATTGCAGCTCCGGGCATTTCTACCTTCAACCCTGAGGATGAATTTTGCAGATCTGAGGATGAATATTAAAAGATGATCACTTTTTCCTACTTACATTGCATAGATGTTTGATGTACCTGCACATGTGTTGTAGTTGTTTTGCAGTAGATGCGTTAAGTGAGAAATTTTTTCCCTAAGAAGTCTTAAAAAGTGAGGTGCATCTCTTATGCTGGTGCATCTTATAAGCTGGCAAATATGGTAATCAGATACAGGTAGCTGGTAAAACATCACCATCTGATGGGCAATAATAAGTCACCACCCCTCCACCCAACACTCGTTTTTGGACAAAAAACGTGAATATGCACTGGTGCACAAGATGAAACAGTTACCATCACAGCCAATGTATGATATTGGCAGATAAGAAAGTTGAAAGATTTTGCAATAGGAGCTTAGAATATACAAACACTGTAGAAACATTTAAAAATGAAAGAAATAGTTGAAGAGGTCATGCAGTTAAATACAATACACGCCACTACAAGAAGTGAGATAGCAAGGACAAGGATAGATAAATATTCCTCAATACTCTCTTATGCGTAGTGATGCATAAAGAAGAAAAGTCAATCTGGAACTGGCATTATAATAACAAAAATGATGGGGACCTGTGTATTGATATTTGAAGCTATAAACAAAAGGCTTGGCAGATTGAGAATAAAAGGTAAATCTGGGAATATGACAATAACAACAGCATACTCACCAACAGGACAAACAGGAGGAAGAAGAACAGGACAGTTTTACGAGAACATTGAATGCCCCTGTAGTAAAGTACCAAAATGTGACATACTGTTAGTTTTGGGAGACTTGTAACATTGGGCTCAGTGGCTGCAGAGGAATATTATTAGGCAGGTACAACCTGAAAATGAACCTATGCTATGTCAGTTTCCTGCTAGAAATAATTTACTCATTAAGAGTACCAATTTTCCACATGAAATGAGACATCTTGGGACATGAAACTTGAATGTTGATGGAGTAGTTAACCAAACTGATCATGTTTTAGTAAAAGCACATCATGCCTTGTCAGTCACAGATGTACTGAGCTGCAGGAATCCAGTTTACTATGAAGACTACTATGCTGTAAAAGCTGCAGTGAGAGAGAAGTTGCGTATGATAAATAACTGCAGAACAGAAAAAAGAGTAAATTGTGACATAGAATAACTAAATCATGTGGAAACCGTAAAAATAACCAAATAAAATTAAGAGATACTACAAGAGATGATGAGGAAATGGTAAGAGACCAAGACAAGTGGAACATGACCCAGAAAGCAGTAAAATAGGTACCAGAAAACAAATTACTTGGGATTAAAAGAAAAGAAATAAACAAACAATCTGATGACAAGTGTAGACTAGGGACAGAGAATAGAATTATGGTAAGATTGACTATGCTACAGAGAAAAAGAAAATATGCAGAGGTACGAGGAGATACCCAAAGAAACCCGGAATAACACTGCCGTGGACGGAGCTTGTGTAGCATGCATTTCTGCCGCTAGGCATTTACAGTGCAATTCATTGCTGCCTGTTTTGTCAAACAGTCTTGTTCTGTTCATCTGCAGTGATTGTTTTTGCTAGCACTGTTTTGTTCTTGTTCGGTTTTTTTTATGATGGCAACTTTGAGTGAACAACATGCAGCTATGAAATTTTGTTTTCTGTATGGTAAAAATGTTGCTGAAATTGTTTCAATGTTTAAAACAGCTTACCAAGATCATGCTATGGGTAAAACTCAAAAGTATGAGTGGTTTGCTCTATTTAAAAATGCGACATGTCAATTGGTGACAAACCTCGTTCTGGATGTCCATCACCTGCCTGAATCAGTGAAAATATTGAAAACATTCAAGAGCTTGCGCTCACAGACCATCAACAGCCAGTTGATCAATTGTCAGAGATTAGCATGTAATATTGGAGCTCAGTTCAGCGAATTTTAGTGGAAGACTTGGAAATGAAAAGGGTTACTGCCAAGTTTGTTCCTTGGTTCAAGTTGAAACATATTGTGATTTGAAACAACAGCTTGAAACTTATCCAAAATTTTTGTCAAAGGTTATTACTGGTGATGAGTTGTGGTGCTGTGATTATGACCCAGAAACAAGTAACAGTCAAGCGAAAGATATCATTCTCATCCCGTCAA
Source organism: Schistocerca cancellata (assembly GCF_023864275.1). Classification (NCBI taxonomy): domain Eukaryota; kingdom Metazoa; phylum Arthropoda; class Insecta; order Orthoptera; family Acrididae; genus Schistocerca; species Schistocerca cancellata. The sequence continues at coordinate 439,978,392 of NC_064628.1, read as the reverse complement.
AAAAAAAAAAAAAAAAAAAAAAAAAAATCGAAACAATGCTAATTTGCTTTTTTGATGTCTAGGGTGTAGTTCATTCAGAGTTAGTTGCTCCAGGTCAGACCATCAATCAAACCTTTCATTTTGATGTTTTAGGAAGATTGCGCAACAGTGTTCATGAAAGCAGACCCAATTTGTGGTAGACAGGAGACTGGTGCTTCCACCATGACAAAGCACCTACACACACACCCATCTCTGTTAGACAGTTTTTGACTAAAAATGGCAGGGTTCCACTGTCCCACGCACCTTATGTGCCTGACCTGGATCCATGGGATTTTTTTATTTTTGGGCTGGAAAGGACACTGATTTGACAACATTGAAGGAGTCAAGGAAGAAAATGAGGGAAGATCTGTCAGCCATTTCTAAAGATGACTACAAAAAGTGTTTTGAATAGTGGAAGCACCAGTGGGACAAATGTGTTAGTTGTAATGGGGAGTATTTTGAAGAAGATAAGGTGGTTGTGTGAACATTTGAAAATGTATAGCCTTTCATAAGTAATTCCAGTTTTTCGGGGTCCCCTTGACTGTAAAGAATTAAGGTCAAATGCCTATATGATATGAAAGAAAAAGAAGAAAAGAATACTGGAAAGCAAAATTTCAAGAGCTAGAACTAAAGTAACAAAATGAAATCTTGGGAAAATTCTATAATACAGTGGGGCACACAAAGAAAAAACTTCACCGTATATTAAATTTATGTGAAAATATAAATGGTGGGATAATTAGAGATGGACAAAAATATTGCAGAAACGGGCAGAATCTTTGAAAACAGTACTGAATATCAATTCAAATCATGTATCGAGATCCAAAGGAACACAAGGACAATATAGAGCCAGGAGAAGAGAAGAGAAAAGAAAAGAAGCAAAATGATCGATGGGACAAGAGGTGGAGTCAGTAGTATACTGATTGAAAATAGCCATACACCTGTCATAAATTGAATAGTGTGAGAACTTATATGGTGGTCAACACACAATACAGAACAATTATAAAGCCCATGAAATAATTTCGAAAATTGGTACAGATAAATGACCAAGAATGATGTAACTCTCAAAGCTTTTTTGTAACGTTTCTAAATATTTTCCATGTCCATTTTTTGCTACACAGCACACATCTGATCAGTAGTCCAATTCTCCCCATACCCAATCGATCATGTGAGGAGTGACAATAAGAAACGATGCTGTGCCACAAGTCTTTGAGGTTCTGCTTTAGATATGGAATATAACTGCCATTCTTCATGTATTCCTCCCCCTCGAGGAATTACTTCCAGTGACAGTGGTTGCCAGCTGAGTAGCTCCAGGTCAGTGGGCACATGATACATCCAGCAACATCTCATGCAATTGTGAAAATGTGGAGGGACACCACCTAGTTGAAACATAAAATTCCTGCAATCAGTTTCAAGTTGTGGCTTGAGCCACTGTTGCAGCTTGTTGATATATGTAATACTTTTGACAGTTCTCTCAGCAAAAAAAGGATCCATAGATTGTCTTGTAGGACTCAGCATAGAACATGTTAACTTCCTCGGAATCCTGGACAAGTTTGAAATTTGCATGAGGATTATCTGTCTCCATATGTGTATGTTGCATTGGTTGATCTTCCCCAAAAGATGAAAAATGACTTCATCACTGAAGATAAATTTCCTTGGAAAGTTGTCATTTTCAAGAAGGTTTTCCATATCACTGCAGATGGTGCAATTTGTGGTCATGGCCTATGGCTTCCAGAAGCTTAAATATGTACAGCTTCACTCTTAATTGCTTACAAAGGATTTTTCACACTATTGTCTGAGAGTGTTTGACTCTGCACTAGCTTGGTAAGTAGGCTTTGTGGGACTTCACAACATTTCACCTCTCACATAGTGTGCTCTCTGAAGACATGCTTAGTCAACCCTAGCATTTGCATCACACAGTCAATCATGCTCCTTGAATTTCTTGTACCAGTTCTCTGTGCTGTTGTAAACTTGTGAAACTTGCCACAGAAAGTTCGTTGAACACTTACAGATGATTAACAACAGGCAAGGTCTAGCGTGCAGTGTGTTACTCCTCCTAGTCTGGCATCATTTTCAGCAACTATGGTTGGTGGCACCCCTGTCTGCAGTTTTCCAAAGTAACTAGTTGGCACCATGTTAAAAAAACTTTGAGAGTTTGTCATTCACTAATGTATCATTTGTTACATTACATTTAGCTATTTACCCATAAAATTAAAAAAAATGTCACATGGACTTTATAATTACCTTGTAGATAAGAAAAATTCAGTAACAAATAATGTTTGGGAAAATGAAAGTGTGCGAGTGGATTGTCAAACTGGAACAATATGTTGTCTGAATAAAAAAGAAGAAAAGTTATCAAGTGAGAACTATGGAGGCATAACATCATTGAATAAAGTCTACAAGGTATTAACAAGGATTCTGACTGAAAAGAAAAAGAAGGGGGCAGTGAAAATATTTTCAGAGTGTACCAGTGCTTTTTTCGATTACATAGAGGCACTTTTGTCACTAGACAAATAATGGAAAAAAAGAAGAATATGACAAAGATCTCAACTTCCTGATTGTTGATTTTAAATAGGCGTTTGAGAGTGTTAACAGAGCAGAATCACATAAGCAGTGGCAGATACAGAAAAACCTCAAGGAGGGGGTGCTAAAGATATCTTGAGTTACCTTTACTTTTACTGTAATAAAAAATAATCGTCACATGCAAAGTTTAAGAAAGTTTTATTTAAACTGATTATACACATATACAAGACAATGCCATCTTGTGATATAAAAAAGTTAAGATTGTGGTTCTCTTCCTTATATCATGAATCCTATGTACCTATTTTCTTCCTGGCAAATTGGTTAATTACATTGTCAATAGGACAATCAATGTCAAAAGAGCTAAGGCATTAAGTTGATCCCTATGTGCCAGACAGAAACGCATAAAATACGATGACGCAGACGTGCGCGCTACTTAGGAAAGTACAACTACGCGATAACTCGATTCAGTTGAGTTGACTGATGAAAGAAATGAACGAATAGCATGCGGGCTGACTGGCGGGGGCAACGCAGGTGGCAATGTGGGCGGCTCCGCAAGGGGGGGGGGGGGGGGGCGGTGCATGCCCCGCGGCCTCCTCCCCCCATATCTGTCTGCCACTGCATTTAAGGCACTAAAAGAACTGTGCATCTGTAGCAAATTAAGGATATTAGTTAACAATGAAAGACACAAAGGCAAAAGTAAAGCTAAATAACAAAATGATCAAGAATTTTTTCTTCAGGCTTGGGACCAGAGTTCCATAACTGGGCATTTTGAAGTGTCAGTATAAAATACGGACAAAATAGGATCAGTTATGTGTATATGCAAATGATATTGCAAGTGTGGCAAGAGAGATAAATACCCTTAATCAAATATATGTAATAATTGAAACAGGAGGAAAATTTGGACTTTGTATATGTGAAAATATATGATGATGTCAATTTCTAGGGCCAGAACACCACTAAATTACTTGAAGTCTTCTAATAAATGTTTGAAAGTGCCTGCTGCTTCAGTTACATAGGTGTCCTTTTGGCCAGCAGTATTAATGTGAGAAAATATATTAAGAGAAATAATGCAAGCAGAAAACAGAGGCTATTTTGCACACTTATTCTCTAATTACAGTGACAAGAAAGGTAAAAGTATACTATTCATTTGTATAACCAGTTTTCAAGTATGGATCAGATGTATGGACAGTAACGGAAGTGGATAAACAACCTGTGAACATTCGAATGAAAAATACCATCTTAAATCTGTGGACAGAGTATGGAAAATAATATACGACATTGAATTATAGCAACCTATACAAGGTAAGGATGTAGTTAAATTTATCAAATCTCAAAGATGTGGTGGTTAAGACATTTGGAGGTGATGTCAGATGACAGGACACCAAAGAGAACCATGAAAAGGACATTAAAGTCCACCAGCAAGAGGGTCCTACCAAGATGGAGGATGGAAAATATATTAGTTGACATTACCAAGATGGAGATCTGAAGCTGGATGAGAAAATCAGAAAACAGAGATGTATGGATGTTAACAGTAGAGGAGGAAAAGGGTTCCAGGGCCAGAGAGGGAGATCATGATGATGACAACACCATAAAAGGAAGGAGGGAGGTGGGGGGGGGGGGGGGGTGAGTGAACTGGTTAAAAGAATAAAAAGATAGAAATCGATGGAGAAGGGCATTTTCTGAAGGTCAGCAACATTTCAGTCCTGTTTGTGTGTCTATAGACTGCTCAACACCTTCTCCAATTGGTGAATGGTTACATTCACTCCTTTCATTATTTTTAAAGTGCAATAGTAAAGGTGTGGTTGTTTGTCTTTTTTATCTCCATGTCCCCACACTTGTGGGTAATTTCTTTGTTGCGCTATACCATACCCATTTTTAACTGACCTACTGAACTTTGAAAAAAAAGTGTTGCAGTTATGTCCATGCATGTATTGACACTTCTAGCATTATCGTCAACACTCTAGCAATACTCTCACCCTTCTCTGTGGAAGATGCTTCAGTAGAGGCATTGTGAATCACTGAGAGTTTTACTATTTTTATTCTGAGAGTGCATGTTCCAGAAAAGGCATGCAACATTCACTGCCCATCACAGGACTGAACGACACCTGGTGGCATTGTGAGCATGTTATGTGATAAGTAAAGTATATAAGTGGAGCAGAGATGAATGGAGACTCATTTAAATACAATAAAGGCCACAAATGGGGTAATCGAGGCAGCACATTGAGAAAGCTATTGACATAAGTTACTTTGACAAAGGGCAGATCGTTATTGCCCAGCACCTGGGAACAAGCATCTTGGAGACGGCCAAGCTGGGTGGCTGTTTACATAATACTATCAAGAGCATTTATGGAAAATGGATGATGGACAGTGAAAAAATTAATGGATGACAGGATGTGGGACGTCCAAGCCTTATTACAAAACATGGAAATAGGAGGTGCGCCCACTCTGTAAAGCAGGATGGGCAGCGATCTGAGGCAGATCTGATGACAGAGTACAATCCTAGAGCAGGCGCAGATGTTCAGAGCATACACTTTAGTGCACATTGTTAAACATGTGGGTCTGCAACAGATAACCTCTACAAGTTCCTGTAATAACACCCAGTAAAGATTTCAATGGGCGTAGGATCATGAAGATTGGGCTGCGGCTCAGTGGAAACATGATGTCTGGTCAGATGAATGATGTTTCTTGTTACATCAAGTAAATGGTTGTGTTGGTATACATTCTCATCCAGCCTGCTCGAGACATCGACCACCCAACATTTAAAGCCTGGTGGAGGCAATATTAGTGTGTTAGTAATTGCAGGCACCATGACAGTTGTGGACTGTGTGAATATTACTGTGGGCCTTCAGCCTCCTGCATCCCTTCATGCTTGATGTCTTCTGCAACATCTATGGCAATTTCCAGCAGTATAATTGTCTGTTTCACAAGGTCAGAATCATGCAAAAGTGTTTCAAGGAGCATGATAGTCATGAAGTCACACTGATGTCTTGGCCATCAACTTCACGTGATCTGAACTTGATAGAAACTTTTTTTTTAAAAAATTGCAGCCTGCCACGACTAACTGTCTTGTGCCATCTTCATTTCAGAGTAGCAGTTGTACCCAATGTCCTCAATTATTTATTTGGTTTTATTCCAATCTCTCCAAAAGCCAAACTGATAATCATCTAACACTTCCTCAGTTTTCTTTTGCAATCTTTTGTTTGTTATTTTTATTAGCAACTTTGATGCATAAGATATTAAAGTGGTTGTATGATAGCTCTCACATTTATCTGCCTCTACCATCTTCAGGATTGTGTCCACAATATTTTCCTGAAAGTGTGGTGGCATGTCTCCGGTCTCTCAGATTCTGTATACCAACTTGAATAGTGGTTTGGTTTCCATTTTAAAATTTCTGAAAGAAAGTTACCTATGCCCTTTGCCTTGTTTGATCTGAAGTCTTCCAATGTTAGGTTAAACTCTGGCCCTAATACTGTATCCCTTCTGTCTTCCACTTTGTCTCCATCTCTTCTATAATGTCAATCATTTTTCAGTTTCTTCACATTTTTACTTCAACCATTTTGCATTAGCTTCCCTGTGTTTCTTATTTATTTCATTTTTAAGTGACCAATATCGCTGTGTTCCTGTCTTATTTCAGACAGTTTTGTGTTTCTGTGTTCTGTCAACCAATTGATGTTTTTTGTCTGTAAACAAAGATTCCTTTGTAGTTACCTTCTTTTTTTGCATATTTATATCTCCAACTTCCTTTAATCACCATTTCTTGGAGACGTTCTTTTCTCCTCGACTGAAACACCTGTTGTGATGTATTCATTATTACAGTATCTGCAGCCTTAGAGAATTTCAAACACACCTAGTCATTCCTCATTGTTTCAGTATCTGACTTCCTTCTTCATTGATCCTTCCAGATGATTCTCTTATACTTTAACCTACTCTTCATCAGTAGTAAATTGTGATCTGAATCTATGTGTACTTCTGGGTACACCTTACAAGCTACCCATTTTTGGCAACTCTACCTTACCAGGATGTAATCCAACTGGAATATTCTATGTCTCCTGGCTCTTTCCAAGTATACCTCCTTCTCTTCTGATTTTTGAACTGTGTATTCACTATTACTAGCTGAAATCTTCAGCAGAACTCAATTAGTCTTTTTCCTCTCTCATACCTAATACTGTCCCCATTTTTCTTCTATCCTCCCCCCCCCCCCCCCCCTTACTTACTGCAGTGTTCCAGTCCCCTCATGATTATCTCCTTTTACATATTGTATTACCCGTTTAGTTAGATCTTGGTCATCTAATGATTTATAATATCCCTAATTTTGTAAGCTTCTCAAGATGACAGGTTAATATATTGAAATATCCTTAAATCATTCCTTTTAAGGCACAAGTATTTAGACAAACGGCTGAAGGCCTTACTTAAGTAAAATTAAAATATCGTCTCGGCTAAAGGCTCAAATAACATTTCAGATCAGCAAAGGAAACTCTTGAAAGGCAAGCATTTACCAATTTTGTCTAAAAGCCATATTGCGTAAAATTTCAATTAATTCCTCAGCTGAAAGCCCAAATATTTCAACATAATAAAAAGCAACCTTTAAAGACAAACATTTAGACAGTACAACAAAAAACCATCTTAAGACAACTTGAAATATCTTGATGGCTGAAGGCCCAAACAATTATTCATAATAATTAAAGACAAACCTTAAGATAAGCATTTACACAGTATGGCTGAAGGCCATGTTAAGAATTCAAGATAATTAAAGAGAAACCTTACCGACAGGAATTTAAACATTGCAGCTGAAAGCCACAAATTTTAAAACAATCATGGCCGAAATACAGAGCAAACAAGAATTTTAAATAGAACTTAGCTGAAGGCCAAATCTTAAAATACTTCTCATAAGGTTCGGCTGAGGGCCATATACTGAACATAGAACAGACAAAATTAATACATGACTGAAGGCCTGGCATAGTACTTGCAACAAAAGAAAATCACAATCATAACAACAGAACAGTGGTGCTCAGAAGTGTTCCAAGGGTCGGCCTGGGGACGAAACTTTAACAACAGTTTAGGTGAGACAGGCAGCCAAGCGTAACACTAAATAATCAGTTGGCAGCACGAGCTAGGGATGGCTGACAAACCAACCAACAACCTAATCAATTCCCTTCCACCCGACCAACGGCACGACAACCAAAAATTTCAGTGAGGACGAAGATCCCAGCAGCACTATGTCTTGACAATTTGTGTGTAAACACAGTCGAGGCACAATAACCACTCAAAGACAAAAACAGAAAACACCAAAGCTGTCAAACTACACGCCATGCCGGACAGCATCAAGCCATGCCGGACAGCATCAAGACGGCGAGGAAACACACACTTGCTGCTCTGTCCCAACTGACTGACTACTTACTCCAGTACGCAGACAACATTCATAACTGCTCAGTGGAAATCACAGAAGCTACACACAGCTCCATGTAAACATGTGCACCAAAAACTCTGACAATCCAAAAACCAATCTCTGTGGAACAACAAGGAGAAATCACAAGTCGACACACACAGAGTTTCCATAAGCGTTTGGCGACCAACTACATGTCGTCTGATGAGAAGACCGACCGAACAGCCAAGCAAGATTGTCCCCACTCAAGTTATGTGTGTTGGAAATGGTCGAGTGAGTCATGGCTGTCCGGAGCTCACTGCAGCTCCATCCCAACTCCCTTGATGTCTGTTCAGAACTCAGAGACATGGTGACCCGGGCACACTGGCTAGGACCCAACCATGCAGGGGTAACTCTCGCCCATTGGCAACGACATCTCTGCACAAGGAAGGAACCGACCCACATTGGGCAAGATGACCAACTGACGAAGCCCAAGCCCAGAAATGGTCAAAAGACCAAATACAGGTTGCCCAATGAGACATCCAACTGAATGACCAACCAGCAGTTGTTCCTACTCCAATATCCTTCCATCAGACAGTTCATGTGTGTCACCGGTGGTTGGCGAGTACTGGCTGTCCGCACCTCACTGGTGCTCCGTTCCAACTGAACCCCAACAGAGGACAACCCGGAAATACTAGCAGTCGCTCCAGAGATTGTACATCAGTGCACTTATCGATAAGTGCCACTGCTGCCGCTCACGGGCAAGCAAACCAGTAACTTGGTGACGCCAGTAAATCGAATAAGAAACGAGGTGACGGTACTGTAAAGACAAGATGACAAGCAATGAATGGCATGAACACGAGCTGTGCACGGCTCAAAAAATATCTGTGCAACCAGTGACTGAAATTTTATTGTGAAATTTTATTCTGAACTCTATTATTATTCATACAGGATCTTGTGTTCAAAATCTAGCATACAACATTTCAAAGTCCAAACTTCATAAAGCTTGTCATAAAAACCTTGTCTAATTTTGAAGAGATTAAATCTGGAAACAATTACGGAGTGTAACTATAATTGTTGATAACTTTGTTAAGATTGAAGAGCAGTGGATTAGCAAAATCAGGACTGAACTAACTGGGGAATTTTAAGAACTCACAGATAAAAGGACTGAAATTTGGATCAGTGAGGTCTCTCGTAATTTAACTTTTCAGTAAATACTGTTCCTGATTGTTTTCACGAATTGATGTTTATCAGTCATATTTCAGTGTCACTTTTATGGAGATGCAATAGAAAATGAGATCCCCGTATTGCTTATTCAGAAATAAACATAATAAATACAGTTTTATGAATGTATTTTTATTTGGTTAACATGTGAATTAAATTGGCTGTACAGTTGCAACTTTGTTCACATAACAAAATATATTTCATAAGTAAGGTGGGTGAGCAGTTGTAGCCAACATTCTAAGAATCCCAATAAATAACACGCTATTACTGAAAATCAAAATAGTGTGTTAAGAACTGTTGTTCGATAATAGTAACATTAAACATTTTTGTGCTAACTCTGAATGATCAAACTAAAGTGAGAAAATAAATTTTTATGGTACTCCTTTCATAACATGGATGCAGCTTGAATATTCTGTAAATCAATTGGTAACTTACTAACAGGACACTTTTTACTAATTTTGCTTACAGGAGGACTGAAATTACAGCACTGAATCATCAAGACTACACAATCTACATAGGGACCACACCAATTTTTATGGATCTTTTTAATTCCACTGCTGCAGCATTGGAAGAACCAGGGTCATTTTAAAACTGAAAGCACACAGTTTTCACTTTCAGTGAATTCACTGCCACAGTATGAAAAATCTCTTATAACAACTAATTTCCAGCACTTCTGTGAGATTTGTCTCTGCTGACTGAATTAATATATGGGTCGAGTTCTCCTCTGTCACCAGTTAATGCTTTTTGAATTTTCAGATTGACATTCTTATACACTCCAGGCTCTTAAAACGTCTATGACAGCCCACGTGCAAAGTGTAATAAAAGAAACAAAAAATGTAAAATGCTTGTAAACATTGTTAATAATGACTGAGGCTATTGAGGGCTGTCAAACTGTCCTTCAAATTAAAACATAGTGTTGATCTTTTTGCTGGGCCACTTTTATTTGTTAACTCAGCATCGTGGCCCGTCTTAATTGACAATTAGCCCAAGAATAATGTTAGATACATTTTAACTGAACTGCCTGTTTGATATATATATATATATATTTAAAATATTTATGATATGTGTATTTATAGTGAACAGTACTAAGAATATGAACTATTCTTAATATACAGTATCCAAGATTGTTTTCTGCTCTGGATTAGAACAAATTCACTCAGTGTCATTAATTTTTTTTAATTTTTTTTGCATGTCCATATTCAAAAGGCACTGTTGTGTCTTCATGTATTTTGTTTAAAATGATCTGTTTGTCATATTTTATGTAGTAAGTTTACAAATGCAGGGTAAGATAAGTTCAAACCTCTTTCAGCAGTATATAACTGTGTTAAAAACCATATTATTTTAAAGCTCTCTCTCTCTCTCTCTCTCTCTCTCTCTCTCTCTCTCTCTCCCCCCCCTCCCCCTCCCCCCTCCCTCCCCCTCTCCCCCTCCCTCCCCCTCTCCCCCTCCCTCCCTCCCTCCCTCCCTCCCCCTCTCCCGCTCCCTCCCCCTCTCCCGCTCCCTCCCCCACCCATCCCACTCCCCCTCCGTGTGTGTGTGTGTGTGTGTGTGTGTGTGTGTGTGTGTGTGTGTGTGTTTGTTTGTTTGTTACTTCCTTTATAGAGGCCTCCATCTCTTGAGCTTCACTGAACATTTCTTTTCCTTTGTACTGTTGCCAACTTTTAGGATACACAAATCAGTATGGATGACTAGATACTAAGCTACAGTAGAATTCTCATCTTTTTGCTTATAATCTTGTTAGAAATTCTTGAGCAAAAGTAATTAGGTTCAAATGGTTCAAGGAAGTTCACTTAACACTGCATATGGTAAAAGCTACTACTTTCAGTGATTTCAGTGAATATATAGCAAAAAGAGTGGCATGCTACCAGTGAAACTGTAAATGTCAATATGAAAAGTTTAATTGCAGGAGATAAAATAATCATACTAAGATGAATTTCTTAGCATAATGCTAAAGTAGACAGACATGACCTAGTGGCCACCTAGCGTTGAGCTTCTGGAGTTCATTAACAAGCAGCTAAGAACAGAAAGTGATAAATGTTTTGAAACTTGTCAGGAAGAGACAGAAGTATAGGAAGTAGCTAGAGAGATGCTTGAATGATTCTCAGGCATAATATCAGATGATATGATCCATGACATTCTGCCTGTGAACCATTAGAGGTGGTGGAATAGTTAAAGCATTGTGATTGTAAGTACATGTTATCTGAATGTATAGGAATGAACTGAGAGGGCCAGCAAGGACAAAAATAGGGACTTTTTTTGTGCGTGGATGGGGGAATGGATTGCAGGAACATGAATGAGGAAATCTTGTAGAAAAACTTGAGAGGAAATGGTAAAGAGCTTCCGAAGTTAATATTCAAGAACTTAGTGATATGAGGAAGAGAGAGAGAGAGAAATAGATCATCTGTCTCTTGCTCATTCTGATGAGTGATGGAGCCTTCTATCTTACACAGCTGTATTGAAGCATCAAAAATTTGAAATCTCTTCTGTACATCCTGTGACCTATATTCTGTTCTGATCCATATTCAGAATTTGGATTTTGACATACACTTCTGAGTCTCTCACTTTACCCATTAGTCCACCTACAGATAATCTGTACATTTACTTTATTTTTCAATCTTCAGTAATGAGAAAGAACTTCTTTCTTCCAAAATCCCAAAGCTTATCAGATTTTTCATGCATTTTTAATTACTATAATAAATTTGAGGCAATGGCACTATGAAAATTTTTGCTGTTTCCGATTATGTAAACAATGGTACAAAATAAAAATACTTCAGATTTTGTTCATATCATTAAAAAGGAAATCAGTGCTCACAAACTCCAGGGACCCATTGAAGAATTGTAAATATTTTCAAAGAAAACCTCATCTTTTATGATTCAACAATCAAATTAAGAAACCCTCTGTACTGAAAGGTAACAAATACAGCTTCTGGCAGTCACATAATGGCCATTAGACTACAGTCTTGATTAATGACAAGGCAATAGCAATTCATATTATGTATTTTCATATTAACTAGGATCTGATAGTTTTAAAATTATATTTTGAGGAGTAAGGCGAGAGAGAACATGTCACTTAAGTGGAGAATGATTGAGAGAGAGGGGGGGGGGAGGCAGGGGGGGGGGATGAAATTCAGTGAGGATTCAATTCCAGAATCAATATTATATTGACAAAAATGAGCTAATAAAAGATTAAGAGATACATAGAAAATTAGAAGCTAAAATAAAACGTGGCTAGAAAGTGTATGCATCGGTATTATGACTTGTCTGCTGAACATATAGCTTATGTCTGATCTTTCTCTTCTGTAATTGTTTTCACCACCTTCTTGCATGTTTCACAAGCACATTTTGTTCTGGTACTCAGTGTTGGAACTTAAGCAGTGTATGCTTAAAGATTCATCTTTAACTCTTTTTAACTTCTTACTGTTATTTTGGTAAATGATATTTACTTAGGAACTTCTTTATAATGACATTCATGAAACATGCATGCACTAAAATTGGTTGATTTCACAAATACTATCACTAGCAGCTCTGCATACCAACCGGTCTTTGTGTCAACCACTGCTGATGATGATACTTGGATGCAGTATGGAGCAGTTATTGTCAGTTTCCCAGATGTTGGCGCTGCTACTTCTCACTCAAGTAGCTACTTCAGTTGGCATACTGAGGCTGAATTCACCCCATTCCAGTGCTCTCGATAAGAGAAAATCCATGTCATTACCAGGGATTGAACCCATGTCCCCGACATGACAGTTAAAAACACTTATCACTTAGCTTCTGAGGCAGACAAAAACACTTATATATATTTATGAGTACATAAAATTAATGAAACTTAAATTAATGAAATGTAAACATTTAACAGGAAATACTGTTGTTATATTCACATTTTCATTGCGTGCACTAGTCAACTTATTTTCATTTCATTTTTTTTTCAATCTCTCTCTCTCTCTCTCTCTCTCTCTCTCTCTCTCTCTCTCTCTCTGTGTGTGTGTGTGTGTGTGTGTGTGTGTGTGTGTGTGTGTGTGGGTATAATTGATGACAGGAAACATTTATGAGCCAAGTTTCTCAGACATTGCTACAGAACAGTGAAGTTGCTGTTGTTAAACTTTTAGTCTGCTTCAGATGGACCAGGCAAATGCCCAACTCCTTTGTTAAATAAATTCATATTAAGTGTCCAATGTCTTAAAACTGGTCTAATATTTCGTACCTTTCGGATGAATTAACAAAGCTTAAATAGCATTACAGAGAGAGAGAGAGAAAGGGGGGGGGGGGGGCTGCCCTTAAACAATTCCATGTAGAATAGAATAGGAGCATGTTACAGAATTTTGTCAAATTATACTAAATATAATTTAACACATACATATATTTTAATGTTGACTTTATACAGTGTATACTTACAAGGGAAGCTCCCCATCACACACCCCTCAGATTTAGTGGCGACATGGCCCAGTGGACTGGCATTCAAAAACTGAACACAAATCAAGCACAGAAAGAATGTGTGTTGAGTTGTGAAAAAAGAAGCAGAATTTAGTGAGCGGCCCAAAGCTCAAACTGTGCAACACTGAACGAATTTGGAGAGCCTCAGCGTCGGGGTTATATGGTCATGGTGCTGGACTGCGAATGGGGAGATCCATGTTTTGAATTTCCATTATGCCTCATTTCTTTATTCACAAAGTTATGAACTGTCCATCTGGTCACTAACATGTCTGATCGCTCTATTCAGATTTGTGTCTATCATGGTGTAACATCCGAGATGTAAGGAAGGGAACTCCAGGCATTTGTACCTCCTATTTGTTCTACACAAGTTCCACATATTATGACTCTTGTCTTCCATTTTGGACTCTTGAATTACTTTGTTGTAAAATAGTTCACACCCATTTATTTGTTGTTTTCATTTCTGTGAGCAGTCTACATGGCATCTCACCTGCTGTCACTGTTCATCACATTTACTTGTGATGATTATGTATTCTTATCACATGAATTATACTCTATAACAAATGTGTAGTATGACACTGCCAAAACTACAGGAGGAGAACGGACACATCAATGAATGGACAGACAGTTTATAATGTTTGGAAAAGGGGGGGGGGGGGGGGGGCAGGGGTGGTGGCAGCACGAGGGCAACTCAAACATGGGATCTCCTGCTTTGCAGTCCAACACCATGTTCATAAAACCCAGACACCACACTTCTGCCAACTTGCTCGACGTTCCTTCCTGCTTTCATGCTTTATCGGTATTCAGTTTTTGATGGGCTATCCAATGGGCCATCTTACCACTAAATCTGAGGGGGGTGCAATGAAGAGGTTCCCTTGTTAGTAACATTTAAAGTTTTTTGAATGGTCCATTGTAATTCATAAAATCTGAGAAGTGTTGTGAAAGTTTTTAGAATCCCACAGTATGAAGCAGCACCTTTTTAATCAGAAGACTTTTTTCAAAGTAGTTTCGTGCTGGGCTGAGCCCCATTTTATATCACTCCATTATCTATTAACATCTGCAACAAATTAAAGGGCTACTTGTTAAGAGTGATACACTCAATTGCCATAGTAATCTGACAATAATGGGATTAATACCACATTCATGGACTATTACATACTCCACTACAGGTCTTGTTCAGCAATGAAATGATCTTCTTGTGGATAAAGGAGCATTTTAAAACATAAATGCCTCATTATTTTGATTTCATACTAGTGGAATCAGTCTCAAATCCTCTTGCCATCTTTTCTCAAGAATATACTTTAGGTACTGCTCTTCATTATAAGCATTCATTTTGTAGTGACATTGCCCCAATAGTACCCTCTTGCATGTGGATCCTTACTTAAAGTCTGTTGTTTTGGTAGATAGAAACTGTGGCCATATTTGACATTAATCACTGCTTTGGAAGTTTGAAAGTATCTTAGTAATCAATGTGTATCTTTACTCTGTAAACTGTCACAAGTTGTACTACCAGTTTTCACTTACAAAGGTCAGTTCAAAGCAGTGAAGTGTCCTTATGCTGTGATAAGTTTCAACATAATCTGTTGGCCTGGTGGCAGTGGATGAATAATTTACTACTGGTGATTTCATGCACTCTACTGAAGAATACTGTGTACAGGATACGACAAAAAAGAAATTACATTTATATTGCTAATTTGTATACTTACCAAATATGTTCAGTTTGTGGTTGTTGCCTCAATGTATGAGCCATTTATATCCACACATTCCTGTATTGATTCCTTCCACTGTGTAAAACATTTCTGCACCATTTTTTGTGTTTTTGCATAGGAGCTTCACCAATTTTGCCTTCTGATGAGGTGCAAGAACATGTCTGTACCAAAGTACTCATCTTCTGCATTGTGTTGATTGATATTAAAGACACTTGTCAGAATATAATGAGACAGTCAGAGATGGCTTTGGAAAGTACAGTATAGAAAATAATCAGTTGTTAAGAGGTCAGGCCATCAGTAATTATGAAAATAATGAGAAAAATGACACATTGGATAAAACACTGGACTCAGATTTCTGAGCATGGCAGTGTAAATCCCATTTAAATTTAAGTTTTCTCTAAACTGGTTAAGTTAAATATTAGGATATTACATTTGAAAAAGGCAGGGCCAACTCCTTTAGTTTGAGCTTCTGCTCTGTTTCTAATGACTTCACTGTTGGCTGGATATTAAACCCTTATTGTTCTTCCTTCACATTGAAAATGGGCACTATGAGCAATGAATAGCAAGATGTGTGCTTGTTATTTCTGTATTTATGTTCTTTCTGTGTGCCCTCTCCTCTTTTTCCATTTTTACTTTTGCCTGATATTTATGTCTTTATGTTCCTTTCCTGTCCTCTCCCCCTAACTTCTCATGTCTGTCATTATTAAATGAATTCCTGTCCTTTTTCTCTTTGTACTCTTCCTCTTCTCATTCCAAGAAACCTCCTGCTCATATTATCTCCCCTAAGATTCATTGTCACTGCCACCAAGTAAAGTGGCATAATGGTTAAGATTTGGACTTATATATCTGGAGGGAAAGGTTTAGATGTCAATCTGGCCAACTGACTTAGTGATATACATATTTTCCTAAAATCACTTGAGACAAATGCTTGAATAGTGCCACAAACAAGGTGAGCACTAGTTTCCTTCTCGTACTCGTCCAGACTGGATTTGTGTTCCATCTCTAATGACTTTGATGTAAACGGGATGCTAAATTGTAATTTTCAAAACAGGATGTTAAATTGTAATTTTCATTTTCCCTTATCACAGTTGGCACCACCTCTCAGGTTAGGCGCACATATCTTACACCAGAAAGTAACCTCAATCATAGTGTTTTTAGCATCTTGGCATGTTTCAAATTTCAATAAACATTCTAATTTTATTTTAGAGAAAATAAATTAACAGTGGATGCTGCTAAGAAGAGAGATGTAGTCACTGTTCTCTCTGTCTTTGTCAGGAATAATGTTTCGAACCAGTCTGTAGATCGGACTGGATTTTCTTACACTAGTGTTATTAGGCATTTCCTGTCTTCTGAAAAGGAATTGCTGGATGAGAACAAGCTAACTGACAGTGAAGAAATTAAGCACTGTTGTTCAGTGCTCTTCCAAGAAAATTTTCCATTCCAGATTTCAGAACATTGACTGTCATGATACATTATTGTTGCAGATGCTTTTCATTATAATAGTTCAGTTAATAATGCAAGGTGTAGATAATTAAGTCACTGAGTGTCAAAGTGCCTGAACCTTGATAAATACAGCAAATGTTATTACTAACATCTGGTCTGCCTTAGCAAATTTCTTAACCATATTTACTGGTCACATAGTAACACTACTGCAGCAGATGATTTCCTCGTAGAAACTGGAAATATTTTTCTGTGTAGAAGGTTCATTTAACATCATTCTTGACTTGATTATCAGTTCCTGTGTGCGTGTGTGTATACCTGTGTAATAGAATATGTGGGTATATTTTAATTTTAATTACAGGCATTGATTATTTACCCAGGCAGTACTAAGAACAAAATCTCATAAATTTGTTGGAAACTTGGGTGCGTACTTCTCATATGCATCCGTACATTCATAATTGGATAGTGTCCTTGAACATTTTTCCTTTCATAAAAAATATGAGATTCAACATAATTCTGAGAATTTTGCATTATAACAGAAGCTAGGAATGTATATGTACAGACACCTCTCATAAAACTTTGATTCTATATTCAGTCCTCTAGTATAATTCATATAATTGCGTCGATAAGAACGTCAAAACTATCTTTGTGATCATCCACATAGCACCAGCTAATGGGCTACACTGTAGTGGACAAGCACTATGCGATACAACTGTTTTTATTGTTTTCAGCATGTTCACCATCATCATCATCATCATCATCATCTGTGTGAACAATCATAGATTTCATTAATATTCATATATGTCACAATTGTAAATAATTTCATCTTAAATTACATACCAGTTATGGAGCCATAATTTTAGAACAGACATCAAAATCATTTTTCGTTATTTTGTGTTACAGATCTGCAGTTCTGTCATTTCAAACTGTCTCCAGTAAAATTGTGTATTTGGTTTAAGTAGAGAGTACTTCTACAGAATGAAGGATTGAAATTGTTAGAATTGTCTTTCATCAACAGTATTTGCCCTTTAGATGCCTTATTGATGCTATTTTGGGTGAAAGATCTTTCTGTGATTTATTTCTGTATTGGTGAATTTGTGTTATTGGTTGGCAAAACTGACTGATGAACATATGTTGGATTTTTGCACTATTAAAAATTTTAATTCAAAATTTGAACAGAATTGTCTACTGCAGGTGCTTAAGACATTCCATTAAGGTGCCAAAATCGGTTTATAAAAGTCTGAATAATTTCAGTATTATTAAACTTTCTTTTTGTTTAATGAAAATTGCTCAACAATTAATAAGTTATAGTATCACTATATATTTAAGAGCATTTTTTGTGGTTTAGTCTTTGTATGATGTAACTGGACAGCAGTTACTTGTGGTGGGGAAGTTTATCTTGATGAATGAAAGATTGGTATGGTCAAATATTACTGCCCAGTAGCTAATGACTTTCAGTGAAGTTTACAGCAGAACATTTTAAATGGTAGATGTATCAAGCAGTTACTGAGATTACAGCTTTATTTACATACATTTCATTTAATGTTTGTCAGTTTCATACTCTCATCATTTAGTTACTGTATAACATACATTACTCCAAATCTCATAAATATTTATTATAAAATATATTTAGAGTTAATTTCTGAATTTAAAAAATTAAAGCTTATTTTGTGTGACTGTTGTAATGTGAGGTTGGAGTTGTAAGTAGGTTGTGCATGTGGTATAGTGAGAGTTTTATAGGAGATTTACAAATGCTGATAAATGATTCAGTAACTTGCTCATTATCTA
Source organism: Schistocerca cancellata (assembly GCF_023864275.1). Lineage (NCBI taxonomy): Eukaryota > Metazoa > Arthropoda > Insecta > Orthoptera > Acrididae > Schistocerca > Schistocerca cancellata. The sequence continues at coordinate 439,959,903 of NC_064628.1, read as the reverse complement.
ACATGTGTGAAAGTTTAGCCCATGACACTATAGGGTTAATGAGAGTCACAAATGAATCAAAGTGGTTGTCAAACAGCTTGTACAGATATTATTTGTAGTAATATGTAGGCTTTATGGCTATATTTTTTTCTTTTTTGTACACACCACAATAAATAAATGCAGTATTTTTCTTCTGCACCATCCCAGTTTTTTGGTCATTGACAGTTCCCATATCATGTATTTATAAGTATTTCTTTAAACAGAAAAAGGTATTATAAGTGAAATATTTTTTAAGACACATGAAACAGCAGTAAGACAAGTGACAGCAAAAATTTCCATTGTAATGTCTAATAATGTGTAACAGTGAGTCAAGAAACATCATGGAAAAAAGAAAAAGTTCAATAATAACTTTTAAGTCAATTTTTTTGTCTGTCTGTATGCCTTTCTTTAACTTTTTTCAGTCGCTTTCATAACTTGTGAAAATCAACCAGTTACCACAAGACGTGAATGTATTGTTACCGCAGTACCACAAACCATGTACCACATAGTGCTGTAGCCTGTTTGTGTTGTCAGCCCACACCATACAACTGTTTTTCTGAAAGTGGGCCTTCAGTTGGTTCTATGAGAAGAGATGGCCCAGATAGGTGAACACTGTTGTGTATCCATTATAAATGAACCCCAGTGGAAGGCCGTTAGCAGATCACTCTCTATCGTGAAGGTGGCCAGATAACTGCATGGTTAACATTCTTTTGTTCACAGACATGACAACAAAATGTAACTGCAAATTCTATACCCTTAACACTTTGGAGACTGAGTCCGAGCACAACTTGGGCTGCAATTCTGTGTTTAAAAAAAATGGCACTCAAGTATATGTTGATGTGTGATTTTCTTGATGTGTGAGCCACCTATCACTCGAAAACTGAACTCGTTTTGTATGAGAACAATGTACAAATGTCTCACAACCAGCCCCTTGCCAGGTACTACCTTCTGTTGCCAATTTCTAGGATTATTTCAAAAGGAACATTAGTGAACATAACAGCTGCTTCGTGAATGGCTGACCCAGTATCATCCCGTTGACGTGCTTTCAAGTGTGTACTCGTTATGTTTCACAGTTTGCTGTAATTCTGCTACAGACACTTCGCATTTGTTCTGGAAGCATGGCTATTTCTTAGTATGAATTACTCTTGAAGATATAGTAATTACTTATGTGCCAGTAATGATTTAAAAAATGGCATAAATAGCCAGTTTCCTAGCCCCCAGTATTTTTCTAAGTGGCCAGTCTCTGAGTGTTAAGATTCAAATAAAGATAGTCAAGGGCTATGACACACTGATGCCTGATATTTACTGTTATGAACTCAAAGGAGTAGCATCACTACACAATCTAAACCATTGTCTGCTGTTACTTTAGCTGCCAGAAATGTAATAGCAAGTATTGTATGCCGAAATCTTCATGGAGAGGTTATATGTAACAGGTGGCCAGCCAAGTGTATATCATTCACCATAGGAGAGATTTTTTTCTAGTGAGATTATATATTTACATTTGTAAGCAATTGAATTAGTTATGGCTGTTATGTTGGAGAGAGAGCACTCCTATCACCTTAGTGTTTGGGATAGTTTGGTGTGTCATTATTACAATCTTATCACGCTGTACTGGACATAGCCATCAGAGTTGAGTGCAGAATGAGCAGCTGTAACATTCTGAACCAGCACCTCACTATGGAGTACAGTAACCATCATTGAACATTCAGAACGTAGCTAATGAATTGTGTTACATATCCAAGGTAGAGTATGAAGATGTCAAAATGACACAAAGCAGTACACCCTGCTTTCCTGCTTGCCAATAAGGTTTAGTTTATATGAAATAGAAGTCAGCAATCTTTTTTTGGTGGACAGGATGGCGATTCTTCTGGAAAAAACTGGAATTCTCAGAGAATTACATATTACCAGAAAAAATCAGAGAATTTCATGAATTTCATAAAATCTCAAGGAATTCTACATTTGTGACCTAGCATTGAAACTGAATTTATTGAGTTTCGTAAATGACATGTTTTAAAATACTTAATAACTGTAAAGCATTTTAATTATGTGAATATTATTCCACATAAATTATCAGTGTTTAAAAACTGCAGTTAAACTACTGCTTATGGCTGGTACATTGCTCAACTGAGATGAAATAAGTCATTATTGTGGTATGCTGCTGTTCCCCGCCCCACTCACCAATAAATTATCAGGAACTTCTTCACACCATCTTCCTCCTCACATCTGGAATTCTCAGGTGTACCCCTAGATGCAAGAAATGGAGCCAACAACTACGGAAAATGAAGATAAGTAAAAAGTTTTTCTTTTGTATACCTTACACCTCACAAAGCTTTTGAAACTAATGAAGAGAGATAATTTTAATAGTGGTGTGTGGGAGGGTAAGTTTAGAACCTTTTATTTGAATGGTTTGCACAAGTTATCTGAGTGTGTCCGCAAGTGTATTAGTGTACACAGGTATTATATTGAAAAATAAATTGGTGTTATGAAATTCCTGTCATTCTTTATTTGTTAGCCTAGAAATATTTCAACCCCCTCTCGTATGGATTACTTTTTGGAGGCAAGTCAGACAGCCTGATGAGACACTGTCTTGAATCTCTCTGAATCTCTTGTGACCGTGGCCACATGTTGCACCAAAATGCACTCACAGAGAACAGAACTCTGTTATTAACTTCACATATGGCAAAGCTTGTGGCAACCTCTGTACTATAGTATTTGTTACTTCTGTGCTATGATCTCACACATTTGGGTATATGGTGCAAGTATCTTATAAGGGGGATGTTTACAGTGGTTGAAATGAGAGTACTTCTTCCATCCTCTCTCAACAAACAATATGGTAACTAACTGTGCATTTGTCTACTCGCCTACAGCACCACGCAGGTGATATGTATGTATTCACTACGTAGCTCCATTCTATTATTGGTAGACTCATTCCTATTCTTAATGTTCAACTTTATTCTGAAGCAATGAGCCAGACATTAACATAGAACATCTGTGTGCTCCCACATGTACATTCAACATGATAGTGCATCACCAAATGTTCTTGAATTGTGTCAGAATGGATTGAGGAACCTTCCTCATACATCAGAGTGGCCCCTGAGGTCACCTGACTTCTATCCTACATCTGGGACACCACTGAGAGAGATATGTGCAATTTGGATCTGGCTCCTAAAGTTGTGGATGATTGTTGGGCAATTATGGATCACCATGGCTCCCCAACACTTTTGGTGGCTCATGGAATCTATGAGGTGACATATTACCGGTATCATTAGGGCAAGAATGTGAGCTATTGAAATAATATCATCCACTAAACATTTTCAAAAGGTATGCCTTTGAATGAGAAATCTCTCTGTCTGAGGTGGTATATCATTAGGAAGAAGCACAGACTTCCATGTCTGTGCACATGTATAAATGACATTCTTAAAGATGTCCTTATGCTAGTGCATACTAATATACAATAACAAAGAAATTGGCATAAGTGACTTATCTCGGTCTCACACTGGAAACTAGTGGAGAACTTTTGGGATGTACTTGGAATGTTATTGAGACACCACGTCACGGATTGCATGGCGCCTCTTGCCGGAGGTTCAAGTCCTCTCTTGGGCATTGATGCGTGTGTCATTCTTAGCAAACGTTAGTTTAAGTAGTGTGTAAGTCTAGAGACCAATGACCTCAGCAGTTTTGTCCCTTAGAAATTCACACACATGTGATCATTTGTGAATGTTGTTCCTCACAATTGTCTGCTCATATTCTTTGCTGCTCTGAGAATAATCTTGCAAGAGGTATGAAATTCCCTTCATATGTATGTATTGTGCTCCCCTCCCTGATTAACAGTCTCATCCTGCTCTATATTGATGTAACTACTGCTCATTCCTCGAAATCAGATGGCTGAAAGTTGTTCATATCGGTTCGTTCCATCTCGCCACACTTCACCTCTCACCCTGTAATGTTGCCATGGACAGCACAGGCTAGTTAGTCAATGGAATTTGCTACTTGTATGTGGTTGATTTTTGCTTTAGTCTGTGAAGTCATTCTAGTTTATAAAAGGTGCATTCAAGTTATAACACATCTGATTTTGTTTTGCTCACAAACAAATAAGACAAAAACTGTGAAACTTGTCACTTCCCAGCATAATCTCCCTGGAGCTGTACATATTTTTCACGATGTTGATGCCATGATTCCATGGCCACTGTGAACGCTTCTTTAGAAGTCTGCTTTGATCACTGGAAAATCACTGACGCAGTAGCTTAATTTGGGGATTGAAAAACAGTATCCAGTCAATGAAATGAAAGTCCCACCCATACCATCATCATTGCCTGGCAATATACCAAGCATGTAGCTGTAAGGTAATGCATAAGCATTCATGCATAAGCATTCACATGTACAAGTCTTCACGTAGGATTGCATGTATACACCCCATGGAAATTGCAACTTTGTTGGTGATGTGTACTACAATCATTCAGCAATCCTCTAAAACAACTTCCTCCACTTGCTCAATCCTGTCATCAGACTGCTGGTGTGTAGCCAAGTTGCTGTTGGTTTGTTGTCACACAGTTTTCTGCATTCTTTGACCTGTTGCACACATGAACCCACATTAGACACACCCTTTCCACCATCACCATGTTTCACTTAACTGAAAGTGAAATTCATTTGGTGTCACATAATGCAAATGGAGAAAACAACTGATTATTCGAAAAAGTTATGAATTCAAGAGTAGTCTCACATTTAAGTGAAAATAATTTACTTAGCATGTCACAGTTTGGATTTGGAAGGGTCATTCAACTGAGAATGCTATCTACACATTTGCCCATCAAATAGTACAAGCCCTAACTAACAAATTATTGCCGGTTGGTATTTTTTGTGATCTCTCCAAGGCATTTAACTGTGTGGATCATGTCACACTCTTAGAAAAACTCAGATTTTATGGAATTGAAGGCTATACACACAGCTGGTTTGAATCATACTTAATGAACAGAAAGCAAAAAGTTGTACTGAATAGCACAAATAACGTTGGGAGGGTGGTAAATTCTAGTGAATGGGGAGTTATCACAAAAGGAGTCCCACAGGATTCAATTTTAGGTCCTCTGCTGTTCCTTATTCATGTGAATGACCGCCCACTTCACGTTCAGCAAGCAGAACTAGTACTTTTTGCAGATGACATGATTGTTATAATAAATCCCATTCCAGAAAAAGCAGCTGAAGATATTGTTAAGTATGTCTTGCAAAGAATTATTAAGTGGTTTTCAGAAAATGGACTCTCCCTCAATTTTGAAAAAAACTCACTATATCGAGTTCTGTACACTGATAGAGCCATACCAACAATTGATGTAGCATATGAACAGGGCTCAGTTAACAGGGTAAATTTCTCCAAATTTTTGTGTGTTCACATTGATGACAACTTGAACTGGAAGAAGCATATTCCTGAGCTTCTCAATCAATTACGTTCAGCTTCTTTCACTCCTCGTATAATCACTAGTCTTGGTAATAAACAGATCAGCATCCTAACGTACTTTGCATATTTTCACTCAATAATGTCTTATGGAATAGTTTTCTGGGGTAACTCACACTTAGACATAAAGTATTGTTGCACAAAAGAGAGCAGTGAGAATAATTTGTGGTGTTCACCCAAGGACGTCATGTAGGCAGCTTTTTGAGGAGTTAGATATTTTAACTGCACCAACAGAACATATATTCACAAATGAAATTCGTTACAAATAACCATCCCAATTCGCGAAGAACAGTGATAATCATACATACAACACTAGAGGGAAAAATGGCCTTTCCTATCTGTTATTGAAGCTGTCAGCTGCCCAAAAAGGAGTACATTATTCAGCAACAAAAATCTTTGATCATTTACCCGACAACATAAAGTGTCTGGCAGGTAGCAGATCAAGTTTTTTAAATCTAGCTTAAAATCATTTCTTTTGGACAACTCCTTCTACTCCGTGGACGAGTTTCTGTTTCAGAAAAAAAGTGTACCTCTAAATGTAGTTGCATGTGTAGAACTAAAAATTTTAGTAATATTAATATGAGCACTGTCTGTGTGCGTATATATATATATATAATCTTATAATCTGACTTGTTGCACATCGTATCGATAAAATAATCAGGAAAATGATCTACGGAACATGACATAACTAAAACTAATTGCTCTCTGATCTTATAATTAAATGTTATTATTTTAAATATATAAAATAACCCTCTGCCTCACTACTGCCGCTAGAGTTCCGTGTGCCATACAGTGGTGCCATCTGTGTAAGGCAGTACAGCAACTGCAAACATAATTAAAAACAGAAGGTGTTATAACTTCAATGCTCCTCATAGTTCAGTATAAGTGATAATGAACAGCAATGCCTGTGCATAGCATAGAACTGTTTGTTAAAGGCTCTCTTCGTGCACTACCATTCAATTCATTTTGTATTTTGCCCTTCTTGGGTCCTTACTGTTCCTCACAAACTGTTAACCTTGCAGTAGTATTGTAGACTGCATACCTCAATGATATGAATACCCATAATATGAATACCCATCCTGTAATTGTAGCCACGGCGAAGTGTTATCTTCGGAGGAGAGGCAAGACCAACATATGGTTACTGAAGAGGAGCAGCCATCTGGAACATTAGCCAACATGACTTTGTTACATTATGTATTGTCTAGGGCCCCTGCAGGCCTGCAGAAGAAGCACATCATGACATGTCATGGCATGGACTCTGCTAATGTCTGAAGTAGTGCTGGAGGGAACTGACACCGTGAATCCTGCAGGGCTGTCCTTAAATCCATAAGAGTACAAGGGGGTGGAGGTCTCTTCTGAACACGCTCAATAACGTTCATGTCTTGGGAGTTTGCTGGCCAGTGGAAGTGTTTCAACTCAGAAGTTTCCTGGAGCCACTCTATAGCAATTCTGGATGTGTGGGGTGTTGCATTGTCCTATTGTAATTGCTCAAGTCCATTGGAATGCATAATGGATATAAATGGATGCAGGGGATCATACAGGATGCTTACGTACATGTCACCTGTCAGAGTCTTATCTAGATATATCAGGGGTTCCACATCACTCCAGCTGCACTCACCCTACACCGTTACAGAGCCTCCACAAGCTTGAACAATCCACTGCCAACATGCAGGATCCATGGATTCATGAGGTTGTCACCATACCTATACACTTCCATCCACCCAATACAATTTGAAATGAGACTCTTCTGACCAGGCAACATGTTTCCAGTCATCAACAGTTCAGTGTCAGTGTTGATGGGCCCAGGTGAGGCGTAATGCTTTGTGTTGTGCAGTCATCAAGGGTACACGAATGGGCCTTCACCTCTGAAAGCCCATATCGATGATGTTTCGTTAAATGATTAGCACGCTGCTTCAGTCATCATTGGTCCGATTCTTGCAGGATCTTTTTCTGGCCAGAGCACTGTCAAAGATTTGATGTTTTACCGGATTCCTGATATTCACAGTACACTTGTGAAATGGTAGTACAGGAAAATCTCCATTTCATCGCTACCTAGCACAACATTCAACATAATTTAAATCTTGATAACCTGCCATTGTAGCAACATTAACCAATCTAATAACTGCACCCAGACACTTGTCTTATATAGGTGTTGCCAACCCCAGTGCTGTCTTCTGCCTGTTTACATATCTCTGTATTTGAATGTGCATGCCTATACCAGTTTGTTTGGTGCTTCAATATACTTCCTGCAGACATGCAGCTCCACTGTATGATTTAATTATTATGTCATCCTCTCTGGTAAAATATGCCAGAGGTAAAAATAGTCCTTAATTTGGGTATCTGGGCAGGGAATTCTCAGGAGGATGTTGCCATTAGAGAGAAAAACAAATCTGATGCTCTGTGGGTTGAGGCATGAAACGTTAGATCCCTGCATCAGGTTGGTAGGTTACAGAACCTGAAACGGGAAGTGCATAGGTTGAAGTTAGATATACTGAAACTTGGTGAAGTAGAGGTAGGAAGCAAAGGATTTCTGATCCAGGTGAGTACAGAGTTATCAAAAAATCAAACAGGGCTAATGCTGGAGTAGGTCTAATAATAAAAAATAAAATAAAAATGTGGATAAACTTCTATGAACATCATAGTGAATGCATTCTCCTAACCATGATAAACACAAAGACAATACACATGACATTAGTAAAAGTATATGTGCTTAAAAGCTGTGCAGATCATGAAGACACTGAAAGAACAAATGATGAAATAAATGATATTATTAAGATTGTTATGAAAGACAAAAAAATTAATTGTGGTTGTGGATTATATTTCAGTATTGGGAAACATAAGTGATATAGTTTGAGAACATGGGGTAAAGAGTGGAGAAATGAAGCCACCGATAGAATTTTGCACAGAGTATAATCTAATTACTCCAGACACAGATTAATAATCGTGAAAGAACGTTGTATACATCAGAGACCTTGAGGAAATAGAAAGATTCAAATAGAACAGGCACAGTTTGTGGTTTCCATACTGGGGAAGGCTGCAACATTTATCATTTGGAACTAAGCTAGATCTCTGGTTACACTACAGGTCATTCTGTCACCACAACTGAGATTTCAGGATGAGAGGGGGAGGGGGGGGGGGCAGCAATATCACACTCTAGCCAAACGTTTACATACTGTTTCATAGTGTCTGCTAAATAACATCAAAAGTTAACTTGAAGATAAAATCTATAGGTAGCTTATTTACCCCAAAGTGACATTTCCTGGCAGTTTACAAAAAAAAAAAAATCATACTAAAATGTGTTTTGGAGATATATTTAATGTGGTGCATTTTAGCATCATTGTATGCTTATAATTTTTGGTATTTCATTTCTAAACTTCGGACATGACTGGCTGATATGAGCAACTGCCATGAAAATGTACAGACGATATTTGTTGTATTGAAGGCCCCCATAAACAATCACACGTGTTTGACAAAATCGCTCTTATCTAGCCACTAATTTGCCAAGGAGACCCATGCACATTCAAACAAGATTTGTCACTTGTCAGTTTAACCTCACTTTGGCTCAAATGGTTCAAATGGCTCTGAGCACTATGGGACTTAACATCTGTGGTCATCAGTCCCCTAGAGCTTAGAACGACTTAAACCTAACTAACCTAAGGACATCACACACATCCATGCCCGAGGCAGGATTCGAACCTGCGACCGTAGCAGTCCCACGGTTCCGGACTGAGCGCCTAGAACCGCGAGACCACCGCGGCCGGCTAACCTCACTTTGGAGCAGACACTATTTGTGTTCATCTGTATTGTGAGAGCAGTGAGTATGGCCACAAATGTAGACAAAGCAGTCCTGGCACTGCTTAACAAAGAAGAGGAAAACAAGACTCTTGTCCAGGGAATGTTTTAAAACGAGACATGTACCCATGAAAATATGTGAAAGGATACATTACTCTCAGAACCTGATTATTACATCAGCTTGCTTCTAATGAACAATGAAACTTTGTTAAGTCCCTCCTAAAACAGCAAACTTGCCTGTCAAGTTCACTCCGTCTAGCCACAGACGCATCACCTGTAAACATACTAAGAAAGTTCATCAACTTACCCTTAAAAGCATTTCTGACATTGCCTCTGGCAAAATGCCTGTTCAGGGAAAGATTTAAAAATTAAAAATATGCAACTGGAAACCTCTTAATGGAAGTGTTTCACACAAAACCTGATGATTACATCAACTTTATGTTGATGGACAGTGAAACATTTAATAACTTGTTTAGTGTTACTTCATCCTCACATTGAAAAAGAAGACACAAGTATGCGAAAATTTATTCTTTTCTACTTGGTCCTCTAATGATAGGTCATTAAAATACCACAACATGGGAACATATAGCCCACATCATCCTTGGAAGAACCAAAGAACTTCAATTTCTTTCATTCCATTCCACTCCACTCAACTTGTATGCCACTGTATGCATAAAACACTGAGTTTGTTCATACCCTCTTCACGCATAATATGTAGCTGGGAAAGATGTGGTACCTCTACCATTTTGGTAATTGTCAATGCTCTTTTGTTTTTGTACTTGGTTATGGTTTTAATAGTGGGGGAAACTCAAGATACAGTGAGTTAAATAGTAATAAAACAATTTTTCATTTAAGATATGTGGCTAAACATCAAGAAAATCAACATCTGCCATCTTGTCAAACTTTCTGTCAATCAAAATTTCTCGCAGACACAATCTGTGCTTGACATACGTGTCAAACTGTTTGATCATTACAAAACATGCTGGTCAGATTATGGTTCATTGTACTACAGTGGCGACTTTGGTGTATAACAGTTTTGCCAATTAGGTTATGAGCACATAATGGTTAATTTATGTGGTGAAAGTAGATGTTTCTATTATATGCTGAATAAATTAAATTTGTATGTGAGTAAATAAGTATTTTTTAATAAATTAAAAACAGATCTGTGGTTTCACAGCTCACTTTCAGATGAATATTAATGCAATGCTGCCAGTTAATATATTCAGACAATCAGATTCTAGTACCGGAAACTTCACTGCTCTTTGAATACTTACCCAGTGGATTTGAGAAAGGACATATCAAGATTTCTGGTGGCAGTGTTATTTCAGAGTTAGGTGATTTTTCTTTATTAAAAGCTACACTATGTTATAGTATGGGTTAGGCAACTTGTGCAAAACATAGTATTTAGGGCATTGTAAATTGCATTTAACCTATCACACAAAAACTTTGAAACTGTACTTTTCAGAGCGCAGTATAGGCCTAATTATTGGAAAGCTGTAATCACCAGATGTCAAAGTGATACTTCTAGTTTTACTTGAGCCAGAATTGCATCTCCAATGTGAGTACTGGGTTTTTTAATAGAGCTCAAATCACACACCTAGACAACTACTCTAAATCTGTTTTGCTGAATTTGTTTGAAGTTGTGCATACATACGTCAGTTAACCTACAATGATTGTTTTTCAGCATGTGACACACCCCGTTTACATGGGGCTCCCAAAACTAGATTTCATAAACCAATTTCCCAATACCGCTTCTGGGTGACCATGTAAACACATCAAAATCGATTCTGGGAATCAGCATATAGTTGCTGGTTTTCCAATTCCACAATTCATTTTTGATTCCATATAAAGGCAACCGGTTTTGAAACATGCTTGGTTTGTCACATTATGTCTTGTTTTCAGAAAATTCAGTTAATATGGACTTCTTGTGCAGTGAAGGAGAGGCAGAAATATTAGACTGAGCATGAAGCTGTCTGCCTGTAATATTTAAGTGAAGAGAGATAACAGTTGTGTTGACTGAATATTTACCTGAGCTAGCAAATCCATTTCAAACCCTTAAGGCTGTGGTCACAGTGGCTCCAACATCTGTGGATTCTGCCGACAACTAACATCAACCGGAGAGAACTGATCTTTTCAAATCAGTCTGTCACTATGTGCATGGTCACACTATAGTCCATCTTATCTCCTGAACATACAGGCTTTGGACTACAATCTGTGAAATTCAAATCAGTTTGTCTTCTTCGGTCAAATCGACCGACATTCTTGCACACAAAATATGGAGCGTGAGGAACTGGTAAGTTTAGTCCAAGAAAAAATGAGTTTGTGGCATCCCGAGGATGAAAATATCAATTGGGATACAATTTGGAATCTGTGGACTGAAATTGTAGGTTTATTTGAAACCTCAAGTAGGCAAAATCTTTATTGGAAATTTGAGGCATAGATTATAACCTCAAAAATTAATTTGTTCAAGTGAAAAGGGTGCAAATCTTATATGCTTATAGTTACTGTAATGATGATGAGGTCCCATACTCCGAGGAGCGTAGGGGATGATGCGGGAGACTCGCACCGCTGACTAGGCAAGGTCCTAGTGGAGGTGGTAGCCATTGCCTTCCCTCTAACTGTAATGGGGATGAATGATGTACTGGATCTTTTTGTGGCAGATTGTCATTAGTTGTTTACAAATTATTAGTACTGCATACTGGTGTTTTATGCCAGTAGGGTAGTGATCCTGTTAATATAAAGTGGTTTGCTACTTTTAAGTGACGTAGGTAATCAGAGTATCTTATGCTACACTTTATACATGTCTTTCACTTGTGTGCTAAATGACAGTCATTGAAGGTTAACTGACATACATCTGCACAGCTTTTAAACAAATACAGCAAAACAGGGTGTTTATAACTTGTTTTTCAAGGTCACCACAAATTATCTCAATTATGTAATAGAATATTTCTCCTGTCATCTCATACGTTAGTGAAACTTGTCTGGATATTGCGATAACTGAGGACAGTGTATAGTACCCCAACATTCTGTACGAGACAGGAAAGCTCATTCACATGCATTCAGTGTCTCTTTAACAGTAGAAGCCGTTATGCAGCACTCGTATCCAAGCACAGAGGCATCGTGGTATCCACCACACCCTAAGAGGTTAAAATCCAACCTCCTTTGACCCTGCCAAAAAATGGCAAAGGAGATCGGGCATATTATGACCACACCATTGGCCAATATTATCGGATGACCTCTGGCAACGATGTCTGACAACCATTGTTGGTGCCACTGTGAATACAGCTTAATATACATACACCACATTTACAAACCACTTCATGTAATAGAATAACCAACCTACTGACATAAGAATGTTAGTAAGTAGTAGCAATAATTTGTAGACAGCTAATGTCCACCTACTAAAACCCAGAAAGGTCTGCTACAGTAACTTTAATCATAAGATACACCATCCCTGTCACCTGAACAAATTATTTTTTGAGTTTACAATCTAAAACTAAAATTTCTGATAAAGATTTTGCCTATTTATGGTTTCAAATAAGCCTGAAATTTCAGCCCATAAAACCCGAACTACATCCTGATTATGATATTTTTCATTCTCACAATGCCACACACTACTTCTTTGGCTAATCTTATCAGTTTCTCACAGTCCATGTTTAGTGTTGTGTCAGCCATTATGATGGAAATAAACAACTAATTTGAATTTCACCTATTGTCATCCGGAATCTGTATATTTGGGCAATGAGATCGGCTACATTGTAACCACAAACGTAGTGATGTAGGCCTACTGATTTGAAAAGATCAGCCATCTTCAGATGATGTTGGTAGTCGGCAAAATCCACCAATATCGGTGCCACTGTGACTGCACCGTAAAGTAAAGGGGCATATTTTGCACAAGGGTGTGTTTTGTGCACTTTTCCCTCTTAATCGCTCGTGGAACTCTCGCTAGGTGATGATATTTGTGTTACCATGCTCTAGTGCACTCTGGCGAGATATTTTCAAATGTATTCCACTGGTGAACAGAATAGCCAATGGCTTAACAAAAAAAATTGTCTAAAACACTATCAAAACAATAATACTAAACATCGATTACAGATGCATCAAAGCATAACAGATATATACAGAGAAGGGGATTTGATAACGAAGTTTCAGCGACTCTATATATTCCCTTTTTATGTTAACAGTGGAACGCGAAAATTGTGTGCAGGTTGGTAGGACATCCTTAGGCTGAAATTCCAGAGCCTTTGGGACACCCACAAGAACTGTGGTCCAAGGAAACCACAACTTCAAACTTCTGCTACATAGAGCTAAGCAACATTTCATGATGCAGCCTTTAAAAAGACAAGTTGCTACCTGTTTGAAAATCACCATGTACCAACAGTTCCAAAAGCATTGACTGGCATTATTTACATCCATGTAGGAAATGTGTGAAATGCATTCTGATAATTTAAATTCTGTAATATGCCACTCAGAAATTTATTTTAATACATATTTTTGGGCAGCACCACTCAGGGCCTTTAATTATGAGCTGTGCCTGAAATAGATTGTATATTGGTAAGGCAGGGATTTCAAAATCAAATTTTAAGGGCAAAACATTCTATGGGGCAGATTGTAGTCTGCTCTTAACTTTTTGATCATGAACTGCAGGTTAAAACTGAAGAAATTACAGAAAGGTAAGAAATTAACATGGGGTGCGGATAAGTTGAAACAACCAGATGGTGTTGGGAGTTTCATTAGCACCACTAGGCCACAAGCTACTGAAAAGGGTGAAAAAGAAAAAAACAGAAGATGCACGAGTGGCTATGAGTGGTGAAACAGTGATGATACTCACCCAGGAGGTACCACCTTACCGTAGCACTTTCCATGCGCGCGGGAGAGTTTGTGTGCTCCAGTGAAGCTGGAAGCTATGCTGGTGGTAGCATAGCTACTGACAGGTCCAACCTAGCTGGACAGATCTCAGCAGAGGAGCCAGATCAAGTGTGCCTATAACAACCCCTCTTTCTTTCATTTCCTTAACCATCCCTCCTCCCTTCCACCACAACCCGTCTCATGGGCCTGAAAACCCTCAGTAGTTTGTGTCTCTCCAGTTGTCGTAGTCACTATGCCACTGAGCCAAGATTATAAAGCTGTCAGGGACCATGTGATTGTTGTTGTGCAGGAACATTTACACATTAAAAAATGTATGCACAGGCATCTTTTGGAGGACAATACCATCAGTCCAATACAGGAAAGCCCTGTGGCAATCGGCAAGTTGTGACAGGAGCAGGACTGTGTAATCTTGAAGCTCTTAGTGACAAACTGGCATGTAGGTGGCAAGTGTGTGATCGCCGTTTTACATGAGGAGGCTGTAGAGTAACTTGTGTGCGGCACCTGTGACTAGAGCAGGCCTATTCAGGATCCACTCTGCTCAACCCACATGGGGAGGGGCTGGAAAATGTGCCCTAAACATAGTCAGCCTAACCAACCAACCACTTGACTGGATGGCCACTTCCAGAGGGTACACCATAGGCAGTCAAAAAAAGAAGCAAAACTGAAATATTGCTACCTGGAATGTTCAAACTCTCATTGACTCAGACAAAAGCAACCGACCACAACAAAGAACAACTATTGTGGCATGTGAACTAAGAAGATATAACATTGGTATTGCTGCCCTCAGTGACATAACACTTGCAAGCTAGGGTCAACTAAAAGAACAAGGTGGAGGCAACACTTTCCACTGAAAAGGGAAAAATGAAAATGAGCCTCCTATTCATAGGGTAAGGTTTGCTGTGAGGAATCAACTTGTCGATGATCTAGATGAACTACCCTCTGGAATAAATGGAAGACTTATGACCCTTCATCTCAAACTTGTGAACAACCAAAAAGCTACTATAATTGTGCATGTGCACCAACACTAGACTCAGAGGATGATAAAAAGGAAAAGCTCTACAACCAACTTTACCAACTCTTATCAACCATGCCTCGATCAGACAAAATTATTCTGCTAGGTGATTTCAATGCACGATTTGGCAGAGACTATATTCTATGTAAAGGTATCATTGGTAATGAGGGCATAGGCAATGGCAAATCCAATGGAACCCTTCTTCTGACTAAATGCTCAGAACATGATCTCGTCATTACAAACACACACTTTTGACAGAAAAATAAGTTTAAAACCACATGGCAACACTCCAGATCAAAACACTGGCATTTCATAGATTATGTGATCATGCAGTCTAGAGATTGACATCATGTGAGGATCACAAGAACTGTAGCTCAGGCTGATGACTGCTGGACAGACTATCGAATGGTCCATTCAGTAATGGCTCTACAAAAGCCATCCAAACAATGGAAGCAAAAGAAACAAACAAAACTTCTCCTAAATATTGAATGACTAACAGATACAGAGAACAGAACACTGTGAAGCAAAAGTTGCCTGCTGAGTATCCACATAATGTTGAAGAACATTGGTCAATACTGAGAACTGTCATGCTTTTGGATTGCCAAGAATAAACTGGATTCATTGAAAGAAAACATCGAGACTGGTTTGATAAAAATGATGATGAAATTAAAAGCAGATAAAAAAAGAAAGGCCTACGACACCTGGGAAAATGATCCAAAATCAGTCCACAAAACATGAGCTTATCTACATGCAAAAGCTGATGTTCAAAGGGAAACCAGAGCTCTCAAAACCCAATCGTGGACTATAAAATCAACCAAAATGGAAAACTTAGATGCAACCAACTACTCCAAAGCCTTCTTCACTGCCACAAAAGCGATCTATGGCCTCTCCAAAAAAGACCTAAACTCTCTTCGATTTATAGAGAGTACACAACTTTTTAAAGCCTTGGCATCTGTCAGCTCTCAGTGGGAGGAGCACATTGAAGAAATCTGAACAGAAATTCAGAGGTACACAAGGACGATTTTACAAAAATACCACAAAAACCCATTCAAGACCATATGAGTGATGCCCCTTCCCTCCAAGAGGTTGAAGAAGCTATCCATCAAGTGAGGAATGACCAATCCCCTGGACTGATTGGAATCCCAGCTGAACTATTTGAAAATGGTGGCAGTGAATTAATCAAAAACTTTCTCATCCTTATTACCAAGATATGGAACACTGAGACAATACCTGCAAATCTGCATGACACCACTATTATTACTACAGTCAAAAAAGCTGATAAGACCCATTGTGGGAACTACTGAGGAATATCATTACTCTCAACAGCTGGAAAGATCCATGCTAGGATTCTCTCCAACCGACTACTTCCTCTGGCTGAAAAAAACCTACCTGAAACTCAGTGCAGCTTTAGACGTAATTGAGGGGCATGGTGGATATGATTTTCAGTGCAAGGCAAAATCAAGAAAAATCTAAAGAACAGAACCAACCCCTGTACATGGTATTCATAGACCTTGTTAAAGCCTTTGACTCTGTTAATCGAGAAACACTCTGGAAAATTCTGGCATCAAATGGATGTTTTGGAAAATACATCAAAATACTTCAGCTTCTACATGACAATTTGAATACCACTGTCCTTGCCAGCAATGGACCTGGAAAAACATTTAAAATTATCACAGGAGTCGAGCAAGATGTGCCATTGTACCTAGCCTATTCTCGATATTTGTGGGAACCATACTTCACCTTGTTAAGGAAAACCTACCGTTGGGTGTTGACATAGCTTATAGGACTGAGGGTAAGCTATTCAACCTTAGCACACACTGAGTTAAAAGCAAAATAACCACAACAGCTGTCACTGAATTTCAATACGCTGATGATAATGTTATCTTGGTAAACACAGAGGAGGACCTCCAAAGTACGCTAAATGCATTCAGTCTGGCATACAGATCCTTTGGTCAGACAAAATGAAAGTCCTCTATCCGCCAGCCCCAAATTCCGCTGCAGCAGCTCCAGTTATCACAGTTGATGGAACACCTCTAGAGTTTTTATAGTATTTTTCATACTTGGGAAGCCATCTTTCTGTGAATTCAAACATAGGTGCATAAATTCAACACCAACTAAAGTGTGCAAGTACTGCATATGGTCGTCTTTTGAAAAGAGTGTTTGATACCCATGATTTGAGTGCAAAATCTAAGCTTACAGCCTACAATGCCATTATCATGCCAACACTTCTTTTTGAATGTAAAACCTAGTCCACCCACATGTGTCACTTAAATTCCTTGGAAAAATACCACCAATGCTACCTAAGGAAAATATGAAAGAAAAGCGGGAGGATCAGCGAAGAAACAACAGCATTTTGGAAGAAATCAACTTCAACAGCATTGAAGAAAAAATTGTCATACACCAACTTTGCTGGGCTGGTCATATCATCCACATGCCAAACTCCTTCCTCCCCAAGTAAATCATGTTTTCCCAATTGAAGAATGACCAACACAATCAGGGAGGGTAAACAAAATGATATAAGATATCCTCAAGTCAAACATGACAAAATGTCAAATAAACACAAATAACTGGGAAACTGCCACCCTACATAGATCTAAATGTTGACAAATTCTTCACCAAGGAACACTTAATTTTGAGAAGCAGAGACATTTGCAAGAGAACAGGAAGAAAGATTCCAAAAGGGAACAAGAGCTCTCGAGAGGAACAAACCTGGTACACCATTAAGTCAACACCAACAGGGTATGCCATTACTGCGGGAGAATCTGTGGTTCCAGAATAGGACTATTTAGCCACCAAATAATCCACAGATAATGCTACCAAAAGACATTTCATACTCATCAATGAGTAAATGCCTATGATGACAGCAGTCAAACAACTAGGCAAAATAACAAGAAGCAATAGAAGCCTGTGGATACCACATAAGATATTAATTTTAACTGTTGAAACCAGAAAATATTAAAATAAAGCAGGCTTAATGGATAAATTGTCTAAATGATGAGACATAGCAAGAGTAAGATAGCAAAGCTGTAGAAGCTTACACAATTATGGGAAAGATCGATTGTGTGTATAGGAAAATTGAAGGAACTTTGACAGGAAAGGAAAGCAGCAGTGTGAATATTAAAAGCTCTGATGGCAAGCCAGTACTAAGCAAAAAGGGAATATGGAAGAAATGCAAAGAAGGGTTATATGAAGAAAAGAAAACTGAAGACAATTGATGGAAAGGGAAGAGGAAGTGGATGAAGAAGAGATGATGGACAGAATACTCCAAGTAGACTTTGACAGGCTAATGAAACAAGGCATCTGAAGAAGACAACATTCCCTCAGAATAGTTCCAGTTCCAAAGAACGCATGCACTGATAGGAATGAGTTTTACCGATACAGCGGCTTAATAAATACCAACATGAATTATTTACTGATGGCTGAGAAGACTGGTAAAAGGCTACTTTGTAGAAAATCAGTTTGGGTTACAGCAAAATGTAGGAACATGAGAAGTAATACTGTTCTGACAACTTATCTAGAAAACTGACGGAAAAGAGGTAACCTAAATTTATACTATTTGTAGATTTAGAGAAAACTTTTGACAATGCTGGATGGAATGCACTCTTTGAAATTCTGAAATAATAAAATACAAGAAGTGGAAGATAATCTAAAATTTACACAGAAACTAGACTGAAATTATAGGAGCTGAAGAACATGAAAAGGAGGCAGTAGTGGAGAAGCGCATGAGACAAAGTTGCAGCCCATCTCCCGTATTACTCTATCTGTACCCTGGGCATTCAATAAATGAAGCCAAGGAGAAATATGGAAAGGAACTTCACAGTTTGCCGATGACACTCTGCCAAAGAAAGCAAAGGACTTGGAAGATATGTTGACTGGAATGGGTAGTGTAATTAAATCAGATGATGCTGAGGGAATTACATTAGGAAATGAGACACTACAAAAAGTAGACAAGTTTTGCTATTTGGGCAACAGAAAACTGACAATGGCAGAAGTGCAGAGAATAGGTGCACTTGAAATACAAGAAAAGCTTTTCTGAAAGAGAGAGATACTTTAATATCTAATGTAAATTAAAGTGATTGGTTAGGGGTTCTTTTCTAGTACTTACGTGGAATGTAGCCTTATACTGATGGGGAACAGGGATGGTAAGCAGAACAGCCAAGAATGGGACATTAACTTTGTAAATGTGCAAGAGTAGAATGTGGGAGCTTAGTAGGTAAAGTGTATAACTAATGAAGAGATACTGAATTACAGAAATTTATTGCAAAGCTTAGATGAGAAAAAAAAAGGGATTGGTTGCTAGGATGCACCCTGAAGCATCATCAAATAGCTAATTTGGTAACTGAGGGAACTTCAAGGTGTTAAAATTGTAGTGGAAGACAAAGGCTTGACTACAGTAAGCAGGTTCTGGTGGGTGTAGGTTGCAGCAGTTTTGCAGTGATGGGGAGATTGTCACAGGATAAACTAACATAAATCAAACCAGTCTTTTGTTTGAAGATGACAACAACAACATGGTTCTACTGAGTGAGTATATTCAGGAAGACAACAGTTAAAACACACAATTTGCCATCCAGATTTAAGTTTTCCATGATTTCCTTGAAACAGGTAAGGTGAATACCAGGATAGAGTCACGAACTGAATGTTAAACCCAAATCTTTCATCCTTCCACCTCTGGTTCTAAGATACCATCAGTAGCTTGCACATTTTATCACAGGATTTCAATTGTAGTGTGATGGGTACTAAGACTGGGATCTATAAGAGCTACAAATATAATATATTTTGAAGTTACAAGTTATCTTCTGGCCACAGCAATGAAGTTCCTCTGTTTTTTACCTGCAAAAGACAAAGTAGATAAAATGAGAAGTGGCAAAATCTGATAAGTTAGATATTGGAAAGAAGCCTGCATGCTATCTTTGAAGCAGAACAATTACAGTGGTATGGCCATATGACAAGGGTGGCTTCTACAAGACTGCTTTGTGTACTTTGATCAAAATGAGACTAAGCGGAACACTTAACCGTGGCTTGAAGAAGCAGATCTTCAAGAACCTCAAAACTACAGATTGCAACTGTTGTCAAGTGTATCAACAACTGTGAATGGAGAAAGTGTTATGGAGGTGGCTCATACAGAATCACAACAAGTCTGCTCAATGTTGATTCCCTTGGATGTGCAATAGAAACATCTTTTATAACATTTTTTCTGTACCTTCAGTATGTGCGAAACATTACTTGTGTTTCTCCAAGAAAACTTTGTCATACATTGTTTCTTAGTAAAAGCCACTGTGTTATGTTCCACAGGTTCACATCTCTCATACTACATATTATTTTTATTGCATAGATACTTTAGGAGTAAAGGAGACCAGTCACTGTCTGGATGCACCATGCCAGTTGGGATTGTATTGGGTGTGGTGGGTAGAAGGGGAAAGAGACAGGAGGGAGGAAAGGGGTTGGGGAAGGTTGGCTAACAGCTTGGAGAGAGGCAGCTAGTGTGCCGACTAGAAATGTGGGAGGGAAGGGCAGCAGATAACAGGTAAGGTGTGTGATGCAGAGGAGTCAGGGCTGATGAGGAACAGCCATATGCTGAAAGTGATGGCGGGACATGAATTGGGAGAGGTGGTAGGATGGAAGAAGTGGAAGCTTTTGGTTGGAGGATGTCGGGACAGTAGGTTACAGGAGATGTGTTGCAAGAATAACTTTATCTGCATAGTTCAGAGGAGTTTTTCCAATTGCTTAGAAACATTGTTCCTAGGGATCTGCAGGCTGACCTTATGGCTGTAAGAACTTTCCTGAACTAGGAACAACCTACAAGTCAGCACCAGGGACAGACACTTGCCACACCACTAGTCAGATTGCCAAGTGGCGGATAGGGTAGGGGAGGCCTCCCGTGATAGAAGGCTGCTGTCAAATAAGTTGAATAGGCAATTCCAGATTGAGGCAACATGGTTCCAATTCCAGGAGTTGCTGCTGGATATAACGAATAAGTGGTGTCATGCTCTGGGGAGTCCTGCAAACTCAGGGCAATTGGTGTTGTGTGGCAGAATCAAGATGTGAGGTAAAAGTTTGCAAAAGTGCCCTCGAGCAGTGACTCATCAATGTGATTAAGAGGAATCGAGCCAATATGAGGCTTGCTTTGTTGGAGGAAAACATGGGATAACAGCTGAGTAGTAGTTAGAGGTGTCGTACCACACATGGAAGTAACTAGTATCTGAGTTCTCTCTGAAAAATATGGTAAGCCCCTTGGGAGACTGCACAGCAGTTACCCATAAAACTGCTTGACCTTATTGTTGGTTGTTGGGTAATGGATGTCCTTGGAAATTATGAGGTGTGGGGTAGAGGACTTGAATCAAAGTTACTTGTGAAACATGATGGGACTAAAACACTGACACAAGTAGTAATTCATACAGTTTCAAGTCCTGTCCATCTGGGACTTGCCATTATGGTGTAGAACCTGTGGCTAAATTGGGTGGTTGTAGATGTTGTGGTCTCCAGTACAGAGACTGGTTTGATGCACCTCTCCAAGCTACTCTATCCTGTTGACGCCTCTTCAATTCTTCATAACTACTGCAACCTTCATTCTTCTGAATCTGATTTACTGTATTCATCTCTTCGTCTCTCTCGATGTCCCCACCCCCCAAGACACACAGGCACACACACACACACACACACTCTCTCTCTCTCTCTCTCTCTCTCTCTCTCTCTCTCTCTCTCTCTCTCCCTTAAAATACTATAAATTTGTGATCTCTATATGTCTCAGGATGTGACCTATCAACTGATCCTTTCTTTTAATCAAGTTGTGCCACAAATTTTTTGTCTCCCCAGTTCTATTCAGTAACATACCTCCTCATTAGTTATGTGATTTACCCATCTAGTCTTCAGCGTTCTTCTGTAGTAGTTTACATTAACAAATTTCTCCTCAGAAATGCTTTTTTTTTATTGCCAAGTGTACATTTTATATTTTCTCTTCTTTGGCTGCCCAAATATCAAAGCTTGTCTACTACTTTAGTGCCTTGTTTCTTAATATAATTCCCTCAGCATCACCTGATTAATTCAGTTACTTTCCATTACTCTTGTTTCACTTTTGTTGATGCTCACCTTATATCCTCCTTTCAGGATGCTGTACATTCTGTCCAACTGCTCTTGCAAGTCCTTTGCTGTCTCTGACAGAATTACAGAGTCATCATTAAACCTCAAGGATTAAATTTCTTCACCCTGAGCTTTAATTTGTACCCCAAATTTTCATTTGGTTTTCTTTACTGCTTGCTCAGTGTAGAGATTGAATATCATCAGGTATGGGCTACAACCTGTCTCATTCCCTTCTCAATTGCTGCTTTCCTTTTGTGCCTCTGTATTCTCATAACTGCCATCTGATTTCTGTAAAAGTCATAAATAGCCTTTGACTCCCTGTATTTTACCCCTGATACCTTCAGAATTTCAAAGAGAGTATTCAAGTCAACATTGTCAAAAGCTTTCTCTAAGTCTACAAATGCTATAAACATAGGTTTGCCTTTCCTTAACCTATCCTCTAAAAGAAGTTGTATGTGCATTATTGCCTTGCATGTTCCTACATTTCTCCAGAATCCAAACTGATCTCCTCTGAGATCAGCTTCTGTTTGCAACCACGACTTATTAAACTGATATTTTAGGGATATTTACACATGTCAGCACCTGCTTTCTCTGGAACTGTATTTATTACATTCTTCTTGAAGTCTGGGGGTATTTCATGTGTCTCATACATCTTGCACACATGATTGAATAGTTTTGTCATGGCTGTCTCTCCCAAAGCTATCAATAGTTCCGACGGAATGTTGTCTCCTCCAGAGGTCTTGTTTTGACTTAGGTCTTTCAGTGCTCTCTCAGATTCTTCCCACATTATCATATCTCCCATCTCATCTTCCCTTTCTGTAACAATGCCTTCAAGTTCATCTCCCTTGTATAGACCTTCTATATACTCCTTCCACCTTTCAGCTTTCCCTCTTTGCTTAGTACTCATTTTCCATCTGTGTTCTTGATATTCACACTGCTGCTTTACTTTTCTCCAAAGGCCATAGCTGGTTAATAACAGAGAACCCAAGGTTGCCTGGGCTCAGTGGTGTGTCTAGTCAACTACAAACTGAACCTTCTACGGGTTACAAATTCGATAGTGTTGCCCACTGTATGGATACTGGTGTCGAGTGATCAGCTACGCGTGATACCGTGTGGACACTGTTCCAGCAGTTTCTGACTCTGGCAGTGGCAATGAGCACTCTGCATTGAAGACCCTTATGAGGTCCCAGTCTGGTTAGCTCTGGTACCTTGCCTACTCAAGGCGAGGTACCAGATTTGAGTTCTGGTCTAGCTCACAATTTCAGTCTTCTACGAAGTTTTAAAACAGTGCATAATCTGTTGCAGATTGAAAGATCCATATTAATTTTCTTGGGGGGGGGGGGGGGGGGGGGGGAGGGAGGAACTCAGTGCTATGTTTAATTAAATCATAATGGATGTAATTTGTTCTGATAACCTGATTCACTGACATTTGCTTTCACTACACTTACAAAAAATTCAGTGAAGTTCTCAGCTATTTGATCAGAGTTTACAATAGTGTCATCTTCAAGGTTCACCATACTGCCCCTGTTTCATTTTTATGTCACAAAATTAACTTAATGTTTTTCTGCCTTTACAATTGTATTTACATTTTGTAAGCATAAATTTTGATAAATTGCTGGCAGGTGCTGATCTATGTAGCAGATGGACACTAATCAGAAAATAGTCCCCAGAGTACAATTCCCTCACTTACAGCAAAACATTAAGTAGGAGAGCAAAGTGACGTCAGTGGTTGAGAAAGATCCAGTTGCAGTGTTGAAGTTTGTCACTTTCTCAGTGTGCTGGAGGGAAATATACTTTATTAATACAAATCATAACACAAATGTGTACATGTGTCAAACAGTAGGGACCTCTCTGCTTGTAATATGTACTAAAGTATCCAAAGGAAGAGAAACTGATAGAGAAGTTAGTGAATGTGAATCTAATGGACCCTACTATTAATTACATCATGGGGTGGAAAGTACAAGGAAAAGACAGTTGCTCTGTACAGCCAATATTCCTGTATAACTGCTTTTAGTATCCAGCAGTGATTTGGATTCCCTGCTCAGCTTCAGTATCAATATGAGGGAAAGGTAAGATGTACCTGGGTTTCATACCACAGCTGCAGCTTGTTCTTGCAGAGTACACCACCACTGGAGACATGTTACATGCAAGAGTGCTAGTAAATACCACAGCTTCACACTTGGCCTACAGTTCCTCTATTTTCTGAAGCCCTCAATATGAGTTATTGATAGTAGAATGACTGACCTTGCTTCTGTTCATGTTTCTCAATTTTGATTGCTCCATGGACTATTTGTGCATGCTTACAAAAACTTGCACTGCTCTGGAGTTTGATTCTAACTAGCCACTCATTTCATGAACTCTGCCATCACTCATTTCATGAACTCTGCCATCACCGAATTCAGGAACCACTTGTTCCATCAGTCTCTTGAGACACCACCAGTACAATTGTCCATAAACTGTGTTCTGCCTATGTTGAGTAGGATAGAAAAGTGGTGACAAGAACTTTCTCACCATGTACTGATTCACCGCGAACCATGATGTTTTGAAGGTTTCTAAAGTTGTGGTACCAGCAGTTGCAACTGCAACAGCAACAATAACAGCTGCAGTAACAGCAGGAATTGCTGTTACAATTACTGCAAAACCAATAGCAGTCTGTAACTGCAGCATCATCATTGCTCCCCTCAACCATTCATTTGCTTCAACAAGGCAAATGAGAGCTGGGAGATCTATTTATGTTGTTTTGTTCTTTGCTACATGGCATCTCAAATAACTGATCCCTAAATGTCAGATTGCACTCTTACTGTCGTCTAGCAATAAACTCTATGAAGAGGAGTAAAAACTAGCTCACTCTCAGACCCCAGTTTTCATGAGATTTTCTGATGTTTCTGGTTTGCTGACTTTTCACCAAATCCACTCAGTTGCAACTAAGTCAAATTTAAGTTAGTGCAAAGGCTTTTACAGTCACCTGATCCAACCATGAGTGATGTGCTAAAAACTGCAAAAGTTCTTGAAATAACATCAGTGCAAGCAATGCTTCATGAAACATCTGGTTTTGACCTTCATAGTATCAGTAGTTGCCACTGTGTTCTGCTATCAATTTATGTCAACCAATCAATGTCATCATCCAATTTACCGACCATTCAATCATCTGGTAGTCCAGCAAGGTGGGATTCAGTAATTAGCAGCCCATTACCCTCATTGTTGGTAGAAGCTCATACAGATGTTTATTCCACATCATTGTCTGAGAGTCTCATAAAAATTTGTGCAGTCAAATTGTGCCGAGACTGTGACCCAAGACATCGATGACATCAGTGCCCATTCCATGACATCACCTGTTTTGCACGATGCAAATGAAGGCATCTTGCAAATGTCTGTCTTGGCTGGGCAACAACAACAACAACAACAATAACCAGCAGCAGCATCATACTGTCTTATTGGTGCCAGTAGGAGCCATGGATAAGATGCAGCAGGTCCCCTCAGCTGCAGAGTCTCAGTGCAGAGTTGTGACATACAAGGGACAGTTGATCCCATTGTGAGATCAGATCATAGCCTAAGCCAAGTATAAAATGTCACTTGCAATTAGCCGTGCTAGTAGTGAACTCTTGGATGACAAGTAACATTTTTAGCATAGACACTGTTGCACTATTTTGTTTCCTGATTGAGGCATGAGGGAATCTAGTTTCAACTGTGATTCCATTCACAGAACTTGACACATTACATGTGTAATTTAAGGACACATTACATGTGTAATATAAGCAACAGTTTGAACCTACATTAAAGTCTTCTAAGCCTATGTATCCAGCAGTGCCCATGTTATGTAGAGCACATCAGATGCCTTTCGCCATATGCGATGAAGTTAAAAGTGGATCTAGACAGATTGAGAAGTATGGGAGCAAGATCCCATTATCACCTAGCCAGTGGGCAGAGCCCATGGTTGTAGTTCGAGTTATAGATCTGTATCAATTTCCAGTCCAGAGGAACTGTTGACATAACTGGCTTGGGGCAACTGTTTTTCTAAAATAGATCTCACTTGTGTCTATTTTAATTCACCTGAAAATGATCAAACAAAACAGTTTTTAGTGATCCATTTGATATGTATCATTATAACCAGATTGCCATTTGGGGTCGCAAGCACACTCGGTCTATTCCTGAGGTAACTTGAGTGACTCTCCAAGGTAAACCCAACTGCGTTAATTATTTAAATGACTTGCTGATCACCGAGCAGCACCTGAAAAATCTATAAAGTCATTTGAGCGGCAGCAAGCTCATGGTCTATGTTGCATCAATAAATGTAATTTCTTTGAGCAAACTGTAAAGTACCTGACACGTATGAAGCAGAGTAGCTTATGCCCATACGGTATCATGTGAACACAATCAATAACTTACCAGCTCCCAAGATCCTCAAAGAACTACAATCGTCCCTGGACAAAGTTAATTATTATACAAAATTAATTCCCAAAACAGCCAAGATTTCCTCCCTTTATCAAGTGCATAAGAAGGAGATAAATTTGTGTGATCAGAGACTTTCTTGCATCTTGCAACTTAAAAAGTGCCTTAGGTCAGTCCCTTGCTTAACAGCTTTCGATCTGGGCAAAAATTTAACTAACTGCTGATGCCTCCAATTGCAGCATTGGTAGTGCTGTCCCATAAACATGCTGATGGCACAGAAGAGCTCATTGCATTGTCATAAAAAACATTAAATGCAGCACAGTGCAATTATTCACGAATAGAGTGAGACATTGGCTATCATAAATGGCATCAAGAAGTTTCATTCATATCTGTACAATATTAAGTTTCACCAGGTTCATTCATATCGCTACATAAGTTTCACATGATCACCAATCACAAGGCCCCCTATTTTGCTATTTGACCCCACTCAAGACATCCCCATAAGGGGGTGCAGCATCTGTAATGGTGGGTATTGTTACTTAGTAACTATAACTATGAGATCCATTACAAGCCCAACACACAGCATTCAAACACAGAAGCACTTTCCAACTTTCTATGCAGCAGAGATCACAGCTTTGAAGGCATGAAGTGCATTGTTTTGCCTTAAATGACACCCAGAATGACACACTGAATGAATTCCCATGGTACATACAGTGGTAACAGAAACAGGCCATGATCTGCTACTCCTAAACATGTTGACTGCTGTATAGGGGGTTGGCTGAAGTGCCTGCATAAGGGTGCAGACTCAGCAATTTGCACATACTTTTCATTAAGATACTGACTTGTAATTGATGGTATCATATTATTTGCTATAGATGAATCTGAAAACCATGTGGTAATTCCACACCTGCGTATTGGTGCTCCTCCACACTGCCCATGAGGAATGTGCAGAGTGAAGCTGACAGCTTGGTGGAATGTGTACTGACCCAGTTTTGACACCATCCAGAACTGCTGGGCCTGTGCCCACGATTGTCCAGCCTTGATGCATCATGTCAACCTCTGATCACAATTTGAAAACTTCTGACAAAGAGTACATATTGATTTTGCCGGGCCATTCCCAGGAGCAATATCAGTGATGGTTGTTGACACCCCCTTTAATTTTCCCTATATGGCATGGATGGCTACATTACCAATGCAGCAGCTACCATCTGTGCCCTCTCCATCAGAGGGGGCACCTTCCACACTGGTTTCCATCAATGGACCCTAATTCATGACATCTCTGCCTCAGTATCTTTGTAAACTCAATGATATTGAGCACCTAACCACCATTCCTTTCCATCCAGCATCTGATTCAGAAGCCAAGAGAATGGTCAGGACCTTAGAATGCAGATACACATGATAATGATAACAGCCAACTCTGAAGAAGAACATACCCTCTTCCTCACAAACTATGGTCAACAACCATAAGTGGACATAATCCTGACTCATTGCAACCACTGCTCAAGCACATGTTCAAATTTTCAGCTCCTGGTGAACGCAAGGCATCATAATTGAAAATAAGAGCTGGCAAATGTGTGAGATTTTGCTCAGCTAGGAGCACCTCATCAGTCATCAAATGCAACTCTGGCTGCAGCAAGATGTGGATACCCTCCTCCCCTCAGCAGGCAACTGAGCATGACTTGTGCAACCACACCCCCATGACAAGCCTGCCCAATAGCCTGCCTATCACCACTACAACCTCTGCCTTCATTTTAGGCACCAATGGGGGCAAAAATGAGCAGCCAATTGAGGTGCAACCATTTCTACCCCCTAAGTCATTTCCTGCTCCCAACAACATCTCTCGGACTGAGATGCCCAAGGTGGCCAAACCATTGTCCCCATCTGAACTGCAGCTACTTGATCCTGCAGGCAGGATCAACAGGATCAAGTCGTGCCCCAGAAATCGTTGAATGGCTGCCAATTACACAGACAGTGCTGAAATCTGACCCAGCCAATTGTGACAAGGAGATACCATGACAGCGTGTGGCAGGGGTTCCAGCATCTCTCTCTCTCCCCTTTCTTGATTAAGTTGACACAGGCTGGGCTGTTTCTGACCCTGCATACTGATTAAAGGGCAGAATGTTTTAGTATGTTGACAGTGATTTGGATTCTGCACCCAGACCACGTACTGATGTGGAGGAAAGATCAGAGACACTCCAGCTTAATAGCACAGCCACAGCACACTTACACTGATGGCACTGCTAATTCAGACACGTTACACCCATCCATCTACTGATGCAAGAGTGCTGGAAATATTGTTAACTTCATACTTCTACATCTACATCTACATATATATACTCCGCTAGCCACCAAGCGTTGTGTGGCGGAGGGCACAATTCATGCCAAAGTCATATTTCCCCCCGTCTGTTCCACTCAAGGATCGCGTGAGGGAAAAAGGACTGTCTGAACGCCTCAGTATGAGCTCTAATTTCCCTTATCTTTGAATGGTGATCATTGCACAATTTGAAAGTTGGTGATGATAATATATGCTCTACATCACCGGTGAAGATCGGATTTCAGAATTTAGTGAGCAGCCCCTTCTGTTCAGTGCATCATCTATCTGCAAGTGTATCCCACTTCAAACTTTCTATGAGATTTGTAAAGCTCTCGCAATGGCTCAATGTACCAGTCATGAATCTTGCCGCTCTTCTTTGGACCTTCTCAATCTCTTGAATCAGATCCAACTGGTAAGTATCCCATACAGACAAACAATACTCTAAGACTGGATGAACTAATGTATTGTAAGCTATTTCCTTTGTTGAAGCACTGCATCGCTTCAGGATTCTACCAATAAACTGCAATCTAGAGTTTGCCTTGTCCATTACTTGTGTAATCTGTTCATTCTATTTGAGATCATTTCGAATAGTCACACCCAGATACTTGACATGTTACCGCTTCCAAAGACTGGGCATTTATTTTGTACTTGTACATTAATGGGGATTTTTGCCTTGTCATTCGCAGTAGGTTACACTTACTAATATTGAGAGATAACTGCCAGTCATTACCCCATGCATTTATTTTCTGCAAATCCTCATTGATTTGTTCACAACTTTCATCTGATACTACTTTCCTGTAGACTACAGCATCATCGGCAAACAGTCTAATGCCGCTGTCAATACCATCAACCAGATCGTTCATGTAAATTGTAAAAAGCAGTGGACCTATTACACTGCCCTGGGGCACATCTGAAGTTACACTTGTTTCTGTTGAAGTCACCCCGTTCAGGACGACATACTGCTCCCTGTCTGTTAGAAAACTATCTATCCAACTGCATATGTCATTGGATAGGCCGTAAGTGCACACTTTTTGGAGCAAGCGACAGTGTGGAACTGAGTCGAACACCTTTTGAAAGTAGAGGAATATGGCATCAACCTGGGAGCCGGTATCTAGAGCCTGTTGCATATCATGCACAAAGAGGGCCAGCTGTATCTCGCATGACTGCTGTTACCTAAAACTGTGCTGGTTTCTGCAGATGAGCTTCTCAGAGTCTAGAAAGGTCATTATGTCTGAACACAAAATATGTTCCATGATTTTACAACAAATGAATGTCAGTGAAATTGGGCGGTAATTACGTGCATCCGATTTTCTACCCTTTTTATAGATTGCTTTGACCTGTGCCTTCTTCCAGTCCCGTGGAACTTTCCACTGTTCCAATGATCTCTGATAGATGATGGATAAGAATGGTGCTATATTTGTAGCATAGTCAACATAAAATCTTATGGGGATACCGTCTGGGCCAGATGCCTTCCTGGCGTCTAAGGATCTTAACTGTTTTACAATCCCAGATACACTAAACACTATGTCAGCCATCCTTGCATTTGTTTCATAATTGAAAGGGGGAATGGTGCTGCAGTCATCTACCTTAAAAGTTTTTGAAAGGTAGGTTTAGAATTTCAGCCTTCTGATTATCATCATCAGTTACATTACCCATGCTGTTACGAAGAGAAGGTATTGAATTATTTGTAGCGTTCACATGTTTAACGTACAACCAAAATTTTTTGGGGTTATTTTTAGAATCTGCAGATGAAATATTGCTTTCAAATTCATTTAAATAATCTCTCATTGACCTTTTGACAGCTGCTTTTATTTTGCATAATTTCTGTTTGTCAGCAGGGCAGTGACTACGTTCAAAATGATTGTGCAAAATTCTCTGCTTTCTCATCAACTTCCTAATATGTTTGTTGTACCAGATGCTCCCTGGGCTGTTTGTGTATGCTTACAATGAGTTACTACACTTTGGAGATTTTCTTCTAGCTAGTCATTCACTTCATGAACTTCACCATCATTGATCACAGGAACCACATGTTTGCTCCACCAGTTCCTGCATCACTGCTGTGCGAGTGATCATAAACTGTGTTCCACGTAGGGCCAGTAGGATAGAAAACTTTTGGAGTATATAGGGTGGTTATAATTAAACTTTCGCTCCTTGAGAGGGCCCCCACGAAATATAAGAGATTGGAAGACAGTGAAATTTTGTGGAAACTTTCATAAGAACGTGCAGAAGAGAAATAACAAATAAACCATTGAAAGAAATACATTTTAATTTCCACATGAGATGGTTCAAATCTGATGATCTTTGTGTTTACATAGTTTGAAATGGTTGACCAATGATTTGGTTTTCTGTAAACATGTTGCAGAGGAACTCTGTGGCCTCATGTGCAATGTGAGGTCGAGGTCCACTGTGCATCAAAGCGGTTAATCCTTGCACCTCTCTGTCATAGAGCAGGGATCACATGTTGGCAAATCAGATCACAGTACAGTGTGCCATTCACACTGTGTGTCCTTGGTCCTTGGGGTCGAAGTTCCTCAAATCAAAACGGACCAATCATGAACTGTGCTGTGAAATCACACCACACAGGACATGTTCACGATCTGGGGGAACTTCAAGAACATTCATTGGTAGTGATGATCCCCAAATGTGACAATTGTGTTTTCTGCCTCGGTGAGCATAAAATGTGCTTCATAACTCCACAATATGCTCCAAGGCCACAAGTAGTCAACTTCAACTCTTGCAAGAAACATAAGAGCAAGGTCTTCTCGAATGTCTGCATTATGTGGCAAACATTGATGAGTAATGTACAGTTTGTATGGATGCCATTTCACAATTGCAATGCTTGAAGATCACACATTGCAACCAGCATTCTCAGCCAAGGCAACAGTAATTTCTTGTTGTGGCGCAGTTGACTGTCGCTCTCCCAGTAACAAACTGAATCATTGGCCAAATGTTCCAAATTGCGTAACCACCAATATAACCATATTTGGACACTCTCAAGTGGAAGTTTAAACGTGTTTCTTTCAATGTTGTATTCGTTGTATCTCTTCTACATGTCCTTACAAATATTTCCACAAAGTTTCACTGTCCTACAATTACTCATTTTTCATGGGGGCCTTCTCAAGTAGTGAAGTGTACTTTTGAACATCTGCTGCTACTGTGGACTCAGGGAGAGGATGTCATGTATATGATGTGCGAGTTGGGGTGCAATCATTAAAACAAATGTGTTTGTGTTTTTCATTGAAGTGAGATCTTTTCATAGAATTTCAATCACCAAATTTCTCCTCCACTCCTCCAAATGCAAAAATGTTTTGTTGATGCCCAGAGAGAGAGAGAGAGAGAGAGAGAGAGAGAGAGAGAGAGAGAAATCAGAGTCTTTTTCTTGTGCTGTTCAAGAGTGGAACAATAGAGAAATATTGTGAAAGTGGTTTGATGAACTCTCTGCCAGGCACTTAAGTGTCAATTGCAGAATGTTCACGTAGATGTAGAAGTAAGAAAATTGATGTTTCCCGTACATTGCTGTAGGAACCAATTTGCAAATGCCACTTAAAGTGGGAAGACCACTGGCTGTGATGATTGCGCTTTCTGTGTGTGATACGAGTACAATTTTTATTCATGTAAGATACTCAAAACAGTTGACTGGCTCATAATCACAGCTCATGCTATGCACCAACTATACCAAAGCAGGCAATTGTCACACATCAAGTAACACATTCTCTTCCATATTTGGTCTTCTCACATACTACACAACTAGTATCTTCCATTCTAACACAGAAGACTCAAGTTTCTCATAGGTGCCTATGTACAGATGCAAAAGTACTGTGTTATGGTTGCTGTTAGTGCAGGAGCAGCTCAGTGTAACATCATGCTGCTGTTCCCTTGTACTCATGAACCCATACATGAAGTGCACATCGGTCAACTCATCATCAGTAAGTCTAACCGTAGTACTGCTGTGTATCACTGTTAACGTACAACTAACACTGACAGAAAACAAAGCTATAGAACTGAGCTGTATTGACTGCAGACTTGAGAGCAATTAGTTAAGGAGGACATTACTGTTGTTGACACCAGGTACTGTGAGTGAATGGGAACAAGAGAGACAGTTTCTACAGTCAACATTTGCACTGCTGTGCACTGTTGTCTGTGCAATACAGCTACAAAGATAACTGGTGCAAGAAACCAAACAAAATGCAATAACTGTAACCAGCCACTAGAGATCGTGGGCCCTTTATACCAAAATAGTTGAGAAGTATCCATGAACAACCTCTGAAAGTTTGGCAGTGAAGTTCTGGTTCATCCTGTATATAAATACTGACACCCCACCCTTACCTAGCTCACCACATAGAGCATCCTTACTGTGGAATGTGTGCCCTCTTATTTCCTCTACATAATTTCTGAATCCATTATCATTCCATGGCTATATGAGAGCTACAAATGTGCTACTTTTATTCTTCTCTTTCATTTTGTCTCTTAACAATGTAGGAAATTATAGATTGCTAATTACCATAAAGAAGACACATCAAATTGCAGACAGGCACAATCTATCATTTCTTACATTGTTGATATTCCTACTTGGAGTTTCCATTGTTTTATTTTGTCACTTAAGTGATTCCAGTACATGTATGGCAAGATTTTCACTGGATTGTTCCTTCAGCAAGTTTTTAACATCATTATCAGAATCACTAGCATTATAAATGTCAAGTATCTATGCCACTAATAACTTTAATTCAGTTCTCTTGTTTTTCCACTTAATCTTCCTAACATCATTGTCATTTATCTGTCATTCAGGCACTTGCACTAAGAATAGACAGTACTCAGTGAGCTGTCTTCCTGTTGACATTTATTGCTCTTTTCTTAATGATTGTTTTTGTCTTTATACTTAATCCTTGGACTGATGCTGTTACCAGACAAAGGATTCACGGCTATCTCCTACATTGGCTATTCTGACAGTGGTTGTGCTGGTGTCAGAACAAGTTTAGTGATCCCTTAGAGTGCGAGCAACATAAATGATAAAATGGATTCATATCATTCCACATGGGATATAGCAGACATGGTATTCTGCTATAGTTTAGCCAATGACTGTAATTGACAGGCATGTGCCACCTATGCCAGCTGATATCCTCATTTATAGAATGAAAATCCATTTCAGTTACCAGTAATATTATTATTTATTCCATGACCAGCTTCAAAGCTTAAACCTCCATCTTCAGGTGCCACCAACTGCAAAGAAGAGGAGGGGCTTCTATTGTACAAGTATTATGGGATTCACATGCTAAAATCAAAGCTTCAGTTGTGGCATGTGGTGTACTCATATAATCATGGGAACATAAACACAACAATGCATTCCATGAGCAACAATGTTCAGCTGGTAATTCTAATGAACACAGGATCATTCACAACTTGGACGATGGATCACAGCAGATCTTACACATTCTGCACATTAGATATGAAGGAGCGAATGTTGCAACGAGTAGCTGATGATCAAGAAATAACTGTGCAAAGACTGGAAATATGTTAATAGAAATTATTTTTATTTATTCATTGTTGGACTAGTATTGGCTGCATGTCCATCATCAAAGGTATCCACATTATAAAAGACAGAATATCATTATAATACATTTATCTCTAGTGTATAGTGTTTCATATTACTTAATGTAATTGCTACTTTTTCATAAATTTAATGTGCTTTGTACACTGGTTTCTTAAAACATGCCAAAGACTTTGCATGACAGTCATATAATTGTATAATTATATTGCAGATTTAATCAGTATATTAATTTCAGATGTTATGTACTTGCATTGCTAAAGTGCTTGACATCCAAAGATATTGCTCATGTTATTTCACAGAGTATACAGTTTCATTTTTAAATTGTGTTACCTGTGTTAACAAAATTTTCAAACAAGGGACTGTATTTTAGCATTAAAGATTTATAACAATTTTGGTGAAATGTTCCACCAATATGGTGTGACAGTGAACTTAGCTTCTTAGTTGTCATATTTTTTTTGCCTGGGTAATGCTGCATGTTATCTTCTTTCCATTGCCTTGTAGTTTTCTAGAATAATTTTTGTTGATTAAGGTGAGATTGTAACCAGTTTTTTGCTTTATTAGTGTTTTTAGTTCAGATGATACATTGTCTTTAGTAAGTGGCTATTTTATTAGTAGCTTGACACAAGTCCAAAAATATGTTTGTGTGCATTTGGATGGCAAAAACTATTGGAAATGTGCAGTCTGTGGTTGCCTTTTTCTGGAAGGCGATGAATGAGTGCATTGGTCTACTTTTTACACTTTCAAGATTACAAAATTAATTTTGTTATGTTATTTGTACTTGATTTTAAATGTAATATTTTTGTGTAAGTTGTTCCATTATGAGTGGAATGTGTCTGCTTCTTTTTCCATTCCTCCAAATAAAATTGGTGTATCATCTAACACCTGCAGTAATAATGAACTTCATTTGCCCATTCAGCATGGTTTAAAAAAATTGCTCTCACTATTGCACAGAAAAACTTTCAGTGTTTCCACAAGTTTCCCCAAGTGAAATTCCCTAATATTTCCCTGATTTTCAGACAAGTTTTATCATTTTTCCCTGACAAATTTTGAGATCTCAAGGGTAAATAAAGGCATAAGTTGACAAAAAATGCGTGAGAAAAAATCTTAATTACTAGCATCAACATCTTTTGTAATGAACAGTTTTTAGATGGAGAAAGCAAGCCAAATAGTATGTGTGTTTCATTAAGACAACTGTTGTTATTTTATTTCAATAAAACATAACACATTTGGTGACAAAAATATGCATTTCCTTAGAGTCACAAGACAGATTTAAAATACCTTCACTGATTTCAGAAATAACCTCAGAAAAATGTAGGCCTCTTGAAAGAAGTGTATAAGGTGTGGAAGAGTTGTGTAAGCCAACACTGTAAGTGACCGCCAACAAAATGTTGGTTCTACTATGTTCATTATTGTCAGTTATTACCCATTGTGTTACATTTATTATTTTACAGGTATTGTGTGATTTTTCTTTTGAGAAACATTTGAGTATACAGGGTGAAGCGAAATTTGTGCACTCATGCTTTGCAACGTGACTCGTCATACGCCAGCGATAAAAAAAAAATGTCTCTCATAAAATTTCGTCCTGCGAATACATCTGGCGGAAAAAGGACAGTAACGAGTGGCAGTCTGGCTACACTGTAATCACATGTATGGTAACTACCTCTGTCAGCTCATATTAGTTGTGCTGTGCAGTTGGTGAAGTGGATAGAGTTTGGGTTAGCGTGCAGGATGTCAAGACTCTGATCCTGGATTGGGGTGCATTTTTTTTATTTTTTATTTTTTATTTGCTAATTTCATTCTGACATTTCATACTGTAATATACACTGTTTCTTAGGTCATATGTTTCCTGAATTTACATTTTGTAACGCTGAACATAACAAATACATGGTTAGACAAATTAGAAACAGATAGTTGAAACAAATGATGTGTCATAGGACAGAATAACTACAAAAACAATATCAGTTTCGAGATGCTAAAGATGATAGCACAGTATAACACAACATCTACTTGTCATTTATACTACATGTAATATGAGTGCTCAGATGTCACACATTAGCAACCAGTGACATTAATAATGTCCATACTAATGACTGCATGACCTTCACAACAGAATACGTTGTCCTCAGAACAACAGATGCTCAAAGTGACCTCCCTGCACGTCCAAACATTGTGCAACCCACTGGATCATACAGCTCTGGACCCTTCGCAGCAAAGCTGCATCCACAATAACAAGAGCAGCATGAACACACGCTACCAATTCTTCCACATTTGTTGGCGGAGTAGAGTACACGTGCTCCTTCAGGTGTCCCCATAAGGAGAAATCCAAACAATTTAGGTCAGATGAATGCAGTGGCCATATATCTGATCACATGATCACATGATGTTTCCCTCCACCACACACTGTCAGGTGGCTTGCAGAGTATGGACGTAGATGTAGATGAACCTCCACATCTGAGCCATTTCCCTAGAAATGTTCTGTCCAAAAACTGTTGCACATTAATTCCAGAGTGTGGAGGTGCACCATCATGTTGGAACCATATCCTCTGCCAAACATGTAGTGGAACATCTTCCAGCACATCATGCAGATAGTTTGAGAGGAATGCATGATACCTTCGTCCACTCAACCGATCAAGCAACATGTAGGGGCCCAAACACCTGTCATCCAATATTCCGGCCCAGACGTTGATACCAAAGCGAACTTGATATCAACAGTCGTGGGTGATGTGCAGGTTAACCTCATACCAATGGGGAGCACTGTCCATATTGAAGACACGCTCTGCTGCTGCATCCGACCATATTAAGGTGTTTACGAAGTCATCATTGGCTTCCTGTTGTCGTTGGAACCATTCACAGAATTGCATCTGCTGATGGTGATCTGCAGGGTGTAGGTGTTGCATGAAACCATAATGATAGTGGTGCATCCCATGCTCATGCAGCATGTTAACAACTGTGTGTTGTGAGATACACAGCTGCCTTACTACACAACGTGTACTTCATTGAGGTTCTTGGTCTACAACCTCAAGAATAGCTTCCTCAGTAGCTGGAGTACTGCGAGTCCGTGGATGACCTTTGTCATGCGATAGTGGAAGGAGAGAACCTGACTCCCGAAGGCACAGCTCCAGACAGCGAAACACACTTTTATGTGGATGGCGTCAATGAGGATATCTAGCAGTGTATTCACAAGTGGCAACTCCACCCCGGTTGTCAGATGCACCAAGGACCAGAAACATATCCTCATATTCATCGTTTGTATATGCCATGCGTCTGCCACACTGATTTAGAGGTTTACAATGAAAAAGTTCGATATTTGCATGCATGTACATAGGAGTCTGTCATGGGCATGATACTATGCTCACAACTGGTCCCTGTCTGGTGGACAGTGCTGTCAGTCCTGCACCCTGTTCAACCTAACACGCATTACCCCTCTGAATTCTGCACGATTCATCCGACACCGCTAATTGTAAATGTTCGGTTTCAAGTTAGACTCTTTCCCTAATGGTAATAGACATGATCCACAACCCCATAACATTGAAAGGCATAATTAGTGGCACCATGATGATAACACACAAATAGTAACCAAGTTTGGACATTATTTGCAAAGCACGTTGCTAGTTCAACTGGAACATAAGGCCCTACTGAAATGTGGTGGACCTCAACAAGAAGAGAATAATAGTTAGTACTAATCTATGGGACCACTGGAGGAGGGTACAAAGAAAACCGGTTTTGCATCTGGTGCAAATAAATTCACACCCAAAAAGTGGAAAGGGCTTCTTTCAAAGCTCACCAATCTTCCATTTCTACGACTGTAGTATGTTAAGTACAAATGTTTAGTACAGGACCCGCTGCAATCGCTGTTGACGATTGAGATACCAGGTACCATTTCACCTGCACTACATTTACCAAATAAGAAACATATGCCTCAAACCCAAGATTGAACCATCGACCCTCCTGCATGCTAGCCCAAAATTCTATCCACTGCACCAACAGT
The DNA here is from genome assembly GCF_023864275.1 of Schistocerca cancellata. NCBI lineage: Eukaryota > Metazoa > Arthropoda > Insecta > Orthoptera > Acrididae > Schistocerca > Schistocerca cancellata. The sequence continues at coordinate 439,921,453 of NC_064628.1, read as the reverse complement.
ACAGCACAACTAGTGTGTGCTGACAGGGGTAGTTACCATATATGGGGTTACAGTGTTGCCAGATTGCCACTCTTTAACATCCTTTTTCTGCCGGATACACTCGCCAGACAAAATTTTGTGAGAGACTTTTTTAATCTCTGGCACATGAGAAGTCGCACTGCAAAGCCTGAGTGCATGAATTTTGCTTCACCCTGTATAGTGTGCAAACTGCCAGCAACTGCCACAATTTTCTTCTTCTTATCGTCCATACATTCTAATATATAAACTACTTTCAATGCGCCAAAATGTACTAGAAGAAATAAAATGACTACAAAATGCCGCACTGTACGATGTACTTATGCTGAGACAGTTGCAGTTCCTGAAAGCCATCACTTGTGGCCTCCGGCCTGCCAAGGAGCACCATAGTCCTAGGTCCATGGATAAACCATGAAAGTCTGCCGCATTATGCCACACACAAGCAGACCCAGCATGTGGGTAGATCGGTGAGACTAGATCCGACGGGCAGGGCTTGCACATTAGTGTGAAACAGTAGGCTTCAGATCGGCAGGCTCCATCCATTAGAGATACCGGCAAAAATGGCCTGTGGTTTTGGCCTGTCGTGGAAGTCCATTCATGTGGCCAGCTATTCACATGTCACAAGCACTGTGTTGATGAAATGAGACTGCAGCGATCAATCCATGCAACAGATAATTTGTGCAAATACCCTCAGAATCAGTACTAATGAGGATAGGTAGCAACTCACCATAAAAATGATCGCTGATCTGCAGACAGGCATGTAGAAAAGACAACCACACTCTCACAGCTAAATTTTCAACCACAGCCATTGTCAGAAAACAAGAGTGCACACACATTTACACACTCACTCAGACACGACTCATGCACAAATGACCACTGTCTCCAGCCACTGTATCAACAATCTCTGAGAATCAGATCCAAACAAACCACTCCTCATGCCCCCCTGCCTCTCATCAGCAGCTGCTAGGCTAGTGGCAAGAACTGGTGTCAGCACTGACTGCAAGCTAAGGGGAATGTTAGGAAAAGGACAAGCAGTAAGAATAAAGGAGCAGGGAAGCGGCGTCCAGCCAGTGATGAGGCATGATCTTTCAGTAAACAAACCATTTCATCTACTGAGACAAAAACAAGATCTTTCCAGTGTTTTTTTCAAGTTTTCTGATATTTTCATGGTTTCTCTGACATGTTTGAAATTTCCCAACTTCCAGAACTTGTGGCAATCCCGACATCAGCTAGTGAAACAGCAAGATAATTTCCCATTGCTAAACTGTGTCCTTGTGTAGATTGTTGAATCTGAAGTAGTTATAGGAGAGCACTAATTTTAGTAAAATAATAATTTATTCTATGTCTATTGCACTCATTTTGCCATGTGTATGTAAATTGTGATTAATAATTTCAATGGCTTCATCACCTGGTATGCTAGTGTGTATGTAGGTGACATCTAAGGAAATAAGTTTTATGTTGTCTGCAATGTGGACATCTTTAATTTCTTGTGTCAGGTCACTCAAATTCTTAACTGCACATTGATAACCATAGATGTCATTCTGAGTGAGAATATAACTTAAATTTTGACTTTGTCAATATGTAGTACTACTCATTCAGTTTACTATTTTCGACGAAAAAAAAAATCATTGAAAATTTGACCAATGTTCTCCTAAATCTTTACTCTTGAAATACATTTCTTTGTTTAGAAATATTGTGAAGCACATCACCCATGACAAGCCCATCATGTCCAAAATTAATATACTGATTAAAACTGAAATATAATTAGATACCTATATGACTCCTATGGGCAGACGTCTGTGGCATGTGTAATGAAACTGGTATATAAAGGAACTTAAATAATATGAAAAAGTAACATTCACATTAAGTAACATGAAACACTATACATGAACTTATTTTGAAAGACATTTTGTCTTCTGTAATGCAGATGCTGCTGATGAAGGGCAGTCACCTGATGGTAGTCTGGCAATAAAATATAAAAGTAATCCTTATTGGGCAGTCCTACCCAGGTCACTGAACATGTTAGCACACTCCTTCCAAGATTTGGGAAGGTGTCCTGGCCCAGATTAAATCCACTTGGCAGAATAATGACGAGGGCTGGTGTGCTGGTCAGCCTGGATGTGGGGGAGGGGGGATGACATTGCTGAATCCAAAATAACGTGCCAATCTCTTTATTCACACCTCTTATAGTACATGTGAGTTCTTGGGTCACAAGACCACCATGACATATGACAGCTCTGCCAACAGATTTGTAGATGGGGCACTAAAATCCTCATGTGATCTTGGAAGCAAGACATCAGGTTAGCTTTAATACCAAAGTGTGAGCAAATACTTCACTGGAATTTTAACAGGTGCTGTTTACCAGCAATTTCTGTGCAAGAAATTACCTTCACTGTCAGAAAAAGTAGCCTTTTCAGAATAACAACAGGTGTGGTTTAAGTAGAATAGGATACCAAATCATTTGCTATACCTCATATGACAGTAATTAACATATACCACAAACATTTACTGACCGCTGGATTGATTGATGAGATCCAGTAGCATGGCTTCCCTGTTCACTTGACCTTAATCCCTTTGATTTCTCGCAACAGATATATCTAAAGGCATGTATTACATGTCCATCAAGATGATGCTCATGTTACTGGGGTGTGCCCTTCTCATGCATGTGATGAAATCTGAAGACAACCAAGTGTGTTCGCATGAGTTTGTGATTCTTAGAGGATGAGGGCCGTAGGATGTGTAAGTATAAGTGGTAACCAAATTGACCACCACCTTTTGTCTCAATAGAAATGGCAATCATAGTACAGAATGGCACATATCTTGACAAGTATTTATTTAGGGAGTGTAAGACCTTTTCTTCTAATTTTGATGAGTGCTATCCCCTGTAAGAACATGGGATCTTCTTTTTTGTTTTAAACACACTGTGTACAATACCTGTAATGGTTATTAGAGCTGATGCTGATATATTGGACAGTCTGATGACATTAATCACTTGTAACAGCTGAGCAGCAATGCATTTCTACATCTGCAGCTGTATGTATGGATGTTCATAACAGCATAATTTTCATGGTGCGATTTTTATGTGCCCAGCCGAATTTTAGCTATCTTAAAATTGCTCTGTCAAGTGGATAGAAGAAATCCCTGATATCTTATAGGACAAAACTGGACCCTGCTGTATAAACTTTTACAACTTTCAGCTGCTACATTCAGCTGGGAGAGTCTTCAGGTAGCATGAACACCTCCAAAAATAAAGTACTAAAAAAAGCCAGTCTTCCAGAACAGAGGTCACCAAACTGAGAGCAAATGTGTGCCACACAATGCATCATGAAAATCAAAAAGTTTTGCAATTACAATGAGGAAGGAAGGAACTGTATACCAGTGCTACTTTTCTGGACTATTCCTTGAAGCATCAGGATGTGTGCTATCAAATTACCTCTTTTTAACTTAAACTGTAGCACGATGAACTGTTGTGTCATCAAAGTTCCATCAATCACTACCAGCTGTGATCTGAAGTCATGCCTGATGGCTCCCAAATCAATAACACTGCTGCACCTCTTCAAAACATTGGACAAATTGGACCTCTCCCCTGGTTTCCGCCATACTTGCCAACAACAGTCATTCAGGGTAATGCAGAAATGCAATTCATCAGAAGCCTTCCAGTCAAAGCACCACTCTGAAACATAGCCATTTGTGTTGTGATGTTAAGGGTAGCCTATACATGGGACAATAATTCCCCTACTCCAGCATCTGCTTGTCTCCAACCACTGGTGTGGAATGCCACAGAATGTTGTAGGGAGTCCACTACTTGTTCTCAGATGGCAAGTGCTTATGTGAAGAGGGTTACAATAAATATGCTTGGTGCACAACACAGCAATCATCCCCTGTGATGGTCATATGTGATTTACTGGAACCTTGATGACATTATGCTTGGCCTCACATTCTTATGCAGTCCAACCTCAGGCTGCTGTCACATCCTAATGCCCCATAAATATGGATATCGCACAATTCGAGCACCTTGCCAAATGGAGACCCACAACGAGGCTCTGCCGAGTGCTGAAAACACTGTCTCACAAGAGTACATGGCGTCCTTGTGTCCTTCACAGTGATCACTCAACATTGACTCTGTTCATGGCCCTTGTGTGCCCCACCTAGCCTGATAACAACACTAAACACAAACAACAGTTATGCACTCTGGTGACTGTTCTACCTGTCACAGGGATCTACAACTCTATAATCATTTTCATACCCACCAATGGTGCGTACATTATAAAATTACTTTGAAATTCAACCACATCTTCTGGGTGCTTCACTTTTTTTGTCAGACAGTGTATTCAAAAGTACAACTCACATCAATCCGGTTTACACCTGATATAACAACTGTCCGCAAAATTAAATAGATCAGCACATCACTGAATGATAAATGAACCACAAATACTAGCAATGACAACTTTACCTCAAAGATCAATAATAAAAAATATTATTGAAACTGAAATTAATAATTAAATATATAAAAATACTTCTGTGTATAATATTATTCAGTACTGGTGTGTGGAAAGCAGTAACAAACAACAATTTTAAAAAAAATTTCCATATTATGTGATGGGTTGTACGGCCACTATTTTTAATACATTATTATTGGTATTAAGTTATATGCATCATCATTATCTGTTTGTACATTCTAGTATACTATAATTTTATTGTTTTATTTCATTCTCAACTGACAGTCTAGAAACAGATGAAAAATTAACAAATATTGGCAAAATTGATCATTTCAATAAAAATCTGTTTATTCACTGAAGCACTGAAGAAACTGGTATAGGCACACGTATTCAAATACAGAGATATGTAAACAGGCAGAATATGGCACTGTGGTCGGCAACACCTACATAAGACAACAAGTGTTTGGTGCAGTTGTTAGATTGGTTACTGCTGCTGCGATGCCAGGTTATCAAGATTTGAGTGAGTTTGTACGTGATATTATAGTCGGTGCATGAGCGACGGGACACAGCATCATCGAGGTAGCAATGAAGTGGGGATTTTCGCTTACGACCATTGCAAATGTCAGGAATCTGGTAAAACATCAAATCTCCGACATTGCTGTGGCCATATCCTGCAATAATGTGACCAACAATGACTGAAAAGAATCATTCAATGTGGCAGAAGTACAACCCTTCTGCAAATTGCTATAGATTTCAACGATGGGCCATCAACAAGTGTCAGCATGTGAACCATTCAACAAAATACCACTGATATGGGCTTTTGGAGCTGAAAGGCCCACTCATGTACCCTTGATAACTGCATGATACAAAGCTGTTAGCCTCACCTGGGCCCATCAACACCAACATTGGACTGTTGATGACTGGAAACATATTGCCTGGTCAGACAAATCTCGTTTCAAATTGTATTGAGCTGATGGATGTGTACAGGTATGGAGACAACCTCATGAATACATGGACCCTGCATGTTAGCAGGGGACTTTCAAGCTAGTGGAGGCTTTGTAATGGTGTGGGGCATGTGCAGTTGGAGTGATATGGGAGCCCCGATATGTCTAGATATGACTCTGACAGGTGACATATACATAAGCATTCTGCTTGATCACTTGCATCTGTTCATGGCCATTGTGCATTCCGACAGACTTGGGCAATTCCACCAGGAAAATGCGACACTCCACACATCCAGAATTGCTACAAAGTGGCTCCAGAAAAACAATTCTGAGTTTAAACAGTTCCGCTGGCCACCGAACTCCCCAGACATGAACATTATTGAGCATATCTGTGATACCCGGCAACGTGCTGTTCAGAAGAGATCTCCAACCCCTCGTACTCTAACGGTTTTATGGCCAGCCCTACAGGTTTCATGGTGTCAATTCCCTCCAGTATTATTTCAGACATTAGTCGAATCCATGCCACATTGTGTCGCAGCACTTCTGAATGCTCGTGGGGGCCCTACATGATATTAGGGAGGTGTACCAGTTGTTTTGCTCTTCAGTGTATATTACTCACTCAAAACATGTCATTAGGAAACAAGGAAATAAAAGGGGGGGGGGGGGGGGAGGTGACTGATTGGATTACATTTTATAACTCTATGTTGATGACACTGAATAGATTGAAAATTTTGTTTCCTTTCATTGTGACAGTATGCTTCCTTGGTTAGTCGTATGACGGTCCTGTTAGTGAAGGCATTCTCTTGTCGGTCTGTCATATGTCAGATCTCAGGCTAAAAGGATTAAGTTCAATCTAGTATGTGAACCACCAATCTGCATCACAGCTGAATGCTCTCCTAGAAGTGTTGTTGACTGCATGGTTGCTGCACGGGTGGGATTGAATCATGGCCTGTATTTTATTATCACAGGTTCACTGATGCCTGCTAAAACAGTAATTTCATTACAAATAAATATGTAGTGAGCTTCCTGGTGTTCAGCCAAGTTGTTGTTTCCAACACCCAGAAGCTCATTATTAAGCAATCACACTGAGAAATCTGAGAGATCACAGAAATATGTGTGATTGTGCTGTATAGTTAAACTATGTTCATACATGATGTAAATTTTGAATGGTGCCATCATAATTTTTTCTGTATTTTTCTCAGATTACAGCTACATCTTTGATGATAACCAAAAGTGTTTAGTTCCATTCTGTCCCATAATGAGTATTCTTGCACTGAGTGTATATATCACAATCTTAGTGTCGAATTATGTAAGTGCTGCATGCCACAGTTTGTTAATTTTATGTTTCATGGATCATTCGAGTGATCAACTATAATGATATATCCATATGTAGATATGACTACACACTGACCATTTAATTTTTTTCGGGTTTTCAAATTCAACTTTGATGTATGTCAGAAATGTTATATCATTGGGTAAGTGATAAAAAAATTTCTGTTGCAGCATTGTGCACCCCTTCTTGTGCTGAAGTCAAACTTAATGGGTAATAATGAATTTTTTTCTTCTGGTATTGTAATTACGTACATCATTGTTCATTATGAACAGTAGTGGGTTATTTAAAACAAACTTCCAAAGGGATTATATATACAGTGAGGTGAGAAAAAAATCTTAAACAGATGTCTAGAAGGGGATCATGGGTGAGTATTTATTATTCTTACAGCATGTTTTTGAGCAATGAAAATACTAATCACTGCTATTTTGTTGTTTTATGTTTGTAAAATTTGGCAAGTACATTTGTAAATGGTATTCTCAATTGAGCAACTCTTCTAAAATTCAAATTGTGATTTACTAAGGATATTATTGTTGGTCAAATAGCCAGTACTTCACCTCAAAGATTACGGAATATGTCAGCATTAAAATGGGTTAGCAGTTATTGAAATCTCTATCATCTTTGTTACAGAGGTGTTTCCCAATGGCACATTACTGCCTCTGGAAAAATGCCTTGTGTTAGATATACATTATGTACCTCAGAAGAGACAGTGCTTCTATATGGGACAACTCATTGGTACTGTGTTGGAGATACCACCAAATGTAAATAAGCTTTTATTTTTAAGAGTGTATATAATTTTCTTAATTTCAGAATGAGACATGGGCGACAGTGATTGATTGAACTGAATGAGTTGCTTTTTCAGCATAATACTTTCATTTCTCTCTTGAACTGCTTGTCCCGGTAGTTCCTACAACATTTACGAAATCTTCTGGAGAAATCAAACAAAGGAAAATCCACAATAGACTGTAACAATATTGTGAAATGGAAAGTTGCTACTTACCATACGGTGGAGATGCTGAGTCACAGGAAAATTCTTTTCAGGAAAATTTTACATGAAACTCACTTTGAAGATGGCTAAATGGTTGTCAGGCAAAATATTATGGCAAGATGTCGACATCATTCAACTGTGATCACAAAACATCATGGAACTGAAAAACTTTTTATAATAGCATGTTACACTTCAACATAGCTGCAGGACTACTTTCCTTGCAGCCAATAGTAGAACTATTGCTGGTTTCCTACATTGGTGGTACTGCATCAACATCATGAAAATATGAAAATGATAGGCAGAGTCCTGCAGAATACTGTGGCCTGTAGATTGCGCAGTCAGCAGGGCATGCAATGGAAGAGCGATAGTGGTGGTGGTTAAGGGCAGGTGCTGTAGGGGAAATGCCAAGTGCTGGTGGAGGGGAAGTGCTGTTCTAAACTGAAGCATATGCTCATGTTTTTGTATAAATTAAATGGAACCGCTCCACGGCCACACTTTTATGCTGACCATTCAAAAAGACCTGTCATCCCTGCTTTCGTTAGCATCTACAAAGAATTCTGCTGAAAATACAGCAATTTATTTTCACTTGGCTTATTAACCATTTGTAACTTTCAGAGAAGCAAATTTTGAGCAACACCTACACATTTCTCTTGTTACCATATTGAAATTTGCTTCTTTTGCGAAAAGACAGTGGAGTTTACAGAGTCACCTCACTACCATGTTGTGCAGATGCGACAGGAAGTGAATTTTGAAACAGTGGCTTATTAAGTGAGGAACTGAGAAAATGTAAGGTCAGTAGCTTATTGAAAACATATGCCTGGTACAAAGTAAACATATAACGTCTTCAGTTACGTTCTGCCCAAACCCATAGCATTTCTTGTTTCAACAGCTATCAATGGTCCTTAAAAATTAATTTTTTTCATTAAAAAAGTCTGTAGTTGGTGGAATAACACAGTAGATAATGAACTTTTGCATAATAAACATATGGTAAAATACTGCCCTCTTTGTGTGCTGTCATTTGCCAAAATCATAATTCAATATCTCAAATCCTTTATGAAATATGAAGAATTCTGTGGATATTTCACTTTGGTTTTATCGCTGGTATGGCATGGCTGCAAATGAATGTGTTACATCAGATAAATTTTCTCGAGATTTGGTGGCCGGTAGATACCTCCACCCAAGTCTAAAGAAAAATCTGACATTTTAATTAAATTTCATACCAGGAAAATATTACTTAATATACTCCAAAAGCAAAATCATAGTGACCCCCATTTTTCATTGCAAAATTTTTCAAATATCGCGCAGTGTGTTACTGCCATGCAACTATCACAATGACTATGACCATTAACGAAATGATGGACACATCATGAACCCGACATATCAAGTTATAAGTAACGCAAAAATGAATTTTTTTATGGACTAGTTTCTGTAACATCATTTGAGAAATACTGAAGGGCATGCCCCTTGATTCTGACGTCACCGACCAGCCAATAGGTGCCAGACACTGTTGGCCACAATGGACTCGCATTCGGGAGGATGATGGTTCAAACCTGTGTCTGGCTATCCTAATTTAGGTTTTCCGTGATTTCCCCAAATCGCTTCAGGCAAATGCTGCGCTGGTTCCTTTGAAAGGGCACGGCCGACTTCCTTCCTTCCTCATCCTTCCATAATCTGACTGGTCCAATGACCTCACTGTTTGATCCCCTCCCCCAAACCAACCAACCAACCAACCAACCAACCAACCAATCCTGTTGGCCTCCCCTTCTGAACAAATGAATGAACTCACCCAGTGCTTTGGATGAAAACTGGTCACTGTGCATTGGCCTCCGTATCCTGTGCAAACTCTACCCTGGTGTGCAAACTCTACCCTGGAAATCTAAGAACATGCTATTTCCTGCAAGAGTTAACCCTTTCGTGGTTGCTGGAACACTTATGTCCCACTAATTTTGGGCCTTATTTAAAACACTGGGAAGCGAGTTGCATATTTCTGCTCAGTCCTGCCATCTGCTGGCAGCTCTTCTCAACTCGGAAAAAAATCGAGGCACTGAAATTCTTTCTACAGAAGGCTGTGACTGTTGCACTGCGTGGTTGCATGAGTTTCCGCGCCAAAACTTGAATTTCTTGTATCTCGAGACAGTTGTCGGTGTATTCTGACTACTAAAAATGTCTGAAGTAAGTATTTTTGCTATTTTTAATTTCTTAGATATTTACAAATGACAACTACACTTTCTAAAACGTATTTTACTTATAAAATATTTTTTTAGTGTAGTTACAATTAGTGGGACACATGTGTCCCAGTAACCATTGTGTGACCCTATAGTTCCTTTGTGTTAGGATGTTGCAGGACTTATGTTTCAGAGAAACAGCTTTTTTCTGTAACATTTTGTGCTAGTAAAAGTACGGTATGTGGTTTAGAACTAAGACATATTATTGTTACTTTATGCAGAAGCTGTGAGACAGCGAGATCCTGGATTTTTTATTTTCACTGCCAGGTAATCCAGAAGAATCGGACATTGAAGCTGATGAGGAGGTTTTTTCATCTCATGGTCATTTGTCTACTCCAAGCACACCATTAGAAACATGGACACACAATTATATGTAACAGATTGTCAACAACGATGTGCAACTAGATTCGTTGATAGATGAAAACATCAGTGTTGCGAGTGAAAGTGGAGTGAATTGTGAGCAAGATGATGAAACTGGTGAATTTACAGATTCTCACTGGGATGATGATGTAACTCACGTTGAAGAACTAAATTTACCCTCAGTGGTCAACCCAAAACCAACAGTAAACTTTGCTTTGGCAGACAATGAACTTGTGTATTTTGAAAAATTATTTGATGATTCGATGATGCAACAGATCTGCTTTCAAACAAATTTGTATGCCAAACAGAAGAATAGCGCACAGTGGAGGGAACTCACAGTTAAGGAACTAAAAGCTTTTCTGGGTATGATCTTAGTAATGGGTATTCATCAATTACTTGAAGCAGCCAGTTACTGGAGCTCAGACCCATATCTAAATGTAAATGCAGTATCGAATGTTATGACACTTGCTCGCTATAAGAAAATATTAGAGAACCTTCACTGAAATGATAATTTGTTTCAGCCAGCAACAAACGATCCTGGTTATGACACGTACAAAATCAGACCACTTATCTCAGCCCTAAACAACAACTGTTTGAAAGTATATCACCCTTCTACTTCACTTGCGATTGATGAATCAATGGTTGCATTCAAAGGAAGAACAAGCCTGAAAAAGCACATGCCCATGAAATCTGTAAAAAGAGGTTACAAAATTTGGTGCCTTGCTGATGCAAACACAGGTTTTATTTCAAATTTTGATGTCTACACAGGTAAATCTGCTGCCAGTAGAGGGGAATTCAAAGATTGCCAAATGTGTGAAAGAGTAGTGCTGGAACTCTGTAAACTATTTTTTAATTCCAATAGAACTGTGGTTTTTGATAATTTCTTTTCAACATTTAGACTAATGAAGGAACAGAGAAAACGGGGGCTTTATAGCTGTGGTACCATCAGAGGAAACAGAAAAGGCCTACCTCCATTCTTGGCGAGTAAATTACCAAGTCTAAACCGTGGAGAGTTTACATTTGCTGTCAAATATGGTGTTGCTGCTGTTAAGTGGCAAGATAGCAAAGCAGTCTGTCTCCTTTCCACTGCACATAATCCTAAAGATGATGTATTCATCAAAAGAAAATTGAAAGATGGATCCACAATCAGCATTTAATGTCCTGTAGTAGTACATGTTTATAATAGTACTATGGGTGCAGTAGATCATTTTGACCAGCTACAAAAAAGGTATATGGTTGGCAGGCGATCAGTAAAATGGTGGCACTGACTATTTTATTTTTTTGTTGACTTAGCCATTGTCAACTCTTATGTGCTATTTTGACTGTCAAGATGAAACGCAAACCAGCTGTCATTTCGAATGAGACTAACAAGGCAACTGATAAATGGATTTTCATCAAAAATGAAGAAGGGCCCATCACCAGCTTTCTGTTCTAGCAAAAGATGTGTCACTGCAGTGCCACAGGAAGTAAGGCTTATGAATGTCGGGTCTCATATTCCCACGGAGCAAAAGACCAGGAGGTGGTGTAGGTTTTGCAGCACAAAAGACACTGAAAAACAAACAAAATATGTTTGTTCATCCTGTAATGTGCCACTTTGTATTTCACCTTGCTTTCCAAAATTTCACGCAATGTAAGAAATATTCACTAAGTAGCAAAATGTATTTTTCGTTGGAAATAATAAAGTATACCACATGTTTGCATATTGGCAAAAATGAGTTACATTTAATTTCCAATACATTGTTAAATACTGGTGCAAATAAGCCCTGTTCATAAATTTTACACTAATTTGTAGTAACTTCATTGTGAGGAAAATCGGTTCCAGAAATGATTCTTTTTTTTGAGAAAATTGTTCAAGTTAAAAATAATTCAAAGGCATATTTGTAATTCTGACCCAGATAAGACTCTGTAACAACTGAGGTACCTTAATAAATTCTAAAAAATGAGTAAAAATCATAAAAGGGTTAAGATACTGCTATTGAAAACATTTCAAATTTTATATTATGATGAGCTGAGCACCCAGCATTACCTGGGTATGTATTTATTCCAGTCTTATATTAGTCCACCCCCCCCCCCCCAACACAATCCATCTCATCCTTCAGCCCCTCTGTGTCCAGTCTCTCCCCCTCACTATCCATCTCCTTCTCCCTCTTCTCTCTCCACATTATCACACTCACTCGAACAGGATGCTAGTAGCTCTTACCCTGCAGTATTTCTTTCCAAATTGTAACTAGCTTATTCCAAAATTTGTTGGAATCATTCCACGGGTTTAGGATGAGTTTTTTTACCTGTGGCTTTGTCTATGTACACACCAAATGTAAAATACACTCCTGGAAATTGAAATAAGAACACCGTGAATTCATTGTCCCAGGAAGGGGAAACTTTATTGACACATTCCTGGGGTCAGATACATCACATGATCACACTGACAGAACCACAGGCACATAGACACGGGCAACAGAGCATGCACAATGTCGGCACTAGTACAGTGTATATCCACCTTTCGAAGCAATGCAGGCTGCTATTCTCCCATGGAGACGATCGTAGAGATGCTGGATGTAGTCCTGTGGAACGGCTTGCCATGCCATTTCCACCTGGCGCCTCAGTTGGACCAGCGTTCGTGCTGGACGTGCAGACCGCGTGAGACGACGCTTCATCCAGTCCCAAACATGCTCAATGCGGGACAGATCCGGAGATCTTGCTGGCCAGGGTAGTTGACTTACACCTTCTAGAGCACGTTGGGTGGCACGGGATACATGTGGACGTGCATTGTCCTGTTAGAACAGCAAGTTCCCTTGCCGGTCTAGGAATGGTAGAACGATGGGTTCGATAACGGTTTGGATGTACCGTGCACTATTCAGTGTCCCCTCGACGATCACCAGTGGTGTACGGCCAGTGTAGGAGATCGCTCTCCACACCATGACGCCGGGTGTTGGCCCTGTGTGCCTCGGTCGTATGCAGTCCTGATTGTGGCGCTCACCTGCACGGCGCCAAACACGCATACGACCATCATTGGCACCAAGGCAGAAGCGACTCTCATCGCTGAAGACGACACGTCTCCATTCGTCCCTCCATTCACGCCTGTCGCGACACCACTGGAGGCGGGCTGCACGATGTTGGGGCGTGAGCGGAAGACGGCCTAACGGTGTGCGGGACCGTAGCCCAGCTTCATGGAGACGGTTGCGAATGGTCCTCGCCGATACCCCAGGAGCAACAGTGTCCCTAATTTGCTGGGAAGTGGCGGTGCGGTCCCCTACGGCACTGCGTAGGATCCTACGGTCTTGGCGTGCATCCGTGCGTCGCTGCGGTCCGGTCCCAGGTCGACGGGCACGTGCACCTTCCGCCGACCACTGGCTACAATATCGATGTACTGTGGAGACCTCACGCCCCACGTGTTGAGCAATTCAGCGGTACGTCCACCCGGCCTCCCGCATGCCCACTATACGCCCTCGCTCAAAGTCCGTCAACTGCACATACGGTTCACGTCCACTCTGTCGCGGCATGCTACCAGTGTTAAAGACTGCGATGGAGCTCCGTATGCCACGGCAAACTGGCTGACACTGACGGCGGCGGTGCACAAATGCTGCGCAGCTAGCGCCATTCGACGGCCAACACCGCGGTTCCTGGTGTGTCCGCTGTGCCGTGCGTGTGATCATTGCTTGTACAGCCCTCTCGCAGTGTCCGGAGCAAGTATGATGGGTCTGACACACCGGTGTCAATGTGTTCTTTTTTCCATTTCCAGGAGTGTATATTTCACACATGTTTAACATATTTCACATGTATTTGTATATATATTTCACCTGTATCACTAGTGAATTTCACTGTGTAGTTAATGTTTATGATGGCATATCTCTTGAAATTAGTGCTGTGCAATGATAAAAAGTCACATGTACATCTCCTGGTATATATGGCTACCGTCTGTGAAATGTGTTATGGATAGAGTTAGTAGTAAAGAAGTAATAAATTAAAACATCATGGCTGCTGCAGCAGTTTTTCACACATTTCAATGTTTATGAAATCTTATCTCCTGAACTATGTGTCGTACAATGATATAATTTTGCTGGTGAATTCTGTGATATATGTGAATACTGTCTGAAATATGTGTTGTGAATACAGTTAGTAGTAAAGAAGTAATAAATAAAAACTTCATGCAGCAGTTTAACTGCTTAAACAGTGAAAATGTAGTAAGCAATAAACTTTTCTCCTTTCATCATTTTGTGGGGGCTGTCAAGAGTGTAAAATTCTTAAATATTGGATGACTAAAGAATGGCTATTTAGTGTGTTGTGGGCTACACTGGCTTTTTCACCCCAACCATAGGTGGTTCTTACCCCCACAGCACTGATTTCCAGACAGAGATGTGTGTACCAAGTTTTGCTGACACTGGTCCAGTGGGTTTGGAGGAGCTGTGGTACATACATACAAACACATATATACGTACATCAAATTTTATAATATGTACGGATTTGTTGAGACACAGTGAGCCTATAAAGTATGTACAGAAATGTTGCAACTGAAAATGAGGACAAACATAATGGCTTCTGTTCGAGCAAAAAATATTTTAATAATTTCATTTTACTTGCAGCAACTACTTAAAAAGTACTAATGTTAAACACTTTTTGTAATTACAGCACTGCTATGCTTTCCTGACTTCTCAGCTCAATCTGTCTATAGAACACTACCCTGCCAACTGACTGCTGTTTCATCCTCACTGTATTGCACTTTCATATGAGCAGCACTCTGCGTCACTAATGTTTGCACTCCAAACCTGAGTTAAACGACCACTTAAATCTGCTTATCTATTGCCCTGGAGAGGCTTATCACCAACATAAAATCTTGAACTGCCAGGCATCTAATCTAGGACCTCAATATGAGAGTTCGTAAACACAGACCATTCAATGAGAGGCAGGTTTACAGCACTACTGTAAATATCCAACACAGCTAGCTTTGGTAACTGACATCTTAAAATACAAAACTCAAAGGCATAATGCAGAAACCTTACTGTCTCTAGAGTACGATACATCAGACAGATACAAGCAAGGCAAGAAGCAAGATACTTGGTCATTCAGATGCAGTGGTTGACTTAAAAGGTTTATACTTGTTTTTAAGCTAATACCTTGATCAGAAACATCACATTTCCTTCCCTTTGCTGTAATTTGTGTGTTTACATTGCAACTTACATTGAAAAGTGGGTCATGATGAGAAGAAGTCATGATAAAAAGAGCCCCTTTCTGATTGGTAAGACACAAAATTCCTAAGAAAGTGGGATATTTACTCCTACAAGGTGTTAGAAGAAAACTGAAATGAATTGTTTAAGGTTGGTATCATTTACTGTGAACAATTTCAGACAGAAGAAGAGGTAACAAATGGCAAAAAAATTTTCCCATTCTCAATACAATAGCCAAAATTTGAAGAGAAATTGCTAACTACATTACTATAACTTTGCTTGTGATGGCATCATCAAATAACTGAAAACTTTTTTCAGAGAGATACAAATCTCTTACCAGTCCAACCTCAGTTGTCTCACAAGAAAGAATATATTCTGTGATTGGCTAAGTTTCATTCAGTTCAGAATGAGCCATTCCACCACATGATTGTTATAAGCAGTACACAACTTCCAATACTGAAGAAAAAGTTTGTGTGCGACCTCAAAATATTAAATCTTTCTTCAGCACTTGCCTTTCCCATTTTTTGTGGTGGTGTGCAGTTATCATTTCATTTCATTTATGCAAAAGTTTAGGAACTGTTTTTAATTTTCATTTATAAGTCATCTGAGAGTTGTAAATACAGATTGTAAACTAATATACAAATGGTTTCATACAATTACTAAGTAATATTTGTGATTCATGAAATAACAAGTGCTAATATCTGCATTAAATTATTATGGCAAAACTAAATCATTGTTTTCAAATGGTTCTTTGTTTGTTGCATCCCTTGTGAGGATTATCTGCACTGAGCAATCAATGCATCAATAAAAGCAGCATGTTTTTATTTTATATAAGAATCACTTTTAATTCTGTGACAAATACAACGAACAACAGCTGTACAAATTTCTTATAAACATATTTTTAAAATGTACACATAAACATCCATGATAATTATAAACCGTACAATTAATAACACAGTTCAAATTTTAAATGCTGTTATCGGGTATTTTGCCACACAGCACAATCTGAGCCAACCCGATCCCGTGGTATAAGTCGCAGCTCTGATCCGTGTTTCAGAAAAACATTGCCTGCAACACATCAAGTAATTATTTTTCCTTAAATAATATCTTCAAAGAAACTATTACAACACAACATTGATAATACTCTTACCAGCAGTCTGCTGTGGATTAATTCCAATCCCATCATCTGTGATAATAGCAGATGTTGCAGGTGGAACTTTAAATTCTTCTGCAGCAAATTTCAAAACTGCTGTGAATGGTGTGTTTTCAGGAACACTCAATCTGTGGCAACATTGCAACTTATGTATGAAATAATAAAATGTGTTTCAAATTTAGTTCTTAGAAACACACATACAACGTACATCTCTCCACGGGAAATCTGATTTACACACTAAATCATCCAACCATGCAAATATACGGTAACCTATGATTTCAGAACTGGAAAGAGATTTTAGTATTTTGATAACCATATTGAATTCCTCATCTGATAGTGAAGCTTTTGAGTCTGGTGAAGCCCATTTAACAATTCCATGTTTAAGAAAATATGGAACTTCCCATCTCATGTTTTTCCCAACATCTGTCACAAACTCTAGGAAAGTTGAAAGAAACTCAGGATAACTTTCTGACACAAGTACCACAGTCCTTTCATCAACTGCTGTAAGCACCTTCTTCCATAATACCAATTCTGGGCCTGATCCCTGCCTTAATGTTAAAAGTATTCTCTCTAGGATAATTTTTTTAACATTGGCATTACTTTCATCCTTTTCTTTCAGAGTCAGCAGTTTGAACAAACATGGAACATAAATTTCATCAGAAATTACTTTGCTGGCTGACTGTGCAACTCTTTCTGTTTTCCCATGCAGAAGATTATTTGTCCACATTGACATAAGTATAAACTCAAAATCTTTCAGCACATATGCGTCACAATTTTTCAAAGACAGCAAATGCATAACTGTTCTTTCACAGACCCTTTCTGACAGCAAAGTTTGGACTGTAGTTTCAAATCTAATCATTCCACAGTAATCAATATATGTGTCTATGGCAGTAAATACTATGTGTGTATCTGCATTCACTTTGGAAAGGAAAGATATTAATAACTTGTCACTAGCTCCCTCAAAGAAACTGAATGTAAATGGAACATGCCTATTTTTTTTATTCCACCAATTAATTAACTGCTCTTCAAACTTGCTTGCAGTACCATTTGAACTCATTTTCAAATAAAGCATTTCCAAAGACTGAGCCAGTTTGAAAGAATATTTTACAGCAGTTTCTGTTGCAGATTCTATCCATGAACTTTCTTCACACAAGAGAAGAAATTTGTCAATATGATGAAGCACAGGTTCCGCTTCATCTTCCTCCATATCTTATTTATATTCTAAATCATAAGCTGAGTCATTTAGCTGCCATCAAAATTCTTCGCAATCTTCTTATCTGATAAACAAACAGAGAAAAAATACTTTTGTATATTGCTGTATACATAAATTTCAAATATTTCCCACCCTTACTTCAAAGCAGTAACCCAAAGCATAATGATTTGTTTTAAACACAAATCCACTCTCCACTGAAAGTATTATGTAAATATGACTAAACAATCACAAATTGTTCTGCATCATTCAATGTGTCATATCCAACAAAATAATCTAGTCTTCCAGGAGCATATATTGTTTGCCATGGATCAGTGCACAACATATACACACCAATAATTGAATAAGACATAAGTCAAATCCTAATCACTCTTTTTATATATACAAGTGACAGCAGAGGAAGAAATGAAGATCAAGGTTCAACGCGTAGCCAAAAGCGAGGCCATTATGAGATGGAGCATGTATTTGTATTTTACAAGGATATGGAAGGAAATCTGTAAGTCCTATTAAAGGAAACCATTCCAGCAATCGTCTTTTACACAATACAGGGGATACCACAGAAAACTTAGGTCTGGGTGGCCACTGATTTACTTAACACTCCTCTCAAACATGGGTCAAATGTCTTAATAATAAAGCCATCTGTCGGTAATGAATGTGGAAATTGTGAAATTTGGCAAATAAACAGGAATAAAATGTTAAGTTATAGATGTCATCAATTTGAAGTCTGGGGTGAACAGCTCTTTTCTAGGGATGTTCCAAAAACACACACAAATAATTGGCACAGATGAAAGAGGGAATGAGTGGCAGGAAAAAGAAATCCTAGCACTAACTGGTGACACAAACGGCAGACCTACAGTTATGTTGTCTGACAATTACCCACTAGGCTACCAAGGCTTTGGGTTGGAGTGGAGGAAGGGGAGGCTGGGGAGGGGGGGGGGAAGACACTACACCACAAGTATAACTGCTGCAAGTGAAAAAAGGAATAGTAGGAAGTATGTGCACCAGAAGATCGAATTACAATGTGTGAGTGAGGGGGACAGGCAACACCGGGGGAACCTCTAATAAAACCATGTTGTACGATGAAAACCTATATAAGGAGTATTAAATGTGCAGACAATGAAATTATACAAAACAGTGACAATTATGAATTTAACTGTGGGGAGAGGGGCTGCATCAAGTGTACACCAAACACGTATTTCTGTTGTGCCAAAGCATACCCTACCCCAGAGAGACAAGGTCACTTACCAAAAAGCAATGTCATACCACTGTCAATGCAACCATGTGCAGCTTTCTATGGGAGGACAACAAAAACTTGCTGTCACATGTGTGAAGAGCACACATGCTCATGAAGTTCAAATATCTGCAGAACCACATGCGATAATTGATACCGTGCCTTATGCATGCACAATTGGTACTTGGTGTCATTCATGCGACAGGCCTGACAACTGACATGAGTAGAGCACTGAAACTGGTTGCATAATAAAACAATCAAAACAACAGGTTAAATTTTACTTATGGCAGCAGCGGCACGTCGCTATGCATAGTGTGTGAATGTTGGCTATGCACAACTGATCTGCATGAGCACAATGAACAAGTGGATCAATGTTCTTTTAATTAAATCATAAGAGAAGATAGGTGGATTAACGTTTATTCATAATAGAATTCCACATTCTATATATTAAAAAACATTGATTCACCTACCTCCTCCCATGATTTAATTAAAAGGCACTGACCCACTTAATCAGTGTGCTAATGCAGATTGAATCCAACATTAGCACACTACACTGCAGCTGCCGTACATAAACCAAAATAATGGCTGTTGGTACAGTATTATATTTCAGCAACCAGCCACTGTCTCTCACTCCTGAATCTGAGATGAAATAAAATTAGTTTCTCTATATACCTACCAGTAAATTTACCAATATGTGCACGAGCTGTCCTAGCTCATATATTTCTATCTTCTCCCTTGATGTCTATCCCGATTTTACACATGACTCTCAGATATTCATTCTAGTTGCGATGCTAAATGAAAAGATAGGTAACTGATGTGTACTTTATGTGTGTACTGCAGAGGATGCAAGTTTTGTAACAGAAATCTGGTACTAAAGAATTTCTTTGTTTAACAATGAACAGCCAAATACCCCTGTTATAGATGGCCCCCCCTTCCTGATATTGTGGATTACATTTAATTACACATATTCCAATCTCACATAAGACACAAAAAATATATATTCACAGATACAACTGGGCACAATGTCTACACATATTTCATTAGTGGTGAAACATGCTAGAGTTTATAACTAAAAAAATTCTTAACACATTTTGGTAACCAAATCGACACAAGTGAAATAAAAGACATGAGTGAAATATACCAATCACAGAAAAAGCTTAAATAGGTGCTGACAGTTGCAGAAATGAACAGCAATCAGCTAAACACAGAATTTGGGGGAAACTCTGCACAAGGTCTACAGCGCATGTATAGTACAACGCAGCTCTTCTTTTGGGTACTGCTGTTGGCAATTCTTTATCACTGTTTGAGGCCAATCAAGGGACAGTGTATGGGAGCCTATGAAAACCACTCAGTCTTATAATCTTGGTTGTCACAAACAGTTCATGGTTTTTTCTAAACATGTCAGGATTTCTGAGGTTGTGGTTAGGTTGCACAGCTTAAATTGCTGCGAGTGAAATAAAATACAAGTTAACGTCATTTATGAATCACATCTGACTTGCGATTCACCACGTTTGCATTTCCAGTCATGTGAATCATTACCAGCAGTAGCACAGAATGATAAAGCTGTGGTGCACCTTTAGTGTACTTTTACCACAAATGCATGCAATGCAATGCAAGCAGACCAAAGCAGGAAAATCATTATGAGCATGAAGAGGCACAGCAGAAGCAAGAGGTGTGCTCCTTCCTCCCCCCCCCCCCCCCCCCCCCAACAGGAATGTGCATTATACAGTGACCCATGATAAGGTAGTTAATAAGGGCAGCACAATAAAACACAGATTATAAAAGAATTGGAAAAAAGAAACCAGAATCTCAGATTGAGGCACAGTAGAGAAAGTGTGAGGGGGAGAGGTGTAGCTACTGCAAGAGTTCTGTAAAACAAGTTTTGTGGGCCTTGTGTGGAGTAGATAGGCCTATGTAGAAACTGAAAGGAGGCCAGTATCGAACTATTTAAAAGCCTGATGCAATTTTATTTATTTTAAAATTGACATTTATGTCAGTGGCTTATCGATTTTAGCTAAACTAGATGAGTTAGGAAAGAAGACCAAGAAAATCACTACGCCATTTAGCACTTCAATGGGTGTGTCAGCAGCATCTGCTCACAGATTTTCCCAAATCCAAGTGAAACCTTACAAACAATGGAAAATCCAGGATGGCTGTAACAATATTATGAAAAGGATAGTTGCTACTCACTACATGGTCGAGATGCTGAGTTGTCAATAGGCACAACAAAAAGATTGTCAGAAAGTGAACTTTGTTCCTATCAGCAACTCAGCATCTCCACTATAAGGAAAGTAGCAACTATACTTTTCAGAATATTGTTACATTCCATCCTGTCTTTTCCACTGTTTGATTTTGCCTGCTTGGTTTTCTTCCGCCCCATAACCCAATACTGTTTTCCTTTGCTTCTATTTTTTAATGCATTACTATACTCGCATCGACAGAAGCGTCCGATCCCATGCGTCGGCTTTGACCCGTGACGTAAGGGTGTTGTCATGTGTGACGTCATGACGATGTGGAGTTTGGTTTGTGAGTGTGGCGTGTTTGTAGATGTTGTCGTGTTGTGGTTTGTTGTGCTCTCTGATGGTATGTTTAGGGTTTTCGTTTGT
This sequence comes from Schistocerca cancellata, assembly GCF_023864275.1. Classification (NCBI taxonomy): domain Eukaryota; kingdom Metazoa; phylum Arthropoda; class Insecta; order Orthoptera; family Acrididae; genus Schistocerca; species Schistocerca cancellata. The sequence goes on along the minus strand of NC_064628.1, from coordinate 439,899,790 downwards.
GTGGTGTAATGGGCTCAGTTTGCTTTTGCACATTATCCAGAATTGTTCGAGTGTCGGCTGTGTTTGTAGTGGAATTCGTTTCAGTGAGTTAACGATTTTGTGTGAAGGTTAATTTAGTGTTGTTCGCTGTACATCGTGTGGTAATTTTAGTAAAATTAATCGGTTGTTGTTTTTGTTTAGGAATGGATATGTCAGATAAAATTAACAGTGCGCAGGTCAAAGGAAGTATTCGATCCCAATGTGTGGCTGTGTATGTTGATATTGCTATCGGGAGATGTTTTTGAGCTATATAGGCCAAGGGAAGTGTTTGATCCTAATTTATGGGATCGGGAGCTGCTGTTGAGCTATATAGGTCAAGGGAAGTGTCCGATTCCAGATGATATTGTGTTTAGTGGTATTTGGGGAGTTTTGTGATGTCATTTTTTTTCGTCGTTTTGTGTGGTTTTGTATGGGAGTGGGTGTCTAAATTTGTTTATATTTAGTTTGCCCCCACCCAAAAACATCCCATTTCCCGTGCTTGTCCCGTTAGTGTCATTAGGCTTCTTGTGGAAAGTGTGTGTGTGTGTGTGTGTGTTTTTCGATGTATTTTCGTCCTCATAATGTGTACGTACCGACTTTATATGCGCCATATTGGAATCGTGGTTTATGGTCGTTTCCGCCATATTTGTGATGTTATGAGTCAAAGCAGACGGGCGGGATCGGACGCTTCCGTATTTCCCTATACTGTCCAGCTGGCAACTGGAATCTGTCAACATACAAAATATGATCCTGAAATGCTCTGATACTGTGATGAAGCATGGCTGCATTTGCAGAAGGCTCATGAACTTTTTCCACAAGACCCCAATTGCTGATACATATGAACACCATAATGCAGCCTACTAAGGACTAACAAAACAATCAACAGTTACTTCATACACGACAATGCAAGTGCACCGCCAATATGAATATGACAGTTTTATAAGGAAGTGGAGTATAGGAACTATAATTTTGTTTGTGTACATCTCTGTGAGAAGATGCTATTACCATTTTCCATCTGAAGCGCTAAATGGTGCACCAACTTTCTCAGACATACTTCCAAGTCCACTCCTAACTCATCTAGTTTTGTCAAAACTGATACGCCACTTGCCAGAGTCTGAGGCTCATGTCACAGTGTGTGCGGAAATATGAGATTGCCTTTCCAATATTGCAGACTGTTAAAGATTTGAGCATACAGAATAGGTCCTCAGATACATGAGTGGCTCGAAGACTAAGTAACAGAACCTAGTACATTATCCTGTCTGGCAAGTGTTCATTGCAGATAAAGCTATTGTCAGGAATGACCCAGGCAAGTGTGATGGGGCTGCTCATTTTCTCTACATATATAAACACTCCCAGGGTTGGGGTGAGCAGCAAACTGAATTTGTTTGCTGATGTAGCTGTAGTTTGCAAGGCAGTGCCATCTTTAAGGAATAGTTGCATGGTACAGGATGACTGACAGAATTTTTATTCAGTACGATGAATGGCACCTACATTAATAGGAAAAATAATCATATAATGATGAAATACAATATTAGTGATGTGCCATATCAAATATCAAGCCGTGATGTTGCAAAGCAACACGAAATGGAATGACCGTGGAAGCTTGAACGGTCAATTTCAGTTTCCTGGAACAATTATAGGAAAGTGTAGCTCATCTGTGTACAAAACACTTGCTTAACCAATTTTTGCTTACTGCTCATGTCTTTGGGACCCCATCAGGTCAATTTAAAGGAAGACATCAAAGCAATTAATGTGCGTGTTGACTGATTTGTTACCAGTAAGTTTGAGCAACATGTGAGTATTATGGAACTTCTATGTTAACTCTGGTGGGAATCCCTGAAGAGGAGCTGTGCTTTTCGCAAAACATTATTGAGAAAGTTCAGAGAACCAGCATTTGTGACAGAGTGCAGAACAATCCTACTGCCACCAACACGCAATTCAAGAAAGGGAGATGAGAGAAATAAGGTCTCATATGGAAGCATATAGAGAGTCATTAACCCCTTGCACCTTTTTCCAGTGGAATAGCAAAGGGGAATGACCAGCAATTGCATAATGTATCCTAAACCATGCACCATATGGTGGCTTGCAGATTTTGTATTAGGGTGAAGTGGGGTAAGTGTAACCATGGGGTTAGTGTAACCACGACTTATGGTGCCTTAAAGAAGCTGTATTTTTACCTCTGACCTATCATACACATTAATTTACTCCTTTCTTTGTTATATTTAACCATAAGTTGTCAAATATGACAAATTGGTAATTAATTTTTGGACTTGAATTGACGTCTACATTTTCACTCTGCGAGTGAGTGACACGTTCAGAATTTGGTAGTCTGTCATTCTTGCAGTTTTAAAGATAACTGCACAATTTTTTGGTTACAAACTAACTTTTGCATGACAATTTCAAATATGAGATTCATTTTACTCTACTGATAAAGCTCTTTTTCCTATGTGGGGCAAGTGTAACCAACAGGCTGGAGCAAGTGTAACCGGGGGGGGGGGGGGGGGGGGGGTTTACAAACTTACCGGAATACCGGAACAGATTTATTTATTTAAGCTGTAACCTTGTTTTTGCTATCACACTAGATCAACTAAACTGGCCTTCCTGTACATATGGAGTTTGTGTGAGATATATTTTATTTTTTGTTTAAGTCTACTATATGTTTAAACCACGTTTCCTTTTATAAAATATGACACAGTCTGATAGTGTAGTCCCATTGGTAAAACAAAGAAGGAAAGAATTGCACCAGGATCTGAAGTTATCACTTTTCAAGATGCCATCTATAAAGAAAAAGATTTCAAAGGAAACAAGAATAATAAGGAGAAAGCAAAACAAAAGAGCATTATCGACATAAAAAAGGGCTTGGTAATGAAAAGTAAATCTTCCAAACAAAGTGCTGTTACTTTATCTGAAATGGCATTTGGGAATGTTGTGGAAAAAAATCCCTGATTGCTCATGTGGGTAACAAGAAAAAAAAAGACTGGAAGTTGAATCAACAAGTGAAGAAAGTGAAACTGAAGGAGGCCTATCTTTAATAAGTGCTGATGAAGAAAATAGGACCGTAATAACACTGGACGATCTGGGGAAGAAATGATAAACTGTGAAGAAGAAAAAGAGGCAAACTTTTTAGAAGCCAAAGATAAAATTACAGTTGGAAACTATGTTCTGGTAGCTTTTGCAACAAAATGTAAGAAGGTTCATTTTATTGGCCATGTTACCAAAAGTAGTGATTTAGGAGATCCAGAAGTGATTTTCCTCAGATGCAAAAATAAGACAAATCATGGCACCACATTCTACTGGCCTGAGAGAAGAGATGAGACGGAAGTTCCATCCTCTGACGTCATTCCAGTGCTGCCTGAGCCTACTTTGAGTCACCAGGGGAGACCTGTCATTTGGTGTTACATTTTATTCATACTAGATTCAGTGACTAAATAACAGTTAGGGCCTAAGTGTGAATATAATAAGTTGAATTAGGGCAGTTTAGCGTTAAACACAAATTGCCAACAACTTGAGTTCAATTACCATGAAAAATAATAGAAAGTGAACTTATAAAGTGAATTTTTCTTTTCTCTTGATACTAGATATTTTATTATTTTTGTTAAATTGCCTACTGAAGAAAAAATATTACTTTTGTAGAACTTAAACTAATAAATTACAAAAATAAATCGTCTATGAAGCATTCTGTTTCAGTGTTTTATGGTTTAGGCTAACACTTATTTTTTAGTTTAGCTAACATTTTCTGTGTATTTCATAATATACAAAGAGGTGTGTGCAAAAAAGTTCATATCTTGAGTAAAATTTAAGATATTTTAATAATTTAAAAATCATCAAGTTCCGTAAAAATTGGGTAATCCGGTCACTTACCCCAAGTCTCTTTTACAATGCTCTGTATGGGTACAACAATGCGGGGTTACACTTGCCCCGAACCATGGGACAAGTGTAACCTCACAACACAAAATTTTGAAAACAATTAATTGACCATACAATTTCTTTTTTCAAAAGTAAAATGTAGACTGTTTAAAAGTCAAGCATGAAAAATTTCAAAATCATATCTTCAATAACAAGTCGGCAATTTGGTGTCAAAGTTGAACTATGCCAAAACGTGGTTACTTACCCCACTTCACCCTAATTAGAATGTATTAGTTTCCACAAAAATCTGGGTACACTACTGCTCAAACTTTAAACAAGCTGTACTGAAACACTACAAACATGTTGTCTGTGAGAGTGAACACTACAAAAATCTAAAAAGCCAGTTAAGGTATCTTTCTTTCTTTCTTTCTTTTTTTTTTTTTTTTTTTTTTCACTTCATGATCACAGCAGTTAACTTTCACCGTAATCTTGTAGGGAAATATTTTCTGTGGTGCTACTCTTTCTATAATCCAAGTCCTACTAAAATGTATGTTGTTCTCATTAAAAGAAGCATCAAAAATTACTTCATAAATGGGATTTAATTTGCACGAATAAAAATCTAAGGCTACAATAGTCACCTAGCAGACTTCAAGTCGGCCAAAAGTCCAAGTGTAATAAGTACAAAGTGTAACCTGTTTTTTTTTCCCAGGAAAGAAACAAAACTTCCTTAATATCTCTGATATTTCCCAATACGCACTGTTGCTAATGACACAAACGTGGTATTTTGATATCTGCATGTTTCTCTCCACCACATTTAGTATTGATAAGTTACAAGTAATATTTTCCTGAATAGTTCCATGTATCACAGCACTCAGCAACATCGTTTGTTACATGTAATACATTTTCGTGATCCTTGTCTTTGTACTGACTTTTACAAATACTTCCATTGTAGTAAACTCACAAAGAAATTTTTTTGTTGTACTGTCGAAATCATGGTTCTGGCAGTCGTCTTACAACAAACGGGTTGTTCTTGCATAGGCATAAAATGCGCCCCTACTGCTGTCAAGACAACTGTCATCTTCTCTGGGTACAATGCTTAAACTAATTACTTGTGATACTAATGTTTCGAAACTTACACTTTAAATGGTAATTTGGGATCTGATGTAAGAGTAATCTTGAATGTTACTTTAGACCTGAAAAGTGAAATATGGTCGTGTTACTTCAATATGTTATGCATGTTAGAACTTTTAACGAGAAAAACACATCACTCTTTTATCTCTGACATATTCTCGACTGTTTTCTGTACACAGATTTACTCACGCCATAGCTTCTTTCACAAAATAAACGAAACTATACACCAAACAATAACGCCAAACATGCACTTTGACAATTTAAGTACTTGCACGCCGCTAACGCAAACGCAACTAAGATCTCTGATACAATTAATGTCGTTGATCATTATGGCCGGGCAAAGTGGTATAATTTTATGTTTTATAAACCGTGTGCCTTTATTTGTACATACATCACGAGAGGTACGTGGCTGCGATAATTTCAAATATATAAAATATATGTCTGTGTATTTATATAGATCGTTTGTGGCTAGGGCGACCGAGCCACAAGCTGCGATTTGTCTACGTTCATTATATACTCGCAAACATATCGTAGTGTGAGGACTGGTGACCGATACAGAAAACGGTGCAAAGGGGAAACAGGAGTCACCCGTTTGAGAGCAATTTCCCGCATTTGTGGGTGCCGCTGTTGTCACTTCTACCTGTTGGTAAGAATTGTACAGTCACCATTGCCCAAGTTCATTAAAGTATCTTTACTGACAACTGAACTTTTTGAAATGGAATACGATCCGACATTGCTTACGTACATACATATTCTAAACTGTCGATGACCCACACTCTTGTGGCATTGGCTGTTCTTTGCCGTTCCATGCAATTGTCGCATCTTATCCTCGCCTCAGTGTCTTCCATATACTTCGTCCTAGACCGTCCCTTCCCTTTCTTTCCAGAAATTTTCCTACAAGAATGTTAACAATGAAAGTGTTGAGTCTGATGACAGGCCAAAAATTTTTTGTTCTCTTTTAAATTTCCTTTAGAATTTTTTCTCTTCCTTGACTTTCCTTAAAACTTTCTTGTTGGGTTTTCTTTCTGTCCAGCTCATTCTTATCATTTATCGCCATGTCCACATTTTAGCGGCTTACAGTTGATTCCTTTCCAATCTAAGCAGAGTCAACTATCACAGAGCAGTGTACTCCACATAAATGATTTTGTAAACTTTTTTCTGGCATTTATAATAATAAATTTTCTGGTAATTTTTTTCTTAGACATAAATTATTCTTTTGCCAATGCTACCCTTCACTTCCATTAAGGATCTATTGTCATCTGTGATTATACTACCAAGATAAACTTGTTTCATCTGATCAATTCTGCCATTATAAATTTTTTATATTGGTTTTAATCTCTCCCATACTTTTCTGTACTACCATTACTTACATTTTCCATTTGTTCGCTTATTATTTGCATAGTTTAAGACTGTCTGATAGGACCTGCAAAATTCTGTTAATTTCTTTTTCAGAGTCTGCTGCTATTGTGATATGAACTTATCTGATGAAATGCATCTGTATTTGTATCTCTTTATTGGTCTTGTAAATTGCAATTTAATATATTGCATAACAGTTTAGGACAAGTCATGTTTTATATAGTAAATACTATTATATTTACCATGACTTTGAAAACTAATTCAGTACATGTTTCATGTTGTTGTCTGTTGTGGTCTTCAGTCCAGAGACTGGTTTGATTTAGCTCTCCATGCCACTCTATCCTGTGCAAGCCTCTTCATCTTCAAGTACCTACTGCAACTTACATCCTTCTGAATCTGCTTAGTGTATTCATCTCTTGGTCTCCCTCTACGATTTTACTCTCCACACTACCCTCCAATACTAAATTGGTGATCCCTTGATGCCTCTGAACATGTCCTACCAACCAATGCCTTCTTCTAGTCGTGCCACAAATTCCTCTTCTCCTCAATTCTATTCAGTACCTCCTCAAATCAGTATATTAGGACAGTTTTGTTTACAAACCAACAATTCTGTACAGTGCATTGCCAGATAGCATAAAAAATTCCAAACATTAGTACATTCAAAAAAGAACTACAAAATCTACTAATAAACAACGGCTTCTACAGCATTAACGAATACCTGGATTTTGCTCAAATCTGTAGATCTACTTCATAACTCTCTAAACAAAAATTCATAATTATCAACCATACCTAGATAAAACCAAACTTCTTTCATCCATGTATGTATGTAATTATGCACCTAGCTTTTGTGCTGTATGTTTCTATTCCTAGTTAACTAAAGTACTGGTATTTGATAGTTTTGGTAAAATCAACCAAGGGGTTTTGAAGGTTTTCTTCTACCTATATGTACGTTAGCAGAATAATGTTTTTGTTATAAAGATGTGTTGATACCAATGATAAGATTTTGTACATGATGTAAATATGTAATATTTTGTACTGTTCTGTACTTTGACAAGTTCGATATCATGAATGTGATAATAAGGGCGCTAATAAATAAATAAATAGTTACATGATCTACCCATCTACTTTTCAGCTCTCTTCTGTAGCACCACGCCTCGAAAGCTTCCAGTCTGTTCTTGTCCAAACTATTTATCAGCCATGTTTCACTTCCATATATAGCTACACTCCACACAAATACTTTCAGAAAAGACTTCCTGACACTTAAATCTATACTCGATGTTAACAAACCTCTCCTCTTCAGAAATGCTTTCCTTGCCATAGCCAGTCTACATTTTATATCCACTTCACTGCAACCGTCATCAGTAATTTTGCTTCCCAGATAGCAAACCTCATCTACTACTGCAAGTGTCTCATTTCCTGATCTAATTCCCTCAGTATCACCTGATTTAAATTGACTAAATTCCATTATCCTTGTTTTGCTTTTGTTGATTTTCGTCTTATATTCTGCTTTCAAGACACTATCCATTCTGTTCAACTGCTCTTTCAAGCCCTTTGCTGTCTCTGACAGAATTAAAATGTCATCAGCAAATCTCAAAGTTTTTTTTTTTCTTCTCCATATATTTTAATTCCAACCCCAAATTTTTCTTTGCTTTCCTTTACTGCTTGCTCAATATACAGATTGAATAACATAGGGGATAGACTACAATCCTGTTTCACTTCCTTCTCAATTACTGCTTCCCTTCTGTGCCCCTCAACTCTTATAGCTGCCATTTGGTTTCTGTGCGAATTTTAAATAGCCTTTCGCACCCTGTACAAGTCTACAAATGCCAGAAACGTAGCTTTGCCTTTCCTTAGCATATCTTCTACGGTAAGTCGTTGAGTCAGTATTGCCTCGCATGTTCCACCATTTCTGTGGAATCCAAAGTGATCTTCCCCAAGGTCGGCTTCCACCAGGTTTTCCATTTGTCTGTAAATATTTCGTGTTCTTAAACTGATAGTTCGGTAATTTTCACACCTGTCAGCATCTGCTTTCTTTGGGATAGGAATCATGATATTGTTCTTGAAGTGTGAGGCTATTTCGCCTGTCTTGTACATCTTGCTCACCAAGTGGAGAAGTTTTGTCATGGCTGGCTCAGCCAAGACTATCAGTATTTCTAATGGAATGTTGTCTACTCCCGGGGCCTTGTTTCGACTTAGGTGTTTCAGTGCTCTGTCAAACTCTTCATGCAGTATCACATCTCCCATTTCATCTTCATCTACATCCTCTTGAATTTGCATAATATTTCCCTCAAGTATATTGCCCTTGTATAGATCCTCTATACACTCCTTCCACCTTTCTGCCTTCCTTTCTTTCCTTAGAACTGGTTTTCCTTATGAGCTCTTGATATTCATGCAAGTGGTTCTCTTTTCTCCAAAGGTCTCTTTAATTTTCCTGTAAGCAGTATCTGTCTTACCCCTAGTGATATATGCTTCTACATCCTTATAGATACTACTACTACTACAGTGTGAACTCGCAAAAATGTTACATTATGGACATAGTAGAAACGCATCTAGTTACGAGAAACTAGGGGCACCTATTCACGAAATTACAAGAAACATAAAAGCCAGAACTTCATCAAATCCATATAATGCACAGTGATGGGGGGGGGGGGGGGGGGGGAGGGCGGGAGGGAGCCAATGATGTTTACAAAAAAGAATGATCGAGTGCTCTAGAAAACCTAAAGGAATTACTGGATACCAATCAGAGCAAGACAATGATCATCATTGGAATTCCACATAGACATAACCTCGTAAACGGTTTGTGCATAAATAAAGTAATCATGAAAGCCAACAAACAGTTCGAGAACTTATGCAAAATGTATGAAAACGCTCAATTTCTACCTGTTAACTACCTAGAGAAGACATGGTATGCACTTAAATGGAAAGGGAAAGAGACTTCTCAATTTTAGAATTATGGAGACGTCGATGGCAACAGCAGAACCAATGTTACCATACCAACCACAAATATTAGTACAACAACCACCACCAACTACAGCAGTGAAACCATCAAAAACTACAGCAACAAAAAGATCACCATCAATACCAGAAACAAAGCCACCATCATCAGCTGATACAGCACAGCCCTTACCAGTAGCAGAAAAACCAGCATCTTCTGAAGCAAGACAATCCTCATCAGATGTGGCAGGAACTACAGATGCAGAAACATCATCTCAATCAACAGCAGAACCACCATCATCAGAGAAACAATAGAGCCACTATCACAAGTGCTGGCAGCATCAGCATTGCCAGAATCAGGACTATCATCATCACATGAGCAAGCATCAAGGGAAGAAGCAACAACAGAAGAACCAACAACATCGACAGTGGACAAATCAATAAGAGCCACTCATGACAAGAGAAAAACTTCACCATCATGCCATCTTAAGAATTTTTTAGTAGAACCTGGGAGGAAAAAAAAATTAAGATAAGTAGTCAACAAAAAGATGTGTCTGGCCATTCCAGAGCAGGTAATGTTGATGATGTCACACCTAGAATAGCAAATTATAATTTTATTATTCATTTGAATATTGGGGGTTTATTAAGTAATCTGGTCAGTAAGCTTCATAACTTAGAAATATTTCTAGAGAGAACAGAATAGTCTGTAAAGGCTACCTGCTTAAGTGAACATTGGCATAGAGATGAAAATATAAATTTATTGAACAAACTTACAAATTATGAAGTAGCAGCTAATTTCTGTAGAGACAATGGATATGGTGGTTCATGTATTGTGGTTCATTCATTAGTGAAATACCACATTAAGCAAAATTTCAATAATTTAAATGAAGAACACACATTTGAGTTGGAGCCGTGGCAGGTATAGAAAAAAGACAATCATGCAGATATCTGGTCCAGGCTCTTGATCTTATGACGATTCCTGGCCTCTATATCTATGAGACAATTAAGTTTTCTAAACAAAATTCACAACTTTTTGAGGATAACCTGATTAAGCATGATTATGAAACAAGAAAAAATATCAGCATAAGTTACCAAATCGTAGGCTAAAATTACCAAATTATAGGCTAAAACCGCTGGAGAAGACACCTTTCTATATGGGTTTGAGGCTGGGAAATAAAGTATATGAAAAATTAAAAAAAATTAAATCAGAAGAATTTGGACATAATTTTAAAAAAATACCTAGCAAGTAATCATTATTGGAGTGTAGAAGAATTTATGACTGACTGTCACAAATAACTGTGCCTGATGTTGTATTTAATTCTTTCATGCTAAAAAGTACTTTAAGTAAATACTTATTCTTAATTTTATATTATTTTCAAACATGATTACTTTAAATCATTTTGTGGTACATAAAATTACAAAATACCTGTAATTATTCTGTATACTTACAATTAGAAAGTAGCTTTAAACTGACAAGTCACCTATGTCCCAATCATCTGATAGTGTATGACATGTTATGTGACAATAAAGTTTCTGTTCTATTCTAAGGAGACTATAAACTAATGGTTTCATGTAATCTCTGTATTTATCATGTTTTATTATTCTAACAACCTTTATCTGTAGCCTAATTTTTTCCTGCTAATTAAAGTTTTCCCCAAAAGATAATTCCATACAGTAGTGATTGCAAAGTACCATGGTGAATTATAACCACTGACACATGGCTTGTATTTTGTGAGAGGATTATTACAGCATAAATGAGTGTATTTTATGTTTTATTTACATTATGTAGGTGTATCTCCCATTTCACGTTTTCTCGAAAATGTGTATTTAAACATTTTGTCTCACTCACCAATGGGACACATTTGCCACCAGTGTTAAAAACTGGTGTTACAGTGTGGAGTTCCTGTAGTGTGTAGACCTTGAGTGCTACTGTTCTTTCGGAATATATTACTAGCCTGTTAGTTTTGAACCATTGTGTTAATTTTGTATTACACTACAGATATTTTTTGTAAGCTGTCTTCATCACACGATTTAATTACGATATCTGTGACATTTGCAAAACGTACTGTGTCCCATTGGTCACTTTTTCTGCTGGATCATAAAGATAAACAATGAAAAGAATGTGCCTAAAAACTGACCCTTAAGGGATTCCATATCTGGCTTTTTTTCATTACTATAAGAATTATAAATTTTGTGTGGTTTTCTCCTTTTTTATTTTACTTGAGATGTCTGTTGGCGATTGTAGAGGTAAGGATCCACCTGTTTGGTATGTCTTGTAATTCATAGTTTCTGCAACAGTATATCATTTCATATAAATCAAAAGCTTTACTGAGGCCAAGGAATATGCCAGAAACACTATCTGAACACAGAAACTAGTATGAAAGATTGGTGTCACCAACCTACAAATGAAATATTATGACTTCAAAGAATACACAGCGTGAGGAAATAATTTGCCTACTGATATGGTCACAGATTAGATTTACTTTCATTCCAATTGATCCTTAGTGAGGAGGTCTTCCAGGGTGTAGAATATGTCAGATAAATAATAATACATGACAAACATTTATAACTCAAACAAATAAGCTAATGTACAAGGCGTGTTTTTTAAGTAAATACCGTTTTGCAATTGAAAAAAGACATGCTAACATATCTCAATAATTTTATTTTTACATGAAAGCCTGTACCTTAATCTACTTTTCTACATAATTTCCGTCTATATTGAGGCACTTGTCATAACGTTGTACCAGTTTTTGAATACCCTCTGCATTGAAGTCTGCCGCCTGACTTGGTGACCACTGCATCACCACTGTTTTGACTTTGTCATCGTCTTGATGACGCTGATCACCCAAGTGTTTCTTTAAGTGCAGGAACAGATGGTAGTCACTGGGCGCAAGATTGGAGCTGTACAGAGGATGATCTAGAGTTTCCCATCGATGATAAGATCTTTGGTATGATTCGCCACATGCGGATGGGCACTGTCTTGCAGTAAAAGGATGCCCTTTCTCAACTTCCATGGACAGTTACTTTGATTCTGGTGTGATGTAGGTCACCCATGTTTCATCGCCCATAACAATTTGGCTTAAGAAATCATCACCATCGTTGTGGTACCGCTCAAGAAAAGTCAATGCACTGTCTAAACGTTTGGTTTTGTGCACATCCGTTAACATTTTCGGTACCGAACGTGCGCACAATTTTCGGTAATTCAAGTGCTCGGTCACAATCCCGTACCAAACACTACGAGAAACATTAGGAAAGTCATCCTGCAAAGAGGAAATTGTAAAGCCTCTGTTTTCTGTCACCTTATTGTCTACTTCCTGCACCAAACTTTCATTAACGACCGAAGGACGCTACTCCATTGTTCATCATGCACATTGTTCATCATGCACATTTGTGCAATCTTTAAATGCTCTCACCCACTTCCTTAGCATTCCATTACTCATAATGTTTTCTCCGTAAACTGCACAGATCTCACGATGAATATCCATCGCTCTTAGGGCTTTACACTAAGAAATCTTAATAGCAGCCCGTACTTTACAGTCGGCGGGACTCACTATTAACGGAGGCACCACTCAGTACACAACGTAAACAAGGAAGAATCAGACTGTAATGGCGTCAGTGCGTAGATTAAGGTACAGGCTTTCATGTAAAAATAAAATTATTGAGACATACTGGCATGTCTTTTTTTTTAATTTCAGAACGGTACTTAAAAAACATGTCTCGTACCATTCCACAGGTCTCAAGTGGAACGATCGTCATTTTTTTAAATGAACACAATATGAAAGAATGGTTTTACAAACACTAATGCAGTGAATCTAAAATAAAAAGTTTTTTATTTATAAGTTAATAAACATGTAGTAGAACTACTATAATACTTATTTACAATGAACACATTACTGCAATGTAATGATGCAGAAGTTACGTTGTACTTACACACACACACACACACACACACACACACACACACACACACACACACACACACATTCACACATACACACAAACACACACACACTTATTAACAATGAACACATTACTGCACTGAAATTGTGCAGAAGTTATATTGTACTTTATTTATATACACAAATCAGTTGGTTCTACTGAGAAATTCATTAATGAAGTAGAAAGAGTTCGACACCATCAAATCCTTTAGGCTTCTCTTAAACTGAATTTTGTTGGTTGTTAAGCTTTTTAGGGCTGCTGGCAAATTATTGAATAATGTGCACCTTTTTATATAAGAGTAAGTGAATCCTTGTGAAGATTATTCTTATTTCTAGTATTGATTCCATGAATTGAGCTGTTGGTTTGAAAAGGTGATATACACTCCTGGAAATTGAAATAAGAACACCGTGAATTCATTGTCCCAGGAAGGGGAAACTTTATTGACACATTCCAGGGGTCAGATATATCACATGATCACACTGACAGAACCACAGGCACATAGACGCAGGCAACAGAGCATGCACAATGTCGGCACTAGTACAGTGTATATCCACCTTTCGCGGCAATGCAGGCTGCTATTCTCCCATGGAGACGATCGTAGAGATGCTGGATGTAGTCCTGTGGAACGGCTTGCCATGCCATTTCCACCTGGCGCCTCAGTTGGACCAGCGTTCGTGCTGGACGTGCAGACCGCGTGAGACGACGCTTCATCCAGTCCCAAACATGCTCAAAGGGGGACGGATCTGGAGATCTTGCTGGCCAGGGTAGTTGACTTACACCTTCTAGAGCACGTTGGGTGGCACGGGATACATGCGGACGTGCATTGTCCTGTTGGAACAGCAAGTTCCCTTGCCGGTCTAGGAATCGTAGAACGACGGGTTCGATGACGGTTCGGATGTACCGTGCACTATTCAGTGTCCCCTCGACGATCACCAGTGGTGTACGGCCAGTGTAGGAGATCGCTCCCCACACCATGATGCCGGGTGTTGGCCCTGTGTGCCTCGGTCGTATGCAGTCCTGATTGTGGCGCTCACCTGCACGGCGTCAAACACGCATACAACCATCATTGGCACCAAGGCAGAAGCGACTCTCATCGCTGAAGACGACACGTCTCCATTCGTCCCTCCATTCACGCCTGTCGCGACACCGCTGGAGGCGGGCTGCACGATGTTGGGGCGTGAGCGGAAGACGGCCTAACGGTGTGCGGGACCGGTTGCGAATGGTCCTCGCCGATACCCCAAGAGCAACAGTGTCCCTAATTTGCTGGGAAGTGGCAGTGCGGTCCCCTACGGCACTGCGTAGGATCCTACGGTCTTGGCGTGCATCCGTGCATCGCTGCGGTCCGGTCCCAGGTCGACGGGCACGTGCACCTTCCGCCGACCACTGGCGACAACATCGATGTACTGTGGAGACCTCACGCCCCACGTGTTGAGCAATTCGGCGGTACGTCCACCTGGCCTCCCGCATGCCCACTATACGCCCTCGCTCAGAGTCCGTCAACTGCACATACGGTTCACGTCCACGCTGTCGCGGCATGCTACCAGTGTTAAAGACTGCGATGGAGCTCCGTATGCCACGGCAAACTGGCTGACACTGACGGCGGCGGTGCACAAATGCTGTGCAGCTAGCGCCATTCGACGGCCAACACCGCGGTTCCTGGTGTGTCCGCTGTGCCGTGCGTGTGATCATTGCTTGTACAGCCCTCTCGCAGTGTCCGGAGCAAGTATGGTGGGTCTGACACACCGGTGTCAATGTGTTCTTTTTTCCATTTCCTGGAGTGTATTTTTAATGACTAATTTCATTAAGGAATAAATATATTGGGAAGCAGTAGTTAGTATACCTAGTTCCTTAGACAGGCTTCTGCAGGATGTTCTTGATTTCACACCACATATAACTCTTACTGCACGTTTTTGTGCCCAGAAAACTTTAGCTTGGCTTGATGAATTACCCCCAAAAATAATCCCATATGACATTATGGAATGCAAGTAAGCATAGTACGCCAGCTTTTTCTTTTTTATATCCCCTATGTCTGACACAATTCACATTGCAAATAGAGATTTGTTAAGATGCTTCAGCAGTTCTGTGGTGTGCTCCTCCCAGTTGAATTTATTATCAAGCTGTAATACCAAGATTTTAACACTGTCCACTTCTTCTATCTGCTTGTCGTCATATCTTAGGCATATACTTGTGGGACACCCCTTACAAGTTCTGAACTGCATGTAGTGTGTTTTTTCAAAGTTTAGTGACAAAGAATTGGTTAGGAATCAGTGATTAATGTCCACAAACATTTTATTAGCCGATCTTACTAAGACTACACTTGATTTGCTATTTATTGCAATGTTTGTATCATCAGCAAACAAAACGAACTTGGCATCTGGTAATGTTATTGATGAAAGGTCATTGGTATACACAAGAAAAAGTAAGGGCCCTAAAATGGAACATTGTGGGAACCCATATGTAATTAATTCCCAGCTGGACGATTCCTGATAGCTTAATACATGTCTCTTACCTAATAAAACCCTTTGTTTCCTGCCAGAGATATAAGATTTTATAAGGGGGGTTGTTTGTGTTGTTGCCCCAGATGATGACTGCACGAATATTTTGTCAGGATTTATAAGTGGTGGGTCCTTGAGGTACAGCAATTTGCGAACATGAGAAGTTAGTTTAAAAAGATTTATTAACAAAGGCGGATTATAAAGCACACACACTACACACTTCCATCATTACTGTGTCTGACATCGTAACACCGGCTAATTACAGTCACATTGAAAGGCTCCATGGTGAGCTAAGTAAAGAGACGTATTCGCGCCCGAGGCCGCGCTAGTTAATACTGCCCGCTGAGGACGGCGGCCAGTCGTGTACTCACCATCGCAGTGCTGCCAGACTTGTGTCTACTGACCAAGCAAATTGTCAGCATTCCAGCGCAAGTGCGTGTTAATGTAGGTGGCTCAAAACGACCTCCTGGGCGTTATGAATCTATTTCGCCATTTGTGGCATCAGAAGGCATGGCAACATGTATTTAATTTTTAGACACGGTAACGTTTGGTACAGAGAAGCGTGACTTCAAGATGACAATTTCATACATGACAAATGCTAATGACAAGAGACAAATTAATAAAAGCAATAAAAACACAATACTGACAATCAAGTATGCATTAACATTAGTGGATGAATCGAAGGACCTAATTCTATTTGCTGCTTCAATGAAATTTAACTCATTATTTGAAGAGATTACATTTTCATGGATGTCCTTAATTAAATTAATGTCTTCAGAAAAACTTGATAAGGAATGCTTTCCATATGTTAGTATGTATGAATCATTGTAATAAACAGATAAAATTCTAATTAATGGCAAATGTCCAGTTGCATGAAATGTATTTGACAACACACTAGGCATATCAAATAGCTCACATGATAAATCACAGTGCGTGGCATTCAAGATTAATCCACTATTGTTCAATTTTAGTGTAAAGGGTAGCTCAGGTTTATCATAGTTTTACATGTAAATGTGACAACAAGTGTGGAGTTAAATAAGAAAATTGTACCTTCAGAACATTGTGTAAGAAAGGGATGATAAAGATTCGTTAAAATTCTAGGTCAGTCATCTCTTGGGGGATGATTCATAAACAATTCTTTCTCACAGCTGTACACTCTACTGTCTAAGAATACTGCTGATCAGGGCAAATTAACTTATGACTACGTTTACACATATGCAAATCATTTTCATTTAGGGACACAAAATATTTTCGATCCTTGCTGATCAGTAGATAATCATTCAGTACATACTTTACAAGAATACCTGCCTGTCTCCATTTTACAGGGTAATTATAATTCTTATACATTTCAAAATTATGCTTTGATCTACCCGTGGGAATAGAAACAATAACAGTTAATTCATCTTCAATCATTAAGCAGTGTGTGGTGGTTAACTTATAGTAAGCATATAAATTGTAAGAGTTAACAGGGTAAATCATAGTATATGGTGCATCTAGCTTTCGTTCAATTGATAGTAGGACCTGTAAAAATTGTTTTGGATGTAGTAGTACACTGCTCAAACAATCATTTGAACTTCTTTCTAAGGCTGTTCTTAAGTTAAGGGCATCAGTTCTACAATTTGATAAACTATCAGTAATCCTTAACAAAAGAGTGTTTCAATCTAAGTGTGCACTCACAGCATTTAATCCTTGGAATGGTTCTTGGATATATGCGTTCGTTTCATTATGAAGTATGTGGAAATATGAGATACATTGCTTTACAATCTGTTCAGTGAAAACTGTGTGGTTAGTAATGGTTTTTTTGCATATTCTTTAATACGATAATTTCATTAGAGAGATTAGTTGAATCTGTACTGGACTGTTATTCAAGTGCTAATATTTTGCCTTTAACTTCCAGTAGATCTCGACTAGCTAAAGTACCAAATACAGTACGAAGGATACTCCCACCAAAATCAAATCAGGCACATTTATGTCTAATTAAAGTTTTGTGTGGCAAAAGCTTTAAAAACAGTAAATCTATTGCTCATAATTAGCAAATGTAGTCTCTACCTGCATTTTGTCTGTAATCCAGTTATTATACCAAGATGTACCCATTTCCAAAATTGTATCATTACCCGTAACAGAATGAATGAGATCAATTTGCTTCTTTACAGAATTGAACTGTTTGCTAGATTTCACTCAGACTGTACTTGAGAACAAGTTTTGAATTACTTATTGAAACTATCATGTCTGATCGTGGTTAAAACAAAATACCTGTGCTCTGTGGTACTATTACTACAGTGTTAGTAGAATACACTATCATAGTAAGTATTAAAATAAAAATGAACATGGTTAATTAGTTCTAAATACTAGAGTTAACAATGGATATAAAATAAATGAGTGTCTTGTGGTAACCTGTGGAATAAAAGGATTAGTTTCACTTGTGCACTCGTGCAATAGCTTCAATACTAAATTTCCGCAACACATTCACATAAGCACTTGGCTGAAATAAACACGCATTTTACTGTATCACACTACACACATTTACGCAGATTGTAGGAGTGTCTGGAACAGGATCGCTCGGAATGTGGCAATGCCTCGGCCTCGACGTCTGGACTGCGACCTCGCGATTCTCGCTTACTGGGTTTGAGAACAGCAGATCTGCCTCTTGGTCGGTCCTCATCGTCTTGCGATACTACAGGAAATTTACCTAGCAATGGCTTTACACGATTGACATTAACGACAACCGAACGAAAGGGCAGTTGGAGCTTAAGAGTGACTGGCGACAACACCTCCAAGATTGGATATGGTCCTTTCCAAAACTTCTTAAACTTTTTGACTTGACTCTTCTTTAACACCACGTTGCTCAGATACGCAAGATCTCCAACTCGATAATGTGGCACTGCTGCTTGGCGGTCGTGTTGTCTTGCTTGCTGAAGAAAGGATTGATTATTCTGCTGTTTCACTCCCTTCCATACTTCCTTGGCTTGCGTGCTAGATCCCTTACCTGTTCATTGCTGATTCTGGGAGTCGATCGTGCAAAGTCCAAGGGTGAATGCATTCTTCTTCCATAGACGATCTCATATGGACTTAGACTAGTTGAGCTGTGCATTTTGGCATTGTAACAACTTACCAAGTACGGTAAACAGACATCCCAATTGTCGTGTTTGCTGTTCACATAATGGCTAACCATTTTAATAATTGTTCTGTAGACTCACTCGACTCTTCCATTTCCTTCAGGGTGTGCTGGTGTAGTCCTGAACTGAGTTATTTGTACAAACTTACAAGTCTGTTTAAGTAATTCACTCCTAGAATTCGTTCCTTGATTACTAATTATACTTAATGATGATCCAAACTTAAGAATCCATTCTTTTACAAAAACTTTAGCTATGGTCTCAGCGCTCTGATCAGGTACTGGCATCATGAGAAGGTATCTAGAGAAATGATCTAACATTGTCAATATGTATTTTTTTCCATCTTTAGTCTTAGGCAATGGTCCTACAACATCTAGTCCTACTCGTTTAAATGGTTCACTTGTTTCTGGCAGTTCTTGCAATGGTGCTCTACTTTTTCCTACATTATTCCGTCTGTTACAGGAATCACATTACGAAACAAACTCGAAAACGTCAGCTTTGCGGCTTGGCCACCAAAACATTTGAGCTATTTTAATGTTTGTTGCTTTTTTTACCGCAATGTCCTGATAATAAAGAATCGTGTTGCTCTCTCATGATTTGCTCTTTCATGCTTTCTGGAATAACTAGGCGGTGTCCTTTACTAGTGATTTTGTGCAATAATCCATCTATTTCGACAAAACGTTGTTCATTTTTCCATAATTTGCATTGTGTATCTTCTTCTTGAGCTGCCTTTAACTCTTCTTCTCGATTTATTGTAACACAAACATTGACTTTTCGACTCATTGCAACAGCTTTCACATGTTGTTTACCAGGTCGGTGAATAACTTTAAACTGGTACTCACTCAATCTTAATGCCCATCTAGTTAATCTGGAACTTGGATCGTTTAAGCTCAATAACCATTTAAGTGTGGCATGATCTGTATTAACTGTAAATTCTCTTCTCATTAAGAAACATCGGTTATCTGTTACACCAAAAACCAAAGCACAAAGCTCCGTCTCAGCAGTAGTATAATTACATTCTGCTTTGTTTAATTGTCTTGAAGCAAGTGAGATTGGATGCTCATGACTATCAACTTCTTGTGACAAGATTGCACCTATGGCAAAATCGGATGCATCTGTTGAAAGAATAAAAGGTTTACTGAAATGCGGATAGGCTAACGCTGGGGCTGTGTTTAGAGCAGTTTTAAGTTCTTCCATTGCCTTTTTACAATCTGTTGACCAATTAAATGTGGCTTCTTTCTTCAGTAGCTGTGTCATTGGACGTGCTATATTCGCATAACTGGCTATAAATCGTCTGTAGAAATTTGACTATCCCAAGAATGATTGTAGTTCTTTCAAATCTTGTGGTTCAGGAAAATTCTTTACATCTTCAATTAATTTTGGATCAGGTCAAACACCTTCACTGGTTATAACATGACCAAGATAGTTAACTTTATTTTGCGCAAAATGACATTTATCTATTGATAAAGACAGGTTTGCTCTTCTTATACACTCAGAAACAGCTTGTAGTCTCTCAGTATGCTGCTTCATCTTTTCACCAAAAATAATTACATCATCAAGGTAAACAAGTGCTTGTGTTGGGGTAAGCCCTCGTAAAACTGAATCCAACAGGCGTTGAAATGTAGTTACAGCATTACGAAGTCCAAATGGCATATGAAGATACTTGTATGCTCCTGTTGCTGTTACAAATGAAGGTTTTGATTGATCATCTGGATGCACTGTTAACTGGTGATAAACACTTTTTAAATCACATACTGAAAAAATTCGACATCTGCCCAAGTAATCCAAGGTTTCCACTAAATTTTGTAAGGGATAAATGTTGGGTGTGGTCACAGCATTCAAAGATTGGTAATCAACACAAAAACGGAACTGTGGTTCTCCAGAAATTGATTTCTTCTTTTCAGTTACAACAGGCGAACACCACAGTGGGTCTGAAGGATCTCTTGGTTTTATAATGCTTGCTTCTAATTGTTCTTTGACCAGGTCTTCTACCAACTCTCTTTGTCTAAATGGTATTCGGTAAGGTTTCTATGTGATTGGGGCTGCATTTCCTGTATGAATACGATGCTGAACGAAATGAGTGACAGGTAAATTTGCACGTTCTCGGAATAAATCTGCATACTCCAACAAAACAGGCGCTAAAATCTTATGGTCATCAGCTGTCAAATGTTCTATCTTCTTCCAAATCTTGCGCTTTATTTCATTATTAACTTCGTCTCCTCATTGCAATTTTGCAGTACTGTTACAAAAATCTGTGTTTATAACTGCAGCATTTGTTACCTCATCTGGAATCTGTATTACGTCACTTTTACTTACGTTTGACACTTCAGCAACTTTTGTTCCTCATGGCAAAACAACATCCTCATTGCTCATATTCGTTATTGTAACCAGGACTTTGGCGACACTATGTCTTACCATTGTAGCGACACCTAAACTTCTAGCAACATAACAATGCATTGTATCCAGTAACTCACTTTTCTCAGATCACTCAATTAATAACAAAGTTCCTTCCTTGCACCAGAGTTACTTAACTTCAATGTAGATTGTCTTTCCTGCTCCCTTGGGAATTTGCTGAGGCTGATCAGTTTGAACATCGTCTCAAACAGTTTGAACTGATGCATCATTTGGGCGGTCCATTCCCACGACGTTAGTATTGCTGCTCCTTTGAGTACGATCTGAAGAACGATTTCCTAGGTTGTAGTTGCTACGGCCTCGTTATGTCAGCTGGGTTTGAAGACTCTAATTCCTCTATGCAGATAATTAATTCATTAATTTTATTGCTCAGTTCTTGAATATTTTGATGCAATAAAGATAGCTGACATTTCAAATAGACTGAGTTAAAATTGGGCAGAGTTGAAATATCTGCTGACTGTTGAAAATTCTCAACCAATAGGTGTTTATGCTGATGTAATAAGCTAGAATTATATTTTTTGGATTCTTTCTCAAACTGAAGGTTTGTCTCAGTCCTAACCTCTCTTAAAATTTTGTTTATTTCTGTCCTCCCTACCCTAAAAAAGGGTCCTTTCTGAACCCTATAACCACCGGTATTTTATCACTCATGACAGTGCCTGCCCCCTTTAACTTTACTGCTATTTTCCCAGCCAGTTTATCATTCCCTTTCCTGTTGAGGTGAAGGCCATGCCTAGTATAATCCCACCTATTGAGAGGACCAACAGGAATCACACCAATGTGTGACCCTGCACCTGACATAAGCAGCCATTCCAACTCCAAATTAACTCTCTTGACAGAAGAGTTCAAATGAGGTTGGTCATGGCGCCCAACAACAGATACAAACTCAACACTAGTACACATTCTTGTATAATCTAACAACACCTGATTACAGACAAAAATGCTGTGACTTGAAGATTATTGCTCTTTCTTTGACATGGCTAGTTGTGAATTCAGTCTAAGACTTGGCATATTCTATTCCATGACCAAGAAATCAGTGCTCTGTAACATGAAGACAAGACCAATTTTGAAACATATTCTTGTTTCACCTGATAGTGATATACTTCTACTTTATGTCAACAACTTTAACTTATTTTTGTAAACTTTGTGACTTGGACAGTTTCAAGATTAGTTGCCTCACTTATCTTCTGACACTCATAACTCCTGCTGTAACATGGAAAAATACTTACATGAAGAGAGCAATATCTCTGTATGAACGGCTAAGAGTTAAGAGCCCTGGCAACAGGAGAAATATAGAGAAATCTAGAATTTTCTACTGTAGATTCAAAACAAACATTGAGTGAAATCATAGAAAACGCATGTGAAGTCATTTACCCTCTTGTGAAGGTGTATTTCTTGAAGGGAAGTAAAATATCTCAGTTGTATAATAAATCAATTGCGATAAGTACTTATATGGAGTGTAGCCATGTATGGAAATGAAACGTGGACGATAAATAGTTTAGCCTAGAAGAGAATAGAAGCTTTTGAAATGTGGTGCTACAGAAGAATGCCGAAGATTAGATGTGTAGATCACATAACTAATGAGGGGGTATTGAATAGAATTGGAGAGAAGAGAAATTTGTTGCACACCTTGACTAGAAGAAGGGATCGGTTAGTAGGACATCAAGGGATCACCAATTTAGTATTGGAGGGCAGTGTGAATGGCAAAAATCGTAGACGGAGACCAAGAGATGAATACACTAAGCAGATTCAGAAGGATGTAGGTTGCAGTAGGTACTGGTTGATGAAGAAGCTTGCACAGGATAGAGTAGCATGGAGAGCTGCATCAAACCAGTCTCTGGACTGAAGACCACAACAACAAGAAGCAGATAATATTTTTACAGCTTTAGATGTGTTTGCAACTCAGCATTTTCTAAGAAATTATTGGTGTGGCCAATGATTAAGAGTTAAGTTTGTTTCTGAGTCAGGATTTTCAGTTCAGTACCTGGAGTCTGCCAGTGCCCTGTTATTAACTTTTGCACCAGGGTAAAGAAACTCCATTCTGAAACTAAGATATCAATGCATAGCCTCTCTGGAAAGTTTTATTTCTACCATTGTAGCAGTGAATTCTACAGTTCCCTTGTAATTCATTTTTGTTATGAAACACATATTATATTACAATATATTTATGTTGATTGGATTTATGCGTTAAACAGTCTGCAACGATTTTTTTTGTTACCGTTTCCCGTTTGCAGTATGGTAAACCACTCGTAATTTTTCTGTTATAAACATTATAAACAGCTACCTTCTTATATCGATCGTTGTGTTCCTTCTCTTAATCTTCCACAAACATGTTTGACTCCTACACATTTCAATTATTTCAACAATGAACTTTCTAGAGCACTGAAGTTGATCTGCGATCGTAAAATACATTGTGCACTTAGAGACGAGAAACACTGGACTAAAAAAAGCTTCCAACTCAAACGCGTTTCACTCGCCAGATTTTCGGTGAAATCCAGTCCATGCACTACGATTTGTCTGTGTAGAAGTGGTTGGTGGCCACAGAGGTCCACAGTTTTTCTCAAGCGTCCAACTTCCAGGTCTGCGTACAACTTAAATATGCACAAATTTCCTATCCACAAGAAATGATTTGCCTGAGCAGATGCTACGTGCACAGACGTTTGTGTTGAAAGACTGTTTCGTGAGGACGGTCCTGTCACAAGAGGAGAGGGCTTCAGCACAGGTACGAGATATGAGCAAACCTAGAAATTGAAGTTAACGTTATTTTACCATAACTACGACAGGTACGAGATGTGAGCAAACCTAGAAATTGGAGTTAACATTATGGGCAAACTTAAGATTACACAAAACATATATTATAAAGGTAAATGTGCAACGTGCTTGTCACTAAAACTCAGTAACGAGTCCTGGTACGATCAAGAGAGTTACATGGTGTGGTATCCGTCTACCCTTCATCCATGAAACATGTTCCCATTATAATCCGAAAGGCGTGTTTTGGAAGATATAAGGGCTAGGAATCTCCGCCCTCTAGCAATTTCTAGATCATTCCAGCACATTCGAGAGCATTCCACAACACCCCAGAATGTTCCACAATGATTGGGGATGTTTTGGAATGTTTGGGAATAGTCTAGAGCATTTGGGAAGATTCCTGAATGTTCAGGAACATCATAGGTCATCGTGGAACATTCCAGAACACTCTCGAATGTTGTGGAATGTTCTGGAACATTGTGGACCGTTCTAATCCTTTTTGGTGTGTTCTCGAATTCACCACTGGTGGGGCTGCCCATTAGTAGAGGTATACAAAGCAAGACCAGTGTGTTCAAAAGTCACATTCTTATCAGTGTCGAAGGGAGGAACTGAAAAGTAGTGCAGTGCGTGAATAAAAGCAAATAGTGAAGTGTGAATAGCCAAAGTGATGCAGTGACTGAATATAAATCGAGAATAAAGTGTAAAGTATAATTAGTGTATTTGTTACTCAAAAGTTGAGTTTATTTACATTTTACACAATGCCCAAACGTAAAAGAGGGGGAGATCTTGCCAATTCTGGACCAAAACGACTGCATCAAAAAGAACAGCGAAAAAACGAAACAGACGAAAAGCGCTAAGCACGTTCAGAGAGAACGGCAATGAGCACCATGAGAAGCAGAGAAACCGAAGAACAACGAAATGAAAGGACTGAAGAATCAAGAATTGCGACACAGTCTTACAATAATAGACTACGAACTCAACCATGAAAATATCACCCTACAAGAAACGTGAAAGGACAAGCGAAGCATTCCACTACGACCCGACCGAAACCGAGCGAGGTGGCGCAGTGGTTAGCACACTGGACTCGCATTCGGGAGGACGACGGTTCAATCCCGCGTCCGGCCATCCTGATTTAGGTTTTCCGTGATTCCCTAGATCACTCCAGGCAAATGCCGGGATGGTTCCTTTGGAAGGGCACGGCCGACTTCCTTTCCCATCCTTCCCTAATCCGAGTTTGTGCTCTGTCTCTAATGACCTCGTTGTCGATGGGACGTTAAACACCAATATCCTCCTCCTCCGACCCGACCAAAGAATATAACAAACACAAACATGTCGTAATCGGAAAAATGGATAACACCTGCCGGTTTCGCAATGTGCAAAATTGAGTAGAGAAACACTAGGATCGAGTTGCATGAAAGGAAAAATTCGATTACCGCCGCTGGAAGCATTTCTACATGAATTATTATATTACATGACAAGGGAAATTCCAGAATCAGAACACTTTCTTCAAAATATATATGCCTACAACGCCTGCTTGCAAATGATGCCATTTCTATCAACACTATCAGAGATGAAATCGATTATGTTGTTCCCATTCGAAGACAAATGTGTCACAGCACAGGTCATTACTACCACTACCCATAAAGACCATAAATTTCTGCAAGTATGTTTCATCTGAAATGAAGAAACAGAAATTGGCCAACTATGTAGAAATACCAGTGAATTGAGAATAGAAATATGTACAGAGAACCTTACTGGAATACAGTTAACTGATTCACAAACTCAAAATAGCACTAGATCGAATAAAATCTAATGACTATAAAGACATAATTCGAACTGACAAAAGACCGCCTGAAGAACACGAATTCGATTTAATGCACCTCTGATAGACGAAATCGCCATCATAATTGTGGACAATGAAAACAACGTAATTGTACAAGGAAGAAGAGGAGGACTACAACACATTGCAGAGACACGTCGTTCATATGATGCCCTCCAGTTTCCATTAATATTTCTGCAGTGAGAGGGTAAATATCATTTTAATGTGTAGTAAGTCCAACTCGAAACGGGGGTATAAAGAAATAAAAAAGTCACTTCTATGGGGTTCTATGCTTACCGCTTAATGATCAGAAACAATGGAACATACAATTATATTCTCAACTTTCGCCATTTATTTCAGAAGAAACTACTCACGAAAGAGTACATCCACCTTCGAGACGCAATCATAAATGACAGAAACATTGACGACATTGAAACAGCGGTAATCTTATCCTCATCATACACAGGAAGTCAGAGACACATGCACGAATACACTCAAGATGCCACGACCTACATAAGAAAACATAGATGACGTGATCTCTTCATAACATTCACATGCAGCTCGTCATTGCCAGAAATCAAAGAACAACAGATATAGACAAGCCCCCATGCATCAACACAACATAATAGCCCGAGTTTCCGACAAAAAAAAGAGATTTATTGAACTCACACAAAATACCACATTTTTGGAGCCATCAGCTGTACACAATCTAATGGGAAAAACGAGGACTGCCTCATTCATACAATCTAAAATGGCTACACAACAGAATTCATCTCATGGATATCGACAAAATCATCCAAGCTGAAGTTCCCAATCCACAAGAAGATCCGGAACTGTACGACGTTGTTGTGAAAAACATGATTCACTGACCATGAGGGCCATTAAACCCCAATTCACATGTATGAGTAAGGGAAAATGTACAAAAAAACCCAAAACCATATTCTGACGGCACACAAACTGGAGTTCGGTTTTTTACCGTTCCCTAAACCACAGAATGGGCGCTTATGACCGTAGTAGTTTTACGCGCTAAAACCATAACAAAAAAGAAAAAAAAAACGAGTTGATGGCTATCTCAGTTACAGAAGGCGACCTCCCAAAACTGATGGCTTCACAGCAGAAGTACGAATAAGAGGCAGCGACAAACTGGAAACAAATAATCAGTGGGCAGTACTATATAACACACTACTTTCCAAAATGTTCCAAGCACACCTGAATCAGCTGCCGTGGCCTGTGCAATTTTCCGATAGTACAGAGGAAAGGATTAAAGCAATCCAGAATCGTGAGTATCGATGTGGCAACAAGATGCAGCAAAGCCTGTATCACGGAAGACGTGAACGTGCTTATGCGATACCATGTTGAGCTGTCGGACAATACACAATCTCGTACTGGTACTGAGACAACAATAAGGTCCATCTTTGCAATTTTTGGGCAATTCGTATAGGAACTGGCTTCGTCGCACGAAACAAGGACTTCAATGACTTGTGATCTGTTACTAAGTACAATTTTCTGCCACACAAATAGCGGTCCCCCTATGAACCATGGACCTTGCCGTTGGTGGGGAGGCTTCCGTGCCTCAGCGATACAGATAGCCGTACCGTAGGTGCAACCACAACGGAGGGGCATCTGTTGAGAGGCCAGACAAACGTGTGGTTCCTGAAGAGGGTAGCAGCCTTTTCAGTAGTTGCAAGGGCAACAGTCTGGATGATTGACTGATCTGGCCTTGTAACACTTACCAAAACGGCCTTGTTGTGCTGGTACTGCGAGCGGCTGAAAACAAGGGGGAAACTACGGCCGTAATTTTTCCCAAGGGTATGCAGCTTTACTGTATGGTTAAATGATGATGGCGTCCTCTTGGGTAAAATATTCTGGAGGTAAAATAGTCCCCCGTTCGGATCTCCGGGCGGGGACTACTCAAGAGGATGTCGTTATCAGGAGAATGAAAACTGGCGTTCTTCGGATCGGAGCGTGGAATGTCAGATCCCTTAATCAGGCAGGTAGGTTAGAAAATTTAAAAAGGGAAATGGATAGGTTAAAGTGAGATATAGTGAGAATTAGTGAAGTTCGGTGGCAGGAGTAACAAGACTTCTGGTCAGGTGACTACAGGGTTATAAACACAAAATCAAATAGGGGTAATGTGGGAGTAGGTTTAACAATGAATAGGAAAATAGGAATGCGGGTAAGCTACTACAGACAGCATAGTGAACGCATTATTGTGGCAAAGAGAGATACGATGCCCACGCCTACTACAGTAGTACAAGTTTATATGCCAACTAGCTCTGCAGATGACGAAGAAATTGAAGAAATGTATGATGAAATAAAAGAAATTATTCAGATAGTGAAGGGTGACGAAAATTTAATAGTCATGGGTGACTGGAATTCGGTAGTAGGAAAAGGGAGAGAAGGAAACGTAGTAGGTGAATATGGATTGGGGCTAAGAAATGAAAGAGGAAGCCGCCTGGTAGAATTTTGCACAGAGCACAACTTAATCATAGCTAACACTTGGTTCAAGAATCATAAAAGAAGGCTGTATACATGGAAGAAGCCTGGAGATACTGACAGGTTTCAGATAGATTAAATAATGGTAAGACAGAGATTTAGGAACCAGGTTTTAAATTGTAAGGCATTTCCAGGGGCAGATGTGGACCGTAACACAATCTATTGATTATGATCTGTAGATTAAAACTGAAGAAACTGCAAAAAGGTGGGAACTTAAGGAGATGGGACCTGGGTAAACTGACTAAACCAGAGGTTGTACAGAGTTTCAGGGAGAGCATAAGGGAACAGTTGACAGGAATGGGGGAAAGATATACAGTAGAAGAAGAATGGGTAGCTCTGAGGGATGAAGTAGTGAAGGCAGCAGAGGATCAAGTAGGTAAAAAGACGATGGCTAGTACAAATCTTTGGGTAACAGAAGATATATTGAATTTAATTGATGAAAGGAGAAAATATAAAAATGCAGTAAATGAAGGAGGCAAAAAGGAATACAAACGTCTCAAAAATGAGATCGACAGGAAGTGCAAAATGGCTAAGCAGGCATGGCTAGAGGACAAATGTAAGGATGTAGAGGCTTATCTCACTAGGGGTAAGATAGATACTGCCTACAGGAAAATTAAAGAGACCTTTGGAGAAAAGAGAACCACTTGCATGAACATCAAGAGCTCAGATGGAAACTCAGTTCTAAGCAAAGAAGGGAAAGCAGAAATGTGGAAGGACTATATAGAGGGTCTATACAAGGGTGATGTACTTGAGGACAATATTATGGAAATGGAAGAGGATGTAGATGAAGATGAAATGGGAGATACAATACTGCGTCAAGAGTTTGACAGAGCACTGAAAGACCTGAGTCGAAACAAGGCCCCTGGAGTAGACAACATTCCATTAGAACTACTGACGGCCTTGGGAGAGCCAGTCCTGACAAAACTCTACCATCTGGTGAGCAAGATGTATGAAACAGGCGAAATACCCTCAGACTTCAAGAAGAATATAATAATTCCAATCCCAAAGAAAGCAGGTGTTGACAGATGTGAAAATTACCGAACTATCAGTTTAATAAGTCACAGCTGCAAAATACTAACACGAATTCTTTACAGACGAATGGAAAAGCTAGCAGAAGCCGACCTCGGGGAAGATCAGTTTGGATTCCGTAGAAAAATGGGAACACGTGAGGCAATACTGACCCTACGACTTACCTTAGAAACTAGATTAAGGAAGGGCAAACCTACGTTTCTAGCATTTGTAGACTTAGAGAAAGCTTTTGACAATGTTGACTGGAATACTCTCTTTCAAATTCTGAAGGTGGCAGGGGTAAAATACAGTGAGCGAAAGGCTATTTACAATTTGTACAGAAACCAGATGGCAGTTATAAGTGTAGAGGGACATGTAAGGGAAGCAGTGGTTGGGAAGGGAGTGAGACAGGGTTGTAGTCTCTCCCCGATGTTATTCAGTCTGTATATTGAGCAAGCAGTGAAGGAAACAAAAGAAAAATTCGGAGTAGGTATTAAAACCCACGGAGAAGAAATAAAAACTTTGAGGTTCGCCGATGACATTGTAATTCTGTCAGAGACAGCGAAGGACTTGGAAGAGCAGTTGAACGGAATGGATAGTGTCTTGAAAGGAGGTTATAAAATGAACATCTTGAAAGGAGGTTATAAGATGAACATCAACAAAAGCAAAACGAGGATAATGGAATGTAGTCGAATTAAGTCGGGTGATGCTGAGGGAATTAGATTAGGAAATGAGACACTTAAAGTAGTAAAGGAGTTTTGCTATTTGGGGAGCAAAATACCTGATGATGGTCGAAGTAGAGAGGATATAAAATGTAGACTGGCAATAACAAGGAAAGCGTTTCTGAAGAAGAGAAATTTGTTAACATAGTATAGATTTAAGTGTCAGGAAGTTATTTCTGAAAGTATTTGTATGGATTGTAGCCATGTATGGTAGTGAAACATAGACGATAAATAGTTTGGACAAGAAGAGAATAGAAGCTTTTGAAATGTGGTGCTACAGAAGAATGCTGAAGATTAAATGGGAAGATCACACAACTAATGAGGAAGTATTGAATAGGATTGGGGAGAAGAGAAGTTTGTGGCACATCTTGACTAGAAGAAGGGATCGACTGGTAGGACATGTTCTGAGGCATCAAGGGATCATCAATTTAGTATTGGAGGGCAGCGTGGAGGGAGACTAAGAGATGAATACACTAAGCAGATTCAGAAGGATGGAGGTTGCAGTAGGTACTGCGAGATGAAGAAGCTTGCACAGGATAGAGTAGCATGGAGAGCAGCACCAAACCAGTCTCAGGACTGAAGACCACAACAACAACACAAATAGTGGTGGAATTTGGTTACACAATACAGGATAGCCAATGCCTCTTCCTCTATTTGTGAATAGTTACACTGAGCTTTGGACAACACTTTTGATGCGAAAGTAATTGGGAGCTTTGGACAACACTTTTGATGCGAAAGTAATTGGCCTGTCTTTATCACCAAATCTGTGCGTAAGTACTGCCCCGATTCCGTAAGAGGAAGCGTCAACTTGCAACACAGCAGGTTCGTCAGGATCAGAGTGAACCAAGTATCGATCACTGAGCAATTCATCTTTAAGGTTTTGAAAAGCTTCTTGGCACTCTTGTGACACTAGCGATGCAATGGAGCTGCGATTTGTGCAGCATTTGAAATAACCGAATATAATAGTTCATTTTCCCTAATACTGACTGCGAGTCTGCGACATTGCGGGGAACTGGCAGGTCTCGTATGGCTAACAAATGTGACTGAAGATGATGTACACCTTGACTGTTTATGACATGACTAAGATACTGCCTCTCAGGTCTAAAAAAAATCACACTTGTCCACACTACACTTTAGTCCTGTATCAGATAACACACGATACAAAGAACGCTAATTTGCAATGTGTTCTTCATGTGTTCTTCAGGTGCACGATCTGCTATGACAATATCGTCCAAATAGTTTGAACAGTTTGATACTTGAGCAGTCAGCTGTTCCAAATACTGTTGGAAACTGGCAGGTGCGGAAGCACTGCCGCAAGACAAACGCAAATATTTAAAGAAGCCTGAATGAGTGTTCACAACACACACTTTTTGAGAGTCTTCATCGAGTGGTATTTGAAGATATGTGTCGTGCAAATCGATTTTTGAGTAGTAGCGACCAGCGCCTAATCTGTCCATGAGACACTCTGGGCGTGTCAGTGGATAAGTATCAAACACAGTTTGTGGGTTGACCGTAGACTTAAAATCAACACAGAGGCGAATGCGACCTGAAGGTTTGGGGAGCAAAACCAGTGAACTTGCCCACTGACTAGCTTGTATGGATGCAATAGCTCTGCTGTCTTGCAGTGCCTTAAGTTCAGCAGCGACCTTGTCTCGTAATGCAATGGGAACAGTTCTGGCCCGGCAAAATTTCAGCTACGTATTGTCTTTCATAGTAATATGTGCAACAAAATTATTAGCTTGCCTAAACCTTCAGAAAAACGTTCAGGGAATTCTTTCAGCAGGGTAGCTACACTGTCTTTAGCATTGAATGCGGTCAATGACGACACATTGCCTTGAATGTTAAAGCCAAACAAATCATAAGAATTAAGGTCAAACATGTTCTCACAATCGCGCGATTGGAGCACAGTGAAAGTTACAGTTCGCGTATGCAAGTGATACATTGCAGGCAAAGTACATTTTCCGAGAACGGGAATGTCTTGTGCGTTATAATCCGTCAGGTGCATGCTAGCTTTAGACAGGTGTAGGGAGCCTAACAGTTCATATGTGTTACGATTCAGCAATACAACAGAGGCCCAGTGTCCAACTGAAATATCACGCGTTTTCCATTAATAAGCAAATGTACAAAGAGTTTGTAGGACTGGCATAGCACTGAAGAAACTGTTCATTTGCTAGTTTTGCTAATGCCTGCAGCATGCTTTGAATACACTGCATTTATGACATGGGCCTGTGACTAGATTTTTGTGAGTGGGCAGAATTCCTATGTTTGTTCCATTACAAACATATGGATTGTACATGATCTTTCTCGCCACAAGCTTAACACTGTGCTTGCTGGGACAGGCAGTGTTGGTGATTGTGCCGTGAATAGCACTGCGGGCGTGACTTAATTCTGTTCGCCTCTTTAGGTAGCTGTTTATCTGTGGCGTGGTGCATGCAGGCTGTAGCTGCCTAATGGGCCGGTCACGAGCAAGGGGCGACTCGAACTGATAAATTTATGGCTGCTCAAATTTATCAGCCGACACGGCACCTGAATCCTACTGATCTAGTAAGTTTCAAAATTTGTTACATGAGTCTGACATCAGTTACACTGTACATGATCACATCACGTAACAAAACATCTGGATATAAAGCACCGCAAGAACATCTGAATTTGCAAATCCTCATCATACCCTACAAATCTGTTACCCGCTAACAGTAAGATTGTTCTGCCCGTTTCTTGCAATTGAAGAACTGATACCCAGCTCCTACCACATTCACTTGTTGGTCATATTAGCTAGTTAACGAATCTACAACCTGATCATGGGAAAGTTCACTCGGAGTGGGGTTAGGAAATAATTTCTGAATGAGTCTAAACACTGCACTTCCTACTGTGGACCAAAATTAATCTAGTTTCACAGTACCTGGCACGTTGTGAGCAATTACCTGGGTTTCAAACTGTTGCAACCACTCGAGCCATTCCTCTTCCTGTTCATGAAACTGGCGAAAAGGCGGTTTAGCACTTGGAGCTGTAGGTAGGGCTTATTGTTCTGTAGTGGTGGCCCAAGTTGTCAGGAGCTGTTGTATCATGTTTAGTAGTGTCAACATTTTTTGGCTCTGAAACTGAAACATTTACATTAGTTGCATTGCATCCATTGATTGCAGCTGAGGCACGTGAGCAGGGGTGGGGTCAGGTGGGTTGCTCAAAGTGGGAGAGGTAAATGCGATTAACAGAGAAGACAAGCAATGAAAATAAGTAAAAGAGCAAAGAAATTTCCGCAACGCCCGCCTGATTAGCAAAAACACTATAAGAAACGCTATTAAAGCAAGTAAAGTAAGTAAACAAATACCTGCAAAGAAAAGACAATTTAGAATTAAGGTGCCAGAAAAACAGAAAAGCCCACGAGCAAAAATAGTTTGCCACTATGGGATCCATTGAGCTTCTCGTTGCCATCAAATGTGGGGTGCTGAGGAAAACTGGTTTCTCGTATCGCTAGAAAACAATTCAAGCAAATCATATTAATGAATTTTGCCTCTTACTTCTGTAGACAAAATATAGAGAAAGGAGGAGCTGCCCCATTTGTTAAAAACAGTTTTAAATTTATGACTAATTAATTTTGCTTAGAGCAGCACTTGGAAGCATGTGCAACACAGATAGAATTTCATAATAGGTCCTTTATAATAGTAGCCATATAGAGAGCACCTTCAGGAAATTTCAACGTGTTTATAAACGGTCTTGAAGATTTATTATCTCATCTAAAATTAAAAAACAAATAACTAGTGGTTGCTGGTGATTTTAATATAGATGTCCTGAAGAACACTGTCAGTAAACAGTTACTGAAATCAGTTACATTGTCATTCAATTTAATTTCTACTGTAAATTTCCCAACTAGGGTATACAAGTGTTTTAAGACTGCCATTGATAATACCTTTATAGACAGTTCTAGGCAACTAAGCCACATTACAAAACCAGTAGTAGATGGGCTACATGACCATGACATGCAACACCTAACATTAAATTTTGAAAATTGTCAGGGTAAAACATCTATCAGAACTGAGTACAGAAGGCCAATGAAACAGTCAAAAACTGAAAAAATTAGGAGATTGCTCAAAGAAATTTACTGGATAGATGTTTACAGCATCTAAGATACAAATTATAAATGCAAAACATTCATTAAAAAAGTTAGCACCTTATTTGAAAATTGTTTTCCCCTGAAGGTAACTCATACAAAGCAGAAGTCAAATAAGAAACCATGGATCACACAAGGGATAAAGATATGTGAGACAAAAGGAAAACTCTTATCTGATATGTAGGGACACCTTTGATACTAGCATTACAACGCATTACAAAAATTATTGCAAAATATTGTAGAACATTATCCAGAAATCTAAACATTTGCACTATGAGAAGAAGATAAATACATCCAGGAATAAAATAAAAACAATATGGGATATAGTTGAGTCAGAGACAGGTAAGACCAGAAATGAGGAGGAACAAATAGCTCTAAAAATAAATGAAACCCTGGTAACAAACACATATTGTATTTCAAACCATTTAAACAAGTATTTTGTCTCTGTTACTTATAGTATGGGGTTGTCAGGTTCAGTAAATAATGGAGTGGAATATCCTGAGACCAGTGCATAGAAGCAATCTCAGTAAAATGGAATTGACACTTACTTCATCCAAAGAAATAGAATCCATCATAAAGTCCTTGAAATCAAAGCATTCTAGTGGTTATGATAACATATCAACAAAGTTAATAAAAGAGTGTTCATGTGAGCTTAGTCATATCTTAAGTTATTTGTGTAATCAATCACTTATCACAAGAACATTCCTGGACTGGCTTAAATATGCTGAAGTTATAGCTCTCCACAAGAAAGGGGACAAAGAAATGCCATCAGATTACCAATTGATCTCACTTTTTCTAGCTTTTTCAAAACTCTTTGAAAAGGTTATGTTCAAGTGTCTACTTGAGCACCTTATGAAAATAACATACTGTCAAAGTCACAGTTTGAGTTTCTTATGGGTTCTGATATTTAGAAGGCTATTTACACTTACAGTGACAATGTCCTTAATTCATTTGACCACAAGTTAGAGGCAACTGGCATGTTCTGTGGCCTGTCAAAGGCTTTTGACTCTGTTAATCATAGCATTCTTTTAAGTAATTTAAAATATTATGGCATCAGTGGTAGTGCTGCGAAGTGGTTTCAGTCATATCTTACTAATAGAAAACAAAGAGTGTCATTATGTAACACTTCAGGAGCAGCAATCAGACATCATCTGACTGGGAAGAAATTACATATGGTGTTTGCCAAGGTTCCATACTAGGTCAACTACTTTTTCTTTTGTATATTAATGACCTGTCATCTTGCACATTACCAGATGCCAAGTTTGTCTTATTTGCAGATAATACAAACATTGCATTAAATAGTAAATCAAATATAAATTTAGAAAAGGCAGCTAATCAAATTTTTACTGACATTAATAAGTGATTCATAACCAATTCACTGTCATTAAACTTTGAAAAGACCCACTACATGCAGTTCAGAACTTCCAAGAGGTTTTCTTCTAATGTCTGTATAAAATATAATGACATGGAAATAGGAGAAGTTTAGAGTGTAAAATTCTTGTGATTACAACTTGATAATAAATTCAGTTGGGAGCTACATACTAACGAACTGCTAAAGGACCTAAACAAGCCTGTGTTTGCAAAGCGAATGATGTCAGACATAGGAGATATAAATATAAAAAAACAGGTATATTTTGCTTATTTTCACGCCATTATGTCATATGGTATCATATTTTGGTGTAACTCCAGAAACAGAGAAAAAAGTTTTAGAGTACAGAAGCATATAATAAGAGTAATGTGTAGCGTAAATCCAAGAACAGCATGTCGAAACCTATTCAAAGAATTGGGCATACTAACCACAGCTTCTCAGTATATTTATTCGTTAATGAAGTTTGTTGTAAATAATACATCTCTTTTTCCAACTAACTGCTTAGTACAGAGTATCAATACTAAGAATAAGAACAATATACATAAAGATTAAAAATCACTTACTATTGCCCAGAAAGGAGTCCAGTATTCAGCAACACATATTTTCAGTAAGTTACCAGCAACCATTAAGAGGTTAGTTTCAGACAAGGCACAATTTAAACATAACTTAAAAGAATTTTTGGTGGCCAACTCCTTCTATTCCATCCACGAATTTCTCAACAAGTGCAGTAGACCATTTTAATGAAAATTTATTATACTTTAATTCCTGACAATACTTGGTTGTAACATCCAAGTAACTACCTACTGTGTGAATGATGGATGTATGGAAAGCAGATGTAAGTCTTAAGTCTGTAAATAGTGGAAGTGTAATTTTATATCTTGTACATAATTTGAATGTTCTTAATTGAGGATCATTGAAGTGAATAATTTACTTTAATTTTTGACAATACTTGGTTGTAATAGGCAAGTAACTAGCTACTGTGTGAATTATGAATTTAATGAAAGCAGATGTAAGTATTAAACCTGTAAATATTAGAAGTTTAATTTTAATTCATGTACATAATTTTACAGTTAATTGACTGAGGATCATTAAAATTAATGAAACTCAAATTTTTCTAATTACATTTTTGTAATGTGTTTATCTGACATGTTCCACACCCAGGAGGACCCCCTCTTTTGTTGGTCTATGGAATGAATAATTAATCTAATCTATTTGCAGAAAATAAATGACAATACTTAACTTTGAGAAATTGACAATGATAATGTCGTAAGCAAAGAGCTACATGCAACATAAGCTATATTTGCAGTATATACAATTCGTAATACAAGAGAGGTAATACAGTTCTTAAGTCGCTGCTGTACAAGTGCCTATTCTTGATACCACTGCTGAAGTTGGCGAATGGGTCTGCAGCCAGGTGGCATGGTGCTTATGTACTCTTTGTGTAGAGGGCATTGCCATCGCATTGTCGTCCTGGAGAGGGGTCAG
This sequence comes from Schistocerca cancellata, assembly GCF_023864275.1. Taxonomy (NCBI): domain Eukaryota; kingdom Metazoa; phylum Arthropoda; class Insecta; order Orthoptera; family Acrididae; genus Schistocerca; species Schistocerca cancellata. Next base: position 439,862,797 of record NC_064628.1, on the reverse strand, counting down.
TCAGTGTGCAATTAGCTGATGCCGTCTCACACCCCTCCCTGCTGTAACATTCCCACCTGTCGTGTCGGCGCTTGGCTTTAGACTAGAACAAACTTAAAGCCTGCACAGCCCATAGGAAAGGAGTGAAGCAGTCCCACCTGTTGTACTTAAGCTTCTCCCCTGGGATGCAACAATCTCTGCTTAACCAGATATAATCTGAAATATGTTAACATGGCACGTATGTTGTTCATAGAACAAGAAAAAGGAACAGACCCTAAGGAATAATTTAAGTGTCTATAGATACCACTTCAATAATATGTGTGTAACTTTAACGAAATGGAAGTATCTGTAGCGTAAAATAGGTTACCCTAATGGTATTTACATCTGTAATATATAATGTAAGTATTTACGGCGAATATGTGAGCAGAAAAAATCATAAATAATTGAAAAATTATTATCTGTTAATTACAATGTGGAGCAATTATCAAATTATTTAATTAATGTAATCTATTATTTCAGGAAAACATTACACTTGACAAATAGTGCTGTTGGAATTGTTATTTTGGCAGTGAAAGCTAGCAGTTGGTAACAGAATAGCTACTTGTTTAAAATGTTTGTAATCAACTCAAAATCGTATTGTTTATGAAAGTTTGGTAGCCTCACCAAACGTAAAAAAATTAAGAATGTAAAAATGATACTGATCACAGATGCACTGTGAAGCCAATTATATATTTTCGGTGTATTTTACTATTATAGTATGTGAAGTTAGGAATAGGTTTACTGCAACTCATTTACTATTATTATGGAATCATTGAATAGAATGAGCGATTCTCTGCAAAATTACATACAAATTTATTTATTTATTTTGAGTTTATCTGTAGTGATTGTAAGATATTGTGTCCACAGTTGTATGACAAATCAGCAGGAATTGTTGTTGACTTGTAGGAAACGCCTCAGCAAAATCATGTGTTGTTGTTATGCTAGAAATTTTGGAAATTTATGGTAAGTTCCTATGGACCAAACTGCTAAGGTCATCGGTCCCTAGGCTTACACACTACTTGGTCTGACTTAAACTAACTTACGCCAAGGAGAACACACATCCATACCTGAGGGAGGACTCAAACCTCCAACGTGGGAGCCGTGTGAACTGTGGCAAAGCACCTCAAACCACACGACTACTTCACACGGCATTATGTTATAACTGCATACCTAAAATTAATGGAGCTACAAGTACTTTTGTCAGTTTCCCATCATATTCAACAGTTTTGCGATATGTGGATAATCGTGGCATCTAGCCAAGAATCATGAGAAGGATTGCATGTATTATCTACAAAGAAGTTTTCACTTGGTGCGAAGGCTGATGGGAGCTTTGGTAAATGTATTTCCCACTACAGCTGCTACCAGTAGCAACCATTATGAGTGTCAACTTGCTTTTCGTGGGTAAAAAGTAACAATTTAACTCAATTCTTGTATGAGACAACTGTTCATTCTTCACACAATGTCAGTTATTTTTACACACTTCAATCATAGAGAGCATGTTCTTGTATGCAAATTACACCAAAAATTGCAAAATACGCTTGCATTACATTCATAATAAAATCCCAGAATGCGTTAGAAACGCTAAGATAAAAATAAAGGTGTTAGCAAACAATAGGATATGAAATTACTTCCTTCTACTCTGTAATCCTCGTCTTTCCCCATTACACTACAGGAACGCCAAGCAAATACCAACTTCACTTTTGAGCAATGAGTATGATATGCAGGCTTTTATTGCTGATGTGTTGTTAACTGACATTTATTTATGGCGTATCGTACCAACGGTGACATGTTTGAGATAAATCTTCAGTGCGCCATTGTCTTGAAACAGCATACTTGTAGTTATAGTATAAAAACAGCTAAAACCACTATAGAGCTGACATGGTAGTCAAGGGAAGGCAGGATTTGGTTCCGATTGTGGACGGGGCCGTAATTAGTTACTATTGGTTGCCTTTTACAGTCACACACAATTTATTTAAACCAGTAATTCCTGACTCAACAATAAATAAAAAATACCACACATTATTAATGAAGGAATAAGCAACTGTTTAAGTAATAGTGTTTTCAGTGAGTTACAATTTAGCAAATCACCATTTAAATACAGATGCTGCAGATAATGTTTTAAAAGCAAGGCACTGTGATCTCAGCAGAGGGCCTTACACGCCAGGAATGGCAACAGATTAAGAATTGTTGAAAACTCGCTGTAACTTACAAATTACAGGTACTGAAATAGTAAAGGCATGTCGCCACAAAAACAACAGAAGGCGTCAGACGCCAGGAATGGCGGCAAATAAGGTTTTAAGGCTCACTGCTAAAATATAAATACCAATTAGTATTTTAAGGCATCACAGCTGAAGGCCTTAAACGCCAAGAATGGCAATAATTAAGAATTGTTTAAGAACTCGCTGCAATTTACAACTTATAGGTATTGAAATACTAAAGGCAAGTCGCCACAAACACAGCAGAAGGCGTGGACTGAAAGAGCGTTACACTGAACTACTGGCCCTCAGGCCTCCTTTTAGAAAACACACGTCTTACAAGAACCAGGGGGTCACAGACGGTTCTCCAGGAATCGACCTCTGAGAAGGTCCGGCAACAAACACTTTCATGAGCGATGAGATAGGCAGCCAAGAATTTCATTCACTTCACAAAATGGTAACTCAGACTAGTCGTAGTCTATCGAATGACTAATGAAAACAGAGGGCGGAAACCTACAACAGCACCAACGCGAGCCGCAGCACGGCTCAACTGCGGCACATCAAGTGACACTTTATTTTGTTGTCACTTCCCAGCAAGCCGAGCGTGTTGCTAGTACCTTGCATTGGAGTAAGGGGAAGAGTAGATTTAGGCTCGATTCACACGGTGGGCAACGTCACGTCAACGTCAGTGACGTCACACACCGTCAAAAATCCACTTGCATTCACACTGGGCAGAACGTCAAGCGATGGCAAAACTTCAACCACGTTTTGGCGCGTTATTGGAAACTCGCAGAAGTCTTCACGAGAGAGGATGGCGGACATTATATTTAGTCTTGCTGAACTTGCTGCGATTGCAGTTGCTTTAAATGATGAGGAAAGAGAGCAGAAATTGGCAAGGCAATCAAAACGAACGTGGGTGAAGAAAATGATTTTGAAGAGAATGTGTGAAGACGAATATCACACATTGTATAGAGAGCTGGAAGAAGAGGAGACGTCATTTTATAAATATTTACGAATGTCGAGACAGCAATTTCTTAATTTGCTGTCTTTGATAAGCAGCAGCATCAAGAAAGCAGACACAAACATGCACTGTGCAATTTCTCCAAGAGAAAAACTAATGGTTTGTTTGTTTGAGGTGAGTCTGATGCTTCAGCCTTACCAATTCCTTTGAGGGCTCCTGTTCTGTACCTTTACCTATTTTATAGAACAGAATATTTATTGTAATACTGCACACTATCAACAAATTGATCTATAGGCTAAACATTCACAATTTATGGCCCCTTGTTATGTAGATCTAAATCTGCTGCAGTTCGTCCTGCATAAACTTTGGCACAGCAGAGAACCAACTGCACATTGTATATGAATGTGGAACATGGAACTTTTTACTGCAGTTGTACGTAAATAAGCTATATCCATATGAAATGTTGAGTGAGACTCAGTACCAGAAAGTATGTAAATAAATACTATTCATAAGTAAACTACTAGACAAAATGACTATGTGGTGTAGAATACTCATATTTGCTTCGGAATGATAAGTATTACATATAAACATGGTCGAAATAAACTTCCACGACTCGCGAATAATTGTGAAATTGGAAAGCAGGAAGGCTCTAACCTCTGCTAAGCGTTTTCACCTCCTAATCGTAAGTACATACATACATAAATGGATGCAGGTGCGATGTTATACATCTAAATACATTACATACAAAATAAATATAATCTGCAGTAGGCTTACAATATTCATACAGTTATTTACCTGGGCGACCGATAACCAACCCAATTTTCTTTCATATTTCTTCTTTAAACAAAGTGTCACTGTATTTTTTGCAGCTCATGTCATACAACTCCACATTTTGGCGAACAAGTTCGATTAACTTCTCGTCGTTCATGTTTATATAAAAACATGTTATAACTAAAAACTCAGTAGATATTTTCGATGTGGAGAACACTGTTAGCAGAATCAAACTCGTGCCATGCGAGCAGCCGCAGAACAGACAGAAAAGTAACAGCCAATCGTAAGCAGTTCGCCAACCACGTGACCCTCACCGTCAACGTCAAACTATAATTTCGAATTATACCGGCCGGCAGGCAAACTGACGTTGAGGGGACGTTGCCTACCGTGTGATCCTCGCCATTTGAAAGAATTGGACGAATATTTTGACGTCACGTGACCCGCGTTGACGTTGGCGTGACGTTGCCCACCGTGTGAATCGAGCCTTAAGGCCCGTCCACACGCAACGATCTGTCTGCGCACATCACATCTGCGCAGACAGATCGTTGCGTGTGGACAGAAGATTTGCACCAACCTGAGGTGTGTGCAAACCTGGAAGTTGGAGTTGGAGGTTTGAGCGAAACCTCTCAAATCTGTGGGTTCAAACCACATCTGCGCAGACAAGTTGGAGCGTGTGGACAGGAAATCGCCGCAAATCTGGCGCGAAACAGCTGTTTGCTCAGTCTAGTGTTTGTATTTGTGCACACAGGACATTAAAATGGCTGATACTCGTCAGTGTTCTCGAGAGTTTGTAAGTGAATTCACTGAAATATATAGAAACCACCCATGTTTGTGGAAGATTAAAAGTAAAGAATATAGTGACCGGCGACCGAGACAAAAAGACAGCAGCACACAATTCTCTAATTGAAAAAATTGCGTGTAGTTGACGCATCGGCAAACAGAGAAGCAGTAATAAAAAAAAATCCTTGCGAACTGTTTACCGAAAAGAGTTATCCAAAGTTCAGAAATCTAGAAGATCTGGCGTAGGAATAGATCAAGTATACCAGCCAATGTTATGGTATTTTGATCTGCTTAGCTTTCTTAGTGATCAAGAAACGCCAAGACCAAGCAGGAGTACAATTGAAGATTAAATTGGAGTGTCAATGTTACCGCCAGCCGGTCATGAGGGGAAATTGCCCTTCTCATACAAGTATTTTTTTCTCATAATATGAAGGGTTACAAGCATTAAGAGATAATTATAAGTTTCGACATCCATCCGCAAATAATTTCGCCAGTCGTTAGGTTCGCCCTGCAACTCTCGCAGTAAATTTACGTGAGAAAACTGCTTTCGCTTTAGCAGCCACTGTCTACACCATTTTGCCCGCTTTCTCTGTTTCCTGCGGTTGGTCTGAATGTTTTTTGCAACACAAGTTGCGAACACAAACCACGACAGAACTTCCTCCATTTCTATATTTCAAAATAACTTGATTAAATTTTTGACGTTTACGGGGAGCGTAGTCCCTTGCCACTGATATTTCTTTTCTACACCGGCAGATGGCGGGCGAGTAGTAGATTCGGGTTTGTGTCGTGTGAACACACCCCATTTGCAGCGATCTTTTGCATGTACAGACATCTGCGCCGATGTGTGCGCAGACAGATCGTTGCGTGTGGACCGGGCTTTAGATGGACAGGGCGAGCCACACAGCTGCTAGTATGGAGAAGAGTGGGGATGAATGTGTAAAGTAAGCTGTGCAGGCTTCAACGTTTGCTTTGCTTGTGGCCTGGCCTTAAATAACGTATTATGTAAGTAAGTGCAGTGTAGGAAAATTCTTAAATTATCTAAATTTCTGAAATGTTACTTGAACCATTTACAAAGTATCTTAATTAATAACTTTACAAGAACACTATAGTATAAGAAGTCATAAAATTATAACATTTACTATCATCATTGATCTAGTACGTGCTAACTTAGTACGCAAGAATGGTGGAATAGTGTAAATACTTTAAAGCTAATGTCACTCTCTAAAACAACGTCAGTCACGGCATGCACAACGTCACACGTATACAATGTGCTGTCAACACGCAGTCCGAGGCTTAGCCTGTCTCGGCACAACTTGCTAAATCAAATCTCGGCTTTGATCTGTCCTCAGTAGCCTATAGCGCAACATTTCATTTAGTAGTGTGTTGTAACATTTCTTCCAGCGTTTGGTGCAGCTTAATTTCGTCGGCACGACTTTCTTCATTTTAGCAGAATCAGTGTGTAAACGCTGTTTATCCTTCTCTATTTGTATGTGGTACACAGGAAGCTCGCAAGTCCGGTGACTGTTTGTACAAAAGGGAGCAGTCTAGTGATCTATTGTCGCGGTCGTCTAAAAATGAATGGGAATCACAGAGGAGAATGATGAGAATTCTCAATATCTATTACTATTCATTGTTCTGTACATCAAGAACTACTCAGTGTTAAACATGGAGGTATGGAGCACGAGATGGAATAGGTGGCGAGAGTAATAAATTTTCCAAGGTCACACGCATTATTACATCGTCTGTTGAAACAGTTTTCGATGAAATTGAATGAAGAGTATGGAGTCGTCATATAGTACTGCAAAATACGTTTGTTTAGTCAAATGATATGCCTGGAACGAGCTTTCGCTTTAAGACCTGCGATTGTTGAAATTCTGAAGGAAAAAGGAAAGCAAGAACGAAAATTAGAAGACCCAGAATGGATTGCAGACCTTGCACTTTAAACAGAGTTGACTGCAGGTTGCCCTTACTAAGGCATTCCAAGATGAAAAGCAGCATATTTCTGATTTCATGCCAAAAGTGGATGCATTTAAAAGAAAAAGGCACACCTCCGTTTCTCTAAGCCCACTGACGCTAAACAAAACAAAGATTTTACAATCCATTGCAGCATTGAAATATTTACAGAAAGAGCTTTCTAGGCTTTTAAGGATGTTGTCAATCAAACGTCTGTTTCTGAACTATTTTCGAGATGGTGTACCATTTCAGTTAAAAACGCCCCTGTGCATCTGGAGATGGAAGTGGTTGATCTTCAATGTAATTCTTTTAAAAAGAAATATTCTTGTACGTTAAATCTGCCCAGAACTTTCACGTTTTTTTCCGCAGGAAGTCTTTCTACATCTCCATAACGAGGTTGCAAACGATTTTTCGATCTACATATGTGAAAGATATTTTCGATCATGAAACTAAATAAGTCACAATTACGTGGCACCCTGATTGTCAAAAATCTGTAGAACTTCTGCGTCTGTCTGTATGCTGACAGATATAAATTTTATTACGTCTTCAGTATCCCAACAATAATTGAATAATACTAAAAATTTTATCTGTTTGTGATCTATGTTGTTGTGGAATGTGAAACCAAGTTTAGACAGCATACTAGCATAGCACTGTAGTGGGTATAGCATGTATTTGGGTGAGAGAGACTGGCATGTGTACACAAGCACCACAAGTGAGCAGGATTCTTTGTCATTCCTGATTACGATATCAAGAAGCTCTTTTAAATTATAAACTCTACTGTTTGATAGCCAGTTATACTACTCCATTAAAAACACACACAGAGACACTACAGGAAAAGATCAAGTAGAGAGTGGTAACTTATTGAAAATTCTTGTGGGTAAGGATGGTTTCTGTTTGGTAATTGTAAACTATCTGTTAATTGTATGATTGATGAAGGTATGTTTAGCCTAGCTGTAACACAGTTGGAGGGAAGATTATGTGTAAACTATGTTACAATGGAAACTGTACGTCTAAAGAAGTTGGTTACTTGGCAGAGAACACCACCATGAATAAATAAGTGTAGAGTACACTTGAGCTGCATTTGAACATTGATCTCATCAACAAAATATAAAAGGGAGGACTACTTGTAAAAGATATTGTGAATGTGGGTTTGCTCGCTGGGCTGCAATGAAAAAGACATGGTTTCTAGATCCGCATAGCTTCCCAGAGAGTTTATAAATTAATTTAACTGAATGATTATCAATATGCATATAACAATTTACTATACCAAAATGAAGTATTTTTAATGTGTGTTGCAATACAAAATTTACCAAACTGAAATCTTAATGGGATTGGGGAATCATGAACTGAATTTCAATGATTACCATGAATCCACACATGTTGTTTGGTCTTGTTTAAATTGTCTTGGTGTAAAAGATAATAAAACACACATCTGAATTAAAACAAGTCTGATTCCCATTAATGATGTATCATATAACAGCTTCTGTATGGAGGAGAAACATACTGTCATTAAAATGATGGTTTCTGCAGCAAAGTGCCATGAATACTACAGGGACTACCAGGTTTCTGGGATGGCAAACATATATAAAAATCGGACACCGTTTCATAGAACCATTCTATATAAACTTCCTATTGCAAAGCTACAACATACAATGCTACAACACTTTGATAGAGAGGCAGTACATCATTACCAAAAGCAAAATTTTAAGTTTGTGGAAACAGTTGATTCACAAAAAACTGAGACAGTGATCATCTGTTACTACTGGATGTGATTAAATAGCTGCTACAAAAGAGGTTGCTGTTCCACTATTGGTACTGAAATCACTCCACTCCATAACTACCATGGTTGCACAAGTACAGCAACTGTAATAGATCTTTACATACAGAAAAAAGTCTTGATTACAATACAAAGGTTTATTTAATCTGTACATGTCATGGATTTCGCCTATTCCAGGCATTATCAGACAATCTGGGGAAATTACAAACTGGTATAACTATAAATTGCTGTTAAAGACAGTATTAAATGAAATAATTGGAAACAACAGAAGGAAGACAAACACTGACTAGACTATGGAGCACAGGGGCACATTTGTGTTTCTGGTGGAGATGAGTTGTATAAATTTCAACTCATAAATTATTGCACCATAAATGAGCTTACCAATAAAAACTCTTGCTAACCGTGTCTGAAGTGTTGAGTGTAATTATAAGTCCCACAAAACTGGGAGGTAACAGCCAGATAGCCACAATCGATGGTTCATTACATCACCAACAAAATTCTTCCTACTCGTATCTGAGGCATCAAACGTGATTGTGAATCCAAAAGAACTGGGTGGAAATAGCCAAACAGCCACTGTCAATGCTCCATTACATCACCTAGAAGCACCATGAAAAAAGGTAATGACTGTAGGCAAATATAAGTCACTAAAGCGAGCTAGGGATACCCAACTCAAGCAAAGTGGTTCTCAATTTTCTTTAAGCGGCATATTGGGAGGTAATCAACATCTCTGTACTTTAAAGCAACAAGGTAAGTTAGGAACCTGTATTTATATTACCTGTTGTATTATGTTTCCACATTCTTTTGATGTAGAAACTATGTGAATGTAATCTCGGCGTTCATGAGTTCTACAGCAATTTAATCAAAGGAACACAGGAGAGAATAAATTAAACCAGAGGGAGTTCCCCCTCTACAAATACAACAGAGCCAACTCCTAGTTTCTTACTCAATCGACATTCACTAATTCCCTGACACTCCCGTGTACTCTGCCCTCTTTGCAAACAAGGGCATCTCCCTCCTGATAACGGCCCATGGGTGGTATTGCCAGTTGGAATCCAACTCACTTCCCTCTGCCAGTATCTCCAATTCCACTCACTGCTTGCTGCAACATGTCTCATGTATTTCCTCCTGCCCCTCCCCCTCCCCTGGACGGTGCCTAGACCATGGATTAGAACCGACCTATTCCAGGGTCATAAGATCTCTGCCACTCCTACAGTCTTCGAGCGTCATGTACGTTCCATCCTTGCAGAGTTCCAGAGTGCTACCATTTTCTACACTGGTGGTTTTAAGACAACAGATAAGGCAGGATACGCTTTTGTGTCTCCTACTGGCTTAGAACACCATTTATTGCCAGGATCATGTAGTCTGTTCCATTAAATTTCGGGCAGGCAGCTGCACAAATAAAATTTCCTCCACTGATATTTCAGCTGTGTATCGTCCGGCCATCCTCAGAGTGCGTCACAAGACTGATGATAAGTTTTTTTTTACTTTATTGTACTTCAGTGCCCCATCTGGGGCGGGCTGGCAGGAACCTTCAGCCAAAAGACATGAACTATACAAAGGAAGACATTTGAAAGAACAGAAAGGAGAAAATATGGTGTACATATACATAAAAAAGGGGCAACACTACGGAAGAGAACTGACATAAAGGAGGCGACAATAAAATGCAGATAAAAACCGTAAAAAATTAGTGCATACAAAACAAAACCACACACTAGATCGTAAAAGTATTGACAGACAGTGTAGCACATAACAATCACTGACAATAACACTACGTACAAATCCAGCACACAACTAAAATCGCAGCTCTGGATGCATAGGAGAACAGCACCAAACACAACACTGATGTAGTACACTGATGACGATGAGCAGACTGAGAGGATCTGCCAGGGGCATACAGATGAGGGAGGAGGGAAGAAGGGAGGGTGAGGAGGAGAGGGGGGATCCGGAGATGGGCGGGGGGCATGCTGCAGAGGACCAGACAGGGAAGTACATGGGAGGGAAGCAGTTGAGGAGGAGGATCAGGGACTCAGGGAGGGAAGGAGAAAAATCCCCTCTGGGAGAAGGAAGGAAGAGGAAGAGGGAGCCCCTGTGGAGGTGGGGGGGAGGGACAAGGCCATGTTACAGTTGGAAGGATGGGTGGATGTCACAGTGAAGTTCAACATCCTGGAGGGGGCGGTGCTGGAAATTGCCCTGATGAAGGAGATGGAGGGTGTGGAGGTGGAGGGAGGGACAGATACAGCGATAGAGGCACAGCAACGGGTGAGGGATGGAGAGGGAAGAGGAAATCAGGGGGTGGGGTGGATCAAGCCTGCAGACAGTGTAAAAGATGTGGAGATGTTGGACGAAAAGGAGGAGGTGGGGGAAAGGGGATGAGGTCATACAGAAGCTGAGTTGGAGAAGGAAGGCGGATATGGAAGGCAAGGCAGAGAGCATGGCGTTTGAGGATTTTGAGGACCTTGTAAAAGTAGGTGGGGGCGGAGATCCAGGCAACACTGGCATAACAGGGGATAGGATGGATTTGGGATTTGTAGGTGTTGAGGATGGTGGAAGGATACAGTCCCCATGTCCAGCCTGACAGGAGTTTCATTAGGTGTAGGTGGGATAGGGCTTTCTGCTGGATGGTCAGGAGGTGAGGGGTCCAGGTGAGGTGACAGTCAAGGATGAGGCCAAGGTATCTCAGGGTGGGGGTGAGATTGATGGGACAACCATAAATAGTGAGGTAGAAATCATGGAGACACAAGGAGTGGGTGATGCGGCCTATGATGGTTGCCTGGGTTTTGGAGGGGTTGAGACGAAGGAACAACTGGTTACACTAAGTGGTGAATTGGTCAAGGTGGGTTAGGAGGGTGCATTGGGACTGTTGAAGTGTAGGATAGAGAGCCAGGAAGGTGGTGTCATCAGCATATTGGAGAAGGTGGATAGGTGGGATTGGCTTGGGCATATCAGCAGTGTACAGGAGATAGAGGAGAGGGGAGAGGACGCAGCCCTGGGGGACGTCAGCAGTGGGATAAAAGAGGCAGGAGTTGGTGTTGTGGATTTTGGCATAGGAAGGACGCCTTGAGAGGAAGGAAGCGACCAGATGGACAAAATTGATAGGCAGGGCATAGGTTTGGAGTTTAAAGAGGAGACCGGGATGCCAGACACTTTCATAGGCATTAAGGAGGTCAAGGGAAAAAAATGGAGGAGCGACAGGAGTTAAGCTGAAGGGAGAGAAGGTGGACAGGGTTAAGGAGTTGGTCTTCAGCAGAGAATGAGTGAGGCAGATGGGACGATAAGAAGAGGTGACTTAAGGGGATTTGTTGGGTTTGGGGAATAAGAGGATCTGGGAAGTCTTCCACAGGTCAGGCTAGAGGCCAGTAGAGAGGATGACGATATAGAGACTGACAAGGACAGTCAGGGAGGAGAAGGGGCTTTCTCTAAGGTGGTGGTAGGTGATACAGTCGTGACCAGGGGCGGTGTTGCGTTTGGACCAGAGGATAAGTTTAATGTCTTGTGCTGTGATTGTAGTGTTGATGTCAGAGGGGGGCAACTGCCCCAAGTACTGGAGACTAGGAGCAAGTGGAGAGACCGAGACATCAGCGCATTCCATGACAGTGGGGAAAAGAGAATAATCAAAATGGGGATCATCAGGGACCGAGAAGACCTCAGAAAGGTGGGAAGAAAAGTGGTTGGCCTTACTAAGGTTGTTGGGAAGGGGGTGGTCGTCATGAAGAAGGGGGTAATGAGGTGCAGAATGGGAACCAGTAAGGCGATGGAAGACAGACCAGTACTTGGAGGAACTGATAGGGAGGGTGGCATTGAGTTGTGTACAGGTCTGGCACCAGTCCCAGCGTTTCTTTGTTGTAATAAGGTTCCGTACATGTCACTGTGTATGCCAGTGGCGTTGGAGTGTATCCCTGTTACAAGTGCACAGGAAGTAGCGATAGAGATGGCGGGATTCACGGAGGAGGAGGACAACGCATGGAGGGAGAGTGGGACAGTGGGGTGGATGGTTTGAGTAAGAACATGGGCCACCACAGCATGAGTAATTGATTTCTGAAGGAAGAATGAGATGTGGATGATGTCATCAGGATGGTGATAGGTAAGAGGCTGGCTTTCGACCTGGGTGGCAATGGATACCGGGTAGGCATCCCAGTTGGCACAATGTTAGTCATGGATGACCTTGGGAGGGGGTGCAGGGTGGGGAGCCAGAGGGAGGTGGTGTGCTGACATTATGGTAAGTAGAACAGTCGCTACCTGGTGGGGTCATAATGTCGACGGCGATATGCCCAAGGCGGTTAGCAGAGGCAATGACAACATGGGGGGGGGGGGGGTGATGCCACTTGCGGGACAGGTGTGCTGGGGAACAGGAACAGGGTCACCTTGGATTGTGGAGAGGAAATGATGACACCGCCGAAGGGCAGCAGGGGATCAGCTATGGATGTTGACATTGGTGGCAATCACATAGGTGGAGAAGGTGCAGGCAATGTGGGAGATGAAGTCATAGGGAAGAGGAGCAGTGGAGTGGACATAGGTGGTGGCGCAAGTAATGGTGAGGGACGGGAAGAAGACGATGAGGATAAGGTGTTTGGTGCGGTCATTGAGGAGGGGTTGTGGCTAGATAGGGACATGCTTAAGGTGGCCAATGGCGAGTCCACCCTGCGCTCGAGGACCAGGAGCATCAGTGTGGTGGAGGATATAGGGAGAGGTGTGGAGAATATGGTGGGGCTGGAGAAAGGCTTCATTCTGGAGCAAGATGTCGACTCAGTGGTGGGATAGGGTGTTCATGAGTAAGTATTTGTTGGTGCGGATGTTCTGGAATAGGATGTGACACCTGTGCTTCACCAAGACAGGAAGAGAGGGGGTGAAGAGAAGGGAGGGAAGAGGCTTACACTAGGGTGTCGAGGTGAGTGAAGGTGAAGTGGGCTTGGCTGTGGGAGTAAGTGGCGAAGGTGTTCAGCTGAAAGACAGAGCAGGCGCTGAGGGAGATCTGTTGGAGGGTGTGGGGGCGCTGAAAAGGGTGAATTTGGGGGACTACAGTGAGGAACCAAATTATGTCTTCAGCCATGGGGGGGTGGATAGAGGGAATTGTTGGGGTGGGTGGGGGGATCAATGGGATGGACAGGGACAATAAGCTCAGGGGTGGCACGAGGGGGTTTAGCTTTACACTTGTGGGAGTAGGTGGGATGGGGGCCATTGCAAGTGTTACAGGAAAGAGGGGTGGCATGTTTGGGGCAGTTTTTAAGAAAGAGGGAGGCCTTGCAATGGGAACATGCGGGAGGGTTTTTGCAGCTGGGGGTCAGGTGATCATTGTACATGAGGCAGCATTGGCAATGGTACGATTGGGGAGGGGGTTTGGAGGATTCAACAGGGTGATGACTGGAAAATCAGGGCACCCTTGGTAAGGAGATGGTCAATGGAGGGGGCAGACTCTGAAAAGACAAGTGTGAGATAGGTGGGACTGGAGGCATTGTGGACAGAGTGGATTTCCAGGTCCAGGTGTGAGTTCAGTTCCACCAACACCTCAGCCTCCATGGTCACCGGGTTGAGCTTGGTGATCACAGCAGTTTAGGTGGGGGGACGATGGGGAGGCTGGGGCTGACGGGGAGAGGAAGAGGAGAAGAAGGTGTCAGGGATGCGTGGGGGCCATACATAACACATGGGAGTTTATGGAGGAGGTCCATGCAAAAGGAGGGGGAGAGGACTTGACGAGTACTTATTCCCTGCGACGAATCACCTGGGAGATGAGAGCACCAGGTAGATACTTTCGTATCTCCTTGGTGAGGGTACAGGCATCAAGGAACTTAGGGTCTGGGGTTGAGAAGACAAAGGTGTGGAGGGTGGGGGCTGGGGTATGGGTGTCATGAGGAGGGGTGGTGTCCATGGAGACGACGGGGCGAGAGGGAGGAGGTGGTGACTTTTTGTTGGAAGTGGTGGGAGCAGAGTCGGCAATGACGTGCTTCTGGGGTTTTTGAAGACTCTAGGCTGAGGGTAGCTCAGGATCTGTAATCTGTCGTCTTTGAAGTGAGGGGATCCAACCCTCGAGATGTGTACAATATGCCAAGCATGGCCTTATATACTCCACAGCGGCGGTACTGGGCATGCGGGTCACAGATGCTGATCGGCAGCAAAGAAATACACTTACACATATGTCACCTGTGGCGAAGGTGTACAGACATTTGATTCGTTTATCGATGTATGATCGGCGGTGGTGACACCATGACGACTTCTCTGAAGTTTAATTACCCCAAGAGACAGATTCCATGCTTTGTAAAAACAGATACCGTTATCTCTATTTATTAAATTATTAGCTAATTTAATCTGTGTAGCTTCCTTGAAGACAGGTTCCTTAAAGGAAGAGGTGGATGTTAAAATCTTCACATCACTGTAATTCATGGAATGCCCTGTATCAATACAGTGTTCAGCCACAGCTGACGTGTCTGGCTGTAATAAGCACGTGTATCTTCGATGCTCCACACATCTCTCATGAACGGAGGGTGTTGTTTGATCTATGTACAACTTCTCACAATTTCCGCAAGGAATCTGATACACACTCGCCTTACGAAGCTCTAAGGCGTCCTTAACAGAGCCGAGTAAAGCTGCAATCTTTGTGGGGAGCCGGAAGATCACCTTAACTCAGTGTTTCTCAAGAATACGTCACTGCAAAATACCAGGTCACGTTCGATACCAAGAAAAGGATGTGCTCGGAGCCAACATATGTTCATCTTTCAACCTAGATCCTAAAACCTCTGCTGATTCTTTAGAAAGGCCTAGGTCTGTAACTAAATTGTTCAGTTCAGATTGTCAGGATGGAATAGGATCCGCTGTGCCAGGATTGTAGCAATCTCTGTCTTCTTCACTATCACCTTGCTGAGCTAATGGATCGTGACCATCTATATAATTCAAAGAATCTGGAGGAGAGGGTATTGGTTCTTCAGGTCCGTGAGGAAAAGGGCGAATGGCTGATTGAATGCTAGGGTAAGAAATATCCTTTTTGTTTTGCAAATTGAAACCTCGTACTTTGCAAGAACAAAAATAGCAGTCATTACTATGATTTTTGGGCTCCCTCCAAACCATTGGTATTCCAAAACAATAGGACTGCTTTTTACGTTGAAATCATTGCCTCAGTTCTTCAACACACACTGAACAAACTTTGTGTGGAGGCCAAGGATTATCTTGATCGCCTAACTTTATACCAAAAATAGCGAAATATACTTTTTCAATAAAATCGGAAATGTTTCTTTGTTGCTTTTTAACGGTATAGTTATCACAAATGTAGCAGAAGCAATATGGCGAGTTATACGTCCTCTGGTAGCCATTGTCCATAAAACAACTTCACAACACAAGAAAACAGTCACTACTTTAAAGCACTAGTAACAACAACACGTGAACAGCACAGAGTGAAGAGGTACTGTGAACTTAAGGACAACAGCAGAAGCTCACAGCTTGGTGATGGCGGGGGAAGGGGTGGCATGACAGACAGGCACTGAAATTAAAATACTACTGGTTTCTCCTAATTGCTCTTTATTTTACGTATATCTAGTATAACAACGGCTAAATAAGAGTTTATGGAGATCCTAAAAACCAGAATCCAAACTCACTAGAGCGCTGAAATATCGAAAAAAGCCAAAACTAAACAAGCAGTTTGTAAAATAACTGAACGTGATGGAATTTTTTCACTATTTTTCCCGAAATCAGCGTTGAAAACACTATAAAAATCACTTAATAAATTTGAAACAATTTTTATGTCGCAGATCTGTGTAATTTAATAAATAGAGATAATGGGTTTAATTTGGACAAAGCATGGAATCTGTCTCTTGGGGTAGTTACACTGCAGAGAAGTCGTCATGGTGTCACCGCCGCCGATCATACATCGATAAGCGAATCGAATGTCTGTACGTCTTCGCCACAGGTGGCATATGTGTAAGTGTATTTCTTTGCTGCCGATCAGCATCTGTGACCCGCATGCACAGTACCGCAGCGGCGGAGTGTATAAGGCTGCGCTTTGCATCTTGTCGCCAGTCTTGTGACTCACTCTGAGGAGGGCCGGACATTACGCTGCCGAAATATCAGTGGAGGAAATTTTATTTGCACGGCTGCATGCCCGAAATTTAATGCACTATTCATTACGCCGCGAGAAGTAGTCTATTCACAGCAGAGCTGTTAGCAATTAACAGGGCCCTCCATTGTGTTACTCAGGCCTCCCTCCACAGTGTTTTAATATGTAGCAACTCAATGAGTAGCTTACAGGCTATCGACCGATGCTACTCTCGTCATCTTTTGGTCTCTGCTATCCATGACCATCTCTCTGCTCTTGGCCATGGCGCCTCCCAGGGAATGAAATGGCTCGCCGTTTGGTCAGAGAGGCAGATACATAACCCCATTCTCTTTCATAATTGCAGCTGCGGATGTGTGGATCTACGTCAAATTCCTCTTTGACCCAAAAGTGGAATGACAACTGGTGTACTACTGTTCACAATAATAAACTCTGCACAATCACGGAGATGCTGTGGTTTGGTGCACTTCCTTCTGCTCCTCCTAGAAGGAGTCCACTGTCTTATGTTATCTACACATTGGTCATATCAGGCTCACCTCTTGCGTAACGAACCATCCCCATAATGGGGTTGTGGAGCCAGACTGATGGCGTCCCATATATTGGTGGAATGTCCCCTTCTTTTGACCCTTCATACAACATATAGTTTTCGAGATTCCTTAATTTTAGTATTAGCAGACGAATCATGGATGATTGAACTGGTCCTTCGTAAAAGTGGTTTTTATTTGCAGATATAAGGTTTTGCTTTACTCTGTGAGCAGGGGCAGTGTGATTGTGGTTGGGGCCACTTTTCATATTTTTTCGGTATGGGACCCATGACCACTCCCCCATGGAAAGACTGCTTTTTTACCCCTCTGTTTTTCCAGTTTTTAGATTTGGTCTACCTTTTTCCGCCTTCTACTGTGTGTTTTAACTTCCTCGTTTTATAGGTTGACTCCTCTGACTGGATCTGTCCACTGCTAGCATACCCTCTCTCTTCCATGAGTAAAAAATGGTTCAAATGGCTTTGAGCGCTATGGGACTTAACAGCTGAGGTCATCAGTCCCCTAGAACTACTCAAACCTAACTAACCTAAGGACATCACACACATCCATGCCCGAGGCAGGATTCGAACCTGTGACTGTAGCGGTCGCGCGGTTCCAGACTGATCTTCCACGAGTAACACTGGAATCACAGAACTGATGACCTCGCTGTTTAGTTCTATAACACCCCTCCCCCCCTCTCCCCATCGATCAATCAATCAATTGTGTTCAGGTGCGATATCTAAAGTATTTGATGTGGAGATTGGAAGAACCTGAAGAATTCCTTTTATTAGACAGGTGGTGATGCCACATCAGGACCTTCTGTCCTATGTGGAAGATGATTTGTGTCTTCATTTTATTATCAGCCTTTTGTCTATGTGTGGATGCTCGTTTTATATTCTTCAGGGCTAGGTCAATGAGGAATCTATGACATAGACAATACTGTTCGAGCTGCATCATGGTTTTCTTAATCAAACAAGGGGGCTCCTAATTCTATAATACCAGTACAAGGGGCAGTTGGGTGGAACCATCAGGCGATTCATTTAATACACCTTGAAACAATTTGAGATGTTTGTTCCACATATGATGTTCCTTGTGGCAATATACACTGAAAAGTCAAAGAAATGGGTACACCTGTCTAATGTCATGTAGGGCCCCCACGAGCAAGCAGAAGTGCTACAACACAACATGACATGGACTCGACTAATTTCTGAAGTAGTACTGAAGGGAAGTGACACCATTTCTCCTGCAGGGCTGTCGATAAATCCGTAAGAGTACGAGAGAGAGAGAGATCTCTTCTGAACAGCACATTGCAAGGCATCCCAGATGTGCTCAATAATGAGTTTAGTGGTCAGTGGAAGTGTTTCTGGAGCCACTTTGTAGCAATTCTGGGTGTGTGGGGTTTCGCATTGTTCTGCTGGAATTGTCCATGCCCATCAGAATGCACAATTAATGGATGCGGTTGATCAGGCAGCATGATTATGTAAGTGTCACATGTTGTTGTTGTTGTGGTCTTCAGTCCTGAGACTGATTTGATGCAGCTCTCCATGCTACTCTATCCTGTGCAAGCTTCTTCATATCCCAGTGCCTACTGCACCCTACATCCTTCTGAATCTGCTTAGTGTATTCATCTCTTGGTCTCCCTCTAAGATTTTTACGCTCCACGCTGCCCTCCAATACTAAATTGGTGATCCCTTGATGCCTCAGAACATGCCCTACCAACCGATCCATTCTTCTGGTCAAGTTGTGCCACAAACTTCTCTTCTCCCCAATCCTATTCCTATTCCTATGTCACATGTCAGAGTCATATCTAGGCATATTAGGTGTCCCGTATCACTCCAACTGGCCGGAGCTGTTCCTAGCAGTAGGTAAACACTGCTGTTCTGACTGTCCAGGTGTGCTTATAAAGCCAGGTCGATGGAATGCTTCATGAGTCATGTAAGTTCCGATTGGTTGAAAACTGTCACATGTTGTCTGGCGAAGTAGTTCCATGTTTATTTGGAAAGCCTGTTATTGTTTATATCTGCTGACGATGTTTCCCTCAGTGCTGCTGCAAGGAGGTCGGCAACCCATCTTGCATGTCGGTTGTGTGGGTCCTCTAAATAAGGGGCGACTATGACATTTCTCCACCTGGGAAAAAATGCACAGTACCACAAATGTCCATAGGAATAGGGGCGTCCTGACCGACATCCGTGGGTTTGTGGTCTGCATGGGCAGGCGGCAGTGACACTGCATGGGCAGCTGGTGGTGGAGACAGCAGCTGAGACAGAGGCGGTAGTGAAGGTTCCACCACGGGAAGGCTGGTGATAGGCACTGGCAGCTCCACAGGGTGTCGTGGACCACCAGATGGGGGCAGAGTTGGTTAAGGTGCCAGTGGGTGGTGGAACCGTCAGCCCACCAGAGAGACGTCATCGCCTGGTCACAGAGCTTGGTGATGACCGCAGGCACCTAGTGCGCCCATGGCTGAGAGGAGATCTGCTCCCAGACATCCTGCCAGACACGAAAGGAGTGCACCAGCATGTGGGCAATAGGGTGAGAAGCCTCGGGAACCAGGACAGAAAATGGGGAGCAGAATGGTCAACCGAAGTATCTCTGCTGAACTGTTACTGGCATGGGGGGTGGCGTGGTATGTGACCAAAAGAAGAAGCACAGCCTCCTCCAGTGGTTGACAGCTCAGCAGCTTATCAAACTTGGTCTTGAATGTTTGCATAAAATGTTCTGCCCAGCCATTTGATGCAGGGTGAAAAGGGGGAGTTTGGATGAAGGAAATTCCATTGGTAATGCAGAATTGCTTAACCTCAGCCAAAGTAAACTGTGGACCGTTATCCATAACTATCGTTTTGGAGAGTCCCTCGACAGCAAATAGGCGCCAAAGAATTTTAATAGTCTCAGCAGAAGTGGTGTTCATCATGTGGGAGACAGAAGGGTATCCCAACCCAGAGTCGATCAGTATGAGCAACTGGAAACCATGAAACGTCCTGCAAAATCAAAATGGAGATGTTCTCATGGAGCAGCTGCATTCAAGCACGAAAAATACTGGCGCAAGGTTGCTGCTTGATGTGTTTTGCAGGTGGTGCAGGCTGACACAAGGAAGGCAATATGTTTATCCAAACCACGCCAACAAAGGTATTGGCAGACCAGCTGCTTGGTGAGGACGATGCCCCAATGGCCAGTGTGGAGGACACCTATGACACGGCAGTGCAATGCATGCTGTATGAGCACTCGGTGAACATCGGAATCATTATGCAAAAGGATGACACCACTGCAGAAAAGGAGACTGTGCTGATGATCCCAAAAATATTGGACATCCACATCACAGATGCTACGACGACTGGTCGGACAACCCACAGCAGTTTGGTGGCAGAGAGCTTGCAGTGTCTGATCCTGAGCGGTGGCCCACTGGATCGCATCGGCATCCAATGGAAGCACATCCACATCCATTTCCAATGGAAACAAACGAAGGTGGAGGTGTCACACTCACGGTCCAGCCTGGCAGGCAGCCAGGACAGAAAATCGGCGTTTGGGTGCCTTTCGGAGGTGCGATAGACAATATCAAAGTCGAACGTCGCCAGGAAGAGCATCTAACGCCGGAGGTGGCGCGCCATCTGGGTGGGCACTGCAGCACCCAGGTGAAACAAAGGAACAAGGTTTGTGGTCGGTCTGCAGAGTGAAATGACGACCATACATGAAACCATAGAATTTCTTCAGGGCGAAAAGCAGCGCCATAGCTTCCTTTTCAATTTGACTGTATTTGGTTTGAGTGTCAGTCGAGTTTTAGGATGTGAAAACCACCGGCTTCTCAACGCCGTAGACCACATGCGAGAGAACCGCACCCAAGCCATAGTCCAAGGCATCGACGGCGACGATGAGGGGCAGGGAAGGATCGTAAGTGGCGAGACAAGGAGAGCGGGAGAGAGCTGACTTGAGACGCGTGAAAACCTGCTCACAAGCCATGTCCTAAACCCAACGTGCACCCTTGGGCAATAACACGGTCAGCGGCACCGAAATTTCGGCGGCGTGGGGTATAAAAATCCGAAATTGTTGATTTGAAAGAGGACACATTGTAGTTACTTCACATTGGTGGAAGGAGGCAGGTTTTGAATCACCTCGACATACTCCTTAGAGGCGTGGAGGCCCCTAGATAACTGACCTCTCGTGAAAATAGTAATAATAATAATAAACTTTTCCTTCCAGCAAAGGAGGTGAGACTCGGAAAGAAGCTGAAACAGACGATTCAGCTTGTCCACGAGGTCCACCAATTACATTGTCCAGGTAATTGGCTGCACTGGGTGCATGACTTTTGAGGAGTTCCAAATAACATTAGACAATGGAGGCGGCGCTGGTAATGCCAAACAGGAGGCGGTTGTGCCGGAAAAGCCCACACGGGGTATTGACAACTAGGATCTGCTGCAATTCCTCATCCAATGGCAGCTGAAAATAAGCATTGTGCAAATCAATTTTGGTGAAAACGATCGAGCCCCCAAGACGGTGACTATGTCATCCACCAATGGGACAGGATATGCATCGATGACGGACTGAGAATTGATGATGTCTTTAAAATCGCCACAGTTGCGTAAAGCACCATTCGGCTTCTCGACTATCATGGTAGGCGTCGCCCAGCGGCTGTGTGAAATGAGAGAAGGGATGACTTCATCTTGTAAGCGGAGAAGTTGCACCTGGAGGCTGTCAGAGAGAGCAAAGCGGACTGGGTGGGCCTTAAAAAAATGAGGATCAGCAGAGGGAAGAAGCTGAACATGTGCAGTGAAACCCTTCTTCATCCCTGGTGTGGAGAATGAGAACAACGTTTCGTATTTGCTGAGCAACTGGGGGAGGAGGGTATCCAATGAGGGAATCGACACCACCTGTACCACATCCTGCACTAATGAACTCAGACGACCAAAAATGTCCACACCCAGAAGGTTAGTAGCGCTGGGGGATCTGACCACCAAAAACTGAAAGGTGAAGGAACGATCGTTGTAAGAGATTTG
This sequence comes from Schistocerca cancellata, assembly GCF_023864275.1. Taxonomy (NCBI): domain Eukaryota; kingdom Metazoa; phylum Arthropoda; class Insecta; order Orthoptera; family Acrididae; genus Schistocerca; species Schistocerca cancellata. The sequence continues at coordinate 439,840,801 of NC_064628.1, read as the reverse complement.
TGTAAAAAAAACGCCATCGACTGATATAGAGTGATTACTGAAACTGCGCAAGGCGCTAGTGTATGTGGATAAGGCCAGTGAGCCCAAGCCTTAGTATGTGTCACCATCCACAATGGAAATAGATGTTGCCATGTCAATTATGAAGACCACCGGAATATGCGTGACCTCCAAGGTAAGGAGAAAAGGGGCACCCAGTTGGGGTATGATGGAGAGTACTTGGCCGTCAGTAGAATGCGAGGCTTCCTGGTCCTGAGGTGACGATTTGTGGCGAGCCTGTGCATCCGCAGGAAGCGTGGTATTCACGCGATCGTCTCTGCAAAGCCTTACACACCACGGAGATATGTCCTGCTCGACTACAAGCCGTGCATTTTGCTAGCCTGTGGGGGCACTCTGACATTCTTGAGTCCAGAAACAGTACGGATAGGATGGAAACCGGGAGAAAGACTTCCTGTCACTGGATGGACCAACGGATCGACGAGTCTCCCGCTCAGCAATAGGCAACTGGCGAGCCGCGAAAACAGCTGGATCAAGACGCAATGGGTATAGGTGGTGAGACTGTTCAAACGCCTGAATGATCGGCGGACAGGTGTCGAGGGATGGGTCCTGTAACTTCAAAATATCAGCCTGGAGACCCTCGTGTTGTGCATGAAACACCATCACATCGCGAATCATCGAAGAGGCATAAGACTGCTTGCAGGCAATGTTGGCGTACCTGAATTTTCAATCGCGGGAGAGACCCTGGAGTATTGTAATCCATTCCCGATAAGTCTTACCCGGTGACTTTCGACAAGAAAAGAAAGTCTGATGGACAGAGGTGACGTCTATTTGTGGGTCAAAGTACTCAAAAAGGCAGCCCTTAATTCGGGTAAATGAGAGATCGTGGGGGGGACTGCTCAGGGTTCAATTGTTGAATTAAACTATACACTTGTGGACTGACAGTTACTAAAAAACAAGCCCGACTACGATTTTCGTCGTGGATCCCACATGACAGTAAATGTTGTTCCAAGTATGCGACAGAATTTGACCATGGTTCGACAGACCTATTGAAATCCGGAAACGTCGGTGGAGCTATGTGCAAAGTGTTCGATTTGCCTGCGACGGAATCAACTCTATAAGCTACCTCTTCCAATACAGGCGAATGAGAGCGAAATTTTGAACTAGAGAGCGTTGCTTCAATCTGCTGTAGAGTTTCCACCAAGTACTTAAGAAGTTCCTCAGAGGAGGCCATTTTGTTCGTAAATGAAAGTTTATCCTCGTCGCCGATAACCGTAGTGTCCTGCGGTCGGCAGGAAAGAACTAACAGTCAATTTGAACACACTTTACTATAATTAAAGAAAAATATCTTCTTGGCATAAACGAAGTTTTAAATGCAAGAACAAGAAGAAAACCCCACAAATCTTGTGGTGGCAAACAAGATAAGGAAACAAGACAACGGAAGAAAACACTGACCAAAATCTACTCTATCAATTACAAATACAATGTGCTACTACAATGCTATGGCGAGTGTATACAATGTTAGGGCTGGTGTAAGCACTGGCCGGAGCTGTTCCTAGCGGTCGGTAAACACTACCGTTCTGACTGTCCGGGCGTGCTTATAAAGCCGGGTCAGAAGAGTGTATAACGAGTCATATGAGTTCTGATTGGTGGAACCCTGTCACTTGTCTGGTGAAGTAGTTCCATGTTTATTTGGAAAGCCTGTTATTATTTATATCCGCTGGCAATGTTTCTCATTGCACTCCTTCAAGGAGGTCGGCAACCCATCTTGTTTGTCGGTTGTGCGGGTCCTCTAAATAAGGGGCCTCTATGACAGTCATGCTCCTGCCATGTTTTCTAAGCTATTAATATTTCATTAACGTACATGGTTACTCTTGATTTAAACTTGTCTGTGAGTATACAATCAAGGGCCTGCAAAAAAGCAGCAGACGAAATGTTGAGGCTGAAGGGAAGCTGTTTGAATTGATAGCAGGTTCTATAGCAGAGGAATGTTGTTTCTTATCTACACTTGAAGTCTCAATGGAAATATTACGGTGTTGATTTGTCTCAATCCAAAACCAACCTGACTGATCCATCTCGTTTTGGAATCTCTAGCAATAGACTACTATAGGAAGATACTTTTCGATTATTCTTTGCTTCATCGTATCCTAATCTCTTTCTACACCTTTTACTTTTATGATAGAGGAACTGAATAGGGCCCTACGAAAAACTTTTTATGTCCACAAACAAAATTTTTAATAGCGCCTGTTGCCTCGAAAACACTTCACCACGACGCTGCAAGATATGACGTAACTTGGTTTGCTACACTCTGGGCACACTCCGGACTCAAGAAGTACTACATCTTACAGTATCGTCTATTTACGCGTTTCGTTGCAGCACAGAATTATGGCCCTGGATAAACTAGAAACTCTCTCAGAATCATTAGGCAAATTTGGTTCTGCTATTATCTTCAAGCAATTTGTCTCTAATTCTTTCTGAAGCACCATTTACATTCAAATCGAGTATTTGTTGGTAGAAAGATAAGAAATCGGTGCCCAAAATCACTTCAACATTCAACAATGGCACAATCAAAAAAATGTAATTCTAACTCTATTCCCTGACACAGAAAAACTGAATACCTAAAACCTAATCGAGTTTGCTGCTTAGCGTCGAGCCTAAACTTAACTGGTCCACTCATGGACTTAACTTTTGTATTTCTGTAAGCACATTTTTGCACGTCTCGCAGCTTGCTGACAGCGTCCGTCACTTTTTTTACAGATGCATCCACTCGGGAATTTGAGAATACGTATCATTAAGTTTCTGTAACTCACTTGCAAGTTGTTCCTGTTTATCATCTATGAATAATATTCGTTCCGTTAACGTATTTATATTGTGGGATATGTCGGTAATTATTTCCTGTTTTAGTTGTTTACCTAGCTTTATCAACTTACCTGATAGTTCGACAGATAATTCAGTGCTTATAGTTTTGCTCACCTCACTGAACTGTTGACTAATACTTTTCTTGAAATCGTTAAGTGCCTGATTATGCTGTATAAACTGTTGTCCTACATTTTCCTGGTGTTTTGTTAACTGCTGTGTCATACCCTTAAGATGTTGTGTTACACTGTCCTGAAATTCCTGTTGTTTTGTAAACTGTTGTCTAACACTTTCCTGAAATTCCTGTTATTTTGTAAACTGTTGTATTATTTGTTGCAGGAGTTTTGTCAAATTGTGTGTCTCACTCGTATTTACATTGTTTTCACGAATTGTTTCCTGTTCTTGCGTTCGTGACATCGTGAGCAAGTAATCAAAGGAATTTTGGCTGTTGCGTCCTTCAGTTTCACTATTTGAAAAAATATTTCCAGGTGAGAACTGAGAAATTGTCTCAGCGAGCGTCATAAACGTGACATCATGATTAGTTATATTACCAGTAGGCCTATCATTATTGATAGTGGGACGCCAACCTCGTTGCGTAGGTCACCATCGGCAACTTCACGAGTTGGTGCATTACCTTCAGCTGTTGCCAAGCTCGGATTTCCGACATCTTGGCATATTGCATTTTGTGATGAATGTTCAACAATGGCCAATTCCTTTGACTCCATTGTAAATAGTTTTTAACAAGATAATGAATAAATTTTTTTCTAGAATGAAATTTTGTCTGTATTGGTACTTCTCAATTAAGGTAGGTGTAGCTCTGTATTCACTAATGAACCTGATTTTCATCTGACACAGTGTTATGGAATTTTAGTGACTTATCTTCAACTTTAATGATGACTTTGCACAAATTTTCGTCTTTTCTGTAGAAATGCACTTTCGGTAAAGGATATTAATTGGAAGGGAAGGAGATAATTTACTGCCAGGGAGACGGAGCCAAGAGTGGCAGTATAAGCATACAGCGTGGCAGCTTTCTGCCTTTACCACTGAAAACAGCATTCCCGGCTCATCTCGTTTGTAGGAAGAATTGACTTTTAATTTGCTCCCTCAATGTTTTTATCGTTTCCAATTCCATGGACATGTAACAAATACAATGAAATTTTCATCACTTTCTTGTAACAATAATATGAATCATTTATATCAAAAAAATTTATCTCAACAATTGAAAGCTCTATTCATATTTCGGTCACCATTGAATAGGGATGTGGGAATGGTAATTGATTAATAATTGCTTGAATAATTGGAAAAATTGATTGGAAAGAATAGTTGAAAAAATTTTAATGTGCATCTGTGCACAATCCTGGGTGAAGTTTAACTGGTACCAGTATCAACAGACCTTTAACATCAGTACATTCAAGGTCAAAAACATAATTTGCGTTACGTACTGCTTCACATTAATTCCATTGCGTTGTCTTGATTGTGACAATGTCGATGCAGGAACACTCCTCCGGATACCACGTAAATTCCTTTTGTCAGAACCCAACCTCTTTATGCAGGATCTCGGCGGCGAGTGAAATGAACGACAGATAGGAGGATATTGCTTTTCTAATAAGTTTTTATAACATTTTTAATGAACGATTGAAATACACAATTTTAACAATGGTGGTATGATGGATCGAAGCATACGTCCATAGACTATCACTTCTCGAGACAAAACTGTGAAGATACATGAATTAATAAACTGAAGAGCGTTTTTATTACTTTGTTTCACACAGGTATTTAACGATGTATCAAAACATTACCTTTGCCACAAAACATCTCGTTACTTTACCTTTGGCGTTATCTATAACTCGTTCAGTTTACATATAGCTTATATATAAGAAAAGAAAAGAACGAAAAAATAATATGATTCAATACAAGGCCTACAGCTCTCTCGTGTTACAGTACTGTTGTCAAATAGGCCTACCAAACAATGACTGTTTGTGATTGTTGACTTCTGGCAGCAGGCAATTGCCTCCTTACAGGACCTATCGCACCCTGGAGTTTGGGGCACTATGAGCACGGAGAAGAGAGCTTTAGTGTGGCCAAACATGGTCGAAGATTGTACGGAATATGTGCATCAATGTGTGGCCTACCAATGGAACAAAGTTAGCCACATGTCAGGGCACCTCTTGGCACATTTGTTCCATCAAACCAAAGATTTAAGCTTGTGCATCTGGACATCATCAGACTGCCCCCACTATGGTAAGGGTGCACCTGCTGTCTTACAGCCATTGATCATTTCACACATTGGACAGAGGTGTTTCCTATGGTTGACACTACCGCCGAAACTGTTGTGACCACATTCCTCTGGCAATGGACTGCTTGTTTCAGTGTACCACTACGAGTTAAAATTGACTAAGTAAGGCAATTTGAGTCATAACTGTTCAAAGCACTCATCGTCCTACTGGGTATGAAGCATACCAGAACTGCATGTTACCAACCAGCAGCAAATGGCTTGGTTGAGCAATTGCACCAGCACTTGAAACTATCTCTTTGATGTCGTGAATCACAGCTGTGGACAGAAATTTCCCATCATCCTCCCCATGTGTCAAAACTTTATGCAGAGCTGCCATTGTACCAAACGTAAATGCCCCAGCCTCTTCTACCACAGATTAGTGTCATTTGTTGATGATGTCGACTTTTCTTCAGTAGATAGATTTGACAGACAATCTAATTTGTACTTTCCATTGATAAGAGAGACTAAGGCAACAAGATTCTTTGCTGCATCATAAATCTAACAAATGCTTACTGAAGAAAAATTTATGCTTAAACTTTGTATATAAAGTAAATTTGCTGCTTTATCATTCTCTTATTAGCTTATCGCCTGCAAGTACATTAATGTGATGCAGGCGATTCCTTTCCAGAGGTAGGCCTATAGTACCCTTGTTGGCTTTAGTAAGTTGACTTGTGGACTGGTCATGCCTTGGGCAAATTTAATTAACATGGATGATTTCATGTTTGTGTACATGCACTAGTCTGTAATCCGTTTATCAGTCTATTGTCAAGGCATTACCTGATGGTGGTGTCACAAAGAATTTCACATTCGCTGCAGCTATTGCTCAGACAGTTCTTTGCAAATTGAAATATTTATTACAGTTCTAATGACTGGGTCCTTTGGGAATGTTATGTGCATCATTCTGGTGATCTCTTCTTTCAGTCTGAAGAGCCACATTATCACATGATGATTTGCAATAAAAGGCACCATTTGCCTCTCAAAGTAACCTTGTCTTACTCAATTTCCTGTGATTGAAATATTTGAATTCTCCAAATGCGTAACCATTGGCTGGTACTACTCAGGTAGTCCAGCAGGTAGAGTGGAACCAACCCATTCGTTTTTACCCTGAAATTTAAGCCATTAAACTTGTTGGAAGTAAAATTAATGTTTGACACACAGTCTTCCATTGACAGGCAATTTTCTAAGCATGTCATTAGAAGTGTTCCCTTCAAGTCTGTTCTTAAAACTCCAGAATCTTTGTAAGCTTCTCTCAGTTTATCCGTTGATTTTGTAGTATTCTGATTGTTCACATGTATTGGTGGATATACAGATAAAATTTTACTTTGCACTTGTTATATACATCTTAATTTAATCTGTAGTTTCTCTCATGATGTGTCCACATAATTGTTCATGTTCCAGGTATATCTTCATTGTGAACTGCCATGAATTGTAATTCTCCCCCTGAATAAATTTCTTGATTGCTTGCAAATAACTTGCACTGAGATAAGCTATAATGTCCATGTTTGCATTCTACTTGTGGAATTCCCCCCACCTTCTGCCCCACCCCTATCCTTCTAATCCAGTTGCCTTACTTATAAGATGGCGGTCTGTTCTCCAACTGGCTAAGGCATATAAAAACAGCCTGCATGGTTGTGATATTTCCTGTGTTTATTTAGGACCCTTATCACTATAATTTATTACTTAAGATGCCTGCCTCTATATCGATGTCACCTTTACCTCTATCACTGTAATTTACACCCCAGTAAGGGTGCCAGACGTTTTTCCAAGACAACTTTATTTCAATTGGTATAAATATGACCCAACATGGCTGCCACAATCAAAACAGGGCTGCTCAAGATCCACCCCCCCCCCTCCAGACCAAAACAGTTGTTCCAATTTCCATGGCACTGCAATCACCTACCCTCATAAATCATCTGCAGTTTCCAAGCATGCTACAACTTAGGTCTTTCAGTGCTCTGCCAAATTCTTGTTGCAGTATCATAGTCTGCCCTCATTAGCTGAGTGGTCAGCGTGGTGGAATGCCATGCCAAGGAGCCCCGGTTTGATTCCCGCCTGGGGCAGGAGATTTTCTTCACTCAGGGACTGGGTGTTGTGTTGTCCTCTTCATCATTTCATCCCCATCTGATATGCAAGTCGCCCAATGTGGCAACAAATGCATTAAGTACTTGCCCTCGGTGGCTGGACTTCCCCGAATTGGGGGCTCCTGGCCCACAATGCCGTATGCTCATTTCCATTTTCTGCAGTATCATATCTCCTGTCTCAACTATATCTTCTTCCCTTTCTTTAATATTGCCCTTAAGTTAACTTCCCTTGCATAGCCCCTGTATATATTCATTTCACCTTTCAGTTTTCCCTTCTTTGGTTAGTATTGGTTTTGATTTTGTTTTCTCCAAATACCTCTTTAATTTTCCTGTAGGTGGTATCTATCTTTCTGCTTGTTATATATGCTTTTATACACTTCCATTTGTCCTCCAGCCATTCTTGCTTAGCCATTTTGCACTTCCAGTCAGTCTCATTTTTTAGATGTTTATATTCCCTTTTGCCTGCTTCATTTGCTGCATTTTTATATTTTCTCCTTTCATCAATTAAATTCAGTATTTTCTGAGATGTCCAAGTTTTTCTACCAGGCCTTGTCTTTTTATCTATTTGTTTCTCTGCTGTATTCACTATTACATCTCTCAAAGCTACTCATTTGTCTTCTACTACGTTCTTGTCTCCTATATCAAACAATCATTGCCTACTGCTCCCTCTGAAAGTCTCAACAGCCTCTGGTTCTTTAAACTTATCCTACCTTTTTGGCAAATATTGCAGTTTTCATCTACAGTCATAATGAATACATAACTCTGGTTCTGAAATATCTGTCTTACCATTATACACCTGGTTGTTTCAAATATAAATGATAATTTTTTTTACACATTTATTGATTAACCATTTATACAAATGAAACCTTTGGTTTTTCTTTACATAGCCTCCTGCACTCTCTACACACTTCTCCCAGTGATCTGGAAGTTTGGATGTTTTTTGTCCATAATAAGTTTGAGGACACGTCATCAACCAATTGCATGCATGCTCCTCGATGTCTTCATTGTCCTTTGAATTGTCTGGAAATTAATAAATTCAGCCTTTTGTTGCAAGGTAAAATTGAATTGTTCCCCTCCAAATGATTATTTCATGGATGCAAACAAAAAATAGTCAGGTGGGGACAAATCTGGATTGTAGGGAGAGTGGTTGAGGGTTTCCCTGCATCCCTTGTCAAAGTTGCTATGTGAGGCTTAGTGTTACCACCACAGAGAAAGACATCTCTGATGTGCATTCCTCATCTCTTGTTTCGGCAGGCAGTTTTTGGAGTTGTTAACAACTGGCAGTAGTAAGCTGCACTCACTGTACATTGATCATAAAGGAAGCCCATGAGCGAAATAAAAACACTCCTCTGTAGTCAAAAAACAGTTGAAAGAAGTTTTCCAGCTGAGAAGTGGGCTTTTGCCTTCACTGGACAGGCTTCATCTTTTCTCCACAGTTCCTCACTCACCATTTTGGATTCTGAGTGTAGCAATGGGCCCATGTCTCATCGCATGTGATGATGCAGTTCAAAAAACAGTCCCCTTCTTGCCAGAATTGATTCAGAAATCTATCACAGATCTCAATCCTGACTTGTTTCTCCCATTCCGTTAACAACTACAGAGCCCATCAAGTGCTAATTTTTCTAAAACTAAGCTGTTTATTGATAGTGATATGAGAACTCTCAATCAGTGCACTGGCAGTCATCTCCAGTAAGTTCTCAGACAGCACAGATGTTGCCATTTGTGAGACTTGACCTTTTGCCACGAACACTCAGTCCTGGGACAGTGTAGTGTACCCAAACTGCGCCTTCAAATAAGTTAAAATCTCTAAGGGTTTAATTCCTTCATGGGTTAAAAACTTTGTGATGATGCATTGTCCAGTACAACAGCTGAAGGAACCTCTTTTTCACTCATGCTGTACTGAGGCTAGAACAGAGTGCAGCATTGAACCAAGGTGGTTGTACTAAGAACAGAACAGAGTGCAGCAGCAAACCAAGGTGGTTTCCCCTCCCTAAAACATCGGGCTTTAACCTCATACTCCACTAATGAGCTCGGAACTGCTTGTATAGTACACTGGTGCAATTACCACTTATATCTGAATCGCCCTTGTAATCAATCTGAAACCTTCCAGTGTTTCCAGGTGTCTTCCACATTTACAACCTTCTTTCATGACTTTTAAACCTAGTATTAGTGAGGACTAAATTATGCTCTGTGCAAAATTCTAGCAGGTGGCTTTCTCTTTCATTCCTTCCACCCAGACCATAAACTCCTACTATTTCTCCTTCTCTCCCTCTTACTACTACCGAATTACAACCACCCATCACAATTATGTTTTCCTCTCATTTAACTATCTGAATAATTTCTTTTATCTTATCATACATCCTTTCAGTCTCTTTATCATCTATGGAGTTAGCTGGCATATATAGTTGTGCTTCTGTAATGGGCATTGGCTTTGTGCTATTTGGCTATGATAATACATTCATTATGCTGCTTAAAGTATCTCACCTCCATTCCTTCTTCATTATTAGACCTACTGCTGTATTACCTCTATTTTATTCTGTACTTACAGCCCTATGTTCAGCTGACCGAAAGTCCTGTTCAACCTGCCCCCAGACTCCACTAATCCCCACTATATCTAACTTCAGTCTATCAATTTCCTGTTTCAAATTTTCTAACCTATCTACCCTATTATGGAATCTAACATTCTACACCTGAACCATAGAATGTCAGTTTTATTTTTCCTGATGTTGACATCCTCCTTAATAGTCTCCACCCAGAGATCTCCCTTGTGGGCTATCTTGCCTCAGTTATATTTTAACCAAGAGGATGCTATCATCTTTTAACTGTACAGTAGAGTTGCATATGGAGGAGCTCTTGTAATGACAGCAAATTCTGTGAATGATCTCTCCTGCCCATTCCCCCAACTTAAATACCATTGACCACATGTGAAAAGATTTGGGAAGGCGTACTGCAGCAGGGAGTGAGACAGGGTTGTAGTCTGTAACGAATGTTATTCAATCTGTATATTGAGCAAGCAGTAAATGAAACAAAAGAAAAATTCAGAGTAGGTATTGAAGTCCATGGAGAAGAAATAAAAACTTTGAGGTTCGCCGATGACATTGTAATTCTGCCAGAGACAGCAAAGGACTTGAAAGAGCAGTTGAACAGAATGGACAGTGTCCTGAAAGGAGGATATAAGATGAACATCAACAAAAGCAAAATGAGGATAATGGAATGTAGTCGAATTAAGTCAGGTGATGCTGAGGGAATTAGATTAGGAAATGAGACACTTAAAGTAGTAAAGGAGTTTTGCTATTTGGGGAGCAAAATAACTGATTATGGTTGAAGTAGAGAGGATATAAAATGTAGACTGGCAATGGCAAGAAAAGCGTTTCTGAAGAAGAGAAATTTGTTAACATCGAGTATAGATTTAAGTGTCAGGAAGTCGTTTTTGAAAGTATTTGTATGGAGTGTAGCCATGTATGGAAGTGAAACATGGACGATAAAGAGTTTGGACAAGAAGAGTATAGAAGCTTTCGAAATGTGGTGCTACAGAAGAATGCTGAAGATTAGATGGGTAGATCACATAACTAATGAAGAGGTATTGAATAGGATTGGGGAGAAGAGAAGTTTGTGGCACAACTTGATAAGAAGAAGGGACCGGTTGGTAGGACATATTCTGAGGCATCAAGGGATCACAAATGTAGCATTGGAGGGCACTGTGGAGGGTAAAAATCGCAGAGGGAGACCAAGAGATGAATACACTAAGCAGATTCAGAAGAATGTAGGTTGCAGTAAGTACTGGGAGATGAAGAAGCTTGCACAGGATAGAGTAGCATGGAGAGCTGCATCAAACCAGTCTCAGGACTGAAGACAACAACAACTGCAGCATGTCCACAAGCACCACTGATGATCCAGAAGTTGTCAACCATGCTGGTGGAGGAATGTAACACCCTACCACAAGAACTCCTTACCAACTTTGTGACCAGCATGAAAACATGTTGCAGAGCATGCACTGTTATCTGTGGTGATTGCAAGCCCTATTAAGAACCGTATCCCGCCTTCTGTGACGACCAGAGGCCCATCATAAATCACGATGATTTCAGTATTTATTGTCTCTGAATAAAAGTATTATTTCTATTCATCACATGGCATAGTCTTTTAGTTACCTTCTGTACTATGCTGTAGCAGTTCTTTCTATGTATGGTCCAAGTTTCACTGAGCTATGTTATTTGGCAGTGACACATCATGCGGCAGTTACTTGTGTCCTTACATTTTGCATACCAGTGTATATATGGATGTTACACATTTCCTTCTAAACCACTGGATCAGTCTTATCCAAACTTGGTACACATATCAGTCACTGTCTGGAAAGAAGTACTGTGGTGGTAAGGACCACCTGCTTCCCATTAGGATGGGAGTGAGGTTAAAAATGGGATGACACAAGACATGGAAAGAGAGAGGTTGGAGGATGAAATGCACAGAGAGAGGGGCAGGAGGGGGAACTGTGGGAGGTGAGTGAAAGATGGAGAGAGGTACTGGGTAGTTGGAAAAGGAAGAAGGTGTGAAGAGGCAGGTGGTAAAGGGTGGGGGCATGTTAAGACAGGTGAAAGTGGGAGGGGATATGGGGAGGCAGGTGCAAGAGGGTCAGATTGTGAGGAGGCAATTGGAAGAGGGACAGGTTGTGAGAAGGCAGGTGGAAGAGGTATAGGGTCTGGGAATGCAGGTGATAAGAGGAACAGGGTGTATTGAAGCAGGAGGAAGAGGGTGAGATTGTAATGAATCAGGTGGAAGAGGGGAGAGAGAAATGGAAGTGGTAGGTAGATTAGGGTGGAGATCTAAATTTTTCTTAAGTATTCTGATGAAACCATTTCAGCAAAATTTGGTATCTACATGACCCATTTGTGAAGGTATTTTTGGGCCAAAGATATTCACACATGGCAGAATACCATTGATACAGGATGGCAATTATTGAACAATATGACATAACATCATCATAACTTCTGAACACTTTGCATTAGGATGTTCAAACTGCATGGTTGACTGCAGGGCATGATGGGAATTAGTATGGTTTGGTTTAGTGATGAAGCCCACTTTCATTTGGATGGGTTCATCAACGCATAAAATTGGTGTATTTGGGGTGCTGAGAATCCACATTTCATTATTCAGAAGTCTCTTCACCCTCAACAGGTGACTGTGTGGTTTGTAATGTCCAGTCACAAAATAATTGGTTCGATATTCTGTGATACTTGATGACTACTGAGCTGTATGTGAAGGTCATGGAAGATGATTTCATCCCCATTATTGAAAATGACCCTGATTTTGACAAGATGTGGTTCATGCAAGACAGAGCTCGACCACATTGAAGCAAGAGAGCATTTGATGTCCTGGAGGAGCACTCTGAGGACCCCAATCTGGCTCTGGATTACCTAGAGGCCACTAGCATGGGCCTTGATCGGCTGCCATATTCTCTGGATCTGAACATGTTTGACTCATTTTTGTGGTACTATATTAACGACAAGTTGTACAGCAATAACCCTGCCTTGATTGGCCACCATATTCTCCAGATCTGAACATGTTTGACACATTTTTGTGGTAATATATTAACGACAAGATGTGCAGCAATAACCCCAAAACCACTGATGAACTGAAAATAGCCATTCAGGAGGTTATTGACAGCATCAAGGTTCTGACACTTCAGCTGGTCATGCAGAATTTTGCTATTCATCTGCATCACATCATTGCCAATGATGGCAGGCACATCAAACATGTCATAACATAAATCCAAGTATCTGCACTGATGCTCACATGTTGAATAAAGTGTCTGACCCTGTAGTTTGTAACTAATTCACGTTTCTTTTTTTTCCATGTAGTTCAATAATTGTCACCCTGCAAATTTAACATCCTCTTGGGTGACATATCACATAAAACTGGAGCAAGTCAGACATATATGTATGCAATACATGTGATACATGCACATTCAGGTGAAGCCACAGAAAAAAGCTAGTATTTATTTATATAACATCCTCATTATTAATAACTGCACTCAACACTGGAGCATTCAGACCACTAAAAGGACATTGCTTATTATAACAATGAAAAAGAAGACCCAGTCACATCAAGAGTAACATCAAAAAGGTAAGTAAACTTTCTTATGATTGTGCTGCTTTGCATTTCCAAAAAGATAACTAAAAGTGCTAATACGTAGTCTGTTTGTGGACAAGATAGAAAGGCAATTACACTGGCAGGTAAATAAATTGCACTCTAGAAAGGTTCAACAGCATGAATGGAAGCACAGGTTCTGATGGATACACACTGGAACATCAATGCAATGCTCAAAGTAGAAGACAATTTCCACCCCTGCTTCCTTCAGCACCTCTTATGACTGAAACCAACAGCTGCAATGTGGGTTTTCAGTGTGCACAGCCATATTTTATGCACATGTCGAGCTGAGCAGGTACGAACAGAGTGCTGATTTTCCCTCCAGGAGGTGAAATTCCAGTACTGTTAACAGACTCATATAAAAAAAACCATACATTATCTCAGCTTTTGGAGCTAATAGTGTCTACATTGAGGAGGCAAGAAAGATTAATTGAGGAATGTTATTAAGGAAAGGCAGGTCACTCAGACACCAGAATCAGGGGGAAGAACTCACCTGTTTTGAGGATGAGTAGAGACATTGATGCAAGGATGAGGTGATGGTTGGGGGCTGAGGGGATCAGAGGTCAGAGATAGTTCAAATGTAAAATGTGAGGGGTATGTGTTATGGAGGATATGTCTGAAGGGATATTGGTATGCAATGATGTGATGGAGGACAAGTTCCCATCACTGGAGTTGAGGGAAATAAGTATTAGGTGAGAGGTTCCAAATAATCCATTTTTAGCAAACACGCTCTTTCCATGGCCAAACAACAATCCCACTCTCAAAGCCTCACATTAAAGGCCACCATCTCTGGTTGCAACCCAACCTTTCAGCAATCCCTTCTCAAATTTCAAACTAATCAATCCTTAGCCATTATTCTTATGCTTGACCAGTACGGTCTCTCCGTCAGTCAAAATTCCCAGCAGATGCTGTTTCCATTCAAAATCTTCCATCTTTAAGACCCTGGGATTGGGAACCCTTAGTAATTAAAGAGAAAATTAAAAGCATACCTCTTCAGTCACAATCTTTGCAAATTCTCTGAATGTCTCAATTCAGGGATTTAAAAGTTCCGTTAGCTGCATGGTGAGTAGCAGTCTTTTTTTATAAAGCTGTGTGACAAGTAATATAGTACTATAAAGAGGATTCAGTATTTATTAATATAACAATTTTTCCTGAAAAATACTATCATTATTAAGTAAATATTAAGTTATTAATAGCAAAAAATGAAGCTATTAATAAAACTGAGGCTACTGTATCTTTTTTCAGAGGAGGAAATTTCTTACTAATTTATTTGATTAAGTGTAGATACCATAAGTGTGAATAGCAGTAAGCATTATGGTGATAGTTTGTTGTTAGTGTAGTATACAGATCAAATTTTTATGATTCCTGTGTCTCATGTTAATGTGTACTTCAACTCATTTATCATCCCTGAAGGTTCATATTCTAGATGAGATTTGAAGTAAACATGAATGAATGAATAAATGATTGAATGAAAGGCATATTCAATATAGTTTTCCTTGAAGCCAGCCACAAATTTAAACACACAAATACTACCTACTCTGTTGTTCAAATACCTTAACTCTGGAGTCCCTCTCCCACAACTGCCACGCACAACACTGCCATCAGTAATTCCCCTCCTAGCAAACAAGCCTAGCCTAACTTCCTTACTTAACCTCCTAATCCCACCACCCCCTCCCTCTCATCCCAACCATAGCCCTAATCAAACTCAAACACTTCACAATCACAGCCCTCATTCATTTTTTTAATCTTTAATATAGATCTCTTCCCACTCCTGAGACATCTGTTGTTTTCCAGAGGCTTATGCTAAAAACCCCACACCCAAATTCAACCACACTGTCAGACTGGCCATTAAAATTCTCTCATTAACCTGTAACCTCAGCTGGAAATATTTCACCACCCAGCACCAACCTGCAATCAAAGGAGAGCATCAAATGCCAAATGTTGTCTCTAGGAATTCCAAGTTTCCTCACTACCAGCCTTGCAACACAAAAAAAAAAAAGTTCACTGCAACCCCAAACTGTACTCAGCTGGGTCCCAAGTTATCTGTGACCTGAAGGCAGACCACTCTGTCATCATTCTCCATGTGGAAATGTTCCCTCTGCTATGATAGTTGACAGTTAGCAGTAAGTTGCAGAGGGGCTCTGTCAGCTCTCTGACATCTCAACATACAAAACTGTTCCCAATGACCTCATTCCTTCCACACAAACAGAACTGCAGAACATTCTTAAAAACCTAACACCCCTCTCCTCAACAGGCCCTCTTTGTCATTCTTGATGCAACCTCACTTTACACCAATATCCCATGTATACACACCCTCTCAGGCCTAGAAGACTACTTCTCCCAATGGAAATGTGAAATTCTTCCTAAAACACCTTTTATTGTCACACTAGACAACTTCATGATTACCTGGGGAATAGCAATGGCAACCAGGATGGCCTCATCCTTTTTCATGGGATGCATGGAAGAGACATTCCTCATGACCATGAAGCAGGGCACCTGGCTTGGTACAGATTCAGCAAAGAAGGAAGGAAGATCAGGGTGTAACATCTTATTGACACTGTGTTCATTAGAAATGGAGCACAAGCTAGGAATGTTTTAAGGACGGAGATGGAAACTGGCCATGCCCTATCAAAGAAACCACTCTGGCATTTGCCTCAAACAGTTTAGGGAAATCATGGAAAGCTTAAATATGGATGACTGGGTGCAGATTTGGACCATCATCCTCCTGAATGTGATTCCAGTGTGCTAGCCACTGGATCACATTGCTCGGTTTCAGCAAAGACACTTTGTGGGGTGGACTCATGGTTGAAAGAACTATTTCAGTTCCTGCAACAAATTAACTTCTTTTCTAAACTCAAAATCACCTTGTCCTTTTCCAAATCCAAAGCTACCTTCCTTGACATTGATCTCCACCTCACTGAAGCCCACATATAAACCCCAGTGCATATAAAATTAACCAACAGGCAATAATACCTACACTTGACAACTACTATTGCTTCCACATCGAAAGCTCTTTTCTCAATAGGCTATGCATCCACAAAGATGAATCTGCTCCACCACTGAATCCCCCCCAAAACTTACAACTACAAACTATCTTAGGCTTTCCTCTCCTGCAACTACCCCACAGACTCTATTTACTTACACATTTTCCAGGCAGTATCTTCTTCTCATCCTCTGATTACTACAGCTCCCATATTCAATAAACTCAGAAATGACACATCTTTTTCCCTGTCATCCAGTAGTATACAGGCCTTGAATGTCTGTGACTTCCTCAATATGAGACCTTATCTGAGGTGCTCTCTCGCTGAAATCCTCCCAATTAACCTACTGTTACCTTCTGCCATCCTCCTCACCTCTGTAACATCCTAGTCAAACCATGTAACATTCCCAAACATTTATCACTTCCCCTGGGTTCCTACCCCTGCACTCATTCTGCATCATGCACTCTCCCACCACCACTGCTGCAGTCCCACCACCAGTAAATCCTACAATGTGAAACACAGAGAAACTTATGAAAGAAGAAGCATCTGCCTTGTGGGGACAGAGTACACATTTGCTGAACATGCTCTATAGCATAGCTCAATGAATCTGAGTACCTGCAACACCACACAGGCTGCTTGGATTGTCCCACCTGATACTGGTTTCCTTGAATTCTGAAGACAGACACTTGCCCTCCAACACATCCTTGTATCCCAATATCCACTGAGCTTAACCTCCATTAACAAATCCCCCTCCCCTTCTTGTTTCATTGCCATTACACACACACACACACACACACACACACACACACACACACACACACTGTTTCCTATATTTTCTATTTGCTTTTACTTTTTTATCTTTGTTCTCCCCTCACCCAAAAGAATTCTCTCTTTTTCTTTATTCATTTTTCCTCTTAATCCAGTTTTTACATATCATCTCTGGACTGAAGTTGAAACAGTGCTTACCAATGTATTATCTTTGACTTGATAATCTTTCTGACTTGCTCCCTTGCTACTTTTTCATCTTTGTCTGCTCTTGTACTCACAACAAGTTGGTCCCTCCATCTATGGGGTGTGAGTAAAATTACCTTCCTTTTCAACCTTCACCAACCTACCCCTCTCTCCTCCCCAAAAGAGGAACTATTAGTTTCAAAAGATAGGACAGTTCATGACTTCATGTATCTTCACACGTTGGAAATCAATACACTTTGTATGCTGTGATTGCAGTGAAGGCACTTTTATTTTCCAAGATGACTGGTTTTGACAGTCTTATGCTGCCATGCCATCACCTAATCTTGTCAAACTTGTTATGAAATTGCCATGTTACATTACAAGTGTCGGAGTATAAAAGGCAATCTCCATGCATACATATCAACCATGCATGTTGGTGGTGAACATGGCTCTCACAAGCTCACTGCACAGCGCTATGCTGCTGGCACTCCACTCCACTAGTGTTGTAGTGCTGTATGCTAGGCTTGTAAGAGTCATATTTGTCGCCAACATGCATGGTTGATATGTATACATGGAGAGTGCATTTCATATTCTGACTTCATGTAACGTAACGTTGCAAATTTTATAAAAAATTCAATAACATCAGATGATGGCAGCATATTACTGTTGAGACCGGTCATCTTGAAATAATAGAAGTGTTCTAAACTGTGAAATGTTTTCATTTCCAACCATACTGATCGTACCACAGCACAGCATATGCACTTTGCATTTTTACATGTGTCTGTCGACAGCAAAGAAACTTGTCCTCCTGAAGGTACGTACTGGAGAGAAATTCTATCTTACAATTTTGTAGTTCTCTTCAGTGAATTTTCCCTTTTTACAAACAATATATTGTTAATTATAATTGCTGCACAAATATATCAAGGTAAGATCCTCTGTAGTGTACTCCACGTATAAGTCTTATTGCTGTTTTCTGTTTGCCTACTGCATAGCCCTATAATTCAATCCCATACATAAAAAATGATAAATAGTCCTATAATATACAATTCTTAATATTTGGTTGGAGACTGTTTTTGACAGCTGTTTAAGGAGCTGCAAACTACTACTTATTCTTGCACAAAAAAATTTATGTGGTTTACTTACCAAAGCTCTTCATCAAAATACAAATGGAGAGACCTACAGAAATGAGTCTTCACTTGGTTAAGTACTATGTATGTTATTTACAATGGTGTGATGACAATATTATGAAAAAAGTAGATTGCTACTCACCATACAAGGAAAAGAAAACCACACACACACACACACACACACACACACACACACACACACACACACCACACACACACAAATGGCCACTGCCTGCAAACATTCCATACCAAGAAGTCCCTTATATACAGCCTAACCACCCACGGTTGTCGCATCTGTAGTGATGAGCAGTCCTTCACAAAATATGCTAAGAATCTCACTAAGGCCTTCACACATTAAAATTACCCTCCCAGTCTTGTTCAGACACAAATTTCCTGTGTCTTGTCTCTCCAGTCACCTACCACATCCACTAACCAGCTACAAAGAAGCATTCCTCTTGTGACTCAGTATCACCCAAGACTGGAGCAATTGAATAATATTATGTGCCAGGATTCTAACTATTTCTTTTCATGCCCTGAAATGAGGAATATCCCACCCACAATCCTCCCACTATTTCCACAGTGGCATTCCACCACCCACTGAATGTATACAATTTCCTAGTCCACCCCTACTCCACATCTGCTCCCAGCCCCAAGCCTTATGGCTCGTATCCCAGTAATAGACAGATGCAAGACATGTCCCATGCATCTTTCCACTATAACCTATGCTAGTTCTGTTACAGGAATCTCCTTTCCAAACAGAGGCAGGGCTACCCATGAAAGCAGCCATGTGATCTACAAACTAAGCTGCAATCATTGTGCAGCTTTCTACATGGGCATGACAACTGACAAGCTGTCTGACTACATGAACTGATACCAAGAGGCAGGTGGGCCAGCCAGTTGCTGAACATGCTGCCCAACACAATGTGCTTCACTTCAATGACTGCTTCATAGCCTGTGCCACCTGGATCCTTCCTACTAACACTATCTATGCCAAATTTTGCAGGTGGGAACTCTCTCTACAACATATCCTTCACTTCGAAATCCCCCTGGCCTCAACCTTTACTAGTCCCTGTCTTCCACCTACCTATCCCCTTTCCTGTTGCCACTGCAAATTGGACATACCTTCTATTTCGCCAATGCACCTACAGTCCCTTTCATATCTCTCTCCTTTCCCTTCTCCTTTTTCCGCTGCTCTCCCCCCTTCCTTTGTCATCTGCTCAGCACAGCCACTGGCTCTGCACCTAGCAACCGTGTCCTGGCCCTATGATGTCTCTGCACCCTCTCAAAGGCAGCACATCGTCTTCCCCCACACCTACCCTGTTATCCCTCCTCCTCCCCACCCAATGCCTCTTCCTTACCTGCCACCCCCCTCCCCCTCCAATCACCCCATATTGCTGCTCACGTCAGATGCAATTGCAGTCTGCAGCCGGGCCACGGTGGTCGTGTGTGTGTGAGCTGTGATTGTGTGAATGTGTGTTTTCTGCTTCCAAAGAAGAGACTTTTTGTCCAAATGCTTATATGTTTAGCAATCTCTTTACTGTGCCTGTTTGCAACTCAGTGCCTCCGCTATATTGGAAGTAATATTGTTGTTATTCCATCCTGGAGTTTTTCTTTATCCCATTGGTATGAAGTGAACTAATTTTTTTAAAAGTCAATGAGTGTGACTCAGTGGATAAACAGTACTAAAATATTTGTTAAATACGGCACTTTGGTCTTACGCTATGTTGCCTTCATATCTAATCCCATATGTGAAGTACCTTGACAACAGAATAATTAATTCTATTCGAGATAGGCCTATTCATTATCGGTAGAGCTGCGTGAAATTTGCGTGCAAAATGTTTTGAGACTGAAAAAAAATATTTACTCCAATGCTGCCTGGGTAGCCTATGGTGCGTCGTGTTTTCGGTCGATTTCAAAATGCGAAATCGGTATATTTCAGCAAAATTTATTAGAGTCAGTATATTTCAGTGAAATTTACTACTTGAGTGCTAAAACCTGTGCATATAGTGATACTAGACTTGTAATGTTTATAATACACACGCGATTATATGTGAAATCACCACATAAAGATGCCAAAAGAGCAAAAACTACGATTGTACGCAGTTATTTGTTGCCTAACTGTATATGTGCAGTACTAGATATGATGTTCTGATAACCTGTCCAACACACACATTTATGCACAATCGAGTTACCACGGAGTAGATAAAACAAGATATGTCTCTGTGATATTTTACCTTTTAAATGTGAACACGAAATCAAGGATGTTTTATTTATACCCTGATAGAATAATGAAAAATTAAAAGTGAGGCAAGAAACAAGCATCAATGTCGAGATACATAGGAGAAAGTCACCATCTGCAGCTTACAAAACTTTATTAGATGACTTCGAACAATAAGATATCTTGCTTTGTTGCATGTGAAAGTATAGTAGCGTAGAATTTTTGAGTCTGATGCTTGTCAATTTTTTCTTTCACTTGTATTCTCATCCTTCACTATCCAGATATAAATACAGACAGCATTCTTGCACTAAACACGAACTGCTTGTTAGGAAATCGGTGAACATACTACGTGTGAACTATTAACTCCGCACGTGAACTCTCCAGCTGTGATCGGTAGCAGTCAAGAATAGTCGGGAGACTCCGTGCGGTAATGATTTGCCATTGTTTGTTACCAACTGGGCAGCGTGCTGTTAGTTGGTGTTGATTGCATTGTCGTTTGCTTTTGTCGCTGTCTGTGTTTTGCTGCGCTATTTTTAATGTGCGTTTTTCGAAAATGAGTGGTATGCGGTTGTTGGCTCACTGTCGGGTTACCTTCTACTCCATTTTCGGAAAAGGAAGCCGCTTATCAGGAGCTCAGAGAAGCTCAAAATCGGTTTGTGATACTTATACCCACACCTTATATGGGGCTCCTAAAACCAGATTTCGTAAACCGATTTCCCAATGAGTTCAAAACTCACCTGGACTGTAAAATTTTAATTTCTATATTCGGTTCGAGTACATTCTAGAAGTATCCACAAATGTCAAAAATCGTTGAATTGGAATGTTTTGTGGCTGTATACATACTGTATGTGTTCTGGCTCTGTGCTCTTGTATGTGTAAGTGCTGAATAAACCTTTGTTAAATGAAGTTAGTGTTCGTTATTCATCTAATTATTGACCTACCTTTTTCTACGTGACATTATTCTGGTGGAGGCGCTGGGTATTGGAACTTGTGATAGCACACATTATCGACGACGCAGTGGCTCCCATCAGGTCGCAGTTTATGTGGTGAGAAACCTGGGTTCGAGCCATATTCAACAGATCACAATCTATTGGAGACAGAAGAAGAAGAGGACAGTACGATGACAGCAGCTGTGTGCCACCACATGGGACATCCTTCCGTGTTCTCTGGTGATGATGGCCAAGATCCAAACAAGTGGCCAAAGGTATATGAGCATATAGCCAAATTTAACAAATGGGATGACACCGTGTGTTTGGCTAACGTATTTTTCTACTTGGAGGGCACTGCCAAGCAATGGTATGAGAACAATGAGGAGAAGTTCACAAGCTGGGAAGTATTCCAGGCAGAACTGCACAAGTATTTTGGTGACACACAATAACACAAGTGCAAGGCTGAAGATAAATTAAAGTGCAGGGCACAGCGTCCAGGAGAAACTACAGCATCCTACATTCAAGACGTCTTGGAGCTGTGTAAAATAGTGGAGCTTAGAATGAAGGAGGAAGATAAGGTTGCACATCTCTTGAAGGGTGTTGCTGAGGACACGTATCAACCCCCACTCCTGAAGGAGGTTTCGACAGCAGACGACTTCATAAAATGGTGCCAGTATATCAAGGAAATGTATCAAAAAAGAATTAAATGCACGAAGTTTGAACGCTTCAAAACATTGTTTCGATGTCTGTGATGGAGGAAGCAACTGATTTCACAATTGTTCTTCGTCAGATGTGAGAGTGGAAGTTCAGAAAGCACTCGGATTGCACTGCGAGCAAAAGACTGAGATGCTTCAAGAGGTCTTAAGGGAGGAAGTGGAACAGACATGAAATCCAATCTCTCGTCCTGCATCTCCTTTAAAATGGTGAAAAAGTTGAGACCCAGGCAGAGTTACGTTCCTACAATACCGGATGAGGAACCTGTTAGGGCACCAAGGAAGACTGACGTCTGGAGGACCCAGGATAACCAACCACTATGTTTCCACTGTAGACGACCACTATTATTGATAAAGGCAGTGGATATTTGATGACGCCCATGCTAGAATATAGCAGACCGATCTTAGCCAACGCTATCTCCGGGATGACGAAGATGAACAAGAAGATGTGTATGCAGGACGACGTAGGTCACCATCACGGCAAGCTAGCTGCTGGAGAGGATGCTCCCCAACATGCTGATCAAGGTCTCCATCACTGTTTCGAAGCTCCAGCCGATCACCTAGACGCTGCAACCTGAAAAACTAGAGGGTGCGACCTTCCTTGGAGGTGAGGCTGCTGGAGAGAAAAATCCTCCGCCATCAATCGCTACAAAAATGATAGGAAACTACATCGATAGGGAGTGGCAACTGACCCTTAACATAGATAAATGTAATGTATTGCGAATACATAGAAAGAAGGATCCTTTATTGTATGATTATATGATAGTGGAACAAACACTGGTAGCAGTTACTTCTGTAAAATATCTGGGAGTATGCGTGCGGAACGATTTGATGGGGAATGATCATATAAAATTAATTGTTGGTAAGGCGGGTACCAGGTTGAGATTCATTGGGAGAGTCCTTAAAAAATGTAGTCCATCAACAAAGGAGGTGGCTTACAAAACACTCGTTCGACCTATACTTGAGTATTGCTCATCAGTGTGGGATCCGTACCAGATCGGGTTGACGGAGGAGATAGAGAAGATCCAAAGAAGAGCGGCGCGTTTCATCACAGGGTTATTTGGTAACCGTGATAGCGTTACGGAGATGTTTAACAAACTCAAGTGGCAGACTCAACAAGAGAGGCGCTCTGCATTGCGGTGTAGCTTGCTCGCCAGGTTTTGAGAGGGTGCGTTTCTGGATGAGGTATCGAATATATTGCTTCCCCCTACTTACACGAATGTAAAATTAGAGAGATTAGAGCACGCACGGAGGCTTTCAGACAGTCGTTCTTCCCGCAAACCATACACGACTGGAACAGAAAAGGGAGGTAATGATAGTGGCACGTAAAGTGCCCTTCGCCACACACCGTTGGGTGGCTTGCGGAGTATAAATGTAGATGTAGATGTAGATATCCTCATGAATGGCTGACCAGCCCAAGCTCTTGTGGGCTCTGGAGCATCATATTCAGTCATTTCAGAGAAGTACCATCGCCAGTTGCAGGAAACCGTATTCATCAACAACAAAACATCTCTGCTGAAGGTGTCTAATGGGAAATATGTAAAATCTACAGGAAGATGTATCATCATGTGGGTCTAAGTGGCCATACACAGCCCTTAGAATTCATTATCTTACAAGAGTGTAGTCATGACATCATTCTCGGATGGGTTTTTTTGAAAGCTTCTCAGGCAATTATAGATTGTGGTCACTCAAAGATTATGCTACATGAGATGAGATGAGATACTGTGGACAGGAAGATGCGCATCTGAGTGTGTGGAACTATGTGTGCTGGATGAAGTGATCATTCCTGCAGTCAGCACCAGAAAGGTAACTGTCACTTGTCATGCCATGCATCAACCCATGGATCTTGTAGTGGAATGTAAGAGAAGCATACCACTGAAGAATAACTTGCTCATCCCAGCCTCTGACGTCTCGTTTAAGAACAGATTCAGTGAATTAGGGATAGATAACTGTCGCTGAGAACCGCAGCTCCTTCCAAGACACATGTTTGTAGCAAATGCTGAGCTGTTATTTGAAGAACAGCTGATCATCATAGAAACCTCCCATGCCAAGCCTGTGGACGAAATTAGCGCTACCACTATGAGACAAGATCTTTTAGCTCCACTATCACCAGATCTCACTAAGGAACAACAGAAGAAGCTACTTGCCATTCTTCAAGAGTTCTCTGAATGCTTCAATCCACAAGTGAAGAGCAAATTAGACAATTCGATGGTGAAGCTCCGGATTAGCACTGGAGACCATCAACCAGTAAGCCAGAGAGCATATGGTGAGTCAGCAATGGAACATCAAATAATTCGAGACGAGGTAGAGAAAATGATGAAGAATGACATCATTCAGCCTTTGCAGAACCCATGGATGTCACCAGTGGTCCTCATCAGGAAGAAGGATGGCAGTTGGCGCTTTTGTGTTGATTACAGGAAGCTTAATAAGATAACTAAAAAGGACGTTTACCCTCTTCCACGAATTGACGATAGCCTACAGTAGATTGTCTGAGGGGGGCTAAGTTTTTCTCAACCATGGACACGTACTGGGGATACTGGCAAATCGAAGTAAATGAGGCTGATTGTGAGAAAACTGCATTCATCACCCCAGAGGGCCTGTATGAGTTTAAGGTACTGCAATTTGGTTTGTGTAATGCACCAGCAACTTTTGAATGGATGATGGATAATCTTGTAAGTCACCTGAAGTGGACAATGTATGTTTGTTATTTAGATGACATTGTAGTGTTCTCAGAAACATTTGATGAACATATAAAAAGACTGAGGGCCGTTCTGAAGTGTCTCCAACAAAGCAGACTGAAACTTAATCCAAGAAAGTGTCTCTTTGGAGCAAAAGAAATCAAAATACTTGGACACCTTGTGTGAAGGTGCGCAGCCAGACCCAGAAAAGGTAAGATCTATAACGGGATTTCGTATTCCTATAAGTATTAGAGATGTGAGAAGCTTCCTCAGATTATGTTCTTATTACCGCCGTTTTATCAAAGACTTTTGTATCAAAGCCAGGCTACTCCAAGAGTTGTTAAAAGCTGATGCTAAATTTATCTGTGGTGGTGCTCAACAAGATTCTTTCGGTGTGCTGCAAAAAGCTCTCATGACTGACCCTGTACTTGGTCTGTATGATGAGAGAGCACCTACAGAAATACACACAGATGCCAATGGGTCTGGAATCAGTGCTGTTCTGGTGCAAATTTCAGATGGAAAATGGAAGGTTATAGCCTATGTGTCTAGGACACTTACAAAAGCCGAGGGAAACTACTCAACTACAGAAAGAGAATGCCTTGCTGTGATCTGGGCCACGTGCAAATTTCGACAGTATCTATAGATGGCTATTCACGGTTGTTACAGATCATCATTCGCTTTGTTGGTTGACAGGTCTTAAGGATCCAACAGAATGACTTGCCAGGTGGGCACTACGTCTTCAAGAGTATGACATTACCACAGTGTACAAAAGTGGAAAAAAACACCAAGATGCCGACTGTCTCTCAAGAAACCCTGTGCAAGACCATCAAGACTTTGATGAAGATAGTGACAGTATCACTGCACTCCAGGATCTCTCTGCTAAGCAGAAGAAGGATGCCAAGATATCTCCAATTATGCTTCTCTTAAATCGGTCAAAGGATGTGAAAGGACAATTTAAGTTAGTTAATGGATTACTTTACAAGAACAACTTTGACCCGTTTAGAAAGAGGTGGCTACCAGTGATTCATAAATACATGTGCTTTGATGTTCGACAGTAATTCCATGACACACCTGGGGCTGGACATTTAGAATTTATCCACAAGAGATTTTTCTGGCCAGGTTTATTTAGGAGTGTCCATCACTATGTGTTGTATTGTCGAGAGGGAGAGGAGAAAGGCAGTTCCTCAGAAACCACCTGGCCGACTCATACCAATTCCACCAGCCAAAACGCCTTTCCAGCATGTTGGGATTGACCTCCCCAGATGATTTCCAACATCTGCTTTTGGCAATAGATGGATTATTGTTTGCACTGATTATCTGACCCGCTATACCATTACAAAAGCTGTGAAAACAGCCGAAGCATCTGAGGCAGCCAAATTCATCATGGAAGGCACTGTATTAAACCACAGTGCCCCAGCGTCATTAATTACGGATTGAGGGAAAGTTTTGAATTGAATCTTGTGACAGAGATAAACCATCAGTGCAACATTACTCATCACATGATGACTGGAAACTAACGGGCTTACTGAACGCCTTAGTGAGACCTTGGCCGACATGCTATCAATGTTCGTCAATGTTGAGCTGAGCAACTGGGATGAGGTGCTACCTTTCATGACGTTTGCCTGCAACACCGCCAAACAAGACACCACAGGATTTACACCATTTTTCCTGGTGCATGGGCGTGAGGCAACTATGACGATGGACACTGTGTTTCCGTTACATCTTGGTGACGTGGATGACAACTACATCAGCCAATTGGTAACCAGAGCTTAGGAAGCTTGGCAGTTAGCTCAACTCTGCACGCTGCAGGCTCAAGAAAATGATCGCTGAAGATATGACACAAGTCGCTGCCCTGTTGTCTACCAGCCTGGTGACCTCGTCTGGATCTTAACTCCTGTTCAGAAGGTTGGTCTCTCTGAGAAGCTCCTCAGGCGCTACTTTGGACCTTATAAGGTAGTAAGACGGTTGTCTGATGTTACTTAAGAAGTTGAAGATTTCAACCCTGACACAAGACGACAAAAGATCAGAGATACTGTCCACATCCTCCAAATGAAGCCCTATAAGGATCCTGCAACCCAGGGTAAATTTGAAGTTCCAGTGACAGGCAACAAGCGGAAAGGTGATGAAGAGTGTAGCGGCAAAAGAAGTTCTAAGAAGATCACCGCCAGGGCGAAAATCAGTCATCAGGAGTCGGAGTATGCAGGACCAATGACTCGTTCCTGGACTAGGAGGATGTAACACTGAGATGCTGTTCTCCTAAGGACGGAGAAATGTAGGAGAATAAGCTGAGTAGCACTGTGGTTTAATGGTTATGATACTAAACTGTTGCACGGAAGGTCGTGAGTTCAACTGTAAAACTTTAATTTCTATATTTGGTTCGAGTAGGCTACATTCTAGAAGTATCCACAAATGTCAAGAATCATTGTACTGGAATGTTCTGTTGCTGTTTACATACTGTATGTGTTCTGGCCGGAGGCAGTTCACTCCACGCTCTTGTATGTGCAAGTGCTGAATAAACCTTCGTTAAGTGAAGTTAGTGTTCATCATTCATCTAATTACACCTTTTTCTACATGACATTATTGAGCCAGAAAAGTACCCTGTATCCTTAACGGCAAATACCCATTCCACTGACTAAACTAGATATGTTGAAGTTGGGACATTTTTGAATAAATATATACTGGGTGCTGTTTGTATACCCAGTTCAGATAGACTTTGTCAAAAATATGTCAGGCAGTGCAGTGACGAAATGAAAGAAGAAATAAAAAAAACTGTGAAGGATTTTCCAATTGCGATTATTACCAACAAAACTTGTGGCAAAACTGGAAGACGCTTATTTGCAATTTTAGTTCAGACAGTAACTGCAACAGCAAAACAGAAACTGTATCTGTCCTGTAAGTTTTAGATGTAGCTAACAGAAGTACTTGTGCCCAGGCCATGGCAAACATCCTAAAGGACTACAGCATTAGATATGAAAATATTGTGGGTTTAGTATCAAATTCTGCTGTGTACATGGGAGCTTGCTTTGACACATTTAATATTGATTGGAAACCGTATACTACATTTCAAATGTTGGGCACACAAAATGAATGTAGTTGGTGACATTTTCATGAAAGAAGTAAAGGAGTAAAATTTTATTGTCAGTAAAGTGTGAAAATGGTGATTCTGCAGTCTCCCAAAATGAAAAGTGAACACCTTGAGTCCCATCAAGAGAAATTTAGTCATCTGCCAAAAGAACTTCTTCCTGTCTCATTCTTGAACATTTAAAAATGAAGCTTCATTAGATTGTCTTACAACGCAAATTTTTGAGTGACTTATGTGCTAGCATTGCAAGTTCAATTGCAACACTGAAAGGCACGACTTACCCTTTTGTGCATTTGTTATGAGAGGAACTTGGGACTCTCAAATTACTACTGAAAAGAAATTGTAAATATTGTTATTCAACAGGCGCTATTGATTGTTTTGACACACTCCAAACTGAGGCACAGAGAGCGTCTGCAAAAAATGGTCTCAAATCTGCTGCTATTAAAAGTATACGAAAGCTACGTAAACACACAACACCAGAATCAGCTAATAGCTTTTTTCTCTACTTACATTGGCGAGCTCTTCAACCTGCAGTTTGTGGTGCAAAGCTATATTTGAGCATTTCTGCTGTTGTTAAGATATTAAGAAAAGTTCCATAATTTAAAAACATTCCATCTGACAGCGTTTTTTAAAACATATTCATCATTCCTTCCATGTTAACAGTTCAAGAGTAGTGGGACAAAGTGGGCACCAGGACAATTTCTTAGTGTGGGTTGCCTACATTAGGGACAGGTATAGATTTCAGGGGCAAACCTATTTTTCTCTTTTGACTGACAGGTCCTTAACTTATTGTTCTGCGAAGAGGATTATGACCCCCTGGGGATAATCCTTCCTTTTGATTGACAGGTCCTTAACCTATTGTTCCCCCACCCCTCTCCCTGCCCCCTCCTCCTCTTAACCGCTCAGGAAATCTTCAAACCCCTCTACTCCTTGCTGATACAGGTACACTTCCCAACATGAGTTATTCAAAAAGCCCCCTCCCACTCTAACAATTTGATTGACTACTTAATTAAATTGATCAATTTATTAACCCCTCCTCTGGTAAACCCCAACCCTCCCCTCCTCTCTCCCCTCCCCTACCTGGAAATTGGCGGCTCTGTGGTGGAGAGGAAAGAACCAATGAAAGGAAATTCAATTACATAGCAGAAGGTATGTTGTTTATGTATAAAAAATCAGTTTGCAGGGGTTTGTTCTCTCTTGCTCATCATTCTCCCCTGTTTGGGAAGATGCACATTGTGTAAAATACAGTACATCAAAAAGAAGTAATTAATGGATCGCTTTTTTTATCCCAATCACACAAGGAATGCCATCTTGAAACATTCGTCACATGCCATTACACGGTTAAAAATCTTTCAAATGTCAAGAATGCACCTTCAGCTGTCCACAGAATGCCACCCATGCAGACTGCTCAGAGTTTGGGTGCACTGGCGGCCCTTGCAAAGCGACATGTCCATCAGGGCCACACCATGTGCCGGGGTCCAAGAGGTGTCCACTTAGACCCTGCAACTAATAGACCGGATGTCATACTAATCCCTGAACAAAAGCCCCCTTGAAATTCCTGACAAAACACGTCTTCTCTCTCTCTCTCTCTCTTTCTCCTACTGTCCTACCAGGCCCCATGCATTGTTGAACCACAAACAAAGCATTGTTTACTCTGTAAACCCCTGTGGAATAGCACCGTATGTGACAACTCCTGTCATGGAAAAATTCCTGTCTGAAAATGGATTCCGCCATGGACTCTAAACTGCCCGAGCCTCCCTGGCACACTTTCTAGTGTTGCATTTCAAGAAGTGCTTTGGGAGTTATCACACCTGGTGTTGCAGAATATTGTCACATACGTAACTTGAAAATTTCCCAGAAATTAAATATACCAGTGCACAAAGAGAGAGCTTTGCAGATGACACAAGAATATTTAAACAATTCCAAGGAGCACCGCCACTGCCAGACTTGAACATAGACTCTAAACGAAGAGATTGTGACACATTTGTGAAACTGTCCCTGACACACTTTGTGCCCTTTTGTGGGAATACCCTTTTCTTTGAGCACGAGCTTCTTCAGGAGTACTAAATCCAGTTGAATATGTCTTTAAATGCCCTTTAAAAAAGATCACTGCACAATAGTTTGCTTCAATTTTGTGGTGTATACTGCCACAGATTCTAAAAAAAAGATCAAGGTACACTTTTGAAACCTCTTAGTCTTCCTCCACTACTCCAGAATATTTGCACGCATAAATAAATCAGGTAAACTGTTGGTTAATGTCTCAATACATTTGTAAATGTTGCTTTAAACAATTTATTTCAAATACACTCTCACACAATATGCTGCACTATATACTCAGGTGCACATCGAATGGAAATACACTATGGCAAAATACACTTGAAAAAATGCATTGCTAAAATAAATGAGTGCAAAGACACCACGTCAAAACTTTTAAGATGATCCTGTATCACATAAAAATATTGTTAAATACACTATCATAATAGTTTGCCACATGAGGCACAGTCATAACTGGGGGACACACAATGTGCTGGTGCATCCATCAGCTGCCACAGCTCATCGCAGGGTGAAGTCCAGACCGGGAGCAGAGTTTTTGCAGCTGTATCCATGATTACGTGAAAACCGTAGCAGGCCAGACCGACACCAATTTGTCATGCAAGCTCAGACCATCTTTTGATACAAAATCCAAATGAAACTCAATAATATATTCATACGTATTCTTTACTTAATCAGTTTGTGGGAGACAGGGTTCCCACAATTGGCAAGACATCACAACTGTACCCCCTACCCTGGCTCCCCATGACATGATACTTGTAATCTCAAGGGAATGGAATGAAGGGTAGCATAGTAGTCACCATTTGGGGTCTCCTGCTTGTGTGTCTATCATCAGGGCACCTCCATGAAGGTCAAAACAGCCCAATGTGTTAACTACAGATCACATTACTAAATAACACCAACTGCAGACCAGATATCAGCCGCCTTTGATCTCACAGCCCACAAACAAAGCACCAAGTGGCAGCATTCTGTTGATTGGCAAATTCCAGATTCATTTCCTGTGTCAGTCTCTCTCAAGAGGCTTGCTTGTCTGTGTGAACCAACATCTCCAAACACCAAGATGGAGGTTTTCATCTTGCCTATTGGCTAATGCTGAAGACACTTTGAAAGCTTCACAAGCTGTGACATTGTCATGACTAAAACAGTGACCTGAATATAGAATAAATTTCCTGTACTTTACGTCTATGGTCACAAACTTTGTGACAGCAGATTACTGATTTCGGTCTATAATGACCATCTTCAGATCTGCAGCAATATATGGGAAAACATAAATACACTAGCAGATTGTCTATAGCTTAAAACAATAAAATAGACCATAATGAAAAGTACTGCTGATGTACATATACATTTGGGTTCTTTAAGTGTGAAGAGCCATAACTGTTTTATAAAAACAATATCCTATTGTACTGCAGCCATAGTGGCATCATCAAATGTTAAACGCAAAACCAGCATCAAATATATAGAAATAACAGCATATGCAAGAGTCATATTGTCAGTAGCACTACTGTTCAAAACAAACTACCGTACAGTAGCCAAAAGACTGTATTTCATCAGTTTTTATTACTGTAATGCCTCTTATACCATAAAAGGGCATTACAGACTTTACTAATTGTATCTCCCCTTTATTTTACATTGTTCATTTAATTATTGAAGACTTGTGTATGCCAACAGTAGCAACATCTGGTGAACTTACAACACAAACATCTTGTGGCTACTGTAAGGCAGTTTCTTTTGAACAGTAGTGCTGCTGACAATATAACTCTTGCATATGCTGTTATTTATATATATTTGACGATGCTAGTGCTGAGTTTCCATTTAACATTTGATGATGCCACTATGGCTGCAGTACATTAGGACATTGTTCTTATAAAACAGGTAGACCTCTTCATACCTAAAGTGTCCAAATCTATATGTATGTCAGTAGTACATTTCATTATGGTGTATTTTATTGTTTTAAGCTGTAGACAATCTGCTACTGTATTTATGTTTTCACGTATTTTGCTGCAGATCTGAATATGATCATCATAGGCCAAAACCAGTAATCTGTTTACAAAAAGTTTGTGACTATAGACTTAAAGTAAAGGAAAAGAGACAGCTGACAATTTTGATATCAGAAAAGATGAAATGATCCATTTGCACTACCCTGTCAAATTAATTGTTTAACAATTTACAGGAGTCAAATAGATTGCTTAAAACACTTCCTTCTACCTTATGATGCTCCTTCTTCATAATAAAACATATTTTCAATGTTTGAGTTACATAAAAAACATTCTGCAAATCAAATAATGAAATTTCCATCACAAATAGATTGTAAGGTTAAATATATCCAATTTCTTGTATGCACCCTCCTCCACCACAATTATTCCACTAAATTTATCTAGTGGAAAAAAAAGAAAAAATAAAAAAAAAAACTGGCAATCACACAAACTCACAATCATGGATTGCGCCATCTGCTGACTGCATGGTATCTGAACCAGCTGGGAGAGAGGGACCCACACCCACATCAGCCATGCCCATCCATACCGAATGCATGCATGCACGCAATACAGCTATCGGAAACAATAAACTGGTCAGTTGGGAGTCTGATGTCACAACTGGGTTTTTAAAGGTACTATAGACTTCCTAAATTTGTTCTCTCCACTACATTTGGAAGGAGGGAGGAAGGTTCTACAGCATGACAGAATAGAGACAACACCAAATACCACTGCAAGACGGAGTCCACTGCAATGTATTGCCAAGCACTAAACACGGCACACTTAAACCACAAACCAGTCCATAGCAATAAGATGAAATGGCTACATGTTGGAGACAGATAAAAACACTTGCACATCCCACATGCTCATGTCCTGAGGTCCACACCAGTGCGCCCATCCCTCTCATAAACCAGCAGCACCGATGTAAAGAGGTCAGTGGACATGAATATATGCTAGCGTTCACCACCCTTTATCATGGAGGGCATCTGGGGATGATTGGAGTGGTAG
The DNA here is from genome assembly GCF_023864275.1 of Schistocerca cancellata. Taxonomy (NCBI): domain Eukaryota; kingdom Metazoa; phylum Arthropoda; class Insecta; order Orthoptera; family Acrididae; genus Schistocerca; species Schistocerca cancellata. Next base: position 439,807,742 of record NC_064628.1, on the reverse strand, counting down.
GAATTCAGATGTTATTGATACATTCAGCGCAAAACTGAATCTTCTCTCATGCAGCACACACGTCCACTTCTTTTGCACTCACCCAACACACTGGTCACTTCGCCAGACCTTGCTGCCGTGGGCAAGATCAGACACGTAGGCGGTTTTTTTGTACACATCACAGGGTGAGCCAATCCGTTACTTTTGGTTGCTGACTGTTCCTGACCACCCTTGCAGGCAGCTTTCCCTTTCTCTCCAGCATTAGCTGATACAAATACAGAATTCTGAGGAGAGATGAAAACCTCCATCTTCATGTTTGGAGATGTTGGTTCACACAGACAAGCACTGAGTGGCCTCTTGAGAGTGATGGAGATAGGAAGTGAGTCTGTAATTTGCTGATCATCATAATGTCACCACTTGATGCTTTGTTTGGGGGCCATGAAATCACAGGAGGCCAATATCTGGTCTGTGGTCAGTGGTATTTAGTAACATGATCTGTAATTAGGACAGAGGGCTGTTTTGATCGTGGTAGCACCCTGATGATAGACACACATGCAGGAGACCCCAAACGGTGGCTACTATACCACCCTTAATTCCATTCTTTTGTGATTACAGTAATTATGTGATGGGAGCAAGGATAGGGGGTGCATTCATGATGTCTGTCCAAGTGGGGGAATGCTGCTTCTCACAAACTGATTAAATAAAGAATATGTAAAAATATATTATTGACTTTCATTTGAATTTCATGTCGTGCATTTGCATGGCAAATTGGTGTTAATCTGGCCTGCTATGGTTTTTGTGTAGTTGCGGATTCAGCCGGAAAAACCCTGATTCGGGTCTGGACTTCACTCGGTGGTGAGCTGTGGCCACTGATGGACGTGATGACACTTTGCAGATCCCCAGTTACGACTGTGCTTCATGTAGCAAACTACTGTGTTAGTGTATTTAACAATAATTTTTTATGTGATGCAGGATCATCTTCAGAGTTTTGACGCAGTGTATTTGTGGTCGTTTGTTTTAGTGATGTATTTTTTTTTCAAGTGTGACAGTGCAGCGTTTTGTGTGCAAGTGTATTTGAAATAAATTGTTTAAAGCAACATTTGAAAATGTATTGAGGCATTAAAATTTTACCAGATTTGTTTCTGCATGCAAATATTCTGGATTATTGGAGGAAGACTGAGAGGTTTCACAAGTGTGCCGCAATATTTCTTTAGAGTCAGTGGCAGTATACATCGCAAAATTGAAGCAAACTAATGTGCAGCAATCTTTTCTGAAGGTGCATTTAGAGATATATTCAGTTGGATTTAGTAACTCCTGACACAGATTTTCCTCAAAGACAAAAGTATACAAAGAGTGTGAGGAGTGGTCTCACAAATGTGTCACAATCCCTTCTTTTAGAGTCCATGTTCAAGTACGATGGTGATGGTACTCCTTGGAATTGTTTAAATATTTTCACTTCATCTGCAAAGCTCTATCTTTGTGCAGTGGTACATTTAATTCCTGGGATATCTTCAGGTTATGTACGTGATAATATTCCACAACATCAGATGTAATAAATGCCAATGTAGTTCATGAAATGCAACACAAGAATGTGAATCAGGAAGGCTGGGGCAGTTTAGAGTCATTGGTGGAATCCATTCTCAGACAGGAATTTGCACTGGAAGGAATTCTCACATGCAGGTGTTTGCATGGTAAATACTGGTTTGTTTGCGGTTCTGTCTGTTCATGACGGATCGTGCGTGCAGGCCATGCAGTACAGTAGGAGAAAGAGACAGATGGCATATGTTTCAACAGGAATTTCTTGGATGCTTTTTTGTTTTTTGGGGATTAGCATGACATCCAGTCTGTCAGATGTGGGACCCAAGTGAACACGTCTTGGACACCAGTACACAGTGCAGCCGCTGATGGGATACATCAGTTTGTGGGGGTCCCCAGTGCACCCCAACTCCAAGCAGTCTGCGTGGGTGGTATTCTGTGTGGGCCAGTGGGCAGTTGAAGGTGTGTGCTTCACGTATGAATGATTTTTAACAGTGTAATTACATATGATGTGTTTTTATGACAGTCTTCCTTGCATTATCAGGGAAAAAAAGTGATAGATTTAATTAATTATTTTCAATGTATTGTATTTTGCAAGGCCTGCATCTTCCCAAACAACGGAGAATGATGAGCAAGAGAAATCAAACCCCTGCAAACTGAATTTTTTATAAATAAACAATATATCTTCTGATATGTAATTGAACTTCCTGTCATGGGTTCCTTCCTTTCCACCAAGGAGCCGCCAATTTACAGGTAAAGGAGGATGAGAGAGGAGGGGAATGTTGGGTTTTTACCAGAGGGAGAGAGGTTAATTAATTGATCAATTAAATTAACTAGTCAATCAAACTGATGGAGTGGGAGGCAGCTATTTGAATAACTTGCACCTGAAAGTCTACCTATATCAGCGAGGTGTGTAGGGTGAGGGAGGAGGGGGAGGGGGGGTCGGAGGCTTCCTGAGGGGTTGGGAGGAGGAAGGATGGGGGGCACAATAGGTTAAGGACCTGTCAATCAGAAGGAAGGATTGTCCCAAGAGGGTCATAATCCTCTTAGCAGAACAATAATTTATAGACTCGTCAATCAAAAGAGAACAATTGGTTTGCCCCTGAATGTATACTTGCCCCTGTGGTAGGCAACTGCCACTAACAAATTGTCTTGATGCCTGATTTGTCCCATTTCTTTCAAGACTTGATGAGGGCCCTGACATAGTGCAACTTATACTCTGTGAAAAGCTTAAATACATGGTTGTACAGTTAGAAGTAGCCTGCATCCCCTTTGAATGCGAATGCAATATTTCAGCTTCTGAAATGAGTAAAAAGCTACAAAAATGGACAGTTTTATGCAATAATCCATTGTTAGCATTTTTCTGTCAGCATTTCAATTTATTTCATTAGTGAAGTTACATGTTTCTCTTTGTGGTCTGCAAAATGACTTTCTTGATAGAAGATAGAATTGAAACTGTGGAAGCACGTGTGAAAATATATTTGATTAAGTAAAATTTTGAAATTTTTGTAGTCAAGTATGTAGATAGAAGACTACCAGTGAAGAGAGCAGTATAGATTTTGTATAAAAATTGGTACACCTATGGGTACATGCAAAATGTAGAATGACAAAGATTTCCTTCAGTTTGCACATCAGAAGTTATTGCAGACATTCACTGAAAAATTATTCAGAGCCCAAAAATGTCTACACATTTAAATAAGAGGAGTTGCCAGTGAATATTGAAAAGTCTTAATTTGATGCCATATCGTCTGACGGTTTTGCAGTAATTAGGGGATGATGACTGTCAGAAATGTGTAGATTACTGCATGTGGTTTTTGAATAACATCAACAATGGTTTTTTAGACCCTTTCCATTACATCATGAGTAATGAAGCATGGTTTCATATTTCCAGTCATTTGAATTCAAGGAACCTGAGGTGTGGGGGCAATGGAGAAACCTAACATTGTGTGTCAGCAACCAATCCATGATAAAAAAATAAATGTTTGGTGCACATCATTGGACCAATATTTCTTGACACTACCCTCAACACAGTTGCAGATATGGAAATTTTTGATACATTTTGTGCTTAACTGACTGAATATGAAAGATAAAATGGGGCAACATGCCACACTTGCAAGGTATCCCTGGAATGAGTCCACGATGTCTTCACTGAGGAACGAATGATCAGCAAACATTTATGGCCACCACCTTCACCGTATCTAACAACATGTGATTCTTTCTTGTGGGGCCACTTGAAGAGCAAGGTCTATGAAACAAATCCACACACAGTGCATGTAGTGAAAGACAATATCAGCTGTGAAGTTGCCGTCATTCATATCTGAACTTTATGCCAAGTTTAACTGAATGTGCTTAGATGTGCACAGCTGTATGTTGATGTTGCAGGGGGTCACTTTCATCTTCTGTAATGTATTTTTACTCTATTTTTCACTGTGAATAAATAGTAAGTCCATTTCAGCTCTTCATTTCTGAAATCTCTCTGCATTTCCTTTACACTTACATGGGCTATTTTTATCTGTGTCATCCTGTACCATGAACTTGGAAGAGCTACTTAATCTTCAGTTTGGGCACATATCAACATGTGGATGCAGAGAGATACTTCTCAACATACAGTTTAGCTGTAAAGGACAAGCGGAAGTCAATGAAGTCAGACACCATTGAAGCAACTTCAATGATTGTATAAAACATTCTTGGACCTCTTCCACGTGAATTAAGGGTAAAACCTTGAGCTTTTGATGATTTCCACCATCGTCATCATAAGGAGCAACATATGTCAAAATAGCTGCTGTGGTGTCATCATATATCCAAAAGCCAGCTTCTGATTTGTTGGTAGTTATGTCATGCTGTCACAAATGGTGTCAACGTCTGCACTGGTGGTACCACCACTCCCGCTGTAGTGTAAACATTGCAACAAATATCTACATCTACATCTACATCTACATTTATACTCCGCAAGCCACCGAACGGTGTGTGGCGGAGGGCACGTTACGTGCCACTGTCATTACCTCCCTTTTCTGTTCCAGTCGCGTATGGTTCGCGGGAAGAACGACTGTCTGAAAGCCTCTGTACGCGCTCAAATCTCTCTAATTTTACATTCGTGATCTCCTCAGGAGGTATAAGTAGGGGGAAGCAATATATTCGATACTTCATCCAGAAACGCACCCTCTTGAAACCCGGCGAGCAAGCTACACCACGATGCAGAGCGCCTCCCTTCTAGAGTCTGCCACTTGAGTTTGCTAAACATCTCCGTAACGCTATCACGGTTACCAAATAACCCTGTGACAAAACATGCCTCTCTTCTTTGGATCTTCTCTATCTCCTCCGTCAACCCGATCTGGTACGGATCCCACACTGATGAGCAATACTCAAGTATAGATCGAACGAGTGTTTTGTAAGCCACCTCCTTTGTTGATGGACTACATTTTCTAAGGACTCTCCCAATGAATCTCAACCTGGTACCGGCCCTACCGACAATTAATTTTATGTGATCATTCCACTTCAAATCGTTCCACACGCATACTCCAAGATATTTTACAGAAGTAACTGCTATCAGTGTTTGTTCCGCTATCATATAATCATACAATAAAGGATCCTTCTTTCTATGTAGTCGCAATACATTACATTCATCTATGTTAAGGGTCAGTTGCCACTCCCTGCACCAAGTGCCTATCCGCTGCAGATCTTCCTGCATTTCGCTACAATTTTCTAATGCTGCAACTTCTCTGCGAAAAGCCGCATGGAACTTCCGACACTATCTACTAGGTCATTTATATATATTGTGAAAAGCAATGGTCCCATAACCTTACCTTAACGTCTGTAGACGTCTCTCCATTGATAACAACATGCTGTGTTCTGTTTGCTAAAAACTCTTCAATCCAGCCACACAGCTGGTCTGATATTCTGTAGGCTCTTACTTTGTTTATCAGGTGACAGTGCGGAACTGTATCGAACGCCTTCCAGAAGTCAAGGAAAATAGCATCTACCTGTGAGCCTGTATCTAATATTTTCTGGGTCTCATGAACAAGTAAAGCGAGTTGGGTCTCACATGATCGCTGTTTCCGGAATCCATATTGATTCCTACAGAGTAGATTCCGGGTTTCCAAAAACGACATGATACATGAGCAAAAAACATGTTCTAATATTCTACAACAGATCGACATCAGAGATATAGGTCTATAGTTTTGTGCATCTGCTCAACAATCCTTCTTGAAGACTGGGACTACCTGTGCTCTTTTCCAATCATTTGGAACCTTACGTTCCTCTAGAGAATTGCGGTACACGGCTGTTAGAAGGGGGGCAAGTTCTTTCACGTACTCTGTGTAGAAGCGAATTGGTATACTGTCAGGTCCAGTAGACTTTCCTCTGTTGCTTTTCTATTCCTTGGACACTTATTTCGATGTCAGCCATTTTTTCATTTGTGCAAGGATTTAGAGAAGGAACTGCAGTGTGGTCTTCCTCTGTGAAACAGCTTTGGAAAAAGGTGTTTAGTAATTCAGCTTTATGTGTGTCATCCTCTGTTTCAATGCCATCATCATCCCGGAGTGTCTGGATATGCTGTTTTGAGCCACTTACTGATTTAACGTAAGACCAGAACTTCCTAGGATTTTCTGTCAAGTCGGTACATAGAATTTTACTTTCGATTTCACTGAACACTTCACACATAGCCCTCCTTATGCTAACTTTGATGTCATTTAGCTTCAGTTTGTCTGAGAGATTTTGGCTGCGTTTAAACTTGGAGAGAAGCTCTCTTTGCTTTCGCAGTAGTTTCCTAACTTAGTTGTTGAAGCACGGTGGGTTTTTCCCGTCCCTCACAGTTTTACTCGGCACATACCTGTCTAAAACGCATTTTACGATTGCCTTGAACTTTTTCCATAAACACTCAACATTGTCAGTGTCGGACCAGAAATTTTCGTTTTGATCTGTTAGGTAGTCTGAAATCTGCCTTCTATTACTCTTGCTAAACAGATAAACCGTCCTCCCTTTTTTTATGTTCCTATTAACTTCCATATTCAGGGATGCTGCAACGGCCTTATGATCACTTATTCCCTGTTTTGCACTTACAGAGTCGAAAAGTTTGGGTCTGTTTGTTATCAGTAGGACTGAGATGTTATCTCCACAAGTCAGTTCTCTGTTTAATTGCTCAAGGTAATTTTCGGATAGTGCACTCAGTATAATGTCACTCGATGCTCTGTCCATACCACCATCCTAAACATCTGAGTGTCCCAGTCTATATCTGGTAAATTGAAATATCCACCTAAGATTATAACATGCTGAGAAAATTTGTGTGAAATGTATTCCAAATTTTCTCTCAGTTGTTTTGCCACTAATGCTGCTGAGTCGGAAGGTCGGTAAAAGGAGCCAACTATTTACCTAGCTCGGTTGTTGAGTGTAACCTCCACCCATAATAATTCACAGGAACTATCCACTTCTACTTCACTACAGGATAAACTACTACTAACAGCGACAAACACGCCACCACCGGTTGCATGCAATCTATCCTTTCTAAACACCATCTGTGCCTTTGTAAAAATTTCTGCAGAATTTATCTCTGGCTTCAGCCAGCTTTCAGTACCTATAACGATTTCAGCTTCGGTGCTTTCTATCAGTGCTTGAAGTTCCGGTACTTTACCAATGCAGCTTCGACAGTTTACAATTACAATACCAATTGCTGCTTGGTCCCCACATGTCCTGACTTTGCCCCGCACCCTTTGAGGCTGTTGCCCTTTCTGTACTTGCCCGAGGCCATCTAACCTAAAAAACCGCCCAGTCCATGCCACACAACCCCTGCTACCCGTGTAGCCGTTTGCTGCGTGTAGTGGACTCCTGACCTATCCATCGGAACCCGAAACATCACCACCCTATGGTACAAGTTGAGGAATCTGCAGCCCACATGGTCGCAGAACCATCTCAGCCTCTGATTCAGACCCTCCACTCGGCTCTGTACCAAAGGTCCGTAGTCAGTCCTGTTGACGATGCTGCAGATGGTGAGCTCTGCTTTCATCCCGCTAGCGAGACTGGCAGTCTCCACCAAATCAGATAGCTGCCGGAAGCAGAGAGGATTTCCTCCGATCCATAGCGACACACATCATTGGTGCCGACATGAGCGACCACCTGCAGATGGGTGCACCCTGTACCCTTCATGGCATCTGGAAGGACCCTTTCCACATCTGGAATGACTCCCCCCGGAATGCACACAGAGTGCACATTGGTTTTCTTCCCCTCTCTTGCTGCCATATCCCTAAGGGGTCCCATTACGCGCCTGACGTTGGAGCTCCCAACTACCAGTATGCCCACCCTCTGCGACCACCCGGATCTTGCAGACTGAGGGGCAACCTCTGGAACAGGATAAGCAGCAATGTCTGGCCGAAGATCAGTGTCAGCCTGAGACAGAGCCTGAAACCGGTTCGTCAGACAAACCGGAGAGGCCTTCCATTTGGCCCTCCGGAATGTCTTTCGCCCCCTGCCACACCTCGAGACAACCTCCCACTCTACCACAGGTGAGAGATCAGCCGCAATGTGGGCAGTATCCCGGGCAGCCACAGTCGTAGTCCGATCGGGGGATGCGTGGGACGAGCTGGCCGTCCCCGACAAACCCCCATCCGGACCCCCACAGTGATGCCCATTGGCAACAGCCTCAAGCTGTGTGACCGAAGCCAACACTGCCTGAAGCTGGGAGTGCAGGGATGCCAACTCAGCCTGCATCCGAACACAGCAGTTTCAGTCCCTATCCATGCTAAAAACTGTTGTGCGAAGAACGTCTGAACTAATCTACAGAGAGCACAAACAATTCGACACAAAATTTAAATGGTTATTAAAATACAAGATTGCCTAATAGATGCAGTAATGCTGCTACTTGCCCACCGCTGACACACTGCTCGGCAGCAGAAGGAGACTACACGATTTTACACTATTCAGGTACTAAAACGTGGTGCTACACTCTCAAATACTATAATATGCCCGAAATTTATGAATTAAACAATGCAAGTACCAAAAACATGCAAAGAAATTAAGAATTAAACTATGTAACAAATAAGTGAGCTAAGAGTATACGACTTGCTGCTGGCAGATGCTTATCCAATGGTGGCAGGGAGCACACTGGCTGTGACCAACCGACACTGGCCGTTCAAAACAAAAACAGAAGACAGACGACTACGCGATTTTACACTATTCAGGTACTAAAACATGATGCTACACTCTCAAATACTAAAATATGCCCGAATTTATGAATTAAACAATGCAAGTACCGAAAACACACAAAGAAATTAAGAATTAAACTATGTAACAAATAAGTGAGCTAAGAGTATACGACTTGCTGCTGCAGCTGCTTATCCAACGGCGGCAGGGAGCACATCTATGGAGGGAGCATATCTATGCAGAGAGCACATCTATGCAGGGAGCATATCTATGAATTTTCTCCGCATAGAGAGCCTGCTTCCATGCACTGTTAACATTATGTCCACCATCACGATTGAAGGTTTTTCACAGATTCATATTTCTACAGCCTCTTTAATTATAGAGTCCCAGTATGTAGGAGCCTGGCACAAACTTTTGTTTCGTTATACATGACTCTGTAATGAGCAACTGTGGATTCCTCCAGTTCACGATTTTTAACATGCTGCTGATGTTCTGCACAGCGTTTGGAAACAGTGTGGTTGGACTGGTTATGTAATTGCTTCTGCATTCACATGGGATGTGTAAATTCCAGGAATCCTGAGGTCAAGACTGTCCTTAACAGGGTGTAGCATATGTTTCATCTTCTTAGGAGGTCATAAAACAGATTTGATACCTCATCTTTCAAGGACTCTGCCTATTTTGCTGGATGTACTGTCACGAAAGGGAAGTGATGCAACCGGTGGCTCATCATGTGATTGTCAACATTCTTTTGTTTCCTTTTTGTGCAGAATGCTGACTTGATATCACATGACCAGTAGCTGTTCTTCCAGAACACATACTTCAGATGATTCATTTCTGAATCCAAGCGGTCTTAATCAGAAATGGTTTTTGCTATGCTTATCAATGTATTTCAAGCTGCTCTCTTCTGTACTGTCTGGTGTAAACTCTGGGAGCTCAGATATAAAACAGTGTGCGTCAGCTTGCAGTGCACTGAGTGGCTGAGAAGTCCATCTGACATTTGTTTTACCAGAATATTGAAAAACGGCAGCCTTTCTGCTTTCTATGTCTTGACAGTGAAATGAATGTTTGAGTGCATGCTGTTCATATTTTCCTGGTAGTGCTCAAGAGCTTCTATGCCATGTCATCAACATAATGATAAAATGAAGATGGATGAAGGGGAACTGAATTTAAAGAATATTCCTCAAAATGATCCATAAAAAAGTTGGCCATTGCTGGAGACAACAGAGAACCCATAGAAATTCTGTCCATCATTTCATAAAATTTACCTGCCGTACAAGAAGTAGCTGGTCATCATAACATAATGGAACAACTTTATCATTTCCCAGAGGAAAATTCCCTGCCAACATTTTCAGTGTGTCCTTCACAGGAACTTTTGTTAATAGTGAGACCACATCCAGGCTGACTAAAGTGTCGTCTGGACCAACTCTATTCTGTTTAATTTTCTCAGTGAACATCTGAGAGCTTGTGATATGATGTTCCCAGCAGCCAACTATTGGAGTCATGAACTTGTTAAATATTTTGCCAGCCTGTAGGTAGGAGAACCAATGGTGCTAACAGTTGGCCTCAATGGAATACCTTCCTTGTGGAGTTTAGGTAACCTATACAGCCTAGAAGGTCTAGGAGCTCACACTCTACAGTATTTGATGACATCCTCTGCTAGACCAAAATTCTTCAGGAGATCACTGTTTTTCTACTATATGACAGAGCTGGGTCCAGTTTTTAGGCATTTGTATGTGCTGTCTTCCAGCAACGATGCCACTTTGTTGTTATATTCAGTGGTATTAAGAACAACTGTGGGATTTTCCTTATCAGTAGGAGGTACCACAAAATTTTAATCGTTCTGCAATGCACAAAGCCCCTCTTCCTCTCTGCTCTACTGATGTTAGATTAGGGCAGCTTGGCTGAGCCTAAAATGTGACCTGTGGTATGTCTTACACCATTGGTGTCTTTGTGTGAGAGATGCTCCACAACCTGCTTTACCCCACTAACAAGCTTCACAATATTATAGCTCTTATAATTAAATGTTTTCCTGAGACATTTAAGTCTCTTCTTTATCTATGATAATGTTCGAAACAGAAGAAATGAATTAAAATTTGTGCTGCAGCTGGGTCTCAAACCCAGGTCTTCTTGCTTACTAGGCAATGCTGGTGTGCTATTCCAATGCTGGAGAGCCATGGCAGTAGTAACAATGTAAGAGAAAGTAAGCTGAAGATATAAATTGAACTTTGTGTTGGGGAGGGAGGTAGCTCATGCAACAATGTTGAAACATTGTGTTGTGGTGTTGTAATGGTTAGCATTTCTACCTAGTAAGCGAAAAGACCCAGGTTCAAGTCCTGGCTGCAGCATAAATTTTAATTCATTTCTTTTGATTCGATCATAATCTTAGCTTTGCGATAGGTACAGTGGGTAGCATAGGAGTGCAATTCAGTCCTTTATTAAGGGCCGAGATGTCTCCTTTGTCCAGGTTTCTGTCCAAGAAGTTGACGAAAGTGTGTGCCGTTCCATGAGATGACATCGATCTATGCATAGTCACAAGTCTCCCAGATTTCTTTGTCTGTTTCGCCTTTTTATTGCTATGATGAGTTCTTTGATGAGCTGCCATTGACATATCAATCCACTCCCAGTCAAGAGACGAGAGGATAGCAAATAAAAAGAGATGGCAGTTATATAAACTGCATGCTTTATTATCCTGATCATACCTCGTATGTCATATACTTTTCATTGACAATGGTCAGGCTAGTCTTCCATAAAATTTGATCCACTCCTGCTGAACTTATGTGCTGTTTTACCACAGCAAACTTGGGCAAAATCTCCTTATCCTGGTCAATGTTGCAGAAATGTTAAATTAATCTGCAACTGTGCATATGTTTGCTTACATCTTCCCCAGTTGACGATGCTGGCGTGCGGTGGCCTCCCCATGGAGGAAAGTTATATGAGAATGAAGTTCGTTGTGATGGCAGCAGAGCAACAGGGGCTTTGTACATTGCAGACAGATGAAGATCTTGTGGTAATTTCTGCTGACAATGGAAACGCTACATTTGTTCTTAATACCACTGAATGTCACAGCAAAGTGGCATCATTGGTGGGAGATATCATGTACAAACCGCTATAACAGGATCCAACTCTATCATACAGTAGACAAATGGTGGAGCTCCTGAGGAATTCTGGTCTACCAGAGGATGTCATCAAAAATCCTAGAACATGAGCTCCTAGACCTCCTAGGCTATATGGATTACCTAAAGTCCACAAGGAAGGTACTCCATTGAGGCCAAGTGTTAGCACCATTGGTTCTCCTACCTACAGGCTGGCCAAATATTTAACTAACTTAATGACTCTGATAGTTGGCCACTGTTAACATCACATTAAAAGAATCTTTGTTGTTCATTGAGAAAATTAATCAGATTGGAGTTGGCCCAAGTGAAATTTTAGTCACTGTGAATGGAGTCTCATTATTTGCAGAAGTTTCTATAGAGAGCACACTGAAACTGCTGGCAGGGCATTTTCCTCTTGAAATGAAAAAGTCATTCAGTAAGGTTATGATGACCACCTACTTCTTGTATGGCAGTAGATTTTATGAAATTGCAGATGGAATGACTAGGGTTCTCTGTTGTCTCCAGAAATTCCATCAGATCTTAATAACCTATTACTTGCAATTGTTGTTTATTATCTGCTTCTTCAAGTCAGAAATGTACTGTAGCTCCTTATAGTAGTCCAGTCAGATGTTTGTGTTAAATTTAGATATATAGTACCTCATTCTTGTTTTTTGAAATGTTTCATTAATTTGTATGCAACTTCCTGTTTTCCGTGGATGTCATGTTTAACTCTGCTTATAAACATCTTTCTCAATACCTTATGTGCTGATCTTACTGCAGCATTTACTTAATTTATCTTCCAACAGTATTGCTCTTTAGCTTCTAATGACATCTTCTGTGATAAGTATATGCTAAATGCTTTCTGTTTTTTTATGTTTTTTTTAAATTTCTTTGTTTCAATTTTTTAAGCCTCTTTTCCAATTGATTTCATGTTGTTCACCTAGCTCTTTGGTTGCTATTTGTTTTATAGTGTTTTTAATATTAGACTGTACTTCAATTATGTCTTCACTAGTAGGTATTTCACCAAGCAGTTGTATGAGTTTGTTCTGATATGGATTTATGAAGCTGTCTTCTTGCAGCCGATGTACCTTAAGTCTTTTATTTAAATTTTTTTATTCTTTATTTTTTTGTTGCTTGTTTTTTTTTCATCTAGACCAGGGGCAGGCAATCGTTGCACGTGGCTCACGAGCACACAGCGCTGCACATGTGCTGCTTGCGTGCAATCGTCGTCTGGGGCAGTGACGACAGCCGGCAGTACCAGGCTAAGCTTTGGACATTGATGCGAAGCGACCACTACATAGTGAACGTTGTATTTCAAGAACCAGAAAATGCAGAGTGAATCAAGGAAACAGAGAAGTGGAGTACTGCTATCTTTTAAAAAGGAATGGGAGAATCACTTTTTCTTTGTGCAAAAACATAAAAATTTGAAATGTTTAATATGTGGCAGTATTCTCGCTGGTCAGCGGAAGTTTAGTATTGAACGCCATTATAATAAATTTCACATGGATGAGTACAATTTATTGCCAGATTCTGAGCGGATGGAGAAATTGATTGATCTTAAAAAGAGTGATCTGACGATACAAGACGAATCTGACGTAAGTTGCTGTTTTCATGAGAGATCTGCGACTTTCTTTCATCATGTCTATCATCTAACTGATTTAACATTTTATGGAACATTGTGTTCAATTTTTCAGGACGACAACAATGATAGCCCAGCGGTACGTGCAAGTTATAACATTGCGCTTAATATAGCGAGAGCAGGAAAACCATTTGCTGACGGTGAGTTTATAAAGGAGTGCATCAATGATGCGGCTGATTTATTTTGCCCACTGAATACAAATCAGTCTCGAGCTATCACTCTTTCTCGGTGGACTGAAAGTTGTCGTATAAGTGCCAGGGCAGGTGACATTTACCGTCAATTAAAGAGTGCAGTGCAGGAGTTTATTGCATTTTACATCGCACTTGATGAGTCCACATATATTTCAGACACCGCGCTATTAGTGATTTACCTCTGCAGCGTGGACACTGCTCTGCAAGTAACAGAGGATTTTTTAGATAGGATATCTTTAAGAAGCACGACCAACGGCGCGGGCATCCTGAAAGCCGTTCAAGAAGCTATCGATTCAGCTGGCTTAAACTGGGAACGTTTATTTATTTTTTATTTCTTTATTTATTGTTCAGTGGGACCACATTAAGGAGAAGTCTCCATGGTCATGGAACGAGTCAATACATGAAATTATAACACGATTGTAGAAACAGATAAAATGAAATATAAGAAGCATATTCAGGCAACACGTCATTAGTTTAAATAAAGAAAATCAAGAATGTAACACTGGAATTTGCTTAATTTTTTAGCTCTTCCAGGAGCTCCTTGACAGAATAGAAGGAGTGAGCCATGAGGAAACTCTTCAGTTTAGACTTAAAAGCGTTTGGGCTACTGCTAAGATTTTTGAGTTCTTGTGGTAGCTTATTGAAAATAGATGCAGCAGAATACTGCACTCCTTTCTGCACAAGAGTCAAGGAAGTGCATTCCACATGCAGATTTGATTTCTGCCTAGTATTAACTGAGTGAAAGCTGCTAACTCTTGGGAATAAGCTAATATTGCTAACAGCAAACGACATTAAAGGAAATATATACTGTGAGAGCAATGTCAGAATTCCCAGACTATTGAATAGGGGTCAACAAGAGGTTCTAGAAATTACACCACACATAGCTCGAACAGTCCGTTTTTGAGCCAAAAATACCCTTTTTGAATCAGAAGAATTACCCCAAAAAATAATACCATATGACATAACCATATGAAAATATGTGAAGTAGACTACTTTTCATGTTGAAATGTCACTTATTTCAGATACTGTTCTAATGGTAAATAAAGCGGCATTTAGTTTCTGAACAAGATCCTGAACATGGGCTTTCCACAACAGCTTATTATCTATCCGTATGCCTAGGAACTTGAACTGTTCCGTCTCGCTTATAACATGCCCATTCTGTCTGATTAAAATATCAGTTCTTGTTGAATTGTGAGTTAGAAACTGTAAAAACTGAATCTTACTGTGATTTAGCATCAAATTATTTTCCACAAGCCACGAACTTATTTCATGAACTACATTATTTGATAATGTTTCAATATTACACACAAGATCCTTCACTACCAAGCTGGGGTCATCAGCAAACAGAAATATTTTTGAATCACCTGTAATACTAGAAGGCATATCATTTATATAAATAAGAAACAGCAGTGGCCCCAGCACCGATCCTTGGGGAACGCCCCATTTAACTGTGCCCCATTTGGACTGAACATCATTACCACTCTCAATATTGTGGAGAATTACCTTCTGCTTTCTGTTCTTAAAGTAAGAGGCGAACCAATTGTAAGCTACTCCCCTTACTCCATAATGTTCCAACTTCCGCAGTAATATTTTGTGGTCAACACAGTCAAAAGCCTTTGGTGTCTGTGACAACAGACGGAGCACCTGCAATGGAAGGGGTTTTGTTGGATTACTAAGAAAAAAGTCTCAGCTTACAGAAGAATCATTGTACAGCTTCCTATGCATTTGGCACCAAGAAGTACTCTATGCAAAAGCAGCAAAACTGGGGGACGTGGACCGGCCGTGGTGGTCTTGCGGCTCTAGGCGCTTCAGTCCGGAACCGCGTGACTGCTACGGTCACAGGTTCAAATCCTGCCTCGGGCATGGATGTGTGTGATGTCCTTAGGTTAGATAGGTTTAAGTAGTTCTAAGTTCTAGGGGACTGATGACCACAGATGTTAAGTCCCATAGTGCTCAGAGCCATTTGAACCATTTGAACTGGGGGACGTCATGCAAGTGGTTGTTTGGGCAGTTAATTATTTGAGATCCCACGAGATTACACATAGTTTCACACATGTTTAGCTGAAATTGGGGAAGAGTACGGTGACATACAATACCACAGTGAAGGCCACTGGCTTGGCCTTGGTAACGTACTCAAAAGATTTTTTGAGCTGAGAATAAAAATAAATCAGTTTTTAAAGGACAAAGGAAGGTACGATCCCACGTTAGAAGATCCACAGTGGGTTGCCGACCTTGCAGTTTTAGTGGACATTACCGGACACATCAATGCATTGAACACAAGTTTGCAAGGTAAAAATCAGCTAATTTGTGAAATGGCTGAAAAGGTGCAAGCTTTCACTAGCAAGCTTGAGCTGTAGGTACGACAACTCTCGTCAGGAAAATCACTGCATTTTCCTACTCTATCTACTGTGCGAGAACAGAATTGCAAAGAATATGTTTCCGTACTTAGTGCACCAAAGGAGGAGATTCTCAAGTGATCTAGGGATATATCCTATTTATCCCAAGCTTTTGAATGGTTCTCAAGATCATTTGCTGTTTCTGTAGATGATATTCATCCCAATCTGCAAATGCAGTTAATAGATCTACAGTGTAATTCTCATCTGAGAGACAAGTTCCTTTTGGCAAGACGTGTAATAGACTCTTATCAAGACTTTCCACAGCAAGAGTTTCCCCGTCTCCATCGTGAAGCCGCAAAGATAATGTCAATGTTTGGCTCGACACACGTTTGTGAGGGATTTTTTTCTGTTATGAAAATTAATAAGTCTCGGTTAAGAGCAAACATCAGTGATGAAAATTTACGTAACTGTTTGCGTTCGTCTGTATGTAGAAATTTTGTTCCAGACATTAAACGCATTGTAAACTCCACCTGTGATAATTAAATAAAACGTATCGTAGGTAATAGGTACTCTTTCAAAGCATGATTTCTTTCAAGCACTCTTACTAACCTTATGCCTTCATTAAATAAAGCAAGCTAGGAAACAAAACGCATTACAGAGGAAGGAGCGGAGAGACGGTATGATGGGGAGGGGAGAGAAGCGGGTGGCCAGCTTGCCCCTGTGTGCACGCAGAACACCTGTTAACTGCACATGTACAAGTGCACCGGACACATGCAGGATTCCTGCCCGCCCCTGATCTAGACCATAGATGGAATTTTGATTTTATATGGTAATGGCCTGTATTTATATTTCTACCTCTAAATACTCCAATGTCTATGACCTACAGAGCTAACTTTTGGTCAATTATTGTATGATCTAGTAGTGAATGATATCCTCATGGACACAGTGTAAATTTGTGAATGTCTTTTTTCTTACAAAAAGATGTTTGTTGTGTTAAATTAAATTAAATATAATAAATTCCCATAGTTTTGCTCCATTACAATTTGTAGTACCTTCCTTCTTAGTATCTGTTGAATTAGGAGTCAAAACTTTTCCATTTCTAGCATTTAAATCTCCTGTTAAAATTACATGTCACTGCTTGTTTTATTTAGGTGTTTTTGAAGTTCTTCGTAATATAGGTCTGTTTTGTCCATCCCTTTCTTTAGTACATAAGTTACTATTACTGTCAGGTGTCCTCTGTTGAATTTTGATCTTACTGTTAATAGTCTTTCATTTACTAAAGAATAATCTCTTATTTTATCCTTCCATTTCCTGTCTGTTAAAATTACTACTCCCCAGGGTGCTCTTTTTTTGTGTGAGTTCGCTGTAAAGCATGTCATAGTCCTCCATCTCTTCTGTATGATTAACTTAGCTTCTTCTTGATTTCTGTTATTACAACATATTTAGTGTGTATTTTTTGAGATTTCTGTTTAGTTCAGATTAATTTGATTGAGTCCCTGAGCATTGCAAAGTCTAATGGGACTCATTAGATAATTTATATTTAAGGCAACTGATAATATGAAAAACTTCTTATGGATTTTTAGGATGTAGCTGATTGCTATAGATTTTGGAATACTCTTTCTGGAAATATAGATTACCCACTAAGGATTTATTCAGACTCAAATTAGCTTCTACTCTCAGAAAAAAGTTGTATGTAAGAGTATAATTTGGATGTTATCTGAGAAAAGCAACTTCTTTCCCTATAAATTTTGTAACTAAAAGTGCACAAGTTTTAATTTACTCACATAGTTTAATATTATAGGAGTCAGGTTTTTAAAGTAAATATTTTTAATTTTACAGAGTAAACTGTACTTTTCATTTTACTCTAGCTATTTATACAAAACTTTAATACTCTGAATTCCTTCTCTGGTGATCATGCGGTGCTGACTAAGTGCTGTAGCATTCTCTGCCAAGAACATCATTTGGAAGGGGTATGGGATCAACACACTGCTCTCCCAGCTATTCTTACCTCTGCAGTCCTCAAGGCCATTACTTTTCATTCAAGTATCTTCTCAATTGGCAACATGAGGTTGAATAAACTGATTCCAGTCCTCAAACCAAGTACTGGGAATTCAACCCAGGTCCTGCATGTGGCATTTAGACAGGAAAACCAGTCAGATATGGATGTAGACATACTGTAGATGTACAGTGGAAAAGTTTGTCTGACATCCAAAAATACATCTCAAAATCATGTATAGTTTTTAATTTATTATCCATGTTGTTTTCAACTTCTTGCTATTACATATGTAATATTGTCTCCTGTTGAGTGTGAGTGTGGAAAATCATTTTAAAGCAGCAGCTTTACAGTTATATGAAATACAGGGAAACATCATAGTCATAGCAATATACAGACCACCTACTGGGGATACAGACATATTCATTACTCAATTAGAAACACTGCCTAACATTCTTTTCACTGAAATAGCCACTGTAGTTGTTTGTGGGGATTTCAGCATAAATCTTATGAATGAAAGTAGGCTAAAAAATCAATTCCTAAATCTATTATGTAGTTTCAATCACACACACGAACCCACAAGAATAATATATAAAATGAACAGTCTAATAGATAATGTGTTTTTCAAATGTGCGATCCACAGGAGTAGAAGTAACAAATACTGATTTGGGATTATCAGACCATAATTCTCTTGTCCTCAAAATTCCTTCAATGCCACTGCAAGAGTACTTCATGTATAAAAGAAAATTTTTCACTGAAAACTTTGTAGAATTTACGAATATCCTAACTAGTGAGTTCTGGGCAGGAGTGTTGTCCCTAACAAATATGAATGTTGCCTGTAACACTTTTTCTTCAATTTTCATGGGATATTCCGAAATGTGCTTTCCAAAGAAGGTGTCAAGAATCACATGACATCACAATATAAAGCCAAGTTCGTGGCTCACAGCTGGCATCAAAACTTCTTGTGGAATTAGATTATCCTCATGGATGGCTGACCAGACCAAGCTCTTGTGGGCTCTGGAGCATCATATTCAGTCATTTCAGAGAAGTACCATCGCCAGTTGCAGGAAACCATATTCGTCGACAACAAAACATCTCTGCTGAAGGTGTCTAATGGGAAATATGTAAAATCTACAGGAAGATGTGTCATTCATGTGGGTCTAAGTGGCCATACACAGCCCTTAGAATTCATTATCTTACAAGAGTGTAGTCATGACATCATTCTCGGATGGGTTTTTTTGAAAGCTTCTCAGGCAATTATAGATTGTGGTTGCTCAAAGATTATGCTAGATGAGATGAGATACTGTGGACAGGAAGATGCGCATCCGAGTGTGTGGATACTATTTGTGCTGGATGAAGTGATCATTCCTGCAGTCAGCACTAGAAAGGTAACTGTCACGTGTCATGCCATGCATCAACCCATGGATCTTATAGTGGAATGTAAGAGAAGCATACCACTGAAGAATAACTTGCTCATCCCAGCCTCTGACATCTCGTTTAAGAACAGATTCGGTGAATTATGGATAGATAACTAATCTTATATTATAAAATGAAGACATCTACAAATCCACAGTACATAGAATACATTAAGAATTACAAGAGGGTATATCAAAAAGTAATTGCAAAGGCAAAATTTATGAGTAATGACAACTTAATAAGACAGTCTGATAGCAAATCAAAAGCCATATGGGGGATTGTGAAGACTGAAACAGGAAAGAGATGCAAAGAACAGGATATCATTCTCAAAAACACAGAAAATGTCAATATTAAAAAATAAGATGTGCCAAATTACATCAACAATTATTACTTAAGTGCAACAACTTCATTATGCTCAACATTTACAAACCAAGGAAAACTAGAATTTCCAAATGCTGCTTGTAGCATGAAGATAGATCCAACAGACAAACATGAAGTGTTCAAAGTAGTAAAGAGTATGAAACCTAAAATGTCAGCAGGAGTATATGAGGTGACTGTTTATATCATAACAATGACAGCTGCACAAATCGTGAGGCACTTGGCATACATAGCCAACTTATCATTTAGTGAAGGAGTGTGTCTGGAAAGAATGAAAATGTCAAAAGTGAAGCCGTTATTCAAAAACAGCAACAAGCATAAGACAGAAAAGTATTGGCCAATATCCATCCTTCTGAAATTGTCCAGAATAATAGAAAAATTAATTAAGCACAAACTCAACAAACATCTAAATGACCATAAGTTACTAAATAGAAATCAGCATGGTTTCCAGGTAGTTAAAAATACAGAAACAGCACTATTGTGCTACTCTGAAAACATAATCTGAATCTAGAAAAAGACAATTGCGTAGTAGGAATAAATTTAGATCTCTCCAAAGCATTTTACACTGTCAATCATGGCATTCTTTTAGAAAAAATTGGCAGCATTAGGTATTCGTGGGAGTGGGTAAAAGAGGTTTGAATCATACCTACAAAACAGAACACACATTGTAGGACTGATGTCAGATTACACCAACCACAAAATAAATTTAGTATCAGATGCAAAAAAAGTGGAAATACGAGTGCCACAAGGCGGTATTGGAGGTCCCTTATTGTTCCTTGTCTACATAAATGACATTCACACCACAGATGGAGCAACAAAGGCCATGCTATTCACAGATGACACTAGTGTGATAATAAGTGTACCAGAGCAAGTGCCGCAAACAGCTACTGATAAAGTAAGAAAGAATATCCACACTTTGTCCAATGCAAACCGGTTGACATTAAATGCAAATAAAACAAATTATATGCAGTTTGGGAAAATATGTCAAAATGTAAATCTTGATCTGTTGTTGGGTAACAAGGCCATAGACAGAGTGGCATCAAAAAATTGCTGGGGATTCATGTAGATGAAAATCTTAATTTTAATGACCATGTAATGAAACTTGTGCAGAAACTTAACTCAGCCTGTTTTGCTCTTAGAATTATTGCAAATATTTATACTGCAGAGGGTGGCAGGATGGCATATTTTGGCTATTTTCAGTCTCTTGCAACATAAAGAATAACATTTTTTAGCTCCACCACTCACCATGTAAAACAAATCTTTCTGTTACAGAAGAGGGCTATCCAAATAATAACACACATTCATCCACAGACACAATGCTAACCCTTATTCAACAAATTTAAAGTTCTAACAACACCTTCCTAACACATATATACAAATGTGTTTTATATTTTAGAGCCAACCTTGCAGATTTTCAGATAAATGCCAACTTGCAGGACTACAGTACCCGAAATATGACAGCACTCCATACTCACTGAACAAAAAGAACACACATGTGAACCATATTGGTACAAACCTCTACAACATATTGCCAGCTAACTTCAGAAAGTAAGAAGATGAAAACAGATTTAAAGTAGAATTTAAAGAATTTCTACTTGAATAATGTTTTTACTCAGTAAATGACTATTTAGGCCAATAAATAATTCTGATAATTTTTATATTAAGCCAAAACTGAAAACACTGTCTTTCATCCCCTAAAGTTTCTGTTAATTTTGAATATCTGATGGGCAGATGTTGAGTGTGATAAAATGTTTACTGAATTATAGTAGTGAATATAAGAGCTTCCTGTTTAGGGAAGACAAAAGTAAAGTCTTAGGGCAAACAGACTATACAGTTTCAATACTGTTAGTATACATGTATAAAAAGTTGTATTACTGTGTCTTGTATGACCAAGTATTATTCTTTGTACATTTTATTGCACAATTTTGTATGTATTATTCTTTGTACTACTTAATGCAAAATTTTGTATTTTCCTTTTCCATAAATTGTTTCCCAAATACCTTTGGACAACATCCACACAATATTTATTGTCTACAGATGAATAAATAAATTAATAAAATGTCAGTGGTTTATGTTTGATGTAAAGCACCATTAATTATACTGTTTTCACTGGCTGTCCGCGACTGCTTATTATTTTGCTTATACTAATTTATTTTCAGACTGATAGTATGAACTCAGTGAGTCTACAGGTATACTCCCTAAGACATTGCTATCATTCAAGTGAATTTGCCATTCTATTTCCTGTGAGAGATCAACCATAACTTGCAGTTTCCTGTTTGTCAAAACCATCAGCAGGAACCAAACCACCATTTGATGAAGTAACTGACTGAAGCAGCGATGGCTTCATGTCAACTTCATAGAGCCTTTAATTGGGGCTGATCATAACATAATTTGTGTCCTACAAAGTTATTTAATGTTCCTGAAAAATAATATTGGAGCTGAATTAGGTGTCCACACTATGCAAGTCTTTTAATATTTCAAAATCAGAAAGTGCACAGTATACAGAGAACTTAATTTTGTAAGGACACTGAAAGTAATAATAGAATACATGCATATTTGTTAAACCAAGGAAGTAAAGGCTTCTCTGACAATTTTATGATGATCATTGTAACCTTTAGAAGTATAAATAGTATACAACAGTTAACTAGTAAATGGTAAACAGAATTAATTTCTGACAGCTCTTCTGTTTGTTAGTGTATGCATTTAGTTGTTTCATGTCCAAAAAATTTATCCTTAAAGGAAGGAGCCATGTAACACGATACATGAATGAAACAAAATAAAGTGTTTCATTCAAATAAAAGCTTAGTAATTCACAGACACAAAAAAATATGCAGTTTCTTATAGTATGTATAACTGTAAGCGAAGTTTTAATTAATGATTTGTATGTTTCAGCAAGTTGTTTCTAGCACCCTGAGTGTTGCACAGACAGTTTTGTCACTGTTGACAACAATGATTGTGTATAGGCTTTTGTTTTGATTGCATTAGTGGACATCCGCTCACTACTATAATGAAGTCATAGTCTTCAACTGAGCACAAGCCTTACTGTGATTGTCAAATTGTTTGTTAATCTTAGTTATCTTTCTTTCAGAATGCTCACACAAAGAGTTAAGAGATGATGAACTGCTTATTTATGTATTCATTCATTCATTCATCCAGGGATAATCATACAGTATTATGGGATGTGTCATTCATAATAAATTGAAAATAAATAGCTCAAAAATATACATACACACAGAATAATTAAGTATGCTGTAAGAGGACAGGACATGTGGTTAGCCACAGCCCTGATGAAGGAAGTATCCCAGCATTTGCCTAAATCATGATGGTTGAATGGAGCTACCTCAATCCTCATGAATAAGGGTTCAGTGTCTTGAAAACAGCACTGCCTCATTTGGTTGGTCCCTATTGTACAGTGTTCTTTGATATAAACATAGTTTCTTATTTTATGATATCTCATACTACTTTGCTTTTATTCTTTGCACTATATATTATTTTGCCTTTCAATGATATTTTTGCAGCAAGCGGTACCGTCTGTACACTTTTTATATCGGTGACGGTAATCTAGGAACCTACCATACAATGGCAAGATCATATTATGAAGGTATTGTGTACACAGAGTTTTTATAGAAATTTCATAAAAATGACACTTTATTCAGCTGTGGGTAAAGTTATGCTTTCAACATATTGTACATAGACCTTAGCAATTATTGGCACATTAAAATGTGATAAATCAGACATCAAAATAGTTTTTTCATTGTCACATAGTTTTATTGTTGAGATGTAACTATGTGATACATCAAAATTGGAAAATATGGCAATTACCATATATTTTTATTGAATAAATACTTGCAAGTCCTTGATTAGTCAGACCATGAAACACCATACAATAGCAATATGTTTCCACATTTTAACACATAGAAATATACAACTTCAAATAAAATATGATAACTTAAACAGAACATACATTCAAAAGTATGTAAATATAAGTTTAAAATAGACATAACAAGTAACATAATATACTGCATCTTTACACAAACAATATAAAACAAGAGAAGGTATATTCTGTTTACTTTTACAGTATGATCTTGCATACTGAGAATCATCTGTGGTTTGAGTCACATCTACTGACATCTTTGCAAGTGTATAGTATTGTGCAATAATGATCATAGTATAAGAATTGCTTGTTAAATTCTGAACACCAATTATGAAAGTAGTGGTATATTTCTACATATAAACAGCGATCTAGTAAGATGGTCTGACAGTGAATTACCAGATGTGCAGCACATAGATGATACTTTGACACAAAATCATTAACCTCCATAGTATTTCACCTGCCCTCATGTTGCCTAACATAAATATGTTTAATACGTCTTTCATGGTGTAATTTTTATGCATCATGATGCACAAAGAATGAATTCACATTGTGAAATGTGTCGAGTGTAATAAATAATAGTTACCAGAAATAGCACATAAGATTTTTTACTAATATGTTTAATGTAAAATTCATACCTATTTTTTTTTTTTAAATATTGGCATGAAAGGTATCACCCATAAACACTTAATACTGAAACTGGCTCATTCTCAATGTAGAAATAATCCATTGCATGAGACAGATGTTCTGTAGATCCCAGGATAATGAAGTACAACCAGTCATGCATTACTAAGTATTTATGTCTTTGTAATAGTTTTTAACATTGATTGAAGAACTGTGTTGAGAAGTCTACATCCAAAATGGATCTCAGAAACTCATATGAAGCTGATGTCAGTGAAGAAAGATGTTTTTGTCTTTCCAGAATAAAAAAAAAATCTGATAGCTGCACTACATTGCATTATGACATGCCTCCAAGAAGGAATTTCAGTATGGAGGCCATTCTGCAACCTATACTGAGGGAATTAGAGGACTTCTAAAGTGCAATAGGTTTTATGATGAAACAAAGAAAAAAAGTTTTGAAGCTTGTGGACTTCATGGGGGTCATTAGATGTGAGCACCACATGATTGAGGTATTGTGTAATAGTTTGCAGCACGTACACTGGTAAAGAAAGTGAGTTCATCATTTGCATTGCCAGAACACAAGAAACTCTCACCAGAATAAATAAATCCACTTTTTTTAGAAAAAAG
This sequence comes from Schistocerca cancellata, assembly GCF_023864275.1. NCBI lineage: Eukaryota > Metazoa > Arthropoda > Insecta > Orthoptera > Acrididae > Schistocerca > Schistocerca cancellata. Next base: position 439,782,932 of record NC_064628.1, on the reverse strand, counting down.
AAAAAGAACTTCACACAACAGGAGAAAATGGCTGTGTGAAATAACTTTGATTCAGTCTTTTGGGAATGGGTTCTTTGAACACTGTAGTGAATGTCAGTCAGAGGTGATGTAGTGTTCCATACAACATAGCACTCATCTGATCAAAAAACACTGTAGCAGTTTTATTGTACACTTTACACAGTCACAAAATTGGTAGTATACTGCATTTGCCACTAAAGCTGCTTTTCTGACAAGCAAATTAGTTTTTTGATTAATTGTTCTTATGGGTGTCATTCAAGGAGACAAATACATTTTAAGCATTTTAAGTAGATTACATACAAGTGTTATGGACACCTTCAGACCATATGACATAAGGGGCATGAAAAAAACATTAAAACTAAAGGAAGGCAGTACTGAATCCAGATAAAAGCTGTAAAAATATGTATTGCATATCAGTTAATGAGAATAACGTTTTTTGACTACAGAAGCAGCATAACAACAAACAACTACCACTGAATTTATGCCAGTAGAAGTTCTGTTTGCCTATAAATCAATATAAAATAAACTTAGAAGCAGATAACATGGACGGATTTATTGAAGTTATATATACATTATAATACATTTGCATACACCACAACTCCTCAAATTTTAAAATATTTTACAAAGCAATAAAACAGTAATATTTTAAGATCCCCATTCAGCTACATAATGTCACTGACTCCAGTTTTGTTCTTACTAATGCTGATATTACAAAGCAAATACATTTAATGTCTTTGGAACATAAGTTATATGGACTTCACACAATGAGAGAAAATGGCTGTGTGAAAGAATTCAGATTCAGTCTTTCGGGAATGGTTTCTCTGAATTCTTTCAATCTGATAGAAAAGACAAGCGCATGCTTATCGATACCTCACAGAGGATAAGTAGCATGCTAAATACAGTGGTGAAGATACTGTCCTCTTCATTCGTTTGACTGTTGTCATTGTATTTGTTCTGCCAGAATGCAGATAACTGATACATATTTTATGTTATGCCTTATCAAATGTAGTGAACAGTTACTTTATAGAAGGAAAGCTGCTTTTACAGTAAGACTTTCCATTTATGCTGTATTAAATTTTTTACTCAATAATGTTGGGAAGGAACAAAATGAAAACTTCCAGCACCGTATAAAGAGAAATAATATGGTGTGCCAAAAAAAAAAAAAGTTCATTTTGGTTACAAGTGTTAGTATTACAGAAATTATCAGTTGATTATGATAAGACAACAAGTACTAAAATAATGCTCCACAACATTTTCTCACACATGAGCCTTTTGCTTTTAAACATAATGAATGGATGATTTTTATCCTCCAGGAGCTAATATCAGCCCCTAACATTTACTCAGAAGTGCCACTTCTTACAGTTTCCTTTTTAGTTATATTTTATCTGAACTTTTATTTATTTAAGGGCTACAAATATAACTGAATGGAAAACAATACACTGAAGAAATGCGTCTCATATATATGCTACAATATTTTTCTGGAATAGTTAAATTAGAAAATATTTGTATGTATAATCATGAAAAGATAAGCTTGGCATGAAGAAAACAATTTAACATATTCAGCATGTTAAAGTTTTACAGAAATGTAAAAACACTGACAAAAATAAAATGTCTTTTTACTCCTAGACCAATGTCACACATAGAATGGGAAATGTGCTAATACTGAAACAATTTATGTGGATTTTAACGTGCAAAAACTTTGCTTACAGTACAGAAAATTTAACTTTGTCATTACAATCATTTCACATCTATCACTGTTAAGTCATCACATTTGTTCAAAATCAGTTAAGATGTCTCAAAAGTGTAACACATCTTGCTAAGCACATTAGTGTCTTCAGCGACAGTTTTCCTTATTGTGTGGAAATGCTTTTTTGCATAATATTAATTAACTCACACTGCTGTGCTATGTGTTTGGATGCGGACTGTCTTTTTAACACTTCCATTTCTTGAAAATGTTGGTGAGTGTCCACTAAACCCTGGATTTTGAATTCCCATTCCATCTTGTTTGGGCCTTGGCTTCTTCAGACTTGACCTCAGTGGGCTCCTTGGTCCCGAACCTATGGTGGAACCATTGGATGAAGTTGTGGTCACTGATTGCACACTACCATTACTGGCAATTGGTGGTGACTGAGAATATGGTTTTCCACTTGCATCTGTCATTGAAATTGGTGCTCTATTTCGACTTTCACGGAAGCCTGGGTTGTTAAAAGTAGTGGCAGCATCCCCTCTAGGATCCTGATTAGTCATTGTTGGGTCACCTCCAGCTCTTCGTGTGAAGATCATATCATACAGAGCTAGCACAAACAGGGCGAAGTCTAGCACGATTGTAACAATCTGCAACAAAACAAAAAACATCCCAGTTATCAACAGCATTTTATTCAAAACACTGGGATGTACTTCACTACTTAAAGAACTTTCTTCCATTGTTATATCTATTAAAGACAAAACACAAGTTTAAGAACATCGAGATAAGTAGATTTCACAGTAACTAGCTCATAGAAGTATGTGCTCTTGAACTATTACTGAAAAAAAAAGCCATTTACTTTCCATTGTAACTGTAAATTTGAACTGTTTATGTGATGTTTGGATTCCTTACTAAGCTATCCGTCAGACAGCAGCAAGCAGTTAATAGTTTGTGGTGATTTCAGTGTAGATTTTCTAAAGGATTATGACAGGAAAAGTTATCTGGAGACCTTATATGGATCCTAAAACTAAATCTCAGTAATTAACTTCCTAACACAGGCAGATAAAGGCATTAGGATTCTAAATGATAATGTTTTCTTTGATGAAACTCAAAGCAAGGAAATAACTATAGACCCAGTAGCAAATGCTCACTCTGATTATGATGCAGTTAGGGTAAATGATACAGTACCTTGCAGTAGATATTCCTCAGTGGAAATCACTTAGAATAATTAATGACTCCATAACAAATGTTTTTAAGAATAATTTAAAAGAGATGATCTGGAATGTCATTTATAATGAAAAAAATATTGACATAAAATTTAATCTCTTCCAAGATAAATTCATATCATTATTCAAAGATAGCTTTCTACATAGCTAATAAGAAAGAGCATTAAACAGCCATGTACAAGACCATGGACTACTGGAGAGATTAATGTATCTTGTAAAAGAAAAAGGAAATTGTATCAGTTAGTAAGAACAAGTATATATCCTACAATATTTGCTCACTAAAAAACTACTCAAAATTACTAAGGAAAGTTATTAGAAAATCAAAGAACGTGCACATTATGTCAAACATCAATAATTCCAAAAACAGACTTAGGAGGACTTGTACGTAAATAACTGTCAAAAAATGATCTTTTAATTTGCATCTTAAAAAAATTATCTGTAGTTTTCTGAATGAGAAAAAGTTTATTTCCAGGAAAAAATGGAGTACAGAAAGTAGCAAAATTATAGGAATTTAAAAGTTGCTGCATGCACCACAACGTCCCCGCGACACACAGTCAGCTCTTTAAAAAATAATGTTTTGCTCTCATTTGTTTCGTTTTTGTGACTTTTTAGTTCCTGAAGTTGGCTAACCTACGAAAGCTTTACAGTTGCTTATCTTTCGGATACAGAGAGCTTAGTTATTGTTTGCTGTTATTTTGGCCCAAATATTTTGTTTATAATGAAGTAATTGTGTGCATGAGTTTCTTATTCTACTTGAAAGCAATGGGAAGTTTTATGGAAATTTGTTCACCAAACAGATTAACTCTGCTAATACCAAAATACAACATGATACAACAGTTGAATCAGCTGCAACTACTCCAAGTGCTTCAAAGTTAAAACTGAAATATTGGGACAATGAGCTTGATAGTATTAATGCTTGTAAAATAGAGACAACAACTACTGATCCAAGTTGTGTTATATCTGAACTAACGAATAAAGCTTTGCAGTGTAAGCAATGTGGCAATAGACGTGATGGTAGTTGAGGAGATACATGTTAGAAGAGGTCATGCATCAAAATTAAGAATTGTTTGCAATTTTTTATGATTTAAATGAATGTGGTTATACTTGTGGCATAACTAAACAGAGAGTGTATAACACAAATATTAAACTTGCTTATGCTATGAGGTGTATAGGCAAAGGGTACAGAAGTGCACAAATTTTCTGTGCTCTTATGAACTTACCTCCCCCTACAAGGTTTGACAGGACAATAAAATTATTCTACAGACTTTAGAAGAAGTAGCAAGTGGTAGTATGAAAAATGCTGTTCAGAAAAGTGTAGACATGAATGACAGCAATACATGTATGTCTACAGCACTGGATGCATCCTGGCAACGAAGAGTCCATGGTTTAAGTGATGTATTGACAGCTACCTCCTTGGACAATGGTAAAGTCACTGAAGTGAAATGTATTACCAAGTACTGTCATGGCTGTACTACTGGAACTGAAAGTCATAAATGTTTGATTAATTTTAGTGATTATAGTGGAGGGATGGAATCAGGAGTTGTGAAGATATGTCACAGTTCAGTGGAGAAATATGGTATGATGCATACATCTTACCTAGGAGATGGAAACTCAAAAGGGTACCAAAAAGTTTGGAATCCAGACCTTTTGCTGACACAAAAAAATGAAAAAATGAAATGTGTTGGACATGTCAAGCAAAAGTTAGATACAAGATTGAAGAACTTGAAGAGGAATCTGAAGGGAAAGAAATTAGCTGATGGTAAGTACATTAGTGGACATGGTCAGCTTACTGATGAAGAAATAGACAGGTTGCAGGATTATTATGGAAAAGCCATAAGACAAAATAAAAATGACCTTGAGGGAATGAAAAAGACAGTATAGTCTACCTAAATCCTCCACAGATGACAACCCATGTGATGCCCTCCACCCACTGGGCAGTGATTCATGGTGTGGCTAACAGAGGGTTGTTACTCAAGGTGAGGCCTACAACCATAAACATTCTCTGCCATTTGCTATAATGGAAGTTATAAAACCTGAATATAGGGATCTTAGTGACACAAGATTATTAGAGAAATGTTTACATGGCAGAGTTCAAAATCCAAATGAACGTTTCTACAATTGTTTATGGGAACAGATACCAAAAACTATACTAGTAGGACTAAATACTTTGAAAATAGGTGTGCTAGACACTGTTCTATGTTTCAGTCAAGGTGCAGTGTTGAGGCTTAATGTCATGGAAATGATGGGAGTGCCTGGTGGACTAAATATGCATAGAGCTCAGAAAAATCAGTGTTGGAAGCCACCTAAGAAGCAAGAATAAGAAAAAGTAGTGTGAATAAGAGAAGGGAGAAATAACAACACAGGGAACAAGTTGAATATGGACCTGGAATGCATTAGTGCCATCCAAATTTAATAGAAAAAGCAAGTGTTAACTTTTTAACTTTAATATGAATTTCCCAGAAGTTAAATTTTTTCATGTTCTGGTATACTTTGGCTAAAACATATTAAAGTCAGAGAGCTGAAAATTTGTATGCTGTCTTAAAACATGCTTAACTTAGAAGTAGATTATGTTTGTGACTTAACTTTGAAAATAAAATGCTTCTTTCAAGAAAAACCCTGAATTCATTTATAAAATTTTTGATAATCATATTTAAGATTTTTTTTTACTGCCATCTATGACAGCACCATCTTTTCTGTAGTCTGCTTTAAAGATAATAGTGTGAAGAACTGACAGGGAAAAAATAAACCTTCTACATTGTTTGTGTTTTGAGTAACGTGAGTAACGTATACCTGTGATGTAGATAAATAATCATCATGGTTTATTTCACTTGCAACAAAATAATACAATTAAAAAGAAAGTGTGAGAGTGAAAGCTGTGGTTCATATGTAAAAATGTTCCCAAAAGATGTCTTAAAAGATGGTAAGCATTATATGGGCTTACAAATCTTATTCTTTGAGTTACACTGTTTAGAAAACTGACAATTTTTTTCAGGTTTCCCCTGGTATTCACAGACCAGTCCCCTTAAGGCTATATGGAATATAAGGAAATGATAGACAGGACTACCAGCCAACGAACACAATAACATCACTATTAACTTAAATGAGAGGCAATAAATGAAGAGTCATATATAACAAATGTTTTTAAAAATCATTTCTTAAATACAGAGGCAAATACAGAAACAAAATATTCAAGAGAAAAAGCACAGCAGTATGTTGAAAAAGCAGCTCTCATAAAATTGAATCATATGAATGTATCAGAAACTTCTCCCTTTGATATTAATAAAATAATATATACCCTGAAAAATGAAAGCTCATAAGGATTTAGTACTCTGTTTCCAATAGAGTACTAAAGGCCAGTCTCATCTGCAATATGTAATGCAACACTTACTCAAGGCATTTTTCCAGAGAGGTTGAAATATGCCATTGTTAAACACTCCTACAAGAAAGGTGATGGGAGAGATGTCAATAACTATTGACCTGTTCCACTGCTGACATCATTTTCCATAGTTTTTGAAAAGGTAATGTATTCTAGAACAGTATCCCACCTGAGCAACAATATTATCCTCAGTAAATCACAGTTTCGGTTTTTCAACAGATTTTTACAAGCATTAGATAATAAAATAACACCATTTGGTATTTTCTGTGACCTATCTAAGGCATTTGAACTACAATGTCACATTATATTAGTTGAGATTTTATGGGACTGATGATATAGCCAACCAATGGTTAGTGTCATATTGAACCAAAATAGTGCAGCAAGTTGTACTTAGTAATTTAACAAATGTAATCAGGGGTGATTTCTCTGATTGGGGGGGGGGGGGGGGGGAAATCACGTATGTGTTCTCTAAGGCTCAGTCTTAGGCCCACCATTGTTTCTCATATATGTAGCACCTGTTTTCTTCACAACTGACTTATCATCTGGCATCCCTTTCCCACCCACCTTTTCCCTTGTACACTTTTACTGTATCAGTTTTTGCTGCTACTTGTGATACTGACTGTATACAAATCTTGCACTTGGTCACCTCTGTTACCCCTGCTACCAATTGTGTTACATCATTTAGAGAAATTGTGCAAATGTGGTGACTGTGGTGTCCCTTTCAGTTTGATGTCCCAAATGATGGCTTGTGTTGCTTGGGCCTTAAAATGGCCTTGCATGTATGTAAATGATCTGTCTAATAGAGCCTACAACAAGCAGAAGAAGCTAATTTTTTAGGTGAGATTAATACTGTACTCAGTTAATGCATATGTAGAGCAACAGAAGAAGTGATAGACACTGAATAGTTCTCTGTGAATGACCTCCCTCTATTTAAAAAAGAAAAAAATGATCTCCCTCTAATTTTTGAAAAAAACAGAACATACTCAATTCTGCACATCTAGAGGTACAACACCAGTGATAAATGTAACAAACAGTGACAAAATAATAAACAGAGTTGAAACTTCAAAATTTTTACATGTCCATATTAATAATAAATTAAACTGGGAAAAGCATATTTTGGAACTCCTAAAACAACTTTTTTTTTGGGAATAGACAAATTAGTGAGTTAACATATTTTACATATTTTCATTCAATAACATTGTATGGAATAATGTTTTGGAATAACTCAGCTTTAAGAAAATAAACCTTCATTGCCCAAAAATGAGATCTAAGAACAATACATTGTGCACATTAATTATCATCATGTATACATCTGTTCCAGGAGCTGCGCATTCTGAATACTGGTACACAGTATCTTTATTCCATCATGACATTTGTTGTAAATAACCCACTGCAGTTCAAAAGGCACAATGATGTACATAATTACACTGCCAGAAGCGAAAAATGACATTTATTACTCCACATTAAGGGGTACACAACATTGCAGCTAAAATTTTTGATCACTTAATTCAGTGAAATTAAATGACTAACAGACAGCATAATAAAATTTTAAGGGGGAGGAAAAGCTGACCACCTTATAAATGTTCTGCATGTAGCCATCACTGATGATATTTATTTTCAAGAAATGAGAACATCTTGCAGATGCAATTCAAGAACAATGACCAGAAAGACTTTGTGAAATGATACTACTCCAAGATAATGACCACCCACATTCTGTTAGAGTGACAAAAAATACTATACAGGAGTTGGATTGGAAAGTCATTCTGCACCCACCTTATTCACCTGATCTTGCAACCTCAGATTTTCACCTTTCCTGTTCTGTATTGAACAACCTTCAAGGAACTTCCTTTTTTGATGACAATGCACTCTGAACATGGATCAACAAGGTCTTCACCTCAAAACTGTGTTATTTCTTCAGTTGCAGAACCAAAAAGTTACCCCAGAGTTGTCAACACTGTTGTAAATAGTGATGTCTCTGTTTTAATTTGTTAAACTTATGGCAAAGTGCATCAAATTTATGCACTCACCCAATAATAAAGAATTACAGCAGGTTGTGCTGATTTACACATTCATGCATAAGTACAGAAGTCAAAGAAATAATACAGACCTGTATGTAAAATGACTCCCCCCTGGTGACCCTGAAGCTATCTTTGCGGTCTGTTTGCAGAGCAAACAGTCCGGCAGCAGCAATCGCCAGAAGTGCTGAAAAACAAGATTTATTTTCCTGTAACAATTCTTTCATATTTTGATGCATTTTATTATTTCTTACATATGGATTTATTCTGTGCAGAGCTTCCATCTAAATTCCTCATCATGTTGGAATGCATATTATCTTTATATTACTATGTAATACTGCCAGCAAATAAAATTTTGCCTGCAAATTTATTAAAACGAGTTTTGTCTCCACATTCTTAAATGACGAAGAATGCAGTCATCACTGAAATACAGGCTTCACAATTAGATATACAAAACTGAGTTTTTCGTGGCAATTTATTGATATATTGCCTGTTGGCTTTCGCCTCAGGACCTTCAGCTAATGTAAATTGAAAGTGTTGTCACTTCAATGTTTGAGACTTTTTCATTGCTCTTTATAGCTGTGGTTCTTCGCTTAAATCTGCTTTAGTCATTCACTGCAGCAAGAGAATCCAGGCTCATTTTACCTTTAGCATTTCTTGTTCACAAACATGACAATACTTTTAACAGGAAAGTAGGAAGCTTCAAGGTAAATGGATCCTGGATTCCCATGCTACAGCAAATGACTAATAGCAGGTAACAAGGTGAAAACAACAGTGTTGATTATCAAGGAAAAGTTCTCATATACTGGCATGCTACAAACCTATAATCTTTTGCCTGCAGATTCTATTCCAGTCTGCCACCAGCAACGAAGGATGAACCTTTGGCAATGTCAGCCACTTGTGCTGGTAAAAAATCAGAACTGTTCAATGTTGGCCGAAGATCCTGAGACAAAACCCAACAGGTAGTGTAAAACTTAGCAAAGGTAACGGAACGATATAAAAGTTGTTGGCCTACAGAGTGAATTTTTTAGGGTACGTAATAAATGTTCCAAGTGAACAAAATCAGAATAATAATAATAATATTAATACGGTAATCAAAGTTCTATATTTTTCAAAGTAGTAAATTTACAAATATGATTGATGTAAGAACAGAACTGTGAACTTACTGAGTTTACATTACGCATACCAGTTAGCATTACAAGTGCAGTGACTTGACAAAATGGCAACAAAGCGTCTGTTGGGCTATGCGATATGTCTATGTTTCACAACAGTGCAGCATGCATTCAGGAGGAAGATGGGGCAAGATGGCGACCTGTGAAAGTCATTCATGTGGTTATGTCTCAATAACATCAAAATACGATAGTGATGTGTGTAAAATCTGTGAAAAAAGGTATACTGTGCATTGACTGCAAGGGCTGGTACCACAAAAAATGTGTAAAAGTGGACCTGAAATATATAAAAGACGAACATTAGTGGACATGCTTTCAGTGCCTGGAAGTAATGGACACTCTAATCTCAAAAGAAAAAATTGTAAGTGTGTTAACAGACGATCTGGAGACAATCAGTTCAAAATACAGCAAACTTGAGAGTAAGTATAAAGAGCTCGATTTGAAACATAACGCACTCTCTCGGGAACACCATCTATCACAAGAAAACGTTACGATTACCGGTTATTCCGCGCAGAAAATGTGGCGTGTGCCGAGCAAAACTTGCAAATAATTTCAGCATGTACAGCTGACAAACAACTTTTCAGCACTAGACATTGGCCATGATAATAAAACCAGAGCAGGAAAACAGAAAAACAATGAAAACACTCCCGAAAAAAAATCAAAATGTACACCGATGGTCATGGAAAAAACCTCCGCCCATGCTTACGTGAGAGTATGCATTCAAAACATTCGGTTTTCGCGAAATTAAAGTCTAGTGCCAAGTCAAATGTAGTGCTGGAAAATACTGCAACGGATGCAAGCTAACTAAAAAGAGACGATCACGCCGTGCTTATTGGCGGCGGAAACGATGTATATGCAAGCGAAAGCAAGACTGCCCTGCTATGTTTCCGAAACATATTGCCAAAATTGTTTACTACAAATGTTGTTGTCACCACAGCTGTTCCAGTGCGACATGATCTGCCAATATGGTCGTGTGTAGACGAAGAAGTGACGTTGTACCTACAATTCTGAGTTTAAAAAATGGTGTGACAAATTTAACTACGTAGAATTGGTAGACCTTAGTGAAATGAACCATGATGGTCACGCAGACCACGCCTACACCTAAATAGAAAAGGAAAGCCGTGTAAAAGGAAGTTTCTCAGTTACGTGAACTGTTCTACAAACCTAGCAAAGAAGCGGATCCTATTGCCCTAGATTACAAACAAGAAGTTTTTTTTTTTTTTTTTTTTTTTTTTTTTTGGAATGAAGGGTCACCATACCAGTGTCCAGGGAAGTAGTATTTGCAGCATCAATAGCAAAAGTAGTGCAAACATCAACAGTAGATCTGACAGCAGCACCTGGACCTATGTTAAGAAGCACTAAGAACAGGGCGCCCTCACAGAAGGGCCAAAATTTTTGATACCAAGCGGGAGGGAAAAACCAGTATAATAAATAGAGCAATAGATTCAAAGAAATTCAATTTAAAAATACTGCATCAAAATGTTCAATTTGCATCCAACAAGTCAGAAGATTTAGAAGTGTTATTAGCTGCTGAAGCGTCCAACATTTTCATAATAACTGAGCTTGGTTTAAAGGAGAATGAATTAAAGTTCTTCAATCTAATGGGACATAAAAATGTAGCATATTATTGCAGAACTGTACGTAAAAGTGTGAGATTAGCAATATATGTAGACAGCAAAGTAGGGGATTGCACTCCACAGATCACAAACTGTACAGAATTTTGCTTTGAATCAGCATCAGTACAAATAAACTTCGTGGAGGAAAAATGCCTTGTAAGAGGAATATACCGATCACCTAGCTCATACATAGAAAGTTTTTACTGGAAAATGGTGTGCTACTGCATAAAGTCACAAAGCAATAAACTTATGTAATAATAGCTGGTGACTTAAATATGCTTAATGCCAGTGGCTACACAAAAAGTTTTCAAGACATTTTAAGGACATAAAAATCTCCAGTGTCATGGAACAAATCCAACAAGACATGCAGAAACATCTAGCTCATTAATAGACCACGTCCTGTAAAATATACCTAAAGACAGACAAAAAGTTCAAGTTATAAATACTATTGTTGTAGACCATTTTGGACAAAAATTAAGATCACATAAAAACTGAGGAAAATGTAGTGGCTGAATTTAGACAAATTAACCTTAGAAATCTGAGAAGGCTAGAATTTTTGCGAAAAGAAGAAAAGTGGGATGATATCTATATAGACGACAATGTAGGAAAGAGCTGGGAATCTTCTGTGTTGTATTAAGCACCATATAGATACAACTTGTCCTAAAATATGCAGAACTGTTAGGGGTAACCCAAACAAAAAAATTGTTCACCACAGAAATTAAAAAAGCTAGAGATGAACTGACTCAACTCTTTGAAACATATCATGAGGCATACAAGTGTAGGAAGAAAGCGTACATTAGCATGATAAGGGAAGCAAAGGCCAGCCACCAAAAACCTGAAATACAATCTTCTTCTAACATCTCTAAAACAGTCTGGAATTATATAATTGAAAGCAGAAAAGAATCACATGCCTTTAAAGATACAAACACAGCATTGACAAGGGAAGGGAAAGAAGTGACCGATTCACAAGTGTGCAATATTTTCAACCAGCACTATTATATAGCTATAGTGGAGAAACTTCTAAAACAAGACACATCAGTAACAAAAAGAATGCAAAGTCCCAAAAAGGTGGCCAAGAGTTTATAACTCCTCCCTACAGATAAATATGAAGTTTTTAAAAAAAATTGGAGAACTAAAAAATAAAAATGCAGAAGGTCTGGATGGCATGCCAGTAAAAACGGTCAAACACTGTGCTAGTCTTGCTGAGCCTCTAGCATTCCTGATAAATTTAATAATGAACCAAGGAGTATTCGCAAAATGTTTAAAGATGAGTAATGTTGTGCCAGTATTCAAAGGAGAGGATAAAGGAGACTCCAGAAACTATAGGCCCATAATTATCACACCTGTTCTGTCTAAAATAGTAAAAGCAGTGATTAAAGATGGATTTATAAACTTCATAGAGAAGCATAACAACTTAAATGAGGCACAACAAGGATTTAAGAAGGGAAGATTCACCAAGACTTCAATGACAAACTTCATAACACACATCAGTGAGGCATTGGATCATCAAAAGAAAGTATCCACTGTCTATTTAGATATTTCAAAAGCTTTTGACTGTGTCTGGCATAAAACTCTTCTATAGGAACTGGACTTCCTTGGCATAAGAGGGAAAGCTGCTGATATTATATTAAAAAAAAAAAACTTTGTTGAAAATGGGCAACAGAGTGTTGAAATAAAACATAAATCTGGAAATACAGAGATAAATGTCTACTCTGGTTTTCTGCAGCTAAAAATGGAGTAACTCAGGATTCAGTACTAAGACCTCTGGTTTTTATATTATGCATAAATGATATGCCCACTGCTGTAAATGAAAAAAATGATCATGTATGCTGATGAATACCTTAATGATCAACAGGAAGAATATTATGTGTAGAAAATTCGAAATGAACAGAACAAACAGAGTAGAGGAATTTACTCTGGGTATGGGAATGTACATTTAGAATCAGTGGACTGTAACAAATTTCTGGGTATAGACATGGACAAATTTCTGATGTGGGAAAACCACATTGACAGGATCTGTTCCAAAAAAAGTACAAACATATTTTAATGAAAAAAATGTGCTATATGATGGACACAGAAACCTTACTTAAAATGTACTATGGACTTATTTTTCCATAAATATTGTACTGTATCTCAATACAGGGTGGTGCAGCGGATGTACATGTATAAAGAATTCTAAAACTTCAAACGAAAGCCATTAGATGCATGGCTAAACTAAGGCCTCCAGGAATTCTACAAAAACAAATTCAAGGAATTTAAAATATTAACTGTACCTAGTTTCTACATATATGAGACAATATTTCTTCTAGTGGTAAATTATACAGCACCTCTAAACAGAGACTTTCATGACCACAACAGAAGAAAGAGAGAAAATTACCACATCTATGGCAAAAGATTGAAAATGACAGACAGGGACCCTACAACTGCAGGGAACTTATTTTATAAGAGACTACCATTTAGCATTAAGAGCATAAAAGAACTGAGCACCTTCAAAAGAATACTCAAGGAACACCTCATCTTTGAATGCTGGTATGAGATGAAATTGTACTTGTTGGAAAACTCAAGGAACACCTCATCTCTGAATGCTGGTATGAGGTGAAATTGTACTTGTTGTAAAATCCATAGGACAAATGTTAAGTTGGAATGTCAAATTTTCCTGAAAGAATGAAAAGGAAAACAAAGTGTCGTGCTGAAAAGATGTAGCGTTACAATAATGCATAAACGTCCTAATATTTCTATACAGTGGGTTTAACATAGATGAACTAAAAAATTAGTCTTCAGTTCTTCTAATTGTATTATTTATTATTATTAGCAGTATGACAAAAAAGAAAAAAAACAGACTGTAGACTTTGTCTATGTGTGCTAGACTGTTACGTAAATCAACACAGGCTATCATGTATCACTCAGTAAAAGTATTATCAGTAAACATTACTAAAGAATTATTTCATGTATCAAATGACAAATTTCCAAGAAATTTGTTTGTTTCTGTATACATTTGGAACATAACATGTCTAAAATCATTGTAAAACTGATCAATGGACAAAAAAGTAACTATAACTATGTATCCAGAGCGCTGTGCATTGGTATCAACAGTTTAGCGACACTAGTTGCCCTTATAAACAGAAACGTACCAGTTGTCCAAGTGCATTAGGTGAAAACGTGAGGGAAGTTTCACAAGCAATGTAAAAAAATCGATTTCCCTTGCAATGCACGAACTTGGCATATCACAGAAAACAGTGTTGAAGATTTTGTGACTGTGGTTGCATTTCAAACCATACCATTTACAGCAGATTCAACAATTAAACCAGAAGATTATGGCTGGTGTCTCCAGTTTTGAATCACAATGCAGGAAGCGCTTTAGGATGAACATTTCCCCTCCAAGCTTATATTCAGTAATGAAGCAACTTCCACCCATCTGGGAAGGTTAATTACCACAATGTGAGAGTGTGTGTCACTTAACATCCTTATCAGATTGTGGCGCATGAATGAGATTTGCTGAAGGTTAATGTTTTCTGTGCAGTGTCACAGACAAAGCTGTGTGGGCCATTTTTCTTTTGTGAAAAGACTGCGATGGGAACCACTTACCTCGATATGTTGCAGTTGTGCTTGTTTTCACAACTGCCAGCTGATTCTGAGAATTTCATCTTACAAAAAGATGGGTCACCCTCTGATTGGAGCATTACTGTTCATCGCTACCTAAACTAAGAACTTAGGAATCACTGGACTGGACTTAGTGATGAAGATGATGTGGCTCAGTTCCCTTGGTCCTGAGGTCACCTGACCTAATGCTTTGTGACTTTTTCCTTTCAGGGTACATTTATGATTAATAACCCTGTTTACATACCCCACTGCCACGACCACTTGAACATCTTAGAGTCCTCATCAATGTTGTTGTTATGATCCCCAGGATGTTGTTGTATTAGGTACTGTTGTGAGACCATAGGGACACTCTTAAGACATTTGTGGAGTGTAAAAATGCAAACATCGAGAGCTTATGGTTCTCTTCATGCCTGAATCGTATTTAGCGTGTAATACTTTTGAAAATATGGAACTTTGGAAACAAATGAGCCTTGTGTAGTAGACCTGTATTTACTACTTTATTAATTGTGAATTCTGTCAAATTTTTGACAAACTGGTTCTATGCTGCAATGTCTTGCAAAAATCCTGATGAAACAACACTTAAGAAAGTGTTACAATATATACAGGGGTGACGAAAGTCGAAGGACAGCGATAAGCATATATACAATTATGTGGTAGTATTACATACATAAGGTATAAAAGTGCAGTATACTTGTGGGGCTGTCATTTGTACTCAGTTGATTCATGTGAGGTGGTATCCAACATAATCGTGGCCACACGACGAGAATTAACAGACTTTGAACACAAAGTGGTAATTGGTGCTAGAAGCATGGGACGTTACACTTCGGAAATCATTAGGGAATTCAATATTCCGAGATCCACAGAGTCAGGAATGTGCTGAGAATATCAAATTTTAGGCATTAGCTCTCACCACATACAATGCACTGGTAGACAGGCTGTACTTAACGACTTAGAGAAGCGGCGTTCGTGTAGACTTGTCAGTTCTAAAAGACAAGCAACACTGCAGAAATCAATGTGGGATGCACAAAAAATGTGTCCATTAGGTCAGTACGGCGAAATATGGCATTAATGGGCTATGGCAGTAGACAACGAGCCGAGTGGCTTTGCTAACAGGAAAACATCGCCTGCAGCGTCTTTCCTGGGCTTGTGACCATATTGGTTGGTTGCTAGACGACTGGAAAACTGTGGCCTGTTCATATGAGTCCCAATTTCAGTTGGTAAGAGCTGTTTGAGTGCGAAAGTCATGGACTCAAGTTATTAACAAGACATTGTCCAAGCTGGTGGTGACTCTACAATGGTGTGGGTTGTGTTTACATTGAATGGACTTGGTTCTCTGGTTCAACTGGAATTTTTATGGATGACAACACACAATGCCACCTGGCCATACTTGTTTGCAATTGGTTTGAAGAACATTTTGGACAATTCGGGTGAATGAATTGGCCACCCAGATCGCCCAACGCGAGTCCCATCAAATATGTATGGGACATAATCGAGAGGTCGTTCATGCACAAAAAACTGCACCAGCATGGCATGGCATGGCATGGCATGGCATGGCACCAGCATGGCTCAGTATTTCTTCAGGGGAATTCCAACAGTTTGTTGCATTTATGCCATATCTAGTTGCTTCTCTATGCCATGCAAACGGAGGTCCTACACGATATCAGGAGGTACCTCATTACCTTTGTCACCTCAGTGTATTGTATACTGAAGAAAATGTGAAGTACATCAATGAATTATGAAAACTTCTTACATTTTTATCACAAAATTGAAATGTTTCTCAATTAAAAACTACCTTTGTTCTTCTTAATAATTTTGAGCAATAACACCATGAATTATTATTCTGACCTAGAACCTCTAACAAATATTCACACTTGTTAAACAGAATGGAGCTGGAAATATTATATTATATATAATCTGAAGAAATGTGCTTCCATACATAAAATAAATGAAAGGCAACCATCATCTTTAGTGGGCTGATATGTAGCACACAGACACACATATCAGAACACAGTATTAACTAGCTTTTAAGCCCTTGCTTTTCTTCTGGCAGAAAGTTCACATTAATCACCCCCACCCAAATACACACTACTGCAGCTGTGGTGACGGCTATGGTAGCGGGCATTCGGATGTTTGTGTTGTTGTGCACGAATGTGTGTACTTTCTAACAGAAGAAGTGCCAGGTCTTGAAAGCTAGTTAATACTTTGTTCTGTTACGTGTGTGTAGATGCCGTACATCAGTCTGCTTCCTGAGAGACAATCTCCACTCCTTCCAAATTAATGATATAAATGTAGACCAGATATGGCTTGAATTCAGAGAAATAGTATCGGCAGCAACTGAGAGATTTATACCAAATAAATTAACAAACGACGGAGCTGATCCTCCGTGGTACACAAAACGGGTCAGATCACTGTTGCAGAAACAACGAAACAAACATGCCAAATTTAAACAGACGCAAAATCCTCAAGAATGGCAATCTTTTACATAAGCTCGAAATTTAGCGCGGACTTCAATGGGAGATGCTTATAACAGTTTCCACAACGAAACTTTGTTTCGAAACCTGGCAGAAAATCCAAAGAGATTCTGGTCGTATGTGAATTATGTTACCGACAAGAAACAATCAGTGCCTTCTCTGCGCGATAGCAATGGAGATATCATCGAAGACTGTGCTGCCAAAGCAGAGTTACTAAACACAGCCTTCCGAAATGCCTTCGCAAAAGAAGACGAAGTAAATATTCCAGAATTAGAATCGAGAACAGCTGCCAACATGAGTGACGTAGAAGTAAATATCCTCGGAGTAGTGAAGCAACTTAAATCACTTAATAAAAGCAAGTCTTCTGGTCCAGACTGGATACCAGTTAGTTTCCTTTCAGAGTATGCTGATGCATTAGTTCCATAGTTGACAATCATATACAACCGTTCGCTCGACGAAAGATCCGTACCCAAAGACTGGAAAGTTGCACAGGTCACGCCAATATTCAAGAAAGATAGTAGGAGTAATCTACTTAATTACAGGCCCATGTCATTAACGTCGATACGCAGCAGTATTCTGGAACATATATTGTGTTCGAACATTATGAATTACCTCGAAGAAAACAGTCTACTGAGACGTAGTCAACATGGGTTTAGAAAACATCGTTCATGTAAAACGCAACTACCGGCCTTTGTGACCGAGCGGTTCTAGGCGCTTCAGTCCGGAACCGCGCTGCTGCTAAGGTCGCAGGTTCGAATTCTGCCTCTGGCATGGATGTGTGTGATGTCCTTAGGTTAATTAGGTTTAAGTAGCTCTAAGTCTAGGGGACTGATGACCTCAGATGTTAAGTCCCATTGTGCTTAGAGCCATTTGAATTTGAAACACAACGAGTTCTTTATTCGCATGAAGTGTTGAGTGCTATTGACGAGGGATTTCAGTTCGATTCAGTATTTCTGGATTTCCAGAAGGCTTTTGACACTGTACCACACAAGAGTCTTATAGTGAAATTGAGTGCTTATGGAATATCGTCTATTATGTGACTGGATTAATGACTTCCTGTCAGAGAGGTCACAGTTCGTAGTAATTGACGGAAAGTCATCGAGTAAAACAGAAGGGATTTCTGGCGTTCCCCAAGGTAGTGTTGTAGTCCCTTTGCTGTTCCTTATCTATATAAACGATTTGGGAGACAATCTGAGCAGCCGTCTTAGTTTGTTAGCAGATGACGCTGTCGTTTATCGACTAACAAAGTCATCAGAAGATCAAAACAAACTGCAAAACGATTTAGAAAAGACATCTGAATGGTGAGAAAATTTTCAGTCGACCCTAAATAACGAAAAAGTGTGAGGTCATCCACACGAGTGCTAAAAGGAATTCGTTAAACTTCGGTTACAACATAAATCAGTCAAATCTAAAAGTCGTAAATTCAACTAAATACATAGGTATTACAATTACGAACAACTTAAATTGGAAGGAACACACAGAAAACGTTGTGAGGAAGGCTAACCAAAGACTGCGTTTTATTGGCAGGACACAGAAAATGTAACAGATCTACCGGCCGGAGTGGCCGTGCGGTTCTAGGCGCTACAGTCTGGAACCGAGCGACCACTACGGTCGCAGGTTCGAATCCTGCATCGGGCATGGATGTGTGTGTTATGTCCTTAGGTTAGTTAGGTTTAATTAGTTCTAAGTTCTAGGCGACTGATGGCCTCAGAAGTTAAGTCGCATAGTGTTCAGAGCCATTTGAACCATTTTGTAACAGATCTAGTAAGGAGACTGCCTACACTACGCTTGTCCGTCCTGTTTTAGAAGCCTGCTGCGCGGTGTGGGATCCTTACTAGATAGGATTGACAGATTGCATCGAAAAAGTTCAAAGAAAGGCAGCACGTTTTGTATTATTGCGTAATATGGGAGAGGGTGTCACTGAAATGATACAGGATTTGGGCTGGACGTCATGAAAAGAAAGGTGTTTTTCGTTGCGATGGAATCTTCTCATGAAATTCCAATCACCAACTTTCTCCTCCGTATGCGAAAATATATTGTTGACACCGACCTACATATCACCATGATAAAACAAGGGAAATCAGAGCTCGTACGGAAAGGTATAGGTGTTCGTTCTTTCCGTGCGCTATACGAAATTGGAATAACAGAGAATTGTAAAGGTGGTTCGATGAACCGTCTGCCAGGCACTTAAATGTGATTTGCCGAGTATACATGTAGATGTAGATGTAGATGTAAAGGTGAATGGTTGCCTTTACTTTATTTTGCATATTGTTACATTCAGGAATTTCTATTATTCTTATACAAAAGTGACACCAGTTGTTTGTAAAAAAAGCAATTTTATTTTAAAATTGAGCTGTGTGATAGCAAGCTGATATACCTGATTATTTTTGTAAGACATTAGTTGTTTGTTTACATGTTCATTTGACACTTGACTGAGATACTGTACAGCAATGAAGGAAATTAATTTAAATTTTATTAAATTAATTTGTGTTTAAATTTTTTCACACATCAATTCATATAATGAAAAAATTACTTTATCAATAGAAGTACTGCGCTGGAGTTATTTTGTATTAAACACACAACAAGTTTACAAACAATTGCTTAATGAAGTTGAAGGAGCTGCTGTAAGCATCATATTCAGCTCACTTTCAACTTTCACTACGCTTCCTGCAAGGCTTGTTGTGTCATTGGGCAAATGAGCAAAGAGTTTTATAGCACATTATGCATACCTTTATGAGCTTAAGTCAGTTAATTACTTACATATTCCAGCATCACAGTTGTGATCTCTCCCCATGATGTGGCATGTGTAACTTGTTTACATGTGAAAAATGGGAACATGCTGACATTTATACGATTGTAATTTATGTCACTTTTTCACATGCTGACAGTCTCCTCCTCCAAAGCACTCTCACACATTTCAATGTATATAATTTTGCCTGGGTTCTATGTTAAGCTGACAGAAAAATCTCAGCACCAAAAAATAATTAATGTAAAGAAATTTTTGCGTTATACTGTTGGAAATCACCCCCTCGAATACTGTTCATGAATGACAGCACAACAGATCGAATCACCAGATTGATGTACAAATTTGCAGGCAGGGTGCATGGGATGACCATGAGAGTGCTGCTGTTGTCATATGAAATCACACTGCAGACCATAACTCCAGATGTAGGTCCACTGTGTCTAGCACACAAACTGGTTGCTTTCAGGCCCATAAGTGGCCTTTTCTAACCAACACATGGCTGTCCTGAGTAGGTCACAGGAGAAGGTAAAACATTATCTTTAGATTCACAAGTAGATATAATGCTCTCTCTAGATTTACAAGTAGAGATTGGGGGACATTTTAGCTGCGCTTCAGGTATCAGTGCCAAGGCACAGTGATCTAGCACAAGACTGGGGTCTTGTCTGTTCAGGTTGGAATCCCACTGCTACCATCTTTATCAAATTTTACTTTATTTCTTGTAATGTTAAATTATTAATTATAGAACTCGTATACATTTAAACAGTTCCGTTTTTGTGCATAAAATTGATATATTCGGTTTAGTTATGACTAGTACCCTTGTACGTCCAATGGCTATAGGTGATTTTAAAAAGGCGAGTATAAGAGGAAATTTAATATGAAAGTGTATGAAAAGAGCTGGACCAGTGGATGTGATGTTCTCAATGCACTTTTTTGCTTCCCACAGTGGGGTACAGGGGTAGTGGAAGATGTAGGACATATTAATGGATTACCAAAAAAAGCGTTGTGGAAATCGTAAAAATATAAACAATATAATTGATCAAGTGTATTAAGTAAAGCTAGTAGCACAAAATCATTAAGTCGTCCCTATCGTGACGACGTAGTGAAATAGAACCTGTTTATTTTTGTAATATCGTAGCAGACTGGCAAAATTTTACATGAGCCGCCTCCGGAATCCGAGAAAATAGAAATTCCTAGAGTGGACACCTTTTTCGACCTTCAAGCTTCACTTTTCTTCTCTGACTTTTTACTCGTTCCAGTTATTACATTTGGGTCCACACACAAAGCACAGATAATCACTTCTACAGTCTGGAATTTGCTATGTTCTTCAGGATCGCTCTGCCATGTAAAACTGATCGTAATCGGATAAGACCACCACAGCGCTTGTTTGTGTAAAGAGATAAACAACTGTTGCGATTAAGTCTTCAGCAAAGAGAGGGGGAGTGTCCTAGTGGGAACTGGAGGAGGATGTTGGCCGGGTATACTGAAGCCTTATTTATATTTCACTGCAAGCGAGTCATCGGAGTATACTGGGGATGGAGCTCACGAGAAATACGGGCTCCACAATGAATTTGTGATGTCACAATAGCCGTCTTGTCCACTATATTTTGCGGACACTTGGCTCCGTGCAACGCCCACAGGAAATCAGTATGACAATGAAAAGGTGCCCACTAAATGTCTTAACTTTGTCGTGTGCTATCGAGAGCTTGCATGCATTGAAATGTGCAGTTAAGAATTATTAAACTCGTCTGAGATAGTTGCTAGCTCCTCGCCGGAGATGGCTGCTGACACTCACAAGACCTGCTGTGTCACATGCTGCCTTGAATGCGCCACAGTCTGTCTTTCTCTTGGGTCTGCGAATTTGTGATGGTCTCTGCACTCCTGGGCATTGGCCAGGTCCTTCCTGCAGCTGGATGATGGCTACACCAGGAAGTGACAAATTATTGAACACTACTCTACCACATTTACATAAAGGTGCACATCAATACTGACTGTACCTGGCTCAAGGAAATGACGAATCTTTCGTCAACAACATGATGGACTGTCAATCCCAAGTTATGTAGTGATTGTTAAAGCCACAAGTTTCCCGTCATTCTCTGCAATGTTATAGCTAAATCACGGACATTATTGGTAGAGACATATGAAAATTCTGTAATGAAGTGAAATCTTTAGCCCCAGATTCCAGAAGGGCGTATCAGTGTCCCTTTTTGCTGCCCCTCCCCCCCTCTCCTTCTTGTCCGCAGCTCATGGTCTAGAACCTAGCGTTGCTGTCTTTGGATCATGGGATCAAATGGTTCAAATGGCTCTGAGCACTATGGGACTTAACTTCTGAGGTCATCAGTCCCTTAGAACTTAGAACTACTTAAACCTAACTAACATAAGGACATCACACATACCCATGCCCGAGGCAGGATTCGAACCTGCGACCGTAGCAGTCGCGCGGTTCCAGACTGTAGCACCTAGAGCCGCTCGGCCACCCCGGCCGGCGATCATGGGATCCCAGGACCGATTGTCAGCCACGTCGGGGATTTTCTTCACCTGGGGACTGGGTGTTCTTGTCGTTCTCATAATTTCTTCACCTTTAGGGGAAAGTGGAGAGACTGGACAGTGAAACGATTGGGAATTTGTACAGACGCTGATAACCACACAATTGAGCACCCCACAAACCAAATACCATCATCATCATTATCACCCCCTCTCTCTTTCCCTTTGTGGGCAATTTAGGATACGGTACACGGTATCCGTGCCGAATATCACCCTTGATATCTAATGTAACGAAAAATGAGTGTATGTGAGATTATGATTACTTACTGGCAAGGAGAGCGAGCGCCAGTTTGGCGATGACGACGGCGCTGTAGGGCATGCAGATCTGGTCCTTGGACGCCACCATCGCCATCTGCAGCACGCTCATCACGCAGAAGACGCCCAGCGACGCCACGCCGATTGCCGCCACCACCCCCGCGAAGTAGACGGCATCTGCGAACACGTATTCTCAACATCACCACCAGAAATGATATAGGTGACACAGAAAACTTACATACAGTATTCCAGAGAATTGACGGCTTTCCACGCGCTTCTAGACGCTTATGAGAGTCCTGCAATGAGAAAACTCTATACCCCAGATTCCGGCGGGCGGAACGAGGGGGCCCAGAAGCACCCACTCCGGACTCCTCCCGCCACCCCACTGTCCTAGCGGACGTCTGTGGCTCACTAGGAACAATTCTTAAACCATTTTTTTGTTACTGAATTGCGTTTGTATGATGTTAAACTTTGCAGAAGGTCAAGTTCTACGCTAGGTCAGTTTTGATTTTGTTTTCTACTTGCCGTTTCTTTCGCCTTTCACAACGTTTGTTAATGTGTAAAACGCTGAGTTATTTAAGTTTAGGATTCGGCTTAAAACTACACTACTGACCATTAAAATTGCTATACCAAGAAGAAATGCAGATGATAAACGGGTATTCATTGGACAAATATATTATACTAGAACTGACATGTGATTACATTTTCATGCAATTTGGGTCATAGATCCTGAGAAATCAGTACCAAGAACAACCACCTGTGGCCGTAATAACGGCCTTGATGCGCCTGGGCATTGAGTCAAACAGAGCTTGGATTGCGTGTACAGGTACAGCTGCCCATGCAGCTTCAAAACGATACCACACTTCATCAAGAATAGAGACTGGCGTGTAACCAATGGCACCCCATACCATCACGCCGGGTGATACTCCAGTATGGCGATGACGAATACACGCTTCCAATGTGCGTTCACCGCGATGTCGCCAAGCACGGATGCGACCATCATGATGCTGTTAACAGAACCTGGATTCATCCGAAAAAAAAATGACGTTTTGCCATTCGTGCACCCAGGTTCGTCATTGAGTACACCACCGCAGGCGCTCCTGTCTTTGGTGCAGCGTCAAGGGTAATCGCAGCCGTGGTCTCCGAGCTGATAGTCCATGCTGCTGCAAACGTCGTCGAACTGTTCGTGCGGATGTTGTCTTGCAAACGTCCCCATCTGTTGACTCAGGGATCGAGACGTAGCTGAACGATCCGTTATAGCCAAGCGGATAAGATGCCTGTCATCTCGACTGCTAGTGATACGAGGCCGTTGGGATCCAGCAGGGCGTTCCGTATTACTCTCCTGAATCCACCGATTCCATATTCTGCTAACAGTCATTGGATCTGGACCAACGCGAGCAGCAATGTCGCGATACGATAAACCGCAATCGCGATAGGCTACAATCCGACCTTTATCAAAGTCGGAAAGGTGATGGTATGCATTTCTCCTCCTTACACGAGGCATCACAACAACGTTTCACCAGGCAACGCCGGTCAACTGCTGTTTGTGTATGAGAAATCGGTTGGAAACTTTCCTCATGTCAGCACGTTGTAGGTGTCGCCACCGGCGCCAACCTTGTGTGAATGCTCTGAAAAGCTAATCATTTGCATATCACAGCATCTTCTTCCTGTTGGTTAAATTTCGCGTCTGTAGCACGTCATCTTCGTGGTGTAGCAATTTTAATGGCCAGTAGTGTATATTGCGCTGCAATTACCATACTCTCAGTATTTGTCTTGGACAACATAGCTGTCAGCGCATCGGCCGAGGACTCTGAAACGCATGACACTATATTTTTAGGAGAAGAGCCTACAAACAAATTCCTGTGCTTACAGAAAATGGAGCTAATAGGAATCACAGTACAATGCGGGTGGCATTCATTAAGAACTTATTTCTACAAAAACTGTTAAAATTGGAGTAAATTTACAAAGTGATAGCTTGAAAACGCGATTTTTTTCGTGTCTTTTAGTTGTAGTACACCAATTTCTTTCTCTACTTTGAGTACTACCATTCCTACTTCACGTTCTGCGAGCGATTACTGTCTTTTATTACTTGTTTTCTAGAGGCACTCAGTCTTTTGTTAAAGCTGTATTTCATATCGAGAATATTTCCTGCTTTGTTTAAATTAGTGGAACAAGAGTCTGGCGTTGCAGATTCTGTAACAGAATGCTGGTTTGCATTTTGCACAATTGCCTTTAATTATACACGCGATTTATTGCTGCCACAGTTAAGTTACATTATCGTTCTTTCCAGTTCAGCGTAAACATTCTCTTTTTTGTCCTCTTTTTATTGCCATCACCCAAGAGAACAACACTTTCATTTGAAGTTACAGTCGTTTCCTCATTTACTGTCGTCCAGAATGAACTGCTACTTTCAGTGTTATTTTAGTCTATCAGAACTAGGTCATAACGAATAATATTTTGAACTACCTTATACGCAGTAAATTTGTCTAAAAAAATCCGAGTGTACGGTATTAAAATCGCCGAATATGTCTTCGAGACGGAAATTCGGATCATTATCGTAGTGGCTGGGAATAGAAATAAATTGTGCCTTCAGGGATGAGAAAATACCCAGATCATCAACACTAGTTGGAAACGAGACCGAGTGTAGACTGGGGAGTCTATGGATTCATTTCAGGGTGTACAGACAGACAGTCTTCCGAAGTACTTTTGAGCACGTTTTCCGGAAACTATCTTGAGCAACTAGTTCGCCTGCCAACGCGCAGTGGAAATATCTTAGTCCTTGTAGCTACAAACAGGCCGGACCTTGTCGATGGCGTTATTATAGAGACGGGGATAGCGATATGATGTCATCATATGGAATATGGTTACGGAAGTTAATAAATCAGTCACGAACGTTAGAAGAGTGTTTCCGCTAGAAAGAGCAGGAAAGCAGTTGTTAGCGTCTCACTTAGACAATGAACTGACATTAGTTCCAGTATGACGGACATACGGGGATTATGGACAAAGTTTAAACAGATTATATATCGTGCTCTGGTCAAGCATGTGCCTAGTAAGTGAATTAAGGACAGAAAAGACGCACCGTGGCTTAACAACGAAATTCGGAAAAGGCTGAGGAAGCAAAGGTTGCTGCAGTCGGCTCAAAAGAGAACGCGCAAATGACGGCGGACAAAGGTTGACAGAGATTCGCGCGTCTGTGAAAAGATCAATGCGAGAATCATACAGCTACCACCGTCATACCTTAGCAAAAGATCTGGCCGCGAACTGAGAAAATTCCAGTCCTTTGTAAAATCGCTAAGCTCGTCTAAAACTTCCATCTAGTTATTCGTTGAGCAGTCTGATGTGGCAATCGGAAACATCAAACTAAACGCCAAGTTTTAAATCTCGCGTTTAAGAACTCGTTCACGCAGGATAATCGTATAAGCCATATCGTCGTTTAACCATCGCACGGAGTGTCGTGTGGATGAAATAGTAATAAGCACCCCTGGCGTCGAGAAACAACTGAAGATTCGGATGGAATCCTATACGGCTTTGGTCCCCTACGTAGCTTACATTTACATATTGCTAATCTCTCACCCAGCGCAAAGTCCCAAGTGACTGGAAGAAAGCACAGGTGACTCTTTTGTATAAGAAGGGTGAAAGAATGGAACCGCAAAATTACAGACCCGTATCCATAACATCGGTTTACTGCAGAATGCTTGAACGTATTCTAGTTTCGAATATGGCAAATTTTCTAGAGACCGAAAGGCACAGTTTTAGAAAGCATCGCTCGTCCGAAACTCAACTTGCCCTTTTTGACACGATACATCGCGAACTATTTGGATGACGGGCAACATGCAGACTCCGTATTTCTACATTTCCGAGAAGTATTTATAACACGGTGGCCCCTCTGTACATTGTTGACGAAGGTACGAGGATATGCAGTGGGTTCCCAGATATGCGAGTGGTTTGAAGACTTCTTAAGTAGTATAACTCATTATGTTGGCCTCGACGGCAGGTGTTCATGAGAGAGAAGGTTATCGTCAGGAGTGCCCCAGTAAGTATGATAGGACCGCTGTTGTTTTCTATATACATAAATGAACTGGCGGACAGAGTGGTTGTTTGCTGTTAATGATTTGGTGTACGGGAAGGTGTCGAGGTTGAGTTACTGTAAGTGGATACAAGATGACTTAGCGAAAATTTCTACATTTCTAGTTGGTGTGAAGAATGGCAGCTAGCTCTAAATGTAGAAAAATGTAAGTTAAGCGGATTAGCTTTCAAAACAAACCCATAATGTTCAGATACAGCATTAATAGTTTCCTGCCTGACACAGTCACGTCATTTAAATATATGGGGGTATCGTTGCAAAGCAATATGGAATGGAACGAGCATGTGATGATTGTGATAGGGAAGTCTAATGATCGATTTTGGTTTTTTTGGGAGAATTTTAGGCAGGTGTGGCTATCTGTAAAGGAGACTGCAATGGGACGCTAGTGAGACCTGTTCTTGACTATTTCTCGATGTTTGGAATCCGCACCGAGTCAAATTAAAGGAAGAGATCGAAGCTATTCAGAGGCTAGTTGCTGGACTTGTTACCGCAAGTATTAAGGAGATGCTTCGAAATCTCTGATTGGAATCCCTGGAGGGAAAGCGACGATCTTTTCGGGGAGAGACCGCAGCTCGTGGTCGTGCGGTAGCGTTCTCGCTTCCCGCACCCGGCTTCCCGGGTTCGATTCCCGGCGGGGTCAGGGATTTTCTCTGCCTCGTGATGACTGGGTGTAGTGTGATGTCCTTAGGTTAGTTAGGTTTAAGTAGTTCTAAGTTCTAGGGGACTGATGACCACAGATGTTAAGTCCCATAGTGCTCAGAGCCATTTGAACCATTTTTTCGAGGAGAACCGGAATGTGAAGCTGACTGCAGAACGATTCTACTGCCGCCAAAATACATATCGCGTAAGGGCCACGAAGGTAAGATACGAGCAGTTAG
Source organism: Schistocerca cancellata (assembly GCF_023864275.1). Lineage (NCBI taxonomy): Eukaryota > Metazoa > Arthropoda > Insecta > Orthoptera > Acrididae > Schistocerca > Schistocerca cancellata. The sequence goes on along the minus strand of NC_064628.1, from coordinate 439,755,256 downwards.
GCCTCATACGGCGGCATATCAGACAGTCATTTTTTCTCACTGTATTTGCAAGTGGAACAGTAAAGGAAATGACTTTTAGTGATACATGATATTCTCCGCCATTCACCGTAAGGTAGCTTGTGGAATATGCATGTACATGTAGATGCAGATGCATTTAGCTTCTGTCCACTTTCTGTAACAGTGGGCGTGACGAAATTATCGCCTCCAGTTTTATGCATTTTAACCATGAAACGTTCTGACACTGTTTTTGGTCGAGTTTACACGGTACGTGTAATTACATGAAAACGAAATACAACAATTGTAAAGTGTGTCGTGAAATATACATTATGAGACACAAGTGCTTTCTTGGTCATCCTATTTTTATTGCCACAACATATTTTCAGAATTTTACAGTCACGTTTTATCCCTATGTTTTCTCAATTTAAGTCAACTGCAACTTCTTTCTACGCCTTTTCTTTGTTGACTGTAGCAACTTTATCATGCTTTTTCTCCTATTGTGTCCATATACTGCTCTAATACGATTTACAGCAATAAATCTGATGTGTCCTGTGTAGTGCATGCACTCAGTAGCTGATTGTCGCAGGTCGTACGCAATCAACATTTATTTTCATTTCACATCGAATGCAAGGCACAACTAATCTTGACTGTGTCACTCTATTATATACTAAACTTTAGCATAAGTTAATAACAGATAAACATTAAGATTATCTGGACTCTGTCCACGTACAAACAGTTCAAAGATAATAAGTTTTGCTGCGCGGAATTAGCCGAGCGGTCTAAGGCGCTGCCGCCGACTGTGCGGCTGATACTGGCGGAGGTTCGCGCCCTCCCTCGGGAATGGGTGTGTGTGTTTGTCCTTAGGATAATTTAGGTTAAGTAGTGTGTAAGCTTAGGGGTTGATGACCTTAGCAGTTAAGTCCCATAAGATTTCACACATATTTGAACACTTTTTTGATAGTAAGTTTCACTGAAGGAATCTTGATGAATCGAGTCACTAAACTAGTTTACAATAGGAATAAACATTCTTATACTCAATTAGCACTGGCACCTATTCCTGATGTACAATAAAGACAAAGTGCGTTCAGTAGTATCGTATCGTGACAGCAAAAACTGAGCACAGCTGACAGTGTAATTTCCACACACGAAATACCAGTTTTGGAGCACTGAGTCCACACTAGGCCAATTCAGAAGAGGCTAAGTTCCCTGGGCGACGGTTGGCTCCTCATACTGGCTGTAGCACCATTGAGGTGGGGCTGCTGCTGAAACTGCATGGTATAGATCCTGGCCCTTGCTCTGTACAGAAACTGCTTGTAGTTACTCAGCGAGCTGAACTACTGGAGAGTGGCTGGGCGACATTCTAAATACAAGCCAAGTGGAGTGATATCTGCTTGATATTTGGAAGCACAGTAGCGCAGTCGATTGTGGCGCTGTTGTCAGGGAGGTGCTGGTATCGAGGCTAGCGCCTCTCGTGGTGAACCTAGCACCACATGTTTCCGTGGTGCCGGCTGGAGCTCTGCTTCAGAAAAGACCAACGAATTTTGGACACACACCTGCCTGTTTTGGTTGACAAGCCGTATCTGCCGTACTATTGGCGTCTGGGTCTGCCAAGAGAGTGTCCCCTGTGGAGCTGAAAAGCAATACGGGTAGCTGTGGTCACAGGCGAAGGCCTTGGATACGATAAAATCTTTTTCAGCTAGGGAGAAGTTTGAGGATCACACCTTTTTCGGTTTTCTTTTCTCCATCTTCACTTTAGCTGCCTTCCCCTTCTTCCTCTTTTCTGTAACATTTTCACTCACTATCTCTGAGAGCTTGGCAGGCTGTTAACGAACAAATTTTGTTCTTTTCAGCGAAATATCGCAGTAGCTGAAAATTAAGTGGACTGCTAAATGATGAGGATCTCTGCAGAACTGGGCAGGAAAGGAATGTATGGACGACTAAATGACGAAGACCTCAACAGAACCGGCAAGGAAAGAAATCTATGAAAAACAGTGACCAGATGAAGGGACAGGATTATAGGTCGTCTGTTAAGACATCAGGAAATTAATTCCATGGTACTAGATTGAGTCGTAGAGGGTAAAAGGTGTAGGAGGAGGCAGAGATTGGAATACATCTAGCAAATAATTGAGGATTTAGGGTGTATTGCTAGAGATGAAGAGGTTGGCACCCGAGAGAGAGGGTCACAGTGGGCCACATCAAACAAGTCAGAAGACTGCTGGAAAATTGACAGCATCAGGCGGTATCTCACTTTAAAAGAATTCTTATGACCCTTCGACGCATTTTGAACAAATATCATAGATTAAAAGGAAATAACTGTGCGAATGAATGAGTCAGTTATGGTATCTGATTTACGTGTCATCTGTGACTCGGGACCAGAACAAAGACTAGACTGCAATCTTTAAAGCAAAATTGGAAATGTCAGAACTTACTTTTTGTAAAGTTTTGCATCCGAGCGATCTTAGACCGTCTCTGCAAACGTTAATCACTTGTTTACAGATAGTGATTCACAGCGTGCGAATCAGTTCTTCTGCTTTTTATATCAGGTACTTATTTCATGTTCCGCATATAATAATAAGACCTTCACTATGATGTAGAACGAGTCAGCTTTTCTATTATGCTACATTGCCATACTGATAAATCGGCATCGCACAGTCTATTAAGAGGACTTCTTAAGTTTTTTTACATGCGTGCACTGACTTATACTTGCGATTTTAGTTTTTAATTCTATTATTCATTACTTTTTTTACATTACTGGCTAGATGCTCAAAGATGCCTAAATACCTTATTCCCTTTGTGAGCCGTACTAAGGATGAGTGGTACAGCGCAAATGATTTCTCCTTCTAGTATTATAGGAGGGCAACATTGGCAGATACAATATTAAATGAATTAACAAGAGTAGTTGCATCGCATTTCTTCAATGTAGTCACCCGAAAGTTCTATCAACTTTTGCCAAATCTCGGGAAACCGCTGGGAACCGTTGGCACAGCGGTCCCTGTCGATTACAGCAACGGAGCTCCCTACTGCGCGGAGTGCAGATACCGCCTCAGAAAATCGGCGACCTCGGAGGGATTCCTTCAACTTCGTAAGTAGGTCGAAGTGACACGGACTCACGTGTGGTTAGTATGGATGGTGTTCCAAGATTTCCTAGTGGAACTTTTGCAACAAGAGATTGATTCATCATTCCCGACATGTCAAAGTGGGTTGTCATGCAACGCGGTAGGGCGCCCGTCTTACGATAAACATGGACATTTGCGCCGCGTAGCCACACGCAGATGTAGCTCCAGGAAACGGCAGTATTAGGCATCGTTGAAGATTTGTCCCTCATAGTCGTTGCCACAATCAGCAGAACCTTCACCTGACTGGGGTTCTGTTGAAACTTCTGTAGACATGCCGATCCTGGGCGACGTCATTCGTTCGATTGACGTTTTAATAGCGTCTCTAAGTTCGCGCCCACGTCTCGTAAATGGCGACAGTATGCTGCAGAAATACGTCTCCCTCGTTGCGATATCTGTCCAGGTTGATTCCAGCCAATGCATGTCGATGCCATTTCCGTGCGTCGGTGAGTCTTTGTCGAACCCAGCGGGACGCAGTTTTCTTCTTTTTAAGACATTTCGTCAGCATGTGCCACACCGTTTGATGACTAAACTCTACGAGTAATTCCAGGACAGTCCATCGACGGATTACGGAAACGAGACCACTCACGTCTGTCTGGCGTTGAGAAATGGTCGGTCGAACTGTACGGTCCAAATCCGCAGAGTCATACCGACCCGCAAGCTACGCCTTGACCCATCGTGCAACCGTCCTATACGGTAGTGCATTCTCGCCACAGGATTCACGTAATCCTCGATAACATTCTGATGCAGTTTAGTTCACGAACGTTGATCACCCTTTGAAAACACACTTCAGGAAACACAGCAGCACCACTCCCAACTGGATGCCCGTCAAATGCACACTACACATCGACAACAGCGCCGCCTGACCGCTCTCATATCCCATTTGCGCATGCCCAGTCTCTTGCTAGTGTCGGGACTACGTTGCCGCCTCTTCATTTACAGACCTGAATGTTATTATTTTTAAACTGTATTTTATTGTTGACAGATTTTATAAGGGAGTAAATGCAGTGTGAGGCTGTTGTCGGTATGTCCAAGTGTCAAAAGAGATGTCTTCAGGAGGTTCTAGAGTGGGAACCACATATCCTTCCACAGGTTTATGTGCAAGAAACACCTTTCTTCATTGCGAGTTACCTCAGAATATGAAGCCATAAGATACTGTTATTTTAATGTTCTGGCAATTGACTTACGACTTACTTAGGTGTGATCAAAAACTAATGGGAATTTCTGTGTTTCGCGAATAATTTTTATTTATTCACCAGCATGAACTTTGTCTCTCTCAAGTAATCCCCCTCATATATAATACACTAGTGCCAGTGCTTTTTCCAGTCTGGGAAGCACTTGGGGAACTCATCTTTCAGTATGGTGTTCAGGTCCTTCACCGATTCTATTTTCATCTCATCAGTGGCAGCAAAACGACGTCACTGCGTGGTTCTCTTCAGTCTTGGGAAAAGAAATAAGTCGCAGGGGGCCATTTCCGGAGAAAACGGTGGCCGAGGCATCATTACGGTTTTGCTTTTGGCCAAAAAATCGCGAACAAGCAGAGAGGTGTGAGCGGGGGCATTATCGTCATGCGTTTTCCAAGGGTGATTTTGACACAATTCTGGTCGTTTCCTTCGGATTATTTCACGAAAACGGCGCGCAAGTTCCATGTAGTAATCCTTATTGACTGTATGACTATAAGGCGGGAAATCATGATGATCCCGTTGTAATCGAAGAAAACAGTAAGAAAGACCTCCATACGCCATCGACTTCGCCGAAATTTTTTTTCCGTCTTGGCTCTAGGCAGTTTCTGTTGGGACGACTGGGCCTTGGTTTCGATGTCATACTCGTATACTCATGTTTCGCCACCTGTTATAACATTCTTTAGAAGTTCTAGATTGTTGTCGACTTCATTCAGCAGCTCCTGAGCGATGTCTACGCGACGTTGTTTTTAGTCGAAATTCAACCATTTCGGAACAAACTTTGCTGCTACATGTTTTACGCCCAAACAATCAGAAAAAGTGGCTTGGCATGAGCCAAAGGACATGCCGACATCATCAGCTATCTCTCTGACGGTGGTTCTGCGATTTTTCAAAACCATTTTTTTTTTTTGCTTTTTCCACATTGTTGTCAGTAATTGACGTGCTAGGGCGTCCAGGGCGGTCGTCGTCTTCAACGTCTTCTCGATTTTCTTTGAAACGTGTATACCATTCATAAACTCTTGTCTTACTCATAGTACATTCGCCAAAAGCCACAGTCAACACCGAACACGGCGCTGCAATTTACTCGATTTTTCAAGCAAAATTTAATGCACATTCGTTAACCCATCTTTTTCGAAAGTAAAAAATCGCTGAGTAGGTACTCGAAAACACGTGTAAGTTTTTCCACTATCGCCAATGAACTAAATATTCAAAACAGCTGAAAATGTAAACGTACATCATGAAAATGTGTACCAACAAGATAAAAGGTTTTGGAAATTGGATGTATAAAGCCGGGAAATTAAAAAACTCCCGTTACTTTTTGATCACACCTCGTATTGTCATTCGTCTTCTTGCTTCTCAGCACAGGTTGTTAAGTCTAAATTACAATCACATAATTTTGTGAACTCTTTTAAATGTTCTTATTGAGCGAACCAATCTTGTTACACAGAACACATTCTGGAGATTGCAGAGTGGCCGGCCAGAGTGGCCGAGGGGTTCTAAGCGCTACAGCCTGGAACCGCGCGACCGCTACGGTCGCAGGTTCGAATCCTGCCTCGGGCATGGATGTGTGTGATGTCCTTAGGTTAGTTAGGTTTAAGTAGTTCTAAGTTCTAGGGAACTGATGACCTCAGAAGTTAAGTCCCATAGTGCTCAGAGCCATTTGAACTGCAGAGTGGAGATCTTTTGCAGATGGGCGGCCAATCAGGGATGTCCAGTAGTCAAGCGGAATATGGCTGCTGCTTCTCTTCTTGGTCCATCAGGTACTAGCGAGTTGTCCATGACGTTTTTCCGATCTTTCCCTCACATGAATAGTACTGTATTGTTTTAATTCTTCTCGAAATGTGCTCTTAATACTGCGTTTCATTGCAAAATACGAAATCTTAGTTTTTCCAGTCTGTTTAATTTTTGTGCCTTTTTTGGCTAGAAAACTGCTCTTTCCTTATCATCTAAGCCTCAGCGAGATGGTACCATTGAAATGGAGTTGTCTTGTTGTTCTGTTGTAGACATTTAATTACGTCTTGAACTTCTTTTACTTGAACGATTTTTGGATTCTCTGTATTGATAACTACCGGTATTGCTGCTTTGGAATCACAGAATATAAATAATTTGTTGAATGTGTGTAAGTAGCGGTTCAGGTGATTTGTTTCAATCTGATGGCGTCCACTTCACCTTCAAAATTTGAGTGGTACTGTTCTCAAGTTTAATAGAAAGAGAAATTTTTTGTGTATATTCTTACACCAACGTTTTCTTCTTTTTCTATTAACGAGCCATCTGCGTAGATGAGGAGCCACTGGTCTTCATGGTGTCTATGATTTACTGTTTCCAATGCTGTAGCTCTCATTATTAACTTATCTGTATCACTTTTTTTTATAATTATCCAATACGTCTAGCTTGTGGATCCCGAATAACGTAAAAGATGTTCAAGATGCATTTCAGTACAAATGTATCCGGAGTTAAGCGATAAGATAGTACTATACAAAAATGGAAAAGCCAATTTTTCATTCTCATTTCCAGATTGGGATATCCATATCCAAAAATTTCAGAATTTATACGTGTAGGATCTGTAACAAGGTACGTCCAGTACAGGTTATTAAAAAATTCAAGTATTGAAGTTATTTGACAGGCTTGATTGTAATACTTGCATTGACAGCAGAGAGATATATAGAGAGATCTATTTCAGATTCTTGAATATGTGATGGAAGGTCATTCCTGTATCACAGTAGTGGTCCCAACATCGATCCCTGTAGTACACCTGTAGTGTCTGTTCCCCATTCTAAAGATGCTAAAACTACCACCACGACAAATCCTGGGCACGAATGTGTGAACTGAAATAAGTGGCCAGGTGCGAAGAAAGTCGTTTCGGTCATATTTCACGCCGGCAAGGCACGCCGTCGCTGACAGGTGTTGCTGGCGCACGCGCTAACTGGCCTCTGGTGGGCTGGGCTCAGCGCGGCTCATCCCTTTATGCGGCGCGCGACAGATTTAATTTATCGCCTGCGCCAGGTATACCGTGGCACCGCTGTGCCAGGACAAATCGCTCGTGAAGGGAGTCACTCGAGGGCTTCCCATTAAAAGCAAATTTGCATCGCTTTTAAACGACCTCTCCGCGGCCTATCTAAAGTAACCAAGTTTGGTCGAATTAGAGGTGCCTTCGTCACTGATACCGAGCGTTTCTTCCAACCTCTTCGTCTACAGTCTCACAGCACCTCAGGAAATACCACTAAGTTGAACTCACCGAATACAGTCGATATTTACAATCTCGGCGGTCCTCATAAGAGACGGATATTTTTGAGCTCTAACTCTTCAGTCATGATTAAACTTTGAACGTGGAAAAGTGGGACTACTGAGCAGTAGTCAGCAGCACTTGTTAGACTTGTCTGGTGAACACCGTAGTATGTAGGTTGTGCGAACACTTATTCGGAGATACCCGCTGGGCTACACAGTTCTGTATACTACGTGAATCGACTTTCTTTAAAGGGCCTGTGTCGTTCTGAGTAAATTTTTCAGGGAGCACTTAAGTAAGAAATTTTTATGCTCTTTGGGGGTCTTACGTGATCAGTAAGCCAGAATTTGCGATTAGATTAAACGGATATTTACCTTCAGTAATTATGCTATGTTTTTTTAACTATAAACTTTATTGATTTACACCCTTTTACTAAAATACAACCTAAAGTAAACAAACAAGGTCAGCATTAACTGAACTTCACTTTGTTTTTTGAAAATCATTTAATGGTTATTCAGAGTGTTACTAAGAGTTATAGTTTGTTTCAGATTGCAAAAATTAGTAAATAATATAACGCCAATACTGTTATAACTATGTTAAATACGTTCATTATTTTTATTGTGTCTTTTTCATTTTCACTTGATCAAGAAATTATTTCTGTGCAGAAATAGTCATGCTCTTCAGGAATGTAGATTTCGATTTTCATTACGTCTTCAATCTTTGCTCATTTAATGGGAATTTTTCAAGAAGGAACTAATGCCCATAAACAAGGTATGGCAGAACAAACCGCTCGTTGTCTAATACTCTTTAACGTAATCATTTCTTTCATGGGAATACACAAAGTGACAAAGATTATTGATTGATAATTTAATTCTTTCGTTTCTACGTTTGCTTTTTGTGTCTTCAGAAAGAGCATATTTTTTGTAGCGCAAATTTCATTAACTTTGGAAATCCGGAATATTTCCGATAGTCACTTCTTTCACCACAAACTTTCTTGGTACATAACTCTCTATAATAAGACGATTAACCTCATGGACTGAATAAATTTTATGTTTTTTTTGAGATGTTTGGTGATGATTCCAAAATCAGGGTCACAAGGTAAAACATTATGACCTCATACGGGGGAAATTTGTTGCATTCTTTATACAACGATGGTTGTTCACCATATTTTCTTTTACTTGAATTGTTCAGGTAATCAACACAAGAGACATTATAAATATCACTCATTTTATCATTTGATGTGAACTGAACAGCGATAAAACGAAACCTATATAATAAAGGTCACAAAATAAGCGACAAACTGAAACAGTTGTTTGCAGCGTTACCAATAGATTTTGTAAAGAGGTGGAAGTAAAGAGGTGGAAGTCAGTGACATACGCCAATTCAAAAATAATTACAATATTTGGCCTGAATTTCTCGGTGAACGTGAGGCATTACAAACGCCCTTTCAAAAAGTTTTCAAAACGCTAAGAAACAGAAAATTGTTCAAATGATAAGTTATGCCCCATTAAAAAGTCGATTGAAGTGTCTTAAATTGGAGTTAACGCTGATTTTGTTTCAAGAGTTTACCGGTTCCAACCTGACTAATATAAAATACTAAAATTGTTTATCTCTCTGTTGGGTTTGAAACCTGTTGGTAATTTATGAATATCATTATTGTTTGTGCTGGTTTCGTATAACTTATTTTGTACTCGGGGTTAATGTTAGTGCAGTTTTAGCTGCAGTCATGTGGGCGTTTGTATCCATACATTCTTTTATAGAACTAGCCTGAGTCATCTCGACTTAAAATCAATCCACGTAAGTTGCATTCTCTCTTGGCTCTGATCCGGATTTTGCTAAATTACATGTTTCACTGCTTTCTCTGATTTAAGTAAATGTTTTTTTTTCACACTATTTTATAGTGAATTATTCACTTTTCTGTTCTCCGGTGCCTGGAGCTGTTAACTGATATGTTAATTAAATGGTTATTGGCGTTCAATGTATTTTTGGAACACGTGTTAACTGATATGTTTCGAAGCGCAGATTGTCCAATTCTTTATTGATATCGCCGTCAGAGAGAGTAAGTTCACACATTCGTGTTATAGCAGCTCTGAAATAGTTGAGTTTATAGCTCCTCAGATGATTGAAGAAGAAGTGCACTGTTGAAACATCATGAGAAGGCTTTCTGAAAACATCGAAGGTAATTTTACCGTCAGTCAGCCGTGGAGAGATTCCATCTTGGTCCATTATTTCATGGGTGAAGATTAACTCAGGATGCAACTGATTAAAATCCTCAATCAGTGACTCAATCTCTTCGCGAGTGCCTTTGAAAATATTCAAAGTATCATCCACATGTTTCTTGTACAGGGTGATTTTTTCACTAATGGGGGATTTTCATTTAAAACAGTAGAATTCAAAGTAGCTGACAAACGCATCTCCAAAGAAACTGGAAAGGCAGCTACCCGTCGTAAGGCCGTCTTCCTGTCTATAAAAGAAATCGTAAAGAAAAGTAATTATGGAAAATTAATATTTCCAGAAGGTCAGTGATCTCGCTGACTTCCTCTATTACGAACGGCTCTTTTACAATTGGGGATTTACGTATAATCTCAATAGTTTCGGCCACATCTATATTTGTGTATAGCTTTTTAAAATCTAGGGAGAGCAGGTAACAATTTTTGGGCAGACTAGTGCCTAGTAGGCAGCTGACTGTTTCCTATTACGTATCGAATAATCCACCTCAAAGGTGACATTGTCTTTTAAAATCTGAAGAGCAAATTCAGCGGCCTTGTAGGCACGTCTATCTATACTGTTGACGATTAATCGAGCCGGATGGCCGATTTTGTGAGTTTTTATTTGCGTACTTAGCACAGAAGCGCGGGGGTTCGAAATGTAAAGCTGCTGCGGCGGAACTATAAACAAGCAACTCTCAAAGTAATTTTTTAAAATCTTGGCAAAGACCACTGTAGGGTCAGAATCAATACGGTGAATACCATTTTCGGCAAAAGCTCTTAGATTTTATTTATGTAATCATTTCTGTAAATAATTACACTCGAAATTTCCTGGCAGATAAAACTGTTTGCCGTATGGAGACTCGAACTCGGGACCTTTGCCTTTCGCGGGCAAGTGCTCTACCATCTGAGCTACCCAAACACGACTCACGCCCCGTCCTCACAGCCTTACTTCTGCCAGTACCTCGTCTCCTATGTTCCAAACTTAACAGAAGCTCTCCTGCGAACCTTGCAGAACCAGCACTCTTGAAAGAAAGGATATTGCGGAGACATGGCTTAGCCAGAGCCTGGGGGATATTTCCAGAATGAAATTTTCACTCTGCAGCGGAGTGTGCGCTGATATGAAACTTCCTGGCGGGAGAGCTTTTGTTAAGTTTGGAAGGTAGGAGACGAGGTACTGGCAGAAGTAAGGCTGTGTCTTGCGACGTCCGCCCCGAGCAGATACAACGCACAAAATGAGATTAATAAAAAATAAAATAAAAAAATAACATGGTAGAGCACTTTCCCGCCAAAGGCAAAGGTCCCGAGTTCGAGTCTTGGTCCGGCACATAGTTTTAATCTGCCAGGAAGTTTCATATGAGCGCACACTCCGCTACAGAGTGAAAATTTCATTTTGGAAATTACACCCGAGTTATCTTCATCACTCCTAACTGGAACAGCATCATCCTGTGCCGTTTTTTGCTTGATATCCTTCAAGATTCTGTGTTTTTGTGGCGAAGATGTTTTGTGTACTGCTTCCTGCATAATCTCAGTCACTTCAACCGTACTCACCTCGGCGGTACATATATTAAAATTGGATGACGCAATCACTTCAGCCGTTATACGGGTAACTTCGTCTTTTCCAATTGAGGCTTTATCTAAGGCCAATTTTACATCAGTGGCGAGAGAGGTAGCCACCTTATTATCTAACTGTGCTGTTAATTGAAATTTTAAGCCTTTGTTTAACAATTTAAAATGTGATTGGCTGAACGCAGTGTTTGTGAGATTAATAACAGGTTCAGCAAAAGGGAAGCTATCCCGACGTCCATCGAAAGGAGTGGTGGATGGTCTACTATATATTTGCTTAAGTTTCCTGAGCTTACTAAGATCTTCACTAATCTGCTGGGCTGTTTCCACCGGGCCTTGACACTTGGTTGGAAGTCTAGTTGCCAGCATGACAGCGCGTGCTCATGTTGTTGTATACAGATTATATTTGTGTTCATGGGGCAGTTTCTTCATGGGTTGTCATCGTTACAGTCAGTTTTCCAACTTAGCGTTGCTGATGGCTTCATTGCTTCATATTTTACTGAAAATATTTTAGCTGTTTTTCTATTATTATTAGTGACCATTTATTTGCCTAGCAATTATATGACTGTATTTTTCACTCATGAGCTTTTTCTACTCACTGAATTTGCCTATTTGCTTAAGTTAGGTACACCTTGCATGCCTTAGTAGCTGTCTTTTTCCTGCTGTCTTTACCTTTTGTCGTGTTGCTTCTAGGTGATATAAACAAGCATTGACAATGGCTGTCTAGCTATTCCCTTCCAGTTCTTGTGACTCTTAACCACGTTTGACGCCTGGGATACGAGTAGAAAGAATTTCATCGGTGATGTAATGAAGCATCGACTGTGGCTATCTGGTTCTATGAGACTTTTAATTACTTTCGACGCCTCGGCCACGATTAGCAGGAGTTTTTATCGGTAAGCTCAGTTATGGTGCAATATTTTGTGAGTTGAAATATATACCCGTCACCACCCCCTGAAAGCAAACGTGGACCTGTGCTACGTAATCCAATCGATGATCGTCTTCCTTCTGTTATTTTTAATTTATTCCTTTATTATAGTCTTTAGAAGCAATTAATGCTTACACCAGTTTGTAATTTCCCCAGATCTTGTGCAACCAAGATTGTTTTTTCTTTATCTAAAGATCTATTATGGTTGCTGTACAAGTTCCGCCGCGGTAGTTACGGAGTGGAGTGATTTTAAATATAAATACTGTTTTGAAACATCGACACTGTTTTTTTCAGTTTATGATTATTTGTCTGACCATCCGAAGGTCGTGTGCAACTACCCTAAATACAGAACTTCGAATGACTCTACTACTTCATTGCTAATATGTACTATTTTCTTTTCGATGTGTGGGGTGCACTCTATTTTTGTTTTATTATAGTTGACTGTGAGATGTACTTACAAATTTGCTCTATTCTCCCATTCGTTGCTGAAGTTTACTTGCACTAGAGGCAAACAATTCAATATCCGAAAAACTGAATGTGGTTTTGATATCATCTATCAGTGTACAGTCCTCTGTTTACACGATTTAGGTACTGGAAACTTCCCCTGCGATTTGAGAACAGCCTTGGTGATGTGGTACCCCCTCGCCTATCTCTACGAATTGTGAATTTCTCGCTAGGCATTGGAAGCTGTAGTACAGACAGTATATTAGTGAGGTTTGAGTCAATGCTTTGTTTTACACTATAGTTAAAATTTTATTTTACAATTCCTAAACTGACGGAGAAACGAATTGTTGAAACATTGACTTGTTTGCCCGTGACTGGCGAAGATTTAATTACAGGTTTACCGCTACAGCCAGCCACATAACATTATTAATTCAAATATTCTTACTGCTAATACAAATGTAGCATTACGCACTTTGAACTTTCGTCCATCATCTGGTTAGTTACTTCGGTAATATAATAAAAAACACCTCTATGTGCTACAGAATAAAGTAACACCTATTCTAACTTAATAGAGTGTAGATGAGTGTTTGCTGATGCCTGTTCTGTGTTAAGCAACAGCAAAGCTTCAACTGATGCTGCAAAGTCAATATGACCTCAATGGTTTGCTCATATTTATGAGTTGTGCATTTGCTATTCTAGCAATACTCCTCACACTGTTTTCTTCGAACTGTGCTTCTTACGGACAAATTGAAGAATGCTTGTAGCTGGACATCCTCCCGCTCGATCTAAGACCATCTCGTGAAACTGTATGCTGTGAACATTTCTTTGTTGAGAACTTCGGCCAGCTCTCTATGGCTTATGTTTTGAACTATCCAGGGGACACGTCACGGACTTCTGTATTACATATTTCAAGGCGGCGGCTAATCTTCACCATTAACCAGCTTTGCTTACTTCTAAGCAGTGTATGATTTCAGCTAATAATACAGTCACAGATTATACAACATAAGGTTTGTCTCGTAAATAAATGTTTTCTACAGGGGAGGGGTCAACAGATGGAATAGCTTTCACTACCATAAAACTGCTTCACACGTGTCTGTACGCGGTGTGCTGCTATTTTTTAGGACCTTACTCCGTATTAACGTTATCTGTGCTTCTGGAAACGTACCAATAAATTTCGTCCGTTTCAAATTGGTCGTAAAGTCAAATATAAATTATTTGTCAGAAACCATGTTTTCATTTTAAATTTCTGGCGTGTAATGTTATTAATCACGTACATAAAATAACCTGAGTGATGTTTTTTTCTATGTTTGTTCATGTTATGCAAAATAAAGAAAAAACGATTAGAAGTACAGAATCGCTGCAAGACAACAGGGATAAAATTTATAAAGCTTTACACACAAAGGGAAGCCTGAAAAGGGTTAAATATCTAAAGCTAATGAGAAACAAAAAAATGTGCAAACTAAACTTTCACACAAACACGGTGTTCTGATTTCGGAAAGCTTGTGATATGAACGCAATATCCGTTACCCATTTTGACAGCAATAACTGTCGCAAGAGATTAGCGATGCGTGTTATTATATCATTAAAAGCTCTCTCCAAATTAAGCGCGTATTGGCTTCGCATATACTCCCTTGTCTGACACGCTAATCTCTGCAGCACGTGCAACAGAGTGATCTGCTGACAAAGGGCGACATTCAACCAACATCAAACGTGTTGCTTTTCATATTACCCGTAACATCCCAGGAAAAAAAGAAACCACCGTCTCATGATGGAGACGAGTGCTTCTGAATCGATGGGTGTTAGATCCCATCAAATTAAATACGTCTGTAAATTATCTGACATTCATGTTGTGCCATTGTGGTAGGTGGCATATAAACAACAATGTATACAACAATGTGTGTGCACGTGCGAGGGGGGAGACAGGAGAGAGAGAGAGAGAGAGAGAGAGAGAGAGAGAGAAGGAGTGTGTGTGTGTGTGTGTGTGTGAGAGAGAGAGATCTGTAGGTCAAAAACACATACGCTGTGAACGTGACTGACTTAACATACCCGAGGCAGGTCTAATTATCAAAGATGGGTATGCATCTATAATTACACATTTCTATAGATCACCAGATTCACTCCCAGACGTAACCGAGAACTTTAGTGAAAATATTCCCCACGTATACTGTAGTCATTAGTTTCATCATTCAACAGCTGATTGGGATCGGCGTGCCGAGACGTCTGGCGAAACAATACTAAATGCAGTCTATGTAAAATACCTAGAACATGATGTTCCGATGCCATTAATAATGGAAATTTAACACGAGGGCGAGTTGAAAAGTAATGCCTCCGAATTTCTTATATGAAAACTTCTAAAACTTTTTAAATAAAACGAACGGTATTCACATTCTACATCTCTATTCTTCATGTCTTCGTATTTATTTCTCAACCTAGTCACACGGGCGACGAACAACTTTCTCCCAACGAGAGACCCGTTTGTTGATACCGTTACTGTAGAACGTTTGATTTCGTTGACGGAGCCACAACCTCACCTCTGCTTGCACCGCTTCATCACTACCAAAGAGAAGTTCTCGTAGGCGTTCTTAAGGGTTTGGAAACAGATGAAAATCGGATGCGCCAAAGTCGGGCGTGTATAGAGGATGATCGAAGACAGCAAACCGAAGGCGTCGGGTTGTTGTAGATGTCGCAGCACTCGTGTCTGGTATGCTGAAGGAGAGTGTGCTTCATGTGTTGACGAACTCTCCGATTCGAAACTCGATTGCAGCACGCTTTTTCTCACGCACCAACATAGTTGCGTTACACATCACTATGTTACACCCCACAATTCGGAGCCCTCTGGGGGCAAAGATCTGCAAATACGCAAACCTGAAGAACAAAGATGTAAAATGTTAATAACGTTTCTTTTACTTGAAAGCTTCAAGAGTTTTCACGAAAAAGTTCGCCAAATTCTAAAAAGTTTGCAATGAAAAACTGGAGTCGCTATGATTTTGAGTTGGGTGCATATTTCATAATATGTTGTCGAGTATGAAATGTAGCTGACACATTGAACTTTTCTTTAGACATTGTTGGAGGTCTCTATATGTCACCAATCTCGATAAAACTGACCCTTTGTAGCTCACTCATTCAGAATGAAATATCCACAACATTCCTCATATTTCATAAACAGTTAGAGCTATCTAAATGTTCCGAAATGATGATGAGTTATGAATAGGGCTACTTATGCAGTGTTTTTAGTCCACACTGTAAATAGCTACACAGTAGCTGAAATCGATCGGTAATGAACAGTTTAAAAATTTACGACCGCTACTGCCCTTCCTCCCATCTTGGATCTTATGACCACGTGCTTAATAGCGTCCTGGTCCACCTTTAGAACGCAATGCAGCAGAGATTCCACGTGACACTGATCTGGTAAGTACTTGGTAGGCTTTCGGAGATACATGACAGCATATATGTACGTACAGGCCACGTAATTTCCGCATATAACGGGCCGGTGGTTTGTGAGCGCGGATCTGGCGCCCAGTAACGTCCAAGATGAGTTCCATCGCGTTCGGATCAGGCAAATTTGGTTGCCAGAACATCAACGTGAGTTCAGTGTCCTGCTCTTTAAACCACTGTAGTACAATTTCGGTCTTACGACTCTAACATTGCCATCGCCCTCGGGGAAGACATCGAGAATGAAGGGACGTAGGTGCTCCGCAATAATGTTCACCTAATTCATAGTTGCCATCAGCTTTCTATTACTACTACACATGACATAGAAAAGTAACTGAATGTCCCCCAAAAGCGTAATACTGCCCCCACCGGCCTTCGTACGTGACGCTGTGAAGTATCGTGCAGCCGTTCGCCTCCGGACACGACCACTGACCTGGTGTGACAAGAAACGTGATTCATCCGACAAACCGACAAGTCTCCATTGATCCACTGTCCAGTCTCTGATCCTGTGTCCATTGCAGTCGTAACTGACGCTGTCGTTAGGTCATCTGCTGCAGAGCCATATGTTCTACAATCAGAGTTGAACGGTGTGCCCCAAAACACTTGCGCCGGAACCAGCATTGTAGTCTGTGATCAGATGTATCGCAGACTGCATCCTGTCCTACTTTGCACAGCGCGCAGGGGTTCGATCTCCACGTCGTATGATGATGAGGCGTGGACGTCGCCTACTTGTGATATCGGGTACGTACCGATTATGCGCGAAAAGGTTAACTATTCGCTAAACTGGGAGAGAGCAGGTTTAGCATTAGCTCAGCAAACAGGTCGACTGCATGCGATGAGGTATGTCATAAACTAGTCAACTGAACTATTGGTAGCACTGTTATGATTAATCACTTTCTCAGTGTGCTGTGCTGTGTACGCCAGTTCCTACTCCTCGTATGTGGCTAGTAAGCTAGAAACGGTCTGTAGCATATCTGTGGAGTATACGACAAGTGAAGGAAGCCATAAGTTGATGGGCGTTGGAAGAAATAAAAATTCGGAAAGACAGAAGGTACACAATGTGGAGTGGCGTGGAGGTGCACAATAAAAACATGTAAGTGACATATTTATACCTAACGATTTTTCAAGTCACATTCTGTTTACTAATGAACTCAATCATAACCTTGAAGCCATTTTGTAACTTAAACACTTAGCTTCCAATAGTGTAAAACGGAAGACTATTACTATAGTATATGAGAGTCTTTAAATTTAATAGGTAAAGAAGCTGCCTACAGTGGATTCGGTTTTTCCAAGCCAAGGTGTTACTAACATTAAGTCTCTATAAATGGGAAGGAAAATGCTGTAGTACCAACTTGTGCTTTCCTCCGTGCTCTGTCGACTTGACTTGAAAGTTGACAGCACGTGCAGAAGACATTTTTCGCAAAATGACCGCGTGCGCGCAGTTGACCACTTCAAGAGCAAGTAAAAATCTGGGTCTGCGCGCATTCGGGATCACACGGTGGTGTCGTCGTTCTTCATACCATAGAAGCTCACGACAACAGCACGCGAGGAGCAGATAAGCCACGCCGTTTTCGAGATGTCCTTCCCCGGCGCTAGACCATAACAATCTGCCCTTTCTGAAAATCGCTTGTGTCAGTTGATTTTCCTATATGTGGCCTTCATTGTTACTGGAATGATTTACCATTCGCCTCCTTACTGCGTCACTAGCCCGTATCCCGACCAGGCATAATTTAGTCTCGCGGAGAGCAATGTTCGAATTATTTGTCATATCAGTATACCGCATATATATGTTCGTAGTTAGATGTACACTGCGCAGTACAATTAAAGAGTCACTTTTTCGAAACAGCATAATTGTTTCCCATTGCGACACAGAGGTTTCAAATTTGACGTAAAGGTGAATACAATCTTCCTACGAAATAGTGCAAAAGCGTCGCACCTGCGACGTTATCCTCGGGCTCGGCGAAGCGTCAAACAGCAAGGTGTTGACAAATGCCAAAAAAGGCCAGAGCTCAGAATTTCATGTGAGGTGTAAGATGGGTTGATGATGCTACACTGGCACAAAATTTCACCACAATTCCGCCCACAGCCACCGTGGACGTGTCACACTATGGGAAAGTTGTCACATCCCCTCTTACTCGCATTTCACACCTTCTTTTGACGCCTCTTCGATGGAGTTAAAACCACGTCATCCAGCACTGAAACCATGCGGTTTTCTTGTGGGTGGCCGAAGAAACCATTTCAGGCAAACCGCCGTTCATTATCGACACGACAATGAAACTACCCCTTGCCTTGGGACGTTGATTTCCACATACTTGGCGGCTGAAGACGATAGTTTGCAGTGCGCTGAGCAAAAAGACGGCATGCTCGACAACCTTCGACACTGCTGACACCCCTCGAACGATTCAACCCTTCTCTAAGTACACTCATGTTTAGAAAAGGACGTTTATATTCATAGGATACGTACCGGGTGATCAAAAAATCAGTATAAATTTGAAAACTGAATAAATCACGGAATAATGTAGATAGAGAGGTACAAACTGACACACATGCTTGGGATGACATGGGGTTTTATTAGAACCAAAAATATACCAAAGTTAAAAAAATGTCCGACAGATGGCGCTTCATCTGATCAGAATAGCAATAATTAGCATAACAAAGTAAGACAAAGCAAAGATGATGTTCGTAACAGGAAATGCTCAATATGCCGACCATCATTCTTCAACAATAGCTACAGTCGAGGAATAATGTTGTTAACAGCACTGTAAAGCATGTGCGGAGCTATGGTGAGGCATTGGCGTCGGATGTTGTCTTTCAGCATCCCTAGAGATACCGGTCGATCACGATACACTTGCGACTTCAGGTAACCGCAAAGCCAATAATCGCACGGACAGAGGTCTGGGGACCTGGGAGGCCAAGCATGACGAAAGTGGCGGCTGAGCACACGATCATCACCAAACGAAGCATGCAAGAGATCTTTCACGCGTCTAGCAATATGGGGTGGAGCGCCATCCTGCATTTTGGTTCTAATAAAACCCCATGTCATTCCAAGCATGTGTATCAATTTTTACCTCTCTATCTACATTATTCCGTGGTTTATTAAGTTTTCAAATTTATACTGACTTTTTGATCACCCGGTACATTCGTATGTTCTGCAGAAACGATTATCATTTGAGCCATGTTGTCCTGCGGATACAAGCTCAACGTCGATATCGCGGCGCAACACCACCTACCAGTAAAATGTGCCTGCGGCTTTCGTTGTCGCTATAAACCGAAGGTAATGCATCAGTGTGACTCGAGCAGACGTGCAGGATGGCTCGCATACGTACGCGCGATCCCTAACGTCAAATCAGTGAGTTTCATTATTGGCTTGAGAGAATGCGCCCATCCAGGAAATTGCTGCTTGCGTGGGACGAAGTATTTCGACAGTGTAACGCATGTGCGCAGAATGGTTCACGGCAGGCCGTAGAACACAACGAAATAGACCAGGTCGCACCACCCAGACCACCCCCCGAGAAGATCGACACCTCATCCGAATGGCATTGCAGGACGGATCTGCGTCCTCCTCAGCTCTGACTCAACGGTGGAAGAATGGAATACATCGTACATTATCAGTGGTGACAGTCAGTCACCATTTATTGCAGCATAGGTTACGTGCGACTCGTCCTCTTCGCCTACGTTTAAAGAATGTGCAGAAGCATGCTAGACACGGCAGTGGCGTATGGAACGACGTCACAGGGGACATTAATGGCATCAGATAGTGTTTTCGGACAAATCCAATTTCTGTTTGTTTGAAAATGAAGGCCGCATTTTGGTTTGCCGCAGACAGGCGGAGAGGTATCACAGTGACTGAATTCTCGCAAGACGTACAGTGCCAACTGAAGGCCTTATGGTGCGGGATGCTATTGCGTACAACAACAAATCACTGTTGGTGTGTGTCTAAGACACTGTGACCAGTATGACGTACTTGAATGACATCCTGCGACTCGTCCCCATACCCTTTCTGCACAATAACCCAGACGCCATTTTTCAGGAAGACAATGCAAGACAACACGTTGCTGCGCGAACACGTGCCTGCTTGGTATCATAGGATGTCAGCCTTTTGACCCGGGCTACCAGATCACCGGACTTGTCGCCAGTCGAAAACGTGAGTGATATGGTGAAACGGAAGGTGCAACGCTGTGACCCAATTCCGAAGACCACAGACGAACTTTGGAACCAGGTGAATGCAGCGTGGGTGGTTATACCACAGATGCCATTCGCATCTTATACGCTTAGGTGCCACCACGCATGGAACAAGTTATCAGGGCTCATGGCGGACCCTGTGCCTACTAGACAACTCAGGTGACTAAAATGCTAACCATTTCTGTAGAACATACTAATGTACACTCCTGGAAATGGAAAAAAGAACACATTGACACCGGTGTGTCAGACCCACCATACTTGCTCCGGACACTGCGAGAGGGCTGTACAAGCAATGATCACACGCAGGGCACAGCGGACACACCAGGAACCGCGGTGTTGGCCGTCGAATGGCGCTAGCATTTGTGCACCGCCACCGTCAGTGTCAGCCAGTTTGCCGTGGCATACGGAGCTCCATCGCAGTCTTTAACACTGGTAGCATGCCGCGACAGCGTGGACGTGAACCGTATGTGCAGTTGACGGACTTTGAGCGAGGGCGTATAATGGGCATGCGGGAGGCCGGGTGGACGTACCGCCGAATTGCTCAACACGTGGGGCGTGAGGTCTCCACAGTACATCGATGTTGTCGCCAGTGGTCGGCGGAAGGTGCACGTGCCCGTCGACCTGGGACCGGACAGCAGCGACGCACGGATGCACGCCAAGACCGTAGGATCCTACGCAGTGCCGTAGGGGACCGCACCGCCACTTCCCAGCAAATTAGGGACACTGTTGCTCCTGGGGTATCGGCGAGGACCATTCGCAACCGTCTCCATGAAGTTGGGCTACGGTCCCGCACACCATTAGGCCGTCTTCCGCTCACGCCCCAACATCGTGCAGCCCGCCTCCAGTGGTGTCGCGACAGGCGTGAATGGAGGGACGAATGGAGACGTGTCGTCTTCAGCGATGAGAGTCGCTTCTGCCTTGGTGCCAATGATGGTCGTATGCGTGTTTGGTGCCGTGCAGGTGAGCGCCACAATCAGGACTGCATACGACCGAGGCACACAGGGCCAACACCCGGCATCATGGTGTGGGGAGCGATCTCCTACACTGGCCGTACACCACTGGTGATCGTCGAGGGGACACTGAACAGTGCACGGTACATCCAAACCGTCATCGAACCCATCGTTCTACCATTCCTAGACCGGCAAGGGAACTTGCTGTTCCAACAGGACAATGCACGTCCGCATGTATCCCGTGCCACCCAACGTGCTCTAGAAGGTGTAAGTCAACTACCCTGGCCAGCAAGATCTCCGGATCTGTCCCCCATTGAGCATGTTTGGGACTGGATGAAGCGTCGTCTCACGCGGTCTGCACGTCCAGCACGAACGCTGGTCCAACTGAGGCGCCAGGTGGAAATGGCATGGCAAGCCGTTCCACAGGACTACATCCAGCATCTCTACGATCGTCTCCATGGGAGAATAGCAGCCTGCATTGCTGCGAAAGGTGGATATACACTGTACTAGTGCCGACATTGTGCATGCTCTGTTGCCTGTGTCTATGTGCCTGTGGTTCTGTCAGTGTGATCATGTGATGTATCTGACCCCAGGAATGTGTCAATAAAGTTTCCCCTTCCTGGGACAATGAATTCACGGTGTTCTTATTTCAATTTCCAGGAGTGTATATGTCCTCTACACATGAACGTCCTATCTATGATCACTCAAGGTGTTCTGTTTTTTCTGAACATGAGTGTGCGCAGTGGTCCTGCAACACCGTAATTTTTGCTCGGTGTCCAGTGTGGAACCACTAGCGGCCATTCAAAACCATTGGCGAAATTTCAATGTGATCCGAAGCAGGAGAGAGGTCGTTTAAGCTTTAGCTCTCCTGTTTCGTGGCCTCCTGTAGCGTGATCATGAGGGGGCGGAGGGGTTTCATATTGACACATATGTGAATAAAACAGTAAAGGGCCACACTGAGATCATCAAAATCGGCAACATCCTCGGTGCCAACCGCACACCTTTGTTGAGCGCTTTAAAAATGTACTTATACAGAGAAGCCAGTCATTGACTCTTAGAGCCGTTCATTTCGACACTCTGAACAAAGTGGCGCCTGCTGGCTGCATGTGAAATCTAAGGGGGGACGAAATGGAAGCCTTTCACACCGGCGCCTAGGAGGTCATGGCTAGCTGTCTCTGTAGCTGAACTTTTTCGAGGTGCCCAACAAAGATGGGGTGGCACTGACAGTGTTGCCAAACTGGGGGAACTTACTTGTCAGAGGGACCGTTTGTCGCTTGATTCACGCACGTGTGAATGGCATACCCGACCCCCGACCCCCTCTTCCCTGTGTTCACACGACATGAAAAACCGTAAACACACTTTGCTGCTTCAGATCACGTTCAAATTTCGTAGAATAATTGTGAACGGTTGCCAGTGGATCCACACTATGCACCAGAGCAAAAATTGCAGTCGTGCTACACGCGAAAGGGGTGGCGTTGTAGTCCCACGATGTCCTTAGAGAAGGCTGAATCGTCCGAGGGGCTATCAGCAGTCTTCAAAGGATGTGAAAAACATCGTCCTGTCGCACATCGCACTGAAAACTGACGGTTTCGACCGAGAAATGTCTGAAAAATGAACATCCCAAGTTAAGGGGTTCTTTCATTGACGTCATTTATGTTATCTACTGAGGTCTTTTCGTTCTCAGCGGCTGCGTGTCTGAAATGATTTTCTCGGTCTCTCAAAAGAAAATCTTGTGATTTCAGTGCTGAGCATCTCGGTCCTGACTTCCATGGCAGAGATGTCGAAAGAAGGTGTGAACTGTGTGTAAGAAGTGTGACAAGTCCACGGTGCCGTTGGGCAGAATTACGGTGAAGTTTGGTACCAATGTGACATCCTTCACCTACCTTACACTCACATGAAATACTGAACTGTGGCCTTTTTTTCGCACGTGTCGACACCTTTCTGTTTCAGACCCCTGCGAGCCGGAAGGTGACGTCGCGGGGCGGCACGCTTTTGCACCAATACGCGCGAATGTTGTAGCCAGAGCCAGATTTCAAACATCTGTGTCGCAATGGGAGACAAATATGGGCCATCGAAATGGTGACGCTTTAATTATGTTGCACACTGTAGACAGAGGTTGGAGGATGCGCTTGTGAACTCTGGATCACCTGGCGCAATTGTATCCAAAATTGGTGCTCAGGAAGAAGAAAGAAAAAGTATATAATGATAGTAAGAAACACACAGCATGAGCGTTGGGTATGAAATGAAGTGATCGTATGGCATTGCTGACCCGGATGTCCCATTCGGGTTCGGCTGCCAAGTGCAAGTCTTATTTCAGTCGGCACCACATTGGGCGACTTGCGCCCGATGATGAGGATAACACAATACCCAGTCCCCGAGCAGAGAAAATCTCCAACCCGGCCGGGAATCGAACCCGGGCTCAGTGCATGGTAGACAAGCACGTTTCCACCCAACTAAGCAGGCGGACATGAGCGTTAGGCGAGGAGGTGGAAAGGGCTGATGCGTAAAAGTAATCGAAAAAACCGAAATTAGTTGCCCAGATGTTTAAGATGATTAGTGGTAGTCCCAGTGATATTTACGACCTCGTTTAATCTGACAGAACGTACAAAACCCAGAAAGTATTGGATACGAATGGAACTCGCAATCACTGAAAGTCTGTAAAATTATCGAAACGTGAAAGATTTTCCCATGGCTTGATGCTCCAAGATATTAGGACAAATAAGTAAACGAGCAACGCTGGTAGTTGAATAGTAATGTCAGAGAGCTGAGGTTGCCTTACTATGAAATACAACGAATGTGTGTATAGGTGTGATCAAAAAGTATTGAGCCTCATTCTTTCCCATGAAAATCAATGGTGTGCAGGAAACTTTCTGCAACGGGAATGTGTTGAGGGGACATTTACGCGCGGGCGCGAACTTTTTCCCATCAGCAGAATGGATCAGTCACTGGCAGTCGGCCTACGATTCAGGACGTTAAGTGTGTGCTCGTCGGATTCCAGAAAGTTGTAGAACGATTGAACAAACTGAGCAGCGATATTGCATCAAATTTTGGCAAAACCTTCGGGGACCCAAATGGAAATCTTTTATGAGTCAACAGGCTTTCGGGGACGGTGCCATGAGCAAGTCACATATAAAGAAGTGGCACCACCGCTTCAAAGACTGTTGCACATCAGTGGACAGTGAGCCGCGTTCAGGTAGACACACAATAAGCAGAAATAACAATGACACTGAACAAGTGTGGATCAAGACCAAATCATCCCAATGGGATAGTACCAGAATGTCCATAGTTGCCTTAGTGATGCTGTGTGGCGCTAACAAACGGATCATTGGTCAGTGAAAACTTGGCAGCTCCATCATGACAATGCACCAGCCTATTCTGCACATCTACGAGCGTCATACATAAGTAATGCCCCACATTTTTTTCTCAGAACATATTTATTGTCAAGAGTCAGAATTAGGTGACAATATACATCAACGTGTCTTGTCCACGTCCTATTTTTCTACTTAGTCTCCATCACGTTCCTTGGCCGTACGCCAACATTGTGGAAAAGCATGTATTCCGTGCAGAAGAAAGCGCTTGTCTTGTAGGCGCAGCCTTGTTTTCACTGCATGACTGACACTCTCGTCATCTTTAAAATGTGTTCCCCATAGAGAATCTTTAAGTGGCCCAAAGAGAGGGAAGTCCGAGGATGGCAGGTCTGGATTGTAGGGTGGATGAGGCAATGATGTCCGACCCAATTTGGCGATGTGTTCCTGGGTTCTCAGCTGTGCATTATAGTGTTGGAGGAAGATTTCTGCTAGATTCTTGTCCGATCGAACACGTCGGAAACGGTTCTTGAGTTTTTTCAGAGTTGTCGCGTATGGTTGACCCTCTTGGCATCACATCCACGAGAATGACACTATCACAATCCCAGAGGACTGTCACCCTGAATTTTCCGGCAGAGGGGATTGGTTGTCTTGAATTTCTCCTTTTGTGGTGGATGAGGATGATACTTCTCCATGGACTGCCTTTTTGTTTCCGACGCAAAGTGGTACAGCCAGCTTTCGTCCAGCGTAACGATCCGTGACAGAAAGACCTCTCCGACGGTCTCAAAACGCTCCAACAATTCAGATGAAATGGCCTTTCTTTGAATCTTCTGGTCCACTGTGAGCATTCGAGGAACCCATCGTGGGCACCTCTTTGAATATCCGAGAGTCTCGATCATTGCAGACGCACTTCCAATGCTGACCGACAATTGTAGAGCCCACTGTCGAGTTGTGATGCGCCGGTCGGCAAGAATAGTGGCATCCGCACGATTCAGCATGTCTGGAACAGTGGCTGTGACAGACGGTCCCGAGTGTGGCTGATAATGAAGCTCTGTTTCTGCATCTCCTGAGGCTGTAATTTTCTTTACCCATCGCCCATCTGTACTCCTATCAATTGCAGCATCGCCATACACTGCACACAAACGTTTATGGATGTTCACCGTGGCTTGTTTTTCTGCACACTAGACTTCAACAGCAGCATGCTGGTTGTAACGCGAGTCGTATGCAGACTCCATTCTGACGCTGTACCACGGCTCTGCCACCTGCCAGAACGGTTCGAAACTTCACCGGCGCACAGAACAAACATCAAATGTGAAGCACCAACCAGGACGTTTGTCTATGTATATTAATGGCCTTTCTAAAAAAATGTGGGGCATTACTTACTGAACTACCCTCGTAATTCAGACTTTTCTCGGAAAACACAACATTCCTGTGGTTATTTTCCAAGCTTAAAGCAGTTTTCCGGCTTCGGAGCCTTATTTTATTCTCTTATTAAACTTTTTTCTGCATAAAATTATTTTTTCATACAACTTTGTATCAACAAACAGAAGCACGTATCTTAAATACCGCGTAAATAATTTTTGGCTTGTAAATTGGTAAGTCTATGCAGCACAAAATTGTGGGCAAAATACTTCTGCGTGGATTGCGCGATTGAGGGTGAAGTATCAGTCTGCAGTCAAACTTAAACATATGTACATTAGAATTAAATTCTGTGTGGCGTGAACCTCGCAAATAAAATTTCCTGACGTGCATTGCAAAATAGCGGCCACTTGAAAATGTAAGTACTGATCTCGACCTGTTTTGTTGCATTTAAACGTAAATAAATAAGAAACATTATGAAAAATGTATTGTTTTTGAGCTTTACGCCAAAATTACAAATATCTATTTATTAAACCCGAACGGCAGCCAATTTTACGAAGTAGTTTTTTTTAATCATGTGAAACTAACTTCAAAATTTTTCATCTTACCATCAATCTTCTATTCCTGAAGCATACCGAAAACCTTCTTCTTCTTCGAAGATCTCATTTTCTGAATCACGTTTCTTTAGCTGCAGTTCTACTCTCGATGTTGACCTGGAACGAGCGCCGGTCCAAACGCTTGAGGCGTATCTCTTTTCGTGACGAATGAGCAAAAACGTGGTACCGGCAACGAGTCCCATGACTTTTATGTTGTGCAGGGCACCCTTAAATCCGTCGTTAAATATGACGCACGTCCGATTGTCAGCAATCTGCACAACTTTCACACTTGCAAACGTCTGGTTTAGAACGTAAGTCCAAATTAATGAACTCAGTGATTCATTGTTGTTCTGCATATAGAATCCAAAGCATCTGTCCATCAGACTGTCGTCATTCAGATGCTGGTACACGTCAACGATACCTTTAGTAACTTCACTCCTCAGTAGTAGCTTCTAATCAAAAGTAGCCAGTGTCCGCTCATGTCTGCTTACGCCTGTTAACACCAACTTTCAGAACAGTAGGCGGGCTGTGGGTAGTCATTCGTTGAACTCCTGTGATAAAGTGTCGCCATAACGCCGTTTCCCATCTCACTTTTGTCGAAGGCATATGATGAGACATCTGGTGGGAAACTCCAACACCTGTATCGATATGTTGCAATAGCTTTACAGAGAAGGAGATATCGCTCGCAGCCGCAAACAGCACAGACACCGAGGGCGGCTGGAGTGGACGTACGCGCACATCCATAGAAACGTGATTTCAGGTATAAACAATTTTCCCATAAATCCTTTGATCACATATTCTTAAGCCTATAAAGAGACAAAATACGCAAAAACGGTTTTTTGAAACATCGAGACTGAAAAACCCCTTTTAAAATGCCCGTGGAAGGAATTCGATTTGAATCAAGGTAGGATATTATACGGAATACGACGGTCAGGCTGATGAACATTCCTAAAGACGTGTTCCAGTGTGTTTCCAACGGTGGCTCAATCCTAGTCTGACTTACTTTTAAATCTCAGACAAGTTCTCTACGCTTTACAGCATCTTTAGCACTATACGAGTTGGACTTGCAACGAGAAATCGACAGCGTAGCAGATACAGGGCTATTACAAATGATTGAAGCGATTTCATAAATTCACTGTAGCTCCATTTATTGACATATGGTCACGACACACTACAGATACGTAGAAAAACTCATAAAGTTTTGTTCGGCTGAAGCCGCACTTCAGGTTTCTGCCGCCAGAGCGCTCGAGAGCGCAGTGAGACAAAATGGCGACAGGAGCCGAGAAAGCGTATGTCGTGCTTGAAATGCACTCACATCAGTCAGTCATAACAGTGCAACGACACTTCAGGATGAAGTTCAACAAAGATCCACCAACTGCTAACGCCATTCGGCGATGGTACGCGCAGTTTAAAGCTTCTGGATGCCTTTGCAAGGGGAAATCAACGGGTCGGCCTGCAGTGAGCGAAAAAACGGTTGAACGCGAGCGGG
Source organism: Schistocerca cancellata (assembly GCF_023864275.1). NCBI lineage: Eukaryota > Metazoa > Arthropoda > Insecta > Orthoptera > Acrididae > Schistocerca > Schistocerca cancellata. The sequence continues at coordinate 439,727,287 of NC_064628.1, read as the reverse complement.
CAAGTTTCAGGCGTAGCCCGCGGAAGTCGACGATTAAAGCAAGCAGGGAGCTAAACATACCACAGCCGACGGTTTGGAAAATCTTACGGAAAAGGCTAAAGCAGAAGCCTTACCGTTTACAATTGCTACAAGCCCTGACACCCGATGACAAAGTCAAACGCTTTGAATTTTCGGCGCGGTTGCAACAGCTCATGGAAGAGGATGCGTTCAGTGCGAAACTTGTTTTCAGTGATGAAGCAACATTTTTTCTTAATGGTGAAGTGAACAGACACAATATGCGAATCTGGGCGGTAGAGAATCCTCACGCATTCGTGCAGAAAATTCGCAATTCACCAAAAGTTAACGTGTTTTGTGCAATCTCACGGTTTAAAGTTTACGGCCCCTTTTTCTTCTGCGAAAAAAACGTTACAGGACACGTGTATCTGGACATGCGGGAAAATTGGCTCATGCCACAAATGGAGACCGACAGCGCCGACTTCATCTTTCAACAGGATGGTGCTCCACCGCACTTCCATCATGATGTTCGGCATTTCTTAAACAGGAGATTGGAAAACCGATGGATCGGTCGTGGTGGAGATCATGATCAGCAATTCATGTCATGGCCTCCACGCTCTCCCGACTTAACCCCATGCGATTTCTTTCTGTAGGGTTATGTGAAAGATTCAGTGTTTAAACCTCCTCTACCAAGAAACGTGCCAGAACTGCGAGCTCGCATCAACGATGCTTTCGAACTCACTGATGGGGACATGCTGCGCCGAGTGTGGGAGGAACTTGATTATCGGCTTGATGTCTGCCGAATCGCTAAAGGGGCACATGTGAGAGATTCAGTGTTTAAACCTCCTCTACCAAGAAACGTGCCAGAACAGCGAGTTCGCATCAACGATGCTTTCGAACTCATTGATGGGGACGTGCTGCGCCGAATGTGGGAGGAACTTGATTATCGGCTTGATGTCTGCCGAATCACTAAAGGGGCACATATCGAACATTTGTAAATGCCTAAAAAAACTTTTTGAGTTTTTGTATGTGTGTGTATGTGTGTACAAAGCATTGTGAAAATATCTCAAATAATAAAGTTATTGTAGAGCTGTGAAATCGCTTCAATCATTTGTAATAACCCTGTATATTTTATCTTTACATCTTTTTTCTCAGTCTTTGTGTGAGGTACACGCCTCGTAGATTACATCTACATTTATTTATACTCCGCAAGCCATTGGTGTCTCAACTAAATTAAAGAAAAATAAAAACATATATTATGTAAATTTTGAAACATATGTCAACATAAGTAAATCACATCTTTGGAACAGGTGTACAAGTTTTAATTCTTACTATCTGACGCAGGAGAAATGGCGAATTGGTGTTTGTTTTTCGAGATACTGGCAGGAACGACGTGCAAGGATTTGCTGTATTTGGCGTACTAAGATGGGTTCCCTGGCTAACTATAGCAGAATGTCAAGAAGCCATCTACAGTGCCTTCTTCGCAACATCTTGCAAAGAACAGGCTTTGTGCAAATTAATGAGAGTAAACTTACCTCTGATATTTACTAGAAATGTTTGGGAGACAAGTAATATGTTCGTAGACTCTTGGAATGCACGTTCTCTGGATTTCGACATCAAACCATTCAATGATCTACGACGCCAGTCTTGTAGCATTTTTTACTGGAGTTTGATTAGCATCTCCGTAACGCTGTTATTAAACGAACCCGTGACGAAACGATCCAGTCTCCTTCAACTCTTTTCTATCTCCTCTACTAATCATACCTATTAGGAATTCCAGACTGACGAGCAGTACTAAAGAATCAGTCGAAAGAGTTTCATAAACCAAGTCTTCCGTGGATTGATTACTTTTCTTAGAATTCTTCTACTGAATCCGTCTGGCATTGTCTTCATCTTCAAATGATTTAATGTAGTCGAGCGAGTTTTAATCCGTACAGTTACTCTAAGATACTTTACTGCTTTCTGCTGTTTTTATTGAATTATTGCCAATAGCGTGATGGAAAACCTAGTCTTTCAAGCCATTTATGGGCAATTTGCCTGATTTATTTCCACTGAGGGTCAATTACCAGTCCCTGTACCGAGTGTCGATACTCTGCATTCCACTACAGTTTCCTGGCGTTGCAAATTTCCTTTATATAGCAGCCTCAAGCGCGAATAACATTACAGAATATACTTCGTTATCCACGTGATCGTGATTCCGTGATGATGTTACAACTTTTCAGGGATGATGGAGAAGGTAAAATGTATAAATTTTAGGTAAGGGACTCTGATCCGAAAACGACCGGATCGAAAGTTATAAGCGAAAATCGTTCTGATACCTCTGACTGTGGGATACTTACAGTAGTATTGTTGTTGTTAAGATTATAGGGTAGGTAACTTTCAGAGGTGGTAGTATGGATCAAAACAAAAAAATCTGGTTTACATGGGATCCAAAATGCATGTATTAAGAGTTATCAGTACCCGTTCATCTTCATCATCAGCATCGGGCGCATGTAGTATCGGATAGTGATAGCCTTCACGAAGAATTAGTGCATCTGGAGAAGGTTTTTAAAGAAAATGGCTACACTTAGCGTCAAATACGTAAGGCCATGCACAGTTTATAACAAGAAGCAACGCTCTGAGGAGACTGATGACGGCTATAAATTAACTGCATTCCTTCCATATGCTGGGAACGCGTCTTCTAAAATAGGCAGATTGCTTAGGAAGAATAATATTAATGCCATCTTCCGTCATCCAGCAAAGAGCTGGGCCTTAGTAGGATCCGTTAAAGAAGATTTACAATTGAGGAAGGGTGTTTATAAAATTCCCTGTGAGTGTGCCTCTACATATACAGGGTGTTACAAAAAGGTACGGCCAAACTTTCAGGAAACATTCCTCACACACAAATAAAGAAAATATGTTACGTGGACATGTGTCCGGAAACGCTTAATTTCCATGTTAGAGCTCTGCTAAGTCCCCTCTACAACCCTTAGAAGCCTATAATAGGAATTTTGAGACACCCTGTACAACAGACTGACGTCAACCATCTTGGCCTATAGTTATTTACATCAGCCTGGCGATCCATTTTGAAATGGGAATGACTCGCGCCTTTTTGCAGCCGCTTGGAACCAACGTCTGCTCCGACGACCTACCATAAACCGCTTTAAGAAGAGGAGCAAAACCTTTCCCATAATCTGAATACAACTATATTGGTTTTTCATCAGATCTAAATGTTTCTCGTTTTGCGTGTTTTTAGTTTAATTTTCTAATCCACGATCACGTCCCTCAGTACATGTTTCGGTGTTCATGCAATGACAGGAGGAACCGTATTACGACATACGACAATGAAACAATTTCGGGATTCAATATTCCAGCCTTCTGTCTGTCGTCTTTCGTTTCGGTACCAGTATAATCACTGAATTTACCTAACAAAACTTCTTAGCATGTTTTGTTAGACTGATGGACAAATCTCAACGGACGCTGCTCGTGTAGATCTCCTTGCACTTATTTTTGCCAAAAATGCTTTGATTTTTCTTAACGTGTAATAAAGCGCTGTTTGTTTTCGTACCAACTTTCTAACACCGTTACCGAGCCGCAGCAGGTCTCTTTCGTCACTTACAACCTTACTCAATACATACATATCTGTAACGCGTTGTTCAGTATTTGATATTCCACATCCTAGTTCCCAGTGTTCCTATAGTTGAAAATGATTGATGACTGCTCGTGTAGTCTGCAATATGTTTCCTGTTCCAATAGTGAAGCAAAAATTTTTCACTTCCTTTCTGAACATTCCTTTTGACACCTATAACTGCTTAAGATATCACGGCGTCACTGATTCCTTTCTCCATCTTAAATGATACGAAAATTTCTAGTATGTCAGTTAACCGGTAATAAGCCGTTGCCCTCGTAATTAGATTCTGTAACCGTTTGAAATTACTTTTAGGATAGACGTTTAGGATAATGTTTCCTTTGGTCCAGTGAAATCATAAATTTAACCGCGCCTTTCTTTGTTTCTTGAAAGCACCCAGCAATTCACGTTTGAGAAGTGGTAGACAGAAGGGCAGTAACAGATAGTTTAACTACCCAATCCAGAGAAGTGAAACTGACACCTACAAGCAATAAAAACCATCTCGAAAATCAACATACTGGTGGGACTTTAAGAGAGAGCCAAGAGAGGGGACATCTTGGGGAGCAGAGATCAGACTCCCCTAACTGTTAGCCTGTTTTCCCCAGATGACCTCAAGCCAATGCCGAGGTGTTCCTTTGATAAGGACAAGATCGATTCATAATACAAGTCAATTAGTAGTTAATCTTCAGTTATACATTATCGTGATGTTAATTTTTAATCTTTATTATCTTTTTTAATGTCAAGTTGGTATATCATGCGACTTCTCCCTAATGGGAAAACCTTCCTGGATAAAATCGTTCTGTGCAATTCGTTAAGCAGTTGCTTTCCTGGAATTGCATATTCGATAGAAGATTGACATGTCAACGTCACACACATGTGTATGGTGACAATAATACTAACCGTATTGAGTGGTTATTGCCAGTATTGAGAATATGTTCCTTGAGTACGTCCAGTTCAGTTGTGCAGTATGATCTCCGAAGAAATTAACATTGTAACTGCGACAGGTTAAACGGTGTCAGCGATTTCAGCCAGAGGTCAAATTTTATAGTCATAAGTCTGTTGTTTGCATATAGTCTTCCGGAATAAAGTGAAACATATTTTAATTTGGTAAATATGATATTCATAACTGAAAACCTTTTATGTTGGGTGCTATGCAGTTTGAATATAATGCAAAAATACTTCTCCTTAGTTCACCTTAATCTGCATCAACGATTATACTGTGCTCTCTTCAGTGTGTAACGGATCGTCTATTACGACTGTCAGTACATAGTTTTAATCCTCGTACAAACTCTTCAGGCAGGAGAATGAACTGTACAATGTTGCTGAGCGGCCGGAAGCAATCACGAGTAGAAGCTTTATTTTGTACCAATTTGTTGTGAAAGTATTACAGGAGAATTTATAACGACGACGTGTAGTATCCAGGTGCGATGAGGAAAATATAGAATCTGGCTTGGGCTGTGTGTGTAGTGACAGGAGGGGATAATACTCTGGTAGCCATCAAATGTCGGAACGCCACTGCTGCTAAACAAGAAATATAAAATTAATTATGTACCTTCAACAATATATTCCTCATTGGCTGACGTAAATTATTTTATAGTGAGCCAGACCAAGATTCTATATTGTTTGGTATTGAATTTAATTTGAATTGAAACATTCATGAAAATGAAGGAAAATACAGTTCATTGCATGTAATATTGATTTGAATTTGTGTTACAGCAGTTCTTTTGGTCAAGTTTTATAGTTAGGAGATACTGAAGTGAAAATATTTCATTGTGATTTCTGAACTGAAATGTAAGATGTTGAACAGATTTATTTTAATGTGGAAAAATGATACGAGAAGAAAAAGCTGTTTATTCTTTAGAAATGGTAAAAAATCAGGGAGAACTGTAACTTGCAGGTTTTTTTGCTGGGAAGTGCTTACGTATTTGATGTTTATTGCTGAATAGTTTAAGTTCAGTGTGGGGAAAAAAATTACAGTGCTGTTTGACGGCTGGAGCGACACTAGCGCTCCACGCGGTGAGAAAGCAGATAGTCACATGAATCCTGAGGATAATGTTTGTTTCAAACATTTTTTTCTTACGTAACGAAATAGTAATTGTATTTTTGCGTTCTATTCATTAATAAAGTATCAAAAGACAAGAATTATCGTGAAATAAATGTAAAAACAGGGGGATTTCTCTGATTCAGGGACATAAGCTAAAACTTATTTGTGAAGGAATATTTTAGAATTTGTGTATAAGTGCAGCTTACTTCACTGAAAGCAAGAGAAGAGAATATAAACATATATTTCATGCATCAGATGCGTATAATGTTGTTATCTTTTCTTATTTTTATAGGCACTTTCATTGACATGTAAAAATTCTTTATTGAGTCTAATGATTCGTTCATTCGTACACCTCACTCAGCTTTCTAGTATACGAATATTTTTAAAAATGTTATGACTTTTGCTTCACGATGAAGTGTGTTGAAGACTCTCGCCGTTTGAGGCTCAGATATAGCAACAATGATGAAATCGTTTCTTTTGTGTTGGGAAACAATTTTATTGCTTTTGACGTTTTAGTATCACGTCTGCGTCGCTTTCCCTTCAGCTGCAGGAGTGGTAGCTTATTTGGTACGCTACTTCCATACAAATTTCCTACTTTCCACATCGCTGATTTGGCTGGAAGTGTAGCGAACAAAACTTCGCGTTGTTGGGTAGATTACGACGTTTTCCTGTAAAAGGTTAGTTTTCTGGTGCTTACTGGCATTTTTTTTTGTTCTTAGAGGAAAACGACGTTCTTAAGCAAATATCCGTACGTTGCAAGATATTCGTAAATAAACTGTCCTGTAATGTACTATTTCGTACCTCCCATGGTCCTTAGGAAACAAAAGAAAGACAAATGTGGTGTCATTTTCTAGTTGTTGTCGATTTTTATCACACGAAATACGCTCCCTCTTGTGGAAACTCTTGTAAAAATGATACTACGTACTCGCACTCATCCAATATCGTATTTAGAAGTATAACTTGGTGGTCACAAATAAGAGGAAGTGTGGTGACTGTTATGCAAGACTGCGATAATTACGATCAATGCAAAATGTTTACTTTGTGGAAACGTTAGAATTTCTGAGAGATTTGGAACTTTGATTTCCCTTACAGGGAAGCATTTTAACTACAACACAGTCAGATAATTGATCAATCTAATAAACCTCGAATGATCTCATTGGGTATATAATATTCTTTGATCTCACAGGATCAAGTGTGACGAAGAACACAGATTGTAGAAGAACACTACTTAATCATGTCACGATAGGCAGAACGCCACACAGGCAACTACAAGCACCTCCCGATAGACGAAGCGCCACAGGTGGTATACGGGGTGGCCCAAGAGGAATGGTCAATGTTCAGGGGTACGAAATAAACTATCATCCGAAGAAAAAATGACCAATAAATATGGGCTCTAATATGCATACCTTCTATAAGCACTTGTTCAGTAGAAGGAATGTGTTTCACAGTGGCGAAGATGAACAAGTGTTCATAAATCTTAAGGTGTGCACTTTGAATTCCATGTTTACTGGGCAATTCTTTTTGCTTTGGTCCGTACTACTACCTCTTAAAATATGGAAAGCAATGGCCTTGGAACAGAAGAAATTTGTTTCATAGAGTCTAAGATGAAAAAGCGCTCATAGTTCTTAAGGAATACAGTGTAGACTCGTGGTTACTTGATTTATATATTTATTTTATTTATTTTTTGCTTCGAATCATCGTTCCTGTCTTATGCCTGAATATTAGCAATTCCTCCTGGGAACGCCATACAAGAATAAAGGTCTACAACGGCGACATTCAGTTGCCAGTTTGAAAACTGCCATTAAAAGTTGTCCAAAAGCTTTAAACGTGAAGACTGGAAACCAGTAACAAGTAAGTTCGCGCTTTTATAACGCTGTAAATGGGCCACACCCGACGTTTGTTCGATCGATAAAGTATAAATCATTAATGCAGCTTAATATATCCCAGTAATATGTCTTTTACGTGCCATTCAGCTCAAATTCATGAGTGAAAACGCCAGAATCAGTATTAAGTATTACAGTTCTCCGCTAAAGTAAAAACAGCTCAGCGAATTTTTGCAATGGAATATAATTCATGGATTCTACAGCTTAGCTTAATACAACCAGACTGACGGAACATTGGTGGGTAGAACACCGTTGTCTAGTTCGGAATGGATCTAGTCTACGGTGAGTACGACCATATCTTCTAAAAGGTTTCCAAACCTACAAGTATTTCTTCCCATGAGGAGCTTAAGAGAACTGATTAACTGTAGCACACACAGATCAAACACTTCTTATGCTAAGAAATATCCAAAACAATGTGAATAATGCATAGATGTAAGAATGTGTGTGGAAACAAATTGGGTGCTTTCGAAATTCTGCTGTCAGCTGCGAAAAAAAAAGAAGATTCAGATTTAGATTAAGCCAGCCGTTTACAATACATAATTCACAAAAATTTACGTAAACTTGCTACAGGGTATAGTTTACTCACAGATAACATCGCCCTTCATGACGAGACTAAGTTATCTTCTAGGAGTGGCTTTGTTTTTGTCAATTAGCGTTTCAAGTTGGCATCCACAAACAATGGACTACGAAAGGAGTAACAACAAAGAACAAACATGCAGTTATTTCCAATGAGTGTTTTGAACCCTTCACAAAAGAGTTTGTTTCCCAAGAAGATGCTTCTTCAGTTCCGCTGATTCCGTGTTGTCACAAATAATTGTGTCTGATACCGCGTTCTCTCCTGTCGGAACTACAACAGGTACAGATCTAACTTTAAGGATAAGTTGGAACGATGATCGAGGAGCTTGTTCCAAAACAGCCAGCTAGTTGAAGAACTTTGTTTAAAACAGCCAGCGACTGTAAGAATGTAGAAGCCTTTGTCATGACGATGTATATAGATTTATAGTAATGGTAATAGTAATAATAATAATAATAATAATAATAATAAACCCCGTGGAGGCCCGGGAAAAGAATAGGCCTCCGGTATGTTCTGCCAGTCATAAAAGGCGACGAAAAGAACAAACCACTAATAGGGCTAACCCCCCTTTTAGTGTGATTACTTGGTTCAGGACAGAACTAAAGAAGCCTCGGACAAGTGCCGTCATGGTCGGGGACGACGCTTGAACCCTATGCCCGCCCACAATGGTAACGACACTGCTAGCCAACTGGAAAATGATTTAAATCCAAATAGAGGTGTTTTGCAGGATATGCTTCCTGCAACCACCCTAGAAGGAAAACAAAGACAGAGGATGAGATGGTCAGATGAAGTTAATCGACACCTCATGTTCTGTTATTACCAAGCAACAAACCTAGGAACCAACACAACTGGATACAGATCACAAGTATACACAACATTTATTACCAGATACCCGGAATTAAAATTTTTAACAGAACAACGACTAGCTGATCAGATCCGTGTGATAATAAAAAATAACAGGATACCCCAGTCAGAATTAGAAAACATCAAACAACAAGTACAACAAATACTGGAACAAAATAATGTGCAATCAGTAGAAGAAGAAAATACAGTAATGGACTCAAACATCCCAGAGCAAACAAACAAAGACCAACACGTATCAATTAAACAATCAGAGGAAAATGAAATCTTAAGACAGCCACCAGAACAAGCACAAATAGAACATGAAGTGACACACATGTTAGATATAGAAGATAAATTTCAGCTGACATATATAGAATACAAAGACACAAATACAGACATTAGACCATTCTTGCATAGACCGCCAAATAACCCACAAGTCGAAACAACAATAAAGACTATCAACACAATCATACACAACAAAATAAATGAAAACACAACTATGGAAGAGTTACAACTACTGGTTTATATAGGAGCACTCACTACACTAAATATACACACTAGGCAGAGATCAGAACAAACCAACACACATAAGAAACCCACAAAACCAGCATGGCAACACAGGCTACAGATCAGAATAGAAAAACTGAGAAAAGACATCGGACAGCTAACACAATTTATAAGAAATGAAATATCAGACAAAAAACGAAAAAGGTTAGGTAAAATCTCACAACAAGAAGCAATAGAGCAATTAGATGAAAAAAAGCAGAAATTGCAAGCATTGGCCAAACGACTTAGAAGATACAAAAAAAGTGAAAATAGAAGGAAACAAAACCAAACATTCAACACAAACCAAAAGAGATTTTACCAGACAATAGATAACACACACATTAAAATAGACAATCCACCAAACATAACAGACATGGAACACTTCTGGAGCAACATATGGTCAAACCCGGTACAACATAACAGGCATGCACGGTGGATACAAGCAGAAACAGACACATACAAGATGATACCACAAATGCCTGAAGTGATAATTTTGCAACATGAAGTCACCCGAGCAATTAATTCTACACACAATTGGAAAGCCCCTGGAAATGATAAAATAGCAAATTACTGGCTAAAGAAGTTCACCTCAACGCATTCACATCTAACTAAATTATTTAACAGTTACATTGCAGACCCATACACAGTCCCTGATACGCTTACACAAGGAATAACTTATCTGAAACCTAAAGATCAAGCAGACACAGCAAACCCAGCTAAATATCGCCCCATAACATGCCTACCAACAATATACAAAATATTAACTTCAGTCATCACACAGAAATTAATGACACATACATCACAGAACAAAATTATAAATGAAGAACAAAAAGGCTGCTGCAAAGGAGCACGAGGATGTAAAGAGCAACTGATAATAGATACAGAGGTGACATATCAAGCTAAAACTAAACAAAGGTCCCTACACTATGCATACATTGATTACCAAAAAGCCTTTGATAGTGTACCCCACTCATGGTTACTACAGATATTGGAAATATACAAAGTAGATCCTAAATTGATACAGTTTCTAAACATAGTAATGAAAAACTGGAAAACCACACTTAATATCCAAACAAATTCAGATAACATCACATCACACCCAATACAGATTAAGCGTGGAATATACCAAGGAGACTCATTAAGTCCTTTCTGGTTCTGTCTTGCTCTGAACCCACTATCCAACATGCTAAATAATACAAATTATGGATACAATATTATTGGAACATACCCACACAAAATCACACATTTGCTATACATGGATGATCTAAAACTACTGGCAGCAACAAATCAACAACTCAACCAATTACTAAAGATAACAGAAGTATTCAGCAATGATATAAATATGGCTTTTGGAACAGACAAATGTAAGAAAAATAGCATAGTCAAGGGAAAACACACTAAACAAGAAGATTACATATTGGATAACCACAGCGACTGCATAGAAGCGATGGAAAAAACAGATACCTATAAATATCTAGGATACAGACAAAAAATAGGAATAGATAATACAAATATTAAAGAAGAACTAAAAGAAAAATATAGACAAAGACTAACAAAAATACTGAAAACAGAATTGACAGCAAGAAACAAGACAAAAGCTATAAATACTTATGCTATACCAGTATTGACCTACTCATTTGGAGTAGTGAAATGGAGTGACACAGACCTAGAAGCACTCAATACACTTACACGATCACAATGACACAAATATAGAATACATCACATACATTCAGCAACAGAAAGATTCACATTAAGCAGAAAGGAAGGTGGAAGGGGATTTATAGATATAAAAAACCTACATTATGGACAGGTAGACAATTTAAGAAAATTCTTTCTAGAACGAGCAGAAACTAGCAAAATACACAAAGCAATCACTCATATAAATACATCAGCTACACCAATGCAATTTCATAACCACTTCTACAACCCTTTAGATCACATAACATCAACAGATACAAAGAAAGTAAATTGGAAAAAGAAAACACTACATGGCAAGCACCCATATCATCTAACACAGCCACACATAGATCAAGACGCATCCAACACATGGCTAAGAAAAGGCAATATATACAGTGAGACGGAAGGATTCATGTTGGCAATACAGGATCAAACAATAAACACCAGATATTACAGCAAGCATATTATTAAAGATCCCAATACCACAACAGATAAATGCAGACTTTGCAAACAACAAATAGAAACAGTAGATCACATCACAAGCGGATGTACAATACTAGCAAATACAGAATACCCCAGAAGACATGACAATGTAGCAAAAATAATACATCAACAACTTGCCATAAAACATAAACTAATAAAACAACACGTTCCCACATACAAGTACACACCACAAAATGTACTGGAGAATGATGAATACAAATTATACTGGAACAGAACGATTATAACAGATAAAACAACACCACATAACAAACCTGACATCATACTCACCAATAAAAAGAAGAAATTAACACAACTAATTGAAATATCCATACCCAACACAACAAATATACAGAAGAAAACAGGAGAAAAAATTGAAAAATACATCCAACTGGCTGAGGAAGTCAAGGACATGTGGCATCAGGATAAAGTCAACATTATACCAATTATATTATCAACTACAGGAGTCATACCTCACAATATCCACCATTACATCAATGCAATACAGCTACATCCAAACATATATATACAACTACAAAAATCTGTAATTATTGATACATGTTCAATGACCCGAAAGTTCCTAAATGCAATATAACATATACCATACAGTTACAAGGAAGTCACGCTTGACCGAGGGCCGCGTCACGTTCCATTTTTAACCAGACTTAAGTCTGAGGAAAAAAAAGATAATAATAATAAATTATTCGTGAACACCAAGATAAAAATATGTTTAAAAAGTTAATAGTTGTATGTCGATACTGGGGGAAAGTTGGCAATTGGCTATTACAATTTGTGCTTCCAGTATGAGACAGTTCTCATAATTAGTCGAATATTGTATGAACATTTATTCATCAGGAAGTGATGATCATATTCAGATTGCACTAGAAGAAAAACAAGCATCGATACATTAATAGAACTTCTTGTAATAACTGAAAAAAGTTGACAAGAGATAGAAACTTAAATCTGAGTACTGAAACGAATGACTGAGTCAAACCTGAGACAGATAAAGCTTGTCGTTACACGCAGTTACAAAATTACAATTTTTACGTCGATCCACTGCCAAAGCTACGCATTTCTTAATGATTTTCTTGACGCAAATGGGAATGTAAATGAATCTACAACTAATTAATATCACTGAAGTACAAGAAAAAACTGCAAAATTCCTGTGGGGAGCCGTTTTGTCTACATGTATTGTAACAGTTTTACGATATACAAAGCTCAAGTCTGTGGTTGTTCTCTGCTGCGATATTTGAGAAAGAAAATTAAAAAAAAAGTAATAAACATTGTAAATGTCAAATATTATTCCTTTTGATTTGAACTATATCTACAACAGCAACAGAAATACATCATTTTAGACATCTCAGCATGACACATATGATTTTCACAGCGAAGTGCTGGAGACACATTACTGGAGTTTTCTTACTAATTGGAATGAGTTCTTTCCTTAGAGTATGTTACGGAGTAAGGGTGTGACTGTGTGTCTAGTTTTAAATAGGACGAAAGTTTATATAATGTGAAATTGTCAATAACTGTTATTTTACCACTAGCAATCGCCGTGGCAAAGTCTAATGAAGAATTTTGTTGCTGAAAGTTAACGTTACAGTGCAACTGAAAGCTCTTTTTAAATCTAAACCAAGATTATGAAAATATTTCACAGTTGAGATGGGAAAATATTCAAACTTTTTTTTCACAAATGTGACGACTGAAGTGATTAATCGCTGTTCCTAAGTGACTTCTTTTTCCGCTGTTCACAGCTGGAGAAAAGGTCTCAAAATGTACAGCGCCCGACTGGGACGCTGGCGTCACACAAAGCCGTTAGTCCGGACGGCTCTGCGGCGCGTTGGCTATCTAGTGAGCCCGTGCTTGTTCGTGTGTAAACACGGTGCTTTATGTCTTCCGTCCTGAGCAAACTCACTGCTCTGTGCTCAGCCCTCCCACGACTTACGCCATATCTCGCCCATTCGTCCCCGCTTTCAGTTCAACTAGTTCTCTCTAACTCATTTCACGCACTTAAGCGTGGCGCGATCGCAAATTCTACAACGTTGTGTTTTCTGGCGCTGGAAAGATTTATGTATACCGTTCGTGAACATTACAGTACGACCACGTAAAGAACAGGCATAAATACATAAAATTTATCGCAATAAACTGAATGACAGGTTCAGACGTGGAATTAAAATTCAGGACGAAAGAAAAACAGTGATAAGATTCGCGAATAATGTCACTATCTTCAGTGAAAGTGAGCATATCTACCGGACATAGTGACAGAACACTCAGTCTAATGAACACAGAATGTTGACAAAGTAAATGAAAGATAGACGGAAGTAATGAGAAGTAGCGGAAATGAAATTAGAGAGAAATCATGAAACTGGGGACCTCGAAGTAGACGAATTGAAGGAATTCTGCTGCCATGGAAGGAAAATAATGTAGATGATGGGCGAAGCAAGCAGAACATAGAAAGCAGGTGGTTGTATTGCTTCTTACTCTTTCTTTCAACCCGCGCGGAATGACCGCGACGTTTGAGGCGTCATGGCACGGACTGTGTGGCCCTACCCACCGGAGGTTCGAGTCCTCCCTCGGGCATCGGCTTGTGTGCTGTTTTTAGCCTAAGTTAGTTTAAGTAGTGTGTAAGTCTAGGGTCCGATGACCTAAGCAGTTTGGTCCCTAAGGGATTCACACACACATTTTATTTCTTTTAACCTGCCCCTGTTGATATTTAATAGTGATTTCACCTAAGGACGAATCCAAATTAGTGCTATAGCTAAGTATTATATTGAGAGCACTAAACAACACAGACACTGGGATATATTTTTATTAAGCCTAGATGCAAAATGAGTGTTCGACAGCCAAACGGAATGGACAATTAATTATCATAATTGTCCTGAAATTAATGTTTTGTTACTTTATTTTATTTTACTTTAATCGAAGAATATTGTAAAACCAACTCTGATGCACGTAAATTCAAGTTAACTTAGAGTGATATTGCATTACTGCCACAAAAAAAGTTTCAGAGAAACAAAAAAATTCTTTCATCAATTTGTAATAGGGGCTTAAATTTATGGTTCCAGCGTTATTATTAAACGGAACATCCTAATCATTTCAATTACATCACAGAGTGACGTATACTGTTGTCGACAGCCTATATACCATTTGGTGTGAACCGTACTGAACAACAATTGTATTCGGTACTAAAAGTATCAAGACCAAACAACGGCGACAAAATGCCATTTCATTTCAGGCCAGAAAAACATACATTTACATACATTTAACACACACTAACAGTACCTAAAAGTTACCAGTTTGTTAAAGCTTTAATATTTCATTTACCAAACTGAATTACACAATAGTAATTGCTACTGTTACCAAACTGTTTGAAATACATGTATTTCATCGGAAACATGTGGTTGGCAGTTCATTTAAGGGCCAGGTAGGGAACCTCATATAGGTAGGCCCTAACATGATTCAGTGTTGCAACTGATTTTCAGAACTTCAATTAATTATTATGTCACAGGGATTAATATTCACTGGCCCTTTATTTCACAAAGCTAATCAGCTCACAGTACCGTTGGCCGCAATTATATGTGACGGGCAGTCTTAAGTTTTCTACGGCAGTGAGGTGTATTTATAGATTTTGCGACTGGCTCACATACAGAGTTGGCGAACTCAACAAGGTTTTATTGTGGCAACATATTTACAACCATTGCGCATCTAAGGAGCTTAAATTTTGAGCTGTTCCACCACAAAAGAACTTCAGCACGCGTGGGAGCATCATATACGTCCGCTCACTTCAATTGATCCCACCTGACTTCTTATCGGCACCCTGCCTGGTCGTCGCGCCTTGCCAACTTCCTTCAGGTATGTGCTTTCACTGTCTGCCCGTTGAATTTTATAACGCAAGTTTGACCTGTCTAACAAGGCACAGTATATTCATAATTAAATTTTTGTTGGCAAGAAATTTTACAATATGAAATACTTGAAAATAATTATAATAATTTTGTTTCTTTTTTTCTTTCAAGTCATCAGTCTGCTGACTGGTTTGACGCGGCCCGTCACGGATTCCTCTACAGTGCCAACTTTTTCATCTCAAAGTAGCAGTTCCAACCTAAGTCATCAATTATGTGTTGGATGTATTCCAATCTCTGGCTTCCTCTCACTGTTTACCCTTTACAGTTCCCTCTAGCTACCATGGCCGTCGAAGACATAACCTGTTACTCTGTCCCCTCTTCTTGTAGTGTTATCCCTGCATTCCTTTCTTCGCCGATACCGCAGTGACCCTCCTCATTCCTCACCTTATCAGTCCACCTAACTTTCAACATTCTTCTGCACCACCACATCTCAAATGCTTCCCATGTTTCACTACCATACAATGCTGTTCTCCAACCGTACACCCCCCCCCCCCCCCACACACACACACACACACCCCCACACACTCACAGAAATAGCTTCCTCAAATTGAGACCTACCTTTGATACTAGTAGGATTATCTTGCCCAGGAATGCCCTTTCTGTTCATACTTACCTGCTTTTTAGTTCTCCTTGCTCCGTCAATCATGGGTTATTTTGCTGGCTAGGTAGCAGAATTTCTTAATTTCACTACTTCGCTATCACCAATTCTGGTTTTAAGTTTCTCACAGTTCTCATTTCTGCTACTTTCGCCTTCTTTCGATATACTCTCAATCCATATTCTATACTCATTCGATCGTTCATCCCATTCAAAAGATACTGCAATTTTCTTCACATTCACTGAGGATAGCAATGTCATCGGCGAATCTTATCATTGATATCCTTTCATCTTGAACATTAATCCTACCCTTTGATCAGCCGGCCGGTGTGGCCGTGCGGTTCTAGGCGCTTCAGTCTGGAACCGCGTGACCGCTACGGTCGCAGGTTCGAATCATGCCTCGGGCATGGATGTGTGTGATGTCCTTAGGTTAGTTGGGTTTAAGTAGTTCTAAGGTCTAGGGGACTGATGACCACAGATGTTAAGTCCCATAATGCTCAGAGCCATTTTTTCTACCCTTCGACCTTTCTCTCACTTCCCTCATTGCTTCTTCGACGTATAGATTGAGCAGTAGAGGCGAAAGACTACGTTCCCGTCTTACATTCTTTTTATTCCGAACACTTCGTTCTTCGTCTTCCAGTCTTATTGTTCGCTCTTGTTTCTTGTACATACTGCATATTATCCGAATTTTCCTATGGATTACCCATGTATTTCTCTGAATTTCGTACATCGTGCACCAGTTTACTCTGTCGAACGGTTTTCCTAGGTCGACATATCCTATGAACGTGTCTTGATTGTTCTTCAGTCTTTCATCCATTATCAACCGCATAACAGAACAGCCTCCCTTGCGACTTTACCTTCCCTAAAGCTAAACTGGTCGTCAATTAATAGTTCCTCAATTTTCTTTTGAAATCTTCTGTATGCCATTATTGTAAGCATTAGCTGCTAAGTTGACTGTGCGATAATTCTCGCACTTATCTGCTCTTGGTATCTCGGCAATTGTGTGGCGGACATTTTTCCGAAGGTCCGATGGTATGTCACCAGTCTCATACACTCTATATACCAACGTGAACGGTCGTTTGCTGCCGTTCCTCCCAAATGATTTTAGAAATTCCGTTGTACTGTTATCTATCCCTTCTGCCTTACTTTATCTTAAATCGGCCAAAGCTCTTTTAAATTCTAATTCTAATACTAAATCCCCTATCTCTTCCTTGTCAGTTCTTACTTATTCTTCTATCACGTTATCAGACAAGTCCTCCCCTTCATAGAGGCCTTCATTGTACTCTTTCCACTTATCCGCTCTGTCCTCTGAGTTTAACAGAGGAATTTCTATTGCACTCTTAATGTTACCGTCTTTGCTTATAATTTCACCGAAGGTTGTTTTGACTTTTTTATATACTGAGTCAGTCTTTCCGACAATCAATTCTTTTTAGATTTCGTCTCATTTTTCATGCAGCCATATTCGCCTTAGCTTCTCTGCACTGTTTATCTCATTCCTAAGTGACTTGCATTTCTGTATCGCGGAATTTCCCTGAGTGTTTTTGTACTTCCTTCTTTCGGCGATCAACTGAAGTAATTCTTCTGTTACCCATAGTTTCTTCGCAGTTACTTTCCTCATACCTCTGTCTGACTGCCCAACCTGTGTGATTCCCCATTTTAGAGACCTCCATTCCTTTTCAACTGAGCTGCCTACTGAGTTAATTATTATCGCAGTGTCTATAGCCTCACACACCTTCAAGCGCTACTCTTCATTTCTTAGTACTTCTGTATCCCACTTCCTTGCGCAATGATTCTTCCAGACTAGTCTTAAACTTCAGCCTTCCCTTCATAATTATTAAATTGTGATGTGAGTCTGTATTTGCTCCTGCGTACGCCTTACAATCCAATGTCTGATTTCGGGATCTCTGCCTGACCACGCTGTAATCTAGCTGGAATTTTCCAGTACCTCCCAGCTTTTTCCAAGCATACCTCTTCCTCCTCTTGTGTTTCTCGAAGAGAGTCTTCGCTACAACTACCTGAAATTTATTGTATAACTGGCACATTTTATTTTTAAAAAATGAAACGATTATTTTCTACGAAGAAAGTGTATAGTTTTGTATTTGTTACATGGGTGCAAAAACGGATAGGTAAACAGAAAGAAGAGAGACGGTTGAAGAACTATCAGGGAGAGATGGGTGAGCTTTTTTTTACCCATCGTGCTCTTATCTTCTGCCTGTGAGAATAAGCCTTTCCTCTGCCAGCAGCTAATGTTATCACAGTGTTATTTTTGCAATGTCATTTTGTTAATGTAGAATAAGAAAGAAATAGCTATTACCGAATAGGCGTCTTTCGCTAACATACACTACTGGCCATTAAAATTGCTACACCACGAAGATGACGCGCTACAGACGCGAAATTTAACCGACAGGAAGAAGATGCTGTGATATGCAAATGATTAGCTTCTCAGAGCATTCACACAAGGCTGGCGCCGGTGTCGACACCTACAACGTGCTGTCATGAGGAACGTTTCCAACCGATTTCTCATACACAAACAGCAGTTGACCGGTGTTGCCTGGTGAAACGTTGCTGTGATGCCTCGTGTAAGGCGGAGAAATGCGTACCATCACGTTTCCGAGTTTGATAAAGGTCGGAGTGTTGCCTGTCGCGATTGCGGTTTATCGTATCGCGACATTGCTGCTCGCGTTGGTCGAGATCGAATGACTGTTAGCAGAATATGGAATCGGTGGGTTCAGGAGGGTAACACGGAACGCCGTGCTGGATCCCAACGGCCTCGTATCACTAGCAATCGAGATGACAGGCATCTTATCCGCATGGCTGTAACGTATCGTGCAGCCACGTCTCGATCCCTGAGTCAACAGATGGGGACGTTGCAAGACAACAACCATCTGCACGAACAGTTCGACGACGTTGCAGCAGCATGGACTATCAGCTCGGAGACCATGGCTGCGGTTACCCTTGACGCTGCATCACAGACAGCGGGATAATGCACGACCGCATGTTGCAGGTCCTGTACGGGCCTTTCTGGATACAGAAAATGTTCAACTGCTGCCCTGGCAAGCGCATTCTCCAGATCTCTCACTTATTGAAAACGTCTGGTCAATGGTGGCTGAGCAACTGGCTCGTCACAATACGCCAGTCACTACTCTTGATTAACTGTGGTGTGTGTGTGTGTTGGGGTTTATGGGCGCTCAACATCGAGGTCATCAGCGCCCGATTAACTGTGGTATCGTGTTGAAACTGCATGGGCAGCTGTACCTGTACACGCCATCCAAGCTCTGCTTGACTCAATGCCCAGGCGTATCAAGGCCGTTATTACGGCCAGAGGTGGTTATTCTGGGTACTGATTTCTCAGGATCTATGCTACCAAATTCCGTGAAAATGTAATCACATGTCAGTTCTAGTATAACATATTTGTCCAATGAATACCCGTTTATCATCTGCATTTCTTCTTGGTGTTGCAATTTTAATGGCCAGTAGTGTAGTTTATGTAGATCACATGGATGCCGCCCACACAATTCACTCAAGTTCATCGGTTTAGTTTTTGCCGCTAATTCGCTACGATTTTGCAGGAACTCAAAGTTTGATGCGCAAGTGTTGAAGCAAATATCCAATTTGATCTAAGGCTTTCGATTTTACCGATTTCTACCGAGTATCGATGCGAGATTTTATCAGCTAGGTTCTTTCAAAGTATTTGCTGCCATAATAAATGAAATGGGAAATATCTCATGCATCACAAAATTTCGTCTCACTGCAATTACCATTCAGGAAAAGCCTTGAAAAAAAAACACAAAAAAAACAAACAAAAACACGGTTCTTGATAAACGTGGAGCTGCGTTTGGTATCAAATACGACAGAGATATTTACAGCGGAGTTAGTTGACGGGAAAGGTGGCTTCATGTTCCAAATTAAAGAGCTGATGAAGAACATCGGCACTACTTCCCACTTGGATATTTTTAAGGTTTTTTTTCGGTATGGTGTGACATGCTTAGTCAGACATCGAGATACCATGAGGATATTTATAACTGACTGCAACATCTTCTGCAGCAAATTAAAGATGATAAAGAGCACATGGTGAAGTTCTGACATGAATCTGGAGAACGCGACGTTTGCTGCTCAAAACATTTATGAATTGAAAACGTTAGCCATTTGAAGATGGGTATGAATGTCCAAAATTGGTTATGGTTCTGCAATAAAAGCATTTTAATAGTATTTTTGGATGTTTGCGGTATTCGCCAACAATAATAACCTACTTATGGTTGAGGATGATTGAAAATAAACAGTTAAACCTTATCATAGAGCAAGACTCTATTGCTAAACTTCACTCAGTGGCATGAGCAATGGATTTGCTTCTATTAGAGCAAGTGTTTTTCTTTTATTTGCAAGAAATATTTCATGCAATATCAATAATTTATGTAGAGCAAATAAAATCAGTTATTTATTACATCACAGTAAAACCAAAGTACAGTTTTCATTTTGCGTCTTCAGATTTCTGACATGTTCGATTCGGCCGGCCACGAATTCATTTTCGTCACCAATATCTTCATCTCTGTATCACTTGCACCGTACGCCCCTCAATTATTTGTTTGGTATACTCCAGTCCTACAGTTTTCACCCTCTACGGCTCCCTTTAGTACTTCTGTTGTTATTCCCCGACGTCATACACATGTCCTGTCATTCTATTCCTTCTTCCCAGTGTTTTCTGTAAATATCGTTCTTCGCCGGTTTTGCGGATGAACCCTTCATTCCTTATCAGTACACCTAATTCTCAACATTTTTCTATAGCAGAACATCTGAAGCGCTTCTTAGGAACTACCTTAAACGATAGCATATATATTTTGTAATTATTTACTACAATGATAAATTTGATTTGTTGTGTGCAATGTAGTTTACATGAGAAATATTTCTCATTAATGCCTCATTTTGATTAAAGCAGATTATATATTACATGAAGATGTCGCATCTTCGGCAAATCCGCTAGAAGCGTGTGATCGCCTCTTTACAGCTCTAATGCTCAAATATTTTATTAGCCGTGGCGACAGAAAGCCCTCTGCAACACTGCGGCTGTTTCTAACTCAAACGCTGACCACTGTAATAAACAAATATTTTCAAGCTCAGACTTTTTTTTCGAAAAGCTTTCCCAAGTTTCTTTCTTAAGAAGAATGTATCCCAAGAACTATCATTTCTTTGAATCTACGAGAGTTATCCAAGAGGAAGTTCCCAAAAATTGTTCAAATGTGTGTGAAATCTTATGGGACTTAACTGCTAAGGTCATCAGTCCCTAAGCTTACACACTACTTAACCTAAATTATCCTAAGGACAAACACACACATCCATGCCCGAGGGAGGACTCGAACCTCCGCCAGGACCAGCCGCACAGTCCATGACTGCAGCGCCTTAGACCGCTCGGTTAAGGAAGTTCCCCACATCATCATTTGGGAGGGGAGGAGGGGAGAGCATTAAATACGAAAGGCGAGCGTGTGTGTATGAGAGGTGCAGGACGTGAATATGCTACAGTTGGCACTCTTCGGTTCCTCACTGTATCGACTCAAAACGGCTGCTTTGCTTTCTTGACGATCGACGGTCTAAATTCCACCTTCTGCTGAGAGTCATTATCAAACAGGTAGTACTGATCGCCTGATCAGTGATGGAGCCAAAGGAGGCAGCTCTTTAGAAAAACATTGACAACAAGGATTTCGGGTTATATGTTGTTGACATATTGTGGTTTGACGAGATTACGGTTCGTCTCACCACGTGTTTTCTGCAGATGCTACGCTGATGAGGAGAACACAGCAAGCGCCATAACCCAATTTCCCAGAAACTTTGGCCGGCCGAAGTGGCCGGGCGGTTAAAGGCGCTGCAGTCTGGAACCGCAAGACCGCTACGGTCGCAGGTTCGAATCCTGCCTCGGGCATGGATGTTTGTGATGTCCTTAGGTTAGTTAGGTTTAACTAGTTCTAAGTTCTAGGGGACTAATGACCTCAGCAGTTGAGTCCCATAGTGCTCAGAGCAATTTTTGAACCAGAAACTTTGCTCAATGGAATCAGACTAAGCGAAGATGTGTCTCGGCTGATCCGCAGATATTCGACCGTTTCTGAGAAAACGACGGTCAAAGTTTTCGAGGTACCTTATGTGTCTTTTATCGAGAGAACAGCCCAACTCAAGCGCTAGCACAGTGGCTAGTGTCGCGGCTTTATACATTTGCATTCCGTGCTCGAAACCCGATTATTGTTTTTATTTTTTTTCTTACTATACGAATGTTTTCCAACGTATATTGAAATGGCGTTGTCCTTATTCGTCTACTAATCCTATGTCTGGCGAATGAATTAAAAAAAGGAATAACACGTGAATGGAAAAATTATTTGAAATTGTTTTCGGTGAAGTTGCTGTGACGTATCTTAATTCATAATCAACTGCAAGCGCCAGTTTAGGGGAAAGTGGTTCGTTATGCGTGGATTGCCACAAAATTATTGCTAACGCGTGAAATCTTCAGCAATGTTAACGACGTTTCTTTCCCGAGTCAGATTCAAAGGAAGAAATGTCCCTGTGCAAACCTGCCTTCGGCTAGTACTCGTGGTGTTCGGAACTTTTATGTTTTGAATGTTTCTGGCATCGGTATCATTCAAGGGAATGCACAAAATCTTCCTAAAGAATAAACGAAAGAATGAAATATAAGAATTAAAAACTGACATAAGAATATGAGAATTTAAAAACATTATAAACTCTGAAAATACCATACCATTTATATCATATAATAAATGTATGACACGTATTGTGAAAGCCAGTTATAATTTTACAATATATAACGCCCTTGCATCCCCTAACTTGATAAAAAACATTCATGTCGTAACCATCTAAGGGCATGGGTAGAGATGTGAAAAAAATGCAATAAATGAAAACAATAATCAGATTTCGAAAACGGGACCCAAAAATGGGAGGCTGTGCCACCTTTTGGGCTGAGCTTACGGCCGGCTAAGAGGCATCTATATCACGTTGAAAACTTTGATGGTTGATTTCTCAGAAACGATCGAGTATCTACGAATAAACCGAGACACGTGTTCGCTTCACTCCTCTTCCACTGTGCGAAGTTTCCGGGAAATGGCGTATGGCACCTGTCGTGTTATCGTCGTGAGTGTCGAAGGATCTCCTTACCTTATTCACTTCTGTCTTTGTTTTTACAAGTGGATAGGTGCTGTGGTGAACATTTTCACCCACTGGACCCTACGTGGAAATTTCCAGAGACGCGGGAATACAAAAGTTTATTGTAGGGTTCGCTGAGTATTGTGACAATCCTGTTCTACTCCATCGTAGCTGCAGGCAATCGTAGAAACACCTCTCCGCTGCGATCAACACGCCCCAGGCCTATGGGAAGTCCGTGGTTCACTACGCGGCGTAATTGCACCACTGCAGGCGAAAGAATTGTTAATTGGCGAACCCGGATTAACTCTCTCCTCTAGCGCATGATTTTTGGTAAGGGGAACCAACCGCGTCGGTTCACGAGACAAGGATAAAAAGGCTCACCTCGTCACTATTCACCACCTCTGTGTAGAAGTTCAGTTACCTCTTACAATTTCTACGGTTCGACCGCTACTTTGAAAAAAATGTAAAGCTAATCTTCTCCGTTTAAACTCCAACTGGATCTCTGAGAAGCTCTCGGTAACCTCAGCGATGAAAGAGTCTCAGTATAACGCAATTTTATCAAATAAACACATGATTGGAGACCGTGGCTGTTTTACGAAATAAACTGTTGATGTACAGCAACCAGCCACAAACTGGTTTTAGCTTACTTTATTCAAGAAGTACCGGTACCGCTTTCTAATTTTTGCAATTCATCATCAGACGCTTTTTATATGATTTCTTCAAAGCAAATTATACGTTGGTTTCCCGTAAGTTGGCCAAGGATAAACAATAATTCACAATTCATTGTGTAGCCAAACTGGTTGCGCTACAAATTTGTGTACGTGAAATACCCATCTGGGACATTTGTTTTTGCAATTTTCTAGCAATGAAATACATTCTCAAGGATGTTTGCATTTTCACGGTCACATACATTGGTTTGCATTGTAAAACACTTCCGTTTGGTTACAAAATGAATTTTCAATGTGCATTACGCGTCTGATTTACAACACACGAAAACAAATACTGAGTTTGGGGGGTAACTGCATTAATTATGTAGATCTTAGCATAGACATCAACCGGCCGGAGTGGCCGAGCGGTTGTAGGGCTACAGTCTGGAGCCGCGCGTCCGCTACGGTCGCAGGTTCGAATCCTGCCTCGGGCATGGATGTGTTTGATGTCCTTAGGTTAGTTAGGTTTACGTAGTTCTAAGTTCTAGGGGACTGATGACCGCAGATGTTAAGTCCCATAGTGTTCAGAGCCATTTGAACCATAGACATCAGTGACCGTTATTCACACTTTCAAGTTTTATAGGAAATCTGCCACCATAGGTATGGTGATACCGGCCAAATCTCAACAGCCACCGATCCATAAATATGCTGCCTTTCATTTAGTGATACATCGCCTAATATCCATCCCTATGTGTGAAGACATCTTCCAAATGAAATTAAAAGCAGCCAAACAAATACCAGCAAACAATGGCTACCCTCCTACCTTAGTGGACTCAATAACGTACACAAAGCAGAAACGACAGGTGTAATCTCTTCTTCACCCCGTCCATGACCCACCACCTCAAGAACGCAATAAATGGTGCACAGTACCATACTTAGGAAAAGTCTCATTGTAGGTATCCAGGAAGCTTAAATCCAGGAACGTAAAAGCATCATTTTATATGCACAACACCGTTTTTGCCTATTGGTAAAACAGCACTAGAGCTTTGGAAAAGAGTGGAATATGTGAAATTACTTTTAAGTGTGACAAATTCTAAACAGGTCAGTCTGGCACCGCTTGAAGAAACAGCACGTAAGTTGGAAACTTAGAAAAGGAGACTGTTCTTTTGCAGACGACCTCCCTAAAGGAGGCCAAAGCTACAAGGTGAAACATGAAGTATTACATTACATCCACGAAGGAAGGAAGCTGAACTATCTTGAAATAATGGAAATTAATAAACACATGTCCATCAGCCCAAGCTTAGCATTGAATGACCAGACACTGTTCCCTTACCACTTCTAACTGCAGATACTACTCATAATCCACTCCAGGCCGTGCCGTAAATTACTCCTCTTACTGACAAGCTCCATTTTCTTTATTTCTCTCGTTGTGTTAAATTTTTACTTTGTGTAATCACAGCTGCCTCACTCACCTGCTTATATATTATCTGTTCGTAATTTAGGATCTGTTAAAGACAAGATTACTTTGTTGTGCCACATATTTGGAATGCGTCACGAAAGTTTGTTGTTCAATAATGTTCTTCTATGGACAAATGTTGTATTCTGTAAATAGTTCATTACTTAACGAGTCACACATTTTATCTTAGTTAAATACTCTTACATCGCATTTACATTAAAATAATCCCGTTTGTTTTATTCCTTATTGTAACATCAAAATTTTTCTGCTCTGGAAATGGAGATACTCTGCACATGCACTAGTTTAAAATCTTTGCTCCTAAAAAATTTCACTGCACCGCGTACTTACCTTAGTACTTGATGATGCCTTAGCAGCCGAAAACCGATTCGCGTAACAAATGATCAATGTTGTAGAATATTACAGTAGTGTTGTGCGCCTTTCATTCACAATGTATAAAATATCTCACCAAGAACCGACGGTACAGTCAATCAATGCTATTAGATTTACATAATTGTATTCTTTGCACCACATAAAATGACCTACGCTAGTCATGTGCGCAAGTGATGCGGAGCTCTTGGTCTAAGTACAGCGACTTCATTAAAAGATTATGGGTTAGAGTGTAAGTGTTACCGTATAGAGTATTATTGCATAATATTGTGGAGCTCGTGTTAAAGTTTCTCGAAGTTTACATGAGACCATACACACCTACTCACGAAAAAATTGACGTGTATTCTGGAATTCAGAGCTTATGTATGCTAAAGTGCTCATTGTTCATACCACCTAGTATTTAGTTTAAGTAAGCAGAAAGTACATCGGGTATCAGATATGATATGGTACCAAATGACGATATCTTTTACGTAATATCTTCTTAATACATGAATGTAATTTCTGTACGTAAGTGACGCGGTTGTCGATTTTTATGTTTACTACAGTACTCAAGATTTTGTCCAAGTAGACACAACAATAAATACAGCATGGTAGGCAGAAGTGTGACCGTAAAGATTGACGTTCCCATGACAATGGTTAAGTATCAATGTCAATATCTCACACATAATAGCATCTTGGACCGTGAATGAAAAATCTACGAGGTGCATTCAAGTTCTAAGGCCTCCGATTTTTTTCTAATTAACTACTCACTCGAAATCGATGAAACTGGCGTTGCTTCTCGACGTAATCGCCCTGCAGACGTACACATTTTTCACAACGCTGACGCCATGATTCCATGGAGTGGCGAACGCTTCTTTAGGAGTCTGTTTTGACCATTGGAAAATCGCTGAGGCAATAGCAGCACAGCTGGTGAATGTGCGGCCACGGAGAGTGTCTTTCATTGTTGGAAAAAGCCAAAAGTCACTAGGAGCCAGGTCAGGTGAGTAGGGAGCATGAGAAATCACTTCAAAGTTGTTATCACGAAGAAACTGTTGTGTAACGTTAGCTCGATGTGCGGGTGCGTTGTCTTGGTGAAACAGCACACGCGCAGCCCTTCCCGGACGTTTTTGTTGCAGTGCAGGAAGGAATTTGTTCTTCAAAACATTTTCGTAGGATGCACCTGTTACCGTAGTGCCCTTTGGAACGCAATGGGTAAGGATTATGCCCTCGCTGTCCCAGAACATGGACACCATCATTTTTTTCAGCACTGGCGGTTACCCGAAATTTTTTTGGTGGCGGTGAATCTGTGTGCTTCCATTGTGCTGACTGGCGCTTTGTTTCTGGATTGAAAAATGGCATCCACGTCTCATCCATTGTCACAACCGACGAAAAGAAAGTCCCATTCATGCTGTCGTTGCGCGTCAACATTGCTTGGCAACATGCCACACGGGAAGCCATGTGGTCGTCCGTCAGCATTCTTGGCACCCACCTGGATGACACTTTTCGCATTTTCATGTCGTCATGCAGGATTGTGTGCACAGAACCCACAGAAATGCCAACTCTGGAGGCGATCTGTTCAACAGTCATTCAGCAATCCCCCAAAACAATTCTCTCCACTTTCTCGATCATTTTGTCAGACCGGCTTGTGCGAGCCCGAGGTTGTTTTGGTTTGTTGTCACACGATGTTCTGCCTTCATTAAACTGTCGCACCCACAAACGCACTTTCGACACATCCATAACTCCATCACCACATGTCTCTTTCAACTGTTGATGAATTTCAATTGTTTTCACACCACGCAAATTCAGAAAACGAATGATTGCACGCTGTTCAAGTAAGGAAAACGTCGCCATTTTAAGTATTTAAAACAGTTCTCATTCTCGCCGCTGACGGTAAAATTCCATCTGCCAATGGTGCTGCCATCTCTGGGACGTATTGACAATGAACGCGGCATCGTTTTAAAACAATGCGCGTGTTTCTATCTCTTTCCAGTCCAGAGAAAAAAAATCGGAGGCCTTAGAATTTGAATGCACCTCCTCGTAACTAATGCGGTGCTCCTTGACAGGATGACTGCCTAAATTGGAACGCATTTCCGAAACTTGGCCAGTATGTAATGAAATATTGACACAATATAAAAATAAATCATAAGGCAAGATTTAGGAGCAGCTCAAATGTTGCCACGATTATTGTACCTGCTGCAGTAAAAGTTTCCAGTATATTTTCATTCGGTTTTCACAGGCGCTCTTATTTTCTGGATGACTAGCAGTTTAGCATTTTGCGTATCAATAGAAATTCAGACTGATAATTGTTCTTTATCAGATCACAAGTTAAAAGAAACAGTTATACCAGATGGTATTAGCACAGCTGCCACTGTGTTTCCAAGTAAGTACTCACTCCACTTCTCCACTCTTCATTTTACAAGTACGAGTATGTTCTTGTAAGTTACCACCTTTATGGCCCAGTTTCATATGCAAGATCCTGGCCAGCTCCTCTAATGACGTCTCTTCATTCGTAGCCACCGCACCAAATTCACAAGTGGGGCGACGTGAATTCTGTAGACTTCCGCTCCTTGACTCCTCTCGAAAACTAAGACGACTAGACTTTATAGGGGATTTATGAACGTCTTTACCACTTGCTGCAGCTAAACACTTAGAGGTAAGGAAGGACGTCAGTTTTAGGGAATTTTATTGTAAATCAGCATTTACTATTTTCGTAGCAAAAACTATAAGAATATAGTTAGTGAACCATTTAAACTGTTTACCAGAAGACGGGTCTTTAGTGGCTGATTTGTGGTAGTATTTGCTGCCTTTCTTTGCTTCTCTGACATATTTTTCAACAATTTTAAGTGCGGTCAAGTATTAGGGTCTTGCAAAAATCTGTAGGGATTTTGGTTGTCGCAAAATATTTTATTTGAGGTTAACTGATACTAAAACTAATCCTTTTCATCACATCCGAAAGATGCACTAACTTATCGATTCCACTTCTAAAGAAATCTGCTTGTGTTGTTATAGGAGACTGAAAGACACGTAAATTCGAGAAGAAGCTGCATCGAATATTGTTCCTAGAAAGGAAAAATCGTAGAAATCTGAGGACCCATGAACGGTAGGATAAGAGGGATGTGAAATTAGCAATCAAGTAAATGGATAGCTGTTTCGACCTATTAACAGTGTGTGTGCATTCACTACTGTGTTACAGCAGCATTTCATACTAGTGTGTGAACTGCTTAAATGCTGGCGTTACGTCAGTCTGGATCTTCGATATATTTTTGAAAAGCGTAAGAGAGAAATAAAAATAGGCGTGCTCTGTGAAACAAAAGCTTTCCAAGTGTTTCCATTGAGTTTTGATGTTAGTATTTAACGACAATCTGGTGGGCTTTAAGTGTGTTGCCTGAGAACGCTATTTATACATCCGCTCGTCATATAATACAATCCTTAAATAATAAAATATTGCCAGTTGATATTTTTGTGACATTTCCAAGGTGTTTGGTTGTGTAGCTCATGCTAGTTTGTTAAAAGCTCAACTTTTATGGAACCGATGGATTTACGAACAGTTGGTTTGAATCATACTCAACAAACAAAGTGGAAATAATTCAGACAATGTCGGAAAGATAGAAAATTTTAGTGGCTGTGAGGAAAAAAAAAAAAAAAAAAAAAAAAAAAAAGAAAAATCACAAAGGTGGTCCCACAGGGTTCAATTTTGAGTCCACTTCTATTCATTATATGTGAATGTCCTTCACTTAAAAAGCAGAATCTGTCCTTTTTTCTTATGACACTAGTGTCATAATAATCCCATTAAAGAGAAAATAACAGAACAGAGATGAATGATATTTTCTAAAGAATAATAAAATGGTTGTGAGAAAAGGGACACACTATAAATTTTGAAAAAAAGTGCAGAATACTATATTCAGTTTTCTACAGTAAATAGGGTCATACCAACAACTGATATAGCACATGACTAGCAGTCAGTAAATAGTGTAGAATGCAGCAAATTTTTGGGTGTGCATACTGATGAAAGCTTGAATAGAAACAAGCATTTTGCTGAGCTTCTCAGAAATTAAGTTCAGCTACTTCCACTCTGCTAGTCTTGGAAACAAACAAATCAACCTCTTCACATATTTGAATATCCCACTCAGTAATGTATTATGGAATAATTTCGTGGGGTAACTCATCACACAGAAAGAAAGTATTGATTGCACAAAGCGAGCAGTAAGAATAAACTGTGGTGTTCACTTACGGGCGTCAAGCGGGTTCCTCTTCAAGGGGCTAGGCGTTTTAACTGCCCCCTCACAGTACATATATTCGCTAGTAAAATTCATCATAAATTATCCATAAAAATTTTACAAGAATGGTGATGTCGATATCAACAACACAACAGAAATATTGACCTTCATTACCTATCATTAAAGCTGTCAATGTCTCAGAGAGGAGTTCAACATACAGCAACAAAAATTTTTGATCGTTTGTCCAATAACATAAAATATCTGCCGGCTAGCTAAATAAGTTTTAAATCCAACTTAAAATCATTTCTCCTGGACAACTTCTTCTATTCCACTGACGAATTTCTGCTTAAAATGGTTAGCACTAGTCATATATACATATCCTGTAAACTGACTCTTCCCGGATCATTTCAGTAAAAGAATCGTTCAAATGATCAGTGGGATATGTAACTAACTAAATAACTAACCAGTGCAGTAATTTCTGTACTACCGGAGGTACAGCTCTGGTCTCTGAACATGTGACTTCAGTCCGCCTGCAGATTCCTATTATCTGCGTCGTCCACCATGTTGTTCCGCTACCTGACAGAACTTTTATGTTATTAGGTAAATGAACAAAACTTTTTGTTGCTGCTTGTTGAACTCCTTTCTGACTAACTGATAGCTTTAATAATGAGCAATAAAGGCCACTTTTCCCTCTGTGCGTGATAAATTATATATTTATTTCTAATTTTGAATATAAAGTCAACATGCGATGTAATAGACTCATGTGGTAGGAGAATCCAGTTGTGTGTTCTAGTGACATTTCGTGGCATGTCGCAGAAACGTAAGAAACGAGTGTATCTGGACGGTACGCTCAGACAGATGGAGTTCGACATCCGGCTAGTATAGAGATCACTGTTTCTTTGTAATCACAGCAAGGAGACCACGTGTGATTACCCTCAGGCCGCAAGGCTGCAAACAGACTTTCTGTTGCAGTACACAGCGTACGAAACATATTAAGCCGAAAGACTGGTGGCTTTTGTTATCTTTCTACAGTGACAGACTTTATAAACATAAAACTTGGTCATGGAAACGTGTATTGAAACTCTGCGGCCGAGCTGTACAACTTTTGAAGTGAACAAGACCACTTACGCCTCCGTTGAGGCACACGTGCCCTTTTGAAAAAGCAGATAAATTTGCTAGCGGTAGCTGCAGAAACGCCACTGCCACAGTATGTGTGTGTGTGTGTGTGTGTGTGTGTGTGTGTGTGTGTACTCACCGACTGGGTGGAAGCGGGACACGTCTTTGCCGCAGATCTCGCGGTTGTACTGCAGCTCCTTGCACGTCTGCCACGGCCCGAAGTAGCCACCCTCTCGTAAGATGTCCCGACCTGTAACATTAACAACAACCGTGATCAAGATGAGCGTTAAGAGACATGGTACATCATTTTGTTTCATAAAAAAAAGAGCTGTGTGGCCGATATATTGGTCGCGACAGTAATCAGCAACTGTACTGATTTTTGAAACAATTTTAATGTATCGTTCATTTTTCAGTCCGAGGTGCACATTTTTTAAACAGTATCATTAGTTTCGATCTCCCTGGATCATGTTCATATCTATGTAGTTGATTCAATAGTCATTAGTGTCTGTCTCTGAACTGCACATTAGAATACAGACACGACGGTTTGCTGACGCAACTGCATAGATCTGAAGATGATCCAGGGAAATCGAAACTAGTCATACTGTACAAAAAACTGCAACTGGGACAGAAAAATAAACGACACATTAAAGTTATTGTAAAAGAGGACCAAAAGAGCTTACAGAAAATCCATCAACTTTCCCCGGAATTTTTTAACATTTAACTTCAGTTCGTCTCTTTAACACCTTATTAACTGTTTCGTAATTTGATGTTATGGAAAAGCTAATGCAAGTCGATTCACTAGTTATCAAACTATTCTCACAGCATGTAATCACAGTACCAATTAGGATTAATCTTAAATTTCACGATCTTTTTAAATGATATATTCTTTTAAATAAAAGAAAATACCGTAAAAGTTATAGGCTGTTTTTAAAGAACTGTATAACAAAATATATTCAAAAATTAAGTCATATAAATATGCAGGAAAGCTTTTATCATCTCTGATTAAAACATAGATCGACCGGTATTGTACAATCTGTGAGACGCAATACTTTTGAGGAAGTGCTCTGTCATTTAACAATTACAATATTGCAGTGCCTGTGTTTTTAAGAAGTACGCTACAGGCTCCATAATACGTCGGCTCGGCTCCGTGAACGTAGGAAGTGATCTGATGATCTCGCGGATGCGTGGTTCAAGTGGTTCAAATGGCTCTGAGCACTATGCGACTTAACATCTGTGGTCATCAGTCCCCTAGAACTTAGAACTACTTAAACCTAACTAACCTAAGGACATCACACACATCCATGCCCGAGGCAGAATTCGAACCTGCGACCGTAGCGGTCACGCGGTTCCACACTGAAGCGTCTAGACCGGCACGGTCACACCGGCCGGCGGATGCGTGGTTACATATAAACAGTTCTGCTTGAATTGTAGTAATTCAGAGACACACACATGGCATCGCACTTCTGAACATCACAGGCACTGCAATATCGTATTTATCCGCTGTCACCGGGCTAGCGACCTTCAACTAAAATGTCTCACTTATACGGAAACATACATGACGGACGTATGCGTGCAGATTGTAGACTCCTGGTTAACGATATATGGAAGTTTAGGTCTGGAAACGAAGTGTGCTCAGATAGCCTAATAGTAAGATGACCGCTCGTGATAAGCGGGAAATATGGGTTCGAGTCCCAGTCCGGCACAAATTTTCATTGTCATTCCATAATACAGCGGATGGTTGCCCAAATTCTCAACTCCTAATACAATGCACGTATGTATTAAGAATTACTTCCAGAAGAAATGGCAACTCTGCAGGCGCAGGGCGCTACATCCAAAAGATCTGGAGCTTTCGCTAGGAAAGGATCAACTGAACGGAAAGTTTTCCTCTAATTTGTAAAAACAGTCACAAATGAAGAGTGCTCATACGATATGATTTGATACAATGATTAAACCGAATAAAAAAGATTCGTTAATAACACTGCTAAAGATCTAGGCCTGCATCTTGCCATCACAGGGGTGTACTAAAACCCTTGCGTATGCGGCCAAGTGTACTTGGGAACTACAAGCACAAGGATTAACACACGAGTCAAAGAACACAAGAGCAATAGTCTGAGCGGTAGGGACAAATCGTTACTGGTAGATCGTACACTGGCATCAAGAAAATACGAAATTATTTCTCCGATTCTACAATTTTTTCAAGG
The DNA here is from genome assembly GCF_023864275.1 of Schistocerca cancellata. Lineage (NCBI taxonomy): Eukaryota > Metazoa > Arthropoda > Insecta > Orthoptera > Acrididae > Schistocerca > Schistocerca cancellata. The sequence goes on along the minus strand of NC_064628.1, from coordinate 439,694,002 downwards.
TCCAATCATTACTGTGCTAAGGTGTAATACAGGACGTGGAAATTCGAAAGTACGAAAGCAGTAAAGCAGAAGGATTGAAATTAAACAACTTGCGGGCTTTAGTGATAAATGAAGCAAACAGCACCAACTTTTCTGCGCTACAAGCTCCACAATACGTCGACTCGGCTCCGCGATCTTAGGAAGTGATCTGATGACCTTACGACCTGGCCGTTGCGTGGTTGCGTATAAACAGTTCGGCTTGAATTGCAGTAATTCATGTAACTAAGCGAGGAGTAAGTAATGATAGACGAATTCTCGGAATGTATGAATTTCACACAATTCTGCACACGTTGAACCTCGCACTGCGTTACTACAGTGTTTTCAGGTTAATGTACCTACACGCTTGCTCTCAGAGCGATGTTAGCGGACCGTTAACGTTTAATAATAGGCCGTCATCCCGAGGTTATCCGAGAATTGTGTGCTTCACGATTAATTCCGTCCGTGTTCATGATATCATAAAGTTTAACGGGAAACACTCGACAGCGCCAACTGCGTGAGACAATATAGTTATTACATTACGACTGGCTTCTCTTCATGAAATTAAAGAAGTCGAACTGGAGAACAGATTTTGAAGACGGACATTATAATAAAATGCAAAATTTTCGAAGGTATCACTACCCCAAGGAACATTCGTCGCATCGAACAAGTAGCCAACGTCGCACATAGAACACACAATAAATGTAACTAAAAGCGAACAGCCGTCTGATTGGTGAAACAGGTAATGGCACCATTTGTTCTTCATAAATAGCAGTATTGACAGTAATTGGTTGCTGTTTTTACTTTATGGTAAGAAGTAACCTATATTTAAGAGATATTCCAATGGATGAAGATTCGAGAATGCTTGTTTCAACTTTGTTGTGTGACTTTCTTTTAACGAACAGTAGGAGTCTAATAATTCAGCTGGCTGTTGCTCACTTCAAAATCAAACGTTCACGCACAAGTTCATTCGTATTTGGAACATTATAGCTATCTTGTCAACTCTCATAGTTTCAACAGAGATTTTTAGTTAAAAATCTCTCATTTTGTTAACAAAAATCTTGGTAGTTCTGAGCTATTATGCTTCAACAGCACTCAAATACTGTCAGTGGAACCCCTGTCAATTGCGAGTTAACACAATCATCTCTGTATTAGGCTGGTGCATATGTGCGTAGAGTTTTTCTTTTACATGTTGGTACTCCGTTGCTGTGGGTTTATTTATCAATTGTCACTTTTTATTTGTAGTTCACTGTTGCCATTTGATTTTACATGCTGTCACTTTGTCGTTTTGGAGTTGATGAGTGGAGCTGCGTGCGCTAGAAAATGGCGTGCCAAGCGGAGAAATAGGAACATTTCTTCTGTCTGAATTCAATAGAGGGATGACAGCAACGGAGGTAGGCAGTAACATTTGCCATTGGACAAAGCACAGCAACAAAATGGTTTCCTCGTTTTAAGAAGAATCGAGTCATCGTTTTGAAATTAGTGACTAACCGAGTTCAGGAAGACCTTCGGGGTTTGATGAAGATCGTTTAAACGCATTAATCCACAATGATCCACGTCAGTGTACTCGAGATCTGGCAAATGTGATGAACTGTGATCATGTGAGACATTTACATGCAATGGGGAAGGTTCAAAAATAGGGCATTCTCTAAGCCAAAAATCAGCTGGTGGCCATATACACTCCTGGAAATTGAAATAAGAACACCGTGAATTCATTGTCCCAGGAAGGGGAAACTTTATTGACACATTCCTGGGGTCAGATAAATCACATGATCACACTGACAGAACCACAGGCACATAGACACAGGCAACAGAGCATGCACAATGTCGGCACTAGTACAGTGTACATCCACCTTTCGCAGCAATGCAGGCTGCTATTCTCCCATGGAGACGATCGTAGAGATGCTGGATGTAGTCCTGTGGAACGGCTTGCCATGCCATTTCCACCTGGCGCCTCAGTTGGACCAGCGTTCGTGCTGGACGTGCAGACCGCGTGAGACGACGCTTCATCCAGTCCCAAACATGCTCAATGGGGGACAGATCCGGAGATCTTGCTGGCCAGGGTAGTTGACTTACACCTTCTAGAGCACGTTGGGTGGCACGGGATACATGCGGACGTGCATTGTCCTGTTGGAACAGCAAGTTCCCTTGCCGGTCTAGGAATGGTAGAACGATGGGTTCGATGACGGTTTGGATGTACCGTGCACTATTCAGTGTCCCCTCGACGATCACCAGTGGTGTACGGCCAGTGTAGGAGATCGCTCCCCACACCATGATGCCGGGTGTTGGCCCTGTGTGCCTCGGTCGTATGCAGTCCTGATTGTGGCGCTCACCTGCACGGCGCCAAACACGCATACGACCATCATTGGCACCAAGGCAGAAGCGACTCTCATCGCTGAAGACGACACGTCTCCATTCGTCCCTCCATTCACGCCTGTCGCGACACCACTGGAGGCGGGCTGCACGATGTTGGGGCGTGAGCGGAAGACGGCCTAACGGTGTGCGGGACCGTAGCCCAGCTTCATGGAGACGGTTGCGAATGGTCCTCGCCGATACCCCAGGAGCAACAGTGTCCCTAATTTGCTGGGAAGTGGCGGTGCGGTCCCCTACGGCACTGCGTAGGATCCTACGGTCTTGGCGTGCATCCGTGCGTCGCTGCGGTCCGGTCCCAGGTCGACGGGCACGTGCACCTTCCGCCGACCACTGGCGACAACATCGATGTACTGTGGAGACTTCACGCCCCACGTGTTGAGCAATTCGGCGGTACGTCCACCCGGCCTCCCGCATGCCCACTATACGCCCTCGCTCAAAGTCCGTCAACTGCACATACGGTTCACGTCCACGCTGTCGCGGCATGCTACCAGTGTTAAAGACTGCGATGGAGCTCCGTATGCCACGGCAAACTGGCTGACACTGACGGCGGCGGTGCACAAATGCTGCGCAGCTAGCGCCATTCGACGGCCAACACCGCGGTTCCTGGTGTGTCCGCTGTGCCGTGCGTGTGATCATTGCTTGTACAGCCCTCTCGCAGTGTCCGGAGCAAGTATGGTGGGTCTGACACACCGGTGTCAATGTGTTCTTTTTTCCATTTCCAGGAGTGTATCATCTCTATTTGCTCATCATTAATTAGCTTGTGAACAACACCGACCATTCCTTACTGCATCGTTATTGGTGACGAGAAATAGTCTCTTTATGCTTACATAAGGAAAAGGAAGGAATGGTTGGGCCCAAACAAAGCAGCAACACCCAGTATAAAGATCTGCGTGAATCCACAAAAGATAGTGTTGTGCATCTGGTAGAACAGCGACGGTGTGGAGTACTACGAATAACTTCCCCGAGGTGTAGCCACCATTGCTGACATTTGCTATCAAGGACTGCGACGTCTTGTAGAAGCAATCCAAGAACAGGGACCAGGAAGACTGCGTGAAATTAGGCTACTGCAATACGACGGTCACCCGGGTTTTGCTAGACAGGAGGGGATCGGAAGCCAGTCCGTACCAACTTACTGGTCTGATCTTGCGACCTCAGATTTTCACCAGAGTTTTGCCGTCTATCGAACAACCTTCAGGGAACTTCCTTTCCGATGAAAATACGCTCAGAATATGGCTCGATGTCTTCTTCTCCTCAAAACCACACGATCTCTATTGTTGCGGAATGAACTTATCCCAGCATTGGTATACTGTTGTAGATAGTGAATGAGAATATTTTATTAATGATTAAAGCCTCTGTTATGTGTATCTGTTGTGTTTATTAAGCTTACGGGAAACGCTACGATCTTGTACACCAGCCTAATACTATTGCTACCTATTATGACACAAAAGAAGTATTTTTAAATATTTATTTCACTTGTAATCTCCAAGTACGTAATATTTTCATGCAGAATTCTAGTGTTGTGTGAAATGAGTTATTGTAGTCTATATTCTCGTAATTTTCAAATGTTCAAATGTGTACGAAATCTTATGGGACCTAACTGGTAAGGTCATCAGTCCCTAAGCTTACACACTACTTAACCTAAATTATCCTAAGGACAAACACACACACCCATGCCCAAGGGAGGACTCGAACCTCCGCCGGGACCAGCTTCACAGTCCACGACTGCAGCGCTTGAGACCGCTCGGCTAATCCCGCGCGGCCTCGTAATTTTGTTACGCATTTTTTTACTTATATTGTACTTAAACTTCAAGCTACTTCGATCAACTTATTATTTTCAATGAATATGTTCATTCGAACAGACAACAAAGTGTTATTCATGATGCAGTTTTCAAATTTTCAGTAGTTGTGACCTTCCACCTCTAGGCTACACTCTGCTTTGCGTTGCGGAACAGTTGGCGTCAGTAGTGTCGTAACCGAATACCAAATTAATGGAGTATCTTCTCGTATTTATTGCAGAAAAGTAATAAGGTCGGTAAAAATAACCGAGTGATTACACTGAACCCACCATAAGTTACAAAGGCCAGTCTCAAACTACGGTGACACTGTGCCTCAATGCTAATATTTTGACTCAGTAAGAAGTTATACTACAAATATTACAGTGTGAAGTGAAGTTCTCACGCTTAAGTCTTGACAGGTGATTCTAACGACATTCTGCTGTGAAAGCGTTTCTACGCATTCGCAAGACTTGCCTGATCTCACTCTTCTTAAAAAGAGACCAACGCAACAATAAAATAGACTGTATCAACGGAAGTTATATTTACTTTTAAACAAATAATCCACATTTCTTCCTTGCACATTTTCTTTCTCTTATCTATTCCTCCTTACCCTCCCCCTCCCCCTTTGCCAATGCATACCATCTTTTCCTTGTGTCTGAATTCAGTATATAGAGGTAATCATTCTTAAAGTAATATGTGGGAAGTTTTGGATGTATTTCTGCACTTACGTTGTACTTTCTGTTAGATTCAGCTCATCCTGTCGTTTTTCGACTAATAAAGTCATCAGAAGATCAAAAGAAACTGCAAAACGATTTAGAAAAGATATCTGAATGGTGCGAAAAGTGGCAGTTGATACTAAATAACGAAAAGTGTGAGGTCATCCACATGAGTGCTAAAAGGAACTCGTTAAACTTCGGATACACGATAAATCAGTGAAATCTAAAGGCCATAAATTCAACTAAATACCTAGGTATTACAATTACGAACAACTTAAATTGGAAGGAACACGTAGAAAATGTTGCGGGGAAGGCTAACCAAAGACTGCGTTTATTGGCAGGACACTTAGAAAATGTAACAGACCTACTAAGGAGACTGCCTACACTACGCCTGTCCGTCCTCACTGCTGCGCGGTGTGGGATCCTTACCGGATAGGACTTTTATTTATTTATTCGTATGGCTAGGGCCCCCCGTCGGGCAGACCGTTCGCCGGGTACCGCTCTTTCAATTGGACGCCACTTCGGCGACCTGCAGTCGATGAGGATGATAGGATGGTGATAAGGACAACACAACTGGAAGCAGTTAATACCATAAATTATCTGGGAGTACGCATTAGGAGTGATTTAAAATGGAATGATCATATAATGTTGATTGTCGGTAAAGCAGATGCCAGACTGAGATTCATTGGAAGAATCCTAAGGAAATGCAATCCGAAAACAAAGGAAGTAGGTTACAGTACGCTTGTTCGCCCACTGCTTGAATACTGCTCAGCAGTGTGGGATCCGTACCAGATAGGGTTGATACAAGACATAGAGAAGATCCAACGGAGAGCAGCGCGCTTCGTTACAGGATCATTTAGTAATCGCGAAAGCGTTACGGAGATGATAGATAAACTCCAGTGGAAGACTCTGCAGGAGAGACGCTCAGTAGCTCGGTACGGGCTTTTGTCAAAGTTTCGAGAACATACCTTCACCGAAGAGTCAAGCAGTATATTGCTTCCTCCTACGTATATCTCGCGAAGAGACCATGAGGATAAAATCAGAGAGATTAGAGCCCACACAGAGGCATACCGACAATCCTTCTTTCCACGAACAGTACGAGACTGGAATAGAAGGGAGAACCGATAGAGGTACTGAAGGTACCCTCCGCCACACACCGTCAGGTGGCTTGCGGAGTATGGATGTAGATGTAGATGTAGACAACACCCAGTCCTTGGGCGGAGAAAATTCCCCGACCCAGCCGGGAAACGAACCCGGGCCCAGAGGACTGACAATTCGCCACCCTGCCTATTCAGCTACCGGGTGCGGACTACCAGATAGGACTGACGGAGTACATCGAAAAAGTTCAGACTAAGGCAGCACGTTTTATATTATCGCGAAATATGGGAGAGAGTGTCACAGCAATGATACAGTATTTGACCCGGAAATCATTAAAAGAAAGGCGTTTTTCGTTGCGACGGAATCTTGTCACGAAATTCCAATCACCAACTTTCTCCTCCGAATGCGAAAATATTTTGTTGACACCGACCTACATAGGGAGGAACGATCACCACGATAAAATAAGGGAAATCAGAGCTCGTACAGAAAGATATAGGTGTTCATTCTTTCCGCGCGCTGTACGAGATTGGAATAACAGAGAACTGTGAATGTGGTTCGATGAACCCCTGCCAGGCACTTGAATGTAATTTGCAGTGTATCCATGTAAATGTAAATAATTCCTCAGCTCTAACAACTGTGAAGTATATGAATGGTAGCCAATGTAAAACAGTTACCATTTGGCATAAAAGAAGACATTCCTGAACCGCCAGAACAAGTCGCAGTTGAGAAAGTACCAACGGAAATGAAAATCATTCTTCGCACAAAATGATGTTTTGTTAAGTTCCAAAAAGTTGAATGCCATATTGATCTTGTACTTTCTTAGATTACTCGCAATTCATTTGAAACATCGTTGCGAATAAGAAGCGACAGATCAGAATAGAAAAAAATTAGCTTTAAATGGCTCTATCTTCTGGGTCAAGGCGGCGCTTTTGTCTTTGAGACGAACATTCTCCTGCGTTTAGACGAATTAAAGCCTGTGCACTGAACGAATAAAGGCTAAGAGTGCGAAATGGAACGTTATGAGATCGGACAAGAATGTTCGAGGCCTTTACTCAAGAAAATGTCGGGCGCCGTTGGCTTTCACAGCGTTCCAGGCATTCTGGCAGATATCAAAGGAGAATTTTAATCACTGACGGCGTCCCTTGGAACGGAGATTGAAGAATTTACTCTTCGCATGGTGTCCTCTAGGGAGGAGACAGACACGCCCGCCGGGGTTTAATCACATCCCTCGTAGATGAGATCCATCGCCGAACAGCCGTCGCTTCTCTCCTCGTGACTATGGCTAGGGTGATGGTAGAAACATGAGTGAGGAGGGATGGGAAGGGGAGTAGAATGATGACTGGCAGACTGATGTATGACGCTGCATATATTTTAAGAATTTTGCATAAATGGGCCTTTTGAAACTACATAAAAAAATTGGTTTCGTGTCAAGTGTTAGGAAATTTATTTGCTTTGTGTGATTCTCGAGCTACAGGCTCTAATCAACAACTGAGTTACACGAACGGTGGCTCTTGTGTCGTGTGGCAGCTACTTGTGCCCAGATGACAAGAATTCCGTACGACAGGTAAAGTTTTGAACTATGCTGATCCGTTCGCCTAATCGCCTACAGGTTACGGAGAATAGTCACACATGGTACTAGACACTACTATGAGCAGTATCCTATATGCACCGAATACGTATTGCTTCACATGACCAGTGGGACCAGGAATTCATTCTGATATGCGAATAGTGTTTATTGAACAACTCATTAACATTTTAGGGAACGTTGGGGTGATGCGGCGTTACCTTGAATCTAAATGCTTTCATCATGTAAAAAAAAAGGCAAACAAATTGGCGCAGATGTTAAACTAGAAAGCATCTGTATTATCAGGTTTCACCACAAGCCAAAGTTCTGTCAGAATGCAATTAATAATCTCAAAAATTAGGCTTTCAGATAAAGTCACGGTGTTGTGTAATCACGCACTTCTGCAACATGTAGGGTGAAACGTTAGTCCGGGCAACGAACTGCCATTTTCGGCAGTTGGTGCTGTGTTCACCGTGACAACGTCCGGAAACAAGTCCCCTTTCCTTAACACTCGTGCGTGTAAAGTAATACCACATAAAAACTAAACAGTCACTAAATTTTAACTGTTTTTTGTTTACTACCCATTTCGGATGCTTTGCTTCGTCATTAGGTAGAAGTTCCATTGTGTATCCTAGGTGCATTGCTCTTAGCAAACCAAATGTGAATAGTGAATGAAGTTCAGCTGTAGTGATCTGGAAGAAACTAAACAACGAAGATGCTCAAGGTGCCAGATATTTCGACTGCGTTGGTTCCCAGGAGAAATGCCCTTACGCCAAATAGCAGAACTGCAACCTGATGATGGGGGAACACTTCCAAAACGCGTCTTAAATAAAAAATCATTAGTGACTGAAACGCTGTTCCTTTTATTATATTTTAAACTGAAGGTCAAGGGATATTTGTAATAACTACTGAGCTGTCATTAAAAAAAACCTGCTTAAATGACCCACTGGTAACATCTTCTACAACATAACCGTTGAGGTAACAAGCAAGGTAGAACAATGGATAAGACACCGGTCTTATTCGATAATAGTTCAGTCATTGGTGTACTGGTTATTCGTTGTTTACCTTCATCACTTAAGGCGAATACTAAGATTGTTACGCTAGAGCCGGGTTTACGCGGCGTTTTAAATCTAGCAGTGAAAAACCTCTCATAACCATAAAAAGATTTAGACGTGATTATTTTGTATGGGCTTATTCGGCTGAATTTTTCAGTGGGCCGGTACCCATATTATGCATTAAGTCATTCACACTTAGGACCCTCGCCACTTCAGTCAGTAAAATCGCTAAGTCCTTTAAATAAAGTGCTTTTGATTTTTCAGAAAGGCTACTTCTTCTGTATCTCATTTCATCCAAACCAAGAACAATAAAATGTTTTACTTCGTGTCGCCAGATGCGGATGCTATAACTCTTTAAACTGGAGAGAATGGGATTGTTAAAGAAATGCAAGATGTCACAGTAATGTAACAGTGTAGCAACCACGAAAATTTTGTTTATATTAAATTCAAATACAACACTTCTCTGCAGTATCTCGACAACGCATAAAGTTCTTCTTCTTCTGCTACTGCCTTGTCCCGCAGTTCCACAGGGTAGCGTTGTTAGGATGGGATATGGCAAGATTAATTTTAAGGGGTGGCCAGATGCTCCTCCTGCCACCATCCCGTACCCCCCCCCCCCCCCCCCCCCCCGGGACGGAATGAGTGTACCCCAGCTGTCTGCATCTAGCGTAATCCATGGAATAGTGCGAACGTGTTCAGATGTCTGAGACTCGTGGAACTGAGGCGGAACGTGGGGACCAGCCCGGTATTCACCTAGCAGGATGTGGCAAACCGCCTAAAAACCACATCCAGGCTGGCCAGCACACCGGCCGATGTCGGTAATCCGCCAGGAGGATTCGATCTGGGGCCGGCGCGCCTACCCGAGTCCAGGAAGCAACACTATAGCGCTCTCGGTTAACCTGGCGGATCGGCAACGCATAAAGTGTAAGAGTAGATCATGGAGGAACATACCCGTGACCCACCATTGATGTGATGGCAGGGTACCGCGCACCGTTTGTTCTTGTAATTTTTTTATTTTACTTATCTTGCATTACCTTCTGCAACAATTTTGCTTTGTTTACTGAAAAAGCACGAGTAGCGTTGTACATGGAACTTATCGACATGCAAGATGATGAGACACTGTGAATCACAGTCCGTGAAGCAAGTCTCACGAATTTCAGTCGTTGTGTCGATAGAAGCAATTCTAAGTTATTGGTAAATAATGCTTTGAATGCGCCAGCCTCTTTTGGTCAACTTATATATGAGGAACAAATTTTCAAAACGCGTGCTGTCATCACCAAAAGAAAACTAACACGGCAAGAAGTAATTTATTAATTTTTTTCGAATTCCAGAGATACTTAAGAAAAGCTGTTGATAAAAATGTTCTTATTACATGGTTAATTTTTTCTTCGCTTCAAGAACTGGTGGGGACCGCACCACACGTTTAGCCTACAGATCCTAAATGCGGCCTTGGATGATTCTAGAAGCTGTAGATGATTCCATCCCAATGGTGCTGCGTCTTTTTGTGTCCTAGACATAGACGGAACTTTAAACTCTTACCTTCCTTACTCCTACGAGATATTGCGCGTTATCGTACACATTATTTGCACCTTTTAGCTCCTAATACACAATCTTTGATTTATTCAGTTTATGGAAAGTGTATACAAAATAAACAAAACCCGAAAAGCAATCTGTGGCCACTGGAAGATCTTTACATTATTTCTTGGCTACGCAGCTAAATCCTCCTCGTAACTTTGAGCTGTCTACTGAAATAGCATTTTCCCTCTGCTATCGTCTATGAAGAAGACTTTATGAGTACCGTCCTTGCAGTATACGCTTTATAATTCGAAACATCAACAAGGCACAATTGTGGTTTAAAAAAGTTTATTTAGATCAAGACCTCCTTCTGTATTCGTTACTGGTTTTGTGCGCTAAGATAAACAAAAAGTTTTTCGTTCAAAATTCGGTAAACTTACGAGAAAGCATTTCCGCGAAAAAAGAACCTTCGTAAGTTTGGACGAACCATGGTTCAAGTTTAAAAGAGTAGTTGACCATGCACTGGGCAGGTATGTATCCAGCAGAATATTTCATAATGGGTGGGGCCCTACATGGTATACAGTCACTGTAAAGAAACTTCTAAAGACACAGAGTCTGCTGCAAATTGGTGTAAAGCAAAGCATGGGACTATAGAAAAGAAATGCAAATGAAACGTGTTTGACTGTCAAGAGAGAAATGCGTGAGGTGTTCTATAGCTACCTTTGCAGAATACTGTTTAGATCTTTCACAAAACCCAGAGAAATTCTGGTTGTATGTAAAGGTTGTTATAGCCATCTAAGTTAGCGTCCAGATACTCGTAGATGAGACAGAAACTGAAATTGAGGATAGCAAAGCAGAAGTGTTCAAGCAGGTGTAGGGTCTGTAATGGTGTGGGGCGTATGCAGGACCCCCTGGTACGTCTAGATACGACTCTGACAGGTGACATGTAAGTAAGCATCCTGTCTGATCACCTGTATCCATTCATATCCATTGTGCATTCCGACTGACTTAGGCAATTCCAGTAAGACAACGCAACACCCCACACGTCCATAATTGCTACGGAGTGGCTCCAGAAACACTGTTCTGAGTTTAAACTCTTCCGGTGGCCGCCAAACTCCCCAGACATGAACGTGATTGAGCATACCTGGGATGACTTGCAACGTTCTGTTCAGAAGAGATCTCCACCCCCTTTGCTCAGAAGAGATCTCCACCCCTTTGTACTCTTACGGATTTATGGACAGCCCTGCAGGATTCATAGTGTCAGTTCCCTCCAGGACTACTTCAGACATTAGTCGAGTCCATGCCACGTCTGTTGTGGCACTTCTGTGTGCTCGCGGGGGCCCTACGTGATGTTAGGCAGGTGTACCAGTTTCTTTGGCTCTTTCTGAGACTAAAGCCTCTTTTGTGTGTGTCTTTAGTGTTTATTAAATTTATGGAAGAACGCAACGACCTTATGCACCAATACAATACAACCCCCTACATATGTCACCCTTAAAGATAGTTAGGACAAGAACAGATTAATTACAGGAAGCACGGAAGCATTTAAACAATTATTCTTCTCACGCTCCTTACGTGAATGGAATGGGAGAAAACACTAATAAGAGGGACGTACCCCTCTGCCGTGAACTTCACAATGATTTGCAGACTATATGTAGATGTACTGGGTAATCAAAAAACCAGTATAAATTTGAAAACTGAATAAATCACAGAATAATGTAGATAGAGAGGTACAAATTGACACAAATGCTTGGAATGACATGGGGTTTTATTAGAAAAAAATACGAAAGTTCAAAAAATGTCCGACAAATGTCTGATCAAAATACCAATAATTAGCATAACAAAGTAAGACAAAGCAAAGATGATGTTGCCGGCCGGAGTGGCTGAGCGGTTCTAGGCGCTACAGTCTGGAACCGCGCGACCGCCACGGTTACAGGTTCGAATCCTGCATCGGGCATGGATGTGTGTGATGTCCTTAGTTTAGTTAGGTTTAAGTAGTTCTAAGTTCTAGGGGACTGACGATCTCAGAAGTTAAGTCCCATAGTGCTCAGAGCCATTTGAACCAAAGATGATGTTCTTTGCAGGAAATGCTCAATATTTCCACCATAATTCCTCAGCAATAGCTGTAGTCGAGGAATAACGTTGTGAACAGCACTGTAAAGCATGTCCAGAGTTATGGTGAGGCATTGGCGTCGGATGTTGTCTTTCAGCATCCCTAGAGATGTCGGTCGATCACGATACACTTGCGACTTCAGGTAACCCCAAAGCCAATAATCGCACGGACTGAGGTCTGGGGCCCTGGGAGGCCAAGCACGACGAAAGTGGTGGCTGAGCACACGATCATCACCAAACGACGCGCGCAAGAGATCTTTCACGCGTCTAGCAATATGGGGTGGAGCGCCATCCTGCATAAACATCGTACGTTCCAGCAGGTGTTTATCAGCCAGGCTGGGGATGATGCGATTCTGTAAAATATCGGCGTACCTCTCACCTGTCACGGTCGCAGTTACACGTTTTGCTGTCCACCGCCATCTGTCGGACATTTTGTGAACTTTTTTTTTGGTTCTAATAAAATCCCATGTCATTCCAAGCATGTGTATCAATTTTTACCTCTCTATTACCGAACTATCAGTTTAATAAGTCACAGCTGAAAAATACTAACGCGAATTCTTTACAGACGAATGGAAAAACTGATAGAAGCCGACCTCGGGGAAGATCAGTTTGGATTCCGTAGAAATGTTGGAACACGTGAGGCAATACTGTCTCTACGACTTACCTTAGAAGAAAGATTAAGGAGAGGCCAACCTACATTTCTAGCATTTGTAGACTTAGAGAAAGCTTTTGACAATGTTGATTGGAATACTCTCTTTCAAATTCTAAAGGTGACAGGAATAAAATACAGGGAGCGAAAGGCTATTTACAATTTGTACAGAAACCAGATGGCAGTTATAAGAGTTGAGGGGTATGAAAGGGAAGCAATGGTTGGGAAGGGAGTGAGACGGGGTTGTAGCCTATCCCCGATGCTATTCAATCTGTATATTGAGCAAGCAATAAAGGCAACGAAAGAAAAGGTCGGAGTAGGTATTAAAATCCATGGAGAAGAAATAAAAACTTTGAGGTTCGCCGATGACATTGTAATTCTGTCAGAGACAGCAAAGGACTTTGAAGAGCAGTTGAAGGGATGGACAGTGTCTTGAAAGGAGGCTATAAGATGAACACCAACAAAAGCAAAACGAGGATAATGGAATGTAGTCGAATTAAGTCGGGTGATGCTGAAGGAATTAGATTAGGAAATGAGGCACACAAAGTAGTAATAGAGTTTTGCTATTTGGGAAGCAAAGTAACTGATGATGGTCGAAGTAGAGAGGATATAAAATGTAGACTGGCAATGGCAAGGAAAGCGTTTCTGAAGAAGAAAAATTTGTTAACATCGAGTATAGATTTAAATGGCAGGAATTCGTTTCTGAAAGTATTTGTATGGAGTGTAGCCATGTATGGAAGTGAAACGTGGACGATAATTGGTTTAGACAAGAAGAGAATAGAAGCTTTCGAAATGTGGTGCTACAGAAGAATACTGAAGATTAGATGGGTAGATCATATAACTAATCAGGAGGTATCGGATAGAATTGGGAAGAAGAGGAGTTTGTGGCACAAGTTGACTAGAAGAAGGGATCGGTTGGTAGGACATGTTCTGAGACATCGAGGGATCACCAATTTAGTATTGGAGGGCAGCGTGGAGGGTAAAAATCGTAGAGGGACACCAAGAGATGAATACGCTAAGCAGATTCAGAAGGATGTAGGCTGCAGTAGGTACTGGGAGATGAAGAAGCTTGCACAGGATAGAGTAGCATGGAGAGCTGCATCAAACCAGTCTCAGGAATGAAGACCACAACAACAACAATCTACATTATCCCGTGGTTTATTAAGCTTTCAAATTTATACTTTTTGATCACCCGGTAGACGCATAATCCTATGAAGCCCGTAGTGGGAAGATGAATAAATGTGACGCAGTAACCGGTATTTTGAAGTGCCCGGACCGTCAACTGCACGTGTTGCGGACCGCGACCTTTGCGTGTCTGTGGCGTGCGAGTGTGCAGTAGGGGCAGTCGGTGTGCTGCTGCTGCTGCGGCTGGCGCCTGTGGGTCAAGGCCCCTCCCGGTGAGGGCGCTGCGCCAGAGGCAGAACCGCCGGCCGGGCCTGGCGCTGCCAGCCGCCGCTCTCAAGGTCGCCCCGGTCGATGGCTGGCTGCTTCTCTCTCTGTCTGTCTCTCTCCATGCCACCGCGCGACGCGGCGTCCCCAGCTTATGGATCTAGAGCAGTCTCTAATATTCCTGAAAATGTTCACAGCTCGGCATGTTTTCAAGAAGAGCTTGCCCTTTTCTTACACGGTATCCCGCAAACTATGGATGAACGGCAACAAGCAGATTCCATATTCCTAGATTTCTGACCGTCAAATCCCAAAGAAAGCAGGTGTTGGCAGATGTGAAAATTACCGAACTATCAGTTTAATAGATCACAGCTGCAAAATATTAACGCGAATTCTGTACAGACGAATGGAAAAAATGGTAGAAGCCGCCCTCGGGGAAGATCAGTTTGGATTTCGTAGAAATATTGGATCACGTGAGGAAGTACTGACCTTACGACGTTTCTTAGAAGAAAGATTAAGGAAAGGCAAACCTACGTTTCTAGCATTTGTAGACTTAGAGAAAGCTTTTGACAGTGTTGACTGGAATACTCACTTTCAAATTCTAAAGGTGGCAGGGGTAAAATACAGGGAGCGAAAGGCTATTTACAATTTGTACAGAAACCAGATGGCAGTTATAAGAGTCGAGGGGTATGAAAGGGAAGCAGTGGTTCGGAAGGGAGTGAGACATGGTTGTAGCCTATCCCCGATGTTATTCAATCCGTATATTGAGCAAGCAGTAAAGGAAACAAAAGAAACATTCGGAGTAGGAATTGAAATCCATGGAGAAGAAATAAAAAATTTCAGGTTCGTCGATGACATTGCAATTCTGTCAGAGACAGCAAAGGACCTGGAAGAGCAGTTGAACGGAATGGACAGTATCTTGAATGGAGGATATAAGATGAACATCAACAAAAGCAAAACGAGGATAATGGAATGTAGTCGAATTAAATCGGGTGATGTTGCGGGAATTAGATTAGGATATGAGACACTTAAAGTAGTAAAGGAGTTTTGCTATTTGGGGAGCAAAATAACTGATGATGTTCGAAGTAGAGAGGATATAAAATGTAGAGTGGCAATGGCAAGGAAAGCGTTTCTGAAGAAGAGAAATTTGTTAACATAGAGTATAGATTTAAGTGCCAGGAAGTCGTTTCTGAAAGTATTTGTATAGAGTGTAGCCATGTATGGAAGTGAAACATGGACGGTAAACAGTTTGGAAAAGAAGAGAATAGAAGCTTTCGAAATGTGGTGCTACAGAAGAATGCTGAAGATTCTACGGGTAGATCACATAACTGATGAGGAGGTATTGCATAGAATTGGGGAGAAGAGGAGCTTGTGGCACAACTTGACTAGAAGAAGGGACCGGTTGGTAGGACATGTCCTGAGGCATCAAGGAATCACAAATTTAGCATTGGAGGGCAGCGTGGATGGTAAAAATCGTAGAGGGAGACCAAGAGATGAATACACTAAGCAGATTCAGAAGGATGTAGGTTGCAGTAGGTACTGGGAGATGAAGAAGCTTGCACGGGATAGAGTTTCATGGAGAGCTTTATCAAATCAGTCTCAGGACTGAAGACACAACAACAACAACAGCAACAGGTTTCTGAAAAGCGTTTGACGCGTGCCCCGTGCAGACTGTTAACGGAGGTACGAACATACGGAATGGATTCCCAGATGTGTGAATGGCTCTAAGACTTCTTAAATAACTTTGTCCTTGACAAGGATATCGTCAGGAGTGTTCCAGAAAATGTGGTAGGATACTATTATTCTCTGTGTGAATAAATGATCCGACTATTTGCTGTTGGTGCTGCGGTGTACGGGACGATGTCGTCGTTGAGTGACTGTTAGGATATACAAAATGACTTAGGCAGAATTTCTGGTTGTTGTGATGAACGGCAGACAGCTCTAAATGTACAATAATACAAGGTAATGCAGATGAGCATGAAAAACAAACCCATAACTGTTCAACATTTCTATTGTGCTGCTTGACACAGTCACGTCGATTACTTATCTAGGCGTAAAGTTGCAAAGCGACATGAAATGGAATAGGATGAGCACGTCAGATCAGTAGGAGGGGAGGCCAGTGCTGATATTCATTTATTGGGATAATGTTGTGAAAGTCTAGCTCGCAAGTGTAGCTCATCTACAGAGGAGTTTAGAACGCTGGTGCGACCCATTCTTGAGTACTGTTCGGGATCCCCACCAGATCGGGGTAAAGGAACACATTCGAAAGCAAGCTGATTGATTTCTTACCGGTAGGTTCGGTCAGCACGCAAGTGTTAAGGAGATGCTTCGTGAACTCAAACGGGAATCCCTGGAGGGAAGACAATATTCTTTCGGCAACCCACCATTGCGCATATTTAGATGGTTCAAATGGCTCTGAACACTATGGAACTTGACTTCTGAGGTCATCAGTCTCCTAGAACTATTTAAATCTAACTAACCTAAGGACATCATACACACCAATGCCCGAGGCAGGGTTCGAACCTGCAACCGTAGCGGTCGCGCGGTTCCAGACTGAAACGCCTAGAACCGCTCGGCCACACGGGCATATTAAGAGGAACGGCATTTGAGGCCGATTGCAGAACTATTCTACTGCCGCTAACGAACATTTCGCTTAAGGACCATGAATAAGATGCGAGAAATTAGGCTTCATCTACATCTACATTTATACTCCGCAAGCCACCCAACGGTGTGTGGCGGAGGGCACCATACTTGCCACAGCCACTACCTCCCTTTCCTGTTCCAGTCGCGTATGGTTCGTGGGAAGAACGACTGCCGGAAAGCCGCCGTGCGCGCTCGAATCTCTCTAATTTTACATTCGTGATCTCCTCGTTAGGTATAAGTAGGGGGAAGCAATATATTCGATACCTCATCCAGTAACGCACCCTCTCGAAACCTGGACAGCAAGCTACACCGCGATCACCTCTCTTGCAGAGTCTGTCACTTGAGTTTGCTAAACATCTCCGTAACGCTATCACGCTTACCAGATAACACTGTGACGAAACGCGCCGCTCTTCTTCGGATCTTCTCTATCTCCTCTGTCAACCCGACCTGGTACGGATCCCACACTGATGCTTCCTGCAGAGCCTTTAGGCTGCCGTTTTTCTCTCGCTCATTTGCGAGTGGAATAGGAGAGGTAATGACTAGTAGCGGTACGAAGTACCCTGCACCACGTACTGTACGCTAGCTTGACGAGTATGTGTGTA
This sequence comes from Schistocerca cancellata, assembly GCF_023864275.1. Taxonomy (NCBI): domain Eukaryota; kingdom Metazoa; phylum Arthropoda; class Insecta; order Orthoptera; family Acrididae; genus Schistocerca; species Schistocerca cancellata. Next base: position 439,676,502 of record NC_064628.1, on the reverse strand, counting down.
GATGTAGCTGTAGAAATTGTGTCGCACCTGAGACGCACTCTACTAAGACCTTTAGTGTTTGGATAAAAATATGGAAACACCAAAAACGAAACACTTTACCAAGCCTATTACGGGTAGGAAAACCCTTGGCATTCAAAGAAGCTTCCAGTCGTCTATGAATACAGATCCTCTATGGTTTTTAAGTGAATCTTAATTCTATTCCTCCTGTAAAATAGTGAAAAATTCAGGTAGCAATGACGGAGGTGGATAGCGATGACGCAATCTTCTCTTCAAAGTATACCACAACGGTTAAGTAATATTGAGATCTAGTGACTGTAATGGCCACCGATGAAGCGTTAGTTCATCCTCTTGCCCACAAAAACATTCCTGGATGATGTGATCTGTGTGAACAGGGTCTTGTCATCTTGGAAAATAGCATCGCCTTTGTGGGGGTGGCTGGGGGACACAAACACTGTACCAGGTGATGGACCTGATCAGCCACAATGGTCACATAATCCTTGGCAGTAATGCGGCCTTACAGAGTAAACAAGGGGCTCATGGAATACCACGATGTGGTTGCCCAAATCTTCACCGAACCGCCGCCATGCTTCGCTCTCGGGACGCAAACTGAGCCAGAAGTTGGAAACAGTGTGAAACAAGATTCATCCGACCAAATGTCTTTCTTCCTTTGCTTCATAGTCTAGGTATTATGGTTTTTGCACCACGTTTCTTGTTGTGGGCATTTGCGTCACTGATGAGTGGTTTTCGAATTCGAGCTCGCCGTGCAATTCCCTACTTACGGAAATCCCTTCGTGATGTTCTGGTGCTGGCAGGGTTCGCTAGTGTGATATTCAGTTCTCCAATGACTTTTGCAGCTGTCATTTTCTTCTTTTTCGACGCAATTGTATGCCATTTTCCTGTTTTCCGTGACAATCCTCTTCAGTGACCACCTGTCACAATCACTCAACATACACTTCTGTCGAGATGATGTTTGTCCGTTTATACTGTGTGCGGTATCTTCGATAATGTCCCCCTTGAAACCTCACACACGATGGCTTTCTTGGTTACGGAAGCACAAACCATACACGTGCTATTTGTCTACGTTCGGATTCAGTTAGCTCCGACACAAATCGCTCGCAACTACAAAGAACTCTGTTCTCACCAGACTAACATGTGCAACATACTGAGGACATTGCACACGTGCGGTTTGCGGTAAGACACAACAGCGCAACCTGCGAGGTTGTGTAATATATGCATTTTCGTTCAAGCATGCGTTTCTCGTTGTGTTTCTATATTGTTGTCCAACCCATGTATGTCAGTGAGTTGAACTCATTACAGATTTCTGGAATGGAGCAGGGGCGCTTCCAGGGTTCGACTGTGGAAGTGGGGTCATAGTTTGTTTTTCTCTCTCCCATCTCCCCCCCCCCCCCCCCCCCCATGCGCGCGCGCAATATATATGAGGTGAACCAGAATTCCGCAGTATAAGTTTCAGATGTTGTTGACTATTTTGGTTTAAAGGACTCCCTTGCCTCCGGCGGCTCTTTACAGAGTAATAACGTAATAATGACTTATTTAGGTATAGCAGAGAAGGAGCCTGTAATACACAATAACCGAAATGCGCAATACACAACGCAGAGTAATGCAACAACCTTCAGACGAAACACGTACACTTTTATCACGGAGTGTACAGTGGAGCGCGTAACCAATCCAAAACTTCTCCCTCAAAGGTATTGCAGGAAATGTAGATCATCATCATCATCAGGCAGAGTGCACAACGACGCATATATGTCGTTACACGCTAAAGAATTCCTGGAGTTTGGCGTATTATATCCGCTGCAGCGGTAATCATAAGAACCATGTCAATTTTAGTATCGATCGGAGTCTCGTAAATAAGTGAATGGAACAAATTCGTTTTCAATCAAGACACAAAGCACATACCATCGAAATTTGCACTGTTGCAATACAGATACGAAGCTAACTGAGGCAAGAAACCAAATGAAATGCAATAACTGTAACGTGCCACCGGAGACCACGGGTGCGTTGTACAAAAATAGTCAGAAGGTATCCTCGAACAACAGCAACTTTTCTCGGTGCCATTCTGATTCATCCTGTTACAACATAAACCTACGATTTTACTGTATGTGATACTGGTGGTCCCAGTAACAACTGTCAGTTCTATCGCTTACGCCTTTGTCCCGCATTTTGCGCGGGGTGGACATGGGTAAATCGGATTTGGCATGTTAATGTGAAGGGGTGGCCAGATGCCCTTCCTGTCGCAACCCCCTTCCCCCCGGGACATAATCAGAGTACCCCAACTGTCTGCGTCCAGTGTAAATCATGGAAAAGTGCGGATGTGTTTCAAATGTCTGTGAGTCGTGTAACTGAGGCGGGACGTGGGATGTGGAAAACCGCTGAAAAACCACATCCAGGCTGGCCGGCACACCGGCCCTCGTCCTTAATTCGGCGGGCGGATTCGATCCGGGGTCGGCGCGCCTACCCGAGTGCAGGAAGCAGCGCATTAGCGCTCTCGGCTAACCTGGCGGGTCCCAGGAACAACTGTCAATATTTAGGGATATAACAGGGAAGATTATCTAAAGCAAATAAGTGCAGTAAACATGGGCTTTAAAATGTGTACCCTAAGAGCTATAAGCACTTTTTCATTTTCCCTATTGTGAAGCACACAATACGACCAAGTGATCGTAACTTTTTAGAGCCCTGTTTACTGGACTTTTTTTTGCTAGAAATGATCGTTCCTGTCATATCGTCGAATAATGGTAATTTTTCCTGGAACATACTGCACAATAAAAAAGTGTATTAAATGTCTTACAAACATAATAATAATTGCTTTCAGTCAGTTCTTATTCCCTCGCTTTAGCATAATGTCCAAGAAGTTTTAGTTCATACAAAATTAGCAGTGTTCTGAAACTATCAGAAAACTGACTTTGTTATAAATTACACACTATAAATTGGAAGTGTGCGTTCACCATTGTCAGTATTTCTCTAAGCGCTACGATTGTGAACGCAGGTCTGAAGACTACGGCTGTGGAATCGAGTAAATGAAGGATACATCGTCTCTCTCAGTCGTTTCCATCATCGTTTGCGGAATCAGTAGGTACGTTTTTCTACCTTGATGGAGAATTCTTCTATTATTTTCCTTTACTCATCTTTCTGTGGTTGGCCGCTTTTACCTGTGGACGCAAGAATCGTGTCCGATTTGAAGTCGAGAGCAGGTACGCTTAGCCTGTGAGTTTTGCCTTCGCTGATCCACGTGGCTCGGCCCCAACTCAGGCAACTGGCAAGTTTGCAGTCTTAAAAATGGCTTGAGATTTCTAGAATCTCTTACCATTTTCGTGGCACTTCAGTTTCTTGATTACTTATTCTCCGAAAGTTGGCTGTGAAATTTGAAAATGACGTATGTTAAAATATAAAAGCTTTTATTAAAATGTTTCGGAGGAGGGGATGTCACGATCCTAATCCACCTCCCTCCCCCCTCCTTGCGTCCTCTCCTGCCGCACAGCTGGAGAAGGATTTCCCCTTAGCGATATCAGAATTATGGTTTTTTTCTCGTCAGTCTGATTCGGAACAAGACGATTTCCTCTCCATTGCCAACCTTTTAATCTCAGAGCAGTGCTTACTCTTAATGTGCTCGATTATCTAGTGGATATAGTCCACCCTAAATTCTACGGCTCACTATAGTACCCTGGAAGTTGTATCCTGATGTTTCAACACATGTCCTGTCTTTCTGCCCTATTTTTCAATCAGTATCTTCCACATACTCCATTCCTCGATGATTCTACGAATCCGTCCACGATTCACTTCCACAAAATGGTGTGTTCCAAACGTAGATTTTCAGTTACTTCTTCGTCAAATTAAGGCAGATGATTGATACTTGTAGGCTTCTCTTAGCGAGGGAGTCCTTCTTTGCCGGTGCTAGTTTCCTTCTTGTATCCTCCTAGCTTCGCGTGTCATTTTGCTTTCAAGGTAACATAATTCCCGCACTTCGCCTAGTTCGTGCTTCCTAGTTCTGTTATCATTGGTGGTTTTCCTCATTATTCTCGCCTTTCTTTAGTTTGAACTGGGTCTATATTCCGTACACAATAAATTCATTTCAGTCAACAGGTTTTGTAATTTTTTCCGACTCTCACTGGTGATAAGAATGCTATCAGCGAATCTTACTGATATCCTTTCAGCCTGAATTTTAGCCCCACTCTTCATATCCGACATTGCGTCTTCTATGTCCAGACTAAACAGCAGGGGACATATGTCTTACACCTTTCGAACCTGAGCACTTCGCTTTTCGTCTTCCATTCTCATTTTCTACATCTACATCTATACTCCGCGAGGCACCTTACGGTGTGTGGCGGAGGGTACTTATTGTACCACTATCTGATCCCCCCTTCCCTGTTCCATTCACGAATTGTGCGTGGGAAGAACGACTGCTTGTAAGTCTCCGTATTTGCTCTAATTTCTCGGATCTTTTCGTTGTGATCATTACGCGAGATATATGTGGGCGGTAGTAATATGTTGCCCATCTCTTCCCGGAATGTGCTCTCTCGTAATTTCGATAATAAACCTCTCCGTATTGCGTAACGCCTTTCTTGAAGTGTCCGCCACTGGAGCTTGTTCAGCATCTCCGTAACGCTCTCGCGCTGACTAAATGTCCCCATGACGAATCGCGCTGCTTTTCGCTGGATCATGTCTATCTCTTCTATTAATCCAACCTGGTAAGGGTCCCATACTGATGAGCAATACTCAAGAATCGGACGAACAAGCGTTTTGTAAGCTACTTCTTTCGTCGATGAGTCACATTTTCTTAGAATTCTTCCTATGAATCTCAACCTGGCGCCTGCTTTTCCCACTATTTGTTTTATGTGATCATTCCACTTCAGATCGCTCCGGATAGTAACTCCTAAGTATTTTACGGTCGTTACCGCTTCCAATGATTTACCACCTATGGCATAATCGTACTGGAATGGATTTCTGCCCCTATGTATGCGCATTATATTACATTTATCTACGTTTAGGGAAAGCTGCCAGCTGTCGCACCATGCATTAATGCTCTGCAGGTCTTGCTGGAGTACGTACGAGTCTTCTGATGTTGCTACTTTCTTGTAGACAACCGTGTCATCTGCAAATAGCCTCACGGAGCTACCGATGTTGTCAACTAAGTCATTTATGTATATTGTAAACAATAAAGGTCCTATCACGCTTCCTTGCGGTACTCCCGAAATTACCTCTACATCTGCAGATTTTGAACCGTTAAGAATGACATGTTGTGTTCTTTCTTCTAGGAAATCCTGAATCCAATCACAAACCTGGTCCGATATTCCGTAAGCTCGTATTTTTTTTCACTAAACGTAAGTGCGGAACCGTATCAAATGCCTTCCTGAAGTCCAGGAATACGGCATCAATCTGCTCGCCAGTGTCTACGGCACTGTGAATTTCTTGGGCAAATAGGGCGAGCTGAGTTTCCCCTCTTGGTTGTTATGCATCACCCACCTTTCCCTATAATGAATAATTGCATCACATTGTGTTCTCAATTGCTATTTCTAGATTGGACAAGTCCTATTAAAGTGACTTGTTTTTATCTTGCCTTCATTATCAAGCGGAATGTCGATATTGCCTCTCCGTTGCCTTTACCTCCCCTTAAGCCACACTTATCGTCATCTATCAGACACTAAATTATCGTCTCCATTTTCTCTGCATAACATTATTCACATCAATTTGGATGAATGAGCTGTTAAGCTGACTGTGCGATAGTTCTCGCATTTATCTGCCCTTGCTCTCTTCGGGACTGTGTGGGTGATGTTTTCCCGAACGTTTGATGGTATGTTTCTAGTCTTAGATTTTAGTCTCTAGCTTCAGTAGTCATTTGGTTGTTATTTCTCCCAATGATTTTAGACGTTCAAAAAATGGATCAATTGGCTCTGAGCACTATGGGACTTAACATCGATGGTCATCAGTCCCCTAGAACTTAGAACTACTTAAACCTAACTAACCTAAGGACATCACACAACACCCAGTCATCACGAGGCAGAGAAAATCCCTGACCCTTTTAGACGTTACGAAGGGCTTCCTTCAGAATTACTATCAGATGTCTTTAACAGTTATATAAATGGACAGGGAGTTCCTGAGGAATTGAAGTCAGCTTATATGAGATTGTAATAACTTTGCGGAATAAGTACAACGTCCTCTGCGGGTAACAGTGTAGACTTCTCTTAAAAAGAAATAATTGAACAGGCAAAATATCTGGAAGTGCAATGTGGATTTAGTTCAACTAGATCATGCATAGATCAGTAGCCAGCAAAAAAAGCAATAGCACATTGGAGTGAGTGGGATGGGTCTACAGCCCTGGTGTATTAAACACTGTAATTTCCGCTTACTGTTTCAATTGTTTTGTGTATTGCTTATTCGGACGGCAATTTCGAGTGTTCCTTATTTTCAGGCCAGAAACCACAGATGCAAACACGCACACAGGCATAATAATTAGAAGGACAATGTAGTTGATTACAAATTGGCAATTACAAACAAATGTTCACAGCTTGATTTTAGCTCTGTTCAAAATAAAGAACACAGTTCTGCTGCATCTGTTTTATAGCATTCGAGAGCTACCTCTTGCGTCGAATCACGTAACTGCCGTACTTTAACAGCTAGCATTTTAGCACCTTCTCCTCACCGTTTTGGTAAGAATATATTTCTCGCTTCATCAACCTTGCACTGTGACACCTTGTACAATACAGACTGCAAAATCCTGGTAGCAGTTATGTTAACTAATTAATTAGGGGACATGATGTTGGCCATGGAGGTCAGAAATCTTTCGTACAAAAAAAAAAAAAAAAAAAAAAGAGTGAAAATCTCTAAATATGAATAGCTTTTGGCATGCAGTGCTGTGTATCGCTGTCTAAAAAATAAGATGACTTAAAGAACACCATAAATATTCTTTTGTCACAGATTTTAGGACGGTCAAATATTGATTGTAGATCACGTCCAAGAAAACACCATTTTCTTACCTATACAGGAAGTTATTGTTTGGAGACATGCTGCCAGAATGTTTAATACAGTGAATCATTTTAAAGAATTACAATGCAAAGGTCCGTCTTTTCCAGTAGCTTTAATACCTTTTTCGTTTTCGCATTTAAGTGATATTTCGGTAGTGCCAATTGCTATGTTTCGCTATAGAAATAAGTAGGCTTTTGTCACGTCAGTTGTACTTCACAACTTCATTTTTCAGTTACTCGTAGACATCTAACAGTTATGTCTTGCAAAGCATTCCTTAGGAGCTGGAAGAGTGTGCCCTGTAAATATTTCTACGGAAGATCATCCTGGACGAATTCATTCTTATAACGAAGATATACTGTCAAAATTTAAATGTTGCAAAGCAAATTCACACTAGTATCTGAAGTATCAGCTTAGAATCGAATCCAGAATTTTGGCCTTGGGGTGGAGGGTGAGCTCACAGAAACGAAGGTGTTTTCTGAATCTTTTATAATACGAAATACAATAGCCAGAAAATTTTAGAGACTGTTAAGTCTGGAAGCTGTGTTGCAAAGAATCTTTTTTTCCTCTCCTGGATTCGCCTCTGACTCAATTTTTTTTCATCTGCGTCTTATTGATTAGCTTTTTTAACTAAAAATTTTTTCCCGCTACCATTTTACCTGCTGTTAAAACCTGCTGACGACTTATAAAGGTTCAAACGTGTGAAGTACAGTCATTAAAACCAATTTAAATAGTTTTCCTAATTACTGCACTTTTAAGTCTAAGCTTTGGGTATGCTGCAACAATCAGGCTCATTAAACTGATTAAAGACGGTGGTTTGTACTAAATAAAATTAAGCTGCTGATATGTCTGGCTACTCTCTAACCCTGTCTTCAATAGTCTCTCGACCCTGCTTTTGAAAAAAAGAATCTTACTGTTGTCGCAGAGTTTCAGTCTACACAGCATCACCAATTCATCACTGCTAGGGCTCACAGCTTTTTGTCTATAGGGGTGACATTGTTTTCCGTCTGAATAGCACGTGAATTTTTAAGGAAAAGACGTCAGAGATCAGCGTGGAACGGTCGAAGGGGCTCGTGGTAAGCAGATTCACATCTGATACAAGGGAGAGGTACTGTAAAACGTCTCTGGAATCATCTACCTGTATAAAGGATACCGGATTTAACTCGCAACTACATGGAACCTGATAGTCACGTAAATTATATGTGACTCACACTGTTTCATGTTTTATTAGCAATATCCTTTGTAATTTCATCACAATCCAGAATATTAGTGTAATTCATGGAGATTTCCTAAAACCGAGCAAAGACGCATTTAAAATAACTTTCAAGAATCTGCCGATAATTTAGACCTAAGTGATACCGTCTGCCGCTTCAGAGGTCTTAGTGTGCAAGTGCTGAAACTGAGAGAGAGAGAGAGAGAGAGAGAGAGAGAGAGAGAGAATGGGACTACACTTTATATAGTTTATTATCTGACTAATCCTAAGAAATCTGTTCAGTCGCTCAGAGACAATACTGTCACCGAAACTTAAGATGGCAGAAAAGGGCGAAATTTGAATTCAGTATCCGAAACTATTTGCCTGTGGAAGATCGTATTACGAACCCTCCTTTTAATAGCAGCACGAACGTCTAAACAGTAGAGAGCACTACCACTACTAGGTAGTGACCTCAAATACCTACTGTTGTGAGTAGTTTTGAACTGATCTCGAATCTTCAGCAACAGCAAGAGAAAAAAATCAAAGATCAAAGCTGACGGACATTACCAGAATCTGGAGCAGTTTTCGTTAACAAAATTTAAAAGGAACTAGTTAAAACAAACCATTTACTAGTACAAAAATCATACTCATCCGGGGGCAACGTTTATGTAAGAGATCAAAGTTTGACTCCTACTAACAAGGGAACCTCCCCATCGCACCCCCCTCAAATTTAGTTATAAGTTGGCACAGTGTATAGGCCTTGAAAAACTGAACACAGATCAATCGAGAAAACAGGACGAAGTTGTGTGGAAATATGAAAAAAATAAGCAAAATATACAAACTGAGTAATCCATGCGCAAGATAGTCAACATCAAGGATAATGTCAGCTCAGGAGCGCCGTGGTCCCGTGGTTAGCGTGAGCAGGTGCGGAACGAGAGGTCCTTGATCCAAGTCTTCCCTCGAGTGAAAAGTTTACTTCTTTTATTTTCGCAAAGTTATGATCTGTCCGTTCGTTCATTGACGTCTCTGTTCACTGTAATAATTTTAGTGTCTGTGTTTTGCGACCACACCGCAAAACCGTGCGATTAGTAGACGAAAGGAAGTGCCTCTCCAATGGGAACCGAAAACATTTGATAGCAAGGTCATAGGTCAACCGATTCCTCCACAGGAAAACACGTCTGATATATTCTATACGACACTAGTGACGGCATGTGTGTCACATGACAGGAATGTGTTGTCGACCCACCTAACTTGTACACTTGGCGAATGGGTAAAAAGATTCTTCTACCTTGCCCGATTTAGGTTTTCTTGTGGATGTGATAATCACTCCCAAAAAAGTGATGAAAACATAAGAGTTTGTCACATAAAGTGCAACAAATGAATGCAACAGTTTCACAGTCGCACAGTTTTCCCTGTGCTCTGTCAAAACATATGTTTTTAACGTTTTCAAATTTTTCCGTGTGTAGACCGTCAAATCCTGCATATGTCCAAGAAAATCTGAACATGTCCTGGAATTTTGGAGAGCGAACTTGATTATGTGTGAGTTCCTGAACTTTGATAATTGACACACGATCACGTAAACAATACTGCTCTGTGTACCTGTGCAGCTTCGCAAAATCATAGAATCCTTTCACAAAGTATTTCACTTGCCGAAAACCAAACACATCTAACGGTTGCACAAGAGGTGTACAACCTGGAGGAATGGTAATCACGTCTACTCCCACACTAAAATTGTACAATGCCTGATCCTTCTGTCCTGTATAGGCTGTATCCTTGATGTTGCATATCTTGCTCATCAACTACTCAGTTTGTATATTTTGCTTATTTTTTCGTAGTTCCACACAACTTCTTCCTGTGTTCTCGATTGATCTGTGTTCAGTTTTTCAAGGCCTATCCACTGTGCCAACTTATAACTAAATCTGAGGGGGCGCGATGGGGAGGTTCCCTTGTAAGTTCGTTATTGCAATGCTTTCGGAAGTTTTTAGCGAGACTGAATCACAGAATGGTGTATACTGTGTGTGTAGCAGTACTCTATTTTTCTAAAAAAATATTTACTGGAAAAGGCTCCAGATTCCTGAAATTCAGCCGTCCAGGGTGGCCGAGCGGTTCTAGGCGCAACAGTCTGGAACAGCCCGACCGCTACGGTCGCAGGTTCGAATCCTGCCTCGGGCATGGATGTGTGTGATGTCCTTAGGTTTAAGTAGTTCAAATTCTAGGGGACTGATGAACTCTGAAGTTAAGTCCTATAGTGCTCAGAGCCATTTGAACCATTTGAACCTGAAATTCACGATACACTCGTGAAATGGTCGTGCAGCAGTGCCATTCTGCGTTTACTTGGTCCATAAGTGCTGTTGTAAAAGTCATCCATATCGGAAGCCCATTCGTGATGGGTTGGTCAGAGTGTCCGTTAATAAATGAATATAAGGCACCCACTTGTTGGTGAACCTATCTGACTTCAACTGATTGATACTGACATGTGAGTCTGCCATCCAGGGAAAAGTATTTGCCAAATGTCATCCAAGTGTTAGACGTTCTAAACAGTAAAGCTTGAGCAGACCCGAAATTCGTCAAATAAATTACGCGAACAGTTCGAGTCGTGCTCAGACACAGCACAAATTAAAACCCCTCTGTCGTTATGTAGTATAACGCTACACCCAACTTTTGTTTTTTCTAGCCTAGGGAATAAACTAAACTTGCTGTGCCTGACTGTATAATCTGATTGCGGTTCCCGCGGCGGTCTGTTGACCGGTCTTGCCTGTCTTCCATGATATGCGGCGGGCTGGGTACTTTTGAGGTCCACAAACTGGCATTCTACGGATTATATAATTTCATTTTAATTTAATAACCCGTTGCCACATGTCTAGTCGTTTGCAGTTGTTTCATAGGCTACATTAGGCTGGCAATGTGTGCTTATTCGTTGTTAAATTCATGTTCCTCCTTTTAGGCCCCGTTTACCTGATGTGGTACTGGTAGACTCAGAGAACCTTTTCATGCCCCACCCGCACGGGATCTCGCATGCTACTTCATAAATTTGCTGGATCTCTTATAGACTCTTGTGACTTTCTCGTACGCAATCTAGGTATTACCTGATGTTCATATTTTTTTATGGGCCCTCTTAATGTTAATTAAATTTATGAAAAATTCCTCTTAGTTTTCCTTTTTTGTGTTCTTTGTTGTGCTTGAAGATGAGATCTACATATTGAAACGCAGGTTGCGTATACGCTCTTATTCAAACAAAGTATTAGTCAATTACAACAGCAGTTGTGGCTATCCCACGAATAATATATTATATTTGTTATTGACTTTTCTGATTATCGCACCTAATTCAGTTATTTTCTAGTATAAATACAAGGTGAGCACTAATAAAGCCGACAAACTGCAGGGGTCGATTCCTGCCTGTAAATAAAGGAAAGAAGGTCCTATGAACAAGTGTCTGGAAATGCATCGTTGCCATGGTAGATAGCGCTGACGAATGAAAGCTCCTCTAACCATGTGCCGTGTGTTGCAGGCTGTGTGATTGACGCAGCGTAGTGGAAGCTGCAGAATGGTTCGGTGTTCATGTCGGGGACAAGCCGAAACGGTGTTTGTGTATGGCCAAGCAGGTGGAAACCGTCGAGATGCAGAACCGCTACACCGAAACAAGTATACTCATAGACACCAATCACACAACATTTCAAGCCGCTTTTGGGCGTTTGTGTGATAAGAGACCCTATCAGACAGAGGAACGTGCGGGGAGGGGCCGGAGTGTGCGTACCTCAGGTCTGAAGGACCGGGTTCTACAGGATATAGAGTCGGACCCTGGTACGAACTCTATGCAAGTGACCCACCAACATGGTGTAAGCCAAAGTTTGATTTTGTGTGTATGCTGCATGACAACCGCTAGTGTCCCTATCACCCGCAAAGAGTGCAAGCATTATCAGCGGTGGGTTTTCGTCTATGGGAAGGATTTTGTCGAACGTTTTTGCACCAGACCTTCACAATTAGTGGATGTCTATCATCAGTCCTCTTCGACGACGAAGCAGTCTTTAGCAGAACTGGCATCAGTAGTTCGCATTATCGTCATCTGTAGGCTACAGACAAGCCTGGGGTAATGGTTGAGGCGTCTCATCAGCATCGGTTCAGCATCAGTGTGTGGGCAGGGGATTCTTGGCGACAACATTCCCGGACCGGTTATTACAATGCCTCGACAGAGGAACGCACCTGGACTTCATGGGGAATACTCTGCCTGACCTGCTTGAGAGTGTTCAAATGTGTGTGAAATCTTATGGGACTTAACAGCTAAGGTCATCAGTCCCTAAGCTTACACACTACTTAACCTAAATTATCCTAAGGACAAACACACATGCCCGAGGGAGGACTCGAACCTCCGCCTGGACCAGCCGCACAGTCCATGACTGCAGCGCCAGAGACCGCTCGGCTAATCCCGCGCGGCGCTTGAGAGTGTGCTTTTAGCAATACGACTGGTTATGGCGTTTCTGCATGATGGAGCACCACCTCACTTCCGCATAGGAGTTCGCCGATACCTCAAAATCATCTTCCTCAGACTCGACTTGACGCGAAGACTCCGTAGCGTGGCGTGCCAGATTGCTGGACTTAAGCCGCTGAGGGCATCTCAAAAGTGTTGTACATACTGAACTGATGTGCATATTCTTCAACAGCCTGTTGACAACGCCTGTGTCGCTATTGGGAAAGAGGCCGCAACGTGCGAAAGAGTGCGGGTGTCCAAGATGGATGTGTGAAAGCGTGCATTACATCCCGTGAAGACCACTTTGAACATCTGTTGTGACGTGGACGGGATGCAAGTCTATACTGTATTACGGGACGACTTCTTGTCGTTGCACGCGCACCGTCCATTTCCGGACACATGTTCATGGGACCTTTTTTCCTCGATTCCCAGTCAGGAATCCGTCCCTGCAGTTTAATTCATGTTCACTGTGTACATTGACTGAGCCACACACCATCAGGTGGCTTGCGGAATATGATGTAGATGAACGTGTCTCAAAAATTTTTGTGAATCACAGCAAATTTTTTTAAAAAAATTCTATTTTGCCCCAGAATAGTGCATGAGCACCAATATAAACTTTTCATTCATGAGATCTAAGCCCCGGAATGAGAAAGATAAAGCACTTCCTATGCTACACATATAGCAGCAGGGCCCAGTAAGGCTATATGTGTCACGTGACATGAGTTCAATTAGTCACGAACTAGTGACGGTGCAAAGCGGATTGGAAATTTATGGCTATACGTTGGTTACAAAGAGTTGTAGTCGAGACGAAGAGAGTCCTACTTCGCCGCGTCGTCCCTTCGTCGCCGGGTCGCGCATTCAGTCCCAGCCGCCGGCCTCGGCGTGGGCGGCGGTGGCCGCGCCCACAGCTGCCGGCGGCTGCCCACGCGGCACCGGTGACGCCCATGCGTGTCGTTACCGAACTACGGCCCGGCCCCACACGTGGCTCGAGGTGCACCGCACTGCTTTGGGCGGCGCACATACCTCCGCTTTGTATGGAGGCAGAAGGTCGGGGACACAATACGTTTTATAGCTGCCCTGCAGAGAAACGGGGAGACTTCGCAGAAGCAGCATCGAACCCAATATGAATGTCGCCGGCACTGAACCCGGAGGCAGAAAAAATCCATTATGCAGGTATAAGCTTTATCGTCAGTACGATCAAAGGAGGCACCTATATAACTTTTTCGTACATAGAGCACTGCATCATGACGTTATAGATGGGGAGCGAGATTATTTTCGACACTACAAAAAAGTTTTTTCAAAGTTTAAACTGGTCAGTTTTTGAAAAAAATAGTTAACAATATAAACAGCAACGGTTACTATTTTACCTGTAAATACTTCTTTGTAAAGGAAAGGTTCATCTGCATCAGTTTCTTTTTTATTTTGTAGCTACAAATTTCGACGGTTCGCATCATAAACTTCCGGAAGGGAAGTGTTAGTGCGCAGCAAACACATCTTTCGCGGCTTCAGGCTAAGTTCCATCTTTTGAGGTAAAAGGATGGATCCTTCATCAGGGTGACGACCTATCGTTTGTCCCATTCCCATATAGCACACTTATATTTTTTTGTGTGTATTTATATTTCTTGAGCTACAGGGTGGTTATAATTAAGGAGCAGCTACTCTCGGAGGTGTGGCAACGGCCTTGCTGCAGTGGATACACCGGTTCCTCTGAGATCACCGAAGTTAAGCGCTGCCGGCCGTGGTCGGCCCTTAATAGATGACCATCCAGGCCGCCATGCGCTGTTGCCATTTTTCGGGGTGCACTCAGTCTTGTGATGCCAATTGAGGAGCTGTTCGACCGAATAGTAGCGGCTTCGGTCAAGAATACCATCATAACGACCGGGAGAGCGGTGTGCTGAACCCACGCCCCTCCAATCCGCATCCTCTACTGACGATGACACGGCGGTCGGATGGTTCCGGTAGGCCACTCGTGGCCTGAAGACGGAGTGCTACTCTCGGAGGTACAGTGTGTTCTGTAATTGTAATATGGCATCCAAACTTGGTAGAAAAACTAATGCGTCAATGCAGAACCGATTTACGCCGGAAAAAAGTTAATTAGAATTTTGGCCACCAGGTGCAAAACCGGTGCTGTAAACTGTTTGTATGACGGTCATGCTAACGCTCGAGAACAGAGGCTGTGCACGGTTAGTGGAACTGTTTTATATGAACAGCAGCAATTACAGTGCTACACTGAGAGAATATCTCTGGCTGAAAAGTGTGCAAAGAGGCCTGATGTCATTAAATGCTTTGAAGAAGTAGAAATTTGAAAACTTGGGTGAGCTTGGTTTGGCACCTGGAAGAGAAAGGCGTCATTTTCCGTTGGAAGTTATTGACGAGGTTGCTTTTGCTGTAACCGACGTGCTCGTGAGGTGTCACGAGATTTGTCCATCCCATTGTCTATTTTACACTGGTAACCGTCCAAGATCCAGTCGGTGCAACAACTGTAATCTCATGATCCGAAGCAACTTCCTGAATTTGCTTTTCGGTTTCTATCTCGGATCGAAGTTGATGAATTCACCATCTCCTTTGTTCTCGGTCCGTTCTTGTTTGAAGAAAATACAGGCAGAGGACCTGTCGCGTTAATAATAAAATCAAGATCATGCCTTTCTCACTTGTTTGACCTTTCCTACCCACGTCCAGTTCCTCATCCTTTACATATGAACCATTTCTCTACGTCTGTCTTGCATTCCCCGCGCCAAATTTGCACCAGGTGGCCAAAATTGGAACTAATTATTTTCCAGCATAAATCGGTTCCACATTAACCATAGGAATATCCACAAAGTTTCGCTGCCAAGTGATAATTACAGTCCACTCTGGCATTGCAAGTTTATTATAACCATCCGGTATTTATTTCAGTCGCGATAAATCAAAGATAATTGTAAGATGATTTCTTAATGAATAAATCGTTAAAATAAAAAATTGACAGCATTGTGCTATTTGTTGTATGTTCTTCACTGTACAGCAGATGTTGTGCTGTTAGTTTAAGTTCCTTAAGTAACACTAAGAACAAAGTGCTCTGATTAAAAAAAATTATTTAACAGTTTCAGTCTTCCTCTCCTGCTGTTCAAAAAGCAACCATGATGGAAATAAAAGTTTAGATTAAAGATTGAAATTCAGAGTCAAAGAATATCAGTGATTAAAGTTACTGATAACGTTGCTACCCTCAGTGAAACAAAGGAAGAATTACAAGACCTTTTGAGTGAAATGAACAATAATGAAAAAGAATACGGAAGCAAAGCAACACAACAGACGTGGCAAGTACATAAATAAAAACAGACTAGCGCAGGCAAAGAGCATTCTTGCCCGAAAGAAGTGTGCTAATATCAAACATTGGGCTTAAATTTGAGGAATAAATTTCTGAGAAAGTATGTTTTGGAACTGGGTCACGGCCTCTGAGAACAGTGGTGAAGAAGAAAATCGAAGCGTTTGAGAGGTGGTGCTGTAAAGGGATGTTCATAATTAGGAGACTGATATTAGGCAGTTCTCCGCAGAACCGACGGGGAAAAGATTACCCAAAAAAAGATAATTGACAGGCTGATAGGAGATCTACTTAGGCATAACGACATTAGTAATATCCGTAGGGAGTAAAATCTATGGTGGGTGGGGAGGGCGTGGGGGGGGGGGGGGGGGGGACACACAGAGAGTTCGTTACATCCAATATATAACTAAGGACAAAGAGCAGCAGCTCAGGTATAGTGAAGTGCCGTATGCATCGTCTATTTGGTTCTATGAGAAAAAAGAGAACCAGAATTAATTTAAGAATGATATCGGTAATATCGGCATAGAAACTTTATAATAATGTAGGTCAGAAATCGAACACACATATAATTAGAGACATGTCGGAAGTACAGCTCGAAACAAAAAAACGAAAAACTAAGAATAAACATCAGATCAGAGAAATCAGCTACTCGTCCAAAGAACAAACAATTCACATCAGTGGTCGGTCTCTTGTTCCCACAATAATAAAGAAACACTTTGCTCTGTGTAATTAGAATGAAAAGATTTTATTTGTTAGTCATTGTACAAGGGCAAAGGATTCATTAATATGTTCTCTTTTTCTGGAATGCAGTCAACGGTCAGCCATTGAATACTGTAATTCAATAATTGTTAAAATATATTATAGAAAGAGTTATTGCTGTTTCATTTAAGTAGACAATTCTTTCCCATGCAAGAAGCAGTAACTTTTTTAATTTTCAGGGAGTAATTTAATTTTCAGAGTACGCGAAAGAACTTGCCCCCCTTCTAACAGCCGTGTACCGCAAGTCTCTAGAGGAACAGAAGGTTCCAAATGATTGGAAAAGAGCACAGGTAGTCCCAGTCTTCAAGAAGGGTCGTCGAGCAGATGCGCAAAACTATAGACCTATATCTCTGACGTCGATCTGTTGTAGAATTTTAGAACATGTCTTTTGCTCGAGTATCATGTCGTTTTTGGAAGCTCAGAATCTACTATGTAGGAATCAACATGGATTCCGGAAACAGCGATCGTGTGAAACCCAACTCGCTTTATTTGTTCATGAGACCCAGAAAATATTAGATACAGGCTCCCAGGTAGATGCTATTTTTCTTGACTTCCGGAAGGCGTTCGATACAGTTCCGCACTGTCGCCTGATAAACAAAGTAAGAGCCTACGGAATATCAGACCAGCTGTGTGGCTGGATTGAAGAGTTTTTAGCAAACAGAACACAGCATGTTGTTATCAACGGAGAGACGTCTACAGACATTAAAGTAACCTCTGGCGTGCCACAGGGGAGTGTTATGGGACCATTGCTTTTCACAATATATATAAATGACCTAGTAGATAGTGTCGGAAGTTCCATGCGGCTTTTCGCGGATGATGCTGTAGTATACAGAGAAGTTGCAGCATTAGAAAATTGTAGCGAAATGCAGGAAGATCTGCAGCGGATAGGCACTTGGTGCAGGGAGTGGCAACTGACCCTTAACATAGACAAATGTAATGTATTGCGAATACATAGAAAGAAGGATCCTTTATTGTATGATTATATGATAGCGGAACAAACACTGGTAGCAGTTACTTCTGTAAAATATCTGGGAGTATGCGTGCGGAACGATTTGAAGTGGAATGATCATATAAAATTAATTGTTGGTAAGGCGGGTACCAGGTTGAGATTCATTGGGAGAGTCCTTAGAAAATGTAGTCCATCAACAAAGGAGGTGGCTTACAAAGCACTCGTTCGACCTATACTTGAGTATTGCTCATCAGTGTGGGATCCGTACCAGATCGGGTTGACGGAGGAGATAGAGAAGATCCAAAGAAGAGCGGCGCGTTTCGTCACAGGGTTATTTGGTAACTGTGATAGCGTTACGGAGATGTTTAACAAACTCAAGTGGCAGACTCTGCAAGAGAGGCGCTCTGCATCGCGGTGTAGCTTGCTCGCCAGGTTTCGAGAGGGTGCGTTTCTGGATGAGGTATCGAATATATTGCTTCCCCCTACTTATACCTCCCGAGGAGATCACGAATGTAAAATTAGAGAGATTAGAGCGCGCACAGAGGCTTTCAGACAGTCGTTCTTCCCGCGAACCATACGCGACTGGAACAGGAAAGGGAGATAATGACAGTGGCACGTAAAGTGCCCTCCGCCACACACCGTTGGGTGGCTTGCGGAGTATAAATGTAGATGTAGATGTAGATGTAGACTGTAACAGCGCAGAAAGATCGCGTCAATAAAAGTTATTGTTCGCCGCCATTACCGCTTGCGGAGTATAAATGTAGATGTAGATGTAGATGTAGACTGTAACAGCGCAGAAAGATCGCGTCAATAAAAGTTATTGTTCGCCGCCATTACCGGCCGTAACATATCTTTTAGTATTTTCACAGATTCTCTCAGGCGTTGGTGCCTGACGATACGCACCCGTTGTTTCGAACAAAAGTTATTTTGATTAAAGAATCAGAGCAGATTTCAGTGTATTGTTCTCCGTGTATATTGATGATGATGATGTTTGGTTGTGTGGGGCGCTCAACTGCGTGGTTATCAGCGCCCGTACAATTTCCCAACCTTTGCTCAGTCCAATTTCGCCATTTTCCTGGATGATGATGAAATGATGAGGACAACACAAACACCCAGTCATCTCGAGGCAGGTGAAAATCCCTGACCCCGCCGGGAATCGAACCCGGGACCCCATGCTCGGGAAGCGAGAACGCTACCGCGAGACAACGAGCGGTGGACCCCCATGTATATTGTCCCTCGTTTTTAGCTGGAATCCTGTCCTTTCCTGTACTGCTGTATTGTATTGTATGAAACCGGGGACCTAGAAACGACGAAGTGGCTTCGTCCCCGCCATATCCCGCAGTGGTACACAACCCCACAACAGGCTACAGCAATCTTCTCACGCCACCGCCGCCCCCAACCGAACCCAGGGTTATTGTGCGGTTCGGCCCCCAGTGAACCCCCACGGGAACGTCTCACACCAAACGAGTGTAACCCCAATGTTTGCGTGGTAGAGTAATTATGGTGGACGCGTACGTGGAAAAGTGTTTGCGCAGCAATCGCCGACATAATGTAACTGAGGCGGAATAACGGGGACCAGCCCGCATTCGCCGAGGCAGATGGAAAACCGCCTTAAAAACCATCCACAGACTGGCCGGCACAGCGGACCTCGACACTAATCCGCCGGGCGGATTCGTGCCGGGGACCGGCACGCTTTCCCGCCTGGAAAGCAGTGCGTTAGACCGCGGGCGGGCTTATTTCACCACAGTACTTTTCAGTATAATTTTACCTCCTTAAGGATAGATGCCACAAAAACCAATACATTTAGGCCCCAATACCTTCACAACAGAACCATGCGAACTGTCCTTTCTGAGATGCCGTCCAAAATAATCGGCCCTTTGCCAGAGTCCCTTGTATCAGTGAATTTCCCCTGCGAAGTCAGCATCTTCGCTAGAATGATTCCAAATTCGTCTCTGCTCCGCTTATACCAGTAACTCCATTGCCGATTCTTTAAAGGATCGAACTTCCGCGTACAGAACAGCTTCAGTCGTCTGATGCTTTAAAAATGAGGTAACTTTAAATATTTGACGTAAAAGTTCATATAAAGTCTGAAATTATGTTTAAAGTTTGGTGGATGTCCCAAAGTGCTCTGATTCTCAAATACTGGACGAATATAGTCTGGGTAATTTACGCGTCGTGTGAGTTATGCCGGTTCAAGGCATGTACGCAGACAGTTTCTGTAAGGGTGTTCAGCCAATAAGCAACGACTTATTGGCAAGGGGTTAGTGCGGCCTTAGAACGGAATCTTTTTGATCGCTCCTTACAAATTTCATATTATTGTGTTAAACCATTAACGTAAGATTATACCTCTTAATGAGTAGATTGACAGCGTTTTATATGTTTAAATTCGGCCACTAACTATATGAAATATTGAAAACCATACCTCTGTTGCCCTGAAAGCCGCTGGATAGGCAACCCGCTACTGAGACCTCGCACTGAGTTACCTGTTTAGCAATAGGTACACTTTTCTTTCCGTGTCACATGCTCACAACGCTACCTGGTGACAAACTCGCGGTGGGGCAGTAATCATGGTTTGGCTCATTGGTATATGTATGTTCTGCAATCTGTTGCCGGCCGTGGTGGCCGAGCGGTTCTAGGCGCTACAGTCTGGAACCGCGCGACTGCTACGGTCGCAGGTTCGAATCCTGCCTCGGGCATGGATGTGTGTGATGTCCTTAGGTTAGTTAGATTTAAGTAGTTCTAAGTTCTAGGGGACTGATGACCTCAGATGTTAAGTCCCATAGTGCTCAGAGCCATTTGAACCATTTTGCAATCTGTTATTCAAGTGACGTATTCCACAGAACTTTATCGTGTTATGATCCTGTGGTACAAGAAACCAATTCAATACTATACGTGAAATGAACGTTTGTTCGCTTGTTGCAGGGTGGCAACGTTTGCGCAATAAAAACAAACGTAGTGTCATAATACAAAATGAACGGAAATACGTATTCGTTCGACTTGGTCATTTGTTTGATACATCATTTCACAGTTTGTGTTGTATGAAAGGAGGGCAACGGTAGCCACTTGCCACTAAACTAAGAGTATTTTCGCATGAAGGGAAAAATTTTAATTTTTTTGGGGACTACGTCGAACTAGTGAAAATATATAAATATACAATTTATTTTCAGGGTTTAAATCTTCCAAGCGCTCCATTCGTTGCTAATATTCCCGTTTTCTTTCTGTACTGTCTTCAGACTTCATTCGAGACTGACTCATTTCTTTTATAATACTAACGTAATCGAGACAGACTGTCTTATATCTTCTCAGAGGCAGAAGCTTCTGAAATATAGCATTCAATATTTTCTGTATCAGAACAATATTGGCAGGTCAAATACATTTTAGATCTTGTATATCGACATAACTGTCATCTAGGAGTGTGACTGCATGAAATTTAAAATGTTTATGTGACACCACGGGTCCGCAGCTCGTGGTCGTGCGGTAGCGTTCTCGCTTCCCGCACCCGGGTTCCCGGGTTCGATTCCCGGCGGGTCAGGGATTTTCTCTACCTCGTGATGACTGGGTGTTGTGTGATGTCCTTAGGTTAGTTAGGTTTAAGTAGTTCTAAGTTCTAGGGGACTGATGACCATAGCTGTTAAGTCCCATAGTGCTCAGAGCCATTTGAACCATTTTTTTGACACCACGGACGATCGTCAAACCACAGTCACTAAATAATGACTGTTTCCCGACGACCGTTTGTGTTGTCAAATAAGCATTTTACATTTTCGATCATTCTAGAAGAACGTTTCCTGTATGAGATCGTTCGAGAACATCCAGAAACGTATTGAATATCCGAGAAAATAAGCCAGACCATTCCTTACATCTCTACAACATTCGACAACATTCTTGAAATTACACAACATTTGTGAATGGCCTACCATGATTCAAATGTGTTCCGCTATGGAAAGTATAATTTGCATCCGTTAAAACCTGCTGGTGTGAATGAGACGGTCATGACTTCAATTACTCCTGTCCACGATAAATTTTTAGTAATTTCCGTAAGCTACTGAACAATAAAATAGAACTAACTTTTTGATCGCTCCTTATAACTTTCATATTATTGTGTTAAGCCTTTAAAGTAAGATTATACTTATTAATGGGTAGATTGATAGCATTTTAAATGTTTAAAATAAAAAGGAATTTGCTGTTGAAAAACTTATTTATGTGAGAGAATTGGTCGAAATGTTATAGTTCTACTTATTAACGTTTAATTGCAAGCATGAAATGTTATCAAGTTTGTTGGTGTGGCCATCCTCCGCAGCAAGCATATAAGTACTTCTTTTGCAAATCAAACTGCCTTTTCCTGCTGCCAAAGGCAGTTTGATTTGCAAAACAAGTATGAAATGTTATAGTTAAACTTATTTACATTTAATTGCAATCTTGATATCAATAAGACTATTTCACAATGGGGAATTGTCTAGCGGCAACGATCTTAAAGTATTTTAAACTATCTTGAAAAGAAAGTCTGAAGAGAGAATCAACATTTTAGAAGATAGAATTATTGGTTACTGCCTGCCATATGTCGACTACATTATGCTACATTAAGGCGTCGCAGCACTTATTGAACAAATAGCGGTTGGGTGGAATGGACTGCATTCAGAAATACAATTTACAGTAAAACTAAGTGGAATATAAGTGCAGTAATAGTTATTCTCGAATTAGTGCCACATTATAAGTCACTCGCTTTGGTTGTTAAACACCAAATGTCACTTCTGCCCACGCGGGAAAAGGATACAGCCATTTAAATCAGTGTGTTCATAGGTAATATACGTACTATTTCTATGTTGTTATAGGCGCATTGGAAGGTCCAAGTTGTAACAAAGAAGTCAAGTACGAAAAATGTGCCACAACAGCAAACGCATCTGAAGAGAGTTGAAATTTGAGAAAAGCAGAAAGGAATTCTTTATTCAATTTTGGACATAAAATAATTAAAAATAGAACTCTGCCAGACGGTACATAAGCATAAGGAAACAGAAGCAAGTGACCACATATACATTCGTAACAACATAACTGATCAGCCAGAACACTATGACCACCGACATACCATTCATATAATCCCGTCCAAGCGATAGCAACATCACCTGGTGAGGAATGACAGCTAATCAAACACATGCACACTGCATTTATTATCAGTGTGTGTGCTGTCCGTGTGTATAATGGGAAACGCACGCGATCTGTCTGAGTCTGACTGAGGGCAGATTGTGATGGCCTGCAGCCTCGACACGGCCATTTTGGAAACTGTAAGACGTGGCAAAACCAAGGTGAAAGCACGTCCAGACGTGGGGTTGGCCGGACACCCCTCTTTACCTCGTGGGCTGGGCGGATTGATAAAAGAGCACAGGCGGCAAACTGTGGCGAAAATAACATCAGACTGTAATGCTGCGGGACGGAGACAAGTTGGCGGTCGCTCCATTATGCTTTGGGGAACATTCACGTGGGCATCCGTGGGTCCAGTTGAACTTGTGCAGGGCACCATAACGGCCAGTGAGTGTCATACACTGGTTGCAGACCATGTACACCCCTTTATGACGATCATGTTTCCCGACGGCGTGGCGCTTTTCAGTAAGATAATAACGCGTCATGCCATAAGGCAGGCAGTGTGGTAGAGTGGTTCGAGGAACCCAGTGACGAGTTCCAGTTGATGTGTTGGCCCCCCAACTCTCCAGATCTGAATCAGATCGAGCACATCTGTGGTGTGATTGAACACAACGTCACACCTCGTCACCCCCTCCCCCGAATTCACGACAATTATGTGACTTGTGTGTGTAGATGTGGTGCGAACTCCCTCCAGCGACACACCAAGGCCTCTGTGTTTCCATGCCACGACGCGATGCCGCTGTTATCTATGCCAAAAGTGGACATACCGGCTATTAGGAATGTGGTCATAACGTTCTGTCTGATCAGTGTATATATCGCACCCCGGCAAGAAAGGCCACACAAGTCGAAAAACAGCAACTTTTAATTTGTCACTAAAAAATACGTGTGAAGTGCCCTCAGGTTCACGAAAAATATGATGAAATATATTGCTAACGATACTTACCTGAAACGTAAAAAAAAGTTTTAAATGTTTAATTCTCCAAGTAGAGTTTTCTCAAGTACCCCATTTCGGATTGTGTCATTGGTTTTTGCCTGGGTGCGGTATGACTGATTAGGTTTCCCGTGGCTAGAAGGTGGCATTTTAGGACTGAAGATAGCTTGCATTGAAAATCTTGATAATTATTGTAATACATGGGTCTGTCAGACGACATATAAATACAATATAGTCGGCCGCGGTGGCCGAGCGGTTCTAGGCACTTAAGTCTGGAACCACACGGACCGCTAAGGTCGCTGGCTCGAATCCTGCCTCGGGCGTGGATGTGTGTATGTCCTTAGGTTAGTTAGGTTTAAGTAGTTCTAAGTCTATGGGACTGATGACCACAGATGTTAAGTCCCATAGTGCTCAGAGCCGTTTGAACCAAATACAATATTACTTAACAAATAACAAAACATAAAAATATATTTTGCTATTGCAAAGGTATGACATGCAAAGGAACACGTATACACTGAGGCAATAACCAGTTTACCACTTAGCATCATGGACTTATGTACGTCTCACGGAAAAAGTGCTATTAGGGGCTAAAAATGGCTAATGATACGTAGAGTAAAAAGATATATATCAATCAAAATTTCACCAAACTCTGCACAGGCACTTGCTGCTAAGGCACACTGTTTGTACTGGACTTGTTTGTTTCAATTTCGACCTCCCAAAGCGCTTATAATAACGTAGCAGATGTAGCACGTAGACCTGTAAGTCTGACACATTTATCGATAAATGTACATACTGATTTAAATTGCTGTACCTTTGCTGTATGTGTTTTCCGTGCGGACGGAAGTGACACTTTTTGCATAGCAACGAAAGCGAGCACTTCACAGTGACTTACAACATGTCTTTAGTTTTAAGTGTGACTATTATTGCAAGCAGAGAAACATTCTATTTTTAATTTTGACGCTTTCACGTTATCTGCTCGCTCTGTGAACTCTTACGTTCGTCGTTTAATAATCGGATAATATTACAAAATGTTGTCACCTGGGCATACAACATATTTTAGGTTGTCTTTGTAAAATATTTTTTGTATGTCAGTAAGCCAAACACAAACTAGCTGTATCTCTTTTTTTGTAGATTTCCTTTGAGGCCGAAATTTTCAAGTTGTGCGAGTGTAATAAAGTGAATAAGCAACAGCCGAAGTGGAAACTTTACAATATCTTTCAACAAATATTCCGTCAGCTGTGGTACCAAACATGAAGGAAGTGTGCATATTTTAATATATCTGAGGGCATTTTATAAACACATTAGATTCCACCCACCACCTGGGGCTGGCTCTATCACCGCGAGTGCATATTGTGCCGAGCGCGCCTGCTGCCTGCCGGGGCGGTCGTAACGAGGAAAGAGCAGACCAAAGCAGAGCGCCAACAACGCGGAAATGAAATGAGCGCACGGTGCCGCGGGAAAGGCTTCAGACCGGGGGTCTCTGCTACTCAGAAACTGACTCACCTGAGTTGCAGAAGCCCCACATTTTCAACGTTTTCTTCCAAAATTAATGTTTATAGATGAAGGGTGATGAACATGAAATATCCACTTCTGTAATACTGTATTGTAGATCCTCTTCAGAGCTGTTTTCATGTAAGAATATTCTCTTTATTCAGTCGTCGTCGTCTTTGATTCCCCTTTACAAAGCATCAGTGCGATTTGGGATACTTGTAGTACTTCTCCACTTTCCTCTGTCTTGCCAGCAGTCTTCTTTTATAACAGTTTTGTTACCGTCCAGATTGCTTCTTCTTGTACTCGTATTTATTGAGTCAATCGACTGTCTTGCTCTAGGTCTCCCTCCTGCCCTCAAACTTGGAATCCATCATTAGTTTTGGTATTATTCCATTCTCTTTACGTGTCCAAATCGATTATCTGATTTAGCTTTTCTACTCCAATTTCGTTCCTAACATCTACATTTCTCACTCTCTCTCTCCTCGTTTTCCTCTAAAATACTTCTTAGGAATTTGGGTTTACTGGCTTGGATTCTACTCTCCTCTCTTCTTGTCATTGTCGAGGTCTCCGATGCACACGTCAGAAAGGGTGTGAAGCACGTCTTGTATAGCACACTTCCTTACACTTGATTGGCACCGTTCTTTCCCAGGCTAAGCCACTCACACACTGGTAAAATGCATTGCTCTGCTGTATCCTACTGCTGTCTTCTACCTTCATTCTTGGATTTTCCGTATTCACATTTCCTAGTTATTCATAGTTATCCACAATTTCGATATCTTGTGCTTCAATGTTATTTTGTCTCTTGCCTTCTCTGTCTCCTCTGGTTACCACCATAGTCTTTCTTTTCCCCACGCTGTATTTCATGCTATATCTCTCGATTTTTTTCGTTTAAGATTTGTTTTTGTGTTTTCTTACTGTTGGCTCCCCACAGCACACTATCATCAGCAAATAGCAATGAGTTCATCTCCTTTCCCCTATGAGCTTCTTTGGTCTCTTTCACAATTCCATCTGCTACCATTATAAATAATAATGGTGACACCAGAGTTACTTGTCTCAATCCCGTAACATTCCTACACCAATCAGTTCTTCCAGCTTGGATCTGTACACAGCTGAAGTTTTTCTCCTACGTAGTTAGAAGGATTTCAAATGTTTGTTTTCCAACTCTCGTTCTCTCCAAGGTTACCTATACCTTTTCTCTGGGGACTATCGTAAGCTGTCACTAAGACAAGAAATGTGGTCACCACCTCTTTCCCATACTCCCAATGTCTCTCTATAAACTGTCTCATACAAATGATTGGGTCCACTGTTTATTTACCATGTCCAAAGCCATACTGCTCATCTTCTAACTGACCTTCCACTTTTTTCCTCAGTCTTCTTTCCAGTATCCTCTCCATTATTTTTTTCAGTATGGAATTTTAAATTAAATTTTTTTAAACTCTTTGGTATAGAGCAAAGCACAGTATCATTAACTTAAAAATGTGCAAAGTACTTTCAGACTTTAGTGCAACTACATAATGTATGAAGATTTTATACTTCTAGATATACTCATCTGAAATAATTCAAGCTGTTATAAAGGTGTAAAAAAAGTCACGAAGGAGGTATGCGACCATGTTGAAAAGTAACAGTAGTGTGCGAAATGCTGAATAGGTAGCCTGGGAAAAAGTCGTTGACTGGAAGCAAGCTGATTTTATTATTCCAGTATTACCCGTTTCGGACAATGCCATAATGAGACATCCTGGAGCACCATGTTGCACATGAACATAAAAGTTACTTGTTGTAGCGGTTACGACTCTGCAGTCTGCTTATGATCGTTACCACTACAACATGTAACTTCTATGTCCATGTGCAACATGATCTTTTACGATATCTGATGATGGAAATGTCCGAAACGCGTAATATTCGAATGATAAAGTCGATGCTTCCAGGCAACGACATTTTCCTCAGTTACCTATACAACATTTTACAGACTATACATATCAGGCTCTTACAATATAAATATAGTTAAGGGACACGAAAATGCTAGGCTGAGATTCATTGGAGTTCAAAAAAATCGAAGATCGAGTACGAAACGCTATTACCACCGACACTTGAATATTACGCACTACTTTGAAACCCTCAACAAGTTAGTGAGAATAGAGCTTAAAAACATCCGTATTCTTTTAGTAATGAGGACATCTCAGAAATACAAGGAGTCTCTAATGCTAAGCGTTGCAGCAAACACGCGTCCGAAGGTGTGTCAAGAAATATGTAATGTTCTTCCAAATACATCTTGCTTAATGGTTATGATGAAAAAACGAGAGGTTTGCACTTAGGAAACTGATAGTAATTCTACATGCATATCAGGAATGAAAAGAATATTTTCTAGGATGAATTGTCATTCTGTAGTGGAGTGTGTGCGGATCTGGAACACCCTGGCAGATTAAAACTGTATGCCGGACCGGGATTCGAACCTCGGAAGGTAGGAAAGAGGTAGTGGCGGAAGTAAGGCAATGTGTGGGGATCGTGGGCGGTGCTTGGATAGCTCAGTTGACAGCGCATTTGCCAGGGGAAGACAAAGCTCTCATGTTCGAGCCACGGTCCTCCGCAGTTTTTACTAGCAGGAAGTTGCTAATACAAGAGAAAGGTGGTAAAAAGAGAAAGGAAGGCCACTGGAGAAGGAACGCGGGCTCGGATTGAGGAAGGATGGTGAAATAATCCGCTTATGTCTACTTCAAAGGAACCACTTGCCTCAAGCCACTAAGGAAAACTATGAAAAAATTTAATCCTGATAGTCGGGCGGCGAGTTCAACACCGGCCCTGCCGATTGCGAGTCCACCGTCTAAACCACAGTGGCACATCGTTTAGTGGGGAAAAAGACGCTCATACATTATGTACCCTCCATTACATCCCATATTGTGGCTTGTGACGTGCAGATATAAAAGTACTGAAAATTTTCCTTACTTGTGCACGTACGATTGTGTATTTCTATTTGAGATGACGTGAAATCGTGGTCATGCTATACTGCTGGAAGGGCATTAACCGCAAAAGAAAAACAAGGAAGGATGAAAATAGTTACCGGTTCTGAAGTTGCAGCAGGATTTTCCATAAAAGTCCACGTCAACTTTCCGAGACTGGTTAGTACTCCACAGCTATCACGTCGCTATAATCCATCACGAACAGGAAAGGAAAGGCGAACGTGAACTAGCAGCTTCCTGAGAAGTAGGCTTTTTCGAAAGCTGATACTGCTATCACCATAAATTCAAAGAAAGCAACGCGCTGTAGCTATATGCACAAAACAGCAGGATAGTATCCATTACGCTGCCATACTGCCTGGACATTAACAAATTTCTTGTTTCAGTATTACATCGGGACGTATTGTAGTGCAGTTTAAACGCCACCCGGTGATACATATACAGAAATTGTTACATCTAATCTTAATTAAAAAAACACTCAAGTACTATCGGTGTAAGGCTCACAGGTTGTGGAGAGAGTGTATTTACCCATTTCGTAGGCGTGTGTGTGTGTGTGTGTGTGTGTGTGTGTGTGTGTGTGTGTGTGTGTGTATGTGTGTGTGTGAGAGAGAGAGAGAGAGAGAGAGAGAGAGATCACTATTGAAATCATATTCCATCTTTCGATATGCTTATTATGTAATACAATATATAGTGTACTGTATTTATATACCGACATTACTTTCTTTTGGTTGCATTGTTTAGCTCATAGGAACTACTTTCATGCAGAACGAAAGTTCTGCGATTCCTTCGATTTTTGCAAATTATGTTTTTTCTTTAAGGTTAACGACCGAGGATACCAGGATGTATAAATAGCAATTTAGAATCATCTGCCTGTCAACAACAGCAAATGATGGTAGTTCTCATCGTTCCAAAATTATGTAACGATGAGAGATTGATACAACGTTCTAAGTTGGACGATTGAAAGGTTTTATTCACCACATGTTACAATGTATAATGGAAAAACGAAAATATGACAATGACATGACTCTGAATTTGAAAAACAGTGATTATAAATTTGTAGATAAAATTAACGAGTAATGGGTTTTTAGATTGATGTTTGCCTTACATTGGGATCCACGATATATGGCGCAGTTAGTTAAACGAATGAATTTGTAAAGTCGGAAACAGCAAACTTTGCAGAATGATTCTCTTCATGTATTGTAAGCTACCAGTAAATTTGCAAGAAGGAGTGTCCCAGCGAGTTTGCTGCAGCCTGACTCCCCTCTAACTGAAATTGTGTAACGAACTAAGGCATCCGTTATTACCAATATTAATTGGTAAGTGGTACACTCTCTTTATTAGCAGAACCAAAAGTACTAACAAGAGCGGTCATGTGACAATATCCTAAATATAAATGGATAAAGCAAGTCGTAGAGCAGTTAACTTCATGTAGATGCCACTGACATTTCGGGAAGTTCAGCAGCATATTCAAAAATATCTCTGGAACGAAGAGGAATGCAGCGGTCCCGATGGTCAGTTTCCGGAACATGAATAACTGAGACGAGTGGCGTGCGTGATTAAATATGATGAACTCATTAGAGAGACGCAGATTTTCGTGCGACCTCATAAGCGCTGAAAGGAAGGTAGACTGTTTAAACCAATTAACCTCGTTTATCGTAAATAACTAACTTAAAAGTCTAAAATTTTTATGTTTTTTTCTTCACGTCGTGCAAGCGTTTCAAAAGTTTATAACCTGCTGTAGCTGGACATTGTCTTGCAAATAAATCTGCGCGCTCTTTGTTTCACCTGCTTGCGTTATTTGCAAATCCTTATGTTTCTCGTTACATTAATTCGTTCTTCTTCTGTCTTTGTCACTGTGTATAGACTTTATTAACTACTACAACACTTTTTGAAAAGCATATTTTAAAACTGAGAGGCAAATACAGGATCAAGATAGCAGTTATTCGTTAATATATCGACAGTGAGGAGGTAGCGTGTACACTGTTAGAATGAATACTGGTCAAGAGAAATATACTCTCATAATTCAAAGAAAGTAGAATTATGACAGAAATAGCCTCGAGACCTGAAATCCGAATTTAATAAGTAGGAGATGGAATCTAAAAGCATATTAGACCGAATCATGATTAGACTCTGCGACTATTTTATTTGGAGCACCTACCATGATGGCCAACAAACTTTTGTTATACACTGAAGCGCCAAAGAAACTAATATAGGTATGCGTATTCAAATACAGAGATACCTAAACAGGCAGAAAACGGCGCTGCGGTCGGCAACGCCTATATAAGACAACGTGTCTGGCGCAGTTGTTAGATTGGTTACCTCTGCTACATTGGCAGGTTATCAAGATTTAAGTGAGTTTCAACGTGGTGTTAAGTCTGCGCATGAGCGATGAGACACAGGTTCTCCGAGGTAGCGA
Source organism: Schistocerca cancellata (assembly GCF_023864275.1). Taxonomy (NCBI): domain Eukaryota; kingdom Metazoa; phylum Arthropoda; class Insecta; order Orthoptera; family Acrididae; genus Schistocerca; species Schistocerca cancellata. The sequence goes on along the minus strand of NC_064628.1, from coordinate 439,645,942 downwards.
TGAAGTGGGGATTTTCCCGTACGACCGTTTCACGAGTATACCATGAATATCCGGAATCTAGTAAAACATCAAATCTCCGACATCACTGCGGCCGGGAAGTTCCTGCAAGAACGGGACCAACGACGACTGAAGAGAATCGTTCAACGTGACAGAAGTGCAACCTTTAAGCAAACTGCTGCAGATTTCGATGCTGAGCCATCAACAAGTGTCAGCGTGTGAACCATTCAACGAAACAGTATCGATATGGGCTTTCGGAGCCGAAGGCCTACTCTTGTACCCTTGATGACTGCACGACACAAAGCTTTACTCCTCTCCTGGGCCCATCAACACCGACAGTGGACTGTTGATGACTGAAAACATATTGCCTGGTTGGACGAGTCTCGTTTCAAATTGCATCGAGCGGATGGACGTGTACAGGTATGGAGACAACCTCATGTATCCATGGACCCTGCATGTCAGCAAGGGACTATTCAAGCTGGCGGAGGCTCTGTAATGGTGAGAGGCGTGTGCAGATGGAGTGATATGGGGCCCCTGATACGTCTAGATAGATTCTGACAGGTGACATGTACTTAAGCATCCTGTCTGATCACCTGCATCTATTCATGTCAATTGTACATTCCGTCTGACTTGGGCAATTTCAGCAAGACAATGCGACACCCCAGGCGTCCAGAATTGCTACAGACTGGCTCCAGGAAGACTCTTCTGAGTTTAAAAACTTCCGCTGGCCACCAGACACCCCAGACATGAACGTAATTGAGCGTATCTGGGATGCCTTGCATCTTGCTTTTCAGAAGAATCTCCACCCCCTCGTGCTCTTACGGATTTATGGACAGCCCCGCAGGATTCATGGCGTCAATTCCCTCCAGATCTACTTCAGATATTAGTCGAGTCCATGCCAGGTCGTGTTGCGGCGCTTCTGAGTGCTCACGGGGGGCCCTACATGGTATTAGTCAGGTGTGCCAGTTTCTTTGTCTCTTCAGTGTATTTTCACCATGAAACGCGTGTATAATACGGTAGCTGGGTCTTCTCCGTGATCTTTGCTTGAGTTTTAAGATGCAGAATAATAGCACCACACAGCAGCAGCACAAATGTTTACCATGTTCATAATTCAAATGGTTAAATCAGCACAGCATTTACGTCTATACAGAGCACGTTTGACGCTATTCTGGCGCTAGTGGCTCATGTACATAGTGTGCCTTCTGGCTTACTGTAACCTCTCATGGCTATGTTAATATGCGTAAATGTTTGTGATTTTGTACGACAAATCTCGTGGCGACATCACGCAATGTGTTATAAAAACATAATAAGGTTTGTTCGTGACCAAAGCAAGCGATTTATTTAGAGCAGCTGATGACCTCTTGAACACACGAAGGAAATTTTAACGAAATACGATCTTGTGCTCTGCAACGATTTAGTTGGCTTTGTGATGTTCTTTTTGCTTATCATTCCCATAATAATCTCATCTACATCGCTTGACTATCGCTTTCTCTGACGACTGGAACACAAAGGTAATGCCACGCCATGTGCCCTTGGAAGGATCTGACTCGATACTACTTTTAGGCGTCAATATAAACCTCATTAATTATATGGGAATGTAAGTGAATGGGAAGGGCCGTGATGTAACCATAGCCACGGGAGAATCCGAAATTTGACTCTTTAACTGAAATGTGTTCTCCATACAAGATTTACAAGCACGCAGGAAAACGAATAGTAAGCACTAAAACGGAGAGGAAAATATGTGTTGGTATTAATATCAAGTTTCACTTGTGACCAAGCATCAATTAACCTACAACATACGAAACGACATCAAGGAAGCGAGTAATGTGTGAAGATGGGCGAGATAGAGAAATAGTAGCAATAAGAATCAAAAGCACATTGTGACGATGTGTTAGCTAGAATTCAGGCCGCAGCATCTGGTGGTGCCATGCTGACGGTGGCCAGCGACTGCGTTACGGGTGCGTGAATCACATTGGTCTCTTAGGTCTAGCAAATAGTGAACATCGAACACGATTCTGAAAGTCTCTCACTACTGCTACAAATTCCGCCGTATGGCGCCTACCACGATTGTCCTCTATGATCGCTATGTATTGACTGCTCCAGGACACCGACAAAAGTGAAGCTGTGTGGCAACCCTATGGCATCCTATTTAAAAACTCGGGCCCAGGAAGGAAGCGACAGACTATCAGGGTAGGAACGATTTTCTATTGCCATCCTAAACAGCCGTTCCTGCAAAAAGCTATGTTCGTTCTGAGGGACTCTCCAAATCTGATAGGTTGCCATTACCTTACTTGGGCTCACTGCAAACTGCCTCCCAGGAATCTTTCCCTGACGACCTTCTTCAAACCGAGCAGCCGCTGTGACAATCACCAAGTTCTGGGTGAGCACCAATAATTACAGTTTGAAAGGCGTTGTATTAAATTTTACATGGCCCAGAATTACTCCTATACAGAGGGAACGATGATATTTATTTTCCGTCTCTCTGTCTCGTCTTTGGGTCTCATAGAAAATCGGTAAACAAGTCTCTGTATTGTAATTTATAACTTAGTCCCCTAACAAAACAAACGTATCGTAACAGATTCATTTAGTGCTCGACAATCTGTAGTACACGATGCAAACCCACTCTTTCCTTACAGTGCGTGGTTGTAGTGTCTTCTTCATTCAGTCATAGATGTATCACCACTTGCTCCATTAACTTTTCTCGTTCAGCTAAGAGCTTCCCGAGACATTTTTCTCTCCGATTGTCTAATACTATATTTTCTGCTTATGTCATTCGCTGAAGTTTGAAGATCCGTTAGCGGAGTCACTTTTCGAACACTTCTTATCACCTTCATCTCACTTTTCTACACTCTTAGTACAAATGTTTCGCCAGTTTGATTCTAATATTGTAACTGGTTCAAGCTTAGCATGCCATCTTCCTTGCTTACTGACACATATTTCTCTCTCCCTCTCTTTCTCTCTCTCTCTCCCCCTGCTCTCCCTGGTTGATGTTTGAACCTCAACGTTTAACAGGTTGTTGTGATTACTTCTGTTTTCTTTGGCTAATCATTAACCCAAATTCGACGCAAACGGTTTATTCAGTTTAAAATTATTCCCAGTCTTTATACCTTTCAGTTAGAAAGACGACAATTTTTTTTGCGAATGACTGTAGTTTTCTTAACCACAATGTAACAGTAAAGTTTAATTTTCCTTCATGTTTGTGCGATTCTTAATGAAAATAATAAAATATAAGAAGTGCGGCAAAAACATAAATTTTCAGATCACGTAACCAAATTGTAACTATTTGTAATTGATGTACGTGTTTTACGAATGTATCAGTATTTTAGATCTAAGGAGATATGAAATTACGGCTTATGGTTCCCGATCGCCAGGTATGCGTCAGTGCTTTAGGTTGAACTCCACAGTTCAGAATTCCATAACATCTCAGCAGTGCTGTACACAGTGAGTCAATAATTTCCTACTGAAAGTGTAGAGCTGGTTGGCTCCCGGCTGATATTGGAGAAGAGTAGGCCACCTGTCACCTACAGGTTCATCCTCTCCGTAGTTTTCATTTCCGCAATTGTCCGTAGTGGCAGAAAAAAGCATAATTTCATTGCACAGGTATCCTAAAATGTAGTTATCTACCAGACACATCTATCACTAGCAAACAGTGACAAGCCATTTCGAGTAATGCTCTCCCATGAGATTCACGTATTGTGCATCACATATGTTGTGTAACACGTGTATTCACTGAACGTTTTAAACACTCCTGTGAAGTTGATATTACGCAGCATGTTTTTTGGTCACATGTACAAGCCGTCAACAGCCATTTCACGCAATTACTCAGTCACACACTGTGTGTTTATTATATGGTGCATAAACATGTAAATTCAGAAACATGTAAATTCTGACTCATCAGTTCACCTTGTAAAAGTCATAATTTTAATGTGTGGTAATTGTCTCTTGTTCACGGTGATAGTGCTATGAACACGCAGCTCTTTGCGGATTATCAGCTTTTGGTCCCAACGACACATTCTACCTTAATTGTATTTGTGATGTCTGCTCTTTCGGACATGTCCGAAGGAACAGACACCACATATATAATTAAGGCGATGACAGCCAGTGATCTCTTCACTTCAGAAGCACACCGAGCTCTAACTCTTACGGGAATCGGCGAGATGCCAGGAATATTGAGGCTAATGAGAAGCGGCACTACATCATAGTGTGTGGTGTAAGTTGAGAATTTGGGCCTGACTGCAGGCATACTAGGATAGTCTTTGCGGTTGTGGCGACCACTGTGTCCGGATGGCGTAGCGGTCAGCACCTCTACCTATTAGGCAGAAGGCCTGGGTTCGAATCCCAGTCCGGCACAAATTTTCAGGTCGATCCATTCATATAAATTAGTGCCTACCGGTAGCTAATGGTTTTAATTAGTTTGTGGCTTCATTCTGCTTTTGTTTTCATTGTTGCTCCAACATGCCAGTAAGATGGAAATATTTTGAAGCATTTCCCGGTATTTTTATATAATTTATTTGATAACGCTGTGTTTCATTTGAACGATGCAGGTAAACTCACGTCTGAACAGATATTTGAACCTCCATTCCTCTCGTATGTGAGTCCGATGCTTGAACAACTGACCCGACGCGCTCGGAGACTATGTTTCAACTAGCCAGTGATACTGCGCGGTGAGACTAAATGACTAATACGACACGGACAGTATGAAGAAAGAAGAAGGAAAGCTAACTCCTAGAAAGTGCGATAACTGAACGCTGGATGAAGGACGTGAGCGAGACCTCATTGATGAAACTCGGCTGGTATTCGCCTGGTTTAGAGAAATTATGGAAAATAAGACAGTGAACACTGCTTCTCCCATTACGCAATTTCAGTTCGGCGACCACTTTAGGCATCCTCGAGAAAGGGCCTTGTATGAAGCTATCTGTCATCATTCAACTGGGAACGAATGTGATGTCCCACATGGTTCCGTCTTAGGACCCTTACTTGTTCTGTGTATATTAATAATTATTTGTCATAAACCTTGCCAGATGTTATGTTTGTTTCGTTTGTGGTGGATAGAATCACTGTAATAAATATCAAATATAGTTTTAGAAAGCACATTAATAATTGGCGTCTAGATAATTCCTAGTCACTAAAATTCGAAAATTCGCATTGTATGCAGTTCAAAACTTTTAACAGATTTCCATCCATAATCACTGTAAAACTTCATAACAAGCAGATTCCGGTATCCTGACAGACAGAATAAGCTGACACCATCAAATTCTTGGGATTATAGCTAGATAATAAATTCATTCGCAAGAAGCATACCACAAAACCTATCAAACATCTAAAAAATCTTTATCCAGTTTTTGTCAGACACACGCGATATAAAAATAAAAAAGTCATACTTGGCTTTATTTAATTCTTTAAATGTCATACCGAATGCTCTTTTCGAAAAATTCATCAAGTCAAGCAAAATTATTCGGTATCCACAAATCTGGTATACAAATATGTGCGCATTACGAATTTTTGTTTCCCGACAGCTTTTAGAGTACCAAATTGTCCAGAATGTTCTTCAAACCAATCGCGAACAATTGTGACCGAGTCATCCGTAATAGTTCCATTGTTGTTGGGGAACATAAAGTCCAAGAATGGCTGCAAATGGTAGCCGAGCATAACCATTTCCAGTCAATGAGAGGTTTAGTTTGACTAGAAGACCCAGACTATTCCATATAAACACAGCCCACATTATTATGGAGCCACCACCATCTTGCACAGTGCCTTGTTGACAACTTGGGTCCATGGCTTCGAGGGGTCTGCGCCATACTCGAAACCTACCACCAGCTCTTACCAACTGAAACCAGGCCACGCCACGGTTTTAAAGCAGTCTGGGGTACAACCGACATGGTCACGATCTCAGGAGAGGCGCGGCAGGCGATGTGCTGTTAGCAAAGGCACTCGCGTCGGTCGTCTTCTGCCGTAGCCCATTAACGTCATATTTCGCAGCAGTCTTCTAACGGATACTTTCGTCTACGTCCCACATTTATTTCTACAGTAATTTGACGCAGTGTTACTTGTCTGTTAGCACTGACAACTCTAAACAGACGCCGCTGCTCTCGGCCACTGAGGTCTCAGTGGTGAGAGGTAATGCCTGAAATCTAATATTCTCGGCACACACTTGACGCTGTGGATCTTGGAATATTGAATTCCCTAACGATTTCCGAAATGAAATGTCCTATGTATCCAGCTCCTACTACTATCCCACGTTCAGAGTCTGTTAATTCCCGTCGTACGGCCATAATCACATCGAAAACCTGAACCCTCGAGTATAAATGACAGCTGTAACAATGCACTGCCGTTTCAACTCTTGCGTGTGCGATATACCGCCATCTGTATATCTGTGTATCGCTATCCTATGACTTTTTTGTCACCGCAGTGCACAGACAGCTATCGTCGAAAATACTATTATCTGGCAAATTCCATCAAAATTCAGACTCTGATCTGATGATCTGTCATATGTCTGAAAAGCCAAAGCAAGCATCAGTGACGAAAGTTGCACAGCGACGGAAGAGGCAGTTCACGCGCGCCTCTTAATCAACCTAAAACTTACTCAATAACTACTAAAATCTGAAGGAAGAGTACAACTGGGTGATAGAGAATGTAGAAATAATTTTTAATTAATATTCTTGCTGATCTGACGAAGTGTTAAGTCACTGGGCATGTGGTTAACAGAGGTATGTTCTTAATATCCATCCACACACAGCCATTCGGCAACGTCGTTGGAGCACAAGCTTGGTTTAGGGAAGGATGGGGAAGGAAATAGGCCGTGCCTTTTTAAAGGAACCATCCCGGCATTTCCCAGAAGCGATTTAGGGAAATCACGGAAAACGTAAATCAGGACAGTCGAACGCGGGTTTGTACCGTAGTCCTCCCGAATGCGAGCCCAGTGGGCTAACCACTGCACCATCTCGCTTGGTGGCAGCTGTATGATTACCTGAAATCACTTCAGGTTAATGCAGTGATACTTCCTATGAAAACAGAGAGATTGCTTTCTGTGTAATTATTCAACCAAGCTACTACGCGTTATTTAACAACCTTTATAACATAAAAACTTTGACGCTGATTAATACTGTGTTGCATTTCCATTTATTATTTGTCTTCAGCTACTGTGCTTCTTTGGTATACATGTTCGCGTATAGTCGACGAGGAACATCACACGTCCACACACCCACACCTACGGGGGTCATTGCTAGTGGGACGGCGGTCCTATTGTCTTCTCCTGCCCACGTAGTTTGGAACAACTCGTGGCCGTCCTGGTGCCCCTGCAACCTCTCGAGTATGCAACCCGCGTAGCCTATGCTGCCGTGTATTATGGAAGGGCGCTCTTGCTTTTGCTGGCAGTGACAATGGAGCTAAACGCTGTGTTTCACGGAGACAATAGCACCAATCTGCGTGCCGCGCACTCATTTTGTCCGATGTATCCCGTAATCTCTTCTCCGCCTTGTCCTCCACATTACTCGAATCAGAGATATTCTGGCACAGAGACTAATGGCACTTTCGGGTAGACTGCAAAGCAACGAATTTCTTAATCTGTCCAGTCCATTACAGCCAAGTGCTTCCTTCAAGATAAAGCCTGGACTAATGTACTGAAGAGCAGACTCGATTTGGTATCTATTTTTGATCCCCTCCACTTAACATGATTTCTTATCAAACTGTTGCTCTTCATTCGAAATGTGGCAGTCGATAAAAGAGACCAGCTCGGGATGCAGTAATTAATGTTTAATCACCAAATTTGGAAAAAACTTACTAGTGGATAAATTGAGAAGCGAACAAAAAAGGAACTACAAAACTAAATAGAGCATACATACTCACTTAGATAATACATTACCAAAAAAGGCAAAATTGTTGCATTCCGATGAAAACAAAAATGCCTTATGCACGTGAAACTATCATAACTGGAGGAAGATCTCTAAGAAGAACCATAGAAGAACAGGAATGTAAAATTCGCATGAAAATCTTAGTACCAACAAATCTGTAAGAAGAAGAAATCAGAAGAAGTCTTATCGACATACAGAACGATTCGCAGATACGATTAGGAAACTGCTATTACAACTGCGTGGTGACTTACATAGTACGAATAACTACAGACAAAGAACATTCTGAAATTAGCAATCGATAAAGAACCAAAACTATCAACTAACAGTAAAGACCTAAAGGAAATCTTTAGGTACAAGACAACGTTACCTATCATGATTAGCAAGCATTCGCCGGGAAGCTTGCTTGACAAGTTACTGTGTGGACGGAGGACAGAGAAAGAAACATAGTCAACGGTTGGGGAGAGATTGGAAGAAAACAAAGCGCTATAAAAAGTTCACAAAGCGCTTCCTAGTTGGGTACAGTTAATGAAATAAAGAAGTAGTTGCTCTCCGTGGCTCCTATATATGAATGAGGTTTGAAACAGAAAACAAAAAAGATGTTAAAATTTCATAAGTAGAACATTTAAGAGCTTTAAATAAAGAAATGGAGAAATACTAACCAGAAAAAGAGTAAATTAGAAGTCATGTACAAGCAAAAAATTAGAAGAATGAAGAATATGGAACTGCAAAGATACGATCCATAAAGGACTCCTAATGAAGTCAAGTGAAAGAGAGAGAGGAAAATGGGGAATCATAATAGGTAATAAATGGTCTCATATTGAAAGTGAAAGAGAAGAAGATGACAAGGACGATGAAGGCGACGAAGAAGAAGGAGAGCTATAAAGTCACCAAAAGGCATTGGAAGGCATTGGATATGATTACGGTCGCCGACTGCTGAAGCCTATGCAGCGCATTTATCTCAGAAGTGTCATTGTACTTACGGTTACCCGACGACTCACATTCAAATCTGCAGCGATACGAATAACAGTAGACTTTCAGCCGCCCGCGTAGGTCCAAGATCCATTTCAGATGTTTCTTTGCCCACCTTCCTGCGCACAACAATGCTAAGAGTTTGTACTGTTATTATAGACACCATACTATCCGGCGACACAGCGCACGTAGCAGCTTCCGAAGAAGGTGATGTGCAATTCTGTTGCATTATCGTCGGGGCATCAACGAGCCATAATTTCTAGGTATCAGTCACTACCTGGTGTTCCAGATTGCGTGCGACCGTACTAGACAAATTTGTTTTGTGGCCCACGAGAGCGGTTGTAATTCGAATGACGCAGTTGCGTTGTACCCTATTTCAGCGAACAACTTCCTGTACTTACAAACCTTCATGTGCAAAATTTCTGAGCTTGAAATGATCCTTCAAGGAATGTTAACAGACTTAACAATGTACATAACCATCAGTTTACGTTCATGGAGACACAGTGTGTTTTAGTGAACAGGTCTGGTAGAAAATATAACAGAAGTTGGTAATAATAATAATAATGACAAAATGTCCACCAATTCAAACGAATATTTTGACCTAATTCTTTTTCTTTTCTGGATAACCTCATTCATTACCAAAAATGGTTCAAATGGCTCTGAGCACTATGGGACTTAATATCTGTTGTCATCAGTCCCCTAGAACTTAGAACTACTTAAACCTAACGAAGCTAAGGACTTCACACACACATCCATGCCCGAGGCAGGATTCGAACCTGCGACCGCAGCGGTCACGCGGTTTCAGACTAAAGCGCCTAGAACCGCACGGCCACACCGGCCGGCCATTCATTACCACTGGAATAGATAACTCTAATACCTTATCCTCTCTCTCAACTCACTCACTGGGGAGGTATACTGACTCAACTTTTCAGGTAGGAAAATGGAAAGCTGCGATCTGCAAGATGGAAACCAAGCATCGTCCCCTTGATCCTGATGTCTGCTGATAGTGTGTAGGTTTACATTATGGAATAATATATGTTACAAGTATCCGTACTGAGAAATGAAGCACTATCAAATGATAGAGCACAGGAATCAGTCGACCTTTTCTTTCAGATTTCGGCTAATGCCTAGCCATTATCAATGCACCATTTCATAATATCAGTGCACGTTCTAGTATGTCATTCCCCTGTTGTTCGGGCTTCTGTTACAGTTCTTTCAGTAGTCTTGAAAGAACGGTGACAGAAGCCCGAATAACAGGGACTGACGTACTAGAACATGCACTGATACTACGAAATGGTCGAAATCTAGATTTGCCAAATAAAATCAGCAGGAAAAGGACGACCGATTGGTGTGCTCTGTCATTAAAAAGTCATAAAAGAGTCGTTGAGTGCCGCTACGTTCCTATTGGAAGGTAACCTAAAGTAGCACTAGCTTTTTACATTATTAAAAAACTTCTTACTAAGATCGTATAATCCAAACAGTATTGTACACTCGGGATGAACCGACTGACAGTGTGCTGTTTTAAACAGACTTGCCTTGAAGTTGGGAGCATGTAGGCTACAGTCTCTTCCCGGCACGACTGATTTAGGTTTGCCCTGTTTTCCCAAAATTACTTTGGGGAAATGTTGCTATGCTTCTTACTACAATGTCATGGCCGACTACCTGCCCCACAATTGCCAACTAGATTTGTAACTATGTAAATACCTATATATGACGTGTGTATTTTGTTCTTAAATCGAAATCAGGCGGGTATATGGGATTATGTACTGGTGGGGGGTGGGGCGGTTGTTGTTGTCGGTTTGTCTTTCCCCCGATCCCTCCCCTAAAAGATAATTTGCCGTCTTCCCCACTTCTAATGTACCTGAGATGTTTACGATGTTAGCAGTAACAAAGTACATAAAATGTGATTCTTGAGTTTCTCCCGGCGTATTTGATAATCAAAATATCCACGGGTGTACTGCCGGTCTACAGTGTCCAACGGGCACAATATTTCGGCGATCACACATGTCACCATCATCAGGTGATGATGGCGACATATATGATCGCCGAAATATTGTGCCCGTTGGACACTGTAGACCGGCAGTACACCCGTGGATATTTTGATTAAGTATATAAAATGTTTTAAGATAGTAATAAATTGTTTAATTACAATACAATATACAAATGTTTTATTATAATAATTTGTCTACATCAGTGCTTAATACATTGCTTTAGAATAGCGTCCGACAAATTGGAATTCAGAGAAATCAAGCATTTGGAAACCTGAAAAGTACATGTTCCACGGCATTAATTTAAGAGCTATGATAGCAACAGATGCTCACATCTTTGAAAAGTTAATGATTTACACAGCATAAATTCGAAGTGTGCGCTCACCATTGTCATCAGTATTTCACCAAGCACAGGTCTACAGACTGTAGTTATGCAGGCCTGTAAATGAAGGGTGAATACTGGCCTATCTGTCGTTTCTATTTGTCTTCTGGGTGCCAGTCTTTTTTTTTTTTGTTCTTAGTGGTAGTTTTTTCCTCTTTCTGTCTTTCCTTACACAAATTTCTGTGTTTTGATAGTTCTTCCTGTGGAGACGCGAACCGTGCCGAATTTGTATTTGATAGCACGTACAGTCATGGCCTATGAATGTGCACCATTACCAGGCTGGAATGTTGCCGGTCAGGATTCAAATACGTCCAAGTAGACATGGCCTCACTATGCAGCTGAAAAGTATGCTATGTTAAACGTAGATTGTAGTTTGTAGAAGTCCTTGACATTTTCAAGACTCTTAGTTTTCATGCTACTGCAGGGGATGGAAAAAATGTGGAAAGACCGCAAGGAATGCATAATCGAAAATAAATGTAGATGCTAACCAAGTCTGCAGGAGGGGCTGCTGTATTTGACCACAAACGAAACCTGTGCAATGTCCTCAAAATGTTACAAGTGTGAGTCGTGGTCAGAACAGCGTTCTGTGTAGTTGTGAGTGTATTATGTCTGAGCTAAATGAATCTGTACGTGGGCAAATCGTTAGTGCTCCTGCGGTGGATGCTTCCGCAACCAAGAGGCACCTTACCGAAGATTTATACCGCATAAAGTGAAAAAATAATCCGCGAAGTCACAACGCGGAAGAAAGAGCGTACTGTGTGATCGTAGCAGACGGACTTTGGAGAGGATTGTGACGAAAAAGAACAGGACGACAGAACGGAATGTCGCACTCGCGAACGGTTCAGTGCCCAAAACACACGAAGGGAGCTCCATAAGTTGGAAACTACATGGCGAACTGGAATTCCAAAACCACTCGCCAGTGATGCAAATGCTCGTAACAGGAAACCGTGGTGCAAAGGCGTAAAACCTGGTTGTGGAGTATTGAAAGAAACTCATTTAGTCGAGTGCGTCTTGTTTAACACTAACTCCATCCCAAGCCTACGATGCAGGCTGTTTCCTGCCCAGAGTGAAACATGACGGGGTTCAGTGGTGATTTCAGCAGCCATATCGTCGTATTCAGTGGCCTAATGACTACTCTTGCAAGGTAGGATTTTTGCAAGGATTATATGACCACTCTGGCTCATCAGGTCCGGTATAACGTTTGCACCCCAATAGTGGTGCTGTGTTCCAAGACAACAGGCCTCCTGCTCGCCCAGATCGCAACACCCAGGACTGGTCTTCTGAGCACGAAGATGACAGCTGCAACTCTCCTGCCCACAACAGTCACCATATCTCAATATTATTGAGCCTTTGTCGTCCATTTTGGAGGGAAGGGTGCGTGATCGCTATTCACCTCGAATATCATTACCTGAACTGCATACAATTTTGCAGGAAGAATGATGTAAGATTCCCGTTAAAACTATATAGGACCTGTATTCAACCATTCCGAAACATCTGGAATATTTCTTAAAAGCCAACGGTTTTCCCACACCGTATGAGATATGGAAATGTATTTTTGGTGTTTCCGTATTTTTGTCCATCTGATTTATATTCTCCGAAAGTTAGCTGGGAAATTTGGATATTGATATACATAGTGATATAAAAACTTTTACTGACGTATGTTTTTTTGCGGGGGGGAGGGAGGAGGGAGGTAGTGTGGTTAGGACCCCCATGACACTCGCCCCGTCCCCATGTCCCCTCCGTATCTCGCCCCTTCTGTTGTATCCGCGCCTGACTGGGATACCACGACAAGAGCAATATCCTTGCAAAAAGCCTTTTTAACCGGTTTCTGACACTGCCCATCGATTTTCGCTACAACTTAAGATTTGTGGAAAATTTTAACAAAATGGGGATTTTTAACTGTCGTAGGCAAAAGGACATCATGGATACTCAGCTTCATACCTATATTTAACGAAGCTAACTTATTAAATGAAAATAAGAGACTCCCTTTTCATATTATCTTATTACAAATCCAATTTGTTTTAAAATACTTGTTAAGCGGATAAGTTGTATGCAGCACTGCCATAGACAATAATCGGCCACTGCGGTAGTCCATTAACTCGTACAACTTGACTTCCCCGAAGGAATATACTTTCCGAAGCGACAAACATTTTTCATTGTTTCCAACTACAGTTAACCCAACGGGTACACTTAAACCAAATACTTTCATTATTTACAACTATGAAAATGCGAAAGTTTCAGATGGCTCCACTGTTTACCGCTGCTCAGATGATTGACAGCTGGAAAACTGTTTTCATACCACGGATAAACATAACACCAGCTGATACAAGCATGTCGGTGGTGATAAAAAAAAGAAAAAAAGCAGCAATATCGTGGCAAGAGGACAGTTGCCTATTAAAACCGTGTTTCGATCACTATAAACAAGTCGCACGGACAAACGCTTCAGAGATCAGGATTGTATTTACTAAGTTTTTACTCACGCAGAATTATATGTAGCCTTTTCAAGCGTAACTAAATCACCTAACATTTTTGCAGACCTTAACCCTTTGTTTCCTGACATAAGAAAAAATTTACTTTTTAACATTTTCTTTGCAGAATTGATGCTATTGTGGCCTCAAATGACGGTAGGATTTTTTGTAAAGTTTTATTTTATTTTTCACAACTTTTTGCTCTCCTGGTACTCAGAAGTACCGTCAGACTCCATGGACAGAATCACAATATGCGCAGAAAAATGCTCCAATTTTTATAGCTTGTACTTTATTCCACATAAATATTAAATATTTTTACAATAGAAAATTAACTAACAGAAATATGATATTTCTGAATTTTTTAAAAATTTCGCATAAATTTATTCTAGAGCAACTTCACAATACATAGTAACTTAGCTATACATTTTTGACAGTATATACATATCACATATTTAGTGTTAGTGATACCTCATGAAATTGTAGGAAACAGTTCTTTTTCTCATTGTAGTACAAATACACTTTACATGTACTACATTGTGAATGTGGTGTCGACTGAATTTTATTTTTCGCACACATTTTGCATCGTCCTCTTTTACAACTGAACACTACAAAATGGTTTTCTCAGTTGCCAAGACGTACATTCTGCGGAACAGAAAAGTTATCCTTCCTTCTCTTTGGGGGAGTTATTTCATCTTTACCAGAGTTTCTCTTTTTGAGATTTGGCACTTGCTGTTCATTCATTACCCTAGTGCCAAAGCACTCCTGAATTCCAGCAGTGGCAGTGCCCCATGTAGATCACTGGAAATGACGTAAGCATTGACAAAAGCAATTTCTATTGCTCCCCAGAAGAGACGGTGCCACTGTTTCTTTGATCGCCTGTCAAGACCATAAGTTGAACGTAATCTGTCTGCATGATCCACACCACCCATGTGTTTATTGTAATCACATACAATAACTGGTCATGGTATAGTCATACTAGTTCCAGCTTTCTGTTTTCTTGTCACTACGCTCTGTTCAGTGCCATGGAAGTTTGACGCAAAATACACTACTTTACTTTCCCTCCATTGAAATACTGTCAGGTCTAAAGATGACTCTGTGATTAGATTCCCCACGGTTTAGACATTTTTCTTTAGGTAAATTCCCTGGCAAACCTTTCCTGTTTGTGCTAATTGTTCCACAGGCAAATGTATTTACAGATTTCTGTGTGAGAAAAAGTGGACAGAACAACTAGTGAGAGGTAACGTATTGTTGCTACAATAAACTGTTCGCACAACCTGACGGTACTAATAAGTCCGCCTTATATTTTCCACTTTATCTCATTCACTTGTAACGTAATGCTTCAAGCTATTATAAAAAAAACAAAGAAGGTAAGTACTTACAATGGAAAACTCAACGGAAGTTTCAATAAACTGCACACAAATTCAGGCAAAACCATGGAAACAAGCACATACAATCTTCTGTTTTCACAGCAGCGCGCGAAAAACAATTTCAAGCTCTGACCGCCAGAGAGGTCTATGTATTGCACAATAACATCTATGAAACAGTGGAGCAGAGTTACTGTTACGTACCGACAGGCTTTCAGATCACGAAACTGCACCACGAGAAAATAATGAGAGTCGAAACTTACTGGTACTTTTAAGTACCGTCAGGCAACAAAGGGTTAAAGTAATCGAAAAACTACGGCGACGTATTGTAATGCACTGTAAAGAATTTTGTTAAAAATTTGGTTCATGAAAATGTATATGAAAAGAATGTGTGATAAATTCATGATCACTGTTTCATTTTTAGCGTCCCTTCCTTCAATCTGTAAAAAAACGGAACAGTTGTAGGATAGCTTTATTGTCTGTCCGTCCGTCCGTCCGTGTGCCTGTCTGGCTGTCCGACTGCTAAGCACTCCGTCTTCAGGCCACGAGTGGCCTACTGGGACCATCCGACCGCCGTGTCATCCTCCATGGAGGATGCGGATAGGAGGGGCGTGGGGTCAGCACACCGCTCTCCCGGTATGGTATTCTTGATCGAAGCCCCTACTATTCGGTTGAGTAGCTCCTCAATTGGGTCCACGAGGCTGAGTGTACCCCGAAAAATGGCAACAGCGCATGGCAGCCTGGATGGTCACCCATCCAAGTGCCGACCACGCCCGACAGCGCTTAACTTTCATGATCTCACGGGAACCGGTGTAGCCACTGCGGCAAGGCCGTTGCCCTGTCCGACAGCTAAGGTTTCTCTCAGGAATGGCAAACGTATCAAGTTCACATTTATGTTACTTATTAAGGTCTATCTTTCGTTGTCGATGTAAGAAATTTAAGCTTCTAAATTAATGCAATCAAAAGATACAACCATTTATGTTACATATTTTGATACTCGAAAGCTCACTAATGAAAACCTGTAGGTTGCTTCCCATTGACCTAGAATCATCAAATCGGCAAGAAGTACAGTTTAAGTAAAAGAGAAAAAGTTGAAAATTGTTAATTTGTAATTATAACACACGAAAAAATATTTTTTGTCATTTTTATACGTCTGTTCGTCAGTATTCTCAGACCCCTTATTCTCTGGAAGAGGTTGGCGTATCCTGTTCACACTAAACACATAATGAAGGCTATTGTCCCTTGGCAGTGTAAAAAATTTAAGCTTCTAAGTCAATGCACTCAAAAGATTCGGTCATTTTCGTCAGATATTTTGATACTCGCCAACTCGTTCATCAAATCCTGTAGGGTACTTTGCTTTGACCTAGGATCACGAAATTCTGCAAGAAGCAAGGTTTCAGAGCACAAGTAAAGTAAACTAGTTAAATTGCTAGTTGTTAAATTGTAATTCATAAATTTTAACTTGTACACGTTTTCGTAAGTAAATAATAAATGTATTATTAAATACTGTCTCTCTACATATATAAACTGAAGTCCCTTGCTCGCTTCTTTTAGTATGGCCGTGGAAATTCTGATACGGCGTTGGAATTCCCGGAACCAGAGTCTTGCCAGCATCGATATCGATAACAGGCTAATATATTTGAGATTCTCAGAGGATGGATGAACGCAATTAAGTTTGTACGGAACACTGAGTGAGCGAGTGATACTCGCACTTGGCCAGTTTTTAAAGATGTTATTTCTTCATTCTCACAATTACCTTTATCCCGTGCACTACAGTTATTCCTGGACGAACGGTTCTAGGCGCTTCAGTTTGGAACCGCGCGGCCGCTAAGGTCGCATGTTCGAATCCTGCCTCGGGCATGGATGTGTGTGATGTCCTTAGGTTAGTAAGGTTTAAGTAGTTCTAAGTCCTAGCAGACTGATGACCTGAGATGTTAAGTCTCATAGTGCTCAGAGCCAACTACAGTTATTCGAAATAGTGTTATTATTTACAACTTTTAAAGTGTGAACGCTTCGCACGGGTCCTCTGGTGTGTATTGTTGTTGTGAAGACACAGTGGAGGTGGAAGGCTGCCCAGAAGACGCGGGGGCCGGCAGCGGGCGGCCATAAAGCACGTTGTTTACCTCCCGGCGTGGCGTCGCGCTGCCGCTGGCGGGCGTCCACGTCCGCAGTGCAGAGCCGCCGCCGCCGCCGCCGCCGCCTGCTTGGCGGTTATTCAACTCCGCTCCCGAGGACGCCACGCAGCCGGACCGGCCCGGGCGGCCGTTGCGAAACTCTGCGCCCGGGCCCAAGGACACACACCTGGCGCCCAGCGGACACTGCAGAACGGCCCGGCCCGCCGGACGAGCACTCGGCACACAGCGTGAACGACGTACTCGCGTGTCCGTACGTGAGAACTTTTCAGTCTTTTGCGAGTGATACGTGTCGTGTAAACAGCGCCGAGAGTCAGCTCGCTGGCAGTGTCTGAGAGGGCAAAGATCTCAGAGTTCTGTGCGAGCTCAGACCTCTCGTCTGGGACATCAACCTCCATCTCTCGAGTGCTGCTCGCCGTGTCTATCAAGAAAAACTATACCGGCATTGTTGAGAGAGTACTCGGAGAGAGCTGAACGGCCATATTGCATCCCATATTTTTGCCGTATTTCACAGTTTGTACACTACCACATCTTGGTAATATATTTTTCCGTACTCATGCATACATTAAATAAAAGTGCCCACGAATATGCGTGTTTGAGCCATAATATGTGGCCGTGGAATGTCTCTTAGTGAAGAAATCGTCCGTTTTACCTCCTAAACGAACACCACGAGCAGTTAGTCAATTTCTAAAGTTCTACGCGGCAGAAACATAAAAAAATATAGACATATATGGAATTAAGAAACAAACAAAAAAATTGTCACTAGAGAGAACCGATGATTTGTAAACATGAAACTATGAATGACAAACAAGCACGTTACCCTCTGCGCAACTTCAACACTGCAACGAGTTACTCTGTAAATGTGTACCGTCATTGTCAGGACAATAGAGACTACTGTCGCGATGGATACATACTGAAATGAAATTATCCTATGGCACTCATGGCCGGGAGTCCCAACCTGGGGAAATTCGTCAGTCGACTTGCAAGTCTTTTCGGGTGACGCCACATTGGGCTACTTACGTGTTCATGATGGTGAACTGATGATGAGAACAACACAACACCCAGTCCCCGTTCGGAGAAAATCTCCGAACCGGCCGGGAATCGAACCAGAGCCCGCTACATGGCACTCAGACGCGCCTACCACTTAGTAAATGGTTCAAATGGCTCTGAGCACTATGGGACTTAACATCTGAGGTCATCAGTTCTCTAGAACTTAGAACTACTTAAACCTAACTAACCTAAGGACATTACAAACATCCATGCCCGAGGCAGGATTTGAACCTGCGACCGTATCTGTCGCGCGGTTCCGGACTGAAGCGCCTAGAACCGGTCGGCCACACCGGCCGGCACCACTTAGTAGGGCTGTTGATATTTTTCACGAGAAGCCGATATATCGACATTTAAAAAATTTCACTACGGGTCCTCGGTATATAATTAGAACTATCGATCGATTTGTCGACGGAATAAATATAGACGTAATGCCCTACAAAAATATCGGCTGCAAACTGTAAATATACTGCCGATCTTACAGCTGCATTTTAGAGTATTGATTTATTGTTAGATATTCTGCACATCAACAAGTCAGCAGCCTGCTATCCCCCTTAAAGGAAGAATTGAAAGGAAAACAATGCACGTTCAAATGGCTATAAGCACTATGGAACTTAACATCAGAGGTCATCAGTCTCCTAGACTTAGAACTACTTAACTAACTAACCTAAGGAGATCACACACATACATGCCCGAGACAGGATTCGAAACTGCGACCGTTGGAGCAGCGGGGCGGCTCCGGACTGAAGCGCCTATAACCGCTTGGCCACAACGGCCGGCCAATGCACGTTCACGCTTGGCGATAACCACCTTGCTAATCGTGGATACTGCATGTAAGTGGCACAATAAGAGGTATGCGATGGGTCCGTCGTTCGGTTTCGTCGCATATCGGATTTGTCCGGAACATTTCATATCCTCTGTTTTTTCATTTCTGGAAACGCCAGTCACCTAGGAGTTGTGGTGTCAAAACTGCGTAGTGAAGTTAAATGTTGCAGTTTCTGTTGGTAGGCCGAGCGTCGATTACGTCAGCATGTCCCTCCCACGCGTCTCCACTCGCCGCAGAGACCAACCTTGTCATTTAGAGTTTTAAATAAACTGGAAGCAGTCTTGATCACTTAACTTTTTTAATGGTGACCTGTTTCGATCTTTTTCTCAGACCGTCTTCGGACCTACAATAAACAGGAATTGATATGAACATAAAAAGGACGAAATCATATATTCATAAAGCAGTAAATAACGCTGATACAGCATTAATGTCTGCCGGAGGCGGTGGCGCATGACAGTCCTCTTGTTTGTGGCTGGTGGTGTACTGAAACGTGAAGAACACCAGCAACTAATTAAATACATGAAACCCCGCCCACCGTATCTGCCATTACGACGTGGATAGTCAATCACGTAAGTTGTATTTCCGCCGCTTAAGAAAGTAACGTGGTAGTTACTGTAAGTCATTATTACCATCTATAGGACCTATGAAACACGTTAAAATCTTATAGCTTATAAAATATAGTGTAAAAAGGTAATTATTGCGACCTAAACGGTGTGGTCCTCTATCATGTACTGTTATCGACCAACGCAAAGATGATGGCAAGGACGCTACTGTAGTAACCATGGCTACCTACTCGTCTTACTAGGGCCAAAGATGATAGCAAGGACGCCATACTAGTAACCATGGCTACCTATTCGTCTTACTAGGGCCAAAGAGGCTACCTGTGGAGAAAGCGTCCTGGTCGCTCTAAGGTTGCCAGGGAGACCCAAAGAAGATCGATCAGTGCGTGATATAAGTGATATGCACATGAGTTCGTGTTATCATTAAAATTTTAACTGAAAGACATCTCGTCAAAGGAACTTCAAAAATGTTACTTCTGATATGCGATATCAGTAGTGGAATGTTACATAAATTTTATAAAGTAGGAGCTATATTACCGTTACGGTCGTTGGTCTGCATAGGATACAACGTGATGACTATCATGAGCGTAAAATTAATGAAATTGTGCCAATAAAGAACAGATAAAACCACTGTCTGGACGGTCACGTCATGGGCGGACGAAATAATGTCTACGACAATCATAATGTTATATTGCAATATAGTGTTAATAAATATACCAAAAACCGCCTGCATAACAGGGTAGGGTGAAAAGTATCCCTTGTCAAACAGTAAAACACATAAAAGTGACATATAGCGTATAGATAAGGCATCCCTTGTCAAATAGTATCCAAAGAGTGTAAGAAAGGGATTTAGTCTTTCGCCCTTACAGTTCAAGCAATACATTGAAGAAACAACGAGGGAAAGTTTCAAGTGGAATTAAAATTCAATGTGAAAGGATGTCAATGGTAACATTCGCTAATGACATTGCTATCCTTAGTGAAAACTGAAGAAGAATTACAGGACTGAACAGTCTAATATGTATAAAGTATGGTTTGAGCCTAAATCGAAGAAAAACGAAAGTAATGAGAAGTAGCAGAAAGGAGAACTGCGAGAAACTTAACATCAGAATTGGTGATCATGAAGTATATGAATTCTGCTAGTTACGCAGGAATATAACCCATGACGGACGGAGCAAGGAAGACATAAAAAGCAGACTAGCACTGGCAGAAAGGCAGTTCCTGGCCAAGAGAAATCCACTAGTATCAAACATAGGTCTTAATTTGAGGAAGAAATTTCTGAGAATGTATGGAGCAAAGCGTTGTATGGTAGTGATACAAGGACTGTAGGAAAATCGGAACAGGAGAGATGGAAGCATTTGAGATGTGGTGCCCCAGGCGAATGTTGAAAATTAGGTGGACATACGGTGAGGAATGAGGAGGTTCTCCACAGAATGGCGGAAGAAAGGAATATATGGAAAAATCGGGAAGTAACGGTACTAGATGGAGCTGTGGAGGGTAAAAACTGCAGAGAAAGACTGGAATACATCCAGCAAATATCTGAGGGCGTAGTTTGCTATTGCTACTCTGGGATGAGAAAGTTGTCACAGAAGAGCAACTCTTAGCGGGCCGCATCAAACGAGTCAGAAGGATGATAACTCTAAAAATCATGAGGCTGTAGGTGAACAGAAAGGACAGTAACACAGTCATAACAATGGGAAATACACTCCTGGAAATTGAAATAAGAACACCGTGAATTCATTGTCCCAGGAAGGGGAAACTTTATTGACACATTCCTGGGGTCAGATACATCACATGATCACACTGACAGAACCACAGGCACATAGACACAGGCAACAGAGCATGCACAATGTCGGCACTAGTACAGTGTATATCCACCTTTCGCAGCAATGCAGGCTGCTATTCTCCCATGGAGACGATCGTAGAGATGCTGGATGTAGTCCTGTGGAACGGCTTGCCATGCCATTTCCACCTGGCGCCTCAGTTGGACCAGCGTTCGTGCTGGACGTGCAGACCGCGTGAGACGACGCTTCATCCAGTCCCAAACATGCTCAATGGGGGACAGATCCGGAGATCTTGCTGGCCAGGGTAGTTGACTTACACCTTCTAGAGCACGTTGGCTGGCACGGGATACATGCGGACGTGCATTGTCCTGTTGGAACAGCAAGTTCCCTTGCCGGTCTAGGAATGATACAACGATGGGTTCGATGACGGTTTGGATGTACCGTGCACTATTCAGTGTCCCCTCGACGATCACCAGTGGTGTACGGCCAGTGTAGGAGATCGCTCCCCACACCATGATGCCGGGTGTTGGCCCTGTGTGCCTCGGTCGTATGCAGTCCTGATTGTGGCGCTCACCTGCACGGCGCCAAACACGCATACGACCATCATTGGCACCAACGCAGAAGCGACTCTCATCGCTGAAGACGACACGTCTCCATTCGTCCCTCCATTCAAGCCTGTCGCGACACCACTGGAGGCGGGCTGCACGATGTTGGGGCGTAAGCGGAAGACGGCCTAACGGTGTGCGGGACCGTAGCCCAGCTTCATGGAGACGGTTGCGAATGGTCCTCGCCGATACCCCAGGAGCAACAGTGTCCCTAATTTGCTGGGAAGTGGCGGTGCGGTCCCCTACGGCACTGCGTAGGATCCTACGGTCTTGGCGTGCATCCGTGCGTCGCTGCGGTCCGGTCCCAGGTCGACGGGCACGTGCACCTTCCGCCGACCACTGGCGACAACATCGATGTACTGTGGAGACCTCACGCCCCACGTGTTGAGCAATTCGGCGGTACGTCCACCCGGCCTCCCGCATGCCCACTATACGCCCTCGCTCAAAGTCCGTCAACTGCACATACGGTTCACGTCCACGCTGTCGCGGCATGCTACCAGTGTTAAAGACTGCGATGGAGCTCCGTATGCCACGGGAAACTGGCTGACACTGACGGCGGCGGTGCACAAATGCTGCGCAGCTAGCGCCATTCGACGGCCAACACCGCGGTTCCTGGTGTGTCCGCTGTGCCGTGCGTGTGATCATTGCTTGTACAGCCCTCTCGCAGTGTCCGGAGCAAGTATGGTGGGTCTGACACACCGGTGTCAATGTGTTCTTTTTTCCATTTCCAGGAGTGTAGCTCATATTTGACCCGATTACTGAAAGGTATTGGGCATTTAAGAGTTACAAAGGAACAGGAAAATGAATATTAAGCACTAACTTGGAGGGAAAGAGTGCACTAGTATTCAGTACCAAGTTTCATATGTGATCGTCAGTTAAAAACAAAAGCTACAAAATGGTATCAGGAAAACCACTGTAGGGTGATACGAGTGACAGAAAGAAACTACAGAAGGAGAGGAACAACAGTGGAGTAGAATGAAGTGTCACCTAGCTTGTCGTCCACAGCATCTCGCCGTATTACGCAGGCGACGGCCGGCGATTGTCCTCCGATCGCGCTAATCACACAGAGCATCTACGTTAGCGAATAGTAAACATCATACTCGAGTTTCCAAGACTGTCGATATTCGTATGAATACCTGAGGCTTTGGAGCCAGACTTTCGCAAATTGGTGCCCACCGCGAGGTCCTGTATCATGGACATTGACTACGCGGACGCTACTTGTTGACACATCCAGGACCTCGACAAAAGTGAGGTTGAATGACCTTGCTCGCTCCCTACGCTTCTGATGGCCTTCTTCGAACCAGGAGCCTCTCTACCAGTCACCGCCATCTTCACCGTTAATAATAACAATTTGGAAGGCGTTGCACTAAAATTAACCTGGCCCCAAATTACTCTTTTACAGGGTAAAGACGGTATGTATAAAGAGCATTCAAATGAAAACGAGACAGATAGAAAAAAGTAACTACACTTTGTTATTTCAAAGCTAATCGCCGTAACTATTAGGGCCTACTACATTTATCGCACTGTGGACGGTCAATGCCTTCATGAGAAAAACTTTACGGTTGCTGGCTCCGGTCTGCAACCATCTTCAGATCTATAACACATGGAGGAAACGGAGCCTAAGAAAATTATGTGCAATCAGGCAGAATACAAAAACACTGTACAAAAGCTGAGCAAAAATAATGGTCAGCCAATTCTAAAAGTAAAAGAGAACGTTTGTCGAATCCATTTAACAGCGTAGTACAAAATATATTAATGCTTATAAGATAACACATCGTTCAAAACGTGAGAAAGCGATGAATGTCTTGAAAAGCATCATTAGCTTTAGTCGTGCAATAACGGGCATTCGTGAATGCCCAAACAGTAACAGCATGTAGTTTAAAAAACATCGCTATGAGCAAGCCAGGTTGTACGCCACAATCTCGCAGGATGACGGTAATATAAGAAAATGTCGAATTGCATGAGTAAAAGTTGGATCAAAAACCCATTAATAGCCATAAATTTCAAAATCTGTAGGATCGTTAGACAGAATTTTACTTTTGAACTCCTTGAGTGCTTCACGCTTTACTGTCCTTCTACTCCCGCAAATACAATGCAGTGATGCAAATCACCGTAACAGGAAAACACGGTGCGGAAGCCATACAACCTAGACTACGGAGCAGTGGGAAGAAAGTCGTTTGGTCGGATGAGTCTTGTTGCAGACTGTTTCCAACTTTTGGCCGAGTTTTCGTATTAAGAGTGTAACATGGCTTGGATTCGGTCATGATTCTGGCAACCATATCGTGGTATGCCATGGGCCTCATTACTGCCAAGGATTATGTGACAAGTTTGGGTTATCAGGTCCATCCAAATGGTTCAAATGGCTCTGAGCACTATGGGAGTTAACATCTGTGGTCGTCAGTCCCCTAGAACTGAGAACTACTTAAACCTAACTAACCTAAGGACATCACACACATCCATGCCCGAGGCAGGATTCGAACCTGCGACCGTAGCAGTCGTGCGGTTCCGGACTGAGCGCCTAGAACCGCTAGACCACCGCGGCCGGCTATCAGGTCCATCCCACGACCAATGGTGATACTGTTTTTCAGGCCCCAATTCACATCTCGCATAATCCAGGACTGGTTTTGTGAGCAGAAGGATGAATTATCGCATCTCCACTCGCCACTAAAGCCATCAGCTCTCATTATTATTAAGTATTTGTGGTCTATTTTAGGGAGAAGGGTACGGTTTCTATACACACCTGCATCATCGTTACCTGAACTTGCCACTACAGTAAGAGAGTGGTATAAGATTCCCCTGAAAACCATGCAGAGCCTGTATTTACACATTCCGAGACGACTGGAAGCTGTTCTGAATACCAAGCGTTTTCCTACACTTTGTTAGGCGTCGTAATGTGTTGCTTCGTTGACGTTCCTATATCTTAGTCAACCCTCTGTACATTGGGACTAAGCGAATCTGGTGTATCTACCGCCTTGAGCGGCCTCAATCGACAGTGGGATTCGGTTTTGCCTGGGGCATGATTCTCACAGCCTGTGCATCTTACGTCCATCTGTGGCACTTTGCAATGCTGCCAGTATTGTGAAAAGGGTGTAATCGGTGGAGCTAGTGTTATCTTCAGGTTCGACATTGTTACTTCGAACGCAACTGCATGTGTTTCCTATTTGTGCAGTGAGGACTGCAGTCTGATAAATGCATGTGAACGTAGATGCAGGCTGGTGTCGTGGACGAGCTTAAGTCAAATAAAAGTCAGGAATTGCTGCTTGGCTCCACGGATAAAATCCGATTGGACACGCATTGGAAAATTAAGTCGAAGGATTAGTGCACTAAAGGCGCCTTTACGCACGATTGGAGACCTCCTGACGACTGTACGAGGTGCATTCAAGTTCTAAGGCCTCCGATTTTTTTTCTCCGGACTGGAAAGAGATGGAAACATGCGCATTCTTTTAAAATGAGGCCGCGTTCATTGTCAAAACGTCCCAGAGATGGCAGCACCGTACGGCAGATGGAATTTTACCGCCAGCGGCGAGAATGAGAACTGTTTTAAATACTTAAAATGGCAACGTTTTCCTTACTTGAACAGCGTGCAATCATTCGTTTTCTGAATTTGCGTGGTGTGAAACCAATTGAAATTCATCGACAGTTGAAGGAGACATGTGGTGATGAAGTAATGGATGTGTCGAAAGTGCGTTCATGGGTGCGACAGTTTAATGAAGGCAGAACATCGTGTGACAACAAACCAAAACAACCTCGGGCTCGCACAAGCCGGTCTGACGACATTATGGAGAAAGTGGAGAGAATTGTTTTGGGGGATCACCGAATGACTGTTGAACAGATCGCCTCCAGAGTTGGCATTTCTGTGGGTTCTGTGCACACAATCCTGCATGACGACATGAAAATGCAAAAAGTGTCATCCAGGTAGGTGCCACGAATGCTGACGGACGACCACACGGCTGCCCGTGTGGCATGTTGCCAAGCAATGTTGACGCGCAACGACAGCGTGAATGGGACTTTCTTTTCGTCGATTGTGACAATGGATGAGACGTGGATGCCATTTTTCAATCCAGAAACAAAGCGCCAGTCAGCTCAATGGAAGCACACAGATTCACCGCCACAAAAAAAATTTCGGGCAACCGCCAGTGCTGAAAAAATGATGGTGTCCATGTTCTGGGACAGCGAGGGCGTAATCCTTACCCATTGCGTTCCAAAGGGCACTTCGGTAACAGGTGCATCCTACGAAAATGTTTTGAAGAACAAATTCCTTCCTGCACTGCAACAAAAACGTCCGGGAAGGGCTGCCCGTGTGCTGTTTCACCAAGACAACGCACCCGCACATCGAGCTAACGTTACGCAACAGTTTCTTCGTGATAACAACTTTGAAGTGATTCCTCATGCTCCCTACTCACCTGACCTGGTTCCTAGTGACTTTTGGCTTTTTCCAACAATGAAAGACACTCTCCGTGGCCTCACATTCACCAGCCGTGCTGCTATTGCCTCAGCGATTTTCAAGTGGTCAAAACAGACTCCTAAAGAAGCCATCGCCGCTGCCATGGAATCATGGCGTCAGCGTTGTGAAAAATGTGTACGTCTGCAGGGCGATTATGTCGAAAAGTAACGCCAGTTTCATCGATTACGGGTGAGTAGTTAATTAGAAAAAAAATCAGAGGCCTTAGAACTTGAATGCACCTCGTAATTTAGCTAGGAGAAACGTTACAGCAAGCGATGCTTAAAAACCCGATCCTCGCTGTGTGAGCTCGTTGTGCATCCTGTATTGTCAGCTCGTTCCCTGTTCTCAAATGCTGCATCTACATCTATACTTCGCAACGTACTTTACGGTCTGTGGCGTAAGGACTTCTATTATAAATGCAATTTCCCCTAATGCTTGTTCCGTTCGCGAATGGAACCAACGTCGGTAAGCGTCCGTTCGAGCTCTAATGTCTCGGTTTTACTCATCGTGGCCGTTTATTGAGAAGAGTGGAAGCAATATGTCACGCCGCTCTTAATAGAATAAACACAGTATTTCAACACTAAATCCTCTCCGCGATACACCACGCCTGCCTTGTAGGGTATGCCACTGGGCTTCGTTGATAGTCTCTGTAATACATTCGCCCGCTTTCCCGCTTTCTAAACGATCGCGTGACGAAACTCGTCACTCTTTGTTTGGTGTTCCCTTCGACTCTATTAATTCAGCGTGGCAAGGGTCCCAGATGGATTAGAAATACTAAAGCATTGGTAGAAGGAGTGCTTTGTAAGCCACCCAATTAATCTAAGCCTGGTATATGCTTTCCTTGTAACTAGTTTTATGTGGTCAACTTCATATCGCAGTTACGACCAGACGTATTACGATTACGATTGTTGTTGTTCCTGACTTATCACAGACAGTGTAATCGAATAATAATGAATCATCCCCCCCCCCCCCCCCCCCCCCCGTCTACCCGCCGCCAAAGTTTTGTGTGATTCGGGTTCGTGTACCAAGCGTTAAACATCTGCAGGTCTTCTTACAATTCACAACAGTTCTTTTTTTTCTTTATTGAGTTTCGATTCGCCCCGAAGGGGGCGAGCTGGCAGCACTGTAGTATGCCGCTCTTCAGCCTACAGAATTTGTTTTACAAAGATGAAGATAATAAATAATAAAAACGGGCGATAAAATCGAAGACGTAAATGGTAACATGGCGGAAAACACATCAGTTTTCTTGCATTGCAACTTTCATATTTAGAAAAGTATCAACCATTTATAGCCTCCCGGCGTTTCCGACACTACTAACGAAGCCATTTATATATAATCAGCAATGGTCCTATATCACTCTTGTGGCTATTTCAGAATTTAGAATCCTCAAGAATATACACGGTCCAGTCACATTAATGTGACTACCGCCCATATTCGACGTCAACGTCACTAACGACGCACGGACGGCAGTTGGCAACACATGTAGTGCACGGTATATAAAGCACGTCGTGGCGACACAGAAAGCAGTGTCGTCGTTGTCGAAATGCGGAAACGGAACTGTTTATGTGATGTCCAAATGGGCATGATCATTTATTTTCGGGCCACGGGTGGAGGCATTTCCGAAACGGCTAAGTTTTTTAACTGTTCGCGTGCCACCGCGGTTAAAGTATACCGTGCACGGCAAAATGGTGCTATCCAAAAACGGCACAGAGGTGACTGTGGTTCACCAATGGGCGTAGATGACAGGGTGAACGGCGGCTGCAGGTATGTGTACGGGCGAACAGACGTGCAACTGTTGAGCAACTGACTGTTCAGATGCACCAAGGGGCTACCGGTAGTGTCTCCCCAGCGACCGTTCAGCGAGCATTGCTGTCGTATGGGCCTCCGCAGCAGCCGCCTGGTTCATGCACCATGCTGACTGCTGTTCATCGGCGACGAAGGCTGGAATTTTCATGCCAGTACCGCAACCGGACGCCTTCTGAATGGAGACTGGTGGCCTTTCATACGAGTTACGTTTTATAGTCCATCGGAAAGATGGCCGTTGCTGTGTACGGTGCGAAACCCCTGAAAGCAAATACCCTGCAATAATCGTCCGAAGGGTCCAGGCCGGAGGTGGGAGCGTTATGGTGTGCGAAATGCTTTCATGGTGTTACCTGGGTGATGTCATTCTGGAAGGCACAAGGGATCAACAGAAGTATGCATCTATCCTTGTAGATTATGTCCAAATGGTTCAAATGGCTCTGAGCACTATGGGACTTAACATCTGAAGTCATCAGTCCCCTAGAACTACTTAAAGCTAACTAACCTACGGACATCACACACATCCATGTCCGAGGCAGGATTCGAACCTGCGACCGTAGCGGTCGCGCGGTTCCGGACTGAAGCGCCTAGAACCGCTCGGCCACAACGGCCCGCAGATTATGTCCACCCCAACATGCAGGTTGTTTTCTCTCGCCACGACAGCATCTACCAGCAAGACAATACTACGTATCACACAGTTCAGAATGTACCACTAGGATGGTTTATCGTACCTCGCTGGGCACCAAACTCCCCGGATTTAAACCAAGTCTAGAATCTGTGGGACCACCTCTATCGCGCTGTTCGCGCTTTGGGTCCTCAGCCGAGAAACCTAGCGTAGCTGGCCACGGCCCTGGAGTCAGCATTTCCCCACATCCTTGTCGGTACCTTCCAGAACCTCGTTGACTCTTGATGCACGTCGCGCAGCTGTTCGCGCTGCAAAGTGTGGTTATTGAAGTATTTGACTGGTGGTCACATTACAGTGACTTGACCACGTATTCACAAACCTGATCTGATACTAGTAGCTCGTATTTATTTTTCACAAAGCGACGCCGAAAAACTATATCAAGCGCCTTCCTGAAGTCAAGGAAGACGGCATTAACCTCGGCACCATTGTCTACGGCAGTTCGGATCTCAAGGACGAACAGAGCGAGCTGAGTTTCTCGAGACCTGTGTTCGCGAAAGCCATGTTAATTACTACAGAGAAGATTTTCTTTCTCTATGAAAATGAGTGGAAAACATCTTAGCAGAGACTGACGTCAGCGATATATTAGCGTAATTATGTGCAACTGTAAGATGACCGTATCTGCAATTGGTAATAACCTGCGGTCATTATACTCACTTGGTACCCTTCGTTGCTGCAAGGCCACGCAATAAGCTATTTATAAACGGACAGCATCCTCGCTCTAATAATATTTGCAGTTGATCGAAATGTATATCAGACGTTATGTGAATGAAGCCTGTAGCCCTAAGACCGCTCCCCTCGAGTCATTATGATCTCCAACTTACCTTTCTCCAGCAATAGAAGGCGCAACAGCAAAGAACGCTGGAAGGCCAATCGGGGGCGTCACAGGCCACATTGACGCTGCTTTGGCCACCAGAGGGGGACGCCCTCACCCTTTAAGTGCCAACGACGCGACCGCCCATGTCCTGATATCCGTTCACTCTCTCGTCCCAAAACGTTGCCAGAATACCTGCTAGCGTACACATTCTCGAAGTTCCTCTTCCTACATGAAACATTACATGAGTGTGCTGCATGTAAATACTTTATTGAGCGATGGATTTCGGTGTTCTGTATCGATACAAGTAGGAAGACCTGGCACTGCCAATAATAGCATACTAATAATGCTGTCCGCAGAATCATTGTGGCAGCCAACCATAGTTGATACATAATTTGTAACAGTGACTACAATAATCTAGCGTATCATAACGGTACTTGACATTTAGATTACACGAAAAATTTACGATATTGTTACTCCGTGTGTCACTTCTTTTTATAAATGCCCGCGATAGGTACATGGCAAACGTATAGTGTTTTTTATTTATTTATTTTCGCGTATGTAATCACACCGGTCCATATGCGAACCTGGGAGGAGATTATTAGAAATATTTGCATGGTCCCGTCTTATCCATCTCAACATGTGAATTTTGTTTTTGAATCTCGTAGATGTATTACTTTAATAATACATTTTGGTGAATAGGTTGTTTATGTGTATAGATGTTATGCATAGGTATTGTGGCTGCGCTTCGTGAGGTCGGTGGGATTTGGTACACTCTCCGCACACTACACTAAAAATCGCCATGGAAAAATTTACACGTAGTACTAACTCAGTAGCAAATAGTTTTCCAGCAGTCCAGTTTAAACCAAATGAGTAAGCTAACGAAACATAAGTTACCGGAAATTACAACATAATTGAAATAACTATTAATTTAGTGACATGTCAAAAGTATTTTGTTGTTCTCCTCGTTGCTATACATAATACCAGAAAATGATCACATGATCGAAACCAGAAGTTACAAAGCTTTATTTATCAGCTGCTGTTGGCCGTTCTGAAATGACATTTTTAAAAGATTTATTATACGTATTGGCATTATACGTCGCACAGGTAGTCGGTTAAGAATAAACAAAGATAAGAGGCAAGGGATTTATTGTACTAGCAAGGACGATACTGACCTTTGCAACATCAAAATTTGGCAACAGACGGTGCAGAAGAGCTGGAAGAACTTTCTCGTAGAAACAAAACTACACATGATGTCAGAGTCAGATGATTACAGGCGAAGAAAGCTTTCACTATCGAAAAAGCTCTATTTATTTACGAAAAAACTGATTTCCAGGGCCGGCCGGGGTGGTCGAGCCGTTCTAGGCGCTACAGTCTGGAACCGCGCGACCGCTACGGTCGCAGTTTCGAATCCTGCCTCGGGCATGGATGTGTGTGCTGTCCTTAGGTTAGTTAGGTTTAAGTAGTTCTAAGTTCTAGGGAACTGATGACCTCAGAAGTTAAGTCCCATAGTGCTCAGAGCCATTTGAACATTTTTGACTTCCAGGAAAAATTGCTGAAAGTGTACGCCGGGGAACGAATGTTTTACGGACGTTGGAAGTAGAAAATTTGAATCCTTCAAAAAGAGACTGCAGGCATCCGATATTCGGTTCACTATAATAATGCTACAAATAAAATAGGCAGTGCGAAATGTACTCCTTCTAGATAGTGTGGACGAAAGGAGTATGTGGAGAATCCTTACCAAGAGAAGAATCAGTCTCATACAATGTGATAAGTCATCCAGTAATAGTTAATTTATACTAGTGGTTGAAAACCGAAAATTGGGTAGTATGCAGAGATGAAAAGACTAACACGAGTTAGGAAGAGGGAGATATCAAAAACATCACACGTTACATGGGTTTCTTACATCAATATTAATTCCACTCGTTTCCGATTTCGAGCAACACCGTAGGCGAGCGTGGTAAAGCAAGTAATCAAGTGTTTCTGAAGGCAGAAATCAGAGTACAGAAATTAGTTATTCATTGTCAATTCAAGAGTAAACAGGGATTGCCCCATCACTACTATGGGAGCTCCTTGTCGTGATGATACCAGAATCCCGTCTGCTCAGAAAGGTGCAGGTGCCGGTAGCTGCTCGATTATCGCATAGAGATGTAGGCTATTGTACTCTGTGCGTACAGCATAGTGAAGGAGATGCAGTACGGTGTGCTGTCGGCGCTCCTTTCACACTAGCAACCGTTAGGTGCGGAAGATATTGTGCGAACTCTTCGAAGAACGGCCAGCGACAGAGCGTTCAACTCTGCAGGCGGCAGCACCCTCGCCCGATTTTACGCTTGAGGCGAATCGAGGCACGGCAGCCCAATAGAGAAACGGCCTCTCGAAAAAGGCGACTTGTCGGAAGAAATGGGGCGTTCAAGAAGGCTGACGAGAAACGCGCTGCAGGATATAGTAGCTGGCGACAGCTGAACGTGAACCATTGCAACGTTCTTCTGCGTGGAAACCTCGTTGGCCTCATTATTTTTAGTTCCATTGAGGTTAAATCTCTTTTTTTTAATTTCATGACTTTTTAATTGTCTTGCTGGCTTGCTTTTCTAATTTCACCAGTTTTATCCAGACTAAAATTACATTTTCACATGTATTCTCTCCTTCCTGCTCATCTACTTCATCCGATTTCTATGAAACGCCTCGTGGTTTTCATGACAGAAATTATGTAATGTCTACATTTTTTGTGATAACATTTTTCGTCGCTGTACATTCTGCATAATCATACAACAAAATAATGCACTGATTAAATAGAAGCTATCTGTAGCTTATTTCATGGTCAGAAATATTTATTTTGCAAAGATACCCCACAGAAAGTAAATTCATCAATTTTATTTTATGTGAAAGCGATTTTTCGTTAATTAAGTATCGACCAGTGTCCATAGGAGAGATCATTTATACGCGCTAGTGTTACTAGTCCGACTCCTGGCGTGGAACGTGTACTCGTTGCCGGTAAGAGATTGTAAGTAGGCTGTTTATGTTTTCTTATTGGCAACGTTACGTAGCGTTCTATATGAAAATCACTGGCTGTGCTGTGTGCAGTCTGTGGCTAGTTTGCATTGTTGTCTGCCATTGTAGTGTTGGGCAGGTGGATGTTAACAGCGCATAGCGTTGGGCAGTTGGAGGTGAGCCGCCAGCAGTGGTGGATGTGGGGAGAGAGATGGCGGAGTTTTGTAATTTGTCATGAGCTGCTATATATATATTATGACTATTAAGGTAAATACAGTGTTTGTTCTCTATTAATATCTTTCATTTGCTATCTATCCCTATCAGTAGTTAGTGCCTTCTGTAGTTTGAATCTTTTATTTAGCTGGCAATAGTGGCGCTCGCTGTATTGCAGTAGTTCGAGTAACGAAGATTTTTGTGAGGTAAGTGATTTGTGAAAGGTATAGGTTAATGTTAGTCAGGGCCATTCTTTTACTAATGAGACTTTGTGAAAAAAACTGTAATTACTATTATGATGAATGATCAGGACTATCTTTATGGACTGTGAGAAAATTTTAGCTTTTGACCAACATTGTATCAATAAGTGTGTGCATTTTATATCATTGTTACCGTAATTGTGAAAAATTTTTTCAAATCTGTATTGGCCGGTGCCCAACACCATTTGTAAAAATTTTTTGTGGGGAGCATGGGGGCTATGTAAGTAGGCTGTTTATGTTTTCTTATTGGCAACGTTACGTAGTGTTCTATATGAAAATCACTGGCTGTGCTGTGTGCAGTCTGTGGCTAGTTTGCATTGTTGTCTGCCATTGTATTGTTGGGCAGGTGGATGTTAACAGCGCATAGCGTTGGGCAGTTGGAGGTGAGCCGCCAGCAGTGGTGGATGTGGGGAGAGAGATGGCGGAGTTTTGTAATTTGTCATGAGCTGCTATATATATATTATGACTATTAAGGTAAATACAGTGTTTGTTCTCTATTAATATCTTTCATTTGCTAACTATCCCTATCAGTAGTTAGTGCCTTCTGTGGTTTGAATCTTTTATTTAGCTGGCAATAGTGGCGCTAACTGTATTGCAGTAGTTCGAGTAACGAAGATTTTTGTGAGGTAAGTGATTTGTGAAAGGTATAGGTTAATGTTAGTCAGGGCCATTCTTTTGTAGGGATTATTGAAAGTTAGATTGCGTTGCGCTAAATAATATTGTGTGTCGGGTTAAGGACAGACATGTATAAATTGTTATAAGGGGACGTTTCAAGATCAGTGAGAGGTCGGTCGCCCTTAAGTCTTTGTCCATTGGCGTGAATTAGTCCCAAATTTCTTCTTAACACGAAGTGCAGGAATGTGGAGCTGCTGATGGTGGTCGTATTTCATCCTCCTATCATTCTGCATTCATCCATAATAACACAAACAGTGGACTGTAAAAACATTCGTCACAGTTATCCACACGTTACCGATGCAGACTTAATATTTCACGGCAGAGCGAGGAATTCAACGTGTAATGTCACATTGCCGCACAATTTTTCTTTCTCAGTTTTTTATACATGTCAGTTTATTATGCATGTAAGTAATGAGCAAATGTGTTACGAATGTAACGATTAGTGCCACCTGTTAGTGGTGTGTGGAAGTATTTTTGTTTTTGTATTGTCCGTGCAAA
The DNA here is from genome assembly GCF_023864275.1 of Schistocerca cancellata. Taxonomy (NCBI): domain Eukaryota; kingdom Metazoa; phylum Arthropoda; class Insecta; order Orthoptera; family Acrididae; genus Schistocerca; species Schistocerca cancellata. The sequence goes on along the minus strand of NC_064628.1, from coordinate 439,611,599 downwards.
CCTGAAATTTTGTTATTTTTCAATCACAGGTTTCTTTGTTTTGTTAGAAGTTTAAATGCTGTGCAAATAGTAGAAGGTATTCTATGAAAGACAATATTACCTTATGTATATCGGAGAGATACCTATACGAAAGGGAAATGATACTTCTTGCTGAGGACTTCGCCGACAATGTCTGAACGGCAATGGGGTGTAATGGTGGTCCACAGCAGAAGAGATGTAACTCGATATAAATAAATTGGTACTATTTGAGCACAATCATTTTGGGTCTTAGTTCGCGTTATTATGAAACAGTAAAAATTAAAATACAGACGTTTCGATCGTCTTTGCTGCAGACTCTTCAGGGCGTCTAACAGGTGGATTCTGGTGATGACCTTACACTATATACTGTTGTATTTTGGTTGTCAGATGGTTACCGTCGTCAGGTACTGAGATGCCATGGGGAATTCTGAAGTAAGGTAAGCTGTAGAAAATCGGCAGCTTGTACTCAGGGGTAGCGTTTTGCTGTCGCGAGGCGTTGGTGTCGCACGGCATTTCTCAGCTGGCCGCTTGCATATACCCGCGTATACGACGGTCCAATGGACTGAGATCGCGGACAGCCAGGCCGTCGGTAACTTGTAGCCATCCTCACTGTCCATTCTGTTAGGTCGTTAAAGTATTTCTATATCCTCTCTTACTTTTTGCTGCTGAGTGCCTGTTGCCGAACAAGCACCCGAGGTTCTTCAAAATTAATAGACCGGCCACTGTCCTGGTGGTGTTCAGCTTTTGCTGATTTGTTGTCTCCTCGTTTCAGTAACGTAGACTTCTCCACATTCACATCGCAGTACGTAAAAGCCTGCAAGGTGGAGAGCACCTTTGGAATCTTTCGTCGGCCGCAGTAGATCTCGGATCTCGCGGCCCCATGTGCTTGATCAGCAGCCGCGGATGCAGCAGCGAGAAATAAAGAGTGGCTATCGAAATAATTAAACACCCTAAAGGCATGAGCAGGGAGGATGGCTACAACTTAGCGACAGCCTAGCAGACTGCAATCCCGATACAGCGGAACGTGTGTGTTCGCTAGTAGCTCCACATGACCCAATTTCAACAGCATAAACGAATGGTTACAAGAGAAATGCGTTGCGGCACCAACGTCTAAACACTATCTCTGTGTACAAGCTGTCGATTCACTATTGTCTACCAAACACCTGAGAGAGTGGCACAGGCAATGGTCTGCGGTTCAGCTGCTCCTCCATAGTAATCTTTCAACTGTAAAGTAGCATTCCAGTATGTGGCATCGATAGTCATCTGACAGCCGAAATAAGACTATGTAGGATAAGACCATCATCAGAATGCAGCAGTTAATTACCCTGAAGAAGAACACTGCAAAGACAGTCGAAACGTTTTTTTTTTTTCATAATGGCTCAACCAAAAACCCAGAATGATTTTATTCAGTTTGACACTGACCGTGGAAGACATCGAACTTATAAAAGGGGTAGTAAGTTGATGGAGCTTGTAGTTTAATGTCACGGAGTGTTCGTCACAAAATTTCACAGGAGACACTGCGAGCGAGAGGAAAATGCCAGTCCGTCACTAAAATAATTGTTAGACCTACTTCGACGATGCGTACGTCCAGCAAAACATATAAGCACAACAAACGTTGTAAAGTGGAGGCACGCGACGTTTTTGTGCAACTTTGATCTTGAAAATAAACTGTTGTGAGTAATGAAAGCATAGTTCAGTGTTTTAACTACTGTTTTACTCATCGTGATAAAATTAGATCTGTGGTGAAATATTAGAAGAGTGCACGAAAAATTAACTGTTACATTGAAATACAATGACAAAAATGGTTCAAATGGCTCTGAGCACTATGGGACTTAACATCTATGGCCATCAGTCCCCTTGAACTTAGAACTACTTAAACCTAACTAACCTAAGGACAGCACACAACACCCAGCCATCACGAGGCAGAGAAAATCCCTGACCCCACCGGGAATCGAACCCGGGAACCCGGGCGTGGGGAGCGAAATACAATGACAGCTTTGAGTAACGTCGTTTAAGTTCATTAATGCTATTTGGCACTAAAATTCATATTTGAAGGATTTGAAGCACCATATTTTCGTTTCAGGAAATTGTTTGGTGGCATTACGTATTTAAAATCTATATATATTGTTCTAGCTGCTTAATATTTTCGGTATTATATTTTCAAAATTAGCAGTGTTACTTTTGCACGTACTTAACAGTAACGTAATATACGTGAGTGTGTTTGTGAATACTTTGCTGTGGTTCTCATTTGTTAAGCAAATAAAATGTTTACTGTTATTATAAATCATTAACACACAGCCTTGTCCAACTTGCTTATATGATTTCACTGAATAATTTAATTTCAAAAATAGGCACTTGAAGGTACAGAAATCGGACTACGTGTAATTGAAAATTTTTGTTGAAACATTATGTTTGGTGCGCGTTTAGCCTTCAGTCAGTATGCCTTACTAGGAAAATTGTTTACACAGAAAAACTCGACGGCCACTATACTAATGGCAAACCGCTTCCACGAGGATCTTAATCTGGAGATAAAGGCGGAACTCCCACATCCTTCCCACTGTTTGACGCGTATGGGATTGATTTCGACTTCGCTCATATACAGGTCAATATTATACAACCAGTCTTCGGGATGACCTGATGACTTAGAAAATTGTGACCGCCAATATAACGAAGTAATTATTTAGCTGCGGCAGTTCGTCGAACTCGGTTTGTACGAATTATTGATATACCGGTCGATGAACGGGTAGTTTATAATTAAACTTTCACTACTTGAGAGGGCCACCATGAGAAACGGGCGATCGTAGGACAATAAAACTTTTGGAAACATTAGTAAGAGGAAAAATAACCAGCAAACAATCGAAAGAGGCACATTTTAACTTCCACACGAGAGGATTCAGACTAGTAGTCTTGGTGGTTACGTAGTTTGGTTTGCTCCATTTTCCAGCGTTCGAAAAGAGCTGTGAACAGTTGTGAAATATTATCCGTAAGTACTGCAAATTCCCCCCTAACTTTTGTCGCGTGACGCAAACATTGGAGTAGACGTTACTCTCCATATTCTTGCAAGGGTTGAAGTTGACGACATGTGGCCATAAAACATTTTGTGGAATGATGGAACACACTTTACGCTCACTGAGGCAGTGAACACTCATAATCGTAATAATTGAGGCTACTGCCAACGATCGTTTATGAAGTTTCCCTGCGTAATGAACCTGTCACTGTGTGGTGTGGTTTCACGGCACGGTTTATAATTTAAAAAAAAAGAGCTAGGACCCCTAAGAACTAGAACATGCAGCGTGAACGGTACACATAACTGTGGTCTGCTTCTCCAACATGTGATTCCTGCCCTATGCGTGAGAGACGCTTCGGACTCAGTTGTTTTGATACTCGAGGAGCCCCACCTCACATTGCTCGTGAGGTCACTCGGCTACTCTGTAACACTTTTGGAGAAAACCGAGTCAATGACCGATAATTCCAAACTGTGTAACCACCAAAAATCACTATATTCCTCTCAACTTAATGTTTATTTGTTACTCCCCCCTTGCATGTGCTTACAGATTTTTCCACGAAATTTCATAGTCCTACGAGCATTAGTAATTCTTGGGGGCCTACTCAAGTAGCTAAAATTTAATCATAACCACCCCATAGACAGCGCCTGCAGTACACTCACAGTTCACGTAATATCTCTAAACTACGTGAGACGCTCTGTGCTGTTGCTCCATGGCGCAGCTGGAGTATTATGCTAGGTAAATTCCAGAGCATTAATTGGAGGTCATCGTCACTCACAGTAATTTCGGCCTTGTAGCTTGGTCTGCAGGGTGTTCCAAAAGGGCTGATCCGATTTCACAAGACTGCATCTTCTACTTGAAAGAAGACAGTAACTTGTGGTTAATTTAAACTCACTCATTGATACTCAGTGTCGACTGTTGCCCTAGACGAAAATTTCCTGTTCACGTGGTTGGCGATGGCGGTCTCCTTGGCACAGCTCTCTCTTTTATTATTCAACGTGCGTCAAGTCCAGATGACGATAACATAACAACAAAGGTTTCCAACGGGATGGAGCACTGTCGCACCTTTGTTGCATCTAAGATCATTTATTGAAAATGAGCTGCCTCACCGATGGATCGATCACATCGGCATTGCAACATTGCCTTTAACATCACCTGATTTGAAAGTATGCAGTTGTTTAATTTTTTCTACGTCTACATCTACATCAACATTCCGCTAGCCACCTGACGACGTGTGGCGTAGGGTACTTTGGTACCACTAACTGATCCCCCCTTTCCCTGTTCCATTCGCGAATGGCGCGTGTGAATAATGATTATTGGTAAGCCACAACTGGTCAAATAAGCGCCTTGTAAGTCACTTAGCTCGTAGATGAGTTACATTTCCCTAAGTTTCTTCGAGTGAATCTCAGTCTGGCATCTGGTTTTCTCATTACTGTATTTGTTTTACGTGGTCATTCAATCCCCGGTCGCTGTGGATTGTCACTCCTAGATATTTTACGGTGTACTGTTAACAGCCATTTGTCGTCAGTAGAGTAGCGGTACAGTAGCGGATTTATTTTCCTGTGGATGCGCAATGGAAATGGAAATGAGCGTATGGCATCATTGGCCGGGAGGCCCCGTCCGGGGAAGTTCGGCCGCCAAGTGCAAGTCTTATTTCAGTCGATGGCACATTGGGCGACTTGTGCGCCGGTGATGAGGATGAAACGATGATGAGGACAACACAACACCCAGTCCACGAGCGGAAAAAATCTCCTACCCGGCGGGGAATGGAATCCGGGTCCACTGCACAGGAGGCAAGCACCTTACCACCCAGCAAAGCAGGCAAACTGTACGCGCAGTGCTTTACATTTATTTGCGTTCGGTGTCAACTGTCAGAGCCTGCACCATTTATCAGTCCCCTGCAGGTCATTCTGCAAATCGATACTGTCTTCTGGCGTTGCTGCTTTCTTAAAGACAACTGCATCATCTGTGAACAAGGGCTTCCGACGCTTTCTACCAGATCATTTATATACAATAATAAGCAGTAACGGACCTGTCAAACTTACTTGGGGTACTCCGGAAGTTATCTTTACACCTGTCGATTTTGTTTCGTTAAGAGCGATGTATTGAGCTCTATCTGGAAGTGGGTCTTGAATCCAGTCGCAAATCTACTCCGATACCCGTACTTTCTGTTCTATAAACGGCTGTGCAGGACGGTGTCTAACGCCTCCCTGAAATCAAGGAGCATGCCATCGAGCCGAGTACCGTTGTCTACAGCGTTATTGATCTCATGGAGGAACACAGCGAGCAGATCTCTTTTTTCGGAATCCATATCCATTTCTATAGATGATATTATCATTATCGAAAAACGTCATAATTTTGTAGCGTAAAATAGTTCCATAATTCTAAGATTGAAGTGAACGATATAGGCCTATAATTACGTGCATCTGTCCTAGGCCACTTCTTGAATACGGGAATGACTTACGTTTTACTTCCAAGTCGTTAGGTACTCTTCGTTGCTCCAGCAAACTGTGATAAACTATCGCTAGGAGGGGAGCAAATTCTTTCGCATAAAGTTTGTAGAATCTTACATGTACCTCGTTCAGTTCTGGTGCCTTTCCGCTAGTAAGTGATCGTAGTTTATTTTCTATTCCGCGATCGGTTACCTCAATATCCGCCATTTTTGAGAGGGTGAGGAATTGTGAAAGAATCCGTCTGTGTACCTACCCTTCAGTAACTGTGGGTGAACTGTGACGCTGCATAGCGATAGCAGGTAATGCAGCATCTTTAAACGTGGTGCTAAAAATATGGGACCTTAAAGTATGCCGGCCGGTGTGGCCGTGCGGTTCTAGGCGCTTCAGTCTGGAGCCGCGTGACCGCTACGGTCGCAGGTTCGAATCCTTCCTCGGGCATGAATGTGTGTGATGTCCTTACGTTAGTTAGGTTTAATTAGTTCTAAGTCCTTAGAAGTTAAGTCGCATAGTGCTCAGAGCGATTTGAACCATTTGTTTGAACCACCTTAAAGTATCGTCTGGTTGTTTGTCGTGTGTTCCGTAGAGGCCACATTCAACATCTGCGAAAGGTAAATTGTGCAAACATATTTCGTAAATTTCACAAAGTACCTTGAAGTTGTGTGTGCAAATGGTGGAAGATATACCCGTCTAAAATCGCATGTTTCTTTTGAAAATTAAAACTTCGTGCTCTCGTAAGTAAGCTAACATCCACCCCTAGATTTCGTAAGGCACGAAGGTGATATATAAACACCGTGTGGAAATGCGGAAAGATGAACACTGGCGAAGTAATTACCCAATGCGTCCAAACAGGCCGACATACTGTTATTCTTTTCTTGGCTGCCGAAGGACGAACACCGTCTGACATCTAGCAGAGAATGAAGAAGGCATATGGGGCAGCATGCCTATCGGAAACCACCATGATAACGCTCGTCCTCAGTTTGCAAAAGCGATTATCAAGCCTTCGGTCCCGTAAAAAAGGCCTTGAAGGGTCTGCGATTCCTGTCGGATGAGCAGACAGTTACGGACTTATTCATGCAGCAGGTCACGTTGTTTGATCAAACGGGTATATTCTATCTGGTGCGACACTGGGATGATTGCCTCAATGCTCACGGCGATTTTGCCTGATTGGCATAAGCAATCGGGACTGTACCTTCTTCGACCGGAAACGTTTTGATTGACCCTCATATCTCAGTTCTTCTAGGAGATATAGTCTTTCGAATCACCCTTTTTGAGTAAAGATGGAGACGGGGACGACTGCATGATACTTGTCCTACCTTCAAGTTGCAAACAAGGGAAACTCCAGCATTGGTCGCAGAAATTTTAACCGTTTTTACATTATAATTTCACATCGATTTCAACCAAAGAATAACCATCTTCAGTGCAGGACTAGGTCCTGTGGACTCATACAATCAAACACAACTTGTCGCATCCCACATATCCGGAGGTAATGGTAAATGCCGGCTCACTGTACGTTTTGAATGCTTCTCATCACATAAATTGTTGTTTGGTTTTTTTTGTTTTATTCCTTAATTTTTTGGATACCAGCACATACATACACTGATCAGCCAGAATATTATGACCATCTACCTAATAGCCGGTACGTCCACCTTCGGCACGGATAACAGCTGCGACGCATCGTGGCATGGGAGTAGTGAGGCCTTGGTAAGTCGCTGGAGGGAGTTGGTACCACATCTGCACACACAGATCACCTAATTCCTATAAATTCTGGGGAGGCTGTGATGAGTTCTGACACCATATTCAATCACATCCCAGATGTGTTCGATCTGGTTCATATCTGGCGAGTTGAGGGGGGGGGCAGCACATCAACTGGAATTCGCCACCGTCTTCCTCGAACCGCTCCATCACTTTCCTGGCCTTGTGACAAGGCGCATTATCTTATAGAAAAATGCCGTTGCCGTCGGGAAACACAATCGTCGTGAAGGGGTGTACGTGGTCTGCAACCGGTGTACGATACTCCTTGGTCATCATGGTGCCTTGCACGAGCTCCACTGGACCTATGGATGACCATGTCAACGTTCTCAGAGCGTAATGGAATCGCTGTCAGCTTGTCTCCGTCCCGCAGTACATGTGACGAGCAGCTGTTTCCTTGGAAGGCTACGTATTCGATCCCTCCCATCGACATGATGATGAAGCTACCGGGATTCATCAGACAATGCAACGCTCTGCCACTGCGCCAACGTTCAGTGCTGACGGTCACGTGCCCATTTCAGTTGCAGTTGCCGATGTCGTGGTGTTAACATCTGCACATGCAATGGTCGTTGCCTGCGGAGGCCCATCGTTAGGAGTGTTCGGTGGACTGTGTTCTCAGACACACTTGTAGTCTGCTCACCATTGAAGTCTGATTTTATTTCCGCCACACTTCGCCACCTGTCTGGTATTACCAGTCTGCTCAGCCTACGACGCCTGACTTCTGCAATGACAGGTGGCCGCTCAACCGCACGATGTCTGGACGTCGCTCCCCCTTGGTTTCGCCACGTGTTGAAGACAATCATCACAGCACTCCTCGAACACCCGACAAGTCGTGCAGTTCCTGATATGCTCGTGACGAGACTCCGGACCGTCACAATCTGCTCTCGGTCAAACTCAGATGGCGCGCCTTCCTCACCTTCACACGGGCAGCACGCTCACATGCACCGTGCCTGTGTCTGTCTACGGCAATCATTCCTCGCCAGCTGAATCTACTATAGTCTTGACGGGTTTATATCGCCAGTAGGTCGGTGGTAATAATGTTCTGGCTGATCAGTCTGTAAATAATAATAAAAACAATAAAAAGGAGAAATGTTTAACGATCCGTTGACGACGAGATCGTTAGAGATGTACGAAAGGATGGGTAAGGAGACCGGTAGTATACTCCTTATAACCTACCCGCACTCTGCGCTGATTATTTGATTTAGTGACGAATGTTACCTAATGTTCCATATTTAAAGGAAAGGCGTCGATTCCAAGTACTAATGCTAATCGAAAGAATGCGAGCAAGATTATGGCTTGACCGCTATCTCACAGATATTTATCGTGTACGACAGCGATCGGAAAGGAATTAAGTAATGCACTGTGGTTAAATGTAATTTTGAATATGTAAATGAAACTATGTGAAATTTGGTAACTAAATAATAATTTACTGTTACCAGCGCATTAAGCGAGCAAGAGTTAATAATTGTTAATTATTGAACTTGATCTGAAATAACGTAGATAACCACAACTGTGTACGTAGACAGTAGCGGAATCAGACTTCACACGAATTAGCTTGAATAGAAAATCCATATGATAGAAAGCATTTACGTTAATTATCACTGCATTCGAAGTTTGTGTTATTAAGTGAGGTCAATACTGATTGCCTACTAGCAGTACATAACACGAGAAGTGCTAAGCTACCGGGTGATCAAAAAGTCAGAATAAATTTGAATAAATCACGAACTAATGTAGATAGAGAGATACAAATTGACACACATACTTGGAATGACATGGGGTTTTATTAGAACCAAAAAAATACAAAAGTTCTAAAAATGTCCGACAGATGGCGCTTCATCTGATCAGAACAGCAATAATTAGCATAACAAAGTAAGACAAAGCAGAGATGATGTTCTTTACAGGAAATGCTCAATATGTCCACCACCATTCCTCAACAATAGCTGTAGCCGAGGAATAATGTTGCGATCAGCATTGTAAAGCATGTCCGGAGTTATGGCGAGACATTGGCGTCGGATGTTGTCTTTCAGTATCCATAGAGATGTCGGTCGATCACGATACACTTGCGACTTCAGGTAACCCCAAGCCAATAATCGCACGGACCTCGGTCTGGGACCTGGGAGGCCAAGCAAGACGAAAGTGGCGGCTGAGCACACGATCATCACCAAACGACGCGCGCAAGAGATCTTTCACGCGTCTAGTAATACAGCTTCACTAAAAGCGCTTTTTCAGGTAACGTCAACATGCTGCGACTGCTGGCGCATCTGATTCTCTCTCTCATTACAGCTCCTTTTGTACACGATTGTCATGCGCAGTCACTGAAGTTTTGCTGTCCAGCGCCATCTGTCGGACATTTTGTGAACTTATTTTTTGTCCTAATAAAAGCCCATGTCATTCCAAGTATGTGTATCAACTTTTCCTCTCTATCTACATTATTCCGTGGTTTATTAAGTTTTCAAATTTATACTGACTTTTTGATCACCCGGTCTATTGCTCACTGTAATGTTATAAGTCGTCAATATTTGTGAAACAAATAACCGAGACTAGATAATCATTATTTTAAAATAAGTATTACTTCAGAAAATTTCGTAATAGTATCATTAATTAACAACAAACTTCTACAAAATTAATGTACGAAAATAAAAAAATACATGAAGTATCTGGAAACACACAACGGTATTGTAATAATCACTCTTGTCAAAATTGAACATTCACTTTAATTTAGCATCAATTTGAATTTACTTTTACTTCTCCCAAGTCCTGCTGAGTAGCTGATGGGTATCAGCATGATCACTATAATTTACAATGAGCTTTAGTTAATTGTAACTGCATATACTTTCATAAACTGTTTGAATTTAACGTAATTGCATGTGCAATTAAAATTTCTCTGAGCTAAAATAACAATATCACTTTCACTTATGACGCACTAAGAAATAATAGTGGAAGAACAGGAACCTACGGATGGCAAGCGACGTACAATCATCAACAACGCTCAAGACAATTACAGTTCAACTAAAAACACTATAACGTTCAAAATATTGTGACTAATACACCGGCAAATCGTATACATGAAATAATACTCTCGATGTTACCTTGAAACGAGTTGCAAGTTGTCCGACGTAACGTATTATGTGCCAATAACTAATGGCAACAAGCTCTTGTTTAATAACGAACAACTTTTAGTAACTTTGGGAGATATGTGCTCGACCATCCATTTACAGTGCGCTGCCACCCTGAAAACACCATCTCGACAATAAGCACTCCATTACGCCCTTGAGCGAGCAACTACTCTCTCTCTCTCTGTGTGTGTGTGGGGGGGGGGGGGGGGGGGGCGGTTTATACTATTTGAATTTCTTGGCTTTGCGAGAGTTTTTGTTTTCCAGAAGTTTTACGTAAGTACGTTATGGTTTTTTAAGAAACGTACGAAACTACTAAAGTGCGTGTATTTCCAACAAATTACATCAAAATAATTGCCAATTATGAGACACTGTGTTGTATTGTTTCCTGAAAGAAACAACACCGAAATTTTCCCTAAAATATTTAGAAAAACCACGGACAACTCAAACCTGGACGGCCGTGTGCGAATTTGTAGCTCCATTCCCAGAGATGTCAGTCTAGTACCTTTTCATTGCGCCAGCTCGCTTGGTTTAAATACAGGAATACCAGCGACCCGGCCTGTCTTCGTACGGGTAGAGGTATCTACGCCGAGACGGCTTGTCTGGCGTAGCGGCAATAAATTATGTGCACCTACCTTTCTCGTGAATCGGCCTATTAGTGAAAACCGTATCAAACTCCCCAAAGTGGGACACTCTTTACATTTAGACACAAAACGCTGACGGGAACTTTAATTTGTAATATGTATAGATGAGATGTTAGGTATGATTCTAATAACGCTTAACGTCATTTTTGGCTATAATGACTAATGCTTCTCTAACAGAATGTTGCGACATTAGTACCTTGCATTACAACTTAAGTTAACTCTTGAAAGCAAATCTGTGGGTCCAATTTGTGTATCTGTTTCTAACGGCAACGAAGCGTGCTGATGCCCTAATCGGGCTCGTTAGTGGTAGGAGTAAATACGAAAATATAGTCTCAGTGTTTGAAATCTGACGTCGTATGCCGTCGGTTTGGTAGCTGTCTTTTGCTCCGCCTTTACAGTGCGGTACTGCTGTTATGAACCGCGGACGAAAGGACCTTTACGCCTGCGATAAGAATACAGCTCTAAAGATAAGCACTGCTGTAAGCCATTGTTTAGGTCGTGCTGGTGGAATTTTCCGTCCATTTTCCTTAGAGCTGCAGTTTTACAGTTTTACCATGGGATATTCAAACAGAGTTGCACTCAGCGACTTCCTCGACAATGATTCTAAAGCGTGTACAAATTATATCGTTTCCTTGACCGCTATCACAAATGAGTACAGCTACATGTAACTACACTGTTTTCAGCATTCATTTCAGCACATGTTGATGAATGGACATGTTATAAACCACAACAAAAAGTCTTTTTGTTTCACAAGCTCTAGGAGATTTGTTGTTGTTGTTGTTGTTGTGGTCTTCAGTCCTGAAACTGGTTTGATGCAGCTCTCCATGCTACTCTATCCTGTGCAAGCTTCTTCATCTCCCAATACGTACTGCAGCCTACATTCTTCTGAATATGTTTAGTGTATTCATCTCTTGGTTTCCCTCTACGATTTTTACCCTCCACGCTTCCCTCCAATACTAAATTGGTGATCCCTTGATGCCTCAGAACATGTCCTACCAACCGATCCCTTCTTCTTGTCAAGTTGTGCCACAAACGCCTCTTCTCCCCAATCCTACTCAATACTTCCCCATTAGTTACGTGATCTACCCATCTAATCTTCAGCATTATTCTGTAGCACCACATTTCAAAGGCTTCTATTCTCTTCTTGTTCAAACTATTTATCGTCCATGTTTCACTTCCACACAAGGCTACACTCCATACAAATACTTTCAGAGACGACTTCCTGACACTTAAATCTATACTCGATGTTAACAAATTTCTCTTCTTCAGAAACGCTTTCCTTGCGATTGCCAGTCTACATTTTATATCCTCTCTACTTCGACCATCATCAGTTACTTTGCTCCCCAAATAGCAAAACTCCTTTACTACTTTAAGTGTCTCATTTCCTAATCTAATTCCCTCAGCATCGGCCGACTTAATTCGACTACATTCCATTATACTCGTTTTGCTTTTGTTGATGTTCATCTTATACCCTCCTTTCAAGACACTGTCGATTCCGTTCAACTGCTCTTCCAAGCCCTTTGCTGTCTCTCACAGAATTACAATGTCATCGGCAAACCTTAAAGTTTTTATTTCTTCTTCATGGATTTTAATACCTACTCCGAGCTTTTCTTTTGATTCCTTTGCTGCTTGCTCAATCAACAGATTGAATAACATCGGGGATAGGCTACAACCCTGTCTCACTCCCTTCCCAACCACTGCCTCCCTTTCATGTCCCTCGACTCTTATAACTGCCATCTGGTTTCTGTACAAATTGTAAATAGCCTTTCGCTCCCTGTATTTTACCCCTGCCACCTTCAGAATTTGAAAGAGAGTATTCCAGTCAATATTGTCAAAAGCTTTCTCCAAATCTACAAATGCTAGAAACGTAGGTTTGCCTTTTCTTAATCTAGCTTCTAAGATAAGTCGTAGGGTCAGTATTGCCTCACGTGTTGCCATATTCTACGGAATCCAAACTGATCTTCCCCGAGGTCGGCTTCTACCAGTTTTTCCATTCGTCTGTGCAGAATTCGCGTTAGTATTTTGCAGCCGTGACTTATTAAACTGATAGTTCGGTAATTTTCACATTTGTCAACGCCTGCTTTCTTTGGGATTGGAATTATTATATTCTTCTTGAAGTCTGAGGGTATTTCGCCTGTCTCATACATTTTGCTCACCAGGTGGTAGAGGTTTGTCAGGACTTGCTCTCCCAAGGCTGTCAGTAGTTCTAATGGAATGTTGTCTACTCCCGGGGCCTTGTTTCGACTCAGGTCTTTCAGTGCTCTATCAAATTCTTCACGCAGTATCATATCTACCATTTCATCTTCATCTACATCCTCTTCCATTTCCATAATATTGTCCTCAAGAACATCGCCCTTGTATAGTCCCTCTATATACTCCTTCCACCTTTCTGCTTTCCCTTCTTTGCTTAGAAATGGGTTTCCATCTGAGCCCTTGATATTCATACAGGTGGTTCTCTTTTCTCCAAAGGTCTCTTTAGTTTTCCTGTAGGCAGTATCTATCTTACCCCTAGTGAGATAAGCCTCTACATTTATAAGCTCTTTAATTTCCATAGCATGAATGGGATATTTTTATTTAAACCTTTGTTTGTGGTGTGTAGTGTTAGCTTTAATGGAATTTTAGCATAGAGATTTTAAAAAATCATTGTGAAGAGAAACAACTGCAAAATACGACTGAACGAATCCGCGTGCACATTATCCTGTCTATATCCATGCTTCATAGGACACAGAGTTTTAAGACACGACTGTCTTGTAGCCTCTGCCACTGGAGTTGGACAAGTATCCCCCTGACTCTGAAGTACCTGCTAAAAAGACGCCGTGACGAGATGTGATGGCTTCTGCATCCTCTCCATCTCCTCTGTTAATCCAACCTAGTGAGACTGACGGGCAATATTCAACAGAGTAACTACGGTTTTACAAGCTACCTCCTCCTTGCGTAAATCTCATTTCCTTAGGACTCTTCGAGTGGATCTCACTACTTCTACTGCCACTCCTGCAACATATTTTTTTAGTAATTCCTAGATAATTAACGGCAATAACTGTACATAGTGGTTAATCAGAACACATATCTCTACGTATCGTGTGCCTTCGTCTTGGAGACGATAGTTAAATTTTAATTTTCTGGCGAACAGTTGCTGTTGATCGTTCAGCTGCATTAACACTTATTATTGCTGTCGGTGCCATGTTCCTTACACTTACTTGTGCTGTAAAGCTACGCTGTCCACAAAGAACAGAGACTGAAAATTTTAAAGATTAAGGTCGGGTTTTTCAAGGGTGTTTCGTTCTTGCGCTGCATTTACAAGCACACTTATCAGAAAGGAATGGTGTAACTTCTCCGCGGACGAGGTTGGTGAGCGAAGCAACCAGGATTTTCTGGTGAGTTTTACCCAGTATTCCCCTGAACGGTATTCCCCTGGAATGATTTAGACAAAGTTATGATAGATCTAAGTCAGGATGACTGGACGAAAAATTTAAAAATTCGCACATATACGACTCCAGTTCTAAACAACTGTGCTAGTGAGACGCATGGTACGTATGCTAAAACGATTTGCTCCACAGACTGTATTCCATTTAAAGTGAATTTCACGTAATTTCTTTTTTTTTCTCCTGTTGTTAGCGGTAAAATCAACATATTAATCTAATACTTGTAGGGAGTTCCAAATCACCGAGTACCAACAGACAAGCTATGCAAACTTACATGCTTCTGTTCAACACGCTCCTGCACAGCTCATTCGCTGAAGTAAAGTTTGGTAGTTGTGGCGATGAAGGTGGCTAGCACACGTGATGTAATATGGTCTACAAAGGTACTGTTACCTTACGAGAGAGGCTAAGAAAAACCATACGGTGGATATTAAAAAACACACGATGTATATCCTCCTCCCCCTTCCCCAGATACCCCGCCCCCCCCCCCCCCCCACACACACACACAAACAAAGCGTGTATTCTTGACAGCATTACTGACCACCAGCTGCAGCTAAATGAGAAGGAATGGATTTTTTCCATACCATATAAGTGATAGGTGTAAACTTTCTGGAATATAAATATGTGACATAATTATTACTTAAATGGTTAACACACTGAACTGCTCTTCGTCAGTTCGGAGAAGTTGCTGAAAACAACGGAAATCGTTCGTTAACTAGTAGTCAAGACTAACCTGTTTTTCAGCGGTATAGTGAGCATGCCATCGTGTTTTTGTGTGTGTGTGTGTGTGTGTGTGTGTGTGTGTGTGTGCGTGTGCGTGTGTGTGCGTGTATGTTTTAATATCCATCGTATGGGTATTTACTCTGTCTTATACCACCCAGTAAATGAACAGTACGTTTGTAAACCTCATTAGATGATGCTACAGCAGCTGGCAATTACAGTTGTATTAGCTGACAAAGGGTAGTTATTTTTCCAGTTTTCTATTATAAACGGCAAAAAATTAACTGCATTTGTAGTGCAATATCGAAAAAATTTCATCTGCATCTATTTGTGAAAACACATTTCAAATTATGAAACAGTTTCTGTACGCTGAGCACAACTACTTCGCGTGTCTACAACGCAGTTTTGTAAGCGTTTCTATGGCAACGCCTCTCGCAGCTCTCAGACAGCTACTGGTTTCGCTTACAGACATTTGTGCTTTGCAACTGAGAGCTGTCAGAAGCACTGCCAGTGTGAGGGATTTCCTTGACTCTGCTGTAGAAGTGTCTTAGTAGTAAAGAATAGATGTATTAAAACTTCATACATGATACGGTATTTTTTCACGAATCTCAGTGTTTATGGTGTCATATATCTTGAACTACGAGGGCTATTCGGAAAGTAAGGAACGATTGGTCGCGAAATAGAAACCACAGTGAAAATCAAAACTGTTTTATTTTTGCAACGGTTAGCTACACCTTCCAGGTACTTCTCTACGCAGTCGTCGCTCAGACTTACACATCTGTCGTAGCGTTGTATCAACTTTTCAATTGCCTCGTTATAGACGATAGCCGCCAGTGCTTTAAGACAGTTTTCTATTCCGGACTGCAGCTCGTAGTCTGTGTTGGGTTGTTTGGGGAAGGAGACCAGAGAGCGAGGTCATCGATCTCATCTGATTAGGGAAGGATGGGGAAGGAAGGCGGCCGTACCCTTTCAAAGGAACCATCCCAGCATTTGCCTGGAGCGATTTAGGGAAATCATGGAAAACCTAATCAGGCTGGCCACACGATGGATTGAACCGTTGTCCTCCCGAATGCGAGTCCAGTGTGCTAGCCACTGCGCCACCTCGCTCGGTCCGTTGTCTATGCCAAAATATTGTCTTCATAGCCAGCGGTTCATATGAGCAGAGATGAGCCTCAGGAGTAGCCAATTACGGGCTGTATTGTGGGTGATCAAACACTTCCCATCAAAAACGCCGCAGATGCATCTTCATTGCCCCTGCAGAGTGCGGCCGAGAATTGTCGTGTAGAACGAACTGCATGACAGTTATGTTATGTGGATTGCATAGCTTCAGGCGAAATCTTTCACCAGGCCCTCATACTTGGCGGGAGACGCTAATTTCCAGCCATCTTTACGTTCTCAGTGTGAGCTCAGAATTGAAAAGAGCGACATGATGCGATCGACGGGCGTACTAGACACAGTGACCAACGCATCTGTGCAAAACTTCATCAGATTTTCACTGTATTTTCCATTTCGCTCCCATCGTTCCTTACTTTACAAATAACCCTCGTATGTATCATACAACGATATATTTGTATAGGTACAGGTTGACAATTATTGAAATATTACAAAAACGTAAATTAGTTACAAACTAAGGCGTGCACACACATTATTCAACGTGTAAACGTCACTTCAGATATTCGGATTTAGGTTCTGACTTGTTCGATATGCCTGCCATCACTGGCGATGATGTGGCGCACACGAATAGCGGAATTCTGCATGAGCCGCTGAAGTATCGGAACATCGATGCTGACGATGACATCCTGAATGGCTGTTTTCAGCTCAGCAATGGTTTTGGGGTTATTCTTGTATATCTTGTCTTTAATACCCCACGAAAGGGAGTGCATGTGTTCAGATCCCGAGAATATGGCGGCCAATCGAGGTCCATGCCAGTGGCATCTAGGTACTCCAGAGCCAGAGTGCGGTCTCCAAAGTATTCCTCCAGGACATCACTCACCACGTTCGATGGAGTAGTGCTCCGTCTTGCATGAACCACATCTTGTCGAAATCAGGGTCACTTTAGATGAAACCATCTTTAAAAACCTTCACACACTGTTCGATAGTCACCGTGCCATCAAGGAATATCGCACCGATTATTCCGTGACTCGACATTGCACACCACACAGTCACCCATGGCAGTTTTTCACGGATCTCATTGTTTATGACTCTTAGCTTCTGAACTATGATCGGTAGGTAGTTATTACCGCACAGCGATTGTTGTGCGACCGAGTGGGGTATGCGTATCAAGTTTGGTTGAAATTGATCCAGTGGTTTACACACACTCACACACAGCTACATACGCACATGTATTTTTATAATATGTGTGGATAAGGTATACAGATAGCCATCGCAGAAGAAAAACGTAACGCTCTCAGACGGCATTACGCATTGAAATTACGCATATGCCAATGGGGAAAGTAAACCTGCGTACGTGCTTCGTGAACATTATTAGCAAGCTTAGGAAAAGCTTGCTTTTCTACACTAAAATGACACCACTGCAACCAGGCCGCGTTTCATTGGCTTGAACATTCCTTTTAATTAGGAATTCAAAACGGCCTTCCAGTATAATTATAGTATGCAGTCATTACCATCTCTCTTCGATAGCTACTGTTGGATAAATGCCTTCACTAGACACTTACATTAATTACATTGCGAGCTTCAGCTGTAGACTCACAAATAACTGCAGCAGTCCATTAATAGAATAAATAATTCCGCTTCAGCTACCAGCAATTTCTTATTTATTGTTCCTCTGATGGGGATGTTCGCCTGATCAAGTGTTTTGAAGCTTCCATTAGGTCGTCTACTCTGTGTTTCTTTTCTACCGAAATCCAACAAAGAATTTACTTAGGCTATGCACCACTCATTGGCCTGTTTGCATGTTCTGTCAGCCTTCTTTTAATAGCCATTACAGTTAGAACTACGTTTTGCTTGCATGCTATTTGGGAAACTACTTACCAAATTTATTCAGAGATTTTGGATATGATCACTATTGCTAAGCTCTTTTTTTTTGCATAAGCACGTCGACAGAGGAGTTAAAACGCAAAAACTCGTAGCCTGTATATTTTTGTCGTCGCAAAATCGTTGCAAACACGTGTCATGAAGTAACAAGAAACCATTACCTTACTTGATATGCAGAACATTCTCCCTCTGTTCGGATGTTATGATGTCTACAGTATCTTCTGCCAGCGGCGAAGTTCTATAAAAAATGGAGATCTGACTGAAAGGTTCCTGTCATGACCACGATACAAAATCATCAGATTTATTTTCGTGCTGTAAGGATAAAGTTATGCCCAGGATTTCTGCCGAGTCAGATTTGACATAATTAGAGCCATTGCAGACGCGACTCAGAAATAATAATACTATAATAACAACACGAGTTAAACACAATAATATAGAATAAAATAGATATGTGATAGTCTTCAAATGGACATACAATTAAAGCACGTACTCTAATAATAAACATAATAATAATAAATAATAATTATATTAATAATAACATTCGTTAAAATGCGTTAACGCGACTTGTGGATAATAAAGCTAACGAAACGATTGTTCATCGAAATAGTTGTTTAAGGAAACCCTTGAGTGCGAGGTCGCAAAAGGCCAATGATGTTTACGGCTTTCGACGCCCCATATATTGCGTACCACGTAACCAAAATATTGACAGCTAATGCCAGCAGGGGGCAGGACTGGAGATATCCAGTGGTGAGCACAGCATCAGGCTACGGAGCGTAGTTAACTGCTTAGTCGACGAGTAACTCACAGCAACGCTAGTGCTAGTTGTGTTGATACAAAAAAAAAAAAAAAGAAATTTAAACATTGCAGTGTATCTAAAACAGTTGCCGAAGTTGATATTTCGTCAGAAAGGAACCCAAGGGATTTCGCAGAGTGAGATGGAAGTGGAAGATGAAATATTAGCGTTTCTGCAAGATGAGTGAGTGGAACGTGTGGTGTTACATACGCTCGAGTGTAAGTGATGACGATACGTACTTAACAAGTGAAATAGGTGTAGGGCCTACAGCCTTGTCGGACAAGGAGTCACAAATCCCGTCTCCAGTGTAACGTAGTAAGGGACAATCGTTGTCCAAGGAGCGGGTACTAAACATAATTACGTACATAAAAGATCATTTGCAGCGTATTAAAAAAAATATTATGAACAGATTTCTAATAAGTCCGCATCTATATGGCCGTGTAGTGCATAGGAAATACTATGGATATTCAAGGGAGAACAGTGCGCATTTGTTACAAAAACTGAAGTTTGCGTTTTTCAATGCTTCTCGATACAGTTTACAGGACGTAAAGAATAGTGCTCACGGCGTAGGTCACAATGATTCCAAGGGAAGCAGTGGATGGTTGCCTAACTTCAAACAGTGCTACAGAATTGGAAGACGTAAGCTAACGAAATTTCAAATTAAACAACTTGACGACGCACAGCAAACTGCGGAATCGACCAGAAAATTCTTTTGCTGAGATAAACAAACTCATCCCATAGTTCAGTCAAGAATTAGTGTTTTACTCGAGGCAGTGGGGATCTGGAAATTTGAGGTACGAAGTGAAGTTTTATGAGAATCAACTAACGTCAATGCCTTAACGCATTCATATACAATTATGCCGACTGTTAATGTGGATAGCAAATTGGCTGGAAAGTTATTTACTGTGCTGCGAGAAGTTGGAGGTGCTCTGCCCCCAATGACTCTTTCTCGTGTGCGTGATCTTGGAATGGCAGTATGGAATATTTACGTCGCAGCAACAAGAGTGAGAAAATGAGCCTAAGAGAACTACAACTATGATATTTGGCCAAAAGCTGGTCAAAATATCTTTGTTTTGCTTGTTTCCTGGCCTGCGTATGGAAATCATAGTCCTTTAGAGCGTATTATCCCTCCTGAAACATGTGTGTGACTTTGCAGTTCATGCCACCTGGAACCACTGGACAAATCCGGCCTCCAGATGTTTGCTTTCTTCCGTGCCTATTAAAAGTATCGCACTATCCGCAGCTACACCTTAAAGGATAGCCGGTTTCCCAATACGCTCCACGGCAGACTGTTCCGCATTCGGTTGCACTCCATCACATTCCATCAGTTCCCATTATCCCGTTACACCAATGCGATTCTATATGCATTCTTTAAGAGTGGATACCTCAAGGAGCGTCCTGCAAGAAATCCTAAGGAGTTCGCCGTCGATCTTCATGGTGCGAGTCTTTGTGGCGCGCTATTTTTCATTCGGTGTTCATGGTATAAGTTAATGTTTTGTTTTGAACATTTCTTGAATGTCGACGATGTCAATTTTGTGAACTTTAATACGTACATGCACCTGCCGGACACTCATTCTGTCGCCCTTCTGATGCGCATGGTGAGTCACAGGCAACTAATATTTTTCCTTTCATAACTGTTAACAGAACACCTTCAAATGAGCCTTACTAAAGACGGAACCTAGCGCTTAAGGAGTTCCTTGTGAAAGAAGCTTCTAGCAAAAAGGTGCCTACTTCTTAAGTACGTACATGTGACCTGAGTGCATCTTATGCCGATTTTTAAAACCAGTCTGCTAAAAGGGAAGGTGATTGTTCTTTCTGGGTCATGTTTAAAGACTGTTATCACGAGGAAAACAGTTGTCTGACGAGTTGAAACTACTTTTTGCGATCAGCTTAACTGGATCATTTTGCAGCAAGTTCTGAGCTCCTACTCACAAAGATTTTGTTCCAACGAAAATCTCTACTTTTGCTATTGTTTGCAACTTATTAACAATACCAATACTTAAGCGCAAAACTGTTATCAAACCGAAGATACGTTTGTTCACTACCTGCCTTACAACGAATGATCCTATTAGATGGTAAGCTGTCGCCTTCCTCGACCCCCACACTACCACCCCCATCCCGATCCGGTTATATGGGGACCTACAGTTGCACGTGCATTTCGAACAACAATGCAGCTCGGCATTTTTCATATTATCGAACATTGCCAGAGGCGAAAGGAGAGAAAAGTGGCAGATACAAAAATCTAGGAGTAACCGAGAATCAAACCTGATACCTTTACATTTGTAGTTTGTTTGACCCACCGATCAATACTTACTGAGTTGCAAAAATCGATGTAAAATACCCCTACACCTGAGGAACCTAACTGCAGAATCGTCCTCTCTTGATCGTTTCAGTTATGTGGGGTGAGTCACCTAACATTACCGTTGGACATATTTCGTAAACCACATCAAATACTGACGAATCGATTCAACAGACCGAACGTGTGGAGAGGGGCTAGTGTAATTGGTTAATACAAACCATAAAAAAATGCACGGAGGTTTTTTTTAACACAAACCTACGTTTTTTAAATGGAACCCCGTTAGGTTTGTTAGCACATCTGAACATATAAACAAATACGTAATCAGTGCCGTTTGTTGCATTGTAAAATGTTAATTACATCCGGAGATATTGTAACCTAAAGTTGACGCTTGAGTACCACTCCTCCGCTGTTCGATCGTGTGTATCGGAGAGCACCGAATTGCGTAGGGATCCAAAGGGAATGGTGATGAACCTTAGGTACAGAAGAGACTGGAATAGCACATTACTTTCACATGCTAACACCTTTTTATTGGTCCTT
Source organism: Schistocerca cancellata (assembly GCF_023864275.1). NCBI lineage: Eukaryota > Metazoa > Arthropoda > Insecta > Orthoptera > Acrididae > Schistocerca > Schistocerca cancellata. Next base: position 439,589,855 of record NC_064628.1, on the reverse strand, counting down.
TTCACTGACGCACATGTACATTACCATGAGGGGTGAGGTACACGTTCGACGGGCGTTTCGTAGGACGTGGAGGACGCATAAATTGGCCAACCTGTTCTCCTGATCTTACACCTCTGGACTTCTTTCTGTGGGGTACGTTAAAGGAGAATGTGTACCGTGATGTGCCTACAATCCCAGAGGATATGAAACAACGTATTGTGGCAGCCTGCGGCGACATTACACCAGATGTACTGCGGCGTGTACGACATTCATTACACCAGAGATTGCAATTGTGTGCAGCAAATGATGACCACCACATTGAACATCTATTGGCCTGACATGTCGGGACACACGCTATTCCACTTCGTAATTGAAAACGGAAACCACGTGTGTACGTGTACCTCACCCCTCATGGTAATGTACATGTGCGCAGTGAAAAAGACCAATAGAAAGGTGTTAGCATGTTGACGTAATGTGCTGTTCCAGTCTCTTCTGTACCTAAGGTCCATCACCGTTCCCTTTGGATCCCTACGTAATTCGGTGCTCTCCGATACACACGATCGAACAGCGGAGGAGTGATACTCAAGCGTCAACTTTAGGTTACAATATCTCCGGATGTAATTAACATTTTAAAATGCAACAAACGGCACTGATTACGTATTTGTTTATATGTTCAGATGTGCTAACAAAATTAACGGGGTTCCATTTAAAAAACGTAGGTTTGTGTTAAAAAAACACACTTCCGTGCATTTTTTTATAGTTTGTAATAACCAATTACACTAGCCCCTCTCCTCACGTTCGGTCTGTGGAATCGATTCGTCAGTATTTGATGTGGTTTACGAAATATATCCAGCGGTAACGTTAGGTGACTCACCCTGTATACATAAAGTTAATATTCAAATTTCAGGGCTTAATAACGAATATTTTGCTATTAATTTGTCGATTTTCTAACTTTTTCTAGTTGCTTCTACGTGCACTTTAATTACAAGTATGGTTTCACCGCCCCAGGAGGGCCCGCCATCACGAACTGTGCAACGAAAAGGAAACTTAAATATAAATGCCGAAAAATCGTGCTGTGAGTTTAATTTTCACGTGTGCTGACGCATTCAAAACTGATACTAACAACGAAAAAAAGAAAAAAAAACGAACCTTGTCAATATTTGTAACATCGATCATGAGGCCTGAAAATAACGACTTCGAGTACAAATATTTTCAATTTTTTTTTGTATGCATTTGCCGGCTGTTTGCAATTCGGTCACATTAATTAGGATCAATCGACCAGAAACGGATGGGTATTAATTCTACCCGTGACGTGAGCGGCGTAGAAATATTTGGATTCGCGGTTTTTGCTGGTAGCGGCGCATAGCGTTAAGTGAAGGCTATATATCGAATTAGCTGCGAGCTAAAATACAAGAAAAAACTACGCGCTTTTATTCCAGCACGTCGGCTTGTTCTGCGAAATGAAAGTGAACTCGATTAGAACAAAAATTAAAACTTTCTCTCTGGTAAACTTCACTTAATCAACATGTTTCTCCAGTTTCTGTAACTATTCAAAGATATTCTTTCATTTTTCCTGTATTTACTTATTTTATTGTGATAATGTATTTCAGATTGTTACATATTCCGTAGTTTTAATATATGCGTATCTTCTCTGCAGCAAGCGTAAAAATTGCTGATACACAATGTGCTTTATATATTACCTGAGCCGGCCGCCGTGGTCTAGCGGTTCTAGGCGCTCAGTCCGGAACCGCGCGACTGCTACGGTCGCAGGTTCGAATCCTGCTTCGGGCATGGATGTGTGTGATGTCCTTAGGTTAGTTAGGTTTAAGTGGTTCTAAGTTCTAGGGGACTGATGACCACAGATGTTAAGTCCCATAGTGCTCAGAGCCATTTGAACCATATATTTCCTGTTTCAATTGCCAACGAAATCTTTTACTTTGATCCTGCGCTATCTTCCATATGTACTATTTCTTAAAGCTGTTCCTCAATATTCTCGTAGTTTTTAAATTTTGTTAATTTAGTATAAGTTATTATATAGGCTATGTATAATTATTTGCTCGTGTTGACAACTTCCACTTCGCCCTCACGCGCTTTCTCAAAGGAGAACACACCAGGTAACAGTAAGTCTAAACCCAGTTTTTTCATATTTATTCTTAATGTTCTCTTGTTTGCTGCATTTACATTTACTTACTGTTTAGCAATAAGATTTTCAGTTATATTAAATTAAAATATGCACTTTTCGTTCCATTACCATCATATTTTTAAAGACGATACAATAAGCCTAAACACAGTTTATTCATATTTAGTCTTAATGTTCTCTTGTTTGCTGCCTTTACATTTACTTACTGTTTAGCAATAAGATTTTCAGTTACATCAGATTAAAGGTTGCACACTTCGCTCCATTACTATTGTATTTTCAAAGACGAGATTTACTATGTGTTTTAAGCTCTCTTCCCATGTTTAATATCTTTTCAGTGTTGTTCATCGGTACTGTACCCTCTTTGATGATGATATGGCCTAAAAGGCCATGATGAAAAAATTAATATTGTGGAACATCCATGTTTTTATGCTTTAAATTTATAACTGGTTCAAATTACATTTCATTGTAGAACAACAAGACTCTTATGGTAAGGCCTCTATTGCTCTTTCAGTGCAAAGTTGTGTGTTCCTCGATATTACATCACATTCTCCACTAGCCCGTTCCCTTATCTTACGAGCATGTTTAATAGATTTCTCTGCATTTTTGTTGTGTTGTATAGTCATTTCGTGATATATCTACCTACTTCGTTTTTAATATCAGTTTGTTTTACATTTAAAGTACTCATCTAAATATGTGTAAAAGTAGTTAATTGCCTCAGAAATGTGAACTACCGGAATCTGTAACACAGTGAGCAATTAGTACGGAAAAAATAGTTAGTTGACTGTTTCATAGATCACTGACACGATTTCGATAGGAATGATACAGAATGAGTTTGTTCACTGATTACATACTCCGCATAACTGTGCAGCTGGATTTTTGCAGATTAATAAACAGAACAGTGGCGTAAATTTGGATTTCAGGATATATGCTGTGAAGGTGTGGTTAGAATAACTCCTGAATAGGTGCCTTCGAGATTATTGTTAAGACCACAAATTATTGTCACTGCTTGTTTTGTAATTGATGAGCTGTCCCAGAAAATTATAGTCTAAGATTCTGATGAGTTGAAAAAACCCACATGTTACGATGTCAGTTTGTTGGTATTGCAAACTAAACAGATCACGTGAAGAATAAACGTTGCTGAACTTAGCTGTTCCCGAAGTTATTAACTACGTATGAGAGTCAAGAAGTCGGACGTTAGCAGATACAGAGCTAAGGTTTTATGATTTAGGTGTGTTTGTGGCCCTGGCGATTGCTTTCTCTTTGTAGGTAACAACCCATGGCTTCAGTTCGCGAAAACGTAGTACAAAAAGAGGGGAGAATGTATAACTGTTTTACACTGCTTCCTCGAATTTATTCTTGGTGTCTGGGATTCGCTTGCCACCTTCCTCGTCGGTTTTGGAGTTTTAGTTTGTTTTTCTCAGGTGATAGCAACAGAGCAGTGATGACCCCTCAGCTCCCGCATTCTACAGAGTGGTTCACGAAGATCTGCAAATATTTTAATATGTAATTCTATAAGTAAAACTAAAGAAAAAAGTTCATGTAAACATAGGTCCGCAAATGTTTAGTTACGGAGTTACGGCTAATGAAGATTTTGACAGAAATGTAGCAACTTCGCTAATGTGAAGCCATCGCAAAACTGTATGAGGTTAAAGTAAAGCATGATTTCCATTTATTTTGTTGTTATTGATCTGGCGAATCTGATAAAACATGTCCCAGACGTGTATCTGCATAGTTTTCCAGAACATCCAGAGAAGAAAATAACTAATTTCGTAAAATTTTTAGTTTATTAACTACTTGGCCCAATTTTTTTTAAATTACAGACAATTGCACAAAGTTTTCAATAGAAGTGGTAGAGAATTTAATTGTGGAAAAATGATGGTAATAACGTAAATGAATGTGTCAGATAACCTGCTTTTATTAATACCACAGCACACGTGAATTCATGTTAAACCGAAAAAACAAATCTCACTGGTAAGGAAGTTGTACAGTGTACATGCAGTTTCACAATACATTCACAATAAATGTTCAAAAATGTGTCCATCGAGTTCTATGCATTTAGCTGCACGTGTATGAACAGATTTTGTTGCTCGTTTCAGTTTCACAGGTTTGTTCTTAATTTCGTCTATTGCATTCATAATGTAAATAATGCCTGACGTGTATTGACTTTGTCCACAAGATTAGGAAACGACTGAAACAACTCACTAACGGTTGCCAACAATGACAAGCGTTTCCACATTCTTAATAGAAAGCAAAAAAATTACTTGTATAATAATCTTAGCTTCTCTGGATGTTATGGAAAACTACTGCTGCTACACGTCTGGGACATATTAACTTCACAAGACCAATAACAAGGAAATAAATGGAAATCGTGCTTTAACATCGTACAGTTTTGCGATGGCTTCAGACTAGAGAAGATGCTAAATTTCAGGCAAAATCTTTTATTAGCCGTAACTCCGTAACATTTGCGGACCTATGTTTATACCAACTTTTTTCTTTAGCTTTACTTGTAGAATAACATACTAAAATATTTGCATATCTTCGTGAATCACCCTGTATTCGGGAATGGAGCAACATCTGTTGTTCAACCGTCTGAGTGATATAGAGTAGCACAAACATCAATATTTTCCAGTACGTTTGGAAGTCGGCTGTTTAGGTTTTTATGTTGGTAACGCCACGTAGCGCTCTGTATGAAAATCACTGACTGTGCTGTGTGAAGTCTGTGGCTGGTTGGCATTGTTGGAATATTCGCTATCGTAGTGTTGGGCAGTTGCATGTGAAGAGCCCGTAGCGTTGGGCAGTTGGAGGTGAGCCGCCAGCAGTGATGGATGTGGAGAGAGAGATGCCAGAGTTTTGAGAGGTTACTATGAGCGGACGACCTGGACGTGTGCCAGCCAGAAAAAGGAAATATATATGATGTCTTTTGAACATTATTAAGGTAAATACACTGATTTTCTGTATCAAAATCTTTCATCTGCTAACCATGCCTATCAGTAGATAGTGCCTTCAGTGGTTAGAATATTTTATTTAGCTGGCAGTATTGGTGCTCGCTGTATTGCAGTAGTTCGCGTAACGAAGATTTTTGTGAGGTAAGTGATTCATGATAGGTATAGGTTATTGTTAGTCAGGGCCATTCTTTTGTAGGGGTTATTGAAAGTCAGATTGCGTTGTGCTGAAAATATTATGTTTCAGTTTTGTGATGATCAGAATAAGTAAGAGAAAACTTTGAGTACGTTGAGTTTTGATCAGCTGTTTGAAAATCAAGTAACGTAAGAGTTTTACCAGCACTGTCATTCATAATTTTTCTAAGGGGACGTTTCATGTTATACGGTCTGTGAAAGTATATATTCCTTTGAGTGAATTGAGAACATCCCTTTATTCATTACTGGCAGACCCAGCTATGCTTTGCAGCTGATAAATATGAATGGGAATTGGATATACAAAATAAACTCCTTCCTTTTTCTCTCTGTGCATCTCCATCTCTTCCTCCTGTCTTTGTCCACTCCTTCTCCTCAAACCCTTCTGCGCACCTCCTCTTCACCCCTATCTCTGTCCATCTTCTACTCCTTCCTCTCTCTCTCCCCATCTCCTCCTTCCCCCTTCCAATGTCCATTTCTTCACTTTTCCCTCTCTGTCCATATCCTCTTCTCCCCTTTCTCTGACCTTGAGCCTCATTTATTCTTATTGGAAACGACACACTGATTGCCAATAGAACTCGCTTAAAATGAATAATGAATGTGTAAATCGGTTGGGATCTTTGGTACAGGGGGTATGAGAGTGACCTCTCCAGCTGTTGCATCTGTGAGGATAATAGAGTAAATGACTGTATTTCGCAAAGTTTAAATCTGCGAATGTGTGTGATTACAAAGTTTCGAAAGATTCGTATTCTGTAGTCAGAATACCGTCAGTAATTTTGTCATATTCTGCAGCAATATTCTAACCATAAGCCCTTAAGCCATAAATACAATTTCCTGTTATCTGTAAAACCGACGGCGAAGAAGAAAACAAAACATCACGTTGTTTGTTTACAATTTTTGTTCAACATTGTATATGAGGGGAAGGAATATATACGGGCAAACAATTTATCTAATGATTTTCATGTCCTGCTTTCATAACTCAAAATTGCTGCGAGAAAGGAAATGAAACAGCACAGCACAGCATTTTCTTTCTTGCAGGCAGTTTTAACACCAAACCTGTACTTCGTCGTAAAAAAAAAGAAAAAAATGTAAATTGATCAAGAACTATTCGATATTATTTGAAAGAATGTTTCCCTTGTATATTATATCTTATATCCTCTATATATATTGAAATATGCGGGGTGTTTCCATAAGAGCGTGCAGCAATTTACAAGGACGTAGAGGATGCCACACCGAACAATTGGAGATAGGAAACCTGACGTCGGAAAAGCTAGTTTAAGAAGATAATAGAAATAAAATCACATTACTGTCTACTTGTTTGTTGACATTGGTTAGTTATAGTTAACTGCAAATACCAGCATTGACACAATGACCGTATTATTTCTACTACATCTTATAAAGTGTGCTGAAACTGACGGCCATCAACCTCAGTGCAAGCATGACATTGGCGAACAAGATTCTGACGCACCCTGACAAATATCCTTGGTGTGTTTCGAATCGCATCACAGGCAGCTACCATTCCAACTAATTCCATCTCCGTATCCACTGGGGTCTCATACACAAGTGCCTTTAGTTATCCCCATAAGATATAGTCAAGGAGATTCAGGTCACGTGATCTCGCAGGCCATGGAATAGGACCTTCCCTTCCAATCCAGTGATCACGAAATACAGCACTGAGATGGTCGCGGACATCCACACTGAAGTGAGGCGGTGCACTGTCATGTTACATCCACATGCTCTCACGAACACCCAAGGGTAGTTTTCCAGCAACTCAATTAGAACTCTTTGCATGAACCTCAAGTACAGTTGGCCATTCAGACGGCTAGGTAGAAGATAAGTCCCAATTAGATTAGATTAGGTTAGATTAGTACTTATTCCATAGATCATGAATACGACATTTCGTAATGATGTGGAATGTGTCAGGTTAATAAAAGTTGACTATACAAGATATTAAATTAGACAAAATATTACATGACACTCAATATTTTCAATTTTTTGTGGGGTTTGGGAAATTACCCACTTACTATATCCAAACATTCATCTAATGATTAGAAGGAGTTGCCATTAAGAAATTCTTTTAATTTACTTTTAAATGCTATATGGCTATCTGTCAGACTTTTGATGCTATTAGGTAAGTGACCAAAGACTTTTGTGTCAGCATAATTTACCCACTTTTGGGCCAAAGTTAGATTTAACCTTGATTAGTGAAGATCATCCTTTCTCCTAGTGTTGTAGCCATGTACACTGCTATTACTTTTGAATTCGTTCGGATTGTTAATAACAAATTTCATAAGTGAATATATATATATATTGTGAGGCTACAGTGAAGATTTCTAGCTCTTTAAATAAATGTCTGCAGGATGATCTTGGATGAGCTCCAGCAATTATTCTGATTACACGCTTTTGTGCAATGAACACTCTTTTACTAAATGATGAGTTACCCCAGAATATGATGCCACACGAAAGCAGAGAATGAAAATAGGCGTGGTAAGCTAATTTACTGAGATGTATATCGCCAAAATTTGCAATGACCCTAATAGCATAAGTAGCTGAACTTAAACGTTTCAGCAATTCCTCAGTGTGTTTTTTCCAGTTCAACCTCTCATCGATGCATACACCTAGAAATTTTGAATATTCTATCTTAGCTACCGATTTCTGATCGAAGTCTATATTTATTAATGGTGTCATTCCATTTACTGTGTGGAACTGTATACACTGTGTTTTGTCAAAGTTTAATGAGAGCCCATTTGCAGAGAACCACTTAATGATTTTCTGAAAAACATCGTTTACAATTTCACCAGTTAATTCTTGTCTGTCAAGTGTGATAGCTATACTTGTATCATCGGCAAAAAGTACCAGCTTTGCATCTTTGTGACTATAGAATGGCAAGTCATTAATATACACTCCTGAAAATTGAAATAAGAACACCGTGAATTCATTGTCCCAGGAAGGGGAAACTTTATTGACACATTCCTGGGGTCAGATACATCACATGATCACACTGACAGAACCACAGGCACATAGACACAGGCAACAGAGCATGCACAATGTCGGCACTAGTACAGTGTATATCCACCTTTCGCAGCAATGCAGGCTGCTATTCTCCCATGGAGACGATCGTAGAGATGCTGGATGTAGTCCTGTGGAACGGCTTGCCATGCCATTTCCACCTGGCGCCTCAGTTGGACCAGCGTTCGTGCTGGACGTGCAGACCGCGTGAGACGACGCTTCATCCAGTCCCAAACATGCTCAATGGGGGACAGATCCGGAGATCTTGCTGGCCAGGGTAGTTGACTTACACCTTCTAGAGCACGTTGGGTGGCACGGGATACATGCGGACGTGCATTGTCCTGTTGGAACAGCAAGTTCCCTTGCCGGTCTAGGAATGGTAGAACGATGGGTTCGATGACGGTTTGGATGTACCGTGCACTATTCAGTGTCCCCTCGACGATCACCAGTGGTGTACGGCCAGTGTAGGAGATCGCTCCCCACACCATGATGCCGGGTGTTGGCCCTGTGTGCCTCGTTCGTATGCAGTCCTGATTGTGGCGCTCACCTGCACGGCGCCAAACACGCATACGACCATCATTGGCACCAAGGCAGAAGCGACTCTCATCGCTGAAGACGACACGTCTCCATTCGTCCCTCCATTCACGCCTGTCGCGACACCACTGGAGGCGGGCTGCACGATGTTGGGGCGTGAGCTGAAGACGGCCTAACGGTGTGCGGGACCGTAGCCCAGCTTCATGGAGACGGTTGCGAATGGTCCTCGCCGATACCCCAGGAGCAACAGTGTCCCTAATTTGCTGGGAAGTGGTGGTGCGGTCCCCTACGGCACTGCGTAGGATCCTATGGTCTTGGCGTGCATCCGTGCGTCGCTGCGGTCCGGTCCCAGGTCGACGGGCACGTGCACCTTCCGCCGACCACTGGCGACAACATCGATGTACTGTGGAGACCTCACGCCCCACGTGTTGAGCAATTCGGCGGTACGTCCACCCGGCCTCCCGCATGCCCACTATACGCCCTCGCTCAAAGTCCGTCAACTGCACATACGGTTCACGTCCACGCTGTCGCGGCATGCTACCAGTGTTAAAGACTGCGCTGGAGCTCCGTATGCCACGTCAAACTGGCTGACACTGACGGCGGCGGTGCACAAATGCTGCGCAGCTAGCGCCATTCGACGGCCAACACCGCGGTTCCTGGTGTGTCCGCTGTGCCGTGCGTGTGATCATTGCTTGTACAGCCCTCTCGCAGTGGCCGGAGCAAGTATGGTGGGTCTGACACACCGGTGTCAATGTGTTCTTTTTTCCGTTTCCAGGAGTGTATATTAAGAACAGCAGAGGACCCAAGACTGAACCTTGTGGCACCCCATTCTTGATTGTTCCCCAGTTTGAGAAATCACCAGTTTTTTGCATATTATGTGAACTGTTTATTTCGACTTTCTGCACTCTTCCAGTTAGGTATGATTTAAACCATTTGAGCACTGTCCCATTCATACCACAGTACTTGAGTTTATCTAGAAGTATTCCATGATTTACACAATCAAAAGCCTTTGATAGATCACAAAAAATCCCAATGGGTGACTTCCGGTTAATCAGAGCATTTAATATTTCATTAGTGAAAGAATATATAGCATTTTACGTTGAAAAACCCTTCTGGAAACCAAACTGACAATTTGTTAAAACTTTATTTTTACAAAGGTGTGAAGCTACTCTACAATACATTACTTTTTCAAGAATTTTGGATAGGGCAGTCAGAAGAGAGACTGGGCGGCAGTTGTTGACATCAGACGTATCCCTATTTTTATGCAGTGGTTTAACAATGGCATACTTCAGTCTATCTGGGAAAATACCCTGCTTCAGACAGCTATTAAATATGTGGCTAAGAATCCCACTTAATTATTGGGAACAAGCTTTTATTATCCTGCTGGAAATGCCATCAATTCCATGTGAGCTTTTATTCTTGAGAGAGTTTATTATCTTCCTAATTTCAGAAGAAGAGGTGGGTGGAATTTCAATTGTATCAAATGGTGTGGGTAAGGCCTCTTCCATTATCTGCCTTGCGTCTTCTAATGAACATTTAGATCATATTTTCTCTACAACCTTTAAAAAATGATTATTCAAAATGTTTTCGACTTCCAGCTTGTTGTTTATCAAGTTTCCATTCGCTTTGATGGCGATGCCATCATCCTCTCGCCCTTGTAGTAATATTCCAAATTGTTTTGATTTTGTTATCAGAGGTATTAATCTCAGACATGATGCACATGCTTCTGGACTTTTTAATAACTTTCTTAATGTAGCACAGTAGTTTTTATAATATTTGGCTGTTTCTGGATCATTACTCTTTCTTGTTGTTAGATACAGTTCCCTTTTGTGGTTACAAGATATTTTTATACCTTTAGTAAGCCAAGGTTTTTGCAATGTTTCTTATAATTAGATTTAACTACTTTCTTGGGGAAACAGTTTTCGAATTCTGTTACAAGTGTATCATGAAATAAGTTATATTTTAAATTAGCATTGGGTTCCTTGTACACCTCATCCCAATCTAACAGCTGAGGATTTTCTCTGAAATTTCTAATTGTTGAGTCATTAATTGAACGCACAACTTTGGAGGGTAGTTTTGAATTACTGAATGTAGCTATGTCATATAGTGTAACTAGCTGAGCATCATGATCAGAAAGCCCATTCTCAACAGGACAACAATTTATGATTTAAACCTATCTTGGTCTATAAAAGTGTTATCTATCAATGTGCTGCTGTTCTTTACTACCCGAGTAGGAAAATTAATGACAGATGTCAAATTGAAAGAACCGAGCAAGACTTCTGGGTCATTCTTCCTATAACACACTTTTAGTAAATCGTCATTGAAGTCCCCACAAATAATAATTTGCTTTCCCCTGTCTGACAGATAGCACAACAAGGCATCCAAGTTTTCCAGGAATAAATGAAAGTTTCCTGAAGGGGACCTATATATTGTCACAATCATAAAAGAGCCCTCCTTCAGTTTAAGTTAACAGGCACATGCTTCTATATGTTGCGCTAGACAAAACTTTTTTGTACCTAAGCTTTCTACACAGTGTTAACTTTTGACATATATGGCAACTCCTCCTCCCACCTTATACTCTCTACTCATATGCACAGCTAGCTTATAACCACGTATATTTACCTTTTCCATATCAGACACAATGTGACGCTCAGACAGGCATAGTATATCTATTACATTATTAGATTCAATGTCATCTAAACAAACCAGGAGCTCATTTACTTTATTCTTCAATCCCGGAATATTTTGGTGGAAAATGGTAACTTTTTTTTTACTTTACTTTTGTGAGAATCTACTTTTTTCTTTAATCCACCAAGATTTTGGTTAAATATGGTAACATTATAATTTACTTTCCTGTTGTGATCTCTTTAGCACCTGCCTGCCTGAACTTCTCATTGGACACTGATATTAGTCTAAAAAAGAGGTACATCCATGAGTACTAGTGTCCTCCCTTATGGATTTCGCTAACAAACCTGCCAGTTTACCCTTCCCTTTCCTATTGAGATTGTTATTGTTTCCTTGCAGGAAATAAAGAATGTACATGGGAATAAGCAGCACGGTACGTGTCAACTTGTACCCATGTTAGCTATATATAAGCTGGAAAACGGTTATGCTAGACAAGTTTATTTTCATGTCTCCTTAAGCTGGCTTCTCCGACACAGGTTCCCTACCTCATATTGTTCATTGATTGGCGACTCCATAGAGTGCTGTGTGCACAACGACCATATGCGATAATTAGAAGGAAGGTCAGCGTTGGCCGTATAATTGATGGTTTATTGACAACAAAATCGATTTTCAATCACATAGTGGTCATCTTCAGTGCTGTAGTGTACAAATTAAACTCATAGGCACTGGTGTCAAGTTATTATCAGTAACCAAAGCTATGAAACGTTTCATAGCTTTGACTACTGATAATAACTTGATACCAGTGCCTATGAGTTTAATTTGATTGAAAATCGATTTTGCTGTCAATAAACCATCAATATTACAAACAACGCTGACCGTCCTTCTAGTTTCAAATTGTCCAGTCATATGGCTCTGAGCACTATGGGACTTAACTTCTAAGGTCATCAGTCCCCTAGAACTTAGAACTACTTAAACCTAACTAACCTAAGGACATCACACACATCCATGCCCGAGGCAGGATTCGAACCTGCAACCGTAGCGGCCGCGCGGTTCCAGACTGTAGCGCCTTTAACCTCTTGGCCACCACGGCCGGCAAATTGTCCAGTCGAGCATGCTTTATGTCCTGTTACATTTTTGCGCGTTCTTGCGGAAACACCCTGTGTACAGCCCATAGCCGTCGGAATGTTCACTATAACATTATGTAAGAATATGAATCTTAATACACCTGCCATCGGCCACATGAACTCAGTGGCCTGACGTCACGAGAAAGGTTGTCTCATTTGAGTATATCGTATATGACGACTTACTGTTGCGGCTAAATAAGACATGTGATGCGAGTATACGAGTAGAAATGAAATCTGAGCAGTCTGTTACGTACAGGTGTGTAGCGAAGATGGCAGCACGTAGCGAGTGCAGCGAAGTTGATGATGATTGGTGCAAGAAGTACGGTGCATTGCATGTCGGAGATTACTCAAGTACTGGGGTTTCCAAAGTCAATGTATGCAGGTGAATCTTCAGTTTTATAGAGACAATGTTATCAGTCGCCGTTAGTGTTTGATAAAGGAACGCAATGCCGCCTCCTCAGAGCGACAGAGGCAATAGACTACTGCAAGTCAGATGGGCGCCGATTTAAATCTGGAACGTCAGGAACCAATTTCGACCAGGACTGTACGGAGACAAATCCACAGAATAGGCTTCAGTTGCCGGCGGCTGAACGTTGCATTCATTGCCTTGCAAATGACATTTAGCCAATCATTGTGGTATGTACATGACATACTGAAGTTGTTAAATAATAGTAGTTTCAGCTGTTCTATCTGGCGCTATTTTGTCATTTTACAATGTAAAGCAGATACGAAACGCGTACACGTGATGTAGGGGCAAACAGAAAGACAATACTCTGACAAGGCTCTTAGTTGGAAACTAAAACGTTGAATTCTGTATGTTCCTTTGTAGCTGTAACGTTATTTAATTGAAATGTTTTTGATAGTAGTACGAATCTGTCTACAAAATTTTCGCACCTGTTTCTGTGTGTGTCTGTAACACTGTACTTTACCTACACTATGTGACCATACTTCTGATCGTTCTCCGTTAAACTCTATAGTTAGTCGTATGTATTCTTTTGCATTCGAGTTCTCAGCTTCCCTTAACTTCATCTACTTCTCGGTCCCCAGTTTTGTTCGTAAGTTTGTACACTACTGGCCAATAAAACTGCTACACCACGAAGATGATATGCTGCAGACGCGAAATTTAAGCGACAGGACGAAGGTGCTCTGATATGCAAATGATTAGATTTTCAGAGCATTCACACAAGGTTGGCGCCGGTGGCGACACCTACAATGTGCTGACATGAGGGAAGTTTCCAACCGATTTCTCATACACAAACAGAAGTTGACCGGCGTTGCCTGGTGAAACGTTGTTGTGATGCCTCGTGTAAGGAGGAGAAATGCGTACCATCACGTTTCCGACTTTGATAAAGGTCGAATTGTAGCCTATAACGATTGCGGTTTATCGTATCGCGACATAGCTGCTCGCGTTGATCGAGATTCAATGACTGTTAGCAGAATATGGAATCGGTGGGTTCAGGAGGGTAATACGGAACGCCGTGCTGGATCCCAACGGCCTCGTATCACTAGCAGTCGAGATGACAGGCATCATATCCGCATCGCTGTAACGGATCATGCAGCCACGTCTCGATCCCTGAGTCAACAGATGGGACATTTGCAAGAAAACAACCATCTGCACGAACAGTTCGACGACATTTGCAGCAGCACGGACTGTCAGATCGGAGACCATGACTGCGGTTACCCTTGACGCTCCATCACAGACAGGAGCGCCTCCGATGGTGTGCTCAACGACGAACCTGGGTGCACGAATGGCAAAACGTCATTGTTCACAGCATCATGATGGTCGCATCCGTGTTTAGCGACACCGCGGTGAACGCACACTAGAAGTGTGTATTCGTCATCGCCATACTGCCGTATCACCGGGCGTGATGGTATGGGGTGCCATTGGTTACACGTCGCATTGACGGCACTTTGAACAGTGGACGTTACATTTCAGATGTGGTACGACCCGTGGCTCTACCCTTCATTCGGTCCCTGTGAAACCCTACATTTAGCAGGATAATGCACTGGCCGGCCGGAGTGGCCGAGCGGTTCTAGGCGCAACAGTCTGGGACCGCGCAACCACTACGGTCGCAGGTTCGAATCCTGCCTCGGGCATGGATGTGTGTGATGTCCTTAGGTTAGTTAGTTTTAAGTAGTTCTAAGTTCTAGGCGACTGATGACCTCAGAAGTTAAGTCCCATAGTGCTCAAAGCCATTTGAACCATTTTTGATAATGCACGACCGCATGTTGTGGGTCCTGTACGGGCCTTTCATGGATACAGAAAATGTTCGACTGCTGCCTGGCCAGCACATTCTCCAGATCTCTCACCAATTGACTCTATGCCCAGGCGTATGAAGGCCGTTATTACGGCCAGAGGTTGTTCTGGGCACTGATTTCTCAGGATCTATGCACCCAAATTGCGTGAAAATGCAGTCACATGTCAGTTCTAGTATAACATATTTGACCAATGAGTACCCGTTTATCATCTACATTTCTTCTTGGTGTAGCAATTTTAATGGCCAGTAGTGTAGTTAACGTCATACCTTTAATCTTTCTTCAGTTTACTCTCAATCCATAGTGTGTGCCCACCAATTCTTGAAGAGGTCCTGTAGGTCTTCCTAGCTTTCACTGTCATCATTCATATCCCTTCTCCCGAGCTTTTCCTTTGGTTCCATCGTTGCGTCTTCGATGTACAAATTGAACAGCAGAGGAGAAAGACTGCATCCCCTAGGTAATTGTTAATACGACCAGTTCGATCTTAGTCTTTCGTTCTTGTTATTCCATCTTGGTTCTTTTACGTTTAGTGTATTACCCGCCTTTCCTTGGATAACTAGAGCCATCAAAACCCGCGACAGAGGTGTGCTGTCCTGCCGTTCTGTACACGTGGCACAGTTCACCTACAACTAGGCTCCTCAGAGAATACTGGCCAGCCTGCACTCCTACTGCAGCGTGACTGCGCGTGTGACGTTTCAGAGTGGTTCAAATGGCTCTGAGTACTATGGGACTTAACTGCTGAGGTCATCAGTCCCCTGGAACTTAGAACTACTTAAACCTAACCAACCTAAGGACATCACACACATCCCTGCCCGAGGCAGAATTCTAACCTGTTACCGTAGCGGTCGCGCGGTTCCAGACTGTAGCGCCTAGAACCGCTCTGCCACCCCGGCCGGCAGTGACGTTTCGCTCGAAAGCTCTTAACGCCGAACGGCACCGCCAGGGACGCGGCAGGCTACATGTACGGCCCCGGGCTGGACTACCGCGAGGGCCGCTGCTATTTGCCTAACAGGTTTCCGCCTCAGTGGTCGCCAGCCGCCGCCTACCGCGGCTCTTTGGGGGATTAGGTTAAGAAGCGGCCGCAGCCGCCTACACTCTTGGGATTAAATTTACCCCCGAAACAGCCGAAATGTCATAGCAGCCGCGTCAGCGCGTGTGCTGGCCGCACTAAATCGAATGGCAACAGCTGCGTGGAGCAGTTCAGAGACGCGTGGCTTTTAGATAATGTCACGGCTTAGTCCTAAAAGACTACCAAGAGCCATAGCACGAGGGGTCAATATGACTGGAACTTGATTATTTCGTTCAGCTGAGGACACAGAAAAACTGCTTGAACTGTCTTGCTTAGTTGGCTCTGAGCACTATGGGACTCAACTGCTGTGGTCATAAGTCCCCCAGAACTTAGAACTACTTAAACCTAACTAACCTAAGGACATCACACACATCCATGCCCGAGGCAGGATTCGAACCTGCGACCGTAGCGGTCACGTGGTTCCAGACTGTAGCGCTTGGAACCGCTCGGCCACTCCGGCCGGCAATTAACAACAGAAATGTTAAAGCATAAACTCTGATGTTGAAACTTCCTCCTTTCAAAATCTAGCTCATGTGACCTAATGGCGTAAGTTGCAATGTTACGTGGTAGTGTTTCGACTGATCTATAGCAGAAGGCGACATTATGTCCTTTCATCATCGCCAAATACAGTAGTATGAATTAGTTCCATACGTCTGTTGCGTCCATATGTACAGGAACTGTAAACTATGTTTTGTCACTGAAGCGAAAGAAAGAAAGCAATGGGAAATAAGTGTTAACCAAGATCATGGCCTTTTTGATATAGACTATCGATTTTGACAATCGATACATGACCCAAACAGTTACTTATGTGTTGCCATGATGGTTGGTAAATTGTTATGTATATTAATTGGCCATAAAATGGAACATGAAGGGAAGAGATCACACAAAGTCAAACTACCAGCTTCTTGGGGTTTAAATAAACATGCTCAACAGCAATATTACCAATGACCGGTGGTACCGCTACAGCAAGTAATTAAAGAAGAAAAAAAATAGACTTTTTCCATTGCTGTCGCAACATGTACAAGAGAACTTAACAATTTTGTCAGCGCCATACTGCCCTTAACCTGCAGTATTAACAATAAGATATTATTTATTAATTAGTTGGCTGAGTTTTGATTACACGGATTGTATGCTAATATGTGAATAAAAATGTATTTAGTTTCATATCTTGCGATAAATACGAAGGCCCTGGCAAGTGATCTGAATAACCTGGAAGTATTCCACCCCAATGGGGGATACCATGCCTGTAGCACGTCTGCTCACCTACATCTTCACTTCAAAAATCACATTTCTTCTAATTTGATTCAATTTTGCTTCATATGCAAGACCAGCCCGTTTGTACCGACAGACTTCATAAATTGTTCGGTGCCATTTGTAGAAATCGGTAGATAACGTTCAGTACAGCACCTGGGCAAATGAAGGATCAAAAGAACGAGAAAAATGATTGTCTACACAAACTTTCCGGGTTACAGTATATGTACTGATAAAATACCGCTGCTCTCTTCACAGGTTATATGAACTATTTACTGCGTTAGAATAGTATCAGTATTTCCCGGCAAGTGAAGCAAGGTGAATGTATTGCGATACTGGTGCAGTCTTTTGTTACAGTTGGGTGCCATAAACATACCTGTACTCATATGAAACAAACTAAATATCGTAAAAGCGTTCACCGTTATATTCAGCTTGTGAAGCAGCTACAAGAGCTGCAGATGGCCTAGTGCTTCCACTATAAACATAATTGACTACTGTCAGGAAAGCAGTGACATCCTCGATAAACACAAGGCCCTCCAGTGATGAGCTCCTGAGATGTAGCACCGTAGAACAATACTGTTACGTCCTTGGGAGCTATACCTGCTGGGTAGTGACACCAACATCATTTTAATGCTATTCTCGCAAGAGATCGTCACACGTAGTGCAGAGCAAGACCGAGACAAGGATGTATTTTATGCCCATTTAAATCAAAAATTGCTTTAAGAAAAGACCAAAACTAAAAATTCAGTTAATTGATAAAGAAAATGTTTAAGATTCTCCTCACAGTTTAGAGGAATCCCGCTGAACATGGAATTTATATTAGACTATGATGTAAAATTCTGAAGGTGGGAGGGGTAAAATACAGGGAGCGAAATGCTATTTATAATTTGTACAGAAACCAGAAGGCAGTTATAAGAGTCGAGGGGCATCAAAGGGAAGCAGTGGTTGGGAAGGGAGTGAGACAGGGTTGTAGCCTATCCCCGATGTTATTCAATCTGTATATTGAGCAAGCAGTAAAGGAAACAAAAGAAAAATTCGGAGTAGGAATTAAAATCCATGGAGAAGAAATAAAAACTTTGAGGTTCGTCGATGCCATTGTAATTCTGTCATAGATAGCAAAGGACCTGGAAGAGCAGTTGAACGGAATGGACAGTGTCTTGAAAGGAGGGTATAAGATGAACATCAACAAAAGCAAAACGAGGATAATGGAATGTAGTCAAATTAAATCGGGTGATGTTGCGGGAATTAGATTAGGAAATGAGACGCTTAAAGTAGTAAATGAGTTTTGCTATTTGGGGAGCAAAATAACTGATGATGGTCGAAGAAGAGAGGATATAAAATGTAGACTGGCAACCGCAAGGAAAGCGTTTCTGAAGAAGAGAAATTTGTTAACATCGAGTATAGATTTAAGTGTCAGGAAGGCGTTTCTGAAAGTATGGAGTATAGCCATTTATGGAAGTGAAACGTGGACGATAAATGGTTTAGACAAGAAGAGAATAGAAGCTTTTGAAATGTGGTGCTACAGAAGAATGCTGAAGATTAGATGGGCAGATCACATAACTAATGAGGAGGTATTGAGCAGAATTGGAGAGAAGAGAAATTTGTGGCACAACTTGACCAGAAGAAGGGTTTGCTTGGTCATCTTCTGAGGCATCAAGGGATCACCAATTTAGTACTGGAGGGCAGCGTGGAGGGTAAAAACCGTAGAGGGAGACCAAGGGATGAATACACTAAACAGATTCAGAAGGATGTAGGTTGCAGTAGGTACTGGGAGATGAAGAAACTTGCACAGGATAGAGTAGCATGGAGAGCTGCATCAAACCAGTCTCTGGACTGAAGACCACAACAACAACAACAACAACAACATGATGTAAAACACTAAGTTCCACAAATGTCTTTGGATTGGACCTTAACAGAAGGTGACTAGTCCATGCCCTGTCAGGGTCGCCAAATACAACAATGTGAAATGTTTCTGAAAGTCTGTGGTGACCACAGATGACAGAATTTTCGAGGTAAAATGCAATTCAAATAACAATAAAAGATTAAATGTATCGTTCTAGGAATAGAAACAAGTGATGAATAGAATTTACGTGTGGCATCTAACATTACGTTAATTTACCTTTATTAGTCTCGAGTTTTGAATGGCAAGTCAAAATAGACATAGTGGACAAAGTGCAGAGGTTACTGGTCTGGCTTAGGGTTCGACTCTCGAAAGACGTGGGTGGCCGGCAGATTCCCCAGGAGGCGGGACGGCACTCTGTGAAGCAGCAGAGCGTGCACTTCACAGCTTGCAGGGAGACACGGCTCACTGGAGCACGAAGCGCGCCTTCTTTCCCAGCACGAAACGCCTCTGCTCGTGCCTGTTACTGTATCCGCTTGGATAGCTAAAGACGCAACAGTGCAGCCTAGCGGTTTCGATCGGCTCGTGATTTGCTTCTGCGTCTGCAAAAAGAGGTAAAAGCAAGTAAATTCTGGGTTGCGGGTAACTAACCATTGGTCGTAATTCGTTTCTTGTGTCACTGACACCTAATCCATTGTAGATCTCATATGGAATAGGTCTGAGATCGACAATGGATCTGATGTATGGAACAATACACTTCTGTAAAGTTTTTTACTGATAATTATGCTTCGTTGATGGGGCATGATAGTGCAATTTCTTTTCCTCAGTGTTGAAAGTGGCGATACAAATGCCTAAATTAAAACCTCAATTACTGAACTTTTGCCACTTTTTATTGAGATTTACACGAACAGCAGGAATTCGATGGGATTCCATTCAATACGCAACCGACCCAAATAAAGGCAATGAATATTTCCTCCTTGGCAAACAATGAATCGGAATCTGACGTTAGTTTTGCTTTTGGGAGAGGATTTATGCGGTCGCCGAGTACTCAGGCACTCATACGTAGTGGAAACTTTTCTGAACACTGAGACGTACAGTAGTAACTAGTGGTATAGCCAAGAGCTACACCAAGAAGAGGACTGCATGTAGGTGAATAGAAGTTAGAAAACAGGAGATACACCAGGAACAGAAGTGCATGTAGGAGAAAAGAAGCTAGAAACAATGGGAACGCTTGTTGCTGGCCAGTGACACGATAACAGCGGGGCTGAAGGACTAAAAAGATAAATGTTAACAGATTTTTAGGTCTTCTGAACTCTTTAATTCAGTGCAAAGTGATATCTGTACTGCAGGTCAGGAAAAACGACTGCAGTACACCAGACGAACCTTAATTTATATAGTTTTTATTGTTGTATTCATGTCGCGAGATATGTGTGGGAGGAAGCAATGTATATTCATCCAGAATGAGATTTTCACTCTGCAGCGGTGTGTGCGCTGATATGAAACTTCCTGGCAGATTAAAACTGTGTGCCGGACCGAGACTCGAACTCGGGACCTTTGCCTTTCGCGGGCAAGTGCTCTACCACACTTGCCTGCGAAAGGCAAAGGTCCCAAGTTCGATTCTCGGTCCGGCACATAGTTTTAATCTGCCAGGAAGTTTCCATGTATATTCATGTTGAAAAGTATATTCACGAAATATCATCAGTAGACCTCTCCGTGGTGCTGAACGCCTCTCTTGTAGCGTCTGCTTCAGGAGATTGCTAAGCATCTTCGCAGCGCTCCCGCATTTAGTTATACCAACCAATGACGAAATATGCCGTTCTTCTTCTGATCTTTCCTGTCTCCTCTATTAAACATAACTGATGAAGAGTTCCTGACAGAACAGAACTCAAAAAATCGGCTAGACGAGTATTTTCTTTCTTTCGTGGGTGACTTACAATTCCATAGGGTTCTTCTGGGCAGCTCTAATGAATTCCAGCCCGGCATCTGCTTTCCCTATAAACAATTGTATGTAGTCGTATCTCTTTAGGTACATCGGACAGATCTCCTAAATGTTTTATGGTTGTCGCTGCTGCAACTTAGTTTTCACCGCTAATGAAATCCAATGATAATGCTGTTTCCATCTATTTATGCGCAATATATGATATTCACTTGTGCTATGGTCAAATGAAAGATAATGTTCCAAGCGTCGACATCGACGAGGTCTTCCGACAGTTCATTAAAATTTGGTGGCTTTGCGACCTGCCTACATGAAACAGCAACGTGCGTTTTGTAAGTTAGCTGACTGAATGGAAGACTAAGAATGAAGTACTTTAGGCGCTACTGTTTCAAACACTGGAGAACCAGTGAATGAAATAAGACGAAGGTTTAGTAGTGCGATTAAAAATCAGAGTTAAAGGTTATCAGTGATAATACGCACTGATGACATTGGTATACTCAGCGACAGTGAGGAGGAATTGTAGGACCCGTTTAATGGAATGAACAGTCTAATGAGCACACACTGTGGATTAATGGTAAATAGGAAAAAGACGAATGTAGTAAGGAGTTTGCAGAAATGTGGTCAGCGATAACTTAACGTCAAAACTGGGGATCACGATGTAGACGAAGTAAAGTAATTCTGCTACCTTGGAATGAAAGCAGTTCATGACGAACGAAACAAGGGGCCTGTAAAAACTAGAATAACGCAGGCAAAGAGGACATTCCTGGGCGCCAGAGGCCTACTTGTATCTACACTACTGGCCATTAAAATTGCTACACCAAGAAGAAATGCAGATGATAAACGGGTATTCATTGGACAAATATATTATACTAGAACTGACATGTGATTACATTTTCACCCAATTTGGGTGCATAGATCCTGAGAAATCAGTACGCAGAACACTCACCTCTGGCCGTAATAACGGCCTTGATCCGCCTGGGCATTTAGTCACACAGAGCTTGGACGGCGTGTACAGGTACAGCTGCCCATGCAGCTTCAACACGATACCACAGTTCTTCAAGAGTAGTGACTGGAGTATTGTGACGAGCCAGTTGCTCGGCCACCATTGACCAGACGTTTTCAATTGGTGAGAGATCTGGAGAATGTGCTGGCCAGGGTAGTAGTCGAACATTTTCTGTATCCAGAAAGGCCCGTACAGGCCCTGCAACATGTGGTCGTGCATTACCCTGTTGAAATGTAGGGTTTCGCCGAGATCGAATGAAGGGTGGAGCCACGGGTCGTAACACATCTGAAATGTAACGTCCACTGTTCAAAGTACCGTCAGTGCGAACGAGAGGTCACCGAGACGTGTAACCAATGGCACCCCATACCATCACGCCGGGTGATACGCCAGTATGGCGATGACGAATACACGCTTCTAATGTGCGTTCACCGCGATATCGCCAAACACGGATGAGACCATCATGATGCTGTAAACAGAACCTGGATTAATCCGAAAAAATGACGTTTTGCCATTCGTGCACCCCGGTTCGTCGTTGAGTACACCATCGCAGGCGCTCCTGTCTTTGATGCAGCGTCAAGGGTAATTGCAGCCATGGTCTGATAGTCCATGCTGCTGCAAACGTCGTCGAACTGTTCGTGCAGATGGTTGTTGTCTTGCAAACGTCCCCATCTGTTGACTCAGGGAACGAGACGTGGCTGCACGATCCGTTACAGCCATGCGGATAAGATGCCTGTCATCTCGACTGCTAGGGATATGAGGCCATTGGGATCCAGCACAGCGTTCTGTATTACCCTCTGGAACCCACCGATTCCGTATTCTGCTAACAGTCATTGGATCTCGACCAACATGAGCAGCAATGTCGCGATACGATAAACCGCAATCGCGATAGGCTACAATCCGATCTTTATCGAAGTCGGAAACGTGATGGTAACCATTTCTCCTTCTTAAACGAGGCATCACAACAACGTTTCACAAGGCAGCACCGGTCAACTGCTGTTTGTGTATGAGAGATCGGTTGGAAACTTTCCTCATGTCAGCACGTTGTAGGTGTCGCCACCGGCGCCAATCTTTTGTGAATGCTCTGAAAAGCTGATCATTTGCGTATCACAGCATATTCTTCCTGTCGGTTAAATTTCGCGTCTGTAGCACGTCATCTTCGTGGTGTAGCAATTTTAATAGCCAGTAGTTTAACATATGCATTAATCTGAAGACGAAATATCCGAGATCACACGTTTGGTGCACAGTATTGTATGGAAGTGAATCGTGCTCTGTGGTAAAACCGGACAGGAAGAGAATCTAAGCTTTTTAGATGTGGCGATATAGAGGATGTTGAAAATTGAACAGGCTGATAAGAAAAGAGGATGTTCTCTGCAGAAACTGCGAGAAGAGGAACGTTGAGAAAAACTGGCAAGACGAAGGGATAGGGTGGTAAGACATGTGTTAAGGCATTAGGTAATAAACTCGTTGGTACATCAGTGAACTGTAGCGGGGTTAAAACGATAGGGGATCACAGAGACTGGAAAATATCCAACATATAGGATAGCAGGGGCATAATTGTTAATTGTTTTTTTTCTCTGCGTCTAACAGTCTGCCCGCAAAAAAGGCGTTTAATTTATTACCCGATGGTTTCTCCGCTGTCGTAACTACACTGCCAAGTATTGTGCCTGTCAGTATATACTAACCGCTTTGCGTCCACGTGTTCACACTTCAGCACTTGGCCTGCTGCCGAGGGGGTAAAATAAGCATTAATATCTTGCTCTTGTCGCCTGTACTTGGAGGTACCAAAAAGAACTAAAAACATAGTACTTTTAATCGCTGTAACTATTAGTCTGCAAATGCGTAAATACTGATGTAATGTTGAATCAGTACACTGTCTTCAGTCGCCAATAAAAATATCTGCGCTTATACCTCTAACACCCCATATAACTGAGGACGCGGGGTTGAGTAGCAAAGGCTGAGATGAAAAGGCTGGAACACGACAGGAAATCGTGGCAGGCTGCATCTAAACAAGCAGATGAATGATGGCCTAAAGAAAAAAAGTTGACATGGTAGAACTGTATCGAATGCGTTCCGAAAGGGACACGGCATCAGTTTCGTCGGTGTGGTTCTCTGCACTCTGGACTTCATGAACGAACACAGCGCACAAGTTTGCCAGCAGCGGATTCCATGTCGATTCCTACGTGCGAGATTTTAGTTTTCCAAAAAAGCCCGCATAGGCGAGAAAACTACGCGTTCCGTAATTGTACAAAAGACTGACATGAGCGATGAACGCTTATTGCGACTTTGATCTAGCCGACGATCCTTCTCGAAGAAGGCATCATTTCTCACAGAGTTGAGGTTACAGCGATTTTTTAAAACAGATCTGCTATTCATTTTTAATTTTCTACCGGTGAAGACAGCAAGGGTAGATAGTTCCAGGAGTCGGTTCTTTCCAGCCAAATTTTCTCCAGCTGGAAAGAGAGAAAATGGATTCCCAATTGGAAATATTTGGGAGACCATTTTACTGGTTTGTTATTTATTTACCGTATGGTTACTTCACGAAAATTACTAAATTATCTCTACATACAAACTAATATCCGGACCATGAATGCGGTTTATCGATGTCTCCCGTCATCGCCAGGAACTCTTTTGGATCGCCAGGGAAAGTTCTCAGGGAACGTCCTCGAACTACACGGTGAGCAGGTTGTTCAGCGCCACGATAAAAATGTGAAGAAGTTATTTTCTTCCATTTGTGTGGCGAATCGGCACATCTGCCAGTGTTGTTTCTTGTTTGGTTAAAAACCGACAGACCTTGCGTGGAATCTCACCCAGGTGGCTTGGTCGATATGCGTGGCATCTTAAGTTGTTCCGTCGTAGCAGGAATCTGAATGAGAGGCTCCAACAGTCATTAGTAGTAAGGCCGTTACCAACCAATATCATTGAAGGTTGCAGGGGTGGGTGACGAGAGCGAAATCTTCCTTTACTGAAATATATATATATATATATATACAGGGTTATTACAAATGATTGAAGCGATTTCACAGCTCTACAATAACTTTATTATTTGAGATATTTTCACAATGCTTTGCACTCACATACAAAAATTCAAAAAGTTTTTTTAGGCATTCACAAATGTTCGAAATGTGCCCAGATACACGTGTCCTGTAACGTTTTTTTCGTAGAAGAAAAAGGGGCCGTAAACTTTAAACTGTGAGATTGCACAAAACACGTAACTTTTGGTGAATTGCGAATTTGCTGCACGAATGCGTGAGGATTCTCTACCGCCCAGATTCGCACATTGTGTCTGTTCACTTCACCATTAAGAAAAAATGTTGCTTCATCACTGAAAACAAGTTTCGCACTGAACGCATCCTCTTCCACGAGCTGTTGCAACCGCGCCGAAAATTCAAAGCGTTTGACTTTGTCATCGGGTGTCAGGGCTTGTAGCAATTGTAAACGGTAAGGCTTCTGCTTTAGCCTTTTCCGTAAGATTTTCCAAACCGTCGGCTGTGGTACGTTTAGCTCCCTGCTTGCTTTATTCGTCGACTTCCGCGGGCTACGCGTGAAACTTGCCCGCACGCGTTCAACCGTTTCTTCGCTCACTGCAGGCCGACTCGTTGATTTCCCCTTACAGAGGCATCCAAAAGCTTTAAACTGCGCATACCATCGCCGAATGGAGTTATCAGTTGGTGGATCTTTGTTGAACTTCGTCCTGAAGTGTCGTTGCACTGTTATGACTGACTAATGTGAGTGCATTTCAAGCACGACATACGCTTTCTCGGCTCCTGTCGCCATTTTGTCTCACTGCGCTCTCGAGCGCTCTGGCGGCAGAAACCTGAAGTGCGGCTTCAGCCGAACAAAACTTTATGAGTTTTTCTACGTATCTGTAGTGTGTTGTGACCATATGTCAATGAATGGAGCTACAGTGAATTTATGAAATCGCTTCAATCGTTTGTAATAGCCTTATATATATATATAAGCTACAGTGAATTTATGAAATCGCTTCAATCGTTTGTAATATTGTTATCTCGTACAAGTGCACTTACCTGCCGCAGAGAAGTAAGTGGTATGTTGCTACATATGGGTACCCAGAAAGTACGTGTAGGTCTAATAGTGCGCTTCTGGGTGTACTCCCTGCCTGGACTCCAACTAGATTGTGAGCTGCCGTTCGTCTCACGCCGCGATTTATAGACGAGTTCCATTCCCGAAGTCCACTGCGTCCTTTGGTGCTCTTTTGTTTTACAGAGCACGTACTGATATTACGTGAAACGCAAATTCCCTCAGCTTTTCCCAACTCTGATGGATGTGATGGTCGACAAGATTTTGATAAACTGAATGCCGAATCCCAAGCATTATTTAAATTAAAACCTCCATCACTATTTATTAGGTTGTCTGACATCTTTATTTCTATAGACTTCTTAATTGTGCTGTTCCAGAAATTTGGCTTGTGCACCGCGATACTAGTCTCACCGGGGCTATATTCGAAGCAGTAGTCGGCTACAGCTGATCTGCTTGGTTGTTCTACTCGGGTACGTCGCTGATGTTCCTTGCATATCTCATCGACTCTTCTGATAGCCACGCAAGACATGCAATGTTCGCATGGAATGCGATACATATCAAGTTTTCGTAGGCCTAGATCGTCGCCGCGCACTTCCTTGAGGACAACCATGAAATGAAATACTATGAGGTCAATATTGTGGCGAAACGTCAAGGTTGTGGGACAACACAATTAAGAAGTCTGTCGAAAGAAATGTGTCATAAAACCTAATAAACAGGGATAGATATCTCAATTTAAATAACGCTTGGAATTCGGCACTCAATTTTTTAAAATATCGCCGGCCATATTATCCATCAGAGTTGGAAAACACTGAGGGAATTAGCGTCTCAGAGTATCAGTGCGTGCTCTGTAAAACAAAAGAGCATCAAAGGGCGGAGTGGTCGGCTGGAATCGAACTCGGCTACAAATAGTAGCGTGAGACAAACAACAGTTCACAGTGATTGGATTCCAGGCAGCGAGTATACATAGTGTAATAACAAAACTCGCAGCACCTGAAGAAGACACCTGGCACGGTCGTCGAAATATTGAGCGGAAAATCGAAATAACAACTGGGCTAAAGAGCCGGAAACACATTATTAATCAACCACGCAATAGCTCACATAGGTCTAGGTCTGATTGTAGCAGTTATAAGACGCATGTTATGTTAGATGCGTGTGTCAACAAGTCTGCCGCGACTATCAATCATCCAAGCTTGAGTTAGCGAAATGCATCGAGTTAGCGCAAAGCTTCAGTGGATGGCTACAAGAAGTAGGCGAACGGCTCACATCAGTGACGTAGGAGGTTTATGTAGTCTTGCCTCGCAGGCTAGAGAGAGGCAGACAACTCTTATTTGAACAGTTTCAAAACGACAACGGTTGCGTTCGCGATTCAGTATTTCCTCTACCGACCGAAACGCAATTACGTAGCGCAGCGGAATCGTGTGCGTCGCACATCACCTAGGTGACGTGGACAGCGGCATCTGAAGTTGTTACCACTTCGCAATTGTTCTCTGCTTTCCGAACATTATTGCCATTTTCTGGAGTAACTCGCCGATGCTGTGCAGACGGTGGCGTGGCCAGAACGAGAACGGCGTGCTGGCGCGAGAGCAACGGCCTCGGCTGAAGGCGTGCGTGGCCTCTGCGAGCGGCCGACCGCCCACCTCTGCGCCGTTTGAATCTCAACGGCCGCAGCAGGGAATGCGCTGGCTGGCCTGATGGCAGCATCTCGGCGGAGTCTGTCGGCTCACTCGAAAGATGGTCGAAAGAAATCCGGCCGAAATATCAGGTCGACAAACGGGGTTTCAGCGACTGCAAGCCCGAAATCTAATGGGTTATTCATTGCGCCCAGAAAACTGAAGATGCACAGGAGTCGCCCACCTTTAGACAATCGAACGTATAGATATCTTGTACAGAAACACATGTGACGTATCTCTGTCAAATGCGAATATAAAAATGGTAATTTTCTTACACGTCCTGCAGAAGTTTCTTCCCAGTTGAAGTATCATTACTTGAAAATGACTTGAATGTTTCTTTTTTTAATACTGAAACTAAGGCAAATCAGTTTTTGTTTCGGTATGTCCAGTTTAAGTGAATATTTTGTCTACAAAAATGTGTATTTTGTGTAAAATTTGATACATAGGTACATTGTCTCAGGTGACAAGTAATGACATAGCGATATGCACGTGTACAGATGGCGGTAGTAGCACGTACACAAGGTATAGAAGGGCAGTGCATTGGCGGATCTGTCATTTGTACACAGGTGATCCATGTGAAAAGGTTGTCGACGTGATTACGGCTGCACGACGGGATTTCACAGACTTTGAGCGCAGAGTTGCGGTTGGAGCTAGGCACATGGAACTCTCCATTTCGGAAATCATTAGGTAATTCAATATTCCGAGATTGACAGTGTCAACAGTGTGTCGAGAATATCAGATTTAATTCATTACCTCTCACCCCAGACAAAGCAGTGACCGACGGCCTTCACGTAAAGACCCTAAATAACGAAAAGTGTGAGGTCATCCACATGAGTGCTAAAAGGAACTCCTTAAACTTCGGTTACACGATAATTCAGTCTAATATAAAAGCCGTAAATTCAACTAAATACCTAGGTATTACAATTACGAACAACTTAAATTGGAAAGAACACACAGAAAATGTTGTGGGGAAGGCTAACCAAAGGCTGCGTTTTATTGGCAGGACACTTAGAAAATGTAACAGACCTACTAAGGACACTGCCTACACTACGCTTGTCCGTCCTCTTTTAGAATACTGCTGCGCGGCGTGGGATCCTTACCAGACAGGACTGACGGAGTACATCGAAAAGGCAGCAAGTTTTGTATTATCGCGAAATATGGGAGAGAGTGTTACAGAAATGATACAGAATTTGCGCTGGAAATCATTAAAAGAGAGGCGTTTTTCGTTGCGACGGAATCTTGTCACGAAATTCCAATCACCAACTTTCTCCTCCGAATGCGAAAATACTCTGTTGACAGCGACCTACATATGGCGGAACGCTCACCACGATAAAATAAGGGAAATCAGAGCTCGTACGGAAAGATATAGGTGTTCATTCTTTCCGCGCGCTATACGAGATTGGAATAATAGAGAATTGTGAAGGTGGTTTGATGAACCCTCTGCCAGGCACTTAAATGTGATTTGCAGAGTATCCATGTAGAGGTAGATGTAGATGTAGAAGAGGAGCAGCGTTCGGGTAGCGTTGTCAGTATTAATAGACAAGCAACACTACGTGAAATAACCACAGAAACCGATGTGGAAAATACGACGAACGTATCTGGTGGGACAGTGCGTCAAAATTTGGCGTTCTTGGGCTATGGCAGTAGACGACCGACGCAAGTACGTTTGCTAACAGCACGATATCGCCCGCAACGCGTCTCCTGGGCTCTTGACGATATCAGTTTGGTCCTGGACGACTAGAAAACTATGGCCTGGTCAGATGAAGCTCCAATTTAAGTTGGTAAGACCTGATGGTAGAGTTCGAGTGTCCCACAAAGTCACGGACTCAAGTTGTCCACAAAGCACTGTGCAAGCTGGTGGCTCCACAATGGTGTGAGCTGCGTTTACGTGGAATGGACTGTCCTGTGGTCCAATTGCACCGATCATTGACTGGAAATAGTTATTTTAGGCTACTTGGAGAAAATTCTGGATAATTCGAGCGAATAATTTGTCCACCCAGATCGCATCGAACATTTATGGGACAAAATCGAGAGGTCAGTTCGATCACCACAAAATCCCGCAGCGGCAACACTTTCCCAATTATGGAGAGCTATAGAGGCAGTATGGCTGAATAGCTCTTCAGGGGACTTCCAACGACTTGCTGAGTCCCTGCCACCTCGAGTTTCTGCACTATGCCGGGCAGAAGGAGGTTCGTCACGATATTAGCAGATATCCCATGACTTTTCTCACCCCAGAGTGTAAAGGGTGGTTGTAATTAAACTTTCGCTGGATGAGCCAGTGTAGACTATTTGCCGCGTCGGTACCCCACTTTGCGGGAATGTTGTTCAGACTGCGATACAGCACTTGTGTTGTTGGTAGTTTTAGTGTTATGACTTGCCACTGGTACGGTGACGAAGGGTTGACAGGGCTCCTTTATCCTAACAGTGATAACGCTGTTGCTGTTTGCGAGTATCATCGCATTAAAGGAATAGGGAAATGCCCTCTTTCTACACTGTAATTGAGGAACATGACTCGGATGTTCGAATTAACTGGTGATTTGCGAAATGCTACTGGGAAAGGCCGACAGCCAATTGCGCCTCAGATTGTGAAGAAACTACTGTTAGAATGGCTTTCAATGCTGGACGCAATGTGCGATCTTCAAGCAGGCCACGAGCTGTGTTACAACAACTAACTATTCCGTCGTCCACCATTCGAAAAGTGCTTCGAACAACTAGTGCGGTTCCATGTTGTCTTGGATGCATATGGTTGTCAAATGAGCAACGTTTATAACCGGGGACGTACACATGATAGGCATTTAACACATATTACCCTCTCATGTGGGAAATAAAACATGTTTATTTCAATGATTTATTCGTTATTTCTCTTCCGTAGATCCTTACAAATGTCTCCACGATCATTCGTCTTTAATCGGATACCTCTCAAGTAGCGAATATTTAATTATAATAACCCTGTGCATATGTATGTAAGAGTTATTAGAACTGGCAAACTGAAACCCGTTCTCAGATTAAAAAATATATCAGAATCTGTTCATTGACACTAATGGCCAGCAACGGATTAATATTGGCGAGAAACACCATGCACCACTGTACAGATGTATTCGAATGCCATATTCAGGTGTAGGTACAGAGAAACACATTCTTTTTCCAGAGTTCAAAGTAGGCGAAATAATTTTAATTTTGGGAGCCCTCATCCAGCTAATACCGCGGCATTCCTTTGAACCTCTGCAAACCGGCTAGAAAATCCTCGTCCGTTTCTGGCCAAGGCAGGCCAGTTTCTCTTGTGCTAATTGCATTTTTGCCGGCAGAGTGACATGGTGCTGAAAGGTGGTGGAATTTTGTTTCTACAGCACCAATTCGCCAGTCTCTTTAACGGATATCCCTTGGAGAGTACGGAGTACAGACCGCTCCTCTCATCCATCCACTAGCGACAGATAAATTATGAAACAGTGTGGACTTAACAAAGATACTATAAATTCAAATTCATATTGTACCAACAGCTATCAAATACAATGCACAAATTAAATGTTAACTTTCTGATCAATGCGATATATATTGCTGTCGGTGTTGTTGTGGCTTTAAGTGGAGAGACTGCTTTGCTGCAGCTTTCCACACTAGTCTATCCTGCACAAGCCTCTTCATCTCTGGATAACTACAGCATCCATTTGAACCTGAGCACTTTATTCAACTCTTAGTCTCCACAAGAATTTTTACCCCTCACACTCCCATTCGTTACCAAATTGACGATTCCTTGACGTTTATCAACCGATACCTTCTTTTGGTCAAGTTGTGCCGCAAATTTAGATTCATTACCATCTCATTAGTTGTGTGACCTACCCATCTAATCTTATACATTCTTCTGTAGCACCACATTTCAGAAGCTTATATTCTCATCTTGCCTGAATTGCTTATCTTCCACGTTTCCCTATCATAGAAGGCTTCATTCCAGACAAATACCTTCAGAAAACACTTGTATCAATTAAATTTATGTTGGAAGTTAACGAATTTATATTTTCGAAATGCTTTTCTCGCTGTTGCCAGTCTGCATCTTACGTGCTCTCTACTTCGATCATCATCTGCTAGTTTGCTGCCCAGTAGCAAAAAACTCATCTACTGCGTTTAGTATCTCATTTTCTAAACTAATTCTATTACATTTTTTTACTCTTGTTTTGCTTATGTTGACCTGCATCGTATAGTCTGTTTCCAGGACGCTATCCAGTTCGTTCAATTGCTATTCCAAGTCCTTCGCCGTCTCTGAGAGACTTGCAATACCATTGGCAGATATCAAGGTTTTTATTTCTTCTCTCTGAACTTTGATTCCATTTCTATACTTCTCCTTGGTTTCTTCTAATTCTTGCTCAACGTGCAGGATGAAGAACATGTAAAACAGGTTGAAAAAGTGTAAATATGACACTTGTTCTTAAAATATACTGAGATGCTAATAACATTGAAGAAGATTTCGAACCAGTGCGACGACAGCCGCTGATGCTGACGATTAATTGATTACTCTGATCAAGCAAGGTCACGAGCACAACATTTACTGGTACTTCGAAGCAGTTGAAATATCGAAGTGGTTCTCGTTAGAAGAACGCAAGATTAAGTATTGCTTCAGGTTATATCAGAAAATATTTTTAGTACTATGCTCTAATACCTCTAAAATATGTCTAAGTAGTTTCTGATGCCCATTGCATTGTGTGTTTGTTATTGCAGGCAGTTTATCGAAATTATTGTTATCTCTTTCGTCTCATCTCTGACATCTAATGCAGACAACACACATCTTTACTTTGTAGTATCTTTGCTTGCTATCAGTGCATGTAGAACACGTCATTTTAATATAAAATCATGATTGTTCAATGTATAAATGAAGATGGTGACTCACTCTTAACTGGGCATATTGATTAAAAAAAAAAAAAAGAAAACAGAAACAACGTACAATATTTCCTGCGTAAAGAAATACAGTCTTTCAAACCCATTAGACATATGTGGAGTACCATGGAATTTTAAGCATTCACCGGTTGAATAACCGTTCGTCCTGTAAATACAGTGCAAACCAACTTATGATTAATGGAATGTTGGAAACGGGTAATGGCAAGAAACAATGAAATGTATTAAGGAAAAATATTATCAAATTAGTGGTCGGTTGTCTGTTTTTATAAAATATTTATTTATTCATTATTTTTTGGCTGAAATATTCCTTTCGCAGTCGAGTCATGAGAACACACCCTGGCTTTCATTCGTAGTTATCGACTCATTTGGATCTCTTTGTGAGGTCTCCATGGTAAATGGAATTTCTGTTTTGCTTAAGGTCCGAAATCGGATGACAAGTTTGGCTCCTCAATTAGTACTCTATTCTAAAACTCGAGTTTATTAAGAGAACGTATTGTTGTGACCACGGCCATCTTTCATAGATTCAAAGCTGTAGCGTCTAAATCCGTACTCGTGTGCGTCCCCCCCCCCCCCCACCCGCCCCCCCACCCCCTCACCCCCATACGTTCTGTACCACCAGCTTATCATCTACTTTCTTATTTATTTGCGTACAAAGTTCTACAGCAACGGCATCACAGTACTGTCGCTTTGCCGGTGGCGACCGGTCTTTTTCTCAACTAGACGCTTCTTTGGGTTTTTGGCTGTTTTCAGGCCATCTCATGTTACCTCTATGCTCCCTACGCTATGAGCTCCCGTCTGAGGGTGGTTCTACCAGATAAGCTCTCTTCCTGGATCCCAATGACCTTTCTTCGCCAATGGCTCTGGCATCTTCCGTTGTGGAATGCACTGAAAGATCCCTCAGAAAGACGTCGGAGACATCAAACCAAGGCACCATATGATGTTAATATTAAGTAAGAGCACAAATTTCAGCAACTGATATTTGACAGGAAAAGGAAAATAAAAGAGTTCAGGTTTTATTTGCTATTAATTTTTTAATTAACACATATTTGCCACCGTAGTCGGCGCTGAAGTCACATCTTGTGTGATTCGAAGCACAACGGTCTATTGTACAGGGTGGTAAGAAACAGTCCGAAGAGCTTGTAAGGATGATTCAGGGTAGGTTGTAACGAGAAATAACGGTTTCAGGAAACCAAATCTTGAAAACTTTAGGCGACACCGTCGCTAGTGGGCTGCTCGAAACTGCGAGCGCAACGGCCCAAGTGGCTAAGTTCAGTCATCATCAACTCGGAAACTGTGCAACGTATCTAATTTTTTTTCTTAACAATTACACTACTGGCCATTAAAATTGCTACACCAAGAAGAAATGCAGATGTTAAACGGGTAGTCATTGGGCAAATATACTAGAACTGACATGTGATTACATTTTCACGCAATTTGGGTGCATAGATCCTGAGAAATCAGTACCCAGAACAACCACCTCTGGCCGTAATAACGGCCTTTATACGCCGGGGCATTGAGTCAAACAAGACTTGGATGGCGTGTACAGGTACAGCTGCCCATGCAGCTACAACACGATACCACAGTTCATCAAGAGTAGTGACTGGCGTATCGTGACGAGCCAGTTGCTCGGCCACCATTGACCAGGCGTTTTCAATTGGTGAGAGATTTGGAGAATGTGCTGGCCAGGGCAGCAGTCGAACATTTTCTGTATCCGGTAAAGCCCGTACAGGACCTGCAACATGCGGTCGTGCATTATCCTGTTGAAATGTAGGGTATCACAGGGATCGAATGAAGGGTAGAGCCACGGGTCGTAATACATCTGAAATGTAACATCCACTGTTCAAAGTGCCGTCAATGCGAACTTAAGGTGACCAAGACGTGTAACCATTGGCACCCCATACCATCACGCCGGGTGATACGCCAGTATGGCGATGACGAATACACGCTTTCAATGTGCGTTCACCGCGATGTGGCCAAACACGCATGCGACCATCATGATGCTGTAAACAGAACCTGGATTCATCCGAAAAAATGCCGTTTTGACATTCGTGCACCCAGGTTCATCGTGGAGTACACCATCGTAGGCGCTCCTGCCTGTGATGCAGCGTCAAGGGTAACCGCAGCCACGGTCTCCGAGCTGATAGTCCAAGCTACTGCAAACGTCGTTGAACTGCTCGTGCAGATGGTTGTTGTCTTGCAAACGTCCCCATCTGTTGACTCAGGGATGGAGACGTGGCTGCACGATCCGTTACAGCCATTTGGATAAGATGCCTCTCATCTCGACTGCTAGTGATACGAGGCCGTTGGGATCCAGCACGTCGTTCCGTATTACCCTCCTGAACCCATAGATTCCATATTGTGCTAACAGTCATTGGATCTCGACCAACGCAAGCAGCAATGTCGCGATACGATGAACAGCAATCGCGATAGGCTACAATCCGACCTTTATCAAAGTCGGAAACGTGATGGAACGCATTTCTCCTCCTTACACGAGGCATCATAACAACGCTTCACCATGCAACGCCGGTCAACTGTTGTTTCTGTATGAGAAATCGGATGGAAACTTTCCTCATGTCAGCACGTTGTAGGTGTCGCCACTGGCGCCAACCTTGTGTGAATGCTCTGAAAAGCTGATCATTTGCATATCACAGCATCTTCTTCCTGCTGGGTAAATTTCTCGCCTGTAGCACGTCATCTTCGTAGTGTAGCAATTTTAATGGCCAGTAGTGTATTTCTCTGCACAACCTACCCTGTAACAAGCTTTTCAGACTGGAACTGACGACCCTGCATACTCCACAAAGAAACCGAGATTGTTTTCTTGTGCGGTCAAGCAACATTTAGTGAGCCACATCTTTTGCAACATGGAAGAAATTCATGTCGTGTAAAACATGTTCGTGACTAGCTATGTATTTATCCCAACGTTGAATCCATGATTGGAGGCGTTTCTGGGAGGCTTCCTTTAGAAGAGAGTTCAGCTGCTCTGTCGTGGCCCTCTCAGTGTCGGAAATGGTGTCAAAATGTTTTCCTTTAAGCATAGCTTTAATGTTTTGGAAGAGCAAAAACTTACATGGCGCTAAGTCTGGTGAATAAGGTGGATGTGAACAGACAGGAACACTTTATCTGGCCAAAAACTTGCGAATAAAAGCGAGGTGTGGCATGGCGCGTTGTCGTGTTGAAGAAGGAAGCCATTGGCCCATTTTTATGGTCTCTTTCTTCGTACATCGTTTCGTTAACGTAGCACTACGCCAATTCGGGGTTTACAGCTGTTCCCCTCGGAACGAACTCCGATCGCACTATGCCCTCAAAGTCGAAAAAAAAGGGTGAGCTCAACACTGATATTCGATTTTCACCCACGTGCCTTTTTAGGGTTCGGAAATTCACTGGGTTTTCCTTGAGAACCCTGAATCTTCGCCTCAGTGTCATACCCATAGACCCAAGTTTCATCTGCATTTACAGTTTTGAACATGAAGTCCGGATCCGAATGAAGACGAACCTCCAACTCCGTGCAAAAGGACACACGAGTTTCCTTCCGTTCACCACTCAAAAGTCTGGGAACAAATTTCGCACCCACCCGTGTCGTTTACAAATTATCTATTAAAATTCCTCGCACGGACCCTTAGGAGAGGTGAAGTTCTTCGGTAAGCTCTAGAATAGTTGTGAACGCACAATTTTTGCCAATTTTTGCACGTTTTCCTCTGTTTTTGAGTTTAATAAACGTCCCGAACTTTGTTTGTCATCTAACGACTCATCTCCGCTTTTAAATCGCTTATACCACTTGAAAAACAGTCTTCAGAGCTACAGCATTATCGCCATATAAAAAATTTCAACATTTCATGAGTTTTTTGGCACTTTTTTGCAACTTGAAAGTGAAATTGATGTTCACGCGTTGTTCGAAATCTATAATGCGCAACAAATATCGTAAACACGACCGCACTCCAGCGTCTCTGGATGCTGACTGACAAATCAGAGCACCATCAAATTACCTTCCATTAGGAGAGAGGAATGCGCTCCACGGCAGCAGTGAGTTGTCGTGCTCTAATAAAGCCAGAACGGGAACGACGACTTATTGCTGTTCTTTATTGTTTTGAAAGTCAGAACGTATTTCAACTTGACGCTATCGTATAAATTCCATAAAATGTCTGTAGAGTCAGCAGTTGTTGCTAAAAGTTCATTCACCTTATTTTTTGATCACAGCTCGTATTTCCAGAGATAAAAAAAAGAGGTGAAAGACAAAAATCCTAGTACGGACCGTGGACCAAATTTCATGCTTTTGGCATTCTACCACTGAGCCACTGAGAAACGCATACTTGCCTTTTAGCTTCCTACTTATATGTGGCCTGATAGTACGGATTTCGAGGACAGATTGCCTGGCTAATATTCTGTACGGTAGCTGCGAAGTTGCACGCACCGGAGAAATGTTGCAGACCAGAGTTTCGGTGGACAGTGGCGTACCGTTGCGAGGGAGCTGTGAGGGAGCCGTGTGTTTGGAGAGGCGGCAGGTGGAGGGACCTGGGGATCCCCCGAGCCGGAGAGCCTGCTCTGCAAACAGCGGCAGAGGCCTGCGGATCCACTTTGCGGGCGAGGTCGTCAGCCGACAGGGACAAAGGGACGCCCCGGAAGCTGGAAGCTGCCGGCGACCCGCCTACAGGTCGCTCCTGTCACTTCCCGCCGTACTCGTACGGGCAATTACTGTGCCAGCACAGCTGACCAGTGCTCGTCCACTACGATCGTGCTAGCTGTCATGGTGAAGGAGGAAGCGAAATGAAATTTCACTTATTGAGAGGGAGTGTGATGTTAATTCCCTGGTCATCTGGGCTCATTTCGAAGGAGTATTCATCACTGGGAACAATTTCCCTTCAGTCAATGAGATTCGACGCCTCCATGAGCAGGGGAGACGAGTCTGGAGACGTCATGGACAATAGTGGTATACTTGTCACCGGCCGTAAGGCCCAACAACCAACAGTGACGGTCTAGGGTGCCATTTCATTTTATAGCAGAACCCAATGGTTGGCATCAGCGGTACTTTTACAGCACAGCAATATGTCGACGATATTCTATGCCTCGTTGTGTTGCCCTTCATGAAAAGCCACTCTCGGCTTAGATTCCAGCGAGGTAATGTCCTCTCGCACTCGGTGAGAGTTTCTACTGCTTGGTCTTCGTACTTACCGAACCTTATCTTGGCCAGCAAGGTAGCCCAATCTCTCTCCGGTTGAGAACCTTTTGAGCATTATGGGCTGGGTCCTACAACCAGCTCGAGATTTTTACTATCTAAAGCGCCAATGGGATAGAATTCGGCACCATATCCCTGAGCAGGACATCCAGCAACTCTATGAGTCAATGCCAAGACTAATAAATGCTTGCATAAGGATGAGCGGTGGACCAACACGTTATTGACTTTCTTTTTCAATTGAATAAATCATCCAATTTTTCCTAAATCGTAATCCTTTCTTTATTTGTACTTATGTATCACTTCTAACGATTTCCGTCCCTTTTGGATAATTCATTCGTCGTATATCTTTTTTTATCTTAAAATGTAATATCGAGTCAAATTTAAAAACTTGGCAATGTGAGTCCACTTATCAGTATGAAATTGTAGCCCCTCCGGTCTGGATGCTTGCGGTGATTATGAAGGGTGTATAGAGCCACTGTGATCCTCCTGAGGTAACATGGCCCACAACTGGTTCTTGATATCCTTAATATTGGGACTGAGATACTTGGCGTTCGAGCTGATTCAATACATTCTGTTGGGGACAGATCTGAGGATCTTGGGTGGCCGCAGGAGTACCTCAACATCATTCAGACAGCTTATAGAGACCCAAGCCACGTGTGGACGCGCTTTATCCTGTTGAAAAATAGCACCACGACACTGTTGCATGAGACCACAGATGTCCGTGACGTACCGTTGTTTCTTCACAACTCCCACATTCATTACCAGCTGTGACCGGAAGCCGTACTCAATGATTCCCCACACCATGAATGCGTGGGTAACGCCACTGTGCCTGTACTAAAACGTTGGATGTATGGAATCTATCACTAGATCGCCGCCGTACTCGCCAACGATGGGTTATCCGGGATAGTGCAGAACCACGATTCATCGCTGAACACAATGCAGCTGAACACAATTCGTCAGCAGTCCCTGGTTCAGTGTCGCAGCACCACTCCAAACGCAGCCATTTGTGATTTGGTGTTAACGGCGGGCTATGTATTAGATGGGAAATTCCCTAGTCTGGTTGCTGCTAAGCTCCGACCAATGGTGTGGGATGACAGGGAGAATGTTGCAGAGAGTCAGTTACTTGTTCTCGGATGCCAGGCGCAGATGTGAAAGGGTCGCGATATGCTTAGTGCACAATTCGGTGATCCTCCCACGTGTTGGTCAGACTTGCTGAATCAGAACCTTGACGCCGAGTATGTCTGCCTAGACGTTTCAATTCCGTCCAACACTACGGCCCCTGTCACGTCCGAATGCTGCACAATTCTAGATACTGAACGATTCGATCAACCTCCCAAACGGAGATCCTCAGTGAGGCCCTGTTCAGACTAGAGATGGGTCGAACTCGTTCATTCCCGTGAACTGCTTCATTCATTTCACTCTTTGCCGTGAAGCGTTCAAATGAAGTAGTTCATTCATGAAGTACGGAAACCTGGCGAAGTTGCCCAGTTCGCCGCTCAGCCGCGGCTACGCTCGCTTCGCCTCGCTCGTACAATAAAGCTTCGTAATACTTCATAATTTTACCAACAGATGGCCAAACTATGCTGTAACGTGCACGCAACGTTTTAAACTCTTACAACGTCTGAGCTAATTTAAATAGAGTATGGTCGACGGGGACAAAGGAAAGATAAACAGAGAAGCCTGTCACATATAAAGAAGGTATTACATTTAATCTTGCTCGACATTTTCACATGAAGCGCCCAAAAAAGTCTTTATCTGCCAAGTGAAACATTATTTGTTGTATTCATGGAGTGAAAACTAGGGCTACCAACGAAATGCAGTCCAATTTTATATTTCTTTTAAAATTTAATCCAAAATAGAATGTGTATGTTTTACCACTGTCACAAAGTCTATATATCTACTTTAAGTAATAATTCAGAAGTTTTCCTGTAGATTTATTTTTGTTGAGAATAATAACCCTCCAGATTCAAAACGTAAACTGTCACCTGTAGTCATTGGTACGATTTCAGTGTTATTAACATGTTGGCTGTGCGTGCTCACACAGCCAGCCTCATCGTTTGTATCTGTAATATTCATTTGTCCGCAAGCGCTGCCAACGGTAGGCTACCGGTAGACGCGAAGTATAACTGAACTGCACAAATAGTCACGGGTAATGATGTAAGCACTGCAGGAAGCAGCTGACGCTGCCTTCCCCTCGCCCCCAAAACCCCACGCAAACCTATCGTTTCCCACAAACGCCGCGCGATTCGTCGACAGGCAGTAGAGAAGTGAAGGGAGAATAAGTGACGTGGCGCCGATGTAATGGGATGAGGGAGAGGGGAAGAGAGTGAGTGAACTAGAAAAAAGTGTGGAATGTGTTATCTGTGAAGAGTTTGAAGTACCAGTTCATTGAAATTGAGTGTTTAGTTCACACTTCACTGGAGTGAAGCGTTCATTTAAACGACTCATTCACGAGCTCCCCATCACTAGTTCAGACTATGTCAGATGGTGATAGCGCTGTCTGACACTAGTACACGGTATCTCCGTTTCCTTCACTGTAATCGCTCAACATCTGGTGTTCATCATGCCCGTTATATTCCTTTCTCGGTCTAGTAACAACACAAAATACGAACAACACTAATGCTCTCTGATGACCGTTCTATCGGTCATGGAGAAGTTAAACTACTAATCAAGTACTTAATCATACTATTTCGTACAAAGGGTAGCTGCAGTTAGGAAGGTACATGGTTAGTATTTAAGAACCTTCAAACTGTTTTTCACTAGACACGGTATTATGAATTGATAGGAGTCACAGGGAATGAAGACTCTTCAAGCCGCTGTAGCTGTTTTATAGTCCTTCATTGGGAACACTAACGATTTCGCACCATCACAGATGCATCCTCAGGTGATGCAATGTTTAGCCCGCAAACAATCTGGAAAATATGTTCTATAGCTCAATTGTAAATCGGAAAGTTTAGTCCATTATAGTATGTTGTCAATAGTGAAACTGACGTTGACCATCAGTGGGTGAATGGCAAACTGGTGACATTATGTGATAAGATCTTTAAGCAAATGTGAAAACAGCAACTGTTTGTTATGCCAGTGTTACGGGCTGGTAATTGGTGTTGTACTAGAGCTCGTATTGGCAAATATTTATCCTCGGGAATCGCTTGATTTGCGGTATCATTTGCTTAATTGTCTTATGACCTCAAGTGTTCAATTTGAGATACATATACTGATGCTCAGTGCGAATTTTACTACTAACAGCAATTTATAAAGGGTTAAAATTTTCGATGTACAACTGAATTAGGGGACATCGTAGCTTCCAGACTGTTTTAGGGGTAATCATTGAATCACCTGAGAATGCACATGTAACGGTTCGAAACCGGTAGTGTTTCCAATTAAAGACTACAATAAAGCGACTTTAGGAGTTTTCATTCACTGCGAATCTAATAAATTCGTAGCACCTTTTTTCATAAAAAAACCGTTTGAAGAGTATTATATATTAACAATTTACTTCAACATTTATATACCCATCGATGTTGTGTGCATATACGAAGGTACACTGATATCCGACCATGTCTTCTGTGTGTTTCACTTTTTTTGTTATGTAGTATATATGTCTTAACTATAGGCAGGAAGCCGTAGAGCACAGTGGCCATTTTTAATATAATGACGGAAGACAGACACCGTCCCGGTCGCTTTCTACTTTTATTTAAACTACTGGTTTCAGCCTTTATTGTAGTTCAAATCAGTTCGCAGGCTGTTGCGTAGGTGTGGCGTTAAACGCAGCTCCCTAGCAATGAGTGACCAACAATAGACGAACCAGGTGAACCTTGGCGTGTTTACTGAATCGTGAGTACTCTTATCCCGCGTTCACTTCTTACTGTCAATTCGTCCTCCACGTTCTGCTGATGGCAGTATTAATTGTTCTCAGACAGGCTAAACGATTCTGTGACAAAACGAGTCGGCCTGCTTTGGATTTTTCTTATTTCCGTATCGCCCTGCGACTCCTTACCGCCCTGCGACTCCCTTGTGTTTGGTCCACTAAGAAAAAAAAATAAGTAAATAAATCTCAATGGGAAGCGCTTCAAATCAGGTGACGAACTGAAGGACACAGTGGAGGACTGACTCCTGTCACAGCCACATGAATTCTAGTAACGGGGAATCCTTCGGCTTGCGAAGCAGTGGGATAGTTGCGCTTAGGCCTCTGGTGATTACTTTTGAATAAAGACTTCATTTATACCTAGGTGTTCTTTTGTACC
This sequence comes from Schistocerca cancellata, assembly GCF_023864275.1. Lineage (NCBI taxonomy): Eukaryota > Metazoa > Arthropoda > Insecta > Orthoptera > Acrididae > Schistocerca > Schistocerca cancellata. Next base: position 439,547,949 of record NC_064628.1, on the reverse strand, counting down.
TTTTCTTTTGAACACTCCTCCTACATCACTCGCTTGAGGTACCTTCTAAGTTACCTTTACTTCTGTATACTTGTTTTTGCTGAATGGTGCCACCCTATCCCCTCTCTCCTCAATAGCAAGTACGAAATTTTTATTAGTACTTGTAGGTATAGTAATTGTGACAGCTATACTTTGATTTCTCATTCTGAATGCAAAACGAAAACCCAGCAACATATAGCATTTGAATCCTTGTTATTGTTTGTTAATGACACAATTGGTGAAGACAAAAAAGTATGTACCGTTTACAAAGGAAAAGAGAGTTTAGTGTGTAAAGTCTCATTGGCATTCAGACAGAGGCCTAGATCATTTGAACAAGGATGGAGAACGTTTATTCTAGGAACTTTGCGGATTTCCAAATAATCTGATTTAAGGAAACCATAGTATACGTAAATTATTAAAGCTATTCCATTACAGGTTGCTCTTGTAATATTTTTTGAAATAATAATATCTGTCGGTGTTACGACTTTGCAGATTCTCTTCTCTTTTCTGATATTATTTTGTCTTCTGGTCGTACATTAATGTTCAGCTAATGTACCCCATTTTTTGTAACAAGCAAAAGTGCAGTCTTTTGCTACAGAATTAACCTTCATAAAACTCCCGTCCACCACTAACATTACTGAATGATGAACAGTGCATGAAACAACTAGTGACGCCATTTGCCAAAGGCCTGGAATGCTGCCTACTGTAATAGATGCCTGCAATCCATCAGATGCTTGGACACGGCCCAAGCGGAGAAGTCGCGCAGGCACACGGCACCTACTGTACATTATTAAACGACAACACTATGAGGATCATTAGCTGCATCTGTTTCTCGCTCAGCAGTCGGCGTATGCAGAGGGATTTGGATGATCTTCTATACAATTTAAAAACAAATTGCGGTTGATCACTTTTCAAATACGATTTATTTGCTACAATTTGTGAGCGATCGCTATTCAGTGGCATTACCTAATAGGCATGCAACGAAATCAGTACATTGCTTGTCACCTTCTAGCTACTAAAGATGAACTCAACGGTAACTTTTCTTTGTAAATACGCTCTTTGTTCGTCGCTCAACGATGAGCACTCAGGAGGCAGTACTAAGGTAAGTGTACGTAAAGTTATATGAAACTGGTAACATGTTATTACCATTTATTCGATTTCACCGTATTGTTATTTACCGACATGACACAATATCTGTGGCTGTAAAGGGCCATCTTACATGTCAAAGTGTGCCTTGCACTACAAATAAGAAACCAATAGAAAAATCACCAAGGAAGCATGAATTATGTATTGTTATGCCACAGAGTAGAAAACGGGAGGGAATTTAACTTTTTGTTAAGTTCGTGCTGGCACTGACACTGGCGACACCAGGCAGAGATGGTGACGTAACTACACAACAGAAAGAAACAATCAATACAGTAAGTTGGTTGCATACACGATCACACGTTGCTACATCAGCACCAATTGCTATGTACAAGCTACACTTTCAGCAAATTGTCCACTGAATGAGAGAGAGAGACAGACATATATTCGTTAGCTCTTGTTTCGTGAAGCAACAAGCTTTACCCCAGATGTAATAACACCTTTCAGAGACTTGACAATGCAGTTAAGAGCCTGTAACAAGTCCTCAAGCAAACACAGCAGAATGAGGTTCAATTACCACTAGTAAAGAAGCAGGCCACATTCGGTCATAATGAACACAGCTTCATTCCATTATCTCCCGCCTATCTTCATAAATACCATAGTTCTCCAGCTCTGAGTCAGTTGGTCATTAGGATTAATGATGTTCAGAAAAACAGTCAATTCAGTGAATATTAGGGTGTAGTGACATCCATGTGTTACATGTTCCAGCACTTCTTATGAACATGCTCCTTGCCTGTACCTGAATGACAAGATCCAAGTAACCATGGCCTGCCACTTGTTGAACTTCACATTGGCTGCCACCTAAACGATTGCTGATGGGGAGACTGATGGCTTCCCAACACCAGTGCATCTCAATGTGCTTATCGCACTGACTGCTGGGTGAGGGTGCCATCTGGTACCTCTGTTCCTGATTACTGCTGCAGACACTTCTGGGTACCAATGGACTACCTGTCCGGTGGGACCGGGATCAGCGAATTTCCGACAGTGCAGTACGTCCTAATGGGTCATCATTGTCTTCTGGAGCAGGATCGAGGCACATACTTACGCAACAGCTGTGCTTCTAGACTGCCAGAAGCAGCCCACAAAACTTGGGCTAAACTGCTGATGTAGCAGCCTTGGCGATTAGCCAGCAAAGCCGACAACAGGAGTCAGTGGAATTCCTCTGTGTCTCTGAGACGAGACCTCAGCCGAAGCTGACGAGAAGACACATAATTGTAAACCTGAAGAAATTGATGTTAATTTGCTGAGCACGATTTATTAGCACCGAAAGATGCTCTACTGGTTCCACAACACCATCCTGACAACTAACAGGTGTCCGTACGCGGCACCCCTGTAGCACACAAGAAATGAAATTTGCTGTAAGTAGAAATACGAGGAATCAATGGGCCATTGAGATCATTAGACATTAGACATGGAGCACTAACTCAGGATAGCGTGTGATATCGTCGAACTTTTTCTGCTGAAATAATTTAGTGAAAAAACGAAAACCTAAATCTGAATTAATAGACAGTGATGTGAAATCCATTACACCCATATATGGAAGGAGGTGAAGAGGATTATGGTTTAACGCTTCGTTCACAACTGTAACATTAAAGTCAGAGCACAATCTCGGGTGGACTTTGCCGTTGTTTCTGATCAGAAGCTAATCTTTTCGTCTCTATATAATACTACACCAACATCTACAATAATTTGTCCTACATATTCCAACCATTCTCTGCGTCTAGTATTTATCCCACTCTTCTCCACTTTGAAGTCCTGAACATAGTATCAGACGAATCACTATCCTGTCTGCTTCTAACAAGCGTTTTCCAGACGGCTTTCATCTATTCTTTTCAGCGCTATTGGTAATTTTTTTGCACTTCTTATCGTACTTCATCTAGCCTTAATTTTTCTTCTGTTCCACCACACTTCAAATGCTTGGAGTTTCTTTTTCTCCGAATTACTGGAGGACAATATTTCCCATCCATACAATACAGTGCTCCAGGTGTATGAGTTCCGTAACCACTTCTTTAGTTCCATGTTAGTTTCTGACACCAGCAAAGCTCTCTCATTGTAGTACTTAACAAGTACTTACTAATTTCTCTCCCTGGTCGTCCTGTATAATGTTGCTTACTAAATGCAGAGTGTTAAAAAACTGATGCCTTAATTTGAGCTGTATATTCCCTGTGTGTAGACAGTATAAATAATTCATTTCAACATACGTCCGGAAATGCTTCGTTAAGGAGTTAAAGCCCTCCAGACAGTGATATTTCACGCTTTTCTTCTGCGGTAGTTGCCGTGACACAGAAGATATCGACAGGATAGTTAATTCTGGGGCAAAGGGTACATCGGTTGTGTTTGGTTTTCAAGTTTTTACATGTGGGGAACACACACCTGAAAACATGCACTCTATTTCTGCTTTTCACTATTGTTTTGTTTTCAGTTCGGCTGTCAGTGAAGTCGTTTATTCTCTTGTCTCTTAACGTATCCCCTTTGATATTTTATTCTTAAGCCATATTCTGTTCCAAGTACGATGTCGATTCCTTCCAACAACCATTGTGTTACTTACATCCGAACCTCGTTACGCAATGGACTCGCACTCGGGAGGACGACAGTTCAGATCCCCGTCCGGCCATCCAGATTTAGGTTTTCCGTAATTTCCCCAAATCGTCCAAGGAAAATGCCGAAATGGTTAGTTTGAAAAGGGCACGGTCGATTTCCTTCCTCATCCTTTCCTAAGTCGAGCTTGTGCTCCGTCTATAGCAATCACACTATCGACGGGACGTCTTCCGTCTTTCTTACACCAGGTCACTTAGGCTATGTCCTTCAGCTTTAGAAATGGAATCTATTCCAGTTGCCCTTTTATTCCCATTACGAAACGTCTTTCACTTCCCTCATTCCTTGTTTGACGCAGAAGTTTGTTTCAAATGGCTCTGAGCACTGTGGGTCTTAACATCTGAGGTCATCAGTCCCCTAGAACTTAGAACTACTTAAACCTAACTAACCTAAGGACATCACACACACCCATGCCCGAGGCAGGATTCGACCTGCGACCGTAGCGATCGCGCGATTCCAGACTGCAGCGCGTAGAACCGCTCGGCCACAAACGCCGGCTGGATTCCTGATATCCATGGTAAACTCCTGAAATGGTCGTACGGGAAAATCCCTTCATCATTACCTCGAAGATGCTGCGTCCCATCGCTCGTGCGCTGACTAACACCACGTTCAAACTCACTTAAATCTTGATAACCTGTGACTGCAGCAGCAGTAACCGATCTATCAATTACAACAGACACTTGTTGTCTTGTATAGGCACTGCCGACCGCAGCGCTGTATTCTGCCTGTTTGCATATCTCCGTATTTTAATGCGCATGCATCTACCGGTTTCTTTGGCGCTTCGGTTTACAAACACACTCTTCCGAGCGAGGAGAAGCGGTAATCTGCTAATATCTGACGGCGGCTGGGAAACGCCGTGTTTGACAGGTAGCGCGCGTTGACGAATCCAGGCGCCAGGCAGCGTGTGTCGCTACAGACTCAGAGCGGAAGTGCGTCAGCCGGCGCGGCGCTGCCATTCAGAGCGGCAAAGCCGGAATTGCGAAAGCCGCACAGCCAACTGCCAGCCGCTAGCCGCCAGCTGACGCCCACGCCAGCGGCTGCTACTGTTCTGCTAGCGAGGTCAGCCGCCGGGCTCAGATGTCGCTTATAGTTGAGGAACAAGCACACTGACGAGTGCTGCACGTCAGGACTACTATAAACGGGCGTTATCCGCCACATCTTTTATGCATTTCATGAGCAACATTGGTGCATAACACTTCCTTAGGTCGGATCTGATGAATATTCCCTGTCAAGAACGACGTGCAGAGTTGTGTTTTCTAGGGAGGCTTCGCTACACTCGAAGCTTTACAAAGCTTCGAAACTTCTCCTACAAACTTGTAATAAAACAGGGCCTGACAGAACCTATTGAAGTTTATATTACCACCTAAATTCTGGTCAGACTTAGTCTTGCTTACATAATTCATTAATGTGGATGTTTACGAACGTTTACAACTCTGGGGGGGGGGGGGGAATTTTGCCATAAATTCTTAGTTTATGTATCGATATATTCACATTATGCGAAGACACACGTTGAAGATTAGTTCACAAAAGCGCAACTACATTACTTATTAATAATTAAAACAAGACTCGTTCAACTGCTTATAAAACTTAATCACCATGTATATTTTTATATTTGTTATGCAATAGATGTTGCAACGTAACAGAAAGATTTCAATTTTAGTATTTGCAAATGTTTTAACCTTTGTGATCTGCTGTTATTACTAAAAATCTTCGCATAAATACATGTCCTCAAGAAATGTACAATAAACTAAATCTGATAAATAATCCAAAAACGGGACTCACACTAATGTTGGCTCAGCGAAAATGCTAGAGACTTCGAGAGGAAACAGCTTGTCATATGTTATTGTTTGCAGGTGCTAACTGCGTCAGACAGTTTTTGATGAGGATTGAGTTAACACCTGCAAAGTTCTTTGCAATGTGTGCAGATAGACAATGAAACGAGTTCTATATTTTAGCTGTTGTAATTTTCGTATGGAAATGTGAAACAAGATGTGAAATTTTATGAGGAATGATGAACTACATTTTCTGACAAATTAACTATTAACTTCAATCCGTGTTATTTAATACCCTGGATCTCCAATACGATATAGCGCAACATTTCAACGCTTCTGGACACTGAGGCTGTCTTAAAAAGCTGAGTGAACTTTTTAGAATTGTTTGATGTCAGCTCTCTTGCTCTTAAATATACACTGCTTGCTAAACCGTGAAGTTTTCTATGCAATGTCAACGTAAACTATAAACTCAGATTGCTAAAGGAAGGGAGGGGCGTCATAAACTCCTGTACCTACTCGTCTCATATCCCACCAGCTCAACAACAAAAATCTGCTATTTTTGTATTTCACCTGAAGAAAGCTTATGACCTTGTATCGCATTCCGGTCTCCTTTTCAAACTCCAGACTTAGGCACTTACAAATAACTATGTCTGCCTTATCACATTCTTGTTATCTAATCGCCCATCATTGGCCACTAGTAATACCAACCCTCATACCTCCCATCCCACTGCAGGTGTGCACCAAGGCTCCACATTTTCTCTTCTCCTTTATGTCTTCTATAGTGTACGCTGAAAGTATGCCCAAATCACATCCATTGCTTCACCGCCTTCAGTATACTGAAGACACTGCTTTCCTTGCCCTCTACTCTACACTCCAGAAATCCCAACGGCTCCTCCAAATCCACCTTATCAGTTTACTTCCTGGTGTAGTCAGTAGCTCCTCAAGGCACACCCAGCTGATAATTATAACATGAACCATCACCAGTTCTACCTAATCATTTATGATGATCCTGTCCTGCTAACTAACTCGCTAAAATATCTGGACCAAACTTCGACCGGCAACTAACAAGACAACTTACTAACTACCCAACAATAAAGCCCACAATAGACTAAAACTACTTACTGGACGAATTTGGGGATTACACCCGTCCACTATCCTCCACACCTGCAAGACCTTGATCCATCCTATTCTCTTCTGTGCAAATGTTGCACAGGTATCCTCCCCATGTGAAGTTCTGCCTGTCACTAAATCCTTGAGCACCATACAGTCAGCCTCACTTTGCACATAAGTTTACTTTCCCCCACATGTATCATTTACCATCACATGTTACCAACTCTCCTCAGTCACGTTCAACAGCACCGAACAACCTACAGCGTCTGCAAACTTCAATGATATTATTGTCTCCCCTCTAATTTTCAACCCTAGTACCGCTACTTCGCCTGTACCAACAAATTTCACTAAAACTCCGAACAACATTGTGAGCTGAACCCTCTCCTAGACAGTGAAATATGTCCCAAATCAACTATAATCCCATCCCAGCAGTCTGATCTGGTCAGTGCTATCCCCCTTTCCCCTTCCCTCCCTATCCTGCGCCACCAGTTCAGCCATCATTTTTGGGCCTTATCCACAGCCCCAACTAGTCCTACCTGTTTTCCCAAAATTCACTTCAACACATTCTCCATCAACATTACCCACGGACTTCTACACTTATACCTACTTCTCCCTACCCTACGAAACTACTTTATTCCCACTGCTGGTTCTTCAGACTAGTGAAAATTAATCCATTTACTAATTTTAAAATCATTTGTAAATATTTCATTCTTATCGTTTTCTCGTCAGTGTGTACTTTGGGCTGATCGTACCGCCGGGAGCTAACCCCTTGCCCACGTGAGACGAGGGGAATGAAACAACAACAAGAACGGCAACAACAAGGTATGATAGTTTAACAAGTTTTATTTGTAACGAAGACAGTAGTTGTAATCACACAGCATATATGTCCACTAAAAGTAAAGGAAAGACATGCGATAATACGAGGGTGAGTCAAATGAAAACCTTATATATTTTTTTAAATATTATTTATTGTGCAGAAGTGGTACAAATCTGAATCGCTTTTCAACATAATATCCCCCACGCTCAATGCAAGTCCTCCATCGCTTACAAAGTGCGTGAATTCTTTTGGTAGTCCGCGCAACCACTCATGCACCGCGTGGCGTACCTCTTCATCAAAATGGAAATTCGTTCCTCCCATTGCGTCTGTGAGTGGTCCAAACGTAAGGAAATCACTTAGGGCAAGGTCTGGTGAGTATGGTGGATGAGGAAGACACTCAAAATGCAGGTCTGTGATTGTTGCAACTTTTGTACGGGCAGTGTGTGGCCTTGCATTGTCATGTTGCAAAAGTACACCTGCTGACAGCAATCCAAGTCGCTTTGATTTGATTGCAGGCCACAGATGATTTTTTGGAGATCCGTGTATGATGCACTGATGACAGTGGTCCCTCTAGGCTTGTAATGCTCCAAAATGACGCCTTTTTCGTACCAAAAGAGAGTCAGCATAACCTTCCCTGCTGATGGTTCTATTCGAAACTTCTTTGGTTTTGGTGATGGGGAATGGCGCCATTTCTTGCTTGCTCCCTTCGTTTCCGATTGGTGGAAGTGAACCCAGGTTTCGTCCTCAGTAATGATTACTGCAAGGAAGCCATCACATTCTCGTTCAAAGCTCCGAAGAAGTTCTTCACAAACATCAACACGTCATTCTCTCATTTCAGGAGTCAGCTGCCGCGGTAACCATCTTGTAGACACTTTGTGCTGGTGCACATCATGCACAATGTGGTGTGTTGACTCATGACTAATCTGTAAACATGCTGCAATGTCATTCAGTGTCACTTGGTGGTTTTTCTTCACTATGGCTTCAACTGCTGTAATGTTCTTTGGAATCAGAACTCGTTGTGCCTGACCTGGACGAGGATCATCTTCCACTGAAGTTACACCATTTGCGAACTTCCTACCCCATTTGTAGACGTGCTGCTGTGACAAACATGCTTCTCCGTACTGAACCTACATTCGTCGATGAATTTCAATAGGTTTCACACCTTCACTACGCAAAAACCGAAGAACAGAAGGCTGTTCTTCCCTGGTGCAAGTCGCAAGTGGGGCGGCCGTCTTTATACTGATACTGCGACGGTATGCTGCCACCTATAGGCCATTGTGCACGCTTACCAACTTATAGGATAACGGCGCGAAATTTCGATTTGTTATTACAAATTTAAGGTTTTCATTTGACTCACCCTCGTACAATGTAGATTTCTACGACCGGTCTTTACTTCAGTTATAATTTCCAAGATGAGAGTTCATGGTCGAGCTCCAGTGGGAACTCGAGCTCCATCGACAGAATTTTGGAAGTTCTGAATATTTTGGTATGAGGGACTAGTGGTCTCGGTGGATTATTGGAGTAATAATGTAATTGTTATTCCGCTTGTTACTCCAGTTCGTTTCGGTTTCTATGGTAATAACTTCACAATAAAGAAAAGCCTGTCATACGTAATCACCAAACCGCACAACACAAAACAGAGAGTATTGCAACAGCCCTCACATGCAAAAGTACAATGATGTGGTTGCGCCGTTGTGCTGCTCATCCATTGCATTCACTGAACCCCTACATGAGGCGCACGTCGGCAAACTTCACCAGTAAACCTTTCAACACTGCTGGGAGTAAACCTTTCCATACCGCTGAGTACAATTTAACATACAACTAACACTACTGGAGAAACAAACCAAAGAGAACTGGGCAGTACCGAATACAAGCGTGACGAGGAAGGAGATGTTGGAATTTACCATTGTCAACAAGTGTCGTTAGTGAGTGGAACGGTTTTCTTCTCAAACAAGATAGCGTACACCATCGACATTTGCACTATTGCGAAGTTGTTTTCTGGGCGATATAAATGGGGATAAGAAATCAAACAAAATGCAATTACTCTGTAACCAACTACCATAGGCCACAGTTACCTTGTACCAAAATACTGAAAACCTCCGAAATTTTGTCGGCGGTGTTCGGGTTCACTCTGCGTGAAACTATTTGCTGACGTTTCGTCCCAACTCCTGGAGGTTGCCAATTTATCTCTGATGATGTCTATCGTTGATGGGAACGAACCGTCAGGAAACAGTGTCATACATCGACGGTATATGGGTGCAAAGGTGGAACTCGCCGTTTTAGGATTTTGTTTTAAAGAAGGCTTTTGAGATGAGAGTGGTCGACACCCTGATCCGTAGAGACAGTGGCTTCACTCTTAGTAAAAGTGGAACCCAGCGCTCAGCTAACGGGAGTCACAACATCGGCCGAGAGCGCCCCACAGGTATGGCAGCAGCATTGAGGGACTGGAGTTCACCATTTAGCATTCGGGGATCGCGTCGTAACACCAACCCACACGATAAAACATGCGGCGGGGTAGTAGTGGAAGCGGTGGGGAACGATAAGAGTATAAAGGAAGTGTGATGTAGCAAAGATGCTCATTCTTAAAGTACAACCTGAAGATGTGACGAGGTACGCAGTCGAATAATCTTGTGTCATAAAACGACCGTATCCGGGAGCAACAGAAACCCCATAGGACTACAAACGATATACACTGAGTCATTTATGTAAAGTGTGTAACGTATACCTCGAGTGATTACAGAGGATGTCCTGGGGAGCAAACTGAGAAACGGAAGCCATGTGCGGAAACTTAATCTAACGATAATACAAAGCGTCGAAGTACTAGAGGCAAATAGTTGTCACAAGGCCACGCCTTCGGCAGCAAACGTGACGGACCGCAAGTGGAAATTCTCGCAATGGGACTGGGATCACGCATATCGTTAAATGGTGTAGAACGCTCCACGCTTGTTACAATGACGCTACTGACAGCACTTAATCACGGATTAAGCCTACAAACTTGCGTTTGTTGACGTAGTGGTGGCCTAGCGTCAGGCGTTTTACACTACAATTTCAACGTCCTGTGGTGTCGTCGGATGACGTCCTCGCATATGAATTCCTGCCACAATTTGTTTCTCAAGACACCCTCTACAAAATCACAACGTTTTTCTGTATCGTTTTGTTGCACATTGTATACAGGGTGATTTTTTCCACCTTGTACAAACTCTAGGGATTGATCGAGAATACATAACAGAAAAGGTGTAACGAACTAATGTCCGGAAATGTATGATTTCCATGCTGCAGACCATTTATTCTACCATACTATGTTACAGAGACTGTGGTCTAATACGCCCTGTACCATGCAGTCACAGTTACAGTATGCATAGTTTCCTCATACTGCTTCTCATACGTCTTGCCCCTGGCGCACTCTCCTGCCACAGTAATTGGTAATGTTGTGTTCTATTCACTTCTCTTGCTCACTCGCCTTGTAGTGGATGTGATACAGCGTTGTACACAATGGTTCCGTATTCGAATCGAGAGCTTGCCGGCATGGTGTTTACTTGTGGAAAGGCAAATGGCAACGGGCGGCCGGCAGGAAGGTTGTGTCGGGAGACCTATCCTCGCCGACAACAATCACAGCATTCAATGTTTGCAACAGTGTTTCGCCGTTTGTCTGAGACAGGATCGTTTCAGGAAGCAGGAAATCATGAGGGTCGTACTCTAAATGTTCGGACACCAGATTTGGAGGAAAATGTGATTAACACTGTGGAAGGCGACCGCCATTTCAGTACCAGGCAGTTTTCCCGCCAGTACAGGGTAAGCCAGACGACCGTATGGAACGTTCTCCCTGACAATCGTTACTACCCTTATCACTTACAGCGTGTGCAGGGCTTAACTGGGGCAGAATTTCTGCATCGGGAGCAGTTTTGTCACTGGTTTCGCCACCAGAAGGCAGTATCGATTTGCAGAATGACCTGCGTAGGGTTGACGAATGGTGCGCGTTCTGGCAGTTGACCCTGAACGTCAATAAATGTAATATATTGTGCATATATAGGAGAAGAAATCCACTACTGTACAATTACGCTGTTGATGAAAAGCTACTGGAAACTGTATCTACCGTCACATATCTAGGAGTAACTATCCACTTCGACCGTAAGTGGAATAATCACATAAAAGAAATAGTAGGAGAGGCAGGTGCCAGACAGATTCGTACGAAGAATATTAAGGAAATGTAACTCATCCACGAAGAAGTGGCTTACAAGGCCCTTGTTCGACCGATTCTTGAGTGCTGTTCATCAGTTTGGGACTTTTACCGCATATGACTGTTAGAAGACGTCACGGGATCGTTTAGTTGCCGTGAGAACGTTAGAGAGTTGTTCAATAAACACCAGCGGCAGATGTTAGAAGCGAGACGTTGTGAATCACGGAGAGGTTTACGACTGAAATATTGAGAGAACACTTCCCAGGAAGAGTCGGACAATATACTGCTTCTTTCCAGATACATCACACGAAATGAGCACAATGAGAAAATTCAAGAAATTGGAGGTAGTCCAAGGCTCTCCCCACGCTCCATTCTGGTCTTACCAGAAGTACCCTCCGTTAGGTGGCTTACAGAGTGTGCCATCATCACCTTTAGATAACACATTACTACCACGTTTCTTTTCAAAGAATGAATGGAGTTGGGAGTGGAGCAGTGCTATCCTTCGACTGTTAGAGTTTATTTCTAAAGTGTACCCAGGCCTCTGACATGGAAAGGTGAGGATGAAAGAGAAGCCGGTAGTTGGTAATTGCTCCGAAGACGCAGGCGGGCGGCGCCAGAAACTCTGCTCTGCGGCTGGCCGAGGGATTCCCGCCACCTGGGCTTCCCGCCAGCCAGGAATCCAATCAGCCCCGAGATGAGGCGGGCTAAGACCCTCCGTAACGACGGCCCTGCACGCTAACTGCGTTAGGAAAACCTCCGCGCAGCGCCGGGCCACGGCGCGCAAGCAGCGTCTCCGAAGAGGGCCTCTGACGCGACCCTTTGTTGGCATAACGAGAAAGTCACATCCATTGTCCTTTTACCGTTTCAGTCTTCTAGTAGGTTTACAGCTGCCATAACGTTGTTAGGTTTCAAGTTGCAATTTATGGTACGGTGCTTTCGTCAGAAGTTGCAGCACTGTGGGAGCTAAATTTTTCCAGTGATCCAGTGATATTTTTTATCCAAGTTACGGTTCACAATTTTTTAACATATATCAGGTTATTAATTTGTTAGCGGTGGCCATCTTGAGACTGAGTACACACAAATTCCTAGTCATATTGAGTCGGCAATGTAAAAATGGTGCAGTCACAATAATAAGTCAAACAATTTTCGACGTATAAAGGGAAGTGCCCAAAGACGGACGCCCTTTTCGTTTATGGTTAAAAAAATAGAAAAAAATGTTTTAAAGGCGTTTAATATTTACTTTAAAATGTTGTGCATGATTTACCTTTTACTCTGACAAAATATAGTTAACAGTTATTACAAAGAAGTTAGTTTCTAAAATTTTATACTTAACGAGTTTGAAAAACAATTGCGAAAGTCGAACTCCTTCTACACACATTAAAAGAAGTTTTGCATCACTTCGGTTCAGAGAGTTCTGGAACCTGGACAGAAAATTGGAATATAGATCAACATAAACATCATTTCCGCCCTTTTTATTGCTCATGAAAACAACACATTGCATGTTGTACCACCACACAGCGAGACCTGGAGAGGTGGTGGTTCAGATTGCTGTACGCACGGGTACGTCTAATACCCAATAGCACGTTCTCTTGCACTGACGCATGCCTTTATTCGTCGTGGCATACTATCCATAAGTTCATCAAGGCACTGTTGGCCCAGATTGTCCCACTTCTCAACGGCGATTCGGCGTAGATCCCTCAGACTGTTTGGTGGTCACGTCGTCCATAAACAGCCCTTTTCAGTCAGTCCCAGGCATGTTAGATAGGATTCATGTCCGGAGAACTTGCTGGCCCCTCTAGTCGAGCTATGTCTTCATCCTGAAGGAAGTGCACGATGGGGGCGCGTATTGTTGTCCATGAAGACGAATGTCTCGCCAATACACTGCCGATATTGTTGCACTATCGGTCGTTTCGCACAGCAGTTACGGCGCCTTCCATGACCACCAACGGCGTACGTCAGCCCCACATAATAGCACCTCTAAACTGCAGGGTACCTCCACCTTGCTGCACTCGCTGGACAGTGTGTCTAAGGCGTTCAGCCTGACTAGGTTGCCTCCAAATACGTCTCCAGCAATTGTCTGGTTGAAGGCATATGCGACACTCATCGATGAATAGAACGTGATGCCAATCCTGAGCGGTCCATTCGGCATGTTGTGGGACCCATCTGTACGGCGCTGCATGGTGTCGTGGTTGCAAAAATGGACCTCGCCATGGTCGTTGGGAGTGAAGTTGCCCATCACGCAGCCTATTGCGCAAGTTTGAGTCCTAACACTAACGTCCTGTGGCTGCACGAAAAGTATTATTCAACAAGGTGGCGTAGCTGTCAGTATTCCTGCGAGCCATAATCCGTAGGTGGCGGTCGTCCATTGCAGCAGTAGCCATTGGGCGGCCTGAGCGACGCACGTAAGTGCCAGTTCCTGTCTCTCTGTATTTCCTCCATATCCGAACAACATCGCTTTGGTTCATTCCAAGACGCCTGGACACTTTGCTTGTTGAGAGCCCTTTCTGGCTCAAAGTATCAAAGCGGATGCGATCGAACCGCGGTATTGACCGTCTAGGCGTCGTTGAACTAAAGACAACACGAGCCGTGTACCTCCATCCTGGTGGAATGACTGGAATTGATCGGCTGTCGGACCCCCTTCGTATGTATGGTTGTTTACATCTTTGGGTGGGTTTAGTGGCATCTCTGAACAGTCTAAGAGACTGTGTCTGTGATACAATATCCACAGTCAACGTCTTTTTTCTTCAGGAGTTCTGGGAAGCGAGGTGATGCAAAACTTTTTTTTGATGTGTGTAAAAATAGCACTAAGCAAAATTAGAAAAAGGAATTGAATTAGAGAAATATTTTAGTTTCAAAGTAGGTATAATATCACAAGTTTATGGAATTTCAATGTGGTTCCTCTGCTGTAACCAGGAGCACTGCTGTAAGAATGTTCCTGTAGGCTTCCTTTCTGATAATTTGGTTTCGTAGCGTTTAAGAAAAATACTAAGCTACTTTTCACCATCAATTTCGTCTTTGAAATCGTGTTCGGTTTTATTTATAATTGCAAACTGTACGGTAGTTTTTCAAAAGCTATTACGAATGGGTCCAAAGGAAGAAACATCTAGCGCAAGGCAATACTAAAACAGCTCCTTTCCGAGATCTTTATCCGGAATTGTAGGTCTGCCTATTTTGTTTATTCTAATTCCGAACATTAAACAATATAATTCCAAGATACTAAGAATGTGGGCTTATACAGACAGACTTTAAACATGAAAACGTGAGGAGTCCGTTTAAGCAACTGAAGTGGTTCCATCTTAAGCAACTACAGCCTTCCATTGGTAACCAATAATTTTTAAGCAAACATCTAAATGAAACTTTCTAGTCATAAACATCAACTTGACACGTGACTATTCAATGACCCATATGTTGAAAGGCTTACCTGCCCATATCTAGAATTAATAATGAAAAATGTAGCACAATGTAAAAACTTTTTCCATTGTCAAAATATTTAATGGCGATCTGCTAACCGGCTACTGAAGCGGCCTGTTTGTGCACTCCGCTACACAATGGTTGAATCCTAATCTACTATTTACTCTTGGTTCCACTGGAGTTCAGAAGAATGCACAGCTAAGAACAAGGGGTCGACTTCAGGGAGGGGAGAGCGGTTTTGCACACGTTCCTCTGTTTAAGTACCACGCGTACAGCTGTAACAGACATTTGGACTCTATGAAGAAATTTATTAGACTCAAGTTTCTTCATAAATTCAGCATGTCTCCCACAACCGTGCAAGCGTTACTTAAATTTTACACATATAAGTCGAAGCTCGTTTGGCCCCTTATTGTAACTATGCAATTTTTACACTTGCCGACTCGATACGACTAGCAAACTTTGTGTACTCAGCTCTGAAGATTGTCGTTACTGATTGAAATTAATAACCTGATGTATGTGAAGAAATTGTGATCAGTAATTGGCATAAAAAATATACAAAGCCTTCTTCAGAGGCTCCCTCGACAACAGAGCTGCTCATTACTTGTTGTCAGTAATCGGAAATTGAGGTTGATACTTTGTTGTTCGTAAAGAAGTACCTACGGTACTTAAACAGGTCCCGAAATGATATCTGTGGATACCGAAGAAACCAAATAACGCTATGAACAACATTAAATTTTCTTCATTGTTGACGGAACGACAGTAACGCAGTCGTACGATACATAGACCGTAAGAATGAATTTGCCTGAATGGTCTTCACTTTCAACAATGTTGATTTTCAGGCCTCTAGCTTCATTTTCAGATATATCTTTCCGCCTTAAAGTATGGAATAGCGACATGCACATATACAGATAATGGTAATATCGCGCACACAAGGTATAAGAAGGCAGCGCATTAGCACAACTGTCATTTGCACTCAGGTGATTCATATGAAAAGGTTTCCGACATGATTACGTCGTCCGCACGACGGGAATTAAGAGACTTTGAACGCGGAATGGCAGCTGAAGCTACGCACGGGAGATTCCATTTCTGAAATCGTTAGGGAATTCAATAGTACGAGATCCGTGGTGTCAAGAGTGTGCCGACAGTAACATATTTCAAGTATTACATCTCACCAGGGAAGAAGCAGTGGCCGACGGCCTTCACTTAACGACCGAGAGCAGCGCGTCTGCATGGAGTTTTCAGTGCTAACAGTCCAGCAACTCTGCGTGAAATAACCGCAGAAATCATTGTGGACCGTACGATGGACTTGTGGCGTTGCGACAGTGCGGCGAATTATGGCGTTTATGGACTATGGTAGCAAACGATCGACAGGAGTACCTTTGATAATAGCACGACATCGCCTGCAACGCTTCCCCTGGGCTGGCGACCACGCCGGTTGTAGACTACTGGAAAACTGTGGCCTGGTCGGATGAGTCTCGATTTCAGTTGGTAAGAGTAGGGTTTGAGTGTGGCACAGACCCCACGAAGCTATGGACCCAAGTTGCCAACTAGGCACTGTAGTACTCGTATGTATGTATTAGACTGGGGACCAAGAAACGACGGAGAGGCTTTGTCCCACTGTAGTCCTCAGTGGTTCACAACCCTACAACAGACCACAACAGTCCACACCCACCCTACCGCCGCCCCACACCCATCCCAAGGTCCCCCCCCCCCCCTCCCGCCTCCTTCTGGGAACGCCTCATATCAGACGAGTGTAAACCCAAATGTTTGTGTGGTATAATGATCATAGTGTACACGTACGTGGGAACGGTGTTTGCGCAGCAATTGCCGACACAGTGTAACTGAGGGGAAGAAGCCCACATTCGCCGAGGTAGATCGATAACCACCTTAAAAACCATCCGCAGGTTGGCCGGTACACCGGCACGACTTCCCGCTCGGGAAGCAGCGCGTTAGACCGCGCGGCTAGCCGGGCGGGTAATAAGGCACTACTTTGAGACCGTTTGCAACAGTTCATGGACTTCATGTTCGCAAGTAACGATGGAATTTTTATGGGTGGCAAGGCGCCATGTCACTGGACCATACTTGTTACTTGTTCGTGATTGGTTTGAAGAACGTTCTGGACAATTCGAATGAATGGTTTGGCATGAATCGCCCGACATGAATCCCATCTAAAATTTATGGGAGATAATCGAGAGGCCAGTTCGAGCATAAAATCCTGCACCGGAAACACTCCCGCAGTTATGGATGGCTATAGAGGCAGCTTGGCTCAATATTTCTGCAGGGGACTTCGAAAGACTTTTTAGGTCCGTTCAGCTTAAAGGTGTTGGACTCACCGGAGAAAAGGAGGTCCGACACTATATTAGGAGGATTCTCATGATTTTTGTCACCTCAGTGCACAGGGTGAATAACAGTTACTAAAACAAACCAGATACTGTTACGCTAAACAGACGATATATTACATTCTTTTGATATGTCTTTAAAAGTAACTCGTTAAAAATATTAATCTCATACAAGTTACAATGTAAGAAAGTGTTGTGCTGGCGTGGAAAATAGTAAAGTATCATCGAGGAGGTATTAAAGTTTCTTGAAGACTAGATTAAAATTAAATTTAAGATCATTTAATGTCAGTCTGAGGCAAAATCATTCTGACTCTCACCTATAAACTACACTTAATTTTCTAAATTCGACAGTTCGTGCTAACTACAAAATAATTACTTACAGCGAGAAAAACCCGGCACAATGCATTGTGACTATGGCTTCACTATTGTAGTGTCAAATAAACATAAAAGCAACAATTGGGTTGTCTATTTTGCTAATACTGCTTTGTAATACGTACTCATATTACAATGGTAATAAAATTATTTCCTGCTGGAAAGTTTATTTTCACGACAATCAAGCAACTGTTTTATATTCCGACACAATTGCCGTTAGGAGTGTGACCATAATGTAACTTAAATGTTTATTTGACACTACAATAGTGAAGCCAGAGTCACAGTATATCAAATTTTTCTTTAAAAAAGGGGGTTACATTACCGGTTTCAACGAACTACGTCGTCATTTTCAAATGTAAAACAGCATTATACGTTCGCCAACTGATGTTTTACATTTGAAAATACGACGTAGATCACTGAAACCGGTAATGTAACCCCTCTTTTCAAAGAACAATTTTATGTACTGTGACTATGGCTTCACTATTGTAGTGTCAAATAAACATAAAAGCAACAATTGTTGTCTATTTTGCTAATACTCTTTGTAATACGTACTCATATTACTCGGATTAGTGACAAAGTACGAATTGTGTCACCGAAAACTTCTCACATGCCGTTATCTGTCTCTTTGTTACGATTCTCTGATTCGGATACGGTACTGAGAGGCATGGGGTCAGTAAAACTGTTTCCCATCTGTTGTCAGTTCTCCATACCTTCAATCCGCCTTTTATCATTGAAGTAACTCCTCAGTTGTCACGAGGCTGAATGCGCCTCATTCCTGTCTTCCCACCAAGGACAAAATCCCTGGTAGTACTGGGAACTGAACTCTGGTGCTCCGCATAGCCGTCAAACACGTTGCCTAATTAATTGGAGACTCGCATATCCGCTTGTATATGCCATTTGATTAAAAGCTGTGTTGTTGCCTGTTACCATTTAGTGTTAGCCTCCCTTTATAAGAATGTAATTTCAAAGGTGGACTACTAAGATAAATAAATAAATAGTTAAGAATTGAAGTAAATAAACAGTAAATCAAAAAGATGTAATAAAGTTGACCTTTACGCACGTATTGGAATAAAGCTACAGTAGCACCCAGAGAAACAGGGACTGCTTTTTTATCGTATTCAAAGAATAGACGGAAACAGAGCAACAAGAAAATTACGTAATTATTTTGCAAAATTGAAAAATTGCTGACACAGGGATAAAAGAAGTCGGACATAACGTGGAAGAACTCAAAATCACTCAACAGCATATCGAAATACATGTATCATATGCCGAAAAATTACAAAGTTGTGCAAAGAACTGCAGGAAGTGTGGCGGAAAAGGAAAGAGAGTTTGTGCAAATGAATGTCAAATGAATTTTCACTCTGCAGAGAAGTGTGCCCTAATTGGACACTTAAGATTATGTGCTAGGCCGGTCTGCCGCACGCAGTTCTTTCTTTCAGGGTGTTGTTCTCTTCCTTCTCCATTCCACGTCGCATCATTTGTCTTTTTGCGCTTTTCCTGGAAACTTACAAAATTTTGTAACCTTTCTTTAAGTGTTCTCGTAATGAATATCCTCTTGAGTAATTTTTAGTTCATCTCTGTCCTGTCCGAATCCTGTCATCCAAGAGTTAACCATTTACGATTCTGCAAAATAGTTACGTACCTTTCTCGTGACCGAGATAACAGTCCATTCTGGCGGAAGTAAAGCTATGATGTCTGCGGTTTCTAACCCTGGTCTGCTACTCAATTTAATGTGCCAGGAATGTAGAAATTATCCCATACAAGCCATCAAAAAGTGTAGAAATAAATCATTTAAGTCTAACAGCTGCGTGTAATAAAAAAGGATTATGTGGGCAGTGATTTAATAAATTAGTCTCGAAAGGAGACCAGCATTCTGACCTAAGATAACCGCAGGTGAAACAAAATACAGGATGCTTATCATTAAACTTTTGCTAATTGTGAGGGCCCCCATGGAAAAAAAGTGGTTGTAGGACAATGAAACTTTGTGGAAGCATTTGGAAGGACATCCGGAAGGGAAATAACGAGTGAATCAATGAAAGGAACATATTTTAATTTTCATGAGATGATTAAATATGGTGTTCTTGGCTGTTAGTCAGTTTGGAATGATCTGCCAATGATTCGGTTTACTTCTGGGAAAGGCCGACGGCCAGTTGTGCCAAAATTTGTTGACGTTACTGTCATAACGGCTGAGAATGGTGGACTCAATGTACGATCTTCAAGTAGTGTACGAGCTGTGTCACGAGAACCGAACATTCCATTGTCCAGCTTTCAATAAGTGCTGCGAACAATAATGGTGAAACGGTATTCACACAAACTTCATATTACTCATCAACTTTTGCCTTGCCACGTACCGCAGCCATTCGAGTAGACTTTACAAGAATGAAACTACAATTAAATCCAAACCCAGACCATTAGCTGCTTACAGGCGTTGATAAATATCAACGGGGACAGTTGAAAACGTGTGCCCCGACCGCTGGCCGGAGTGGCCGTAGGGGCTCTAGGCGCTACAGTCTGGAGCCGAGCCACCGCTACGGTCGCAGGTTCGAATCCTGCCTCGGGCATGGATGTGTGTGATGTCCTTAGGTTAGTTAGGTTTAAGTAGTTCTAAATTCTAGGCGACTGATGACCTCAGAAGTTAAGTCGCATAGTGCTCAGAGCCATTTTGTGCCCCGACCGGGACTCGAATCCGAGATCTCCTGCTTACAATGCAGACTCTCTATCCGACTGAGCCATCGAGGACACAGAGGATAGTGCGGCTGCAGGGACTTACCTCTGGCACGCTCCCCGTGAGACCCACAATTCCAGCTTCACACACTACATTTGTAGTGACCCTGCCCACTATACTCATTACTTGCGGCAGTCAGTCTACCGATTTCCGTAAGAGTCATTACTTGCGGCAGTCAGTCTACCGATTTCCGTAAGAGTTTGAGCAATGTGAGTGTATCTGTACTGAAGAAGATCATTGGCCGGTAAGCCTTATCTGTATGAAGATGGTATATGTTCTTTCGGATATGTCCGAAAGAACAGATACGATCTTCATATAGACTTTACAAGGGTTGACGTTGACGACATGTGGCCATTGAACATTTTGTGGAGTGACGTAGCGCACTTTACACTCACTGGGGCAGCGAACGCTCACAACTGTCGCGTTTGAGGATTATCAAGCCAATGGCCGTTCATGAAGTCCGCCTGCATAGTTAACACATCAATGTGTGGTGAGGCTTCATGGCACAGTTGACGATTAGTCTATTTTTGTTTGGTGAAGTTGGACTTCAAAAACCATGGACATGCAGCATGAACGGCACACGTTACTGTGATCTACTTCCCTAACATGTGACCCCTGCTCTACGGGAGAGGAGTGCTTTGGACTCAACTGTTTTGAGGCACGATGGCGCTCCAACTCACATTGTTCGTGAGGCCACTCGATTACTCTGTAACGCATCTAGAGGAAACAGAATCATTGGCGGATCGTTCCAAAATAGCTAACTGCCAAGATCCAAGATCACCAGATTTGAACCATCTTACGTGAAAATTAAAATGTGTTTCTTTCAATGGTTTATTCGTTATTCTCTTCAGCATGTCCTTACAAATGTTTCCACAAAATTTCAATGTCCTATGATTACTGGTTTTTTATAGGGGCGAAAGTTTGATTACATCCAACTCGTATTTGTAAAAGTGGCGCTATGGAATTACAGGTCCGTTACCTACGGTTGGGTATCAGAAACAGTGTCTTGGCAACCAACATAAACACCCAATTCTTCAAAGTTGTTAAAACGAAACTCGTTTGAATACTTGAAGATGCGAGCACGCAGTATTTCAGTACTCACGCATTTGTGTTCCACGAGAAGCTCTTCACTCTTTTGTCATACAAGTAGCCATATACGTCTGAAAAAGTGTGCCTCTTTCATCCTTCCAGTCCAGTTATGCACCTTCCTCCCCGACCTTCCCTTAACCGCCGAGGAGACAATTACATTTCGCTGCGGAAAACTACCTCCGCGCCAGAAAATAAACTTCTGGTCGGGCGGAACTCAATTATTCGGCGGGAGTGAGTCTGCGTTAAGGGGAACAGCAGGGGCTACCGGCGTAGTGGTAGGAGAGGAGAGAGGTGGGTGCCTATAGAGTACGAGCAACACGAGAAATGACCTTACAAGGGATAGGCGGGCAAAAGCAAAAAGGTAGGCTTCCGCCACAAAACTGTTTCATGTTTGAAGATGAATCAGAGTAAGTAGCTGGACAGCGTAAGGCCGCAACTGAAGAGATCGAAGGGTAGAGGAGAGTGGGGTGAGATTGAGTTCCTGTCCACAACAATCTGCGCTATTAAGTATCGATTAATACCAGCCGATAACAGCAGTCGATCGCTGACAGGCAGACCGCCGTGCGTCGTCGGAGGCGCTGACTCTCAAAGGGCGTGTGCTCGCTTCACAACTAACTCCTGACTGTCCACTGCTAAATGTCCCACATACCAATTGTTAAGTATTTAAGATACTTATAGTCCACAGAAAAGTATTGATCTTACATGTAGTTAACTTACTATTTGAAAATTAAAATTCTTCCTCACACACACACACACACACACAGAGAGAGAGAGAGAGAGAGAGAGAGAGAGAGAGAGATGTAAGTGGCTCGAGTCTTCCTCAGAGATAAGGCTACCACCAGGGGTACCCCAGCAAAGTGTGGAAGGACCGTTTTTGTTCTCTATGTAGATAAATGATCTAATAGGTAGGATGAGCAACAATCTGCGACTGATTGGTGAAGACGCTGAAGTGATCTGGAAATTGTTGTCGATGATTCCAGGAAGATACGGGATGACTAAGACACAATATCTATATGATGTAATGAATGGCAGCTCGATATAAATGTAGAAGAATTTAAGTTAATGCGGATGACTAGGAAAAACAATCCAGTAATAGTCACATCGATTAAATGCCTTGGCGTAACGTTACAAAGCGATAGGAAATTGAACGAGCACGTAAGGGTGGCGGTAGTGAAAGCGAATGGTCGACTTCAGTTTATTGGGAGAATTTTAGGGAAATGTAGCTCATATATAAAGGAGACCGCGTATATAACACTGGGGCGACACATTTTTGAGTACTGCTCCAGTGTTTGAGATCCGCGCCAGGTCGGATTAAAGGAAGACATCGAAGTGGTTCACAGGTGTGCTGCTAGATTTGTTGCCCATGAGTCGATCAACACCTGGATATAACGTAGATGCTTCGTGGCTCAAATAGGAA
Organism: Schistocerca cancellata; assembly: GCF_023864275.1. Lineage (NCBI taxonomy): Eukaryota > Metazoa > Arthropoda > Insecta > Orthoptera > Acrididae > Schistocerca > Schistocerca cancellata. The sequence goes on along the minus strand of NC_064628.1, from coordinate 439,524,964 downwards.
TATCTGAATGATAGATGCGATCATTTCCGGAACAGTATTCAGAAAATTTAGAGAACCAGCACTTTCGAGTGGCTGATGTAGTATTCTGCTTCCACCAAAGTACGTTTCCTGGAAGGACAGCGACCACAAGAGAAATTCGAGGTTGTAAGGAGGCGCATAGACAGTTGGTTTTCTCTCCCTCTATTTGCGTTTGGAACTGGAAAAGGAATTATTAGTAGGCGCCCTCTGCCATGCACCGTATCGTGACTTACGGAGTATTATGTGTACGTATGTGTGTGTGTGTGTGTGTGTGTGTGTGTGTGTGTGTGTGTGTGTGTGTGGAGAGAGAGAGAGAGAGAGAGAGAGCATATGGACATAATAAAATACGTTTATGAAATTAACAACTTTTAAGGAAGACAGTTACTGCTGGCAGCAATCCAGCGATTTAATACTGGACATCACACAAGGAAGATATACACTCCTGGAAATGGAAAAAAGAACACATTGACACCGGTGTGTCAGACCCACCATACTTGCTCCGGACACTGCGAGAGGGCTGTACAAGCAATGATCACACGCACGGCACAGCGGACACACCAGGAACCGCGGTGTTGGCCGTCGAATGGCGCTAGCTGCGCAGCATTTGTGCACCGCCGCCGTCAGTGTCAGCCAGTTTGCCGTGGCATACGGAGCTCCATCGCAGTCTTTAACACTGGTAGCATGCCGCGACAGCGTGGACGTGAACCGTATGTGCAGTTGACGGACTTTGAGCGAGGGCGTATAGTGGGCATGCGGGAGGCCGGGTGGACGTACCGCCGAATTGCTCAACACGTGGGGCGTGAGGTCTCCACAGTACATCGATGTTGTCGCCAGTGGTCGGCGGAAGGTGCACGTGCCCGTCGACCTGGAACCGGACCGCAGCGACGCACGGATGCACGCCAAGACCGTAGGATCCTACGCAGTGCCGTAGGGGACCGCACTGCCACTTCCCAGCAAATTAGGGACACGGTTGCTCCTGGGGTATCGGCGAGGACCATTCGCAACCGTCTCCATGAAGCTGGGCTACGGTCCCGCACACCGTTAGGCCGTCTTCCGCTCACGCCCCAACATCGTGCAGCCCGCCTCTAGTGGTGTCGCGACAGGCGTGAATGGAGGGACGAATGGAGACGTGTCGTCTTCAGCGATGAGAGTCGCTTCTGCCTTGGAGCCAATGATGGTCGTATGCGTGTTTGGCGCCGTGCAGGTGAGCGCCACAATCAGGACTGCATACGACCGAGGCACACAGGGCCAACACCCGGCATCATGGTGTGGGGAGCGATCTCCTACACTGGCCGTACACCACTGGTGATCGTCGAGGGGACACTGAATAGTGCACGGTACATCCAAACCGTCATCGAACCCATCGTTCTACCATTCCTAGACCGGCAAGGGAACTTGCTGTTCCAACAGGACAATGCACGTCCGCAAGTATCCCGTGCCACCCAACGTGCTCTAGAAGGTGTAAGTCAACTACCCTGGCCAGCAAGATCTCCGGATCTGTCCCCCATTGAGCATGTTTGGGACTGGATGAAGCGTCGTCTCACGCGGTCTGCACGTCCAGCACGAACGCTGGTCCAACTGAGGCGCCAGGTGGAAATGGCATGGCAAGCCGTTCCACAGGACTACATCCAGCATCTCTACGATCGTCTCCATCGGAGAATAGCAGCCTGCATTGCTGCGAAAGGTGGATATACACTGTACTAGTGCCGACATTGTGCATGCTTTGTTGCCTGTGTCTATGTGCCTGTGGTTCTGTCAGTGTGATCATGTGATGTATCTGACCCCAGGAATGTGTCAATAAAGTTTCCCCTTCCTGGGACAATGAATTCACGATGTTCTTATTTCAATTTCCAGGAGTGTATATTCCTAAGGCTAGAATTATTTTCCATCAAATCAATGAAGGAACAATGTACATCACATAACTGTTATTATAATTATGCAAATGCATGCCTGGATGGTTTTTAGACCCGATGATGGTCTGATCCTAGACCGAACTAAAGCACCTTTAATAAAATATACCGTTACAACTGTGCATTGTATAATACAGTTCTTAATATTTGCAGAATATCTGAAGAGGAAACAACCTCCTAAGTTCTGGGTATTGCGGGAGAGTTTGTGGAAAAAATGGCGATACGCAGTATGCAGAAATAATACATTGAAGTCAGAATTCAAGAATCAAACTCCGATTGTCAGCAAATTTCAATAATCAGGAATTGATAACGCTTCCACAAAATTTTCTCGTTCAGTAATCCGTTGGTACCAAGTAGGTAAACTGGTAAGGTACAGATATGTAGAAGTATGAAATGAAAATAATAAAATTGATGAAAAATAAGAAAACTGAAGAACCATAAGAACAAGTTGGATATAACGTTCCTTCTTTCCCAGGGACTACCTACGATATCACGCAGCATTTTTTCTGCGGCTTGTGTTATACTGATTGGTATTTTTTTCGTAATGTACTTTCTCTTTCTCTGTCTATTCGTGCTAATGAATCTACTGGGTACCATGCACTGATAGAATGGAAAAGTGAGAACGGGGAAGACGTGAAAACTATGCAGAAGACAGTGAGACTGAAAGTTAGGAAGTCGTTTAGGAATTGCAGACTCCTGATAGGCTTTCATACAATAAAAAATTAAGTAGAAGTAAAGGATTACGTGGCTTACGTATAATAGGCATGTAGCATAAAAATGGTCTGTGTACATAAGAAGAAAAATCACTGGTGATGGACGGAGAATGCAGAGGTAAACATTAGATTAACAAAAGGAGTACTTTTTAACAAATGAACTCAAGTGTTTCAAATACTTGCCTATAAAGAATAAAGCAGTTTTTGAATTTTTACTCTCAGGCCTTAACGCAGTACGGAAGAAGAAGAAGTGACATGAAAAAAAGGAAACTGGTGACATACTAGTATGATATGCATCTGTACGGAAGGAAATGATCAGTTGTGTTATGAAGCAAATAGATATTAGAATGGTTGAAGGAACAGAAGTTCGTAAAACCTCTTCTTTCATAGTTTTCGACGATGTTTCCTGATGTACTTGGTGATGAGCGATTAGAAGAGGGGAAATTTTGTTGAGGGAAAAGGTTATACGCCGTTAAGGTGCTGGTGTAGCGGGTAGGCACAAATGACAAAAATGAAATGCACCAAAAATTTAAAAAGCGAGTGTTTGCGAGGGCTAGCGTTTGTGTATACGTTAGTCACTGTTGGGTAGGCCTCAGTCTGATACTCGAGAGAGACCGAATGTTGGGCCGGCCGGAGTCGGCGAGCGGTTCTAGGCGCTTCAGTCTGGAACCGCGCGACTGCTACGGTCGTAGGTTCGAATCCTGTCTCGGGAATGGATGTGTGTGATGTCCTTAGGTTAGTTAGGTTTAAGTAGTTCTAAGTTCTAGGGGACTGATGACCTCAGATCTTAAGTCCCATAGTGCTCAGAGCCATTTGAACCATTTGAACCGAATGTTGGATTCCTGGCACGTGCAAAAAATAATGTAAGTCACTTTGACCGTCGGAAAATTGTTGAAACCTTCAAAAACGTTGTATTCTCTTGCGATTCACATTCCGCGCTCAATATTCTGAGCTACTTCTCAGCCCATATCTGTAAACGAAAATGTAGGGTCGCCAATAGAAGCTCTTCTGTAAAGGTACCGAGATGTTCAGCTTAGAATTCGCCTGCTCTGGTTTTTCCGTCTACCGACCCCCTCCCTCGTGACTTTTCAGCTGTCCTGAAACCTGCCCGTTGACGGCGGTCGTCGCGGAGCCTCCAGCTGACGGGCGCAGCCGTTTTATGACAGCGACGAGAGCGCGGCGACCCATGCTCGACACGTATCTGACGGACAACGTGGCTGTCGTACAAAGGAAAACAAACGAGAGAGCGGCGTCAGGTGCTGATGGCGAATGCTAACACGTCCCACGAGGCTGCCTGCTGAAGGCTGGGGCCGGTGGGAGGCGGAGGGGGCGGCTTGCAGTTTGGCCACGGGGTCACCTGAGGTCAGCGGCCGTTGACCAACTTGCTGGCCTCGCAGGCATTGCCTCCGTCAACGATGCTGTTGCTCTTTTGCGCACTGTATATCCCGCAGCACAGTTCGGTTCTTGCGAAACAAGGAATATGTTTCACTATAAAACTTAGGCTCATACTGTTTGCTATAATTGTTCTCAAGAATTTCTTTCAAGATGGGTCGAGGATTTTATCCATTTCTGGAGGCCACAGTAAATGCAAAACTAATCAGGTGGGTTAATTCCGACGGGCTACAAATGTGAAGTTTCACTGATCTGCAGTAACCTTTTCAGTTGTCGGTCTCTGTCTCCCTTCCTCCGAATACGCGCGCGCATGTGTTTGTGTGTGTGTGTGTGTGTGTGTGTGTGTATGTGTGTGTGTGTGTGTGGGAGTGTGTGTGTCTGTTTACGATACAGTCCACTACCGGAACATAAGCAGTTTACGGCAAAATACACTCCTTCTACCATTAGAATTCTAATTGGCTACATCCCATATGACGACAGCGACGCGGAGTTTAAGTTACTATAGGAAGGAAGGGAGCTTACGAAGTCTTCCGAACAGCGTCTCGGAATGAGTAAGAAATGGACAGGAAGTCGTCCTTGAGGCTGTTGAAGGAACCGTTCGTCTGTATTAATCCAGAAAAAGCACGGAAAACTTAAAATTGCACGATAAGATGGGCAGCTGAATAACTGTTTTCCTGAGCATGAGTTTAATGTCTTAAACTCTAAACTACGTCGAGCGGTTAGTTTATGTTAGCTCTACTGTTAACGCAATTATTATTGTACCCTATTATTATTATTAAATTATAGTCTCATAGGTGAATTGCTTTGATTTAACCAACAACGTTTAAAACGATGAATAATACGTACTTAGATTACAATGACGGCTTCTTTGTGTTTCTGGTGAAATGAACCAATCAGCAAACAAAAATAATGTAATAACCTGCTCTAGGTGCGTTAAGTGTCTCTGAATCTCTCACAGGTAATGGGAGTAGAATAATGGTAACCGAGGGTGACCAACACATTTTGGTGCAAGTTAGTTACGTGTTACATAGGTCCCAAATACGTTACAGTGCAAGATGTCGGGAGGCAAATAATTTTAGCTCTAGAAAGTATATCTCTTCCTTGCATTATGTCTAACATAACATCGCTTAGCATTAACTACAGAAGTGAGTGGCTTAAGAGGAGCTCTTCGACCATTGTACCCCATTGTTTTCAACTCCGTACTCGCAATAATAGTTCTAGCTGGACTGCTAGTAACACTTTGTAACTGTTGAATGATTCCTTTCGCTGATTTTACGCGATTTTCTTCAGCTACCCTCTGCAGTGCTCTCTGTCCGTCAGTACGTGACGTCTACGTGGTTGTTTCACTTCACAGTGACGTCACCAACAGGCATCCTGGACAGCTTTAGAAGGGTTGAAACGTCCCTGCTCCTTTTTTTTTACTCAGGTGATATCCGATGTTTAGTCCACATTAATAGTTACTGAGCTCTAGTGACGAATCATTTCTTCTGTTACTGTTCCTGTACTGACAACACAATACTCCCCACCTCCTTGCATGCATGCGGATCCACCTCTCGTGCCGGCCGTGGTGGCCGAGCGGTTAAAGGCGCTACAGTCTGGAACCGCGCGGCTGCTACGGTCGCAGGTTCGAATCCTGCCTCGGGCATGGATGTGTGTTATGTCCTTAGGTTAGTTAGGTTTAAGTAGTAGTTCTAGGGGACTGATGACCTTAGAAGTTAAGTCCCATAGTGCTCAGAGCCATTTGAACCATTTGAACCATTTGAACCACCTCTCGTCACGTCTAGTACACAATTCTGCACTACGCAGGTGTGGCCGGACATAGGGATATTTGCAGGAGAAAAGTACTAAGTTTTGAAGGATTTCAAGTAAGAAGCAGTGCGACAATAGACGTGAAGCCATGTGAGGAGTGATAGAGTGACATGGTAATAAGAGGAAAGCATACTGGAGGAAAAGAAAAGAGAAAAACGGAAAAAGTTGGTGTTTTGTAGTCTTCGTAGAAACAAATACTTCATCTACATGTATACTTCGCAATCCGGCTAACGGTGTGTGGCGGAGGGTACTTTATGCACCACTGTCAGCCTCCCGTCCCTTTCCTTTTCCAGTCGCGAATACTTCTCGGGAAGAGAGATTGCTGGTAAGCCTTCGCGTGGGCTCGAAGCTCTCTAACTTTACGTTCACGGTCTTTCTACGAGATATAAGTAGAAGGAAATAATATATTTATTGACTCTTCTAGGAACGTACGCTCTTGAAACTTTAACAGTAAACCATATCGTGATGCAGAACACCTCTGTTGCAATGTTTGCCACTGGGGTTCGTTGGTCATCTCAGTAATGCTTTCGTGCTTACAGAATGAACCTGTAACGAAACGCGGAGCTCCCCTTTGGGTCTTCTCCATTTCCTCTGTCAGTTCATCTTGTACGTATCCGTTAGTGACGAGTAATATTCAAATATTGGTCGAACGAGTGTTTTATAAGGTACTTCCTTTATTGACGGACTACTGAGCATTTTTCCAATGTATCTCATTTCTAGCATCTGCCTTAGCCGCAATTAATTTTATTTGACCATTACACTTCAAATCGCATACTCCTCAGTATTTTATGGAAGTAACTGGTTGGAGTAATTTTACTACAATTTTATAGTCATACAACAAAGGGTCTTTCTGTCTATGTATTCACAATACATTACATTCATTTATGTAGAGGATCAATTGCTACTCGCTGCACCAAACGTCGATTCACTGCAGATTTTCCTGCAATACGCTACAATTTTATAAAGTCCCGATTTCTTTGTATACAACAATATCGTCTCCGTAAAACCTCACAGAACTTCTGGCGTCTTCTACTAGGTCGTTTATATATATACTGTGAAAAGTGATAATCCTATAACACTCAACTGGGCCACCCCCAAAGGTAGTTTTACGTCTGAAGACGTGTCTCCGTCCATAACAACATTCTAGGTGCTGCTTGCTAGAAACTCTTCCATCCAGTCACACAGTTGGTCTGATATTCCATACGCTCGTATTTTGTTCATTAGGCGACAGTGCGGAACAGTATCGAGTGTCTTTTGAAAGTAAAGGAACACGGCACGTACCTGGGCACCTGCATCCACTGGCTTCTATGTCTCGTGGACGAACTTAACGAGCTGGGTCTCACACGATCGTTGGTTGTGGAACCCTTCTTGTTTCCTAGAGAGGAAATTTTAGGCCTCCAGAAACGTCATAACACAGGAGCATAAAACGTTCCAAAAATCTACAACTGACAGACGTCAGATAATTTTTTAAGTCTGTTCGACGATCCTTCTTCAAAACGGTAATGACGTGTTCTTTCTTCCAACCTTCGGGAACTTTTCGCTCTTCCAAAGACCTTCGGTAGTCTACTGCTAGGAGAGGCACAAGATCTTTCGCATACATCATGCAGAGTCGTATCGGTATCCCATTAGGTCCAGTGCCTTTCCCTCTGTTGAGCGATTTCAGCTGCTTTTCTATCCCTCGGCCACTTATTTCGATTGTAGCCATATTGTCGTTCGTGTGTCTGATGTCCTTAGGTTAGGTTTAAGTAGTTCCAAGTTCTAGGGGACTGATGACCTCAGCTGTTAAGTTCAGAGCCATTTGAACCATTTTTGAACAGTGCGATCTCCCTCGGCGAAATAGTTTCGGAGAAAGATGGTTGATATTTCAGGTTTTTTGAGTCGACGTGCTCTTCAATGCCACTGTGGTTACACAGTGTCTGGACAAATGACTTTGGTAGACAGAATTTTACTTTCGAATTCGTTGAATGCTTTATGCGAGGCTCTTCTTAGGCAGATTTTGGCTTCATTTTGTTTGTTTGTCTGTGCGGGTTTGAGTGCGGTTAAATTTTGCAGTGAAGCTCTGTTTGCTTTCGTAGCAGTTTTCTAAAAACTGTGTTGAACCACGGCGGGTCTATCCCATCCCTCACAATTCTTTTCGACACGTACCTCGTCGAAAAGACTGTGGCGTGCAGGCGCAGAGCCGAGAGATGGTGAGGTGTTCATAAGGAGTCATGACCAGCCTCTCCCCCCCCCCCCCCCCCACCACCCCAAAACTCACATTTCACTAAAAGCATTTACAGGAGTATTTTTAAGTGTGTCAGTGTCCAAGAAAAAAGTAGCATTAAAACCGTGGAAAAATAGCAAAGAAATCTAGAAAACTGGAAGTTAGATTCCAACGTAACTCTTTTCAGGTGGTCACCTGAGGGCCAGCCTACACGCAATCGCTGGCCGACGTACCAGCTGCAGAGGGCCAGATAAGGTGGCCATTCACAGTAACAAATGCGACACCGGTCGTGAGTCCACAGGTGGTACCGGCAAACCAAAGGGAGCAAGGCAAAAGAGAAAGGGCCATCCACTAAGTAACACTGACTTTTCCCAAGCTTATGCGCAAACGACTGATAGAAACAGCTTTTATATGACAATGCTGGTGACGGTGAGAGCACAACTCGATTTTATATAATGTAAGCTACACACTGTCCAGTCAGTTAATGTGACCACCTGTCAACAGTCTGAATAACCACTTTTGCAGCAAGGACTGCTGCGAGATGTGCTGGAAGAGAGTCAATGACATTCTGGAAGTCACTAGGTTGACGATCCATGGCGCGAACAGCCCCGTCTAGGTGGTTCTACAGATTCTCAGTTGGGGAGATTGGTGGCCAGGGGAGTACGAATACTCATCCTACTGCTCTTTGAACCACACGCGTCGGTGCGCGAGAAGGAGCGTGCTGTGATCGAATTCGTACAGTTCGTCCACACGTGGAGCATCCTATCCTTCAACATGACAATGCCAGACCACACAAGAGCACTGCGATATGTGCATTAGTCAGACGCCTTGGGTTCACTATCACCGATAATGCTCCATATGAATTTCAACTGTTTCGAAAAGTTAAAAAACACCTTCGAGGACTTCACTTTGATAGCGATGAAGCGATGCAAGAAGGTGTGTAGTTGTGACTCCATCAACAAAGTAGAACATTCTACAGTGACGGTATGAAAAAAGTGATATCTCGTTAGGAGATATGAAGAATAAAGATGTAGAATGTTAATAACGTTTGTTTTTCTTTTTTAGAAAGACTTAAAAGTTTTCACATAAAAAAGTTGGAGGCATTACTTTTCATCATGCCATCGTAGATCGTGTACCTCGTTTGGTAAGCTATTTCAAGTTTATGCATTCGTCATTTAAATACTTCTGTGGCCAGTCCGTTTTTCGTAATGATCTCACCCACTTACTTGTATTTTTCTACTCTACCAATGCCTCCATTTTCGTCCGGAGTTTTGAGAGGAATTGGGGGAAGTAGGGGGTGGAGGAATCTTTGATGTCAATCATTATTTCTGTTTTTTTTCCAGTGGTTCAAAATGGTTCAAATGGCTCTGAGCACTATGGGACTTAACTTCTGAGGTCATCAGTCCCCTAGAACTAGGTTTAACCTAACTAACCTAAGGACATCACACACACCCATGCCCGAGGCAGGATTGGAACCTGCGACCGTAGCGGTCACGCGGTTCCAGACTGTAGCGCCTAGAACCGCTCGGCCGCCCCGGCCGGCTTTCCAGTGGTATCTGCAGGTCAGTATTTTCCGGCGGTTTTCTTCAACGGCGTTTGATAATGGCTATATCATTGTCGAAAGCTGGGCAGTTCTCATCGGGCTGTATTCGATTTGCATCAGTCTCCTTCCTCAGGTCCTAATGACTACTTTAATAACACAGTCTAAAAGCATTTAAGAGGACGCATCACCTTGTCGGTGTCTTGTTTTGGTCTGAAAAGAATCTAAGAGATACATATGAACTTCTTATTCGTTAGGAGGCTGTAATAATAATTATTATTATTTACTGTTATATTAAACATTTTATACGCGCTATTATTATTATTACTGTTAGCGGAAAAATCCGTCTTGCTTTGGTGTTTTTTCATTGCTGTGCGTCCACGGCCATACCACGAAGCGTCTGGTGTTGTGCTTAACGCTTGTTACGTCATATCTCGTGACAATGTGTCGTTCAATTATATAATTTTGCACTTAGATTCAGTGATATATGTGCATAATGACTGTAAAATGTGGCACCTATACAGTTGGTAGTAAAGGAGTAATAAATTACAACGTCATGCCTCATGCGGCACTTGTACTGCACATTTAGCAGATGTAATTCTTAAGTCTGTAAATAGTAGAAGTTTAATTTTAAATCTTGTACATAATCTGTCTGTTCTTAACTGAGGATCACTGAAATGAATAATTTACTTTAATTTTAGCCAATACTTGGTTGTAATAGCCAAGAAACTAGCAAATGACTGAATGATGGATTCAATGAAAGCAGATGTAAGTATTAAACCTGTAAATATTAGAAGTTTAAATTTAATTCGTGTACGTAATGTTACTGTTTATTGACTGAGGACCATTAAAATTAATGAAACTCAAGTTTTCCTAATTACATTTTTGTAATGTGTTTATCTGACATGTTCCACACCCAGGAAGATTCCCCCTTTTATGGGTCTATGGAATGAAAAATTAATCTAATCTAAAAAACAGCGGAAAAGTAGTAAGCTATAAACATTGTTTCTTTCATCATTTTGCGGATGTTATTAACCTGAAAAAATTTTAATACAACTTTGAAATTATGTGTAAAGTTTATTGCAAGTCGCTAAGCGCTCTCATTCACGAATATTGGATAAATAAATCTGAGAATTCACGGCTGATCCCGGCGGAGGTTCGATTCCTCCCTCGGGCATGGGTGTGTGTGTGTTTGTCCTTAGGATAATTTAGGTTAAGTAGTGTGTAAGCTTAGGGACTGATGACCTTAGCAGTTAAGTCCCATAAGATTTCACACACATTTGAACAATTTCTTCTGAGAGTGGCAGGGCGGCTGCAGCCCTGTTTGAGAGGTCCGCGCACTGCTCGGCCCGCCAGCGCCTTGCCACTCGCCCAGGGCCGCGACCGCGCCGCGACACGCCTGTGCACTCTTGGCGCCAGTGTTGATCTAGAAGAGGCGGGTATTGAGTTAGGCTTGCGCTGCTTGGTATTCTCGCGGGCTGCGCCCCGCGCGTCCCGAGGGCAGCTCGGGCTGAGACCGGGCGATAGGAGCGTCGACCTGCTGCGCTGCCACTGCAGCGCGTCTCCAGCTCCCGCCACCTGACATCGCACTGATCTGCACATCGCGCGGCCAAAGTCTTACTCGGCGTGCACTATCGACAATATGCGGAATCCTACACTACCGGCCATTAAAATTGCTACACCAAGAAGAAATGCAGATGATAAACGGGTATTCATTGGATAAATATATTATACTAGAACTGACATGTGATTACATTTTCACGCAATTTGGGTGCATAGACCCTGAGAAATCAGTACCCAGCACAAACACCTCTGGCCGTAATAACGGCCTTGATACGCCTGGGCATTGAGTCAAACAGAGCTTCGATTGCGTGTACAGGTACAGCTGCCCATGCAGCTTCAACACGATACCACAGTTCATCACAAGTAGTGACTGGCGCATTGTGACGAACCAGTTGCTCGGCCACCATTGAGCAGACGTTTTCAATTGGTGAGAGATCTGGAGAATGTGCTGGCCAGGGGAGCAGTCGAACATTTTCTGTATCCGGAAAGCCCCGTACAGGACCTGCAACATGCAGGTTATCCTGCTGAAATGTAGGGTTTCGCAGGGATCGAATGAAGGGTAGAGCCACGGGTCGTAACACATCTGCAATGTAACGTCCATTGTTCAAAGTGCCGTCAATACGAACAAGAGGAGACCGAGACGTGTAACCAATGGCACCCCATATCATCACGCCGAGTGATACGCCAGTATGATGACGACGAATACGCGCTTCCGATGTGCGTTCACCCCGATGTCGCCAAACACGGATGCGACCATCATGATGCTGTAAACAGAACCTGGATTCATCCGAAAAAGTGACGTTTTGCCATTCGTGCACCCAGGCTCGTCGTTGAGTACACCATCGCAGGCGCTCCTGTCTGTGATGCAGCGTCAAGGGTTACCGCAGCCATGGTCTCCGAGCTGATAGCCCATGCTGCTGCAAAACGTCGTTGAACTGTTCGTGCAGATGGTTGTTGTCTTGCAAACGTACCCGTCTGTTGACTCAGGGATCGAGACGTGGCTGCACGATCCGTTACAGCCATGCGGATAAGATGCCTGTCATCTCGACTGCTAGTGATACGAGGCCGTTCCGTATTACCCTCCTGAATCCACCGATTCCACATTGTGCGAACAGTCATTGGATCTCGACCAAGGCGAGCAGCAATGTCGCGATACGATAAACCGCAATCGCGATAGGCTACAATGCCTCCTTACACGAGGTATCACACCAGTGTTTCACCAGGCAACGCCGGTCAACTGCTGTTTGTGTATGAGAAATCGGTTGGAAACTTTCCTCATGTCAGCACGTTGTAGGTGTCGCCACCGTCGCCAACCTTGTGTGAATGCTCTAAAAAGCTAAATATGTGCATATCACAGCATCTTCCTGTCGGTTAAATTTCGCTTCTTTAGCACGTCATCTTCGTGGTGCAGCAATTTTAATGGACAGTAGTGTATGTTAAGGAAATACTTTTTTCCAATTTATTTAACACACGCAGTCGCCGTGTTCTATAGAACGTTGAAGAATATAGTGTGAGAAGCTAGCCATAGACAGCATTTCCGGAGGCAGAGGCTGGATGGTGTATAAGGGGGAGAGGAAAGGCACATAAAGAACGAAAACTTTGAGTCTTAGATTCGAATCCAGCCACAGATTAAATTTTGAATAAAAATCTTCGGCAAATACCGCCGGATTCTTTTGGTGTAGGGAGTTCCCCTTCAAAGATCTGGAGCAATTATCGCCGAATTCTTCTGGTGTAAGGAGTTACTCCAATTCCACCAACGACCTACCCAAAGGTGGCACAGCTGTGAACAGGGGCTCAGGACGTCCCCTTGCCCAAGAGGTGGGTAACTGCTCGTAAAGACGGAGCAATCATCAATGTTAAAGGGCATGGGGAGGCAGAAGGCAATGGAAACCACTGAAAATATGGAGAGGCTTAAAAAACCAGACATTCAGTTGCAAATAAAGATTTATTGGAACCGGGGACCTAGGTTTCGACAATTTTAAAATTGTTTTCTTCACAAGGTGTAACTGACCTTGTTATATCAGATGCTGATTGCGTGCACAAAATAAACCCAAACAGGTCTCTTCGCGTTCGACATCGATCTTAAGAACACAAGAATCAGAAGCCGTGGAATAGGACTGCAGTACTGCACTATTACAGTTGTGCAGACAGAATGCCAAGTGTACTGCCCGTCTGGCATTTGATCTGCACATCTGTAATACTACAGTGCTCCAATCCTAAGTCATGGCTTGTGTTCTTAAGATGGATGTCGAATACGATGAGAGATATTTTACTTTATTTAGTGTACTTAATCAGCATATAATGTAACAAGGTCACACTTCTGAAGAAGACAGTTTCAAGGTTTCCAATAAACCTTTATTTGCAACTGACTGACAGTTTTTTTTTTCAGCCTCTCCATACTTACAGTCCACATGGCTGCTGAACTTACAGCCACGTTCAAAGTTTTGAAAACGTTGAACTGAGACATACCATGTGCATCCACAGGAAATGTGGCGTGTAACTGAAAACACAGTATCATGATGATATGTCCATAGGGATTCTGAATTATTTCCCCATTTTGATCTGCGGGATGGGACTGCAAGAGGGAGGTGCTTCGAGTAAATGATTGAATAACTAACGGAAGGGTAACGTTCTAAGAATCACAGTATAGAATGTCATGTCTGAATGAAGTGGTTCAGGCTATATGTAGTGGGGGTTAGTGAACTGAAATGGGAAATGAATCTAGGATACTGTCAATAGCACAGAAAATGGCATATAGGAAGGTAGGGCAAAGGTCGTTAGTGTGAACAGTTTAGTGATAGGATTATTCCCATCAGGATCGACAACAAACTAATGCCAACAACAGTTCTTCATGCCGACGCATGTCACGATGTGTATGGCAACATACATGGTGACATATAAGATGACGTAGATGCTAACGTCACAAGCAAGAGATGAACAGCGAGAAAATGTTAGAGAGAATTGAACGGTTAATAGTGTCTAACGGGAGAGAAGACTTCGTTCCCAGAGAAAATGTAGTATGAATGAGAGAGTGTGATACGACAGACAGAAAAGAGATCAGAGGTGGCTTGTTTGGTCTGAGCGCTTACGCTTGTCTGCGTGCAACTGCACGGCCACACTGACGTCTGAAGGGAGCCGGGCAGACGTGGAGCCTGGGCCACATGTAGAGACCGGCGCACGTGCTGCTATCAAAGTTGAGAGGGCCCGGACGTGACGTCTCGAGTCGTTTTGCACATAGACCAGCGAGCATTGTACACGTTTGCGCACGCGGACCGTAAACCACTAAACTCAAAGCAGAGCACGATACACGAAGTTAGAGAGCTCAGTGAGATGTTTCTTTTGATATAAACGTGGGTGAGTCAATAAATAAGTCGCAAACTGGGCTAGAGGCATCAGAGCCCCTTGTACCAACCTCAGATTTATTTTCCTTTTGAACATACTCTTCTTGTAAACAAACTCTTATTACATCGTTCGACAAGTCGTTATTCTTGTGCCAGCGTGTTCGCTCCTAACGAGTGACGTTTCGGGATGTAACAAGTTTGTTTTGTTCCTGAAATTGCTGCAACCCCCATGACCGATGATGTGTCCTAGTGGTAGCGAAATACGCCTAGAAGTGGGAGCAATGTGCCATCACTAGATACCGACGGCGCACAGGATGCTCCTTGTTTGTGAATTTATTCTAGCCTTTTGCTGAATTCCTGTATCCAGTTGAACAAAAATTTCCATGTCAAACAGTTCTGACTACAGATTTTCTAGAAAACAGCACCTAGAATGTCGTTATGAAAGGAGACACGTCTTCAGACGTAAAACTACCTTTGGGGGTGGCCCAGGGGAGTATTATAGGATTATTACTTTTCACAGTATATATAAATGACCTAGTAGAAGACGCCAGAAGTTCTGTGAGGCATTAAGGAGACAATATTGTTGTACACACAGAAATCGGGACTTTATAAAATTGTAGCGTATTCCAGAAAAATCTGCAGAGAATCGACGATTGGTGCAACGAATAGCAATTGACCCTCTACATAAATGAATGTAATGTACTGTGAATACATAGACAGAAAGACCCTTTGTTGTATGACTACAAAACTGTAGTAAAATCACTGCAACCAGTTACTGCCATAAAATATTGAGGCGTATGCGATTTGAAGTGGAATGGTCACATAAAATTAATTGTGGGTAAGGCAGCTGCCAGAATGAGATACATTGGAAAAATGCTCAGTAGTCCGTCAGCAAAGAAAGTACCTTATAAAACACTCGTTCGACCAATATTTGAATATTACGGGACGAATTTCTATATGGACGTGTTCTGCCGACAGTCCCTCGGCAAAGCGCGTTGTTCTAGTGGGGTACTCACTCATAACGCACCTGCCATCTTTATCTGACTACATATCATTAACCACTGGTCATGGAAAAATGCCCACCAGTCTTTATGGCCTCTCTGAAATTATAAAATTTAGAAATTTGTGGTAAGGTCTTATGGGTCCAAACTGCTGAGGTCATCGGTCCCTAAGCTTATGAGCTAATTAAACTAACGTACAATAAGGACAAACACACACCCATGGCCGAGGGAGGACTCGAAGTTCCGACGGGGGCAGCCGCCCGGACCGTGACAAGACCCCTCGGACCTCGCGGCTACCCCGCGCGGCTCTCTGAAATTAAAGGAATGCCTTACACGTCTGTATTCCCCGATTTGCAGCAAGTGCCGCACAAGTGTTAGACTTCACTGGGGGAGTTCTCTGCTGTGCAGGTTGAAATCACTGCGGGTCGGTCAGTCAGTTGTGATATTCTACAACCATGTCAGACCGATGTTATTGTTTTCATCAGGAATTTGTATCGAAGCTTTTACAATGCGTATGTTGAGCAACATGCCGAAAAGTGGAAACACACGTGCGATGAAGAAGCTAATCTGAAACTTCCCGGCAGATTAAAACTGCGTGCCGGACCGAGACTCGAACTCGGGACCTTAGCCTTTCGCGGTCAAGTGTTCTACCATCTGAGGTACCCAAGCACGACTCACGACCCTTCCTCGCAGCTTCAATTCCGCCAGTACCTCGTCTCGGAGTTCGAGTCTCGGTCCGGCACGCAGTTTTAATCTGCCAGGTAGTTTCATATCAGCGCACACTCCGGTGCAGAGTGAAAATCTCATTCAAGAAGCTAATCATCTGTGAAGGAAGCTAAGCTGAAGCTCATCGACAAGAATTCTCGTAGTAATCATATAAATCAAGAGAATGAACAGCTACGTAATCTTACGGTTCAAATGAAGGTAAAAACAATGTTGTCTTTCATCCATAAATTATGTAAAGGCAATGCGACACCCTACACATCCAGAATTGGTGTACAGTGGCTCCAGGAGCACTCCTATGAGTGTAAACACCTCCGCTGGCCACCCAACTCCTCAGACATGAACATTATTAAGCAAATCTTGGATGCCTTGCAACGTGCTGTTCAGAAGAGATAAGAAAGGCTAACTGAGGATTGCAACGAATTCCGGCTAGTAATGGCAAATACAGTCATCCTGAATAATAACCGCTTAGCTGCTCTTGTAAATAATTTATTTAACTAGAATTGCGGTGAATTTAGAGTTACAACCATAGTGAGAAATAGATCAAATTACTTACGTGTTAAATCATGATATTAAACTTACAACATGGACAGCAGCGAACATTCCTTGTCTGTGAATATAAGACGCAATCAGCGAACCGTCAGGTAAGAAGAAAGCATGGGTCCACCTTTCCTCCAGTATGTCTAATTTTTGAACTATTAGAACCATCAAGAAATATATATGCTGACGAAAGAGACACATCGTTATGTTCGTCCTCGTGTCGTCCGTTTACGATTCATTGTAGGTGTTCTTAATTTTCAATTTTTGACTGGGTGTTCTAGCCCATTATATCGCGTTAGGTTGGGGGAATATTTCCTGATGATTGTTCTAGTTCTTAGGCACTCATGATGAAGTGTGGACCCTTGTTTTCTGCCTACCTGACGATTCGCTAATTGCGTCATTTATTCATACACAAGGAATATGCGCTCCCGTCCGCGTTGCAAGTTCAGTATCATGATTTAACATGTAAGTAATTTACTCTATTCCTCACTATTGATTGTAACTATAATTTGACTACCACAGCAGCGAACGCTTTTTTTAATTTAACAGATCTAACCTGATGATGTGGCTTCTGGGCTACGAAACCAGTCGTTAAATAAATTATTTACAAGAGCAACCAAGCAGTTATTATTCGACACGGCTTATTATGACTGCTGTTGTCCCTCATACAAGACAGTACCAGTAATGGTATAATAAAATCATCTCAAGAAAACCTGTGGCTGGTTGCAGTATGACCTACAGCGTAATTTTGCGAAAACAGCTGCGGTGCTCTCCAAACAAAATGGATAAAATAAAGTATTCAAAAATCAGAAGACAAGGAACTATGTTGGAAATTAAGTGGGCTGGCTAGGTAAGAAATGAGGAGGTTCTCTAGAGAATCGTCGAAGGAAAGATTATGTGGAAAATATTGGCCATAAGAAGGGCCAGGATGATATGATATGCGTTAAGACATCAAGGAATAACTTCCATCGTACTTGTGGGAACCGTATAAGACATAAACTGCAGGAGAAGTCAGAGATTGAAACATATTTCAGAAGTAATCGAGGACATTGGGTGGAAGCGCCGAATGGGAAGAGCTCTACGAAAAACACCTGACACAAGGCGGAAGTTATTAGCGTTACACGAAAAACTAGTCCATATAAGGACCAGCGGGAAAATGCTGCTATCGGAGCACAAAAGATGAGAATATGTTCATATTGATTTAAAAGGCTCCGACTGAAAATGGGGTACCAGGTACATCATTTTACCATCCTCAGAAACAAATTTTAGACTTCAGGTCAGATTTTACGTGCCAAAACATTTTACATTTGCTTCGGTACTCATAAACGGGATTCCCAAATGATAACGGAGACACTTTACAGCGTATTTCTCTGTGCTACTTCACTTTATAAACTACGTTTTCGCCCCACGCTGAATTTTACGTACGAAAGTAGGGTAACCTCGAAACCTATGTATCTGGGAAACGGATAAAGATATGAAGAAAATTTTCAAGATTGTTCCGAATTTTAGGAGCGGACTGTAAGAATTATAGCCATTTGCTGTGCTTAGCTGTGTAGGAATCTGCGGCTGGGTTTTGGTATCCAAAAAACAAGTTTTTGGGGTGTTTCTCGATAACGATAAAGATTTTTGGTTCTTTAAGATAAGCGCATAGAGAATTATCATTAAAATTTGAGCAGTTTTGTGCGGTTATTTATTATTTAGATTTAGCCTCATCACGATTTCAGGTACAGAAGTATGGTAACTTTGAACCTCTCTGCCTTGGAAGTGGATAAAGATATCAAGAAAATTTTCAAGGGTATTCGTTATCGAGACTTTGGAATATATCGTACAAATTTCAGCCATTTGCCGTCCATAAGCGTCTTTGAATCCTCGGCTGGGTTTTGGTCCGCTGGTGATGGCGGAAATATAGTAAAAAAAGCCTACTTGTGATGTTTTCCGAGGAACCACCTATGAACTAATTGTGTCTCCGTAAGAACCAACCGATTTGCTCCATTTGCTTGAGCAAGGGTGTGATATTTATACTTCGACCCTGTACTGTGGGATAATGACACTAAGACGTTCCATCTGTCGGTTATACAAATAGTGCCAGCCCAAGGGTTATCCAAAACATCCGTTTTACCACCAACAGAACCCGGCGTTGGCGCGCGTGCTGTCACATACATTATAGGAGGGGGCAGATGGAGACCGAACATTCGTGTTATCAGGGACATTGGCCGTATAAGGCAAGTAGTAAAGAAGAAGCGGGCCCCTGCTCTGAACTACGTACAGCGGGAGCGCTCGCCTTAATTAAGATAAAGCTCCCGTGTACGAGAGACGCGTTCCCCAGCGGCCAACTCCTGAGCACCTCGACGCTCTCGGCGCACTCTCTGTGAGTGCGGCCATATTGTGAGGAATGCCAACCGCCTGTGCTTCCCTCGCACCGCCGGCTCTGCCACAATTACGACCAGCTACTGGTGCGGCGGCACCCCGTGTAATTATAACAGCGTGTCCGCGCGCCCTGCCCGCATTCAGGGCGAAGCGTTCTGCTACGCGAGTACGCGGAATACCGCAGCGTGGCCGCTACTCCGTCTTCAGCAGAAAAAAGGTAATAGCCACGTGTCGGGCTAAATCTGTCGTGTAGCGCACAGAAGGCCAAGGCAGAACTCACAATTGAGACAAATGCGGTTCCGCGACATCAAATCATGCAGCAATTTTACCTTCCGATAGATGTGCAATAAACTTTTGTTTGTGTGTGCGATTCTATTTAAATACAACGACAAAAATCCGGTTTTATAGCCCAGTGTCTTGCTCACCAACACTAAAAAATTATTTCTAACTACGAAAATATTTCAAAATACAAAACTATTTCTAACTGGCTGCGCGTGGGCGTTGATTTGAATAAATGGGGAAAGTTGTAAATTTGTGCCGGACCGGGATCCTAACACGGGTCTCCTGTTTACTAGGCTGATGCGCTGACCGCTACGCCATCCGGACGCAGTGGTCAGCATAGCCGCACGGACTGCCCTAGCACGCCTCCCGTCAGACACACATTCTCAACTTATCCGCGCATTGCTGATGTAGTGCCCCTGCTCATTAGCCTCATTACTCGCGGCATCTTGCCGATTCGCGTAAGAGTGCAGCTGCACTAAAGGGATCCTTGGCCGTCGTTGCTTTAATAATATATGTGGTGTTTTTTCTTTCGGACAAGCTTGAATTTTTGTGGGAATCGGCGAGATGCCACGAGTAATGAGGCTAACAGCAGGGGCACTACATCCGTAGTGTGGCGTATAAGTTGAGAATTTGGGTCTAACGGGAGACGTGCTGGGGTTTTCCGTGCGGTTACGGTGATCTCTGTGTCCAGAGGACAGATGGTATAGTGGTCAGCGCATTTTCCCATTAAGCGGGTGACCCGGGTTCGAATAGCAGTACGGCACAAATTTTCAACTTGCCCCACTCACATAAATCAATGCTCACTGGCCGCTAATGCTGTTAATTCCTTTGCGTTTTAAATCATAGCGGCTGCAGGATGAAAATGGTGCTTGTTCTTTCGGACTGACATAACACCCACATCCCCACAGTGTATGTGTGTTCTAATTAGATGTTTCCTGATCGGTATTTCACTCTATCAATCGGTTTTAGAATCGCATGGAGGAATTCGCACTAGAAACAGCAGTAAGTAGTTTTCGGCATTGTATACTTATCTACTATTTTTGGTGTAGCGAGACATGAGTTTGTGTTTGGTGCAGCGTCCGTAAGTATTAGGAAATTCACATACGAATGTTTAAGTGGTGTATTACACAGGGTGTCCCAGGAAAATCGTCAATGTTCACGGATGACAGGAACGATCATCCGAAGCAAAGAAAGTCTAGTAACGATGGGTGCTAAAACGCATACCTTAAGAGCTATGGGCACTTGTTCAGTAGAAGAGGTGTTTCACAGCAGCGAAGAAGAACAAGTATTCATAGCTCCTAAGGTATGAACTTCAGAGCCTATATTTACTGGACTTTTTTTTCTTTTGATCCACACTACCACCTAACAAAATGTGTAAAACAAAGAGCTTTAAGTAGAAGAGATTTGTTTCACAGTATAGAAGATGAAGAAGTGGTCTTAGCTCTTGAGGTACGCATTTTAGAGCCAACGTTTACTAGACTAAAACTGCTTCGAACGATCTTCCTGTCATGTCCCTGAATGGGGACTATCGCTCCTGGTGCACCCAGTATATTAAACATATTTAGAGCATACTGTTAATTTTCAATAACAGAGTTTTATAGTGAATAAAATTCTGTATATTTTTAAAACTAGTTACATAACGTGTGGACAAATAAGTCACACTTCAAAGATCTTGCACTGTCTTGTACCCTGAAACGGAAGAAGATCTTCTACCATGGAACACGTGATATTTGCAAATGAAATGAGTTTCCTTAATGTTTTAATATTTTCCCTGTCTTGAAACTGAAAAATTATGGTAGTTTCCAATTACTTCTATTCCTGCGTCGTACGGATACCGCCAGAACATTGAGGGACGATCTCAGAATGGCCACTGGAGAGGCTACGTCCAGTCAGACTGTAATGAAGACGTTACGATAAAGGTATAATTTGCTAACATACCCACTCCTTAGTTATTTCTCAGTGGACTGTGGCAGACGCCCAAAGAAATGTTCTCCTAATTCTTTTGAGCAGTGCGTATTAAACTCTTCTATAGGCGGAGGTGTGAAAAGTGTTTCCAGGTACAATACTCTACCCTAGATACGAGTATTATCGGTAGAAAACGGACGTTAAAGAAAGGCAATATGGCAGGGCTGTAATAGCATGCACGATAAATATCTTCATTCAAAGTAACTGAGATGGCGAGTTAGTGCAGAGGTTAAAGTTTTGCATTACAAAATTCTCGAGTTAGATAATTCGGTTGCGAATGTAGATATAATTTTTCTTGTTTTATAATTTTCATAGGCCAAATAACACTGTAGTATGACCACTTTTTTGAATGATACGTACTCTACAAGTACAGTTTTCTTAACGTTGATCAGACTTGTCAGAAACATTCATAAATAGGGATAATTAGCCAAAAGTAAATTATTCGTCACAGGATAGAAATGAATGCTAAGCTTCTCAGCGTGCTATAGATAGCACATTCAGTAAGTGTTACAATAATTTAAATACACTATCAGTGACAGTAAGTCTTTGCTTCCACAGTTACAAGAGCAACATGGAAACGATCTACCAATTCTATCACATTCATCGGAGGAGTGGAATAAACCTGCTCCTTTAAGTGTTCTCACGTGAAGAAATCCAGAGGATTTACGTCAAGTGAACCCGGAGGCAATAAAACAGAATCCCCACCTCCGATCTGTCTACCAGGAAAAGCTCTGCTTAAAATACCGATGCATATTTCTTCCAAAATGTGTAGGAGTACAACCTGTGTCGAACAAGAAATATATATGTTATAGTGCTTCGGGCAAATTGTTCGTGAGAAACACGTGATACATTCGCGCAGTCAGCCGATCCGGCAAGATGTAGGGCTACAGAATACTGTCTAGCAATATTCCAGCTAAAGTGAAGTTGTTGTTTACGACCCCTGGTGATGTGAGGGTAAACTTCATACCAATGGTCGGCGTTATGCCTATCGATGACACCCTAACGTGCGAACACAGATTTATCAGACAATACTGCAATTTAACGAAGTTTTCGTTGATTTCCTTTTCTCGTTGCAATCTGTCACAAAACAGCGCCCGCAGAAAGCGGTCTCCAGGATTCTGTTGCGTTCACGCATAATGATAGAGGTGCAGCAATTCATCATGCAGCACGACAAGGATAACGCCTTGCGAGATTAAAGTTGTATTGTTACCTCAAATGGGCTTCACTGAGGGAAAAGGTATGATAATCAAATTCTTCAGTTTAGAACGTGTAATGTCAGAAGTCCGAATGTTGTAGAATAGAAAGACATTCTGAAAAGTAAAAAGCAGAGGCTCAGTATAGATATAGTGGTGGGTCAGTGAAATGAAATTCAAGAAGAACACGTTTATTGTAGAGTTCTTGTTACTAGCCCTCCAGAGCATTGGAGACAACACGGTGTCGAATAGAGACTGCTGATGAAAGCTAGCCCACGTGTGCTAGTAACAAGGACTCCACAATAAAGGCACCAAGGAAATCCAATACTCTTGGCAGTGGTGAGGTGATAATGTGCCGCCGAAACTAGTCATGTGAGACAATAAAGAAATTCTCAAGATACAGCTGTGGTGGTACTTTCTCTAATAAATATCACAGCTGGAATCGCTCGTCCATGCAATAGGATGGACGTGGATGGAAATCCATAAATTTTTTTAACATAATTTATAAATATTTAGTACAATAGGAAGGGAGAAAAAATACCATGGAACAGTAGGCCTCTTCCCAGGTCACAAAAGAACTTCAAAAAATGGAGAAAGGCTTATAGAGGTATGTAGGCATTTCAACTTGAAAATAATGACAACACATTTCAAAAAGCTGAGCCGAAAAACTAAAACATGGAGATCACCAAATCCACTTCTCGGAGAATTCCAAATTGACCATGTGGCTATCTCACTTCATTGTCAAGAAGAAATTCAAAACACTAAAGTGCTGAAAAGCCTTGATGTTGATTCAGACCACTATTTGACTACGATTAAATTCAGACCACTCCCATTTCGAAAAGAGAAGAAAACCTTTTACAAAATTCCAAAATATAACACAGAAACTTTAAAAAATGAAGAAATTAAACAACGGTTTCAAAGAGCATTGCACAAAGATAGCGATGGCATATCCACAATAAATAAGGAAGCGGGATGGGAGGAGATCAAAAACGAAATAGTTGAAATAGCAAAAGAAAATTGTCTCGTGAAAAGAGTAAGAAGACATCCATGGTGGGACAATGAATGTGATGAGAACCTGGAGAAGAGACAGAAATTGTGGCAGAAATGGAACTCCACAAAAGATCCTCAAGATCTTGACAATTTTAAAATCCAGAGAAGAGAAACAGCTAAGCTTTTCCGTAATAAAAAAAGAAGACAATTTCAGGATAACCTAGAACAGATTGAGGAAGACTTTAAAAGAAATAATTCTAGAGATTTCTACAAAACTTTTAGAAAACAGCTAACCAAATACCAATCCCCAAATTTATGTTTTAAAGATGAAGAGAACAAGCTAGGTTTGACAAACAAGACTAATTGTGAAATACTAGCAAAATATTTCGAGAATCTACTAAATTGTGAACCACCCAAAGATAAAATGAGTTTTGAAAACCACCGAAATACTAATACCGAGTCAAAACCTCCAGACGCTAAAGAAATAAAACACATAATACACAGTCTAAAAAACAAGAAAGCCCCAGGTGAAGACTCCATAGTACCAGAAATCCTAAAAATAATGGATACCAACCTCCCACAAGTTTTGGAACATATGTTTAAGAAGATCTGGGACGAAGAAAGAATTCCTGAAGACTGGCAGTGTGCCCTGATACACCCACTACACAAAAAGGGGGATAAGATGAATGTTAATAATTATAGAGGGATCTCGCTACTACCAGTAGGATACAAAATTTTGTCAAGGAAATTACTTCAAATCGTGGAGCCAGTTCTGGATAAAAAAATAGGTGAATATCAAGCAGGTTTTAGACAAGGTAGATCCTGTGTTGAACAAATATTTAACCTGAAAACACTAATTCGTTACAGAATCTCAAGAGGCCAGAGATTTGCAATAGTATTTGTAGATTTCAAAAAAAGCATACGACTCGGTAGATAGAGAAACATTACTGAAAGTATTGGAAGAATTTGGGGTCGATAAGAAAACAATTCAAATTATCAAACAGACGCTAACAAACAGTAAGGCCAAAGTTAAATTTATGGGTGAAATTTCAAGGAAGTTCGAAATTAAAACAGGTGTTAGACAAGGTGATGGTTTATCCCCAATCCTCTTCAACTGCGTACTGGAAAAGATATTGAGAATATGGAAAGAAGAACTCAAAGGCACCAAGAATGACATCAGAATTGGAACAAAAAAAGAAAAAATAGAAGTGGACTGTTTAGCTTTTGCAGACGATCTGGCAATAATTACAGAAAACGAAGAAATAGCTCAGAACTACTTGGAGAAACTACAAGAAGTTTCGGCCAGAGCTGGACTGCAGATTTCATTTGAAAAAACCGTGTATATGTCTAATCATAGAAATAACAAGAAAAATCTTATTACTAAATACGGCAATATTAAGAGAGTAGAAAAATTTAAGTATTTAGGTGAAATAATTCAAGTGAATGGTTTAGACAAGAGTGCAAACCAGGCGAGAGCAAGGAAAATGGAATTTGCTTTTCAAAAAACCATAGACATATATAACAAAAAAAACATTTCGATTCAAGCTAAATTAAGACATTATAAAACTGTCATTAGACCAGAATGCCTGTATGCATCGGAGTGCCTAACTCTTAACAAAATGGGGGAAATAGAAAACATGGAAAAGAAAGAAAGGAAAATTTTGAGAAAAATATTAGGACCGAGAAAGATTGGGGAAGAGTACAAGCTAAAGAGTAATAAGGAAATATACAAAACTATTGAGAAAGTGAGTGAGGCAATGCGTAAACGCAGACTAACGTTTTATGGTCACCTGTCGAGGATGGATGGAAACAGACTAACAAGAAAAGTGTTTGAACATAGTAACAGGAACGAAAAAACCAACAATAAATGGATACAGATGGTGAAAAAGGATTTGGCCTATTTTAATGTCACCCGTGAGTCAATCAGGGACAGGGAAAAGTTTAGACAAATAGTGAACGAAATTAAGTGTTTTCCAGAAGAAACGAAACTAAAGAATAATAACAGGAAATGGTCGGAAGAGCGGAGGAGGAACCACTCGAAAATGATGAGGAAATATTGGGAAGAGAGAAAAAAAGATCAAAAAGCCGGGCAAGTGAATTGTTGAACGTGGTCCAAAGATGGCCGAAATCGAAAGAAGAAGAAGAAGATTTAGTACAAGTTGTGTGAATTATGATGAATTAAAGTTAAGTTGTGAAAACGATGCCATTACCACCTAGCGGAGGGCCACCACAACTCGAGAGAGCAGCAGTGCCTCGAGAAAGCAGCGAGAGCTCGTGTGGCTGGAAACCGAAAGGTGTGAAATGAAATCTCAGGGGGGTCACTTTTATTCACTCTGCCTTTTAATCTCGCATTCGCCTCTCAATTATGTGGAGATACGCTTTCAGAAATATGAACAAAATGTGATACTGTCAGTTTCTGCTCCCCTCAGATTAGCAGTCACAGTCTGCACTCTTAATTCGCTGCAAGTTCTTCCGACGACGGACTGTGAGATACGCAGCTTTGAAGTATCGTAATAAATATGACCAATAACGGACCTCATCGGGCTGTAATGCGAGATTTACGGTTTGAAATAATGAAATATTTTAACCAATAGAAGAAATGTATTTGCAATTGCAAATACAATTCGACTTAAGTTACACGATTTGTCGGTGACATGTGAAAATTTATGCTGGACCGGAACGCGAAACCGGATATCCTGCTTTACGAGAGCGGTTATCGTAACCACTTTGACTATCCGAACACGCCTCCCGGGTCGACTCTAAACGCCATAAGTCACCGTATAAATCCGGATTCGAGTCCCATGCATGCATGTCTGAAGGACATTGCATAGTATACCGTAAAACACACACATTGCATAATAGTTTTTACCAATAGTTTTTCTGTAGCCGTTTGAGAACACTTGCATAACGCAAAAACACGCGAATCCAAACTATGTACCGTTTAATTTTTTTTGCAGAGAGTATAAAATTTTCTGAAAAACTACTTCAGCAACTTTACTTCATTTACATACAGTACGTTCTTTCAGCAGCGCATGACTCAACTTTCAGCTTTCTGCCTTCCTTGAATCAAACGTAGATGTGGACACAACTCTGCGTGGCATGGCGAATAAGTGCGCCATAAAGAGTCCAAGACAAAGAATCGCGGCAATGAGTCCTAACAATGCTTCACAGTGCGTTCTAAGCTCCACAAGAGGAGTGCTGTAACACAAGTTAAACATGTATACCATGCGTATTTTTTCTTATTTTGTCTTTCATTTGTGCCACCTCAGCGAGCCTCCGATACACATATATTGAATCACTCACACACACACATACACCCACAATTCGCTTACAATATTTACATTGATGGTAAGCACATTACTTATATGACGATGTGCTCTCATCTTGCCATGAAATGTCACTCCGAAAGGCAATTCAGTGTGAAACACACAACATTCATGTCTCTCCAGGCAAATTTCCTACCGTGCGCTGGTTACATTGCGTAAGTTACATGAGGATGATATTATATAGTTACTTAACCTTTTTCTCGAAAATTTATTCATTACTCTACGCAGCGGCTCACAGACAAAATACGCTATGCCACACAAGACGTCTGGCCGTAGATAAAAGTGCTGCTTTAAGATGACTTTGCGCGGGCGAATAATTCGTGGCGGGCTTCATCACACCAGACTGATGACAAAAAAAGCTCAGAAAGTCATCTGTGAAATCAGTCGCTGTGCGTGATCCTCCTGCCACATCTAAGTTTTGCATGTTATGATTTTTTGTTCGGCAAGTAGAAGCGATGTGGTTTATCTATGATCTCTAACCTTTCTCCTCATCCTCCATTTCGTCATTCATCCTAGAGTATACTTGTCAGACCGACAGATCAATTGTTTACATTTAATTCTGCGTTGTTTATCTTCACACTCGGAGTCTATTCTCAAATGTACGATACTGTAGTTGCTTCGTTTACGCTTTAAGTTTCGGGGTATCACGTTGATGATTTGTCGTTTGGTGTAAAATAGCACATCGCCATTGGAAATCCAGCTGTCGATACAATATCAATTTTGATTCACTTTAAAGTTGTTTTGTTTTCTTCCCACAGTAATAGCAAATTGTTTTCTTACCTTGTATAAAACATACTGCTACATAGTTTAAAGTCAATAGAAACTCACAACGAGATTTGATAATTTTTGTTAACTAATGAAGGATGTCTTTTCTGACTTTCTCGGTCAACAATCTGAAGACTACTTTTAATCCGCCTTCTGCCTCTTCCTGTGTTACGCTAAGCTTTTTGTCTCTGGACACCTGATACAGCCGACACTCTTAATTTATAGCCTCTCAGGTATTCTTTCGTGGTGTTCGTATTACGCCGTCGTAAAATAATTGAAAGAAGTATATACACAGCTATTCTGTGTGTTCGGTCCTTGGAAATTATCATTCATGTACATACTTAGAAGAAGAAAGTGTAGCATCACTCATTTGTTTCCCCCATAATTCTATTCAAATTAAATATTATGGAAGTTTAATTTCTGAGGACACTCAACTTCCTAGAAGTCTTTTGACTGTGACTTGTTTGGCCAACATGTAACAATGTAGGCCCATGGCAAGACTATATTGTAATACCAACAAATGGAAGCATTCCTTGTAATTTCTTCATCGTAGAATTGGACCGCAACCTAAATGGCCGCTTAGTCAAGCGGCGTTTGCTAGTTTGCTGCTGTTTGGTTCCAAAAAGTCTACGCAGAGGAAACTTAGCTGTTGTGAAGATACTGGCGGAATGAGTCACACTAATATATCGTGAGCTATGTTGTATGCACCTCAGGAAAACATTTCTTGCCTCCTGTACACACTGTTCTATATTAGACGATCAGAAATCACGTGGCGTAACGTCACATATTTCATCGTCTACGCCTGCCGTAATAAGCAAAAGGATAATCTTCAGAAGTACTTACTCTTGAATCTGCTCAATATAACCGCAAAAGTCAGGAATAAAGCTCACCTGAAACAGAGAAAAAGAAAACACTTTTCAGAGAACTGTTCGTTACATGTAAGAGCTACATAAAATGCTTTACCAATATAACGATATACAGCACTGAAGCCTGCAACAAACTGCGTTCTGAGATTTCTGTAAAAGCGAATTAGAATCTTTTTTCTTTGCTAGCCTTAAGAATGTGATACAAATTCGTGTAGCTGCCCGAATGCATTGTACATGCCTTCGTTGGTACTGACGGGTTGATGCAGGAATGGTGTTCCTATCTACATTGGTTACTTTTTGTCTGGGTTGATATTTTTAGCAAATTAATGACTGAATCAGATATATAATGGTACAGTTCCAGAATTTCCGAGAAACAAGAGAAGAATAGAAACATGCGTACAATCGTACAAAACAGTGGTGATTCCGACCTCGAGAAGTATCGATGGTACAGTGCACTGACATGAGGTTCCTTCAAGCGGCAGAAGGGTGCTGAGGGGAAGGAATGATTAGAAATGTAGCCACACGCAAGAAATTAAAATCATACAGCGTAGAGAGAAAAGTAAGGGAGTACAGGAGACGTGGTAGTGAACAGCTTAAACGAATGTCGCCACATCTGCTCCCTTTGAGAACGTGGGTGTAGCGACCTACTAGCAGGAGAGAATCTGGAAGACTGAAGAGGACGATACAAGCCAATTGACTTAATTACAGATAGGTGATGGCTCAAATGGCTCTGAGCACTATGGGTCTTAACATCTGAGGTCATCTGTCCCCTAGAACTTAGAACTACTTAAACCTAACAAACCTAAAGACATCACACACATCCGTGCCCGAGGCAGGATTCGAACTTGCGACCGTAGCGGTTGCGCGGTTCCAGACTGAAGTGCTTAGAACCCCTCGGCCCACCGGCCGGCGATAGATAGGTGATGATGGTGGAGACTACAGAGTCTGTCACAGACTTATACTACAGCACTAACATCGTAACTTTAAAACCGAACGCACCTCGCGCAACTTCGTAAAAGAAAGTTAGACATCTTGAAGTTGTATCGTACGAAATCTGTTACTACTGTAAAACTTATTTGTTAAGAGCTAAGTACATTTGATTTAGTATGACACCAGTAATACTGCATGAATATACACTGAAGAGCCAAAGAAACTGGTACACCTGCCTAATATCGTGTAGGGCCCAAGCGATCACGCAGAAGTGACGCAACAGGACATGGAATGGACTCGACTAATTTCTGAAGTAATGCTGGACGGAACTGACACCATGACTCTTGCAGGTACGTCCAGAAATCCGTAAGAGTACGAGGGGTGGAGATCTCTTCTGAACAGCACGTTGCTAGGCATCCCAGATACAGTTAATAATGTTCATGTCTCGGGGAGTTGGTGGCCAGCGGAAGAGGTTAAATTCAGGAGAGTGTTCCTGGAGCCGCTCTGTAGGAATTGTGGACGTGTGGGGTCTCGCGTAGTCTTACTGAAATTGCCGAAGCCCGTCGGAATGCACAATGGACATGAAGGGACGCAGGCGATCAGATAGGATGGTTACGTAACGTGACACCTGTCAGAGTCGCATCTACAAGTATCAGAGGTCCCATATCACTCCAACTGCACACGCCCCACCCATTATAGAGTCTCCACCCGCTTGAACATTCCCCTGCTGACAAGCAGGGTCCATGCATTCATGAGGATGTCTCCATACCTGTACTCGTCCATCCGCTCGATGCAATTTGAAACGAGACCCGTCCGACCAGGCAACAAGTTTCCAGTCACCAATATTCAGCCGCGTGGGGTAGCCGCGCGGTCTAGGGCGTCTTGTCAGGGTCCGGGCGGCTCCCCCCGTCGGAGGTTCGAGTCTCCCCTCGGGCATGGGTGTGTGTGTCGTCCTTAACTTAAGTTAAAGTTAGATTAAATAGTGTGTAAGCTTAGGGACCGATGACCTCAGCACTTTGGTCCCATAAGACCTTACCACAAAATTCCAAAAGAGCCAATAGTCCAAAGTCGGAGTTGACACGCCCAGGCGAGGCGAAAAGCTTTGTGTCGTGCAGTTATCAAGGGTACACGAGTGGGACTTCCGCCCCGAAAGCCCATATCGATGATGATTCGTTGAATGGTTCGCACGCTGACACTTGTTGATGGTCCAGCATTGAAATCTGCAGCAATTTGCGGAAGGGTTGCACTTCTGTGACGTTGAACGATTCTCTTCAGTCGTCGTTGGTCCAGTTCTTACAGGATCTTTTTCCAGCCGCAGTGATGTCGGAGATTTGACGTTTTACCGGATTCCTGATACTCACTGTACACTTGTGAAATGGTCGTACGGGAAAATCGGCTCCTCATCGTTACCTCTGATAAGCTGTGTGCCATCGCTCGTGCGCCAACTAGAACACCACGTTTAAACTAACTTCAGTCTCGATAACCTGCCTTTGTAGCATCAGTAACCGATCCAACAATCGCGCCAGACATTCTTTGTTTTAAATAGACGTTGCCGAGCGCAGCGCCGTATTATGCCAGTTTACATATCTCTTTATTTGAATACGTATGCGTACACTAGTTTCTTTGGCGCTTCATTGTATGCCTACTGAAGAAGCCCGTACCACAGGGATTAGATAAGGAACGTGCAGTGATGATGTATAGATGACATGCAAGTATTCACCGTAGCTGTTGGCTGTTCGCTCTTGATCTGGATTGAATGTGGTTGTGATAGGGCAGGAGAAGTGTACTATCACTTATGATTCGTCGTCGACAATGTCTACAGCTTAGAAGCCAAAAACATTTCTGGAACTGCGTGCGATCTCTCTCGTTTAATTGTTTTTACGATAGTTTATTAAACATATCAGTGTCAAACGTCTGTGTAATCTGTGTATTTGTTTACTTTGGTTGAAACTACTTTTACCACGGTACACCCAACTGCCCATAACGTTTGAAAGCTAACAAAATTTGAAGCGATTAAATAAAGCACACTAATTATTTTAGTGCTGGAACGTGCAACTTGTCAGCAGTTTGTGGGTCATACGGTGTGCAGCATAACTGGACAGAAGGGATAAATCTATCTTCCGTGCAAATGATGCTCTCTAAGATACATCCTGAAATTAGTAATGAACGTGCTTCTAAACAAATAAAATTTGGTTATCAAAGTGATGCCTTGTTTCTGAACGAAAATTATACATAGTTCATACAATTTCGAATAAAATTCTCCTGGGCTAGTGACCGCATTGTCAATATATAAAATTGTCCGACTTTTCGGCCACTGTTGCAAGTTCCTTCCTCAGGGCTGAGCTAACTGCTGAATGAGAGAGAGTTTAGATCTTATATAGTAGCAAGAAATAATATAAACACCTATCACGCACGTCTTTATCCACCAGTGACAAGGAATAATGTAAAGAGCAATAAAGAACGCCTAACACCCCTCCTCCTATCCTCAAGTACCCTATCAAATTACGTAAACAGTTTCCTCCGCAACTATGTAACATCTAAACTCTCTAACATTCATCAGGCAGCTCAGCCCTGAGGAAGGCCGAAACGTCGGACAATTTTATATGTTGAAGATGCGTTCAACAGCCCATAATAATTTTATTGACGGTGCTTACAGTTCATACTACTGTGTGTTGAAATAGGAAGCCAGCTAACGACATTAAATTGTGAATTTTTAGTGGAAGCTCTCAAAGTATGTTCTATTATTACATACTTCTGTGACTTAAAGTGTTTTACGCTGTGCATTTGTGACTATTGATACATGAATTTACGGCAGTGTTGCATCGCTTTCGCCAGTCACTAGGCGTTGTTAGTTGCTTATGCGACGTGTTGACAGTTGGTGTTCTGGTTAACGGGTCCTGTTCTTCATCTACATCATCTACAACTACATCATACTCCGCAAGCCACCTAATGGCGTGTGGCGGAGGTACCACTATCTGATCTCTCCAACCCTTTCCCACTCGCGAATAGTGTTTGGGAAGAATGATTGTCGGTAAGCCTCTGTACTGGCTCTAATTTCTCGAATTTTCTTCTCATGGTCACTAAGCGAGATGCATTTAGGGGGAAGTAATATGCTGTCCGACTCCTCCTGAAAAGTGCTGTCCCGAAATTTCAATAGTAAATCTCTCCTTGATGCACAACGCCTCTCCTGTAATGTCTGCCAGTGGAGTTTGTTTAGCATCTTCGTAACGCTCTATCGCCGGCTAAACGATCCCGTGACGAAACGTGCCGCTCTTCGTTGGATTTTCTCTATCTCCTCTATCAGTCCTATCTGATAGGGATCCCAGATAGATGAACAATACTCAAGAATCGGGTGAACGAGCACCTTATAATCCACTTCTTTCATGGATGAGTTACATTTCCTTAAAATTCTTCCGATGAATCTGAGACTGGTGTCTGCTTTTCCCACTATCTGTTTTATTTGGTCATTCGACTTAAGGTCGCTCTGGATAGTTACACCTAGATATTTTACGGCAGACGCTGTCTCCAGTTGTTTGTCATCAAAAGCGTAGCTGTGCAGTAGTGGATTTCTCTTCCTATGTATGCGCAATATGTTACATTTATTTACGTTCAGGGTCAACTGCCAGAGCCTGCACCATTCATCAATTCTCTGCAGGTCTTTATGCAAATTCTTACTTTCTTCTGGCGTTGCTACTTTGGTATAGACAACTGCATCATCTGCGAATAGCATTAAACAGCATCCGACGCTTTCTATTAGATCATTTATATATATTGTAAACAGCAACGGTCCTATCACACTTTCCTATGGTACTCCGGATATTACCTTTACTTCTGTCGACTTAGTTCCGTTAAGAGCGACGTGTTGAGTTCTGTCTGCAAGAAAGTCTTGAATCCAGTCGCAGGTCTGCTCCGATACTCCATAAGCTTATATTTTTTTCATTAAACGGCAACGCGAGGCGGTGTCAAATGCGTTACTGAAATCAAAGAACACGGCATCAACCTGAGCGCCGTTGTCCACTGCGCTGTGGATCTCATGGAGGAACAGTGGGAGCTGAGTTTTGCAGGATATCTGTTTGCGAAATCCATGTTGATTCTTATGGAGGAGATGTTCATTTTCCAAAAACGTCATAATTCTTGAGCATAAAACATGTTCCACAAATCTACAACAGATTGACGTCAACGATATAGGTCTATAATTGTGTGGATATGTTTTACGGCCTTTCTTAAAAACGGGAATGACCTGCGCTTTTTTCCAGTCGTTAAATACCTTTCGTTGCTCAAGCTATCTACGATAAATTACCGCTAGAAAGGGAGCAAATTCTTTCGCATAATCTTTATGGAATCTTGTAGGTATCTCATCTAGTCCTGAAGCCTTTCCGCTACTAAGCGATTGTAGCTGCTTTTCAGTTCCGCCATTGGTTATCTCAATATCTGCCATTTTGATATTTGTACGACAATTTAAAGGAGGGACAGTGTTATGATCTTCCGCGGTGAAACAATTTCAGAAGACCGAATTCAGTATTTCGGCCTTCTCTCTGTTATCTTCCGTTTCGGTGCCGGTGTGGTCGCTGAGAGATGAATAGATGATTTTGACCCACTTACTGATTTTACATGCGACCAAAATCTCTTAGGGTTATTATTCAGGTCGGTTGACAACGTCTTACTTTCAAAGTCATTGAACGCTTCTCTCATTGCACTCCTTACGCACATTTTCGCTTCGTTCAGCTTTTGTTTGTCAGCTAGGTTTTTATTTCTCTTGAATCTGAGATGAAGTGCTCTTTGTTTACGTAGCGCTTTCCTCACACGGATATTAAACCATGGTGGATATTTCACACCCCTTAAAACCTTTCTCGGAACATACTTGTTTAGGACATATTGAGCGACGCCTTTGAATTTTTTTCCATTTGTTCTCCACATCTTCGTCCTCATCACCTAATATTTTATGCTGACTGCTGAGATACTCTGTAACTGGTATCCTGTCACCCTTGCTGAGCGAATATACCTTCCTAGATTTCTTAACATTCCTTGTAGAACCCGTAGTCACAGATGTTGTCACAGCCCTATGATCACTGATACCTTCCTCCACGTTAATGGATTCGATAAGTTCAGATATGTTTGTTGCCAGTAGGTCTAAGACGTTACGCTCACGAGTTGGTTCTCTATCTGCTCAAGGTAATTTTCGGACAAGACATCCAGAACAGTGCCACACGATTCCCTATCTCTGACACCAGTTTTGATGGCATAACACTCAAAATCTATATCTGGCAAGTAGAAGTCACCCCCCATTACAACGGCATGATGAGGAAAATTGCTAATGATATTTTGCAACTTCTGTCTGAAGCGCTCTACAACTACAGTTCCTGACCCTGGTGGTCTATAAAAGCATCTGATCACCATTTTTGACCGTTCTTTGATACAATTTCACAACGGTTAATTCGCATTCGGAATCCGTGATAACCTCGCTAGTTTTTGTCGATTTTTTTACTGCAATAAACACGCCGTCACAATTGGCGACTAACCTATCGTTACGATAAACATTCCAATCTGAATTACGATTTCGTTGTTACTGATGTCTGGTTTCAACCAGCTTTCTGTTCCCAATACTATTTATGCATTATAAACGTCAGTAAGTGATACTAATTCTGGGGCCTTTTTTTGGAAGCTCCTGCAGTTTACTAAAATCATATTAATCTTTTCTATCTCTGCTCTCAGAGGACCAAGATTTTCTGAGGTCGCTGTGGCTGATTTAACAGGCAAATCTTCTTTGATCCCAAGTAGTGCACGCCTGACCTATTAAGGCGAACCCTACAATTCTGCACCCGATAGCGGAGGTCGAGAAATCTGCATCCGATACCGTCTTAGAGTCGTCTGAGCCTCTGCGTTAGACCTTCCACTCTGCTCCAAACCAGAGGACTGCGATCAACCCTGGGTACGATTCTACAAATAGACAGCTTAGTCTGCAGCCCGCGTGCGTTGCTAGTTGCCTTCACCAAGTCAGCCAGCCGCTGAAAGGAGCCGGGTATGGCATCAGAACCCAAGCGGCAGGTGTCATTCGTGCCGACAGGTGCCACTACATGCAGCCAGTTGCAGCCAGTGCGCTCGATAGCCGCCTGCAGGGCCTCCTCCACATCACGGATGAGACCTCCCGCCAAATATACCGAATGCGCTCTGGAACTCTTTTCCGCCTTCCCTTCTATCTCCCTGAGGGGCTCCATCACCCGCCTAACATTGGAACTCCCAATGACAAGCACACCCACACTCTGTACTTGTCCGGACTGGGCAAGAAAATCGACCGCTGGTCCGACAGCAGAGGCATCCCGTGCTGGCTCATAGTTATCATTAGCACCTCGTACCTGTTTCTAAGACGTAGGGAGCCAGCCGCACGGCCTGCTCCCTCTTTCGCCCTCCACCCAGTGACAACAAACCTACCACTGTCTGCCACCCACTCAGGAGTGGGGACGGATCAGTAACATTTTGCGTATCAGAAGCCGCAGCGACGTCACCAGGGGATTCCAGTGGCACCAAAGGTGTCGCAGATCTCGTCACAGGCGCCCCAACGTCACAGCAAACTAGAAGCTTGTCGACGTAGCCAACGCAGCTTCCGGCTGTTTACGGACAGCAGCCAACTCTCCTTGTATCCGCTCCAACATGCGCAGTCCCTAGCCATATCGTACTGTGTATAAAATAGATATAAGGTCTCAAATGGCCTACTGAGTTTGAAAATATAACAAGGGAGAATAAAGTAACACTAAAAGTTGCTATGCAGATTTCTCACTGTGCTCTGAGACCGCAAGCTACTAAACAGAAATAAATTTCTCTACTGAAGTTGATGTAATTATAAGTACCTGTTATTAGAAATCCTGTTTGCCGAAAAGATACTGCACGAGATAAATATTCAAACTAGAACGCAGATCTAAACTATGTGCTGTCTATTAGCACAAAATTAAAACTTAGTGGCGTGACAGAGTTTCTGGCGACGGGAAAATTTACACTAGGGAGCCGCCCTGCACAAGGATATTTACAAGACTTGCGCAAAAACAAAAACTATGATTAATTTTTTAACCACTAGTCTATACAGTACAATACACACATACAGTTCACTTCTTTGCAGAAGCACGTGAACAAGAAACAAAGACTAAATTATTTTACAGTTTATGAGACAAGTGCTGCTGCTGCTCTGCTGCGCGTCCTGCCGACTCGGCGGCTTCTTGCACTCGTTATTCACATAAATAATTTTACGCACTGGCGTGTCGGTACGCCTACTAATCTACCAGATAACCGAACAGACATTAGTAACTTTTTGTGATCAAGTGACACTGGGCTCGGATATTTTAGAATGATCCAGAGAAAGAATATATTAAGTTGTTGTCCATCAAAGACAAAAATGTCATTAGAAAAAAGATGTAACTTACGATGCAGATGTATACTTCGACGGTGAATCAGAGATACTATAGGTGTCCGAGTGCACGTCACATGATCCACTGCGTGCTTGGCGCTCGCATCTCATCAGCTGATCACAGAGCTTTTCCTGCTAACACCGTTAACCTTCGATTACTAAACCTTCGCAAAATTTACTATTGCGGTTCGTGCCAATTCGCGGTTCCCGTCAGCCTTGTGTTTTCAGTATAGGGTGTAAAATAGGACATTTTGTACTTGCTGTGTATGTGACATCCCACTGGAGACCTTGCAGTTAACTAGTATATAAACTATAAATTATGACTTCCTTTGAATAAAATACAGTGTATTAAAATTAACGATCACTAGTAACTGCAAGACTTATGTGAAGCTACAGTGAGAGTGTCACAAGTTACTGCAGTAAGTGTTTTGGAATGAAATCATACACAAACAAGCAGACATGATAATGTTTGGTACATTTTCGTATTGTTTGTGAAGTTGAAAATGCTCCCACTTTCAGAAAACAAGAGTATCTAAGAACACATCTGAGAGACTGAATCACATGACATGATGGTGTGCTCGACGCTCTCGTGCTGTGTCTCTCGGCTGTGAATTTGCAAGTTAAAAAAGTAGTTCGTGATGAATAAGCGGTATGTAGCCCTCACTTTCAGTAATCATGTGGCGTCGTACTAATAGTATCCAAAGTGCTACATGCATGGTGAAGTAACGAACAGTTTGCTTTGCTTATTGCCTGCCCATGGTTACTTGTCAGTTCCTATGGAGCCTAATTCTCGGCCATATTACTCCCCCTATTTTTAAGGGTATCGAGATAACATCTGCAGAAAAGCTGGAAGCACTGTTTGAAGTCACTCGATTTAACACCAGCGATTTCTTATGTTGCGGATATCTAAAGAATCGTATTTATGACACCGAACCAACTACCGCAGATGACTTCAAACAGCGCCTCGACGAAGCAAGTCGCGTCGTTTAGAAGGCGCACTGACTTCTATATTCAGGAAAACCGGTGCTTGTTCTGACACGTTACTTAAATGAACATTCAGCCACGAGAACACCGCTTGAACACAGTTATGTACAGCGTGTTGCATCCACCAGTAACACATTCTAGTTCCCTAATTAAAATTGTTAGGAGTTTGATTTAAATTAATTTCCACACAATAGGTTTACGTACGTCACCGACGTGATGGAAGAAATAATGTTCTATTTAAAAAATTTTAACTCGTTACTACAACTCTCTGGGAAATATCTAAATAATCTCTGTGTAATTACTGTGCCGGAAGAGTGACGTTTCTTACGTTTACCTATCTAAATAAATAATTGTCTCATTTATTTTGCGAACTACAGAGAGAAATACCCTGTGTATTGGGTGTGTATCGACCAGATCTTTGATATTTCAAGAGGGCTTATTTTCGTTTTAATTTTTCTGAAATGAAATTATGCCGCAGTGCGTGTTTGCGGAGCCGTGTTTAATTCAGCGTCAGTGCGATGTAACGAGCAGTCGAAAACCGCAGAACGAATTGCACGGATAATTGGGCGAGAAGCCGCCGATAATCGAACAGATGAGCAACGCTGACCACTGTGCGCCTGCATGGCACGTCTAGCTGTGTCGTTGTGGACAGGAAACTGAAAACAGTTCAGCACACTGACACTGGGCTCGGATATTTTAGAATGATCCAGAGAAAGAATATATTAAGTTGTTGTCCATCAAAGACAAAAATGTCATTAGAAAAAAGATGTAACTTACGATGCAGATGTATACTTCGACGGTAAATCAGAGATACTGTAGGTGTCAGAGTGCACGTCACATGATCCAGTCGTGCTTGGCACTTCATCAGCTGATGACAGAGCTTTTCCTGCTAACACCGTTAACTTTCGATTACTAAACCTTCGCAAAATTTACTATTGCGGTTCGTGCCAATTCGCGGTTCCCGTCAACCTTGTGTTTTCAGTATAGGGTGTAAAATAGGACATATTGTACTTGCTGTGTATGTGACATCCCACTGGAGACATTGCAGTTAACTAGTACATAAACTATAAATTATGACTTCCTTTGAATAAAATACAGTGTATTAAAATTAACGATGATTTAGTAACAGTAATGGGTAAGAAGCTATACCTCGCGCGCCATTCGGTATTTTGGAACCGACCTGGCTACTTCTCACCATCGTACGTTGGACTTGCTCTTTGGATATTCTACGTTTGGCTAACGACGACTTGTGCTTCATACCAGTTTCCGAGTCGCATCTTACTACCTTTCGGGAATCAACACATGGTTCTCCAAATTCTTGCGCCAGTCACTAGCTCGCTAGTGGCTTTGAACTTTCCAATTTACGATTTCGCCGCTACTTCAGCGTTCCCGCAGCATTATCACAACCATTGCGTGTGATACAATCTTGCCAGACGGTACGCAAACGTTACCATCAGATGTGATATCGACGATGTCCACCTTAAAAGAGCAATCCAAACGTTGCAATGACAGTTAATAAATGTGGAAGGATATGCACTTATTTTACAGATGTTGGAAGAAAGGAGAGAGAGAATGAAAGAGCAAAAGGAAAGGAATTATGGTTTAGCGTATCGACGACGACATTGTCACAAGTGACCTAGTACGAACTCGAATAGGACAATGATGTTGAAGGAAATCGTCCATTTGCTTTGATGGGCACCTTCCCGGCATTCGCCCTAACCTCTTGAAACACAGTGGTTAGCGCTGATAACTAGTAACATGTATGTTCACTGTTCTTAAAGCCTACAGATTTCCTGGTATTGGGTGTAGTATACATTTCAAACAATTTCTTCACTCATGATAATGATTTACTCTCACAGAAGTTTTAAAAACCACATGTTTACTGACTGGCTTTCGATGGGGTGAAATACCCCTTTACTTTGTTTCAGTAACTGTATAGTTTCGTCTATGAAGCCATTTTCCAACGTACATAAGACGCCCAGCTTAACCCGCAGGACAGGACAGGTAGTTTAAATTGTGGAAAGTGGCCAAAATAAGGGCCTGTCAGTTACACTCGAACTTACAACTTTGTTATTTGTTCAAACATTACAAGAGCACAAAAAAATTCTTTTTAGACACACACCTTTAATCTTTGGGTCTTAAATACCGGCTGAAAGCCACTTTAATTTAAAAACGGCTGAAGGCCAATAACTTAAAACGGAAGCATAATCAGAAATTTAAAAGGCAAGCCTTATCTTACAACAGTTCTTTACTTAGGCTGAAGGCGCAAAGAATGTGAGATTTTCAGAGCAAACAATCTGAATTCAGAATCGGCTGAAAGCCCAACAAGGCTAAACAACATTAAAAAATTAAAAAAAACGAAGGCCTTACGTAAAACAGTTCTTAATTAGGAAAAACTCAACCAAAACAGAAATTTAACAGGCAAAGGCTTATCTTAAAACAGTTCCTTATTTAGGCTGAAGGCCCAAAGAATCAGACACTTCAAGAACAAATAAGTTAAATTCAAATCGGTTGAAGGTCTAAGACTTAAAACTCGATAACATAAATTTTTTTAAGAATACCAAAGGCCTTACGTGAAACAGTTCTTTAATTTAGGCTGAAGGCCTTAAGAGCAAAACAACTCAAACTCAAAATCGGC
The DNA here is from genome assembly GCF_023864275.1 of Schistocerca cancellata. Classification (NCBI taxonomy): domain Eukaryota; kingdom Metazoa; phylum Arthropoda; class Insecta; order Orthoptera; family Acrididae; genus Schistocerca; species Schistocerca cancellata. The sequence goes on along the minus strand of NC_064628.1, from coordinate 439,484,509 downwards.
TGAAGGCTCAACACTTAAAATTCAACAACATTAAAACCTTTAAAATGCCAAAGGTCTTACGTGAAACAGTTCTTTAAATTAGGCTGAAGGCCTAAAGAATCTTACGCCTTAAGGGCAAAACAACCTTATATATAAAAAAAATTGGCTAGAAGCCATACAAGAACAAACAACAAGAAGAAATTTAAAAAAAGGTAGTACACCCAAAGGGCGCTCAAATGTTCGAGGGTTGGACTGGAATTCAAACGCTAATGCTCGCTTAGGTGAGACAGGCAGTGGGGCCAAACATTCACGACCCGACGGCAAACCGAGTGACCGACAGTCAACGGACCGACCGACAAGATAACTTCCACTTCACCTGACCAGGGCACAACAGGGAGTTCAACGGAACAAGTAGAAGATACTGGCGCCCACAACCAATCATATATGGAGCTGTCAAACTACACACCGTGCTGGACAGTAACAACACGATGAGGAAACTTCACTGCCTGAAATTTACGTCAACGGCCAGGGCAGGTAACCGGAACGTTAACGGCCACAAGGCAGAAGATTCCGCTTGTGCACTTCAATTAAAATAATCAAACACAGTGAAACTCCACCGAAGGGTGCCCAGAATTTTCCAAATTGAAAACGTGGGAATGTCCCAGCAGTCGACAACGAACTCCAAAAGACACAATGTGAACAGTCTTGACTTGCTGGTAGATTAAATCAAAACTCAACTTTCGTGCCCATTTTTTTAAAAATCTCATTTTGTTCGCTTCCGTTCGTTGCATTTGCTCGGGGCGGACGTCGTAAGACATCCGTTTACGCTCGTTGTTGATCGATTAACTCAGTTTTTTATTACAGAGGGCAGCTAACCCTCTGACCGAACACGCTGAGCTACCGTGCCGGCTTGTCGGTGAGCCAAGGACCTCGTAGCAATGGGATCAGCCCAACACACTCCGACACCGCGTAGAGACCGCCAGTGGCTCCGGCCAAACTACGTCCCGCAGAGAATTCCTCGCTGCTCCACGCTGACCGACCGGCCGCCCAGGCTCGGAAACAGTGAAGGGTCGGCCGATGAGACGACCAACCGAACGACCAACCAACGGTCGTCCTACTCCAATCTCCCTCCGTCGGACAGTTCATGTGTGTCGCCAGCGGTCGGCGAGCACTGGCTGTCGGCGCCTCACCGGCGCTCCGTTCCCCGACTTCACTGCTGCTGCGTCCCGACTGCACTGTTGGTCCGTCCCGACTTACTGCCAAACACACGACGCTCCGGAAATACTATCGGTCGCTCTGGAGATGGTACGACAGTGCGCTTATCGATACGCGATGTTGCTGCCGCTCGCGGGCGTGTAAGGAAGTTAGTTTTTTTATTTTATTTATTTATTTTTTTTTCTTGGGAAAGGAAGTTAGTGACGCTAGTAAATGGAATAAGAAAACGAGGCGGCAGTACCGTAATAGATGATGACAATAAATGGGATAAGCGCGAACCGTGCACGGCTCAGTGTATGCGCACTATCTGAAGTATCCGTACAATTCTACGTAATGCGGAACTGACCACTGAATATCCCGAGAGGCGGACCCGACGACAATGTAAAAGGAGACGGGTAGTGTAATGTTGTCAGTAGGAAAGGCGTAACAGCATATTGGGTTTGTCAGGAGAGCTCGGCGGCCGCGGTGGCCGAGCGGTTCTAGGCGCTTCAGTCCGGAACCGTGCGACTGCAACGGTCGCAGGTTCGAATCCTGCCTCGTGCATGGATGTGTGTGATGTTGTTGGCTTAGTTAGGGACTGATAACCTCAGATGTTTAGTCCCATAATGCTCACAGCCATTTGTACCATTTTCAGGAGAGCTTAGTGACTTCGAGAGTGGACTAGTCATTGGATGTCACCTGAGTAACAAATCCATTAGGGACATTGTAACACATCCAAAGCTGTCCAGGTTGACTTTTGGTGACGCGACTGAGAAGAGGTAACGCACAGCAACAACCATAGCTCAACCAAGACACGGCAGTTCTCGTGTACTGACGGACAAAGGGTGGTTGTAAAAAAGTCGCACGAAATCAGCGTAAGGGATCATTCGTGGGCTGTCAACCAGCAGACCAACCAGCACAAAACGTAGGGAGTTAAGAACAATGGATATAATGGTCGAGCCACTCATTTCTAAAGTCAGTGCTAGCTGCGCATGAGGTGGTGTGAAGAGCGACGGCACTGGACATTGGATGACTGTAAACGTGTGATTTGGAGTGATGAGTCACGCTGTAGCCTGTGGCTGTCGTGTGTAGTGCCAACAGTGGGGTACGGAGGTGGTGATATTGCGATATGGGGGTATTTCTCGTGGTCTGGTTGAACTTAAGGAACGCCAAACATTTTACAGCGTTGTATTCTGCGTGCAGTAGACGAACACTCCGGAGGCAATGGTTGTTTGTGTGAGCATGACGACGCGCCGTGTGATAAAGCAGCATCTGTGGGGCGATCGTGAGTGGACGATAACATTACTGAAATGGACTGGCGTGCCCAGAGTCTCGACATTTGATAAGAGTTGACTTTGCTCCATATCTCAGCATCAGACACCTCTGCCATCTCCGGTTTCGGCTCTTGATGAAGAATGGCCTCTTATTCCTCGACAGATATTCAGATACCTCCTTGAGTGTGTACCCAGCACAGTTCACGTCATCACAGAGGTGAAAGATGGACACACCCCATATCAATGTCCATAAACAGATGTCGTGATACTTTTGATCAGACCGCGTATGATAATCCGAAACAAAATTAAATATATAAGAAACTATCAGCCTCGATTGCGGTAATGAAACCAACTTTTATCTAGGTTTCAGCCGAAGTAATTGATCCTTCTTCATAAGGTATACCTGATTCTATAATATGTCTAAGAGGACATGGTCTAGAAATAAAACTAAAACAGCCTGATTGGGGTAGTCACATTTTAAAAATGTGGTACATAGGTAGTAAGTCACCACCAAGAGCGCCTCGTCTCCGTGGACGCCGTGCGGTGGGCCTCGAGAGCTCACGGCGAATCTTATGAAGACGGCTCAATTACTTGGGCTGAAACTTAGGTAAAGATTAGTTTCATTACCCTAATCGATGCTGATAGTTTCTTATATATTAGATTATCACGATTGCTGACTGAGCTGCAATGTTGAAAGTACGAAACAAAAATGTCTGCCATTGTATTCTATACTTACGATATATAGCTGAAGTTCAAATTATTATATATACCTGTTCGTGAAACAAAATTATTTCCGTCTTTTTACTGATAACACCCTCCTCCCTCTTCGCCCATTATGTCCCATTGTTTCAAATATTCATATTCGCAGTGTAATGCTCGTTATGAAAGTATTCATAAGTATTCATAAGTTACTTAATCTTCTGTTTATCCTGTTTTCCCTTACGCGTAAGACCAGAATTATACGTTTTTCTTACTGTCACAATATTCTTATTTTGTGGTAGTTGAAACCCGGTAGTCAAGAGAAGGCAGGATTCGGTTATGATCGTGGACGGGGGCGTAATAAGTTACTATTGGTTCCAGTAATTCCAGACTCAACGATAAATAAAAAAATACCACACGTCATTAATAAAGGAATAAAAAAACTGTGTAAATAATAGTATTTTCAGTGAGTTACAATTTAGCAAATCACCATTAATTACAGATCCAGCGATAATGTTTTAAAAGCAAGCCACTGTCATCTGGGCAGAAGGCTTTACACGCCAGGAATGGCAATGAATTAAGAATTGTTTAAAACTTGCTGCAAATTACAAATTACAGCTATTGAAATATTAAAGGCAAGTCGCCACAAACAGAGCAGAAGGCATCAGACGCCAGGAAAGCCAGTCAATAAGTTTTAAAGGCTTACTGCGTAAATACAAATACCAAATTAGAATTTTCAGGCAAGTGACCACAATCACGGCTGAAGGCCTTACACGCCAGGAACGGCAATAACATAAAAAAATTTAGAAACCTGCTGTAAAACAGCAACACAATAGCAAAGTTTAATTAAATAAAAAAAAGCAACAGATCACCAAACGGGTAGAACACAACCCTTAACATCCACTGAACACAACACTGCTAGATTTATTCCAGAAGGCGACCAGAACTTTTAACTAGACATATATAGCCTTTAATGTAGGCATTACAAGGAATTGTAATAAATACTACAATAATAAAACACAAGGACCAGAACATAAGTTCCTTAAAGGGTACTGAGGCAGATTATTCGCGCAGAAGGCGTGGACTGAACTACTGACCATCAGACCTCCTTTTAGGACACACATCTCTTACAAGAACCAAGGGGCCACAGACGGTGCTCCAGGAATCGACCTCTGAGAAGGTCCGGCAACAAACACTTTCGCGAGCGATGAGATAGGCAGCCAAGAGTTGCATTCACTTCACAAGATGGTAACTCAGACTAGTGGCGGTCTAACGAATGACTAATGATAATATTGCTGAAGCTACCTGACGTCCGATAAACCAAATGCAACGATGGAACAATACGCCAAAGCCGGAACCGGCGGTCTGCACTACATCCCCAGAATACTGTGCTTAGAGCGCCCGGAACGAGAAAGGAATCACTACCAGCAAAGTAGAAGAATCACCAACCGGCCTACAATCAAGAAAGCTGTTAAAACTACACGCCTTACCGGACAGCAGCGTCAAGGCGTTACATACACTTACCCCCAAGGCAGGTAACTGGGGCGTTAGCGGTCACCAGGCAAGAAAAATTACCGCTGGTTGAACTTAACAAAAAATGGTTCAAATGGCTCTGAGCACTATGGGACTTAACATCTTAGGTCATCAGTCCCCTAGACTTAGAACTACTTAAACCTAACTAACCTAAGGACATCACACACATCCATGCCCGAGGCAGGATTCGAACCTGCGACCGTAGCGGTCGCGCGGTTCCAGACTGAAGCGCCTTTAACCGCGTGGCCACAACGGCCGGCTGAACTTAACAGATTTTAACGAGTTGAACGCAGTAAATAGTAATAAGAAGCCGAGGAAAGCTTCCCAGATCTGCCTTTCCCAAGCACTCCACTCGCTGCTCTTCCCCTCGGCGACACTACGAGCAGCAACACGAACCCAAGTCACTGGAGAATCGCAAGATATCACAATGGTGGAGGTTTCTCTGCTTGGATTGAAATGCACTCATCTTAAAGCTTGCTGGATTCGGTTTGCGACGAGGTCGTGCACCCTCATGACCACAGCCCTTCCATTCGACTTCCCATGGGTGCCACCAGCGGTGCCGGCCTGTTCTGGCACTGTGCGGAACTGGCTCCTCCTGAGTCCCCAATCGAACTCGCTCACTCACACGACCCGGAGAGATAGGACAGCATTTACTAGATACCTACAACCGCCGCTGCTGCCACTAGCGGACAGGGCACGCTTTGGAAACCGAGTGGCGCCAGTCAACACGAGAGGAAGGCAAACAATCGCAACCGTGCCAACTAAACGATACTGTCTGGCCTCCAAGAGAGGGCGGAAACCTACAAACAGCACCAACGCGAGCCGCAGCACGGCTCAGTAGTAAGGAATCTAAGGATCCTGTAATATCCATCGTTGATTCTCGTGCTTGGATATCGATATTCATATGAAGTGAGAACACTGGGAAAGAAGGAAACAAAAATAATGATTAAATGTCGCATCGAAGATAAGGTGGTTATTTAAAGTTGAGACAGAAAATCGTCGGTGATCTCTTCAGAGCAATGTGAATGTCGTAAATGACTTAAGGCGCCCACAGTAAGTCTTAACCAATATGGCTCCTCCAAAATGCAGGCCCATTGTGGCGTGGCTCCCACAGGTAACGGCCCGCCTAGTCGGAAACGTCAGCGAGGCAGACGGCGCCCGCAGCGGCCGCCGAATTCCACCCCGCCGCACAGTTAGCCAGCCAAGTGCCGCGAGCAGCGCTCCGCAATGAATTTACCGCTCCGTGAGAATTTACTCGGAGGTACCGCTACCCTCACGCACAATGGGCGCCGGCCACAGTTTCCACTACCACCCCCCACCTCCTCCCCACCACTGTATAACAGCATTATAACGAAAACGGATGCCCTCACCTACATGTGTATTCCGCAAGCCACTTATAATGCATGGAGGCGGTATTTCGCTCCATTATTAGTGTAGCCATATCTTGTTCCATTAACGGAAGGAGACAAAAGAAGAATTCCTGTACTCTTCAGTCCACTCAATATTCTGCATCAGCAGCAGCATAACTTTTTTAAGTGTACTTTTATTTCGTATTTGATGTTAATTGAACGTTTTTGTTCAGGTTTGTTTCCATCAGAAACTGTGTGGCCCAAGACCGTGTAAATGAGATCCAAGATAGGAGCAAGGGCAACGTCGGTTGTAAGATTTTAATCTGTTTATTACAGACTGATTTAAGCTACTTTGTAGCTATTTTCAGTACAGTTTCATCCAAGTCACGATGACTTGGATATAACTGCACTGAAGATGGCTACACAGTAGCTGAAATCGATCTGCAATAACTCGATTAAAATTTTACGACCTATGCTCCCATTTCTCCTATATTGAATTGTGCTTCAATTCTGTAATTCATTATAAATTGATGAGCAAAAACATTATCACCACCAACTTAATAGCGTGTTGGTCCACCTTCGGAATGCAATATGGCACCGATTCTGCAAGGTGTGGGTTCGATAACTCGTTGCTAGGTTTCCGGAGGTATGTGGCATGAGATGTCTACGCTCAGATCAGGCAACACGCAATCCGGTAAATTACGGGCCGATGGTATGTGGGCTCCATGCTGGTGCAATATAGCATCCCACATTCTTTCTATCGGATTCAGGCTATTTTGTAGCCTAGACGTGAATATGAGTTGCCTAAACGCTCCGCAAACCACTGTAAGAACGATTCTGGCCTTTTAACGCGGACAATTATCCTGCTGGAAGATACCATCGCAGTAAAGGAAATCAAGTTTGAAACGTTGCAAGTCGCAAAACGCTCATTTCCATAATGACTTGGTTCACCGGTGTGTGTTTGCCGTATGACGTCAGCTGTTCTGCTTTTGATATCGCCGGAGAAATCAGTGGTAGAAGTTGACCTTACACTATCGATCTCAAATTTCTCAAGATATGTACAAAAATAAAGTCCTTGCGAATTTCATTCATGTACTCAGTTGGACAGCAAATACCCTCTGGTGAACAGCATACGCAGGTGTCAGTATTTGAGAGAGAAGGTGTAGCTGGGCTCAGAGGAGTCGGTTGGAGTAACCGGCGAATCGTTCAACATTCGAAAAGGAGCAATGCCATTATTCGTCAATATTGGCAGGAGTGTGTGAACCATGGCCGAACACAGCGTCAAGGAGGAAGCGGTAAACCTAGAGATACGACAGAATATGAGAACCGAGAAACTTACAGAGAGGCACTCAGAGCCCTGGATTCATCTTATTATCGATTCGATGTGCTTCTGGTAATACAGTGATCGGAAGGACAGCTAACATCCGGCTCAGAGAAAGAGGGCTGTGCCCACGGCGCCTCTTGCGTCGAACACGATTAACCTCTGTAAACTACCAAGCCCGTTTGCTGATATACGCGGAATCTCATTGACTGCATTAGATTTGCTTTCAGCGATATCGTATTTAGAACTGAGCCCTGATGAGCAGTGAAGACTTGTCTGGAAGACGCCTCTCGGACCGTGATGGGATACCAACCTGCCTGTTACCCGCCATACGGCTCGACAACCGGGAGTGAGTCGCCTGGCCACCAGGAGCTGTTGCAGGACGATTTGATTCACGGATCCAGTTATAGGGCTCCTTCCGCGTACAGCGATTTGACGACTATGACGAGTGGGGCCTGAAGATGGCATCAATGTAATGCCGAAACTGGTAGCACATAGAAGTTCATAAAATAAAATAAATTTCTACAATACATACGGCTGTTAGTAAATTATTGCATTAAGAAGTTCATGCCAGCCGTCGTCCCATGATCCATAATGGATCAATGAAGACCAGGAGTGATGGTCTGGGGTGCCATTTTCTCTTCATAATAGGACCCTTCGGATGTTATCCGCTGCATCCTTACAGCACAGCGGTACGTTGACGGTATTAGACGCCTAGCTTTCTTGCCCCTTCATGGCAAGCCATCCTGGGCCTCACATTTCAGCAAGGTAATGCCCACCCCCACACGGCTTTAATTTCTGGATCTCTCTCTCCAATTGAGAACGTTTTGGGCATTATGGGCGAGCCCTCTAGCAAAATCGGGATTATGAGGAATTTGGCACCATATCCATTAGGAGAATATCCAACAACTCTATCAATCAGTGCCAAGCGAGATACAGAAAGGGCAGACCAGGACTAACGCATTCTTGACTTGCTCACTTTGTGAAGCTCTTTCTCTTGAATAAATCATCCAATTTTTCTGAAATTATAATCATTTGTTTGTCTGTACATGTACATCACATGTACCGATTTCTGATCCATTTGGATATTTCCTTCGTGGTGCGCTCTTTCTTTTGTCTTAGATTGTATATCTAGCAGTGTATTTCTTTTCAGGATAGTGCCATAAATTTCCGTGCGATTGGCAGCTGTTTATTATGAAACACGTTTACAAATACTTGCCTTACGCTCTTTGCTAAATACCTCGTAATACCCGAAGAGTTTATTTCAAACCGTTGGTTCCTAATCCCATAATACTCGGCCTAGGCTCCTCCATCGTCTGTATAATTTGGACCTTTGTCTTGAGGCACTCCTCAATGTGCACCCCCTTTGTCACTTGTAACATTAAAGATTTGTAAATCTTCGTATCACGCCTCTTTTTCGTTTTCCTCAATTCTCTTGCCATTTCCACAAACACTTTATCACTCGGTTTCGAAGCCAATCCAGCAAAGCAGCGTGGAAGCAGCCGCTGCCGCGCACGGTCAGCTGGTGCTGCATTTCGGAGTATCGGAGACCAGGACCAGCTGGCCCGGCGTGTCTCCTGCAGCCCACGCGACCCACTGGATGCCAGACGGACCAGCTGAGCTGGCGGTGACTGGCTTGATGCCCGCAGCGGCGGTTATCGCGCCGTGGCTCATTTCTCACGTCCAGTCCAATTTATGCTAGCATTTGTTCAGTCATCAATTTCTCTACTAATTCCTACCCGTGCTCTACTTGTTACATTCTTGGGACACACTCTCCATCTCTGCGTAACTACCGCGCCAGATGTCTGACGACCTTCCTAAAACCTTTTAACAAGAGTCCTACAAAGCTGCCAGTGCTCACTCGTATTTTATCTATCTACACCGTTTTGTTTTAATTTTTCTTCTGCGCTATAATTTAAACGATGTTTTATCTCTCGTTTGTCTACCATACCCATAAATCCTCCACATACCAGTACACGGCATCAGTAACAACTTTAAACGTTGTTTTAAGCGACTGTTTCACTCCAGTAGCAACCAAAGACTTTTTTTTTAATTTAGCTCATTTTCGCTATAGGCATCGATTGCGATTTTGTAACTTTGTCCTTCTGCTCTAAAATACATTATACCTTCTGAAATTTTTATAATCGAAGAGCCGCTGCTTTCGTTTCTACTACCTCCCCTTATATTTCTCAATTTGTTATTCACATTTAAACTGGCAGTCATTGCATTTAGTAATGCTAGATCTGCCTTAATTTCTCATCTTGATGAGATTCGATTCTGCGATACTTCCCTTGTCATCTCACCTCTTCTCATGAGATCTGCTTTGCAGACGTATCAGATTATATAAGAAGCAAGAGTCTATAGAATTACGCCACGTAAGGAGGTGCATAAAACTTTTCATACGTCTACAACACTACAACTCTTACAGTGCGACCTGTTTCACTCGCTGTATGAGAGGTAGTAAGCATTCAGTAGTAAGCACAACAGACCGTCACGCCACTTGCGAATCGATCGCCTTATTGTCGCAATGTAGACGTATTAAAAACTTTTATTCATGTAATGAGGTAGCATGCTGTTCAGTTCAACAACGTTAAATATCATGAAATGTAAAGTTGTTTTATACTGAAAGTAGAAAAGGAAGTTCGGCAAAACAGAAACATTATTATCCTCCCCAATCATTTTCATGCATCATCTGGAATCCTTGGATCCTTTCCCAGAGACCAATCACTCTTGTGGAAACACCAGTTTCTTACACAACCCATCAATTCTTCTTCTTCTTCCTCTCAATTCTATGCAACAGAACGGACAGCTGATCGACATCATCGTTCTACCGAAGCCCAGGTCATTGAAGGAAACGCAAGCTCTGATTGGACATAAATGGAAAAAGGAATCACGCGTGACCTTGTCGAAGAGACCGTCCTAGCCGTTGTTTCAAATGATTTACGAAAAGCTGTTTTGTCGTCAGTTTTTTGTCTGTCTGTGACCTAGCATGACTTGTTCTCTTGCGCCAACCTTTCATATCAGCCTAGTACTTGCACCCTAGTATTAAATTATTTGTTGGATTTCAAATTTCTGTGTTTTTGTACTGTTTCTACCCTCTACAACTCCCTCTGGTACCATGGAAGTTATTTCCTGTCTTAGAGATGTCCTATCAGCCTGTCCATTCTTCTCGTCACTATTTATTACTTTCGCCGCCAATTCTTCGGAGAACCTCCTCCATTCCTTATCAGTTCACCTAAGTTTCAACATTCTTCTAAAGCACCTCATCTCTATCGGTACGATTCTCTTTTTTTTCCTACTGTCCATGATTCACTAACAAGCAATACTTTGCTGCAAACGTATAGTCTCAGAAATTTCTTTCTCAAAATAACGCCAATATATTTGATACTAACGGACTTGTCTTGGTCAGGAATGTCCTCCTTGCCAGTGCTAATTCCTTTCAGAGTCTTCTTTGCTTCGTTCGACATGTGTTATTTTGCTTCCAAGGTAGAAGAATCCCTTCACTTCGTCTACTTTGTGACAACCAACTTATCGCTGATTTCATTTCTGCTACTTCCCCTCACTCCTGCCTTTCTTCTGGGTACTCTCAGTCCATATTCTGTTTATTTTGTTCAGCACATCCTGTAACTCTTTTTCGCCTCCACTGAGGATAACAATGTCATACGCAATCTATAGTCTTTCACCTTAAATTTTTATCACATTTCGGAACGAATTTTTTATTATCGTCATTCCTTCTTCGATATACAGATTGAACAGTAGGGGAGAAAGGCTGCATCCTTGTCTTACACCCTTTTTTATCAAATTTCTTCGTTCTTCGTCATCCATTCTTATTGTTCCCTCTTCCCTTCCGTATACTGTAAAGTATACGTCTTTCCCTGTAACTTACATCCTTTTTCTCAGAATGTCGAACATCTTCCACGATCTTACATCTTACATCGTCGAACGCTTTTTCTATGTAGATAGGTCCTATGAACGTGTGTCGATATTTCTTAAACCTCGCTTGTACACTCCTGGAAATGGAAAAAAGAACACATTGACACCGGTGTGTCAGACCCACCATACTTGCTCCGGACACTGCGAGAGGGCTGTACAAGCAATAATCACACGCACGGCACAGCGGACACACCAGGTACCGCGGTGTTGGCCGTCGAATGGCGCTAGCTGCGCAGCATTTGTACACCGCCGCCGTCAGTGTCAGCCAGTTTGCCGTGGCATACGGAGCTCCATCGCAGTCTTTAACACTGGTAGCATGCCGCGACAGCGTGGACGTGAACCGTATGTGCAGTTGACGGACTTTGAGCGAGGGCGTATAGTGGGCATGCGGGAGGCCGGGTGGACGTACCGCCGAATTGCTCAACACGTGGGGCGTGAGGTCTCCACAGTACATCGATGTTGTCGCCAGTGGTCGGCGAAAGGTGCACGTGCCCGTCGACCTGGGACCGGACCGCAGCGACGCACGGATGCACGCCAAGACCGTAGGATCCTACGCAGTGCCGTAGGAGACCGCACCGCCACTTCCCAGCAAATTAGGGACACTGTTGCTCCTGGGGTATCGGCGAGGACCATTCGCAACCGTCTCCATGAAGCTGGGCTACGGTCCCGCACACCGTTAGGCCGTCTTCCGCTCACGCCCCAACATCGTGCAGCCCGCCTCCAGTGGTGTCGCGACAGGCGTGAATGGAGGGACGAATGGAGACGTGTCGTCTTCAGCGATGAGAGTCGCTTCTGCCTTGGTGCCAATGATGGCCGTATGCGTGTTTGGCGCCGTGCAGGTGAGCGCCACAATCAGGACTGCATACGACCGAGGCACACAGGGCCAACACCCGGCATCATGGTGTGGGGAGCGATCTCCTACACTGGCCGTACACCACTGGTGATCGTCGAGGGGACACTGAATAGTGCACGGTACATCCAAACCGTCATCGAACCCATCGTTCTACCATTCCTAGACCGGCAAGGGAACTTGCTGTTCCAACAGGACAATGCACGACCGCATGTATCCCGTGCCACCCAACGTGCTCTAGAAACTGTAAGTCAACTACCCTGGCCAGCAAGATCTCCGGATCTGTCCCCCATTGAGCATGTTTGGGACTGGATGAAGCGTCGTCTCACACGGTCTGCACGTCCAGCACGAACGCTGGTCCAACTGAGGCGCCAGGTGGAAATGGCATGGCAAGCCGTTCCACAGGACTACATCCAGCATCTCTACGATCGTCTCCATGGGAGAATAGCAGCCTGCATTGCTGCGAAAGGTGGATATACACTGTACTAGTGCCGACATTGTGCATGCTCTGTTGCCTGTGTCTATGTGCCTGTGGTTCTGTCAGTGTGATCATGTGATGTATCTGACCCCAGGAATGTGTCAATAAAGTTTCCCCTTCCTGGGACAATGAATTCACGGTGTTCTTATTTCAATTTCCAGGAGTGTATTTTTCAATTTGTTATTCATATTTAAACTGGCAGTCATTTCATTTAGTAATGCTAGATCTGCCTTAATTTCTCATCTTGATGAGATTCGATTCTGCGATACTTCCCTTGTCATCTCACCTCTTCTCATGAGATCTGCTTTGCAGACGTATCAGATTATATAAGAAGCAAGAGTCTATAGAATTACGCCACGTAAGGAGGTGCATAAAACTTTTCATACGTCTACAACACTACAACTCTTACAGTGCGACCTGTTTCACTCGCTGTATGAGAGGTAGTAAGCATTCAGTAGTAAGCACAACAGACCGTCACGCCACTTGCGAATCGATCGCCTTATTGTCGCAATGTAGATGTATTAAAAACTTTTATTAATGTAATGAGGTAGCATGCTGTTCCGTTCAACAACGTTAAATATCATGAAATGTAAAGTTGTTTTATACTGAAAGTAGAAAAGGAAGTTCGGCAAAAAAGAAACATTAGTATCCTCCCCAATCATTTTCATGCATCATCTGGAATCCTTGGATCCTTTCCCAGAGACCAATCACTCTTGTGGAAATACCAGTTTCTTACACAACCCATCAATTCTTCTTCTTCTTCTTCCTCTCAATTCTATGCAACAGAACGGACAGCTTATCGACATCATCGTTCTACCGAAGCCCAGGTCATTGAAGGAAACGCAAGCTCTGATTGGACATAAATGGAAAAAGGAATCACTTGTGACCTTGTCGAAGACCGTCCTAGCCGTTGTTTCAAATGATTTACGAAAAGCTGTTTTGTCGTCAGTTTTTTGTCTGTCTGTGACCTAGCATGAGATGTTCTCTTGCGCCAACCTTTCATATCAGCCTAGTACTTGCATCCTAGTATTAAATTATTTGTTGGATTTCAAATTTCTGTGTTTTTGTACTGTTTCTACCCTCTACAACTCCCTCTGGTACCATGGAAGTTATTTCCTGTCTTAGCAGATGTCATATCAGCCTGTCTATTCTTCTCGTCACTATTTATTACTTTCGCCGCCAATTCTTCGGAGAACCTCCTCCATTCCTTATCAGTTCACCTAAGTTTCAACATTCTTCTACAGCACCTCATCTCTATCGGTACGATTCTCTTCTTTTTCCTACAGTCCATGATTCACTAACAAACAATACTTTGCTGCAAACGTATAGTCTCAGAAATTTCTTTCTCAAAATAACGCCAATATATTTGGTACTAACGGACTTGTCTTGGTCAGGAATGTCCTCCTTGCCAGTGCTAATTCCTTTCAGAGTCTTCTTTGATTCGTTCGACATGTGTTATTTTGCTTCCAAGGTAGAAGAATCCCTTCACTTCGTCTACTTTGTGACAACCAACTTATCGCTGATTTCATTTCTGCTACTTCCCCTCACTCCTGCCTTTCTTTGGGGTACTCTCAGTCCATATTCTGTTTATTTTGTTCAGCACATCCTGTAACTCTTTTTCGCCTCCACTGAGGATAACAATGTCATACGCAATCTATAGTCTTTCACCTCAAATTTTAATCACATTTCGGAACGAATTTTTTATTATCGTCATTCCTTCTTCGATATACAGATTGAACAGTAGGGGAGAAAGGTTGCATCCTTGTCTTACACCCTTTTTTATCCAATTTCTTCGTTCTTCGTCATCCATTCTTATTGTTCCCTCTTCCCTCCCGTATACTGTAAAGTATACGTCTTTCCCTGTAACTTACATCCTTTTTCTCAGAATGTCGAACATCTTCCACGATCTTACATCTTACATCGTCGAACGCTTTTTCTATGTAGATAGGTCCTATGAACGTGTGTCGATATTTCTTAAACCTCGCTTGTATTATCAATCGCAATGTCACGACTGCCTACCTGGTACCCTTACTTTCCCAAGAAACAAACTGATCGGCATATAACACATCCCTAATTTACTTGCCTATTATTAGAAACGTTCAGCTGATTGAACTTTAGCTTTCGCACTTATCTGTCCTTGCTATCTTCCAGATTGCACTCTTAACATCGAAGCTCTCGTTTTTGATTTCGCCGATAGGTATGTTGTCTTTTCTTTGTGCTGAATCTATTCTTCTGACGACCATTTATTTCTTAACTTTGTTCTGCAGCATTTTCTTATTGTATTTTCGGCAATTTCTAGTTATTTTATTTATTTTATGTAGTTCCTAATTTCCCTGAACATTTATGTGCTTCCTTCTTTCGTCGATCAACTGAAGTATTTCTTCTGCTGTCCAAGGATTCTTCGAAATTAAATTCCTTGTATTTGTGTCCTCACAAAGAGAAATTATCAGTGCTTCAGTGCCCCACTTCCTTCCACGCTGATTCTTCTGGATGATCTTCGTGTTCCTCAGTATTACTAAATTGTGACCTGAGTTCATATCGGCTCCTGGGTTCACCTTGCAGTTTAATATCTAATTCCCGATTCTCTTCTGATAATCCTTTATTACCTAGTGATTTTCGAACAGTTTATTCGCTACTACAAACTGACGTTTATCAGTGAATTGAGTCTTTTCCATTACTATTACCAAGACCTCATTCGTCCATAACTCTGTCTTTTGTTATATCACCACATTTCAATCACCTATGCTTATTAGATTATTGCCATCCAACTTTGCTTACTATGTCACTCGTTCAGTATCCTCATATACTTTCTCCAACTTCTCATTTTCTGTTTTTGACATCTGCGTGCCTAAATAATTGTCGTTCACGTTGATTTGCTGTCGATTATAAGGAGAATAATCCTACCACAGAAATTTTCAAAGAAATTCATTCACTTCCCTATCTTCCTATTCATAAATAATTCTACTTTCGGAACAACATTTCCTGTTGCTGCTGCTGTTACCCTATGTTCCTCTGATGAAAAATCCTTACCTTTCTTCCATTCCACTTCGCTGATCCGCACTATATTTAGAGTGTGTCATTCCATTTTCCTTTCCACATTTTTCTAGCTTCCCTACCACGTTCGAACTTCTCACATTCAACACTTTAACTGGAAGAATGTTATCCTTTCGTTGTTTATTATATCTGCTTACCATCGTCACCTATTTATTAGCTGTCCCGAGATCCTATATGGTTACTAATCTCGAATCTTTCCAATGGAGACATGATCACGACACTTTTTTTTATAGTTTCCATTACCTTCCGCGTCCTCATGCCGTTGATGATTCGCTGGCCCATCCAACGTTTTAGTTTCAGTTTAGATTCCAAGAGCAAAATGACGACTTGAACCTGTAATTGCTCTTGTACCCTCTTTGACAAGGCCGTTGGCAGAATATCTCTCCATGCACTGTAAGTCTTCGTTCCACTGCGGATGACTTTTACTGAAGTTTTAAGCAGTGGCTGGGTTCGAACCGAGGACATTTTTATTTCTAGTTAAAATCGCTCTCCCCAGACCATAACAGACGGGCGGAGTTGCCGAGCGGTTCTAGGCGCTACAGTCTTGAACCGCGCGACCGCTACCGTCACAGGTTCGAATCCTGCCTCGGGCATGGATGTGTGTGATGTCCTTGGGTTAGTTAGGTTTAAGTAGTTCTAACTGCTAGGGGACTGATGGCCTCAAAGCCATTTGAACCATTTTGAACCAGACCATAAGAGCACACGAGACTGCAGAAAACATAAAGCAGGATGACAGGCTCATTTGGTATCTGAAATCCACTTCACATTAATACAAGTGCCTCTTGCTTGTTCCGCTACAGTAATATGTTTTAAATTTATAATTTGAGAACTTAATATTTGTTCTAAATCCTAAGCCAAAATTCATTTGTGAAATACGGCTCTAGTTCCTTTTCTTTTCGTCTATTTCGTTTCTTCTGTACTTCGATCCTTCTTGGGTAATTGCACTTAGTAAAAATCACAAAATCTCTTCTGCTGTTCCGCTTGATGTAGGGCCTGTAACCACCATTTCGTAACTATTGTTGAAAGTATGTCATGAACCAACACAGTTTCTTGGGTTATTTCTTAGAAACTTAACAGACTTTCCTGTTTGTCTCTTATCTAGTTAGTCTATTACTTTGTCCAGGTACGGTTTCCGCATCGCTACAGAACCAAAAATACTTTGTTTTGATGTTCCGCAAAGGACATTCCTTAAATTAGACCGTTTAATGTATCTTCTCTGACACGTTCGGGTGGGACAGTAGATGTATCTAACAAATAATGAAAGACTATTTGTGACACGTATTTTGGATTGATAAAGTGATAAAACTTTTGTCTTTGTTAAGAACTTGCTAACCCTTCACATTTACCTTTTGGCATACTACGACGGATAAAAATCTTCGTACTGGAGATATGTTGTCCAAATACACTCCTGGAAATTGAAATAAGAACACCGTGAATTCATTGTCCCAGGAGGGGAAACTTTATTGACACATTCCTGGGGTCAGATACATCACATGATCACACTGACAGAACCACATGCACATAGACACAGGCAACAGAGCATGCACAATGTCGGCACTAGTACAGTGTATATCCACCTTTCGCAGCAATGCAGGCTGCTATTCTCCCATGGAGACGATCGTAGAGATGCTGGATGTAGTCCTGTGGAACGGCTTGCCATGCCATTTCCACCTGGCGCCTCAGTTGGACCAGCGTTCGTGCTGGACGTGCAGACCGTGTGAGACGACGCTTCATCCAGTCCCAAACATGCTCAATGGGGGACAGATCCGGAGATCTTGCTGGCCAGGGTAGTTGACTTACACCTTCTAGAGCACGTTGGGTGGCACGGGATACATGCGGACGTGCATTGTCCTGTTGGAACAGCAAGTTCCCTTGCCGGTCTAGGAATGGTAGAACGATGGGTTCGATGACGGTTTGGATGTACCGTGCACTATTCAGTGTCCCCTCGACGATCACCAGTGGTGTACGGCCAGTGTAGGAGATCGCTCCCCACACCATGATGCCGGGTGTTGGCCCTGTGTGCCTCGGTCGTGTGCAGTCCTGATTGTGGCGCTCACCTGCACGGCGCCAAACACGCATACGACCATCATTGGCACCAAGGAAGAAGTGACTCTCATCGCTGAAGACGACACGTCTCCATTCGTCCCTCCATTCACGCCTGTCGCGACACCACTGGAGGCGGGCTGCACGATGTTGGGGCGTGAGCGGAAGACGGCCTAACGGTGTGCGGGACCGTAGCCCAGCTTCATGGAGACGGTTGCGAATGGTCCTCGCCGATACCCCAGGAGCAACAGTGTCCCTAATTTGCTGGGAAGTGGCGGTGCGGTCCCCTACGGCACTGCGTAGGATCCTACGGTCTTGGCGTGCATCCGTGCGTCGCTGCGGTCCGGTCCCAGGTCGACGGGCACGTGCACCTTCCGCCGACCACTGGCGACAACATCGATGTACTGTGGAGACCTCACGCCCCACGTGTTGAGCAATTCGGCGGTACGTCCACCCGGCCTCCCGCATGCCCACTATACGCCCTCGCTCAAAGTCCGTCAACCGCACATACGGTTCACGTCCACGCTGTCGCGGCATGCTACCAGTGTTAAAGACTGCGATGGAGCTCCGTATGCCACGGCAAACTGGCTGACACTGACGGCGGCGGTGCACAAATGCTGCGCAGCTAGCGCCATTCGACGGCCAACACCGCGGTACCTGGTGTGTCCGCTGTGCCGTGCGTGTGATCATTGCTTGTACAGCCCTCTCGCAGTGTCCGGAGCAAGTATGGTGGGTCTGACACACCGGTGTCAATGTGTTCTTTTTTCCATTTCCAGGAGTGTACATGGGTATTTACAGCATGACTGTATTATGTGATAATGTAGAACAGAGCCAGTATTTGTCTTCGATCCTGTACCACTTTTTTAAATCATAAAAGTCTCTAAGTTATTAAATTTCAGACTATCTTGTTGTAGGTACCTTCAGACGTCGACTAGAGTTCGATACATTCTCCTTTTTAAATAAGTTTTTCGTACGCTAGAGGTGTGCAGATAGCTTTCACATATTTTGAAATTCTTGAAAGACGAAACTATTTCCGTCGCAACCATGTATACTCGTACGTAGACTTCTCCACTTGGAAATGTCTTTATAGTTGAAACTGAGTAATAGTGGCTTACATAAACTTAAACTAGGGTTTTGCGGGATTGTTATCATTGAAGAACTTTCAAAACTGTTTCCGCAGTGGTCGAAACGTGGTGCATTATGAAAGTAATTTTAGTATTTCATGTCTGCACGTCTTAGCATCTCGCTCACATGTACTGTTAATATACATTTCAGTATATTTATTATGTACTACTTGCTTTAACGGATAATTATAACTGAATGAACACTTTAACGCTTTTAGAACACATACGAGAGCAGTAATAATGGCGAATCATGGGAAAGCGGAATGGTTTGAACTTTTTTTTAATTAAAATACGTCCTTATTATAGAAAGAGAGCTGGAAAGGAAGCGAGGACTTTAAAAGATTTTCATACGAAGCTCTTCAATAGGCAGATAAAACAGAAAGGCATTGCTCAGACTAGGGCAAATAATTAGTCTTAGCACAATTGGAACTGTTTTCCGATTTTGCACTGTACTATAGATGGTTTCTCGGTCCTTCGGAAAACGTCGATTACGGACGAATATGTGTACTTAGTAAATGTGCTCGTTATTAGCAGGATCCATTCGATTCCACGCACGTCTGCAGTCGTTCCTTTCGCTCCTAAGAATTTTTATGACTATTTTCCATTATGCTAAGCAGGAACTCCGTCGGTTTCGCCTTCCAATAAGAATACGTTCGTTGTAAACTGTTCATTCCCTGACACAGATTTGATCGACTTTGATGGATCTCATCACAGCTAAATGACACTGGATGTTCGATAAACAGTAGTACACTATTGCACTACGACAAATGGTCTGTAAATAGTGCGAGAACTGCCTTTGCTTACATACGTTAGATGCAAAATTTCAAGTCTGCCACGAAATAGTCGAAAGCAGAATACATTTATATAGCAAATTTTTGATGTTATTCATAATCATGTCATTTAGGAAATCTGTGAAGCACAACAAACCTTATACTGTAAGAGTACTTTTATTTCAGAACTATTAGCAACTTGCTTCCCGTACATGATATCGAAAAAAGAACAACAACAGGGTTGGAACTTAAATATTAGCAACTATTTATTCACAACCGATACAAAAGAGTTACATGTTTGCACCTGTTACTGTCCTTCAAAGTAGTCACCAGCGTTGTGTAGAACCCGTTGCCAGCGATTTGCATGTCGTAGTAAGCCGTTATCAGAGCCTGTTCTGTTGATGGTGCGAATGGAGCGGTCTACTGCCTGTCGATTCCCTGGAAGGGTTCTGAAGCGAATGCCACGAAATGGTTCCTTCATCTTCGGAATCAAATTGTGCATTGACGGTCTGCCGTTGAGGAACGTAATGCGTTAGGATAACACCATCACAGTCGTACACGAGAATCACCATATCTTTCACCATACTGGGGCTCTGACGCACTTTCGACGATCCATAATGACGCCATTCGTTGGATTCGCTTTTCAGTTTTGGCTCGGACGATGTAGCCCATGTCTCATCAAGTGGTACGATACGACGTAAGAAAGCCTCTCCAAGCCTCTCCTTCGTGCCCATAGCGCTCCAAGTGCGTCTGAGCAACGTCGTAACGCATGCATTCTGCATTTCCGTCAAGTCATGCGGAACCCATCGTGATGCAATTTTTCGCACGCCCAGGCGTTCCTTTAGGATGCGAAGAACAGTCGTATGCGCTAATCCGGTTTCGTAGGCGACCTCACGAATCGTATGGCTTCGATCACTGTCGACTAACGCGGGAGGCAGCAGCGTGCACTTCTTCTTCAGAGATGCTAGGGCGACCTGCCCGATGCATGTCTGCCACGGTTTGCCGACCTCCGTTTAAGGCTTTTACCCAACGTGCTACTGTTCTGTACAGCAATGCCGATTCCCCGAACGCTTCTTGAAGACCTTGATGACACTGTCGTGCTGTACGACCTCTGGCACATACAATCTTGATCCAACTCCGTTGTTCCTGTTTCCAAAACATAGTGACACCGTTACGTTAGATCACTCGCTCGCAAGTGACTGTACGAGGGGCTTTCGAAAAATTCATGCAAAATCAGAGAGATGGCACCACCGGCGCGTGTCGAGGTCATGTTTAGTTAGTAGCATCTTTGGAAAGTACGCACACCAAGTTTCAGCCATATTGGTCTATTTCTTTGTGTTTGGCATTCGTATGAATCAAGGAAGTCGAGTGATTGTCAAAAAAGGACGAAACAGAATATCGTGTGGTGATTAAACATTATTTTACGAAAGGAAAAACGTCTCAGGAGACTAAAGAGAAGCTTGATAAGAACGCACACCAAGTTTCAGCCATATTGGTCTATTTATTTGTGTTTGGAATTCGTATGAATCAAGGAAGTCGAGTGATTGTCAAAAAAAGGACGAAACAGAATTTCGTGTGGTGATTAAACATTACTTTACGAAAGGAAAAACGCCTCAGGTGACTAAAGAGAAGCTTGATAAACATTACGGTGACTCTGAACCTTCGATTAGAACAGCTTGTAAGTGGTTTTAAAATTTTCTGAGTGGCCATATGGGCACAAGTGATGCTGAACGGTCTGTACACCCTGTGGAGGTTACGACTCCAGAAATCACTGATAAAATCCATGATATGGCGATGGATGACAGAAGAGTTAAGGTGCGTGAGATTGCTAGTGCTGTGGGCATCTCGAATGAACTTGTGCATAATATTTTGCCTAAACATTTGGACATGAGAAAGGAATCCCGAAGATGGGTTCCGCGATTGCTCACGCTTGACCAAAAACTGAATCGTCTGAAGTGTTGCAAGGACGGTTTGCAGCTGTTCAGGAAGAATCCGCAGGACTTTAAGCGTCGTTTTTCGTCACTGTGGATGAAACATGGATACTTAACTAGATTCCTGAGACCAGACAACAATGTAAACAATGGGTTACCAAGAGAGAATCTGCACCAAAAGTGGCGAAGACCATTCCTTCGTCTGGAAAAGTTATGGCGACTGTCTTTTGGGATTCGCAAGGGGTAATCCTCATCGAGTATCTGAAAAAGGGTAAAACTATTACAGGTGCATATTATTCATCGTTATTGAACCGTTTATAAGCCGAGCTGCAAGAAAAACGCCAGCGATTGGACCGCAAAAAAGTCCTTCCATCATGACAATGCACCGGCACACACCTCAGCAGTTGTGTTCGCAAAATTAATGGAAACACGATTCCACCCTCCCTCCCCCCCCATTCTCCAGACTTGGCTCCCTCGGACTACTATTTGTTCCCAAATTTGAAGAAATGGCTGGCTGTACAAAGATTTTATTCAAACGAGGAGGTGATTGCAGCTACTAATGGCTATTTTGCAGACTTGGACAATTCCTATAATTCGGAAGGGATCAATAAATTAGAACAGCGTTGGACGATGTGTATAAGTCTAAAAGGAGACTATGTCGAAAAATAAAAAAGGTTTACCCCAAACACGTAAGTAGTTTTTCTTTTTGGACGGACTTTTCAAACGCCTCTCGTATTTCCCTCGATTGCACGCACGTCGGTGACGTGGGACGGGCGAGTCCATTTGCTCGGAGGTAAGGTAGGTATGTCAACAACGTGTGCTATCTGCGACAATAGTAGATTTCATCGCATGGTGTCTCCACAGCAGTGTTGCCACTATTTAAGTTCCAACCTACGTATATATATAAATGCATGGGTAGAGAAAGGTATGGAAACACCAAAAACGCAACACATTGTCATCCCAACACGGTATAGGAAACCCATTGTCATTCAAAACAGCTTTTAGTCGTCTCGAAATCGAAGAATGAAGGTTCTGTAAGGTTTTGAACGGAATCTTATACCACTCTTCCTGCAAAATAATGGGATGTACAGATGACGATGATGGAGGTGGATAGCGATCACGTACCCTTCTCTCCAAAGTAGAACACAAAAGCTAAATAATATTGATATCTGCAACAGTGGTGGCCTGGAAACACGCAGCAAATCATCCTCGTGCTCACAAGACCAGTACTGGACGATGCAAGCTCTATGAACAGGGAGCCTGCCGTCTTGGAACACGGCATCACCATTTGGTGCGGGGACAAACATTGTACTATGGGATGGAGCTGATCAGTCAAAATGATCACATAATCCTTGACATTTACGTGACCTTGCAGCGCTATGGAGTCCTTTGGAATACCACGATAGGACTGCCCACATTATCACCGAATCCCTGCTACATAATTCACTTTTCAGCCGGAACAACCAAAGTCACTCTCGATAAAGAATCTTTTTGACTGTGGTAAGTATTTTTAAGGAAATTTTCGTACAATATAATTTCTGGTAGCTCCACGTCGTTTGAGATTTATCGGGAGAACGGCATTCTTAAATTTCAATAATTTGTGCGTTATCAGTTTACATTGCCAAATTTTAGGAATTGTTTTTTGTATGCTCGATACAACATAATAAGCAGAGCAACGACCAGAACCATTTTTTACTCCATCGCAATTCTGTCTACATAAAACTAGTAATTAGTAGTATTATTTTTTCTTTCGTCAGGTGCGCCTGGTGTAAGGAAAATGCTTATTGTCGTCATTCAAATATACTTCTCTTTGTAACGACGACTATGGGGAATAAAAAAGGAATTGTTTCATTGTTACTAAAATATTAATTATTCAAAAATTATCATAAGAACTGTGCTACAGGAATTGTTATAAAACGATGTATATGTAAGAAATATTTCAAATCAGTGAATTAAAGTCACGGTTGATGGAATCGTCTGTAATGTAACATCAGACACTACCTTGATTTGTTTTTCCCTGCTAGTCATCTTCGTAAGAATTATATATGCGACAACTTAGCTATTGATGCGAACTGCCTCGTACTCAAAACATTAATACTACGTGACATTTTTTGTATGGTTTAGGTGCTTAAAATTCACTTGTGTCATTCCGGATATTAGCACTACGCGGCGCTACCCGTGACGAGTCACGGCTGATCGCGCGCTAGGCAGGAAGAGTTATACAAACCGCTGTCAAAAGCGGTTATTCTTGCCACAAAAAACGAGTAACTTCAACATTTTTAACAAATACTTTCAATGTGTCTTAGCAGATACAATTTTAACGGTAAATTTCTTTCTTTGTATGCTTCCCGCATAATAAATTTCAGGGTGAGTTTCCACATGTTGGATTGGATCATTCCGTTGTCAGTTCTTCAAGTGACTGTCTGATCAATCAAGCACATACACTCCTATCTTCCTTGATGACCTTTCTGCCATTGGAGACCATCGCCCCTGTAACAGAATGATGGTAGCTAATCCCGCTCACACTGATGACAACATGTAAAGATCGAGTCCATGGTGACTTAACTAAATAAATGAGCCTTAGATCTTCCGGTGATGGTTTAGGAGAACCCTAGGTAACAAAAATAGCTGCATCATGTTTCTAATCCCGCTGCTTCACCATATGAGTCCACTGCCTTTCCACAGTGGTTTGTCGAGGGTGGGACAGACCTGATTTTTTTGGCTTAGTTTACTTGGTTCAGTTGCTTCTGCATTCTCTTACGATAAAAGTAACATGTAAGGATTGATCCTATAGAAAGATAGTCGAAACGTCTTCTTTAAAACATAAAAATAAATTTTATTACTACAAAATAAAGAAAAGTACATTTATGTCTGTAAAGGTACTGAAGCATATTAAAGACAAAAATAATTATCAAAACATTCGAACGATAACGATAATCTAGATCGTATTTACGGCCTCCGTACAGTTTTATCGATACAGTATGTAGCGCAGTTCCGAAATTAACGAGCCCTCGGAACAGCTTTCCTGTTGAGAGGAGCTTTATTTCTGTACGATAATTACTCCCGAAAAACCGATAGGTTACTGAACTCGTAATTAAAGTGAGTGGCATGTAATGGGATATAAGCTTTCCTTGTTTAGGGGGTATAATCTACAGCATCTCAGCGAAATCCGTTTCAACAAACAGGCACAAAGGCTTCTGAGTAACGCCTTTAGAAATATCGCACATACGAGGCGTGTTAAAAAAATGGGATTTTTTAAAAGAATTTTATTCATTCGTCTACATCAATATTATTCACTCCACAAGATATTATACAGCTTTGACAACGCATTTTCCAATCCCCGAAACACTGGAACTCGATCTTTTGGATAGCTTTCAGCTTACTTGGCAATGCGTTTTTAATCTCATCTATGCTTGCGAAGTGACGGACCGTTAAAGTTTCTTTTGTAACAAAAGAAAAAGTCACTTAGGTCCATATGGGGCAAATATCGAGGTTGTGGCATTCTTACAATATTGTTTTTGGTGAAAAATTCACGAACAAGCAATAAAGCTTTAGTAGGTGCCTTATCATGGTGCAGAAGCCATGAATTGTTTCGCCACAAATCCAGGTGTTCTGAAAAGAGCTCGTGGAGTATTATGCCATTAAAATTGAAGAACACGATCAGGCTAAGCTTCACATTTGAGGGATCTATCGAGTTTTCTTCAGCCTCAGCAACCCAAAGTCCTTGCGTTGGGACAACTGAGTTTTAGTTCCGATGTCACATCCGTAAACCCATGTTTGATCAGTTGTTATGACACGTGTCAGGAGTTCTGCATCGTTGTTGACTTCATTCTAGCGACTCCTGAGCAACTTACTTTTGTCACTGTTTTTTTCGACATCAACAATTTTTGAACAATTTTCGCTATCTCACGTTTCCCACCTAAAATATTCGCTTAAATTTCATGGAATCAGCCAGGTGATTTGTCAACACCATCAGCGATTTCTCTGTGATCCCATAATCGTCCATAATAATTTCTATTGCTTTTCCCATGATTTTATTGGCTAATGATGTGCTGGGTTATGCCAGCTCGTCATTTTCAACATCGTCATCATCTTCCTCGAAACGATTATACCAGTCAAACTCTCGTTTTACTCATAACAGACTCACTAAAAGCCATATTCAACATTTCTTAATCTTTATTACACCTTTTTCCGTTCCTAAAGGAAAATTTAATACCCATTCTCTGATCAATTTCTATACAAAATAAATTCAGTAATTACCGATACCACCAAAATGCAGGTAACCTTTTTGAAACTGACAACAGGCTATGAATACATCCAACACTGTTCAGATACTACTCAGGCCTGTTTGCAAACAACAGTAAAATCTAACACAACACACGAAATTCCAAAATTCCCGTTAATGTTTGAACACACCACATATGTACAATGCGGTAAAACCAATACCAGCACTTCAGGAAGGAGTGAAATGAAATGAAATAATCATCTCGGAAATGTGGTGCTTTTAACATCCGGCATTGGTTTATTGGTTGGAGGGTGGGGTAATTCGTTCGGAAAACTTGACTGTTTTGTTGAAATTGTGGTATACGAATACTCTGACAGTTTTTCTTTTGAGTATACCCTAACCGTACCCTTATGGTATTTCGTGGTATTAAAACGCTTCCATTCACTTGTTTATCGTTTATCTTCTAATGTGTTTCACGGTTAAACTACATTTTCGAGCATTATCGTTCGTATTTTATGAGCTTTCATTTATAACTAGCGTTAAACGAAGTAAGAATGACTGCATTCTTGCAAAACTAACAGTTGTGTCGTTTTTTGTGGAGCTAGTACAGAAGTTCCGTGACTCTTACGTTCAAATGACTACATCCATTGCCGCGCGGGATTAGCCGAGTGGTCTGGGCGCTGCAGTCATGGACTGTGCGGCTGATCCCGGCGGAGGTTCGAGTCCTCCTGCGGGCATGGGTACGTGTGTTTGTCCTTAGGATAATTTAGATTAAGTAGTGTGTAAGCTTAGGGACTGATGACTTTAGCAGTTAAGTCCCATAAAATTTCAGACAGATTTTGCTTTTTTGACTACATCCATTGGCAAACCGCTCCTGTGGGCACGTGAAGAACGAATCTTACTCCGGATATTCGACCCTGGTTCAAATCCAGATTTGTTTTCTTATGTAAAATACATTTTTTCACAGAATAATATTCCAGATATACGTCGCAGAAAACTTTATTATTGTCTGCACATAGTAGAGTATAGTTATAATTATTTTTCTATTGTTTCAAAACTGAAAGTCATACTATACAGAAGTTATTCTGATTTACGACCGTCCTGCAGTAGAACAAGAATAAAATTTGAAATGAGACATGTGTGAAGCGTTTTGAAGTGTTCGTGTCAATCTTAGTAGCTTTGGTTCAAATGGTTCAAATGGCTCTGAGCACTATGGGACTTCACATCTGAGGTCAGGAGTCCCCTAGAACTTAGAACTACTTAAACCTAACTAACCTAAGTACATCACACACATCCATGCCCGAGGCAGGATTCGAACCTGCGACCATAGCAGTCGCGTGGTTCCAGACTGAAGCGCCTAGAACCGCTCGGCCAACGCGGCTGGCTAGTACCTTTGAAAACAGGAGAGAAGGACACTATAAATTTGAATATAAACAGGAATAGTACCCAGCCGTCCGGAGTGAACTCTCTTTAGTGCAGGAAATTAACATTAATAGGACGTTGCTTAGTAAATCTACCACGAAAGTGAGAGAAGTCTAATTAGCTCAACATTGAGTCCGTCTTAACAGTTCCTTGAAGAACATCGATGATTTAAGGATTTGTACCAAGTAGGTTGTGGACTGAGGACTGGGTTCCACAAAGCAGACTACCACTGTCAAACATTCATTAAAACTAAATTTTTCTAAATTTTTACTTCCAAGTGGACGAATTAAAAAAAAGAAAAAAGAAAAAAAAAACACTAAATTAAATTACTTCAAAACAGTCGAATTTAAAAACATAAAATTAAAAAGCATTCACGAGAACAAATTTACACGACAGTAACTCCATGTCTTATTTCTAAATTCATACTACTTTCTGGTAAAGGTATCCTTTCTCTTTTGATTCGTAAGAATTTAAACACGCTCCATGATTATTATATAAGTATTAAACAATAAATTTTAATGGGCTATTGACGGATCTTGAAAATAAGTAAATATTAAAAACTTATTATACAGTAAATGCAATTACAACGGTTTAAACTATACACGTCAAAAAAAGTTTGGCTCACCTCGGTTCCGAGAGTTCCGGAACCTGTACAGAAAATTGTAATAGAGATCAACATAAACATAAATTCCGCCCTTTTTACTGCTCATGAAAACCATACATTGCATGTTGTACCATCATACAGTGAGACCTTCAGAGGTGGTGGTCCAGATTGCTGTACACACAGGTACCTCTAATACCCAGTAGCACGTCCTCTTTCATTGATGCATGCCTGTATTCGTCTTGGCATACTATCCACAAGTTCACCAAGGCACTGTTGGTCCAGATTGTCCCATTCCTCAACGGCGATTCGGCGTAGATCCCGCAAAGAGGTTTGTAGGTCACGTCGTCCATAAGCAACCCTTTTCAATCAGTCCCAGGCATGTTCGATAGGGTGCATGTCTGGAGAACATGCTGGGCACTCTAGTCGATCGATGTCGTTATCCTGAAGAAAGTCATTCACAAGATGTGAACGATGGGGGCGCGAATTGTCGTCTATTAAGACGAATGCTGCCGATATGGTTGCACTATCGGTCGGAGGATGGCGTTCACGTATGGTACAGCCGTTACGGCGCCTTCCATGACCACCAGCGGCGTACGTCGGCCTTACTCAATGTAACCCCAAAATAGCAGGGAACCTCCACCATGCTGCACTCGCTGGACAGTGTGTCTAAGGCTTTCAGACGGGTTGCCTCCAAACACGTCTCAGACGATAGTCTGGTTGAAGGCATATGCGACACTCATCGGTGAAGCGAACGTGATGTCAAACCTGTTCGGTCCATTCGGCATGTTGTGGGGCCCATCTGTACCGCGCTTCATGGTGTCGTGGTTGCAAAGATGGACCTTGCCATGGACGGCTTGAGTGAAGTTGCGCATCATGCAGCCTATTGCGCACAGTTTGAGTCGTAACACGACGTCCTGCGGCTGCAGGAAAAGCATTATTCAACATATTGGCGTTACTGTCGTTATTCCTCCGAGCCATAATACGTAGGTAGCGGCCTGAGAGAGGCATATCATCGACAGTTACTGTCTCCCTGTATCTGCTCCATGTCCGAACAACATCGCTTTGGTTCACTCCGAGTCGCATGGACACCTGTCTTGTTGAGAGACCTTCCTGTCACAAAGTAACATTGCGGACGCGATCGAACCGCGGTATTGACCGTCTAGGCATGGTTGAGCTACCGACAACACTAGCCGTTCCTGGTGGAATGACTGGAACTGGTCGGCTGTCGGACCCCCTCCGTCAAATAGGTGCTGCTCATGCATGGTTGTTTACATCTTTGAACGGGTTTAGTGATATTTCTGAATAGTCAAAGGGACTGTGTCTGTGACTGCAGTCAACGTTTATCTTCAGGAGTTCTGAGAACCGGGGTGATGCAAAACTTTTTTTGATGTGTGTATTTATAAAATGGACGTCTCCACCGAAGTAAGGTAGTTTCCTATGACCGAACCTCGGTCAACACTATCTAAGCGGCCCCTGTCCGCTGCGGGCCCGGCATTGCTAGCAACCGTGGCTCCCCAGACGGTGCCATCTGACATCGGATGATTTCAAAGTCAAACGGTACTGCACCTTCAGTGCCCATCCAACACCTCATAAATCATACATTCTTTTACATATTCCGAAAAGAACAATTATTAACACCTGGAAAGCAAAAAGCTTACAACTAATAACCACCTTGAGTCCCAAGTCAGAAGATAATTACAATGAGAGCATTAGCAAGGATTTCCTCATTCTCGGCTTTACTCACCATAATAATAAAATGACGGTGGTCATGATCAGTTAAGTACTCGCACAATGCTAGTACCTTTAGATAAGTCCTTATTTACAGAACATACCGTATTAAATCGAACCCCTCAGATGCTAGCAGCAGTCCTTAGCAAATTCCTGTGTCGTTACGCTAACACTTAGTAGAAGTTTTCGGACTCACAATACCTCTTCCCACATGCAACAAAAATAGGTATTATGCGGACACTATATCGTGGCAGTTTTATGTGGGGGGTGTTTCGAACTATGGTTGCGTAAAATACCGATAGAGGTTGGGCCTAAGCAAACAGTTGGGCTGTAGCCAATACCAAATGCTGTGTGTACTTCAAATTCACTTTGTGTTGTGGATTGCTTGCTACTCTTCTCTGCTTATGAAATGAGTGATGAGACTAATTCTGGTTCATAAAAACATTCGAATGAGACTCTCACCACAAGGAAAGGAATCAGCGATCCCTATGTCAGATCTGCTTTCGTGAAAGCTCAAAACGCGGACGCAGGATGGTAGCCCTTCGAGAGGGAGGCGGGGCTTATCCCACGCACCGCTCCTCTTCCCTCGGGCAGTCGAAAAGTTCTCGTTTGTTTACGATCCCGGCCAACTGCCACGATATATTGTCCGTATAATAATAATGTCAAATACAGA
Source organism: Schistocerca cancellata (assembly GCF_023864275.1). Lineage (NCBI taxonomy): Eukaryota > Metazoa > Arthropoda > Insecta > Orthoptera > Acrididae > Schistocerca > Schistocerca cancellata. The sequence continues at coordinate 439,454,325 of NC_064628.1, read as the reverse complement.
GAGACTATGGTAAGACGAAAACAATATTAAGCGGCACAGAGTAATATTACATACTTTCACATACTCGCTACCGCCATGCCATCGGCATTAAGATTCACAGAGTGAATAATTTGTTTGCTTTTAGTACACCATTAACTTAGCCGTCCAATGCCTGACCTTTAACAACACAGTAGAAGTATTGAATTGCAGGAGTGCTCAAGTTAAAAAGTACCAAATCAATCCTTTGCTGGCTACGAATGTAGTATTGTATTGCTGCTATAAGCAAACTCAATAATTTTCGATCTCCTCCGTCTCAGTCCACAACTATAAGACCTCTCCATATCCAGATTAATCCACCAGTACAGGTAAGCAGTGACGTAGTCCAAAACTCAAAACAGTGCTAATCGCGAGACAATTACTTTAAGTAGCCAGCACTATTCGTATACCATGTGACAGTGTTGCTGAACCAGCCTCCACCGCTCGACTTGCACTGCTTGCGCACTACTCCACCACCACCCAAAGAGAAGGCCGCGGCGCGCTCTTGTGACGTCACGCAAAGCGGGCCAGGGTTGGCTTGGCGCTGCGCTTAAAGAATCGAGACGCACGGCCTGCAAATCTTTGTCAAACGGTTTTACAGAACCTATTCCGTAAAAAATAATTAATTTCTGAAATACTTTTAGCTTTATATGTCAGCTTCATGATGAAGTGCCAATCATTTCGATAATGGTCATAACTATTGTGGTATTTCACAGATGAGTATCAAATTTGAGAACGTTGCCATCAAAAATAGGGGTCGCTATGAATTTGTGTTCGATGCATATTACACATTCTATTGCTGAGTAAAACTTTGGATCAATATCTTCTTCCAATGTCGAAAAAATTGAGCATCTGCAGCAACTTCACTTCCGATCGCAACGCGCGAGAATGAAATATTCATAACGCCTATCATATCTCGTAAACCGCTGGAGATAACGAAACGAGATCTTGGCAAATGATACCACGCAAAGAGGAGAGTACTTTGCCGAATGGTTAAAATAAGTAACTTTATCAATCGCGATATAGCAGAAACTATAGTTTATAATTTTTTTTACCGGTAATGTAATTGCATAAGACTTATCAATAGCCAGTGAAAACGTACGAGTGCGGGATGTAAATAATATTGCGATATACATGATAAAACAAGGTACATTTGTGAAAAATGCACTGTGATAAAGTACATTCTTTCCGGACCAGACAACTATTATTTACACTCACTTGAAAAATTCTGCACTAATACAGTGTATAATATTAAATTCCTCTGCCTTTAGTATCCTAAATAAATATTGTGTAGCTGTTTATAGAGCTCCCTCAGGAAAGCTGAGTACATTCCCCAAGCAAACAATAACTTTTAACTCACCTCACATAAACAATTATGCGTTGTTATTGTAATGTAAATTTTCTTTCCTGTAAAAATATGGCAGATTTTGAGCATAAGTCAACAGTGAAAATCTACAAACCTTCAGCAGACATTTGCAGCAGTTGGAATGAGACAATGTGTAAAGCTAAAAACATCAATAATAAATTTAACCTATTTCTAGATTAATTTGTTCCATTGTTTGACACATCGAAAAATAAAACAGATATGCTTCATACAGAGAGATCGCTATTTAAACATGAAAACAGCTGTTTCAACATTCGTTAGCACTCATGCTAACTAATGCGAGAGTGAAAAACAACACCCACTCACAAATAGAGCATAAAACGTAACGGTAATGCGTAACAAAATACGAACTGCAGAGAAATTTAAACACGAATAAAGAGTAACACGAGCCACAAATTTATATTTCGTTTTCAAAATCAAAATAAAGCCACTTGATAACGAATACTAGGCCTATTTACTGCGAACTTTTGCTCACAATTTTAGTCAAATGTATCAAAAATGCAAGATATTCCACCAGAAAAAAATAATAATTGTACTAGGTATATAGTTTTTACATACCTTCGTGTGCTCAGTGGGTTGGAAATTGTTCCGATGAATCGCTGAAAGACATTTCCAACGCAGATTCGCATCTTTCGGAAAGGAAAATAACATTACTTTCGGTCGAGTTCCGTAATTCCCACGACACCTTGGCACACAACACTTGTAAACCATGTTCACAGTAGCTTCACTACACGTAAACACTGTAATCGCTTGGTTTAAGCACGAATATAGCACTCGATCCAACAAACGTGTAGATAAACAAACGCTTCGAAACACAACATGGTGGCCCGCTTGGAGTGATGTCAGGGCGTGCTATGAATTTCGCGCCGCGGCCTTGTCTCTAGGTGGTGGTGACTACTCCCCTTTACGACCCCCAGTGGCGCCACTGGGGCGGGTCAAGGAGGGGAAAACTCGAAGGTTCACTCATCGGCACAGGTTCTAGACAAAAAATCAGTAGATAAACCCGAGATATCAGTATTAGAATGAGTGATCGCTGATGTAGAACAACTTCACTCAGCTAACAGAAATTACGAAAACGAAGAATTATTAGAGCAGCAAGGTACAGACTTTACAAGGACATGAACTGATTGTGCTAATGGAGTGAAGTTTTCACACTGCGGTGGAGTGTGGCCGGTTTTGTGGCCCGTTGACGAGTTAAAACTGTGTGCTGGAGCGCGGAAAGTAGGAGAGATATTCGTTAATTCGTGTCTAGGTACCTCAGTCACTAAGAACACTTGTCCATTATAATTATCCGGGCTGTTATGCCGTGGTCGGTTGATGAATTCTGTGTAAATTCCCAACGTTTCGTCCCCGTCTGCGGAGGACATCTTCAAGGGGGTCTGTAGCTCAATGAGAGGTCCAACACACCCACTGGCTCGCTACATTTGCAGATTTCTTGTTAAGTGTCCCGGTCCAGGAGACAACTTAATCTGACACCAAGTTTCTTGATTAAATTCAGCTACTTGTAACTGAATAGCAGATCTCATAACACATATTTTCATAATTCATCTATAGCAACAGAGTGCAAATGTGTCACTGTGAGAGGATGTGTTTTTACCTCACACTGTATCTTGTCAGGTTATCGCTGGTAATTCACTTACCCATAGCGTGATGTAATGTCGCTGACACCTGAAAGATGTGAAAACATTCTTGCATAATCTCTCTAAAGCGATATTAGGACAAAGTTGAATATACCGCTACTACCACAGATGTTTCGTCTAATGGTTACAACAATGTTAATTTACCAGAGGTTTAAAATACCAATATTGTTGTAAGTTCCTTTTATTTAGAATAAAAGTACCTTACAACTGTAGCGGTATTTCCAACCTCTGGAATCATGCTCAGTTGCGGATGTTCCTCCGACAACATTGTTTGTATGTTAATTTATTTGACAAACGACCGTCCAATTTTCAAGAAGAGTTTAGAATACGTTTCTTCGTTGTCTCTCAGTAAGTTCATGATGTAAATGCAAAGGCCAGATTAATTTTCCGTAAACATTTTTTTCTGTATCACGTTTTTTCCTTTCTTTAGTCAATACTTTTGCAACAAGGCCATGGCAGCTTCCCTACCCTATCCTTGTCGGATCTGAGCAACTGATCAAATTACACGGTAAATTATGTTCTTCCTTGATTTCACATATATGCGGTCAGCAGTTCAAGATTTTATATTGTAAACTTCTGTGGAACATGCAAATTTGATTTACGGAAATGTGTGGTAAGCACCCTTAAGCACATTAATCTGAACGTCATATGCAGAAAATGGTTTTGACTTCTGGGTTCACATATAATGTCACAATATAGATACGCCAGACAATGCTCCATTACAAATTCCTGGACTCTTCTTCAGGTCGACGTTTCTGTTTAAAATAGAAACATTTAACGAATAAAATGATTGGAAATATTTGTGTGTTACTTTCCTCTTGTCGTTCTTTCCAACCATAACAGATAATGTTAATAAACATGATCATAAAAAATATACACTCCTGGAAATGGAAAAAAGAACACATTGACACCGGTGTGTCAGACCCACCATACTTGCTCCGGACACTGCGAGAGGGCTGTACAAGCAATGATCACACGCACGGCACAGCGGACACACCAGGAACCGCGGTGTTGGCCGTCGAATGGCGCTAGCTGCGCAGCATTTGTGCACCGCCGCCGTCAGTGTCAGCCAGTTTGCCGTGGCATACGGAGCTCCATCGCAGTCTTTAACACTGGTAGCATGCCGCGACAGCGTGGACGTGAACCGTATGTGCAGTTGACGGACTTTGAGCGAGGGCGTATAGTGGGCATGCGGGAGGCCGGGTGGACGTACCGCCGAATTGCTCAACACGTGGGGCGTGAGGTCTCCACAGTACATCGATGTTGTCGCCAGTGGTCGGCGGAAGGTGCACGTGCCCGTCGACCTGGGACCGGACCGCAGCGACGCACGGATGCACGCCAAGACCGTAGGATCCTACGCAGTGCCGTAGGGGACCGCACCGCCACTTCCCAGCAAATTAGGGACACTGTTGCTCCTGGGGTATCGGCGAGGACCATTCGCAACCGTCTCCATGAAGCTGGGCTACGGTCCCGCACACCGTTAGGCCGTCTTCCGCTCACGCCCCAACATCGTGCAGCCCGCCTCCAGTGGTGTCGCGACAGGCGTGAATGGAGGGACGAATGGAGACGTGTCGTCTTCAGCGATGAGAGTCGCTTCTGCCTTGGTGCCAATGATGGTCGTATGCGTGTTTAGCGCCGTGCAGGTGAGCGCCACAATCAGGACTGCATACTACCGAGGCACACAGGGCCAACACCCGGCATCATGGTGTGGGGAGCGATCTCCTACACTGGCCGTACACCACTGGTGATCGTCGAGGGGACACTGAATAGTGCACGGTACATCCAAACCGTCATCGAACCCATCATTCTACCATTCCTAGACCGGCAAGGGAACTTGCTCTTCCAACAGGACAATGCACGTCCGCATGTATCCCGTGCCACCCAACGTGCTCTAGAAGGTGTAAGTCAACTACCCTGGCCAGCAAGATCTCCGGATCTGTCCCCCATTGAGCATGTTTGGGACTGGATGAAGCGTCGTCTCACGCGGTCTGCACGTCCAGCACGAACGCTGGTCCAACTGAGGCTCCAGGTGAAAATGGCATGGCAAGCCGTTCCACAGGACTACATCCAGCATCTCTACGATCGTCTCCATGGGAGAATAGCAGCCTGCATTGCTGCGAAAGGTGGATATACACTGTACTAGTGCCGACATTGTGCATGCTCTGTTGCCTGTGTCTATGTGCCTGTGGTTCTGTCAGTGTGATCATGTGATGTATCTGACCCCAGGAATGTGTCAATAAAGTTTCCCCTTCCTGGGACAATGAATTCACGGTGTTCTTATTTCAATTTCCAGGAGTGTATATTCAGTTAGCTCTTATTCTGGAACGCAGCTGCGAGGGTAGTTTCAAGGGACTCTAGATCCACAGAACAAGGCTTTCGCCATTTGCACACCAATGATTACGAAGAAACAAAAGGAGATACCTGTCTACATCGCCAACAGGTGTCACCAAATTGCCCAATAGCTATAAGAAATTATAACAACAAAATTGCTCTGAGCACTATGGGACTTAACACCTATGGTCATCAGTCCCATAGAACTTAGAACTTCTTAAACCTAACTAACCTAAGGACATCACACAACACCCAGTCATCACGAGGCAGAGAAAATCCCTGACCCCGGCGGGAATCGAAGTCGGGAACCCGGGCGTGGGAAGCGAGAACGCTACCGCACGACCAATTATAACAACAAAAATCTTTAGTCGTCTGATGGATGGCATGAATAACTAGTTCTGATGCAGCATCTTGTCTTTCCTGGATTCTGTAATTCGATCAGAATGTTATCGTGATGGAACTTCTGATCGCGCTAGTAGTCTGGCTGTAGCGACTCTGGTCCTCTTTGCTTTTAAACATAGCATTCAAGTTTGCGATACCGCTGACGTCACTATCCAAGATGACGTTCATTTTGCACTTGAGCGGTATATTGAACCGTGTGGTGCCAGTGACGTCACAATACAAGGCGGCGATTGTGGGAAATTTTAAAATCCGTAATGGCAATGGCGGGATATTAAAAAATGCAAGATGGTGCTGACAGGAAATCTAAAAAAAATTAATATTTTCGAACAAATTTAGTAAGGACCATATTAAGAAACGAATGCAAAACCACTATTCAGCAGTGAAGTATGAAACCCAGAGGGCTGGAATTTACTGAAAGAGCAGTGAGGCATTTGACATAAAAATATTTTCAATGAAATATAAAACAGGGTGAGACTGCCGAGACTGTACAGTATTTGATGTAAACACTTTTTAGTAAAGTGTAAACAGCATATTGTTCTTGTTGTGGTCTTCAGTCCTGAGACTGGTTTGATGCAGCTCTCCATGCTACTCTATCCTGTGCAAGCTTCTCCATCTCCCAGTACCTACTGCAGCCTACATCCTTCTGAATCTGCTTAGTGTATTCATCTCTTGGTCTCCCTCTCCGATTTTTACCCTCCAAGCTGCCCTCCAATACTAAATTGGTGTTCCCTCGATGTCTCAGAACATGTCCTACCAACCGATCCCTTCTTCTAGTCAAGTTGTGCTACAAACTCCTCTTCTCCCCAGTTCTATTCAATACCTCCTCATTAGTTATGTGATGTACCCATCTAACCTTCAGCATTCTTCTGTAGCACGACATTTCGAAAGCTTCTATTATCTTCTTGTCTAAGCTATTTATTGTCCACGTTTCACTTCCATACATGGCTACACTCCATACAAATACTTTCAGAAACGACTTCCTGACAATTAAATCTATACTCGATGTTAACAAATTTTTCTTCTTCAGAAACGCTTTCCTTGCCATTGCCAGTCTACATTTTATATCCTCACTACTTCGACCATCATCAGTTATTTTGCCCCCCAAATAGCAAACCTCCTTTACTACTTTAAGTGTCTCATTTCCTAATCTAATTCCATCAGCATCACCCGATTTAATTCGACTACATTCCATCATCCTCGTTTTGCTTTTGTTGATGTTCATCTTATACCCTCCTTTCAAGACACTATCCATTTCGGTCAACTGCTCTTCCAAGTCGTTTGATCTGTCTGGCAGAATTACAATGTCATCGGTGAACCTCAAAGTTTTTATATCTTCTCTATGGATTTTAATACCTACTCCGAACTTTTCTTTTGTTTCCTTTATTGCTTGCCCAATATACAGATTTTAATAACATCGGGGATAGGCTACTACCCTTTACAACCGCTGCTTCCCTTTCATACCCCTCGACTCTTGTAACTGCCATCTGATTTCTGTACAAATTGTAAATAGCCTTTCGCTCTCTGTATTTTACCCCTGCCACCTTCAGAATTTGAAAGAGAGTATTCCAATCAACATTGTCAAAACCTTTCTCTAAGTCTACAAATGCTAGAAACGTAGGTTTGCCTTTCCTTAATCTTTCTTCTAAGATAAGTCGTAAGGTCAGTATTGCCTCACGTGTTCCAGTATTTCTACGGAATCCAAACTGATCTTCCCCGAGGTCGGCTTCTATCAGTTTTTCCATTCGTCTGTTAAGAATTCGCGTTAGTATTTTGCAGCCGTGACTTATTAAACTGATAGTTCGATAATTTTCACATCTGTCAACACCTACTTTCTTTGGGATTGGGATTATTATATTCTTCTTGAAGTCTGAGGGTATTTCGCCTGTCTCATACATCTTGCTCACCAGATAGTAGAGTTTTGTCAGGACTGGCTCTCCCAAGGCTGTCAGTAGTTCTAATGGAATGTTGTCTACTCCGGGGGCCTTGTTTCGACTCAGGTCTTTCAGTGCTTTGTCAAACTCTTCACGCAATATCATATCTGTAAACGGCATATGTGAGATGAAATTTATTGATGCGGAAGAATTTTAGATACTTATATATTATTGATAAATAATACGGGGGTGGAATTACTGTAAGTTACATTCATTATGTAATTTTTGGTGCTGTGTTCGGCCCTGTGAAATAAATTTACTTATAAGACAGTAGCGAAGATGAAGAAGAGCTCATAGCTCTTAAGGTATGCACTTGAGAGCCATGTTTACTGAACATTTTTTCCTTGTCTTGGTGCATATTACCACATATCAAAATATGGAAAGCAAAGAGCTTGAAGTAGAAGAGGTTTGTTTCACAGTATCCAAGACGAAAAAGTTCTCATAGCTTTTAAGGTATGCATTTTAGAGACCATGTTTGCTAGACTTTTTGCTTCTAATGACCGTTCCTGCTGTGTCCCTGAATGTTGGTCAGACCTCCTGGAACTCATTGTATGTCATCATGTAGTAATACGCTGATGAGAAGGAGGAGGGGGGGGGGGGGTTGGCGCGGGAGAAGAGTTAGATTTCATCGTCTCGCCGACGGCGATGTTATTAGAGACAAGCCTCAGGCTCTGATGGTATAATTGTAAATATGGATTACGATCGCTCTTCCTATTCAAAGTAACCACTCCTTGTTTGCCTTAAGAAATATAGACGAATCGTGGGAAAAATCTGACGGAAGTTTCAATCCGATTCCTCTCGAGTGCAGTTCCGCCGCTTCAAACCCTGCTATGCCCCGTTTGTTAAAATAATTCTAGTACAATCCTAACGCTGAAACTACCGACACAGAACCAATGATGTCGCACACCATCGCAAGCAGCATCAAGTGAGCTGAAGATTTTTTGGCTTGAATTGGTTGAAAAGCTATAGCCATATTCATTACTAGTTGCAAAGGAAGATACTGACTCACTGTTTTGTATTCGAGGGAAAACGCAAGATAAGGGAACGCTAATGGATGCGCCACTTTCATAAATGGCTACTATTAAATTTAAATTTCAAAAGCCACGTCACAGACACCGAGTTGGTACACTGTTTCTCTATTAAACAACTTCTCGTGTGTTCATGACGTCGTATTTTAACTGCCGCACACAGACAGCGAGTAATGGTTTTCCCTTGCACTGTTGGTAGTTGTTTACTACAAAACTTTGCAAACATGCCGACTGTGATTTCCACGAATATTACACCTCTTATTAACGAGCTATGAGTTTCGGAAATTCTGGAAACAATAACGTCAATCCTGCAAGTGGCATTTTGTCCGCGCTGTACGTACATGAAATGATCGCGGGCCTTGCTGCTCTGCTTCTTGCGACTTTCAACTGGACATTATTAAACTGCAATATTTGGCGAGCAGTCGATGTTGTTTCCACATCCACCAATAACGGAGGAAAATTTCCGAGCGGTGATTAATACTTCACTGTATACTACACATAAAAAAGGTGGAACGATGCACTGAGTGTCCTGCAGAAGACACGTAGCAATAGCGTGGAACAAAGCTGCAAAAAGTAATTGTATTTACGGAATGGGAATTCGGCCACAGGCCCTTCGCGAAAAGAAATGAGTGATGACCAGTAAAACAGGTACATTTTAGATGCTATCTCACATTTAGTAGCAATAGAGATACGATGATTCTAACATATTCACCTGTTAGTAGTATCCGTTCGTTGACTGTTGACGCAAAGTATAGGTAATTTGATTACCTATAACTTTGTTGTTAGATAGGGTAAGACAGCTGCCACATGTAAAACTAACACGATGGAATTTCGAGGAGTTTGATCAATAGAAACTAAAATTGTGTTAAACTGACAAATAATCGAACAAATAAGTGAATTTAAATATCTAGGCGTTCGCGTCAAGTATTCAAGGCAGACACATTTTAAATGAAACGTCAAAGATTTAGGAATTTCTGTACGCAATATGACGAACATGTAAAAGTAACGTTCACAAGAAAACCCTACGCAAATTACACGAAGTTATAGCTGTTCCATTAATGTAGCACATATGTAAAAATGTTTGCGTATCAACACAAATTGTCTTAAATAAGGCTTCTGTGTAGTGGGATACTAGCTCCTCGATCATGAGAAGAATATTGATATCAAACGTGGATTAAACGTAGAATAAATTGCGTTTTTTAAAAAGAAATAAAGAATAAACTGGAGGGTTTATGGTCAACGTACGGAAAACAATGGAATCACTAAGACTGCTCTGCAATATAATGTATAATGTTCTGGACGTCCACGCCTCATCATACAACGTGGAAGTCGTGGACTTGCCTGGTCGGTAAAGCAGGATAGGCGGCGGTCGTTGGTAAGTTTGACGACAGAGTGCAGTACTTGTGCAGGTAAAACGTTTCGGAGCATACCGTTCAGTGCATCAGCGCATATCGTCGAACACGAAGCTCCTTAACAGACGACCCCGACGTATTGGCGTACTGAAATACACACATCCTCTGTAACGGCTGCAGTGGACACGAGATCATCGATGGTGGACCGTGGGCCAATGGAACCATGTCTCCCTGTCTGATGATTCACGTTCTGATTACAGCAGGTCTGTGATCTTCTCCGCATACACCGTCACCCAGTCAACCGACAGCGCACCATGAACGCAGCAGGCTAGTGGGAATAGTACTGCGCTATGGTGGACATTTCCATGGGCTTCCATGGTATCTGTGTTAGTAATCGAAAGTACCACGGCAGCTGCGGACTAATGCAGACCACCTGCATCCCTTATTGCTTGATACCTTTTCCGCCATTTTACAACAGGATTACTGTCTGTGTCAAATGCCAGAAGCCTGCTACAATGTTCCGAGGAGCATGATAGTGAACGTAAGCTGATACTTTGGCCACCAAGTTCGCCTGGTCTGGATGCAACATAAAGTTGTAGGGCGTCAGTTCAGGGCACACAATCCAATGACCGTAATTTACGACAACTGCGTTACCTGCGCGTAGACAAGTGGTGCCGCACACCTGCGGAAACGTATCGGGTACTTTTCGAATTCATGCAATGCAGAATTACTTTTGTATTACATTCTAAAGATGGACCAACACGTTGTTGTCACGTTGTGGTCATAAGGTTATGGCTCATCAGTGTATATTAGTATTGTGGAAAAGTGTGTGTACAGTTTCGATTCTGTATATTTTGCTGCAGTCTGAAAAACGCGTTCATCAACAGAAAACAAGGAAGACATGTAGTGTGACACTAATACACAGTCTCACTAATGGTGCTTTGACAAACTGAGACGAAACGCCGATGCAGAGGCATGTTGTTGTTTTTGTTGTTGTGGTCGTCAGTCCAAAGACTGGTTGCCTACGGCTCTCCATTCTACACTATCCTTTGCAAGCCTCTTCATCCCTCAGTAAATACTGAAACCTATATCCTTCTGAATTTGCTTAGTGTATTCATCTTTTGGTCTCCGTCTACGGTTTTTACCCTCCACGCTTCCCTCCTGTATTAAACTGGTGATCCCTTGATTCGTCAGAACGTGTCCAACCAGCCGATCCCTTCTTAAGTTGTGCAACAAATTCCTGTTCTCCCCGATTCTGTTCAGTACCTCCTCACTGGTTACATAATATACCACCTAATATTCAGGATTCTTCTATAGCACCACATTTCAGAAGCTCCTGTTCTCTTCTTGTCTAAACTTTTTATCGTCTATGTTTCACTTTCATACACGACAACACTCCATACAAATAATTTCAAAAATACTTCCTAACACTTAAAATTATAGCCGATATTAACAAATTTCTCTTTTTCAATGTACAGATTGAATAACATCGGCGAATGGCTACAACCCTGTCTCACTCCCTCCTCAACCATTGCTTCCCTTTCGTTCCCCTCGACTCTTATAACTACCTTCTGGTTTCAGTACAAATTGTAAATATCCTTCCGCTCCCTGTATTTTACCCCTGCCACCTTCAGAATTTGAAAGAGAGTATTCTGCTGAACATTAGCGAAAGCTTTCTCTGTCTACAAGCAATGCATAGTGTCCGCGCGGTTTGAGGCGCCATGTCACGGATTGCGAGGCCCCTCCCGCCGGAGGTTCGAGTCCTCCCTTGGGCATGGATGTGTGTGTTGTTCTTAGCATAAGTTACTTTAAGTAGTGTGTAAATCTAGGGACTAATGTCAGCAGCAATTTGCCCCCTTATGAATTCACAATTTGTTTCTGTCTACAAACTCTATAAACATAGTTTTGCCTTTCGTTAACCTATCTTCTAAGATAAGGCGTAGCGTCAGTATTGCCTCGTGTGTTCCTACATTCCTGCGGAATCCAAATTGATCGTTCGCGAGGTCGACACCAATGTTTCCATTCGCCTGTAAAGAATTCGTGTTAGTACACTACTGGCCATTAAACTTGCTACACCACGAAGATGACGTGCTACAGACGCAAAATTTAACCGACAGGAAGAAGATGCTGTGATATGCAAATGATTAGCTTTTCAGAGCATTCACACAAGGTTGGCGCCGGTGGCGACACCTACAACGTGCTGACATGCGGAAAGTTACCAACCGATTTCTCATACACAAACAGCAGTTCACCGGCGTTGCCTGGTAAAACGTTGTTCTGATGCCTCGTGTAAGGAGGAGAAACGCGTACCATCACGTTTCCGACTTTGATAAATTTCGGATTATAGCCTATCGCGATTGCGGTTTATTGTATCGCGACATTGCTGCTCGCGTTGGTCGAGATCCAATGACTGTTAGCAGAATATGGAATCGGTGGGTTCAGGAGGGTAATACAGAACGCAGTGCTGGATCCCAGCGGCCTCGTATCACTAGCAGTCGAGATGAGAGGCATGTTATCCGCATGGCTGTAACGGATCGTGCAGCCACGTCTCGATCCGTGAGTCAACTGACAGGGATGTTTGCAAGACAACAACCATCTGCACGAACAGTTCGACGACGCTTGCAGCAGCATGGACTGTCAGCTCGGAGTCCATGGTTGCGGTTACCCTTGACGCTGCATCACAGACAGGAACGCCTGCGATGGTGTACTCAACGACGAACCGGGGTGCACGAATGGCAAAACGTCATTTTTTCGGATGAATCCAGGTTCCGTTTACAGAATCATGATGGTCGCATCCTTGTTTGGCGACATCGCGGTGAACGCACATTGGAAGTGTGTATTCGTCATCGCTATACTGGCGTATTACCCAGCGTGATGGTATGGGGTGCCAATGGTTACACGTCTCGGTCACCTCTTGTTCGCATTGACGGCACTTTGAACTGTGGACGCTACATTTCAGATGTGTTACGACCTGTAGCTCTACCCTTCATTCGATCCCTGCGAAAACCTACATTTCAGCAGGATAATGCACGACCGCATGTTGCAGGTCTTGTAGGGCGTTTCTGGATACAGAAAATGTTCGACTGCTGCCCTGGCCAGCACATTCTCCAGATCTCTCACCAACTGAAAACGTCTGGTCAATGGTGGCCGAGCAACTGGCTCGTCACAATACTCCAGTCACTACTCTTGATGAACTGTGGAATAGTGTTGAAGCTGCATGGGCAGCTGTACCTGTACACGCCATCCAAGCTCTGTTTGACTCAATGCCCAGGCGTATCAAGGCCGTTATTACGGCCAGATGTGGTTGTTCTGGGTACTGATTTCTCAGGATCTATGCACCCAAATTGAGTGGAAATGTAATCAAAATGGTTCAAATGGCTCTGAGTACTATGGGACTCAACTGCTGAGGTCATTAGTCCCCTAGAACTTAGAACTAGTTAAACCTAACTAACCTAAGGACATCACAAACATCCATGCCCGAGGCAGGATTCGAACCTGCGACCGTAACGGTCTTGTGGTTCCAGACTGCAGCGCCTTTAACTGCACGGCCACTTCGGCCGGCGAAAATGTAATCACATGTCAGTTCTAGTATAATATATGTGTCCAACGAATACCCGTTTATCATCTGCATTTCTTCTTGGTGTAGCAATTTTAATGGCCAGTAGTGTATTTTGCAGCTTTAACTTATTAAACTGATTGTTCGGTAATTTTCGCACCTGTCAGCACCTGCTTTCTTTGGAATTAGCATTATTATGATCTTCTTGAAGTCTGACGGTACTTTGCCTGTCTCATACATCTTTCTCACCAGATGGAAGAGTTTGGTCATGACTGGCTCTCCCAAGGCTGTCAGTAGTTCTAACGGAATGTTGTCTACTGCCGGGGCCTCATTTCTACTCACGTCTCTCAGTGCTCTGTCAAATTCTTCATGCAGTATCTTATCTCCCATCCCATTTTCATGTACTTCCTCTTCCATTTCCATAATATTTCCCTCAAGTACACCTCCCTTGTAGAGAATTTTTATTTACTCCTTTCACCTTTCTGCTTTCCCTTCTTTGCTTCTGACTGGTCTCCATCTGAGCTCTTGATATTCATACAAGTGGTTCTCTCTTCTCCAAAGGTCTCTAATTTTCCTGAAGGCAGCCATTCCTGCTTAGTCATTTTACACTTCTTGTCGATTTCATTTTTTAGTCGTTTGTATTCTTTTTTGCCTGCTTCATTGACTGCTTTTTTATATTTCCTCCTTTCATCGTTTAAACTCAATATCTCTTACGTTACCCAAGGATTTCTACTAGCCCTTGTTCTTTTACTCACTTGATCCTCTGCTGCCTTCACTATTTCATCTCTCAAAGCTAACAATTCTTCTTCTATTGTATTCGTTTCCCCTGTTCTTGTCAATCATTACATAATGCTCCCTGTGAAACTCTCTATAACCTCCTGTTATTTCAGTTTATGAAAGTCCCATCTCCTTAAATTCCTACTTTTCTGCAGTGTCTTCAGTTTTAATCTACAGTTCATGACCAATAGATTGTGGTCGTAGTCCACATCTGTCCCTGGAAATGTCTTACAATTTGAAACCTGGTTCCTAAATCTCTGTCTTACCATTATAGAATCATTCTGAATCCTTAAGATCTCTCCAGGTCTCTTCTACGTATACAACCTTCTTTAATGATTCTTAAACCAAGTGTTAGCTATGATTAAGTCATGCTCTAAGCAAAATTATACCAGACCGGTTCCTCTTTCATTCCTCACCACCACTCCATGTTCACCTACTACTTTTTCTCCTCTTCCTTTTCCTACTATCAAATTCCAGTCACCCACGACTATTAAATTTTTTCCTCCCTTAGCTGTTTGAATAATTTCTTTTATCTCTTCATACATTTCTTGAATGTCTTCATCATCTGCAGAGGTAGTTGGCATATAAACTTGTACAACTGTGGTAGGCCTGTGCTTCGTGTCTATCTTGGCTGCAATAATGCGTTCACTAAGCTGTTCGTAGTAGCTTATCCGCGTTTCCATTTTTTTATTCATTATTAAACCCACTCCTGCATTACCTTTATTTGATTTTGTATTTATCATCCTATATTTATCTAACCAGAAGTCCTTTTCCTCTTGCCACCGAACTTAACTATTTCCCACTATATCTAACTTTAAATTTTCTAACCTACCTGTCCGATTAAGAGATTTGACATTCCACGCTCCGATATGTAGAACGCCAGTTTTGTTTCTCCTGATAACGACGTCCTCCTGGGTAGCCCCGATTGGAGATCCGAATGGGGGACTGTTTTATCTCCGGATTTTTTTACCCAATAGGCTGCCATCATCATTTAACCGTAAATTACTTGTATTCCGCGTCTTACTGCAGTTACCTAAATTCACTACTGGAATGCTACTAGCAACTGAACATTGACAGGTTAACAACATAAATATGTGAGACAACAGCACAGATTCTTGTGCTCCTAGTCCTCACTTTTTTCGTGGTAAGCTGTCGCACGTAAACAAATTTGCATTAAAAGAGGGTCAAACCACAGGAAAAGCGTTAAAAATTTCAGTTCATCGTTTGTTACATATATTGGTAGAAATAAAGACAACAGGGACAATGAAATGGAAGATACTGAAAATAAGTAAATTGTTTCCTACCACACTTGCAGCTAGGAGTAAGACCATAGGGACAAATATTTAGTGCTGCAACAGTAAAATATTTGTTAAATGCATACTCAATAATTAGTTAGCCTTCAAGGATCTGCATAGCTAGAGTCGAAATTCCCCTAAAGTACTTCTGTTACTTAAAATCGAGAAAAATTTTGACTAGGGTGTGTAGAGGTTCCAAATTGCTAAATTAAGTGTATTAAAGTGGAAATAGGATACCTCAGCAAGTAATTTTCATAGATGCGAATCAAGGTTCTAGATGAATCATCATGGTTACCACAGTTGTCACGATGATGGAGTAGCAGCCACTCAGTCTTAAAAACATTTTAACTGTACCTCTACGGCGTTATTTGTATAGGAAAGACATTTGCAGCGATTTAATATTCAAAGACTAAAACCTGTTAGGAATTTGATGTTCAGAAAAAAATATTACTACCGTTCTCCCACTTGCATGATCTTCAGTTGATGATACTTTGGCCAAAGTGGTCCTTTGCATGAATAACCCTTTCGCCTAATGTAAAAGGAGAGATATCAAACATGTCACTTGTCTGAAAATCGTATAAATTCTGAATTTTTTGTGTTGACTTCGAGTGTTAAATTTATTGAGTAAATGTGGGAAACCAGATATGGAAGTCGAGACACCTAGGGTAGTCAGTATTAATCTAAAATGGTAGAGGAGGAGAAGGAGATCAGTGTTTTAATGTCCCGTCGACAACTATGTTATTATGGACGGAGCACATACTAGGATTAGGGAAGGAAGCGGCCGTGTCCTTTCGAGGGAACCAACCAAAACGCGAAGTTAATCCAGATCTGTACCACATTCGCTTCTGTCAAGTGACATTTCTGTGAATTTCGCTTTCCGAGCAGTCACATTTCAGTAAAAATAGCATGTCCCACATCTGACTGTGTGAGGTAGATACCATCTTTAACACGGAAATTTCTTAACGGTGCGATTACATCGAGTATTCAGCTAATAGCGAAGGCTGTGCGGCAACAAGGTAGCTGCAGTCAGACAATGGATTCTGTTAAAGGACGTGATTGCGGCCGGAACTGCAGTGGCGAAGACATTGGATGGCTGATCAAGAAAAACTTCGTCCACTGCCTGAGGATTCCGACACGGCGACTCCGCTTCTTCCGGGGGCCGGGACGCTATTCGCCACTGTCGCCGCCAGCGGCTCGCCGTTCTGTGCGGTTGTTAACGGTTGGCTGGCCAGCCTGCGAGTCTTCCTGTGAGAGCCCTGTCCTCTTTTGTTGTCCGAGGAAGTGCACCGAGCTCTGGCCGCTGGCGCGTAACGGAGGCGCTAAAAGCGGACACACTGTTCCTCCTCAGCGAACCTTTCACACCGTTCGCTCTTACAGGAACCCGATTTGCGAGGAATCAGTTCACCCTCTGTCTGCAGTTAACATCTACATCCAAATCTGCACCTTACGGTGTACATTACTTGATACTTCTCGTACTCCATATCTAGGTCGTGCGAAGGGAGAAATGTTGTCTGTCCTGCTCTGCATAAGGCGTTCCACTTATCTTACATACATACGTACATATTCTACAGTATAATGTCTTGTCGATGCAACATCTCTTTCTGTCATTGGCTGTTCCACGTAATTACCACATCCTACCTTCTTCTCGATGTCTTCCAAATACTTCATACTAGGCTGTCCTCTGCCTTTTTTTCATTTAACTTTTCGCTCAAGAGTATTTTTTCTTTTCCATTTCATTTAAAAATCTTCGCTGTTTTTGACGTCCCTCAAAACTTTCAGATTGCTTTTTCTTTCCATCCAGTTTGTTCTTATCATTTTCCGTCATATCCACGCTTCAGTAGCTTCAAGTCGATCCCTTTCCAGTTTACCAAGATTTCAATTCTCACTTCGCCGCGCGGGATTATCCGAGCGGTCTAGAGGCGCTGCAGTCATGGACTGAGTGGCTGATCCCACGGAGGTTCGAGTCCTTCCTCGAGCATGGGTGTGTTTTTTTGTCCTTAACATAATTTAGGTTAAGTAGTGTGTAAGCTTAGGGACTAATGACCTTAGCAGTTAAGTCCCATAAGATTTCACACACATTTTTCAATTCTCACTTCCACACAAATGGTTTTGCAAAGGATTTTCTGAGATCTGTTTCATATATTTACTGGTTAAATTGATTTTCTTAGTAAGAAATGCCTACTTTGCCAGTGATATCCTTCTCTTGACTTCCATTAAGAGTCTAAAGTCCTCTGTGATTATGCTACCGAGACAACAAAATTGTTTCACCTGCTCAATTCTGACGTCATTCATTTTTGTATTGCTTTTAATTTCTCCAATATTTTTCGTAGTACCATTACTTTTTTACCGTTTGTCCACTTTCAATTTCCGTGGTTTAAGAATGTTTAATAGGACCAGAAACATTTTAGTTTTTAGGAGTCTGCTACTATTTTCCATCAGCAAATATAATACATTGTCCTCCTTCACCACTGGATGTTATTCCCTTCGTGTTCTTCTTCATGATCTGTGTAGCTTCCTCAATGAACGCATTAAATAAATACAGAGATATGGGACATCCTTGTCTAACTCCTATCCTAATCTTTGCCTCTTCCTCTATTTTATTGACGTTTATTTTTGTGCCTTTGTTCTGATACAGTTGATTAATCATTCTTCTGTCCTTCCAGTCAGGTCTCATTTTTTCATAGTTCTAAAGAATGACTTATTGTCAAAAGCTTTTTCTAAGTCAATGAAGGTTAAGTAAATTCTTTATTCATATCCAATAAGACGTGCAAAGCCAAATTGCTTCTGTTGTTACTCTGCCTTCTCTAAATCCAAATTGGTCGCTTCCTAAATACTTATCTACTTTCCCTTTTATCTTGCTTGTAACTACATTAATGAATATTTATCTTGACTATCCCAAATAATATTATGTCCTGAAACAAAATTAAAAAATTGTATCAAGCAAACGTTGTTTAACTGTGAAGGGATATAAAGCAACATGACTGGCATTCATGTAACGTCGTTTCTTAAATAGCACCGAATATTTTTATTAGGTAGTCCGGTTCCTCTCCTCAAGGCCTTTTCAAAATCGTTAGTAACGTTTTCTTATGTATAGCACTTTAGAAATTCTAAACGCTTTGTTGTGTGCAATAAAGGCAGGCCTCGATTATAAACTGCTTCACATGGCTTTCCTTTGATAGTGGTTGAAGATAGATGCAAAGCTACTCAGGCAAAGGAGTAATAACGTGACAAGAACCTACCTTCCCGACGGATGTTTCTTTGTCTTCTTGTGACGTTTCAGTAAACGGAATGTTTCCAACCAAACTCGCAATCTCCATAGATGAGTAGCACTCTCCGTAAGTGTACGCTGTTCTCACACAAACCTTCAACTGAAGGCGGTTAACTGAATACGAACGGTGTGCGTTCTCCTAGTGTTTCCATTCGCTTACTGTCAGCTCCACCAAGTGGACAAATTATGTCATCCCGGACGCGTGCAATGTGTGCTACCACAGGAGCGTAAAAGTCAGTGATGCGTTACGTTTTTAATTACGTCGCCTTTGCTTGAATGGTTCACTGTGACACGTTTTTTAACAGATCTTGAGCGGGAGAAGTGGAAATCGAACAAAAAATTTAGGATTCTATTTACAAAGACGTACTGCTGTTCCTATCTTCGTAGCGAACGACGTCACAAGAAAGCAGTTATACTTGTTAGTGTCCCCATGGCAGCCAAAAATCATTTGTTTGATACATTTATTTTACTGTTTCCGGATAAAAAGTTATTTGCGATTGTCAGGACAAATAGGACACCCTGTTAATGTCGCAGTGTCTCCAATTCTACCACCGATCGCGGTGCTGTCGCAGTGAGACTGAACTAGTATTTGAGAGGACGGTGGTTCGGATACCTACCATCTGTACAGATTTCAGTTAATTTATTAAGGCAAATATTATCTGGTTCTTCTGAAAAGCCGATTTCCTTCCCCAGTCCGGTACTGGTTGCTGAAGGCGGTCGCTGCTTGAGCGTTTCTGATCCTTCGACTGCTCGTTATGTTATATTATTTTATTTGTTCCTGTGTGATTTTCTTCATTAGACAAATTTTAGTAAAATGTCATTACCTCTGTAGTCAGTTTCACTTTTGAGTTTTTAGCCTAGACATGGGTAATTTTTTCTTTAGCACACTGCGCTGTAAAACTGTGACGGTATGTAATAAACGTTTTTATAACAAAGATTTCTCACGTAATTTTTTAATAGGTTGCTTTTGTAGGGATTTTAAAAGCACCACCTTTGATTATCGAGAATTCATTGTATATTTTAATTGGACTGCTAGCTACACCATCTTCTATTGTAATTAGGAGCTACGCTACTCTGTGCATACCTTAATTGTTAATTTTTGTAAGTCATGCTGGTGACACACAAGAACGCAATCGGACAGACCTGCGGTGAGTGTGAGTCAGGCTGATTGGGCGATGGGTACATTCTGACGTTCATGATAACATCAATTTAAATTAAAGTATTTGCCGACGTATCGTTTGTATTAGATAAAAAAAAATGAAAAAATAAATGACCGTCTTTTAGCGAAGTGAGAGTATCTTTGTAACATGCACCAGTTACACAGCACTTGCTGGATGCTGGCAGATTTATCCTGACGATCGACATATATTTACATTCATAGTGAAAAGTGAGTGATTTATAGCCATTGCAATCAAAGTGGAAGCTGCCGGGTGGATGATAACTACAAAACCACCCATACTCTCACAGTAAGTAATGCAATTCATTTTTCGAAACAGCTCAACCTATAACCATTACTCATACCGTAAAGTCTTTTTATTTTTCTTCCTGTCACACAGCCAGTACCTAGCATCACGCTATGGATATAAACAAGCAACGTCCGTGTGCTACATCTGAAGAAAGGAAACAATAGATTAGAAAACGAGTTAATGGAATAAACGAACGTTTAAAAAAAGTGTCAGGTTGCAGTTCTCTGTGTTTGTATTTAATAAACAGTCACAGTTTCTGGATCATCCGTAGTGGACAAGGTTAATACAAAGCATATTTAGTATGCACATAACCAAGAGACTACAAGAAAATGGAATAGATTGGTGGGGTCATTTGGTAAAGTGTATAGCAGTAGACAATTTAGCAATGGCTGGAATTAGAAAGGTCAAATTGTTCGAGATACCACACCTGGAACATGCAAACCAAATTGTCTACTTTAGGTGTAGAACATATTTTGTAAGAGAGAAACTGGTCGGGCACTGAACAGAAACACATGGACAATGAAGTTAACTAGCTGATAAATCATGCGAATAGATGTGGAAGATAACTTGCGGTATGCGTAACAAATTGCCTGTGGTAATAAAGTTATACAATGAATAATTATGCACCTTGAGTTATACAAAGGTTGCATAGTTCAGAAAAAAATAAGGCTTTGTCTGTCGTATTTGGAAAAAAAGGCAACATGAAACTCTTTTGTGGATATTAATAAAGGAAATAAATTTCTTGAATGCATCTGCTTTCATTGTGGACATTTTGCGAGTAAAGCTACCTAGATTGTTAAATATAAATACAGTAAGCAATCTACACGGTTTTATTCACAGAATACAGATGTGTATTGCGAACGAACAAATTTGACGAGTAGGTAGGCAAATACTGCAAACTGATCTGAGGATCCAGTTCGCGTTAAAATCATTTTTGAGATATTAATAAAAAAATTTGAGGTAGTAATAGATGAAAGAGAAATGCTTTCGAAAACCACTGCCGGACGAGAATAGACCAAGACAAGGTCCGAAGTTTTGAATATAAATTTGTGCTCAGTTCAGCCAGTGATGCGCAATATGAAGAGATTGTTCCTGATGTAATGCCAGTGTGACCTTGCTGGTATGGAGGGTGTGTGCTATAATGAGCAGTCAGGTAGTCACCGCACGAAAATGAGTGATCTCCTACTTGAAATAGCTCCTGCTGACTTGCGCACCACATTGTTTGCAGCAGTACGTGCGGTGGACGATACATGGGTGCATCAGAAGAGTGAGGTGTATCGTGCAATCTGCGCGTCAGTGAGCCGCCAAATGTGCAGCCCAGCCCTTGTATCTTACTGCATTGTATTGTAAATTGATCAGTGCCGATCCATTTCGACATGTATGTGCGTACGTACGTCCTTGATAAGAATGTTACTCTTCCGAATAATAAGTCCTCGATTTATTTACCATGCCGTAGCCTCACGTCTCGCTGTCTATAGTATACTCACATAGGTTGCAAACGGCCCAGAAACGAAAGATTTTATAGGAAATACTGGTTACAGAGTAGCGCTGGTTGGGTACCGTACTACCTGATGCATTAGGGCATAATATGCTGAAACTTGTTTTTTTTTTCTTGCATTTCTCATGACGTTCGGCAACAGCCTGTTACGCTTGTCCGGAGTCGGTCCGACGGCAGAGCGGTATAAGACGTATGTTTTTACCACGGACCGTGCTCGAAACAGTGTGTTCAGGTGCAAATGTGCAAGGCGAACTGGGAAACATACACGTGTGTGAAGAACATGTGTTATTTTTCAGTTGTCTGATGCGACCCGTCACGACTTCCTGTCCTGTGCCAACCTCTGTGTCTCAGAGTGACACACCCACTGACATGTATCATTTGTTGACCATTTGTTGGATGTATTCTAATCTCTGACTTCTACAGATTTTGCCCTCTACGGCTCCCTCTAGCACCATGGAAGTTATTACCTGGTGTCTTAAGGTATTTCCTGTCCTCCTGTTACTTCTTGTACACATATATTTCCTTGATTTCAAGCGTCTCCCAACTCAGGTTTTTCAGTATTTCCTTAGCGCTCTCCCTTGAGCCATTCTTTCAGTCCACTTAATTTTTTGCATCCTTCTGTGACATGACATATCAAATGAATCGATCCCCTCCTTTCCAGCTTTTCCTACAGTCCATAATTCACTTCTTATGGTACTGTCTTCCAAACGTATGTTCTTAGAAACATCCTCAGATTAAGGCCTATTTTTGATACAAACAGATTTTTTTCAGCCAGGAATGCCATCTTTTCTAGTGATCGTTTGCTTCTGATATTCTCCTTGCTTCGTCATTCACGTATTATTTTGCATCCAAGGTACAGAATTCCGTCACTTCATCTACTGTGTGTTCCTTAATTTAATGACAATATTGTCGTTAATCTTATTTATTCTACTCCTCATTACTTGTTCTCATCCGTTCTTGTTCATATTTTATTTTCCTTAGACGGATTATTTCATTTTGAGCCGTGCCAGCAGATCTCCGATAATCGATATCAGAGAGCCTTGCCTCCAGTGTGCTGTGATGCTTATCTCTGGCTGAGGCAGGAGTGAAATAGCATTGGATGGTGCAAACGCTCTCACGAACTTGCCTACGAACGAGGAAGGGAACACGTGGTCCACTGGGGTGTCTGGGGTGGCAGTGAACCTGTGTATTTGAGTTGTGGCCGTGACCGCTGCGCATGGAAGAGGCATGAGCTGTGTGCATTGAGTGCAGGCTCTTTGTTTGTCTGCCACTTCTCGGCGTCTTGCATGGAGGAAGGCACTCTCATGAATGTTTTGGAGTAACAGGCGCCCTGGTGGACGCTTTGGAGTCACCAGTGACGAATGAAGATTTGTGTTAAGTTCGAGTTCTTTATTTAAATATGTATGTAACCTTCTACGTGGTGCAAATGTTATTAAACTTCCTGGCAGATTAAAATTATGTGTCGGACCGAGACTCTAACGCGGGACCTTTGGCTTTCCCTGGAAAGTGCTCTGCCTACTGAGCTACCCAAGCATGACGATGTTTCTGCCTGCAAAACGTGTACGTAATGCACACAGGAACTAATTAACTTTTTATACTTGGGATTTACAGTCATTTAGAACTTCATAAAAGACATCACATTTACGCCAATGACTGTAACACTTCCTTTATTTCACGATTGCAGTTTCTGCTTTAGGTCATTATCAAGTGCAGATTTTTGTGGCTTTCAGCAGTTGTCATGGCATAAAGCTACAAAAATCTGCACATGATAATGGCCTAAGGAGGAAATTGCAATCGTGAAATAAAGAAAGTGTTACAGTCATTGGCGTAAATATGATGTCTTTTATAAAGCACACAGGAACATTTCGAAACATGATATTTTCGGTGGTTCGGGTGTTACGGTGTGGGGATGCATAATGTTGCACGGGCGTACTTCTCTCCAAATCTTTGGACACAGTACACTCACAAGTCGACGTTTTTGTGACACTGTACTTCTTCGCCGTGTGTGTGTTAAATGTCAAAGCGCGACCGCATCGAACTGAGCACTTGCAGCTCTTGGAACGCGAAGATAAACGGCGAATGGACGGACATGTTCGCGCACTTCTATATGCACCGACGATCATCCAGCAATTGTTAATCGCACTGGTGGAGGAATACAACGCCCCATGGAAAGAACTGCTTTCCAACCTGATGCCCAGCGCTCAAGGTCGTTGAGGAGCCTAAATTACCGTTCGTGTTGATGAAACAAGGGTTTTGTAACGTCCAGGCTACAATCAACAATCACAGTTACTTCAGTGTAATTAGTGTCATTGAATAAAAATGTCATTTCTTTTCATTCAGTATTTCTGTATGATAATTTATACTACTTCTCCTTCAGTAAAAAAAAGTGTGTGAAATCTTATGGGACTTAACTGCTAAGGTCACCAGTCCCTAAGCTTACACACTACTTAACCTGAATTATCCTTAGGACAGACACAAACACCCATGCCAAAGGGAGGACTCGAACCTCCATCGGGACCAGCCGCAAAGTCCATGACTGCACCGCCCAAGACCGCTCGGCTAATCCCGCTCGGCTTTCCTTCATTAATTTGTAAACTTATTTTCATGGCGGTTTCATTTAGTTTTTTGAACAGCGTTCGATTTCACCACTGTTATTTCCTATTGAAACTGTGCATAAAAATGGTTAAAATGGCTCTGAGCACTATGGGACTTAACTTCTGTGGTCATCAGTCCCCTAGAAGTTAGAACTACTTAAACCTAACTAACCTAAGGACATCGCACACATCCATGCCCGAGGCAGGATTCGAACCTGCGACCGTAGCGGTCGCGCGGTTCCAGACTGCAGCGCCTAGAACCGCTCGGCCACTCCAGCCGGCCAAAACTGTGCATAAATCAGCATATTTGGTTGGCTAGTGTGATGCTTCCAGTTGTTGCTTGTTTGGCTTCTCTTACTACTTTTTCCATAACGTGGTGGAAGATAAGTGACGACAGCGGATTACCTTGATTAACAGATCAGCATTGAAGCAGTCGCCGACAAACGTGGCACACAATGTAATACTACTGCTGCCGAGTCACAAAGGCGAACAGTAAAACTCCCTGTGTGAACTGATCATCTGGCGTACATTGTAACGACGCTACCTAACGGACATGACGTCACCGCACCCCTTTCACAGTCGTGTGAACCGGACCAGATGTATTCGCCGCGTCACGATGCTGGCTGAGAAGCACGATGGGCGACTCGGAAAGCCGGCAGCACTTTCGGAACGAGGTGGCGGATGGCAGCACAGGTGGAGCGCACCGGTAAGAGGCTCAGCTAGCGGGCGATAACGGTTTCCCGTTCCGGAAATAATCCCGGCGCGGCCGCGCCTTTGTTCTGCGCGGAAGCGACGCAGGGCCTCGCCTGGAAGGCGTCCTCTGGCGCTGGCGGCGCTCCAGACTTAGCGGTCGACGACCTTGCTGCACGCCGCCCCAGATGGCCGCTCACGCCGTGGCGCGCGATCGCCGCCTCCAGCTGGCCGCTGTTGGCGATGCCTGAGCTAGAGTCTGTTCATCCTGAAGGACCTTGCTCGTGCACCAGTTTATCGTCCGACAGACGGACCGGCCAATTTCCTGGCAGTATACCCGACCGACCGACCGCACTCAAAGATTACACCGCCGCCCTGTTGTCGTGATTTGTTTATCAAGTTCCCTGAGTTTATGTTTTAGGAGATCCCCTTTGGTTTTACTCTGAAACAAAAATTGGGGTTTGCCTTGGCTGTTTCGGAGTAACAAGGCCAAAAAAACCGCTCTGTTACTTAAAGAGCTAGGAGCCGATGATTTTCGTAATTATCTAGGAATGGATGAGACATGCATTTCGGAGCTACTGAACATCATGAAACCATTCTTACGGTAAATTAATACAGTCATGAGAGAGGCTGCAACCTGGAGGACAGGCTGTTAGCTACATTACTGTTTCTAGCCACTGTTAGAAGTCAAGAGGACCTCAAATTCAGTGCTGTTGTTTCGCAACAGTTATTAACCATACAATTTCTGAAACCTGCAACGTGATTTATAGTTGGCTGAGGATATACGTCACGGTAAAGCAGAATTTTCATGTAAACGTTATTAATTTATTTATATATGTAGCATAAAAGATGCCCGTGTAAGTTTAAGAAACATTTCAAATGAGAAGACTAAAAACGATGGTGGCGCACATCATCTAATAAATACAACAGGTATATAGGAAATGAAGCATTCAACAATTTCCAAATAAATCCCACACTTTGCCCTTCGATGCAGAAGGCTTGGGTACAGGTCTGGCCTTTTTTTTTAAATTTTAACAATGAAGCTAGTATATTTCATGAAGAAACGTCCATTGACAATCTATCACTTTTACTTCCGACACGTACCGAAAATGAAATCTAAGATCTAAACTGTCTGTATTTCGGATTTTAGGTTTCATTTGCGATAAGTATCGGAAATAAAACCTAAAAATCGGAATAAAGAAGGTCAACGGACTGTATTTTAAAAAATGTATCTTTTACTCAGTGCCACAAAAACCACGATGTATTCGTTCAGAAATTAAACAAGTGCTTCATTTCTTGCATCTCTATTACTAAACTCCTTGCTCGACTAGACACTGGACTGGCATTCGGGAGGACGACGGTTCAATCCTGCGTCCGGCCATCCTGATTTAGATTTTCCGTGATTTCCCTAAATCGCCCCAGGCAAATGCAGGGATGGTTCCTTTGAAAGGGCACGGCCGACTTCCTTCCCTAATCCGATGAGACCGATGACCTCGCTGTCTGGTCTCCTTCCCCAAACAACCCAACCCATCCCCTGTTCGACGTAACCCACAAACATCTCCAGATTTCTACAGAAACTCTGTCAAAGTTTCTCCACCTCGCACAGCATTGATAGCGTGCACAGTGACAAAAGACGCACTTTTGTCTGGCGGCTGGCACGACAGTGCTACACACGGCATTATTCGTCGGGTGAAGTAGTAGGGGTGTCGGCTCTCTTACGTTCCTACTAGCCCGACCTTCCGACAAGGACGGTTTGTCGGTCGGTCTGTCGGTAGAAACAGCTACACATTTCCAATTTGTCGGTCGGCTGCTCGGTCGGTTGGTGCGTTTGTAGGGCTCTTAAGTTTAACACGGAAATAAAACATGTACCATTTATTCCTTTTGTTGTTACTTCAGTGGCGTCTCCTTCCCGCGACATCTAACGTCACGTCGAACGCAGTCGCAAACGTAAGATTACTACACTACATTTGTGCTGCAGCATGGCAGCTTTCAAATCGTCTCACCGTCCCTTGTCGCACTGTCAACCGAAGTTTTTCTCCGGTCGACCAGGAACTCGGTTTCCAGTTACATTCAGAAGTTTTACGTAACACTGTGATTATGATGCGGAAAGCATTCGATTGTGTTACTCTTAGTCTGGCCACTATCGGACTCTAAAAATGTACATGAGGTTCCACAACAAAATGCATGGAACAATATGCAGAATCAGAACAGGCACAATCTGCGGAAAAAATATCTGGACAGTCCTCAGAACAACATTCTTGAACTTGAAAATCAAATGGCGCCTGAATCACTCTTTCGAATTCAGCAATATTGAAGCAAAGGCTGACGCAATAGAGCCGGTAACAGGTTATGGATAACATAACGCATTTTCATTGTGGAAATTCTGTTTCCCAATTTAGTGTCGAAGCCACTGCAGAGAGTCCTTATAGAGTCTGTTGGTCGTCTTGCGTGTACTTCATATTGCCAGAAGAAATATGCCTCCAAAGGCTGTACATACACGTTGCTTTTGGAGGAATGATCATGCTTGCAATGTCTTCACCTGAAAATGAATAGTTTACTGTTGTTGTGTCCTTGTGAACATTCCAAGCATCACATAGTAGTAAACACTTCTGGTTGTTTGCGATATTGTCGTTAACAACATTTTAAAATTTGACACGTCACAGCATTTAAATACGGTACAAATCATTCACCATTTGTAGATCATCTAAAACAAGACTGTTATGGACCAATCAATATTGAAAAAGATATGAACATCATACGAATCAGAAAAGACAGACATGTCCTCCCTTTTCAAGAAAATTTCTGCTTACACAAAGCATTAATACAAAGTAAAGGGTTGCTCAATGACCAAATAAATATTGGAAGCCAGACCGTATATAAAATAGTTGAAGAAATTACATGAAAAAGAAAAGAGCTTTTCCTATCATTCACCCTCTCCCACCCAACCCCTCCCTCCCCACCCCTCCTGACAATTTCATCTTTATTGCTCCTCATTTTCTCCTCTAACTCACTCACCATCGCACTACTGTACACTTACGTCCACTCATCACGGCTTCTCAAAAAAATATAATATATATATATATATATATATATATATATATATATATATATATATATATATATATATATATATATATATATATACTCCTGGAAATTGAAATAAGAACACCGTGAATTCATTGTCCCAGGAAGGGGAAACTTTATTGACACATTCCTGGGGTCAGATACATCACATGATCACACTGACAGAACCACAGGCACATAGACACAGGCAACAGAGGATGCACAATGTCGGCACTAGTACAGTGTATATCCACCTTTCGCAGCAATGCAGGCTGCTATCCTCCCATGGAGACGATCGTAGAGATGCTGGATGTAGTCCTGTGGAACGGCTTGCCATGCCATTTCCACCTGGCGCCTCTGTTGGACCATCGTTCGTGCTGGACGTGCAGACCGCGTGAGACGACGCTTCATCCAGTCCCAAACATGCTCAATGGGGGACAGATCCGGAGATCTTGCTGGCCAGGGTAGTTGACTTACACCTTCTAGAGCACGTTGGGTGGCACGGGATACATGCGGACGTGCATTGTCCTGTTGGAACAGCAAGTTCCCTTGCCGGTCTAGGAATGGTAGAACGATGGGTTCGATGACGGTTTGGATGTACCGTGCACTATTCAGTGCCCCTCGACGATCACCAGTGGTGTACGGCCAGTGTAGGAGATCGCTCCCCACACCATGATGCCGGGTGTTGGCCCTGTGTGCCTCGGTCGTATGCAGTCCTGATTGTGGCGCTCACCTGCACGGCGCCAAACACGCATACGACCATCATTGGCACCAAGGCAGAAGCGACTCTCATCGCTGAAGACGACACGTCTCCATTCGTCCCTCCATTCACGCCTGTCGCGACACCACTGGAGGCGGGCTGCACGATGTTGGGGCGTGAGCGGAAGACGGCCTAACGGTGTGCGGGACCGTAGCCCAGCTTCATGGAG
Source organism: Schistocerca cancellata (assembly GCF_023864275.1). NCBI lineage: Eukaryota > Metazoa > Arthropoda > Insecta > Orthoptera > Acrididae > Schistocerca > Schistocerca cancellata. The sequence continues at coordinate 439,425,106 of NC_064628.1, read as the reverse complement.
ACGGTTGCGAATGGTCCTCGCCGATACCCCAGGAGCAACAGTGTCCCTAATTTGCTGGGAAGTGGCGGTGCGGTCCCCTACGGCACTGCGTGGGATCCTACGGTCTTGGCGTGCATCCATGCATCGCTGCGGTCCGGTCCCAGGTCGACGGGCACGTGCACCTTCCGCCGACCAATGGCGACAACATCGATGTACTGTGGAGACCTCACGCCCCACGTGTTGAGCAATTCGGCGGTACGTCCACCCGGCCTCTCGCATGCCCACTATACGCCCTCGCTCAAAGTCCGTCAACTGCACATACGGTTCACGTGCACGCTGTCGCGGCATGCTACCAGTGTTAAAGACTGCGATGGAGATCCGTATGCCACGGCAAACTGGCTGACACTGACGGCGGCGGTGCACAAATGCTGCGCAGCTAGCGCCATTCGACGGCCAACACCGCGGTTCCTGGTGTGTCCGCTGTGCCGTGCGTGTGATCATTGCTTGTACAGCCCTCTCGCAGTGTCCGGAGCAAGTATGGTGGGTCTGACACACCGGTGTCAATGTGTTCGTTTTTCCATTTCCAGGAGTGTATATATAATCATTACACCTTCACTACTCTCACACAGTATATAAATATACAGCAACATAATGAAGTAGAATTATACGTATACAATTAACTAAAATACAAAAAACAAAATAGTGTAGTCAAAGAAAAACTAGTGGCAATATTGTTTGGTCATCAGTCTTCTGAGTGGTTTGATGCGGTCCGCCACGAATTCCTCTCCTGTGCTAACCTCTATCTCAGAGCACCACTAAAAAATACAATCCACAATACATATTTAGAAGTATAAAAATCAAAAAGCAGTGGTGTGCGAAAAAGTGTGCTATGTAGAACGTGAGAAATTCGAAGTTCTGTAGAGCAACTAAAAATTAGACTACAAGTGTCTGTGTCTAACAAAGAAAATCATCAGAGATATGCTAGCAGACGCCATTTCCCGATGTAGACGAGAAAACTAGCGGAAATCACCGTAAATGAAAAGCACCATATTGTTAAAGGACTGTTTCTCGGTCTCAAAAACAAACCAAATAATAAATATCTTTAATTACAGACCACTGAAGATGTTTTACCTCAATAAAGCGAAACGTGACTGGCGAAGAAAACACGAAACAGAGTGAAAATACCCTGGGGAACGATACAGTGTCGTTTCACAATGAATAAAATGAAGTGATACAATTACAAGACCTCCCTCATACACACCTTGTGTTCAAACGTATCCGGACACCTCCAACGACATATGTTTTTCATATTAGGTGCATTGTGCTGCCAACTACTGCCAGGTATTCCATATCAGCGAGCTCAGTTGTCATTAGACATCGTGAGTGAGCAGAATGGGGTGCTGCGCGGAACTCACGGACTTCGCACGTGGTCAGGTCACTAGTGTCATACAAGTGTACGCGAGATTTCCACACTCCTAAACATCCCTAGGGGCACTGCTTCTCATGTGATAGTGAAGTGGAAACGTGAAGGGACACACGTACAGCACAAAAGCGTCTGTTGACTGACAAGGACCGCCGACAGTTGACGAGCGTTGTAATGTGTAATAGGCAGACATCTATCCAGACCATCACACAGGAATTCCAACCTGCATCGAGATCCACTGCAAGTACTATGAAAGTTAGGTGGGAGGTGAGGAAACTTGGATTTCGTGGTCGAGTGGCTGCTCATAAGCCACACATCATGCCGATAAATGCCAAAAAACGCCTCACTTGGTGTTAGGAGCGTAAACATTGGACGATTGAACAGTGGAAAACCAGCGAAGTAACGAATCACGGTACACAACGTGGCGACCCGATGTCAGGATGTGGATATGGCGAATGCCCGGTGAACGTCATCTGCCAGCGATTGTAGCGCCAACAGAAAATTCGGAGCAGGTGGTGTTACGGTGCTGTCGTGTTTTTCATGGAGAGGGCTTGCACCCCTTGTTTTGTGCGGCACTGTCACAGCACAGGCCTACATGACGTTTTAAGCACATTTTTGCATCCCACTGTTGAAGAGCATTTCGGGGATTGTGACTGCGTCTTTCATCACGATCGAACACCTGTTCATAATGCACTGCTTGGGGTGAAATGGTTACACGACAGTAACATCCCTGTAATGGACTGGCCTGCTCAGAGTCCTAAGCTGATCCTAGAGAACACCCCTGGGATGTTTTGGAACGCCGACTTCGTGCCAGGCCTCACCGACCGCCATTGATACCTCTCCTCAGTGGAGCACTCCGTGAAGAATGGGCTGCCACTCCCCAAGAAACCTTCCAGCACCTGATAGAAAGTATGCCTGCGAGATTGAAAGCCAATACCATTCCAGCATAACCGATGGAGGGTGCCACGAACTTTTAAGTCATTTTCAGCTAGGTGTCCGGATACTTTTGATCACATAGTGTAGCAGGCAGTTTCGTAAATACTGCTATCCAGATGTGGTATAGATTCACAGATTATTTCAATTACTCGCAAGGTAATTTGGTCTGGAAAAACGACGTGGCAATAAGAACCATTTACTCATATAAAACAAAGACCTAATCGTCCGTTTCACAAAATAAAAGCACGTAATTTATAGATAATAGTACGTTATGTTTACTTCCATTTCCTTGGCAATTTCTTCCCAAATGTTGCATTTTCTAGTACTATCCATATAATGTTCATTTTGAAGGTCGTATACTCTGGATATCCACTTATACATACATCTAACTTCTCCTCGTCTAACGCAATTTTAGTAAACAAGCTTTAGTTTCGCACGCCAAAACTACGATTTGAATGACGCGCAGTGTTTGACACTTGCTATGTTGCACTAGCGACAACGGAACTCCGTGACGCCGAACCGCTTCATAGATGGCCAGTTCATCAACCTTTCCTCGCAGAGATGCACCGCGCATTTCCGCTGCCGCTTAGTGCATTCTGTCTGATACGATTTCGTATCAACAACATTTGGTCGCGTCGTGACGCGCAGCTCTGTCGCAGTGGAGTTTCGCTCAGAGGCGACTTACTTTACTGGCATATTTAGCATGCAAGCCTGCAACTCTGCTGCTCGCAGCGCTGCTGGGATCCGTGCAGTGCGAGAATTAGACAACAGCAGTTAGCGTTAATGTGTAATAAAAAAAACGTTAAAACTTGTCAATACGCTTCACAAAGGACCAGGCGGAAGTTCTGAGAGACAACGAGCAGCAGATACAAATCATGGGATATTTTATGTGCTTGTTATGTGTGTTATATAAAAGATTATTTTCGACATTTCACAATATAGCTAAATTCTGATGCCACAGACAGAAATTCTTACCGCCAGTCGTTTGGTAATCTCTAAGTTCCTTCCATATCAGAAATCGCATGAGCCAGTTCACATCTAGAGGTGATGAGGATTCTCACTCCAGCATCCTTTGACTGCGCGGCACTTTTCACACATACGTCACATTTTCCTAACGCACATGATTACCAAGAGTGGAGAGTTTACTCTTTTTCGGTTGTTCTTCCCGCACAACGGTGAAACTCCAGTCAAGCCAGATGTTATTTACGAAATTGCCGTATCAGCAGTGACGAACTTTCTTTATTTTTTTTCCAAGAAAACCTTCTCGAAAACATTAAACCTAATCTGTTTTTTGCATCTTTTTCACGGTCTACGGCCTAGAGACTTTCATAAATTGCAACTGGATCTCAGCTGGCGCATTTCGTACATTGCCACTGTCTTCAATTCCATCACTCTAACTTGGGTTGTATTTCTTGAGGTTTCCTTCCTTCTCGTTCAAAGGTGGTACTTAGAAAGACTATTTGTATACCTGTGGAAGAATCATTAATTCTATCGTTTTGTCTACGCGGTTCCTGGCATGGATAACATACAGCAGGGCTTATGACTGTTCGTAGATACTATCTAAAAACTGTTTCTATAAATTTTCTACCAAATTTTCTCCTCGCATTTGGTATCCTCCTTTGAGTGACAGACAGATTAGATTTTGCAGTGTTCCTAATATACTCACCTGCCCATCAACAGGTGTCGGCCGGCCGGTGTGGCCGTGCGGTTAAAGGCGCTTCAGTCTGGAACCGCGTGACCGCTACGGTCGCAGGTTCGAATCCTGCCTCGGGCATGGATGTGTGTGATGTCCTTAGGTTAGTTAGGTTTAAGTAGTTCTAAGTTCTAGAGGACTTATCACCACAGATGTTGAGTCCCATAGTGCTCAGAGCCATTTGAACCATTTTTTTGAACAGGTGTCGACTCACGCAGTCCTTCAGGTGCACATGATAGCCGCCGTCTGTTCATCGTCGTATAAATTTCGTGCGCTTGAACAATGTTCCATTACAAATTGTACAAGTGTGTAATAAACTATCGTATTCGTATACAAACTGGAGTTTCCTTGAGTATCTCTAATGAATCGACGCCTGTCATTTGCTTGACCTGCTACGGAGACTATATGATCAGTCCAGTACATATTGGTAATGCATCGCTGTCTTCTGTTTTCTCAACAAGCAGCACATAATACAAAACGCAAAACAAGCCACTATTAATTTTCGTGTATAAAGGATAAAGTCTGGCACGTATTGTGGGTTCTAATCAGCATTTAGCGATTGTGCGGAACGGCAGATATTTCGGTTAAAATGACAGCTATTCTCAGATGTAATTGTTTTGAACAAACACTGGACACTTCTGTACAGGGAAAGGATGAATACAGCGAGCTGACAGCGAACCCACTTGCTGTTTTTTGATGTTTCCAGGTTCTTGCAAGTGTCGAGAAAGCGGAGAAACCGCTGTACAGTGTACACCTGTAGTCTTTATACAACTGTTACGGCCTACCAGTGCTCTCGGTTTGCATGTCATCACCGTTCACTTCTGGCGCTAGATCGCTGCATCGTTTCTCTGATATGGTCGTGTAAAGGCTTAACTGTCTTTTCGAACTTCGCAGCTATGATTGTTGTTGTGTTTCAGCTGAAACACGTACAGAAGCAACACATGTATGTGTCTCATGCCGATTTTGCGATTGAACTACCAAGTGCGACCTATACCTTCCTGAAATCTGGCAGTTCGTGTGCTAAATAGAAATAGGTACACTCCTCCACAGCAACAGCAAGTCCATTATTTACATTTTACAGCCAGATTTTTTCGTAGTTCTTCTAGGTTCTACGCTTTCTGAGTATGTGAGCTCGGAGCAGAACATAAATGGCAGCAGTATATCGAAGGTAATAAACGAGACTATACACAGGATGTTTATTAGAGGTAGAAACGAAAGGTCCAAATGCAATATTATAAAACAAGCGAATAATTCTAAAAGTAAGTGTTCGAAATTGCCATCGTTTATATGAAGGCCGACCGCGGTGGCCACACGGTTCTAGGCGCTGCAGTCCTGAACCGCGCGACTGCTACGGTCGCAGGTTCGAATCCTGCCTCGGGCATGGATGTGTGTGATGTCCTTAGGTTAGTTAGGTTTAAGTAGTTCTAGGGGACTGATGACCTCAGATGTTGAGTCCAATAGTGCTCAGAGCCATTTGAGCCATTTGTTTATATGAAGACATGCTTTAGTATATCTTCTCATTGCTGCCCATAAACGTTCCAAAATCCCAAGCATGGCCCGAATACATTGACAACCATCGACAATGTGTTCCTGGAATTCACCGACACGAATAACAGTGCTGAACTACACCAAAGCATTTAAAAATCCTCACATAAGAAGAATCTGACGGGTTCTATTTGGGTGACTTGGCAGCCACGATCGACAAACTTGTTGTCCAAGATTCGACATAATTGTTCCAGAACAGTCACATGAAAGCGTGGTGTGTACCATTATGTTTGCACTAGCTACTCATCCTTTCAGCGTAAGGAACGTTCTCCAGAGCAGAGCCTTACACATTAACACTGATATGACTTCCCTTGTGCGTATGCCGTATTCGAGAAACCATTAGTTTCCCGACCTATGTCTATTATGATTCAGGACATGTAACCGTAAACTGCGAATATGGTTCTACCACAACTGTACAATTTACTGTAAACAAATGGATCGCGACGCGAACCCATATTTCCCGCTTTATGCGTGCGTTCGCCTTAAGCGCTTCGCCTATCCGAGTACGGACAGACCCAAACTTCCATATACCCCAGCGTCTTCTACCCGTAGTGCTGGCAGATTTGTGTGATTCCCGCACAGAGAGTAACTTATTTAGTTTTCTGTCAGATTGCCTTGGCTTTTGCATGAAATACATTAGTGCAGTTGAAAGTGACTAGTTAGTTTTTGTTGTTGTGTGGTAATGTATAGTTATAATTACTGGTATTTTGTTTTTGTGGTAATGTGAATTCGACATTTGAGAAACAGTTAAGCTCATATTTAAGTTTGTAAGTCATCTCGTAATTCTTGAAAAGTGACCAGCAGTGCAAAAGTTAATCAGAAATGCAGCATTAATCGGCGTACTGCAACGCTTGGGGCGGCTCACCCCGTCGGAGATTCGAGTCCTCCCTCGGACATGGGTGTGTGTGTCATCCTTGGCGTAAGTTAGTTTACGGTAGATGAAGTAGTGTGTAAGCTTAGAGATCGATGACCTCAGCAGTTTGGCCCCATAAGATCTTACCACAAATTTCCAAAATTCGCAACGCTTGTGACGAGAGTATAGTAGGTTCTGTTAAATTTAAGAAAACTATCCTACTACTAAGAATACAAGCAATCTGACTGAAAGAAAAATATGAAATATAAATAACTACACAGTCAGTTCTGTTAAATTTAAGAAAACTGTCCTGTTAGCAATAATACAAGCAATATGACTGCGAGAAAAATATGAAATATAAATAGCTACCAAAAATGATCTGTCTGAAAAGTATGTCACTGCTTAAATGTTAATTGTATCACACGTAATTTATAAATGGCCTACCTGTTCGCACAGTCAATAAGTGCTGTGCTGCTGCTTCTCCAAACTATTGTGGCTAGTGCTGCTATGCTAGTTGATAACTAAATTGGTGCTTTAAACTATAGAGGCATCCACAAAACTTCTGGGCTAATAAATATCATTACTGCTGAAACGTCCCCTTAGAACAATTTATACAAGACTGTGCTTAAACTGACACACAATGTTTTTAGCGCAACGCAATCTGACTATCAAAGATCCCTGCAAAAGAATGGCCCTGAGTAACATTAAACTATACCTTTCAGAAATCACTTACCTCACAAAAATCTTCATTACTCGAACTACTGCAATACAGCGAGCGCCACTACTGCCAGCTAAATAAAAGATTCAAACTACGGAAGGCACTAACTACTGATAGGGATAGTTAGCAAATGAAAGATATTAATAGAGAACAAACAATGTATTTACCTTAACAGTCATAATATATACAGCAGTTCATGACAAATTACAAAACTCCGCCATCTCTCTCCCCACATCCACCACTGCTGGCGGCTCACCTCCAACTGCGCAACGCTACGCGCTGTTCACATCCAGCTGCCGCTGCCCAACACTACAATGGCAGACAACAATGCAAACTAGCCACAGACTGCACACAGCACAGCCAGTGATTTTCATACAGAGCGCTACGTGGCATTACCAATATAAAAATCTAAACAGCCTACTTACACTGCAATGATCGTTGTCAAAGAAGGTTCTGTTACTGACAAATTAGGGAAAGCAAAATCATATACGTGAAACTTGAAATAAAGATACGAATGCTGATTGATGTAAAACAATAAAGTAACTGTTTTAACAAAACCATACATCACTAAAACAAAATATTTTAATGCCTAAAATATTAAAAATTCATGTTACAGTAATAGTGGGAAAACCTGAACAAATTCTCTTTACTTTCTTAGAAACAGGTATAATATCCATCTTCGAAGAAAAATCAGTAAATCACACATTGTTACATTAACATTAAAATCTCCAATTCTAAATCCCTAACCAAATTAATTACTATGCTTGGATGTCTTGGCAAATGCGCTATTACAGCACCTTTCGAAGTCTTCTGAATGAATTTACAAAATATCTCTCCGTAATGAAAAATAATATAAGAAAATTATTGCCAGTAGACAGCACGGCCTAAACAGATTCTACTCCATCACAAGATACAATTCGACTCCTCCACTCTCTCTACAAAACTGTCCTGCACTCACAAGCGGAAGTTCTACTCACAGTCTCTCGCGGCGAGCCTCTTTGGCAGAGATGTTTCCCGCTATTACTCAGATGCCTCGAAGCTTTACTTTTCCATGTGACATCCAAAATATTACCAAAATTCCAATTTTCTGTATAAAACAAAATCCTTATACTGTGTCTGCATTTGACAGTGTCTGTAAAGTTCGACGCAACGTTTCTTTTGAGATGCTTGGATATCCGAAGGAACATTGCACCCAACTTTACAAAATTGAATACAGACATGGCAAAAATATAGTTATTAGGACTATTTTTTGTTTCATTGTCCTCTGCTCGCTGAGTTCGTTTGTATCTGTAACAGTACAGCACACAGTAAAGTGATAGATATCGTCGTAGTCATTAAAATCAGGAGGCGGTGTAGAAACCAGAAATCTGTGATCTGCTATCTAAAATTAGTTACTTCTCCAGTGTTCCTGAAAAGTGTCTTATCATTTCGGAATACGGCATGAGCAACTATATATTAAGGCTATCAATCGCGGATAAATTGTAGACTTGGTCAATATACAAGGAATACCAGGAATTCAATGTGTACCAGATCGATACCAATTTGATTTCAGAAAAAATAAGGTGTTTTCTGGGCATGAACAGATAATGCCTAACCGTAGGTGCAGAGGAATATTTTAAACTGGGAGCCGCCCGGAAGAAGGAAACGAAGGGCGGCGCTAATATGAAAAAAGGACACGGGAATCACTGGAAGATGGAACTCTTGGACCGGATGATTGGAACGAAAGAGACCTGGGGAGGTCGAAAAGGACTAACTCCTAGGGGGAGAAGAAACGATAATGAGGCTATCACACAGGCAGATATGTCCTTACGCTTCAGTCATGCTTCAATGACAAAGTACACCAAAATTGCTAACCCAAGAAGAAATGCAGATGCTAAACGGGTATTCATTGGACAAACATATTATACTAGAACTGACATGTGATTACATTTTCATGCAATTAGGGTGCATAGATCCTGAGAAATCAGTACCCAGAACAACCACCTCTGGCCATAATAACAGCCTTGATACGCCTGGGCATTGGGTCAAACAGAGCTTGGATGGCGTGTACAGGTACAGCTGCCCATGCAGCTTCAACACGATACCACACTTCATCAAGAGTAATGACTGGGATATTGTGACGAGCCAGTTTCTCGGCCACCATTGACCAGACGTTTTCCGTTTGTGAGAGATCTGGACAATGTGCTGGCCAGGGCAGCAGTCGAACATTTTCTGTATCCAGAAAGGCCCTACAGCAGCTGCAACATGGGGTCGTGCATTATCCTGCTGAAATGTAGGGTTTCGCAGGGATCGAATGAAGGGTAGAGCCACGGGTCGTAACACATCTGAAATGTAACGTCCACTGTTCAAAGTGCCGTCAATACGAACAAGAGGTGTCCGAGACGTGTAACCAATGGCACCCCATACCATCACGCCGGGTGATACGCCAGTACGGCGATGACGAATAAACGCTTCCAATGTGCGTTCACAGCGATGTCGCCAAACACGGATGGGACCATCATGATACTGTAAACATAACCTAGATTCATCCGAAAAAGTGACGTTTTGCCATTCGTGCACCCAGGTTCGTCGTTGAGTACACACCATCGCAGGCGCTCCTGTCTGTGATGCAGCGTCAAGGGTAACCGCAACCATGGTCTCCGAGCTGATAGTCCATGGTGCAGCAAACGTCGTCGAACTGTTTGTGCAGATGGTTGTTGTCTTGCAAACGTCTCCATCTGTTGACTCAGGGATCGAGATGTGGCTGCACGATCCGTTACAGCCATGCGGATAAGATGCCTGTCATTTCGACTGCTAGTGACACGAGGCCGTTGGGATCCAGCACGGCGTTCCGTATTACCCTCCTGAACCCACCGATTCCATATTTTGCTAACAGTCATTGGATCTCGACCAACGCGAGCAGCAATGTCGCGATACGATAAACCGCAATCGCGATAGGCTACAATCCGACCTCTATCAAAGTCGGAAACGTAAACGTACACATTTCTCCTTCTTACACGAGGCATCACAACGACGTTTTACCAGGCAACACCGGTCAACTGCTGTTTGTGTATGAGAAATCGGTTGGTAACTTTCCTCATGTCAGCACGTTGTAGGTGTCGTCAACGGCGCCAACCTTGTGTGAATGCTCTGAAAAGCTAATCATTTGCATATCACAGCATCTTCTTCCTGTCAGTTAAATTTCACGTCTGTAGCACATCTTCGTGGTGTAGCATTTTTAATGGCCAGTAGTGCAGCTTTTTTGGTCTGTAAATGTGCGCTGTGACTTGCTGTAGTATTCGAGCGCCTCCAAACACGGTTACGTTAACGTGCGTCACGCCTCACCGAGTCGTGGAAGAAGGAGCGTGTGAACGTGCGCTCGCCTTGGTGTATGTGTGAGTGTGTGTGCGTGTGTGTGTGTGAGTGTGTGTGTGCGTCTGAGCTGCAGAGTAGATTTTTGTGTTCAGGACGGAGAACCGCTGCTTCTCCAGTGACTGTGCTCGCGGCGGCGGAAGCGACGGCCCGCTAGCCGCGGCAGCACGAGCCTACTTGTGCTCCCCTTATCTGGCAGGCCCATCGCCTCTCAGCGGTCCGACCGCTGCGGCTTCTCCGAGACGCTCCTCACGGACCGCGGCACTCACGAGCCGTCTTCTGATCTTCTCTCCTTCGTCACATTAGTCCTCGGCCCCGTCGCAAGTTGTGGGCGGAATGGTCCGGAGGTGAGTTGCTCCCACAAGTCCGGGTATTCGATTATTGGTTGCTGTCTTACCACGACTCGCACGAGCCGAGAAAATTACACTTATCGACCGAGCTTACACTTATACCTGGCGTCTTAGGTGGGCATAACCTCTATGCTCGCCACTAGAAAGGGTAAGAATTGACGTAATGAAGTATGGGATTGCATACATGCAGCAATAAACGTCTTCAGACAAGTATCAGTCGTGGATCTTGTATTGTCTTGTATTATATTAAACCGGGGACCAACGGAGAGGATTCGTCCCGCCGTAGCCCTCAGTGGTTCATAACGCCACAACAGGCCACAGCAATCCAGCCACCCCCTGTCACTCCACACCGAACCCAGGATTAATGTGCGGTTCGGTGGAAAATAGTGCACACGGTTTTATAAGCGCGTCCACGAACATCAGCAGTGGATGTAGGAGGACCAGAACGACAGGTTGCCAACCGATCATATCTCAGAAATGATCGATGGGCGATGTGTCAGGCGAACTTAAAGGCCAGGGGAGCAGCGGTACCCATCGTTATTCGAAGAAGGCTTGCACATTCCTCGCCACGTGTGGCTGGACGTTGTCCTGTTGAAATATGGTACGTGCGGCTCTCTAGACAGAGGACAGTGGCTCAGGGTCTAAAACACTTCTCATGTAGCGCTTGCTGCTCAGATTTCCCTCAATACGTAGGAAGCGAAATTTCACGTTATGGACCATGGTGTCCCAAACCATCCCAGTTAATACTCGTTCTTTATAGCTCTCAATAATGCAGTCTGCCCGACTGCACTCATCACTGTAGTGCTGAAGCTGGACTCTTCCAAAAATACTAAATTTTGCCACTCTGAACGACAGTGAGGCCGTTCACTGGCCCTTTTCAGTCTGAGACGTTTGTGGTTTCTGGTCCACGGAACCCGATGCAATGGCATGCATGTCAGAAATCCAACGCTCACAGTCCGCCGCTCGTGGTCTCGCGGTAGCGTTCTCGCTTCCCGAGCATGGGGTCCCGGGTTTTCACATTCCTCGAGATGACTGGGTGTTTGTGTTGTCCTCATCATTTCATCATCATCCAGGAAAGTGGCGAAATTGGACTGAGCAAAGGTTGGGAAATTGTACGGGCGCTGGTAACCACGCAGTTGAGTGCCCCACAAACCAAACATCATCATCATCATCATCCAACGCTCAGCAGACGGCGGTACCCGTCGACGCTGACGTCTCCACATCTTTTGCGGTGCTCAAAAGCCGAGCCAACACAGTGGACGAAACTGTTCTGTCGGTTACAACCACGTGGACAAGATGGCGGCCATCACACGCTGTGTCACTTTGCACGGTCCAGTACCCACTCGTCGCTGTGCACGCCCGTCTTCTATCCACTGGTGACTCACAAGCATCATTGCCGTACCATCGTGCCCTGTATGACTCCACTGACTATTTTGCCTCGTATGAACTGACGTGATGGTACCGCACCCTTTGATATTGACGAGGCATAACGGCACTTGCTTGCACGTTTCCACTTCGTCTGACGGCTCCGCACCGACTGAGCTTGGTATAACATGAACCTCTGGCCACAACAAAAGAGGGTGCTGCTGGGCTACAAGCTCGAAAACTCTCTGCAGTCTTAATCACTTACGAGTATTGTGGTTCCACTGTTCTGCGTATGGAGTGATTAGTATCATTCCTTCTGGGTATTGCAATTTTCAGAAAAATCTGTATAATATGACTACATACATAGTGTAATAGAGGGTCATCTTTGGCATCTACAACAACTCCAGAGTATTAATGTAGTCGTGCATTATGATGAATTGAATAGCATTTCTTGTAACGCATCTGTTACTTTTCTTGAGAGATGCTGGAGGAGCATAGCGAGTCTTTTACTCTACGAGGGCGTGCTGAGAAGTAATGCTGTAATATTTTTATGTGAAAACTCTTAAAGCCTTTAAAATAAAACAAATTTTATTAACATTCTACATCTTTATTCGCAGCCCTCTGCCGCTAGAGGGCTCCGAATTGTAACATGGAGGTGTGTAACATAACTATACCGGGGCGTGAGAAACAGCCTGCTGTAATCGAGTTTCTAATTTAAGAATTCGTCCACGAATGGATACCCTCTCTTTCAGCATGACAGTGCTTGAGCACACACGAACCCTGCGACAAACAATCCGACGCCTTGGGTTCACTGTAATCGGTCATCCTTCATACAGTCCTGACTTGGCCCAGTACGATTTTCATCTGTTTCCAAAACTTAGAGAACACCTTCGAGGACTTCACTTTGATAGCGATGAAGCGGGACAAGTGAAACTTTCCACAGTGATGGTATCAGCAAACCGGTCTCTCGTTGGGAGAAAAGTGTTCACCACCAGTTGAGAAATATACACTCCTGGAAACTGAAATAAGAACACCGTGAATTCATTGTCCCAGGAAGGGGAAACTTTATTGACACATTCCTGGGGTCAGATACATCACATGATCACACTGACAGAACCACAGGCACATAGACACAGGCAACAGAGGATGCACAATGTCGGCACTAGTACAGTGTATATCCACCTTTCGCAGCAATGCAGGCTGCTATCCTCCCATGGAGACGATCGTAGAGATGCTGGATGTAGTCCTGTGGAACGGCTTGCCATGCCATTTCCACCTGGCGCCTCAGTTGGACCATCGTTCGTGCTGGACGTGCAGACCGCGTGAGACGACGCTTCATCCAGTCCCAAACATGCTCAATGGGGGACAGATCCGGAGATCTTGCTGGCCAGGGTAGTTGACTTACACCTTCTAGAGCACGTTGGGTGGCACGGGATACATGCGGACGTGCATTGTCCTGTTGGAACAGCAAGTTCCCTTGCCGGTCTAGGAATGGTAGAACGATGGGTTCGATGACGGTTTGGATGTACCGTGCACTATTCAGTGCCCCTCGACGATCACCAGTGGTGTACGGCCAGTGTAGGAGATCGCTCCCCACACCATGATGCCGGGTGTTGGCCCTGTGTGCCTCGGTCGTATGCAGTCCTGATTGTGGCGCTCACCTGCACGGCGCCAAACACGCATACGACCATCATTGGCACCAAGGCAGAAGCGACTCTCATCGCTGAAGACGACACGTCTCCATTCGTCCCTCCATTCACGCCTGTCGCGACACCACTGGAGGCGGGCTGCAAGATGTTGGGGCGTGAGCGGAAGACGGCCTAACGGTGTGCGGGACCGTAGCCCAGCTTCATGGAGACGGTTGCGAATGGTCTTCGCCGATACCCCAGGAGCAACAGTGTCCCTAATTTGCTGGGAAGTGGCGGTGCGGTCCCCTACGGCACTGCGTAGGATCCTACGGTCTTGGCGTGCATCCGTGCGTCGCTGCGGTCCGGTCCCAGGTCGACGGGCACGTGCACCTTCCGCCGACCACTGGCGACAACATCGATGTACTGTGGAGACCTCACGCCCCACGTGTTGAGCAATTCGGCGGTACGTCCACCCGGCGTCCCGCATGCCCACTATACGCCCTCGCTCAAAGTCCGTCAACTGCACATACGGTTCACGTCCACGCTGTCGCGGCATGCTATCAGTGTTAAAGACTGCGATGGAGCTCCGTATGCCACGGCAAACTGGCTGACACTGACGGCGGCGGTGCACAAATGCTGCGCAGCTAGCGCCATTCGACGGCCAACACCGCGGTTCCTGGTGTGTCCGCTGTGCCGTGCGTGTGATCATTGCTTGTACAGCCCTCTCGCAGTGTCCGGAGCAAGTATGGTGGGTCTGACACACCGGTGTCAATGTGTTCTTTTTTCCATTTCCAGGAGTGTATATGAAGACATGAAGAATAAAAATTTAGAACGTTCATAACGTTTGTTTTATTTAGAAAGCTGTAAGAGTTTTCACATAAAAATTCAGAGGCTTTTATTTCCAGCGCGCCCCAGTAATATGCTCCACAGTACATCGATAACATTCAATTCCGGCGATTGTGGAGGGTAGAGTAGACGTTATTCCATTTTGGCGGTCACGAAACCGATTCTGAAGACATTCATCCAAGTAAATGGGGCCATCCATTTCTGGGAACAGTTCATAAGCCTTTAGAATCGAACAAGATCACCTACAAAGAGGACCTGTCAACAGACTTTTCTTTATGTGAAACCATAACGCCCACAGCAAACCCGTATTTGAGCTCTTTGACTATTGCAGAACAGTGCCCATGGTTCACAGAGGGAGACATCATCCACTGTACCCTCCTTTTGCGTTCTCTAAAGCAAAAGCGTTCCCTCACATCACTGAAGTATATTCTTGAAAAAAGCTAAGAAGGGAGTTTAGAGCTTAACGACCCATTAACGAAGAGGCCGTCAGAGCACAACTTGGAACTTAAGGACTTCGAAACAAACCGGCTGTTGAATAGCACCACCTCGGTATTCGTCTTAAGCAAATTACGGAGGCTATCATTTCCTTCGCCCTCACGTGGTTAATATGTAGCTCGGGTAAAACTACTCTACCATGAATATTTTTTGTGCAGTACGACTCACATGGTTTTTGATAACAGTATGTTCTGCTGACGCATATGAAGCTGGGTAACATATTTTGTGACAAATTAGCACATACTGCTTGCAGAAGTAACAATCGTCTTTAATGCCATTTTGTCTCTATAACTGAAATAAGTTTCGGTTCCCTCTAGTCTTTAACAGAGAGTTTTTCCCCGATTCTGTACTTTATTCTTACTCTATATACAGCAGCTCTAATAAAATTACAGCTGTTATCACAAATGCAATACCAAGGCGAGCGTCGGAAGACTCTCCTCGTTGGAAGTCAGTATGGTCTCTTCAGCATCGTTAACAGCACATACGTATAGGCGACTCCTAACACTTTCAGAAGTGTGATGATGCACGGAAAACAGAACAGATAACATTAGTGAGTTACAGCTATGAAGACAAATGTCGAAAATGAAGTTCTATTCTGGGTTATCATAGTGTTTTATGCGAGCCCTGTAGACAGTTATAAAATTCGATTAACTTCTTCAGCAGTCGCTAGCTTGTCACCCAGCGCTACTACGGCAGCTTCTGATGTACCGGACAGTGTTATCTCCCCTCAGAGCGAGTTGCTACGGCTTTGCATCGTTCCACACCAGAACAACGGCTAACAGCGAATTTCTCTGGAGGTAACGCTTCGCGTCGCTTCTCAAGGCCTCCACGGAGCCGGAGCGACGCACGAACCAGGAGGGGTCGGTCTTTGTCCTCTTGAAGGTGTTCGCCTCTCCCTCTGGAACTCTCTTTGTCTCTCTTGCTCCACGAGCGCAACTGTTATTTATTTATAAGTAAATTTATTCGTTTGCAAAGCTAGCTAAAGAATTCAAAAACCACATTATAACGGCCATGTTATCAGGGAGTTTCAGATGTAGATCCCGGAATCTGTTCTGGGAAAGGGGACGGGCTTCCCAGTTATTACCTGTCTCACCCAGAACCCTTCCCCCCTCCCCCCCCCCCCTAACCGGCCGATGTAGCTTGTCGTCTTCCACAGTTAACCTGTCGCAGACTTTTAGGGTTCTAAGCCCACTCCCCCTCTGTTATGCTATGACAAGTTCATAAATCATCGGGAGGTTACATACAACGTGCTCTTTTAGTTCGTAAAATGACTACTCATTTCGCATTATTACAGGCATAACAAACCTCTTTCTTCTGTGGTACATGTCCATCGGTAGCTTGTGAAAAAGGATACGATGAGATACGATAGGAACAGTGCGCCAGACTACAGGCCGTTATCATCGCCCACCTGCCAGTCTGTGACTTGAGTAAATTTTCCGCAACAGGATTACATTACAGTATTTCAAACTAAAGGAATAAAACATTATAATTTGTTTATAGCTTGGACACTTGAAAACGTTACTTCAAACTGGAAATAATTTCGGAGTTATTTTCATTTGCGTGAAAGTACTTTCCTGTTTAGAAGAAGAAAATTGGAAATTTGTGATCAGGTCTTATGGGACCAAATTGCTGAGGTCATCGGTCCCTAAGCCTACACACTACTTAATCTAACTTGAACCAACTTATGCTATGGACAACACACACACCCATTCCAGAGGGAGGACTCGAACCTCCGACGGGGGCAGCCGCCCGAACCGTGGCAAGACGCCACGGACCTCTCGGCTACCCCTCGCGGCTTAGAAGAAGGAAGGAAGGTAACTTGATAACAGTTTAACTATACACCGATGACGTTGTCATTAGAGACGGAGCACAGTCTCGGAAAGGAGAAAAATGAGACACAAAGTCGACTGTGTCCGTTTCAAAACTACCATTCCTGGATTCATCTAAATTGAGGGAAACTAAGGTAAACCTGAATCTGAGTGGGAGTGGAACCTTGGACCTTTATCTTTCGAGAGAAGTGTTCAACCAACTTCTTAGTTTCGTTCTATCTATCTATTTCATCATTATTTTTCGCAACCATTTCTGCGCAAATCTTGCACGACACCTCTCAGACATAATCCATACAAATTATTCATTTTTATCACAGAAGGTGGCCATTGGCCTGGCACTGACCTAAGTCATTGAGCTACCCTGCCTGCGGCGACTGAGCTACCCAAGCATGACACACGATTCAGCCTCACGACATTACTTCCGTTAGTGTTTCATTTCCTGCCGTTCTCTCGCAACCTTGCGGGACTAGCACTCGTGAATAAAAGGACTGCGGAGACATGGCTTAACTATAGGCTGTGGGATTGTTTACAGAATGAATTTTCAGTCTGCGGCGGTGTGCGCATTGATGTGAGTATCACGCAATTTTAAACTAAGAGGAAGTTTCATATCATCGCACGCTCCACTACAGAGTGAAAATTAATTCCAGAAACAGTCCACCAGGCTATGGTTAAACGGTGTCACCACGATATCGCTTCTTCCTGGAGTCCTAGCCCAGTGAGATATGCGGGAGAACTGCTAAGTTTGGGAAGTAGGAAATGACGTACTAAGTGAAGCACATCTGTGAGGACAGAATGTGAGTCGCGTTTGGGTAGCTCGGCCAGTAGAGCACTTGTCCGTAAAATGCAACTGTCCCTTGTTGGGTCTCGGCCTAGGTCACAATTTCAATCTGCCAAGAAGTCACAAGTCAGCACACACCCCATTGCAGGGTGAAAATTCATTCCAGAGGCATTTGGGTTATTTGTAATTAATCGAGTTGCTGCTTCAGCGAGCATGTTGCCTTTTATCGAAGAATATCCTTATTATTACTCACTGGGCAGACGATGCAACGGAATGAATTTACTGCGTTGCCTCCAAACTGGAAGACAGGTGAATTTTCCGTGTACGATGGTGGAAGCGAGGTTCTGGGAACACATTTTCCCTGACTTGCGCCTCTGCGGTGTAATTCTGAGAACAGCGGCAACACTTCACTCAGATTGCTTCCTCGTGTTTTCATAACGTCAGTTTTACCTCATTTCTCGAGGGAAAAAACTGTTGCCAATGAGCGAACAGTCACGCTTCAGAAGACTCTGTGTGTACCTACAAAACAGGAAACATAGCTTGCGCTTGGGGCTCGAGAAAGAAATGCGATTGGCTGGCAGATGGAATATACCCCACGACTCTTTGTAACGCCAATTACAAATACATGTTAATCGCGAGTGTTGATACATTCCGATAAGTCTTATTGTGTACAGCTGCGTTTGGCATTTAAACCAGGAACTGTATTTCACCATATCTCATCACTGACGGTTAAATGTGTCCGATGTTTCTTCCAATTCAGGTTGATGTTGTAACTTCGGATAAGGAGACTCGACATTACGGTTTTAGAAGCGGATATGGAAGTACTATGGGCATTCAAAGTTTTAAATAGCACCTCGTGAAAAAGTTACGTGATTAAGTTTTTATTTGTTTGGAGGTAACCCAACATATCTGCAGTCCTTTGACGCACTGAAACTTCCACGGCTCGGTACCGTAGTACGCCGCCAGAGGAGCCGAAACAAAATGGAAGGGGAACAATGAAATGAAATGATCGTATGGCATTTATTGGCCGGGATATTCCCTTCGAGGTTCGACTGCCATGTTGCAAGTCTTTTCAGTTGACGCCACTTCGGCGACTTGCATGTCAGTGATGATGAAAGACACACAGCACCCAGTTCCCTGCCGGGAATCGAACCGGGGCCCTCTGGCTTGGTAAACAACACTACCACTGCGCTACGGAGGCGGACAGGGGAACAATGATGAACAACGACGTGGCAGACTATTTCTCTGTGAAGAGCAGACAATCGCGGGAGGAGGCGTCGGTGCTCTAAGAACGGCGTATCCCAATCGAGGCGATATTGGAAAAAGTGAAAAGCTGTCACGTATCAGTTTTCAAAATCAAGCACGGCATTTTTAAATGACAGAGGTCGCCGCCCGCTTGGCCCAGCAACTGCTCACACCCATTCGAACCATCTTCCGAACTCAGGCATCAGTGGAAACGTTGCAGCTGTGTCTCGCCACTCGAGACAATTACGAGTACCTTTCGTAAAGTAATCTCCACTTTCTTGGCTTCCAAGTTGGTAAAATAATTATCATGAATTTTACGCACTCCTCCACACCTTCTGCGGCCAGTACCTGTTACACATGGCAACACTTTATAAGATCAGAAAATGGCCTACATTGATGTACGAGTGGAGAAACTTCAGGATAAAGAAATCAGGCACGAGTACATAACAGTGAACTCAGTTGAATGTAGTCAATTACAGTCATTGGAAAAGGAATGGACAAGGTATAGGGACACAGTACTAGAAGTGGGTAAAGAATGTCTTGGAGCAGTAGTGTGTAAAGGTAGAATGAAGCAAACAGATTGATGGAATGACACAGTCAAGGCAGCCTGTAAAAGGAAAAAGAAGGCGTATCAAAAATGGTTACATACTAGAACTCAGGTAGACAGAGAAAGTTATGTTGAAGAAAGAAACAAAGCCAAACAGATAATTGCAGAATCCAAGAAGAAATCATGGGAAGACTTTGGAAACAGGTTGGAGACTTTGGGTCAAGCTGCTGGAAAACCATTCTGGAGTGTAATTAGCAGTCTTCGAAAGATAGGTAAGAAGGAAATTACAAGTATTTTGGACAGGTTAGGAGAACAGCTGGTGAATACTGTTGATGCCTTGGGCAGATGGAGGGAATATTTTGCAGAGTTGCTCAATGTAGGTGAAAATACGATCAGTAATGTTTCAGATTTCGATGTACGGTGGGATAGGAATGTCAGGTCTTAAATGGCTACACAGAATAATTGAAATGGCGTGGGAGTCGGGACAGGTTACATCAGACTGGACGAAAGCAGTAATCACACCAATCTTTAAACATGGAAACAGAGGTATCTCTTTAATCAGCGTTGTGGCTAAAATCTTCTCAGGTATTGTTGAAAGGAAAGTGCGAGTATTAGTTGAGGACAAATTGGATGAAAATCAGTGTGGATTTAGGCCTCTTAGAGGTTGTTAGGACCAGATCTTTAGCTTACGGCAAATAATGGAGAAGTGTTACGAGTGGAACAGGGAATTGTGTCTATGCTTTATAGATCTAGGGAAGGCATATGACCGCCGGCCGAAGTGGCCGTGCGGTTAAAGGCGCTGCAGTCTGGAACCGCAAGACCGCTACGGTCGCAGGTTCGAATCCTGCCTCGGGAATGGATGTTTGTGATGTCCTTAGGTTAGTTAGGTTTAACTAGTTCTAAGTTCTAGGGGACTAATGACCTCAGCAGTTGAGTCCCATAGTGCTCAGAGCCATTTGAACCATTTTGAAGGCATATGACCGGGTTCCTAGGAGGAAGTTATTGTCTGTCCTGCGAGATTATGGAATAGGAGGCAAACTTTTGCAAGCAATTAAAGGTCTTTACATAGATAGTCAGGCAGCAGTTAGAGTTGACGGTAAATTGAGTTCATGGTTCAAAGTAGTTTAAGGGGTAAGACAAGGGTGCAACCTGTCTCCACTGTTGTTCATATTATTTATGGATCATATGTTGAAAACAGTAGACTAGCTGGGTGAGATTAAGATATGTGAACACAAAATAAGCGGTCTCGCATATGCGGATGACTTAGTTGTGATGGCAGATTCGATTGAAAGTTTGCAAAGTATGTTTCAGAGCTAGATCAGAAATGTAAAGACTATGGTATCAAGATTAGCATCTCCAAAACGAAAGTAATGTCAGTGGGAAAGAGATATAAACGGATTGAGTGCCAAAAAGGAGGAATAAAGTTACAACAGATGGACGGTTTCAAGTACTTAGGATGCATATTCTCACAGGATGGCAACATATTGAAAGAACTGGAAGCGAGGTGTAGCAAAGCTAATGCAGTCAGCGCTCAGCTACGATGTACTCTCTTCTGCAAGAAGGAAGTCAGTACCAAGACTAAGTTATCTGTGCACCGTTAAATCTTTCGACCAACTTTTTCGTTTGGGAGCGAAATCTGGGTGGTTTCAGGTTACCTTATCAAAAGGTTGAGGTTACGGATGTGAAAGTAGCTAGGACGATTGCAGGTACTAGTAGATGGGAACAATGGCAGGAGGGTGTTCACAATGAGGAAATCAAAGAAAAACTGGGAATGAACTCTATAGATGTAGCAGTCAGGGCGAACAGGCTTAGATGGTGGTGTCATGTTACACGCTTGGGAGACGCAAGGTTACCCAAGAGACTCATGGGTTGAGCAGTAGAGGGTAGGAGGAGTCGGGGTAGACCAAGGAGAAGGTACCTGGGTTCGGTTAAGAATGATGTTGAAGTAATAGGCTTAACACCAGAAGAGGCACCAATGTTAGCACTGAATTGGGGATCATGGAGGAATTTTATAAGGGGGACTATGCTCCAGACTGAACGCTGGAAGGCATAATCAGTCTTAAATGATTATGATGATGATGATGTACGTATCAATTGAGATCTGTGACTGAATTCCTTACTGCACAAGACGAAATGCCCAATCGAATTCAGAAAAGGTTGATAAAAGTGTACGGAGATGCTATGATGGACGCTAGCACTGTTAGCGATGAGTTCGGCGCTACAGAGATGCTGAAGGGACAAAATAGTTAGCCGATGCAACGCGGATCGGGCGGTGGCAGATTTCACACAACAGCCAGCATGTCGACCAAATTATCCGTGATGATCCAGCTGTTCGGCCGACTCAGAGAAGCTCTTCCAGGTATCACTCTGAAGACGCGGATATCTTGAAAAATTCTGTGCCTCCTCTAGCATTACTTTTCCTCAACAGTAGTTGTCGATACCAGTATTATTTTCCGAATTTTGGACGGGCCAGTTTTATTTCAGTTGATTTTCTGAAAACTTACATATAATTTTATACAGAGTATGCTATATTTAAAGCTAAAATTTATGAAAAGGAATAATTTTATAAAATATTTTAGTTTCAATGTTATAATCGATAAGTACTAGTTCTGAATGTACAGTTAAAATTATTATTTTCTCTTTTTTTAAATATGTGAAATTACGAATTATTGGCACACTTAAAATTTCTGCTGTTAATTACGCAATGCTGTACTGTTTACTATATTTATTTCTGGATTCATTTATGAAAGAATAATCGAAATTAATAATGTAACGAAAGCTAGTAGAAATTCATTTGTTAACAAAAATTGTAAAGCCTTTAGAATATTGTTATTTCCGCAGAGTGTGACAGTCGTAAACTCGTCTCTGATGTGATGGGACGCATTTTTGTATTTTTGTGCGAACAATGTAATTTCGAGCTTGTTAATGTGAAAAATCAAAGTACTGTATGAATTCCAAAAAGGCGAGGGAATTATTTACGTAAAAAACAATGCTGCAGTAATAATCTTCAGATTTATTCAGTTCAAACCAAACGTTAGGACCTGATGTGAGAGTTGCCGCTTCAAGAATCAGACCCCTAGACAAGAAGAACTGGAGCGATCTCAACATGACAAGCTAAGTAAACTAGAAAGTTTATTGTAATCTTCGCTCCTGACAAATCTTCATAAAAGACTTTACTTATTAATTACTTGGTCTGGACATTATTAATGTGGACAATAGGTGGATGTAGGAAGAAGGTGGGGAACTTCAAGCTGAGGAAGCAGGATCACAGTTTTTTAACACTCTTGTTTCAAGGTGGAAAAAACTGTGAACAAAGAGGGTGACGGTATTGAAAACTGTCAATCGACAATATTGTAGGCTTTATCCTACGTTTCGGTTGTTCGGAAATTCCCTTTACAAGCTTCTACGACTTGTAGAGGGGGTGAGTACATAATATTCTGAATAGTAACTAATGTCCGGAAATGTACCGTTCCCGTTCCCAGTCGGTTTCACTTCAGATGTGTAACGCGTCTACGTCTGCTATGCGAAAGACGAAACTTGCAGAGTTGCTTGTTCTGGTAAGCAGAAGGGTAGACAGGATGGCGTGTAACTCTTATGGACTTTCTTTTTTTAGGGTCGTGTGCAACGTTCAATTTACGATATTCCTGTAGAGACAGAGGAGGAAGATGTGCTCGCACAAGTCCTCGCCGCCGCACTAGAAATTAAAGAGCCGCCAATTGGGATGGAAAGAATTTGGATAAAATCTTTTCTGTTTTCAAGCCGCATCAGTTCCAATAAAATTGCCGAGCTTTCGATGCATTCAGTTTTACTCTTGACGATGATGGCGGAGCTAGCCATTGAAAGATTGAGAATTTTATTGGAATTGACGCGGCTTGAAAACCGAGATTTTATCCAGTCATGCTACCGCAAAAGACTCCGAGGACACATGGAGAGAGTTTACCAGAACATGCTTCGTAGGTACAGTGTCTGTAACAAGATTGGTGGTCGCCACATCGAGCCGCTGTTGTAATGCATCAGTGCCGTTCTGTATGTAATGGATGCTGGGTTGTTTTTTGTTTTGGAATAATACAAACAGTTTAAGCGTTAATACAAATAAATGTGCTTAAGTGATGTATCCTTATGTTTCCTTTCGAATTGTTATCTAATAACTGTACTGCGTCACGCCTAATTCAGTTTCTCATGCAGAAGTGGATGCGTTAAACGTCTGAACTGAAACCGTCGTAGAACGGAAACGGTATGTTTCCAGACATGGGTTCCTGTTCAAAATATTATATACTCACTCCCCTCTACAAGCCCCAGAATGTTGTAAAGTGAATTTTCGAACATCCTGTATATGGCACTTACTTTCCTTGTAAAATAAAAATAATAAATTAGTAGCCATTACTTTCTGAGAGCCACTCGTACTTTTGGCGCCTCATCACCATGGAGATGTGCTGGGTGGAAACATGGACTCACTATAGCCAAAACAGTGAAAATCAAATGGTTCAAATGGCTCTGAGCACTATGCGACTTAACTTCTGAGGTCATCAATCGACTAGAACTTAGAACTAATTAAACCTAAATAACCTAAGGACATCACAAACATCCATGCCCGAGGCAGGATTCGAACCTGCGACCGTAGCGGTCGCTCGGATCCAGACTGTAGCGCCTAGAACCGCACGGCCACTCCGGGCGGCCAGTGACAATCCGTCGTTCATCAGACTAGATGATACTATGCGTTTTTGGGACTGTCATGGTGTGGTGCAAATAGATTATCAACTAACTTTGATTCTTCGTAACGGCAAACAGTCAGAGCAGCAAACTACCAAAATCTCTTGTCGAGGTTTTGGATAGTGAGAGAATGCCGGAAGTTATGTGGAGATTTTTGCTCGAAAATAACGCCCCAGCTCATTCTGTGCGCTGCCTGTTTCGGCTATCAAATTTTCTCGCCATCCTCTCCCCACGTGACATGACATCCTGTGACGTTCTGTTCCTTTCTCGGATGAGGTAACCATTGCGCGGGAGCAGTTTCCAGAATTACGACGATGTGACTTCAGAGGTGAAACGTTTCCTGAACTTCCAAAACGCAGACTTCTACAACCAAAGCCTCCGTCAAATCGTTTATCGTTTAGAAAAATAAGTAGCATCAAATGGTGAATACGCTATGGATCACAAGTATCTGGACGTCCATACATAATGTTGAAATAACAGCTAGAGGTCACGGCAAGCGGACCCGTCAGTATAACAAGCAGTGGGAACGGTGTATTGTGTTGCCAGTACAGATGTAGTGACAGCACAACGGCTTGGTCTAGACAGCGCGGTGACACTGAAAGTAGGTTGTCGTTGGACGTCACCTAAGTAAGAAATTCATGAGGAACATTGGATCTCTTCTAAATCTGTCCAGACCGACTGTTGGTGATGTCATTGTGAAGTAGAAACGGGGAAGAACAACCACAACAGCTAAACGAAAACCAGGAAAACCAGGGAGATCTCATGTACCAGCTGTTAAGGTAGCACAATCACTGTGCGTAGAGAGTTTGTTCTACCGCCCGTGTGACTTCCAAGTTGGTCACGCTGAGACTCTTCCGGACACGAAGGACATGCGCCGAAAACGAGAATGGGCGCATTATTCCTGTGGCTGACCAGGTCTGGAGGCGAGCGGTGAGACGTCGTCACCCACACATCTCCTGTCGGCTCCAAGTTTTTCCACTGCTTGTCATCCCACAGCGGCTACGTATGCTCGGTGAGCCACTTTTAGTTCGTTGCCGAGAACACGCGGCATTCGTAAAGATTCAAAAGCATCCGACCCACCTTACATTTCAAGGCGGTGGATTACTCTGTACTGTTAATGAGACAAGTAAATAAGTAAATAAAATTATTTTTCAAATCTCAAATCTCATATTCGTAAAGACTGATATCTCTTCCCGCCGTGAGCGTGATAATTGGGACTGGTTCGCTTCCTGTGCGCGTTTGTGCCCTGCCCATTTTTCTTGCCTGATACCTTGTGTACTAAATCACCAAGTCACTTTTTTTAGTTATTGGGATGCACCACACCGGGTCAGATCTTGTTGCTTGTATTTTGCTGTGTTATACTTCCAAGCCAATCTTACGTTTACGTAGGTGAGGTTTATCAGCCAGCCATTCGCGTCTTCCTCCCACCTGTTTTCCGTCCAGCGGGTCGGTTAAGCATTTACCGTTTCCGCCTTGTGGCGTGATTTGAAGCTAAATCTCTGTTGGTGGCTCAACTTCTTTACTGTCAGTGAGGATGGTTGCCTTAGCCTGTTACTTTATTATCTTTTAGCGACTTTTCACAAATGTTTTGTCTTCGCTGACAGCGTGTAATCTGATGACTTAAGTTTTACTCGTTTTACTTAAATATTAGTTCCCTGCCCATTAGGCTATCATTGTACGTTTGTGCCTTGGGGGGCGTGTTCCCACTGGTTGCTTAAGAAAGGAGGAGTGCCGTGAGAAGCTTATCGGGCATGCCCTAAGTAATTACGGGTCCGTTCGTCCAGACAACATTGCCCGACGTGTGATGGTTTCGTATCAGTCAGTGTTAATGGTTTTTGCTTCCTTTCAATGAACTCCGTTTTCAGCAGTCCTGAATTATTTGTTGTATTTTAGTCAAACACATTCTAAAGATATTTGCCACCTATCTATTCGCCGGCCGGAGTGGCCGAGCGCTTCTAGGCGCTACAGTCTGGAGCTGCGCGACCGCAACGGTCGCAGGTTCGAATCCTTCCTCGGGCATGGATGTGTTTGATGTCCTTAGGTTAGTTAGGTTTAAGTAGTTCTAAGTTCTAGGGGACTGATGACCTCAGAAGTTAAGTCCCATAGTGCTCAGAGCCATTCATTCGAACCTATCTATTCAAATGTAACTTCAACTGATTAAATATTAACTTGCTTCTCTTATTAAAGTTTGCTGTAAATATTTCTACAATAGTAAGCAATGGCAGACAAGATTTATGTATTTTTGGAAAGATAAGCATTTGTTGTAAATTTCAGTTTTCACACTTCATGTAGTGTAGAAAACAAGTATTTGAATTAACACCTTAACCATTTGTCATATCATTTCACTGAAATATTTGATAACATTGTTGATCGAGTATGATAAATTGTTCTCAGACAATTTTACTTAAATGAACAGTTTAGGCCGGCTGGTGTGGCCGTGCGGTTCTAGGCGCTTCAGTTTGGAATCGCGTGACCGCTACGGTCGCAGGTTCGAATCTTGCCTCGGGCATGGATGTGTGTGATGTCCTTATGTTAGTTAGGTTTAAGTAGTTCTAAGTTCTAGGGGACTGATGACCACAGATGTTAAGTCCCATAGAGCTCAGAGCCATTTGAACCATTTTGAACAGTTTAGTCTCAATATGTCAAGGTCCTATTGGCCTAATAGATAAAGATATTTTGTTGAGAAGTGTTAATAAAAATCTTGATACGAATGATGTTCAGCCATTATTTGGTCCACTCCCAGGCAACCTTAGAACGGCAGTGTGTATCAAGATGGATCACACTATACCCTGTGCAAATCCAGTAGAAGGGTTGGGTTCGGTGAATGCATGGAGAGCGTTACCTGCCATCACGTCTAGTGCCAACAGTGAGGTATCGAGAAGATGATGTTGATGGTACGGCGATGTTTTTCGTGGTTAGGGCATAATCTTCTTATTGATCTTACGATAACATTACATGATGAAGGATATGAACATACTTTTTTGGGTTGTGTGCTACTTATTTCCATTTTTCTGCTACTAGGCATATTTATTTATTTTATGTTTAATTTATTTTAATACATTGCATTGTTTATCATCAGACGCTTATGCAAACAGATGTTCAAACATGTGTGTGAATTTCTAAGAGACCAAACTGCTGATGTCATGGATCCCAAGACTTACGCACTACTTAAGCTAATTTAAACTAACTTATGCACGCTGTTCCAGAGCAGCATCTTTGAAGCAATGGTTTGTGGGCAACAATATTGACTAGCCTTGCCTGAGTCCCAACCTGAAGCTAAAGAAACTCGTCTGGCATGAGATGGAATGTCGACTTCGTTCAGGATTCCAAAATCGGACATCTCTACCTCCTCTGGTTTAGGCTCTCGACGAAGAACGGGCTGCCATTCCTCCTGAAAGTGTCCCCAGCAGAGGTCACGCCGCCATTAAGGCGAAGGGTGGACACATGTTAATGTCCACTTATAGATGTCCAGACGCTTTTCATGGGATGCAGAGAAGAACTAACACCACTACCAAGTCTCATGGTCGCAGTTAGATTTTTGTAGATAGTAGTTAACACTATGAATACCCGTTTTGCCCGCATCTCGTGGTCGTGCGGTAGCGTTCTCGCTTCCCACGCCCGGGTTCCCGGGTTCGATTCCCGGCGGGGTCAGGGATTTTCTCTGCCTCGTGATGGCTGGGTGTTGTGTGCTGTCCTTAGGTTAGTTAGGTTTAAGTAGTTCTAAGTTCTAGGGGACTTATGACCACAGCAGTTGAGTCCCATAGTGCTCAGAGCCAATACCCGTTTTACGGTGGATGTGAGATCTGTGAGGCGCTACCTAGTTACACACGCGGACACTGAGACAGGAACTTGTTCTTGCGGCGCGATGCTAGGCTGACGACGAGACTCCACGTCTCCAGGCGCGGCGGCTGGCTGAATCACTGGAGCTGCCTGCGTGGCTGGAGCTGCGTCCAACTTTCTCCCGCCCCGCCCCTCCACGGTGACCTTACCTTACAACCGGACGCAACCGGATAGCTCCGAGCCGCCTCCAGAAGATTCCTATGTCTAGACGGCTCTCGTCGGCGACTTCAGATCTAGTGTGAAAGCGACACCGTCACTACAAAGTAGCGCCGGTGTTTGGGGGCGTTACTTTACGAGCTCCAATAACAGCACCCGGTGGAGCTGCTAATGTGTGGTTGGCTGAGCTTGTGTAGGCTTCTGATATGCAGAGTCACTCCTGAACATCGAAGTTTCACATTTTAACGACGCCTCCTATATGAAATACCATGTAAGTGTCAATGGGTTCTATGAAATGATACAACGGTGCAGCACTTCAGAACGATGTATGATATAATTTGCTGAAATAAAATGATAGGTAGCCATTTCGTCGTACTTGTTTTGAAACTGATAGCAATGATGAAGGGGGAAAAGTATTATTATTATTATTATTATTATTTGTACTACTGGAGTCCATTGGGAAGCTTTATATTCGATAAATTGCCCGTGATATATTTGTTACTCAGGTGCCATCCAGTATCTAGTCCACGTTCGAAGTCACTAAGCTCTCTGACCGACCCTTTGTGCTGTAACTACTTTTCTACTGTCAACACAATAATCCCCACCTCTTGGTATACTGGCTGGTCCGCCTGTCATGATATTAGTGGTCAATTAATTTTGTTGAGGTGCCCGGACACTTGTGATGCGATAGCTTAATGCATCCTTTGATGCGATACATTTTTCCCAACTGTGGTTGACTTATCGTAGACCTTGGTTGTATACGTTAGCATTCTGAAATCGTCGTCATTCTGGAAAAATCCGGCACACAGTGAAAACGTGAGTGGAGCTAGTGAACGTTAGGAACAGTAGCATATGACAGCATTTCTCCAAGTAAAGGAAACCAGTCCAGAATGTATCTTGCGCTCTGGCTCGGAGCGTGCGCTATTTGAAACTTCCTGCTAGACTGAAAATGTTGAGCCAGACTGGCAATCCAACACGAAACCTTTGTTTTTCGCGGGCATCTGATGTTACCGACTGAGCTATCCAGGCACGACTCACGAAATGCCGTCACAGCTTTAATTCAGCCAGTACCTCATTGCAACGCTCCAAACTTCACAAGAATTCTTTTCCGTATTTTGTGGGACTAACATACCACGAAGAAAGGACACTGTGGAGTGGTGTCCAGGTAGCATGGTCAGCTTATACTGATCGTATTACTTTACTTTATTAGGCAACCCATCAGTCTAGTTGTCTGAAGATATTGTTTAATATAGAGGCAGCTGATAAGACAACCAGGGGTCCATAATCAGAGGAATTCCTGTAACTTAGTTGCAGAAAGAGCGAGGTAAATAACTCGGTGGGGCAGTGTGCACTTCGACTGGTGCAACAGCATTAACATTGGGCAGCCCATGGCTGGGGCGCAGGAAAAATTCGTGAAAGTGGTAACGAGAAATTATCGACTTTTAGCGAAATCGGCGATTTTTAACAGATATCGTACAAGTTGTAATTTCGCTGAATAAAAATGTAATAATTTTGAGGACGGAAGTTTACTAATATTCGTAACTAGTAATTTTTGAATGTTAAAACTGCATTTTGTCCACTAATATCCTCAAGCTGATGTTCGTGTATAGCCTTAAAATAATGGTTCATTTTGATGTGACGATAAAAGTAACACCAAATTTGGTAAAAGCACACCGTCCAATTTGGCAAAAACAACACCGAATTGGTAAAAAAGCGCTGAATTTGATAAAAACACAGAATTTGGCAAAAATAACACAGAATTTTGAAAACCAGTAACATCGAAGTTGATAAAAATACAAAATACACGGAAAAAATTACATGGTTTGGCAAAAGCAACAAATTTCCCAAAAAATATCATTGAATTAACCAAAAATCATCGAATTTGGCAAAAAAATAACTCTCCATTCGGTGTAAGAAGTAACACATTTGGCAAAACACTGAATTTCCCAAAAAATAACACCGAATTTGCAAAACACACCGAATTTGGCAAAATAACAACAAATCAGGCAAAAAGAACAAATAATTTGGCGAAAATAATAACGATGAATTTAGCAAAAAATAGCATCGCACTTGATAAAATATAGCAACGAATTTGGCGAAAACTAACATTGACCTTGGCCATAAAATAAAACGATTGTTTCCTGTCCCTACCGATGACGCGGCGCGAATAAGGCAGCCGTCAAAGAGCACGACTTCATGGGTCGTAGACTGAGTTTATTTAAAATATTGTAAAATAGAAGAGTCCTCTGTTGCACTTGGTCTTGTAAAGGTATATGTGCCAAGATCGAACCGGTTTATAATGGACGTAACTGTAACTTGCGAGTAGATTCAAGTTACGTAATAGTAACTGCACACTGATGTATAAATACGAGAAAATATAGAGACTGCTACTTTGAATTTATAAAAGTATTTAGATGAAATTATCTGCGAGAGTGGCAAGCTGTTTACTGCGTGGAAGACTGTTATTTGGTGATTTTGGACGACTGTCGACAGTAACAACTATGGGTGCTATCGTCTTTCGGCCCTCAGTACGCAGTTAGATTTCATTTAATTCACAGCTTGACGCTGTTATTTGACTGCAGTGGCACAAAAAATTTGTCCAAGCCCCTTTATTTCTTATCATCTTCCTATGTCTGTAATACGTACTCGGTGCGCATAGGTTCTGGTGGGCCAATTGGTCGATAAAATATATGCCCCCCAATTTTAGTAAGCGCCGCAAGTGTAGGAGGACCACCACAAACTCATCTGGTAGGGCACGTTAACACAAAAAGCATAGGTCCCGTGTTCGAATTCCGGTCGGAACACAGTTTTAGTTCTCCAGTAAGTTTAAAATCCGCGCAGACACCGCTGTAGAGTGAAAGATTCATTCAGGAAAAAAGCATATAGGCAGTAGCTATTCGTACGTTATATGCTTCTTCGAGCTATTCTTGTCCCGTAAGGAGTGCAGGAGAGTTTCCGTGAAATTTGGAAGGCACGCCAGAGATACTGGCGGTAGTAACATTTTGTGTGTGAAGGGGATAGCTCAGACGGCGACTTAATCGACAAGTTCACACAAAAACACAAAACACAGTTTACTATGAAATACAGTGAAAATCCAAAGAAACTGTTACACCTGACTAATATTGTGAAGGGCCCAGCGAGCACGCAGAAGTGCCGCAGCACGACGTGGCATGGACTCGACTAATGTCTGAAGTCGTGCTGGATGGAACTGACACAATGAATTCTGCAGGCCTGTCCATAAACCCGCAAGAGCGCGAAGGGGTGGAGGTCTCCTCTGAACAGCACTTTGCAAGGCATCCCAGATATGCTCAATAATGTCCGTGCCTGGGAAGTTTGGTGGCCAGCGGAAGTACTTAAACTCAGAAGTGTGTTCCTGGAGCCACTCTATAGCAATTCTGGTCGTGTGGGGTGTTGCATTGTCCTACTGAAATCGTCCAAATCCGTCGGAATGCACAGTGGAAATGTATGGATGCAGGTGATCAGACAGGTAGGAGTCACTTGGCAGAATTGTACATAGACGTATCAGGGGTCCCATATCACTCCAACTACATCATTCTAGAGCCTCCACCAGCTCTAACAGTCCCCTGCTGACATGCAGGGTCCATGGATCCACGAGGTTATCTCCATACACTTACATGTCCATCCACTAGATACAATTTGAAACGAGACTCGTCCAACCAGGCAACATATTTCCAGTTACCAACAGTCCAATGTCGGTGTTGACGGGTCCAGGAGAGGCGTAAGGCTTTGTGTCGTGCAGTCATCAAGGGTACACGAGTGGGCCTTCGGCTCCGAAAGCCCATATCGATGATGTTTCATTAAATGGTTCGCACGCTGACACTTGTTGATGGCCCAGCATGGAAATCTGCAGAAATCTGTGGAAGGGTTGCACTTCTGTCACGCTGAACGATTCTCTTCAGTCATCGTTGGTCCTGTTCTTGCAGGATCGTTTTCCCGCCGCAGCGATGTCGAAGATTCGATGTTTTACCGGATTCCTGGTATTCATGGTACACTCGTGAAATGGTCGTAAGGGAAAAGCCACTCTTCATCGCTACCTCGGAGATGGTACGTCCCATCGCTCGTGCGCCGACTGCAACACCAAATTCAAACTCACTTAAATCTTGATAATCTACCACTGTAGCAGCAGTAATCGACCTAAGAACTGCGGCAGACACTTGTCGTCTGGTATAGGTGTTGCCGACAGCAGCGCCGTATTCTGCCTGCTTACATATCTTTGTATTTGAATACGCTTGGCTATACCAGTTTCTTTGTCGCTTCAATATATTTCGTATTGAAGGCTAGTAATCACACATTTATCTTACCTCACAAACGGCTGACTTGTAGACCTATGATTACAGGAACGATTTGGCTTTTATCGTCACATACATTCACCCTTCTCAGTTTTCGCTTTTAATTATCGTACAGCGCTTACATTTCATATTTTATCAGTGAATGGCTTGTAGGTTGTTTTATGAATAGTCAGTTGGGCAGAGCGCTTGCTCGCGAAAGCCAAAGGTCCTGAGTTCGAGTCGCGATCCAGCACACAGTTTTAATCTGCCAGGATGTTCCAGTCTTAAATAATGGCTTCTGTTTGGCTGGGGAACGGAGATTCTGTGCTTCGGGGCTGGTTGTTGCTTACGGTTGCATCCGCATCCAGATTCTGATATCCTGACAACGCCAAATGATCGTTGATCACCGCTGGGACCTAAAATGCACGAATGAGACTAGTTCTAGTTGACATGAAAGACTGGTTGCGAATGGATTTATCAACTGTTGTTGGAATGACCCTATTTCTTGTCAGTAACATTCACATGCTCAGCGTATGGTTGTAGGTTCGTTGTTCAGATTCACTTCCTGTCATTCATGCCTCTTTATTACCTCTTTACAGCTTGCCTTAATAGCTAAGAGCAGGGAGTCAAAATATCGTCCTCGAAGAAAAAAACCACTTATAATTAGTGGGCTTTTCCCCGCACGCGAAGGTCACTCCACTGACATTGCATGGTGCAAACATTGCGTAACATGAAACGAGAGGACGGCACAAGCGTTCAGTGCGCCATTGGAGTCACATTACGAAAGGTGTGTTATGCTAAGAGACGTTAGGTGTCTAGTAGATGAGTCTGGGGAGTGGATATGTGAACACAGAGACGGCTTTGAAGGATCATGGCGTTCTGTGAGATTGTTATTCTTCCGGGACGGTAATTCTTCCGCTGAATCGAGCAGTCGCTGCTGTCAGTTCTCGTACGGTTTTGATCCCCATGACACTATTCTATTTTACGAGGATTATTAGTACCAAAACTTAAAATTGCAGAAAAGAAAACTCGCTGAAGGGTTCACACGTTTTCCTCATCAAAGGTGAAGTTGGTTGGTTGTTTGGGGAAGGAGACCAGACAGCGTGGTCATCGGTCTCATCGGATTACGGAAGGATGGGGAAGGAAGTCGGCCGTGCCCTTTCAGAGGAACCATCCCGGCATTTGCCTGGAGTGATTTAGGGAAATCACGGAAAACCTAAATCAGGATGGCCGGACGCGGGATTGAACCGTCGTCCTCCCGAATGCGAGTCCAGTGTCTAACCACTGCGCCACCTCGCTCGGTCAAAGGTGAAGTACCAGGCGTATCTTTTAACTTACTCTTTCGTTTTCAATTTAGCTAGTTAGTTGCATGTTTCATGGGTCACTTTGTGTAGTATATCATAATGAAGTGGAGGGAGTCAGTCTACAGAATATGAACTTGACTGGTAGTTAATGCTTACAACTTGTATTTAAGTTCAAGTAGCAAAACTATATTTAGTTTAATCAAGCAAATAAGTTTGTAATATTTTTTTACCAAATAAGATACAAATTTCTACATAAGAATTGTCCTATGAAATAGATGAATTTTTCCTGATGCTTAATTTTTGAATTTAGCTTTGCTGGATGCCAGGAATTTAATACCACTGGGAAAGTGATCAGGGATTTTGGTAGCATTATTCACCTCTTTCTGACCTCAAATCAGTTTTCATGACGAGTAATGAAGGCAACTTTTTTCTGTTAGTACAGTTGTCGTTATCGTTGTTCCTTCTGAATTTGTGGATGACCACCACATATTATTCTTATGGCACGCTATTGTGTAATGGATACTTCTTCTTAAAGATGAGTTATTCTAGAAAACAATTCGATTTGGCGTAGTTGAATGAAAATAAAAAAATCTATGTTAATTTTGAATATTTGTCTCTCTGTAAGGCTTACGATAACATTCAGTGAAAAGCAGATAAGCTGAGTTGTTCAAGAATCTCTAAAATGTACGCCCAAACATTTTAAATATTCTGCTTTGATGAATAACTCTTGCTCATGCTGTAAATATGCAACTGATGTTCTTTCAGGTGCACAATAGCATATTCTGTGCTACCTTAAAACCGAAGGAGACACTATTTTCAGAAATAATTTTAATACATCATTTACAATTGTTCTATGTGGTTGTGTATGAGTTGGGATTGATTATAATTGTTTGTCTTCTACAAAAATAACTAATTCTGCTTGTTACGCACACTGAAGCGCCAAAGAAACCGGTATAGGCAAGTGTATTCAGACACAGAGGTATGTAAACAGGCAGAAACGGCGCTGCTGTTGGCAGCGCCTATGTAAGACAACAGGTGTCTGGTTCGGTTCTTAGATTGGTTACTGCTGCTACAATGGCAGATTCTCAAGATTTAAGTGAGTTCGGACGTGGTATTATAGTCGGCGCACAAGCGATGGGACGCATCGTCTCCGAGGTAGCGATGAAGTTGTGATTTTCCCCAACGACAATTTCACGAGTGTACCGTGAATATCAGGAATCCGGCAAAACATCAAATCTCCGGCATCGCTGCAGCCGGAAAAAGATCCTGCAAGAAGGACGAGTGAAGAGAATCATTCAAGGTGACAGAAGTGCAACCCTTGCGCAAATTCATGCAGATTTCAGTGCTGGGCCATCAGCAAATGTCAGCGCGCAAGCCATTCAACGAAATGTTATCGATATGGGCTTTCGGAGCTGAAGGCCCACTCGTATTCCCTTGCTGATTGCACGACACAAAGCCTTACCCCTCTCCTGGGCCCGTCAACGCCGCTATTGCGTTGATAACTTGAAACATGTTGCCTGTTCGCAAGAGTCTCGTTTCAAATTGTATTGAGCGGATGGAGGTGTACGGGTATGGAGACAACCTCGTGAATCCATGGATCCTGCATGTCAGCAGTGGACTGTTCAAGCTGGTGGAGGCTCTGTAATGGAACGGGGCATGTGCAGTTGGAGTAATATGGGACTTCTGATACGTCTAGATACGACTCTGACAGGTGACAAGTACGTGAGCATCCTGTCCAATCACCTGCATACAGTCACGTCCACTGTGCATACCGACGGATCTGGGAAATTCCATCAGGACAATGCGACACCCCACACGTCCAGAATCGCTACAGAGTGGCTCCAGGAACACTCTTCTGAGTTTTAAACACATCCGCTGGCCCCCAACCTCTCCAGGTATGAACATTATTAAGCATAGCTGGGATGCCTCGCAACGTGCTGTTCAGAAGAGATCTGCACCCCTCATACTCTTACGGATTTATGGACAGCCCTGCACGATTCATGGGTTAATTCCCTCCACCACTGCTTCAGACATTAATCGAGTCCATGCCAGCGGGGGCCCTATGCGATATACACTCTTAGACGAAAAAAAGAAAGAAAGAAAAAGCGACGTACCACTAAGGAGTTAAGCAAATTTTTCACTTATTAATATTCATACTGTTCTCGATGGAAAAAGCAAAACTGTAAACTTTGGTTGCGGATGGATGAATGTGTAACGCAGTTTCACCGTGCAGCTGGAAATGATAGTATACAGGGGACATGTCAATGTCAGGACATATAGTCTTCGCGAATTTCATTTCATGCATTCAGTTCGATAGTAACTAAGCCGCGCAAATACGTGCGTGAACGATACACGCAGATGTCAGAATTTGAGAGAAGATGTCATTTTATTATTCGACGATTTTAGCAAGAATTAGTGAAGCATAGACGAACACCGCGTCAAGAAGGAAGGGGGGCTCGAATTCAAGTTTGGCACAAATTTTCAATTGCCTTTACATATTCTTTTCATTGTGTATTCACCGAATGTTAAAGATCCACACCGATATTTCATATCATTTCGTCGTCACTGATTCCATCCCTATCGATGTAATCATTTCATTTCGCAACATTTAATTCATTTCAAAAACTGCCATTAAAATTAAAATCGGCTACACTGGCGATGTCAGTCCCCACTGTACCACGTGTCAGCAACTTTGTTACAGAGGTTACCGACCTCATTTACGGTTACAGATGCTTACAAACAGGTTATGTCGCTGCCGTGAGGCACGTAGGACAGACAGACGTAAATGTTTGATACCTATATTGATGCGCAGGTAAGAAAGCAGACGGCGGGGCAGTTCGCAGTATCAAGCGGCTCAGTAGCACGTGACGTACTAGCCAACGTCGCCATTACGCTGCGTTAATCTGTAGCGTGAGCTTCTGGGTGCACGTAGAACAATTAGCGATGTTTTATAGCTTCCGTACCTCACCCGGTAAGGAGGAAACCCATATGGATCACTTTGTTGTCGGTCTGAATGTCTGTCTGTCTGTCTGTCAGACTGTTAACACTCCTATCTCTCAGGAGCTGGTAACATACCAAGTCGAAGTTTATGCCATGTACTAAGGTCGACAGTCCTTTGGCGTTGTAAAACATTTAAGCCTGTAAGTCAACGCAAAAAATGATACGTCCATTGATGACATATACTTTGATACTTGCAAACTCACTAACGAAAACCTATAAGTTACTTCCCGTTGATCTAGATTCATGAAATTAGGCAACAACCAAGGTTTCACAGTAAAAGTAATGAGCAAATTGTTAATTAGTAATTGTATCAGATGGAAAAAATTGTCATTTCATATCGACTCTCTGTCCCTCTGTTAAAACCACTTTTTGTCAGAAAATGGGTAGGCGTATCACGTTGAAATTTATGATAGATATTGAAGTTTATGGCCCCATGGCAGTGTACAACATTTAAGCTTCTAAGCCAATGCAGTCAAAAGATACGGTCATTGATGTCACATATTGTGGTAAACGCAAACTCACTCATCAAAACCTATAGGGCACTTCCCCTTGAAAGAATCACGTAATTTGGCAACAAGCAAGGTTTCACAGTAGAAGTAAAGGAAAAAAATCCGAAAATTGTTAGTCTGTAATTATATCACACGAATTTTTTGTTTACATTTGTTATCCGACTGTGTGTCTGTCCGTCTGTTAAGAGACCCCATTTCTCAGGAATTGCAATAGGAATGTGAAATTATACAAAAAACTTAAAACTAAAACGTTCTTATGTCTTTGAATTCTCGGGAGGGTATCTTGCTAGTATCGATATCGATAACGGGCAAAGATCGTCGAGATTCTCCATTTGCCGGGTGGATGAACTATGTATATACGTAATTAGGTTCCTACGGATCCATCAGCGCGCGAGTCCTAATAGCACCTAAGGTATGACGTGAGTACTTAGACACTGTACTGTTAATTATAGGTGGTATAAAGCAAACAAGTCAAGTATTAAGTTAACAAGCTACAGTGGTAATTCTTCAGACATATAATTTTTTCGATTTAAGCCAGATGCAGAAACAGTGGCCCAAAGTAATGTCAGTTACCAGGATAGGAAACGACTGGAGTGTGTGACGTGGTACAGGAAAAGCACATTGTCGACGAGCTACTCGCCGTACATGAATGTGATGACTATTAAGATAAACTCTTAAAAATACTTGATCGATAAGGCCGAATATACGTGTCTACCTTTGGCAAGAATGGAGGGTCGTTTGTTGTCGACGACTTGTGGCTGTGTAGTTGTAGCCCGGGAGAGTGCTGTTGGCGGAGACAATGGGGAAGCGGCGGCGAGAGGCAGGACAGGCCTCTCGCATTACGGCGCCGCCTGAGGAGGATTATCGCGACAGCTGTGTTGTGGAGAGAATGTGCGTCCGCCACCTCTGGAGAAGGAGGAGCAGGAGGATGAGATGACTCACTGGCGTCGGCTGCGGTGGCAGCTCGGGAGCCGGAAACGGAGGGACCGACGCTATGTCTGCGCGTGACCAGCGGTGCATTACCTAAGAGGAAGGACCCAAGGTAGCTCTAACCCACCTCTCTGAAGTTTTCGTGTTTTAATTGTCTTAACACTGTACACAATCGACATGACGCACCTCGACCAAGAGATGTGTTTTGCATACCCCGAGTAAATGTTGCCGGCCGCTCCATGCAGACGGTTGGACTAAACAATTCGGACTATAATACTCGTATTTTGTGCAAGTGGTGTTTCACAGCACTTAAGTATTTGGAAAAGTCCTAATTTAAAACCACCAAGAATTGCTGTTGAAATAATTATTTACTACCAGTTTCGATCCCCTGATCATCTTCAGGTTTCACAAAATTATTTACAACAGCCTATATCGTGATATTTTTACTAAGGCGTCAAATATAAGCCTCTGATTACATGAAGTATGTTGAGTGCTTCCACATTAAAAAGTGGAACCTCAGTCGCACTGTGTATAATGTACAGCCTGGCAAGAAGTGTGAAGCACCCGCAAGACATGCCAGTATAACGCACCATCGCCTGGCTTGCAAATGACAGGAGGTACAATTCTATGTAGCATGTACAACGACCTTCAGAGTGCATTATTATTGTTCGCGTTTAGGGTTATTACCAGACCTGATTCAGGAGCATGAACATTGTCCGTAGTTGAGTTATGACTTCGAAGTACACAGGTATGCCGCATACTCGTTTGAAAGCGTTATCAGCATCTGATAGAGTTTGAAAAGGGCTTCACTGTCGGTCTCCATTTGGCCGACAGGTCGAAATTTACAGTAACCAGATTTGGGGGCATGTAACTCGATGTTGAACTGCTTCGGAACGTGAAGACAGACATACTGGTTGTCAAGATTCTGATCGACCACGTCTGACCACGACAAGGGAGGATCGCCGTACTGTGCACCAAGCTCATCGTAGGCTCTTCACTCCGCGAGAACAAGAAATGGGATCTCTTGAACATTTTCTGTCAACCTGCACCACTGGACGGAGACTAGCAGTAGCCAGACTAGGGAATTACAGCTGGATTCACAGCTGCAGGAAACACAAATGGCTACGTTTTAAGTGATGCCGTAAGCAGGAAGAATGGACTGTTGGTGAGTGGCGTCGTGGCGACGAATCGCTTTACTCCGGATGGCCATCGACGTATATGGCGGCGACCTGTGATTAGATCCCATTCATCCACTTTTTGGGAGGGGCACTGGAGAGGTATTACTCCAGACTTACTGGGAGCCACGGGATATAGCTTCAGGTCACGGCTGGTAGTGACTGAGGGAGCTCTGACGGCACAGCCGTGCATCACGGAAATCCTGCGTCCTCATGTGTTGCTCTCATGTGGCCATGTTTCCAGCAGGACTATGTTTGTCCACACTTGGCAAGCATCTCTGTGAACTCTCATCTTAAGATTTTCCGGTGGAATCCTCAGATCTGCCCCCAATAGAACATACGTCGGGCCAACACAGACGTCAGCTCTACTCAGTATGTCAAGGACCAGTTACGGCAGTTATGGGCAGCTAGAGAATGTAATGGCTTTATGTCATGCTTCTCAACCGAATCACTGCATTCATCCGGGTCAGAGGGATGCAACGTCATAGTAAGTGGGTTCTTTCTGCCAAGTTCTTTGTAAATTTGACTCGATTTTGTAATCACTGAAATGATATCACATACCCTCTCAACCTGTGAAATTAAATTCGGCGTCTCTTCCCCTTCCGGTTGCTTCACTTTTCTGTCGGGCAGTGGATTTTGTTAGTGACGTAAGTAATGCATATTGGCTTCCATTTTATTTGACGCCACGGTAAAGACGTTGCCATGTAGACAGTTTTTGATAAATTTTATGATGCCTGAAGATGATCATAAGATCGAAACTTGTGGTAGATGAACGGAACGCAGGAAGAGTAGCATTTAACATCGCGTGTATGAAGCGTACGTGAGAGACGGAGCACAAGCTGGGAAGAAAATCGGCCGTACGCTTCTCAAAGAAACCATTCCGGCGTTTGCCTGGAGCTATTTAGGAAAATCGGAGGAAGGCTGAATCTGGATGGACGGACGGTGTCTGAATCCTAGTCTTCCCGAATGCGACCGAGCGAGGTGGCGCAGTGGTTAGACACTGGACTCGCATTCGGGAGGACGACGGTTCAATCCCGCGTTCGGCCATCCTGATTTAGGTTTTCCGTGATTTCCCTAAATCACTCCAGGAAAATGCCGGGATGGTTCCTTTGAAAGGGCACGGCCGACTTCTTTCCCCGTCGTTCCCTAATCCGATGAGACCGATGACCTCGCTATCTGGTCTCCTTCCCCAAAGGACCCAACCCTACTTCCCGAATGCGAGTCCAGTGTGCTAACCAACTCGCTTGGATGTAAGTAAAGGATTATTTGAACAGCAATTCTCAGCGGTTTTGAAATACGACTTTTTGAGACGAATGCATGAAACAACACGAAAGACCTCATAAGGGGTGACCAAAAAGATTCCGTTCGAAGGTCGTACAGCACAGAATCAGCATGCCAATCAGACAAAATCGCCGTGAGCACCGAGGCAATCATCCCGAGGACGCGCCAGGTTGAAGATACCCGTTTGGTAAAACACCCTGTCCGCTGCGTGAAGAATTCCGAAACTGCACGCTGCACATCTTCGTCAGACAAGAATCGTCAATTCTTCAAGGCCTTTCTTTACGGACGAAGGCGTGATAATGGCATGGGGCTGTATCAGGCCTGTAGGGCGGGTGCTCTTGTTTCTCCCACTTGATTTGGCGTGACTTATGCGTTATGACATTTTCGAGATGGGAACGTTAGTAATTATAGAGCAGCAGTACCCGTTGTCGCAGTTTTCCCTGGTGTTTGGCCATGATTCTACGTCGTAATTTTCTCCAGCGTTGCCCATTACCGTTCCCCTGTGATATAGACACCACGTTCCTTGAAATAAGCAGTGGGCCCTGGTAATAATCAAAGAACACGATAAGCATCAACTTTCCAATAGATGGCTGGCTCTTTAATTTCTCGGAACGAAGGATCAACTGATGACTGACTTGCTGCTCCACACACGCTCTTCGTTCTCCAATGGAGGACGTCGGGAAGACACGAATGCCACGCTAATCCCTTGTCTACATGTTGGTGCTTATGTAGACGCATTGGAGTTGCGCTAAGTACCATATACGCCGCAGCAACGCCATCAAAGGAAACTTTTTGATAGCGTCTTATATATCAATATACACTCAAGGATAACACACACACACACACACACACAGAGAGAGAGAGAGAGAGAGAGAGAGAGAGTGACAGACAGAGACTCAGGCGATTATGTATTTGGAAATTCAATTTGGCTACGAGTAAAGTGCTAAGATACATTTAATAATTGTAAGCCTTCATCGACTATTATTCATTTCGAAAAAAAATTAAATAGTCACTCCAAACCTGTACGGTTTACAAATATTTTAGCTACTAACAAGGGAAGTCCCCCAGCTCGAAAGGCTAAAACCGAAAAAAAGGTGATTTAAGGAGATGTGTCTGATCGCCACGCACCATTACCCATTACCTTGTGTTAAACTCAATATTTTGAATGTTACCAAATACAAAGACTGCATAGGTACAAGTCGCGAACACTGTCTGATGGACAATTGTAACCAGACAGAACCCACCAGTCACAACTAGGGTATTATTTGGCTATAAGCTAAACATTTGCTTGATATATAATACAAGGTGTTAGGTGGATAGGTACCGTAACACGAATACATTTCAGTGTGTCAGTTGTTTTTTGTCTAACGCTCCAGTAAACACGTGACGTAAATTAATAGCTAATTGTTTTCTGCGTGGTCTTAACTGTGCTGTGTACTATGCCTGGTAGTACAGACGATCTGTTTTGAATCCACACTTCAGTAACAGACCTGCGGCCCAGGGTAAAATAAACATTAACGGCTTACTTATGCTATTCGTACTTGGGGCCGGGTGGAGTTGCCGCGTGTTTTGAGGCGCCATATCACGGATTGCGTTGCCCCTCCCGCCGGAGGTTTGAGTCCTCCCTCTAGTGTGGATGTGTGTGTGTTGTTCTTAGCATAAGTTAGTTTAAGTAGTGTGTAAGTCTAGGGACCGATGACTTCAGCAGTTTGCTCCCTTAGGAATTCAAACACATTTGTACTAGTAGTTACTAACCAACCCAAAACCGTGCTTCTCCTAATAGCTATAATAATTAGTCTGTAAATGAAGTAAATACTGATGTAATATTCACTACATTGCCCTCAGTAATCAATAGAAATATTTACATTTATACCCCTAACACTCTGTGTGTATATTACCACAAGTAGTGATACAAAGCTATATTTCCCATAACAAAATTGCTTTAATGCTGTACGTTCTTCTCTCATTCGCCGTCAACGTGAAAATGTGGAGTCTATGTAGTACACTTCTCAAGTGTGCATACAGATACATACGTGCAGTGTTACAAATCCACTTTTTATTCAACCTTAGCCGTTAGAGATGTAATACTTCCTTTGCAAACTTTCGCGACATCCATTCACTGCTCTCGGAACTAAATGGAACACGTATACAAACAGCGCCTCTGACATATATTATTACAGCCTGCATGAGGCTCCCTAATGGCGCAGTATATAGGGTGTAAATTTTAAGTTGACAAACCAGAATAACTCGAAAAATAAGCTTCGCACGAAAAAATCTGTAGAATCCAAAGTTGATTATTTTCGAAAGGGACATGTACAGGTGCTAAAATTAGCCCGGCACCCCAGGCCTCTGGGGGTGGGGCGGAAGGCAACTTTAAAATTTCAAATGGGATCCCCCATTTTTTATTGCAGGATCAGATTCTACATAAAAAACTACGTACATTTTGTCTTAAACGTTTGTTTTGATTCTTGGTAGTTTTCACTGTAACTCAAGAAAATCCATATTCTCATTTTTGAGTGGAAAATGGTTACGGATAAATGAAATATGAGTTCACTCGTTAGTAAGTAGGATGTTTGGTTAGTTAGATAGCTAGTCAGATGATTTGTTCGGTAATTCAAAGTTGTGTGACCTCATGATCACGAAACAAACAAAACTTATCCGAATCTGCGCAAAAAAATTTATACAGTATTTGGGTCAACAATTGTTTCCTCTCTCTCAAACCCCACTATATGGGGAGAGAGGGACAGTTTTAGTTTTAGCGAATCAAAATTTACGAAGTAAATAAGTATTTTTTGTTTATCCGTATCCATTTTCCACGCAAAAATGAGAACATGGATTTTCTTGAATTACAGCGCCAACTACCAAGAATCAAAACAAATGTTTACGACAAAATGTGCGTAGTTTTTTATGTAGAATCTGATTCTGCAATTAAAATGGGGGGGTGCGCATTTGAAATTTTAAAGTTTCCTCCCGCACTAGCAGATGTCCCCCTCGAAAATAATCAACTTTGGATTCTACATATTTTTTTCGTGTGAAGCTTATTTTTTGAGTTATTCTGGTTTGTCAACTTAAAATTTATTCCCTGTATACATATGCAGGAGGCATTCCATGGTCTGTAGGCTTTACGAATTACAAGCACGAAACAATCTTGCCCACTAAGCAATCCTATTGGGGAAACATCCGCAACTGAACATTATACCGGAGGTTGAAAATACCACTTCAGTTGTAAAGTTCTTTTATTATCACACGACCGGTTTCGGGCTCTCATAGCCCATCTTCAGGTGTCGAAATTCGTGCTGTGGCCCCCGCGGACGTGTACTAGGCGCAGTGTGCTACCTATGAGCGCCTAGTACACGTCCACGGGGGCCACAGCACGAAGTTCGGCACCTGAACATGGGCTTATGAGAGCCCGAAACCGGTCGTGTGATAATAAAAGAACGTTACGACTGAAGCGGTATTTTCAACCTCTGGTTGTCCAATAAGGTAAATTACTTTGCTGAAAGTTGGCATACTCTCTTCTGCCGAACACCGGTTTGTAAACATATAGTAAAGCAGCACGTAAATTGAAATGGCTGGTCGCATGGTACGCGCCATCAGACGTGACAGAAATTCGGCGCCAATATCTGCGAGTGCCGTCCTCTGGGAGGCAGAGGCGTC
Source organism: Schistocerca cancellata (assembly GCF_023864275.1). Lineage (NCBI taxonomy): Eukaryota > Metazoa > Arthropoda > Insecta > Orthoptera > Acrididae > Schistocerca > Schistocerca cancellata. The sequence continues at coordinate 439,380,674 of NC_064628.1, read as the reverse complement.
GAAGCGGAGCAGAGCCCTCCGTGTCCCTTGAGTGCTGCCCCGACACCCACGGGCGTCACGCCCAGGTGGAGAACGGAGAACCCTGTTACCGCTCCTGCTCCTAAAGAATCAGTATAGCGCCTTCTAGCTGCCAGAAAGACACTCTTGCACCAACGAGCAGGAATAACAGAATCATATCCCTGGAAACGTTTCTCTTTTCCGGTAAATCTCTTTCATTTCATCTCGACTCACACCTGTATATTTCGCAACAAAGCAAAATATGAACGCACAGTGCAGTGACAGAGGAGAAGAAGCTTTTGTATAAATTGGTTGGGTCTACTAAAGAGGATGGACTATCATGCTGTGTTCTATGGCACTGCACAAAATTCCGTAAGCATAAGCATCTCTTCTTACTACTGCGCTCGACATTTTTCCTCATTACAACTAACTCCGCTTAGCTGTCAGTACATGGCACACTGTGGTGGTGATAGTGGTAATGATGATGATGATGATTATGATTATGATGATGATGATGATATTGGTTCCAGAGCGCTCATTGGCATGGCCATCAGCTCCCTTTCAATGAGCGTGTGCATTTAGACAGTCTTTCCTGGTAAGCAGTCTTCTTGGGACAAAGGCCCATGGACGAGTATTACAAAATCTGGCGCCGGCCGGAGTGGCCGTGCGGTTCTGGGCGCTGCAGTCTGGAGCCGAGCGACCGCTAAGGTCGCAGGTTCGCATCCTGCCTCGGGCATGGATGTGTGTGATGTCCTTAGGTTAGTTAGGTTTAATTAGTTCTAAGTTCGAGGCGACTGATGACCTCAGATGTTAAGTCCCATAGTGCTCAGAACCATTTTTGAACAGAATCTGGCGGTGACAACACATATGAAGAATTACATGAAGAATTACATATGACAACTGCTTATCACTGTGCTTGTATTAAAATGGACAATAAATGTCTGGTGTAGGTGCGTGCATGTTCATGCACATCGCTCAACTTTTAATAAAACTACAGTACAGGACATAATAATAGAATCAATTAGCTGAATGAAGCCAAAGCTTTCTCCCTGGTGTGTGTGGCTGTTTGAACATTTACAGGAAACAGGGTATGAGACAGACACTTTGAGAACAGGTAAGTATTTAAAAATTTAATTTTACTGCCTTGAGCTACTGGTAAAATTCTGAAACTGGTTGTGTATATCAGTTTCAGTCATCTGACCACCATCAGGCTCATAAAAGTATTCACAGCATCACCTTAGACTAAATATAAAATTTATTTTCACAACATCACGTTGGCTAAATATGCTGCGAATACTGTTATGAACTTGATGATGGTCGGACGACAAAAACTGGTTGTGTAAATAAAGAATTCTACAAGCAGCTCCAGGCGATAATGCGAATTTCTAAAAAGTGTCTTTGTTAAAAACGTGCATATTAAAAGAGCATAACTTTGTATTTCTTTATCACTTACTAAAAAAAGAATGAACGAGCCAGTCAAACAAAACATTAAAAGAATCTGTTCAATAATTTGGTCAAGAGTCTCCTACAACACACAGTGTCTTAAAACTTTTTCCATGCTCGTCTCATGTTACTTAAGACTTTATTCAAATCATTATCCAGAAAAATTGCTGGCCTATTGTCAGATTATGAAATGTAATCAAATAAATGTGGCGCCACTTCTTTGCATCTGTATGATTGCAACGCTATCCAGTATCGCAAAACTAGGCTTCATCAGTTTATTGCATTACTTTTTACCTCCAGCCACACATTCACCCACTCACACATAACTCTCATTCTGAAGAAAGAGGTAGTAGCACCCAAGGGGAAGCATCCCTTGTCGACGTCTCACCTTGTTCATTCCTCGATTCTAACACGGCCTGATACGCTGCGCAATGATACTTCCTTTCTTTACCGTCGTAGTATGTGTAAGCTTTCTCGTATGATTTGGAACACTTGTCTAGGGGTTCATTTCTTGACTGGAGCTATCGACAAAACTGTCACGTGGTTGCACCTCATCTCCTCCAGTATGTTTACGATTACAAAGACTGCAAATGTTACTGTAATGTTACTTCAGTGGAAATAGTACGCCCCTGCTTAGACCCATTAGGGTAAATAATTTGAACGTCGGTGCATGTCTAAAAATTTGTAAAAGTATTCCTTAAAAATAAAATCTGATATTAAAGATTTCTTGTACTTCGTGCATTATGACAGCTTGGGCTTCACTGAAAATGGCTCTGAGCACTATGGGACTTAACTTCGAGGTCATCAGTCCCCTAGAACTTAGAACTACTTAAACCTAACTAACTTAAGGACATCACACACATCCATGCACGAGGCAGGATTCGAACCTGCGACCGTAGCGGTCACGCGGCTCCAGACTGAAGCGCCTAGACGGACCTCACTGATAATAACATATATTATGAGCCATGAGCCATGACATCATATAGGTGATGAAAATAATGTGGCTCGCTAGTGTGTTCTGTTTTCCTCATTTCAGAATTTCACGATATAATATGTCAAAGATTATATACTTTCAATTGATTAAGTACATAAATTATAACTATATATATAATACAAACACAATAACGAGTACAGTCCACAATTAGGTTTTCAGTGTTTCATTAATACGAACACGGGTACGCTATGTCACTCAATTTGACCCAGACGAAACTGAACATCGCTTCTAATGATGTCGACGTGACACTAAACCATAATGTTCCTTCCTAGCGCCATACGCGACCATGGCAGCAGTATCACTTAAGTTGTGTGGTGAGTGTAGAAGAATGTTGTTGTATTTGAAGCCTTTTCTATAGTTCTGTAGTCCATAGTTCCACTGGGTTACAGTGGTAGGAAGGAGTGGTTTTTGTACCGTTCTGAGCCGAGCTTGCCGAGAGTGTGCATGCAGCACACATAGTTCGTGTGTGTGTGTGTGTGTGTGTGTGTGTGTGTGTGTGTGTGAGTGTGTGTGTGGATGTGTGTGTGAATTCCTAAGGGACCAAACTGCTGAGGTCATCGGTCTCTAGACTTACACGCTACTTAAACTAACTTATGCTAAGAACAACACACACACACACACACACACACACACACACACGCACACACACACACGCCCGAGGGAGGACTCGAATCTCTGGCGGAGGCGCCGCTCAATCCGTGACATGGCGCCTCGAACCACGCGGTCATAACGCGCGGCCCTAGTTCATGGAAACGTCATTTGTGTCGCTCTAACACGAAAAGCCAACAGGCGCGATGCGTGCTCTTCGCCGCGTCGCTAACTGTCAGCGCAACTACCGACGAGACTTAACAACAGGAGGAAGCGTAACAGCATACTGGCGACTGCAAAACAAAGAATAGGACAACTGCGAGTGGGCCTTGCTGTCTGAGAGTGCCGTACGAATTTAATTATGTATATACACTCCTGGAAATGGAAAAAAAGAACACATTGACACCGGTGTGTCAGACCCACCATACTTGCTCCGGACACTGCGAGAGGGCTGTACAAGCAATGATCACACGCACGGCACAGCGGACACACCAGGAACCGCGGTGTTGGCCGTCGAATGGCGCTAGCTGCGCAGCATTTGTGCACCGCCGCCGTCAGTGTCAGCCAGTTTGCCGTGGCATACGGAGCTCCATCGCAGTCTTTAAAACTGGTAGCATGCCGCGACAGCGTGGACGTGAACCGTATGTGCAGTTGACGGACTTTGAGCGAGGACGTATAGTGGGCATGCGGGAGGCCGGGTGGACGTACCGCCGAATTGCTCAACACGTGGGGCATGAGGTCTCCACAGTACATCGATGTTGTCGCCAGTGGTCGGCGGAAGGTGCACGTGCCCGTCGACCTGGGACCGGACCGCAGCGACGCACGGATGCACAACTACCCTGGCCAGCAAGATCTCCGGATCTGTCCCCCATTGAGCATGTTTGGGACTGGATGAAGCGTCGTCTCACGCGGTCTGCACGTCCAGCACGAACGCTGGTCCAACTGAGGCGCCAGGTGGAAATGGCATGGCAAGCCGTTCCACAGGACTACATCCAGCATCTCTACGATCGTCTCCATGGGAGAATAGCAGCCTGCATTGCTGCGAAAGGTGGATATACACTGTACTAGTGCCGACATTGTGCATGCTCTGTTGCCTGTATCTATGTGCCTGTGGTTCTGTCAGTGTGATCATGTGATGTATCTGACCCCAGGAATGTGTCAATAAAGTTTCCCCTTCCTGGGACAATGAATTCACGGTGTTCTTATTTCAATTTCCGGGAGTGTATATAGTTCACCCATCCTGGGAGTCTAGAATTTCGACGATTTTTGCCAATTATCAGTATCGACGCTGCCAAGATATCGGTCCCAGATATTCTAAGGCTTTCTAGAATGTTTTAATGTTACGTTTTTTTGCATAATTTCGCATTTGCTATTGTCATTTGATGAGTTTGCTAGTATCAAAACATATGACATAAATGGCCATATCTTTTGATTACACTGACTTGGAAGCTTAAATATTTTACACCGTCAACGGAGCATAGACGTTCGTCCGTGACATAAATTTCAACTTGATAAGTCTACCTGTACTTATGAAAAAGGCGTGTTAACAGACATCAGCTGGATAACAAATAACAGTTTTTTCGTGTGATACTCTTACGAATTAAGGATTTTTTCTACTATACTTTTACTATGAATCCTTGCTCCTTGGCAAATTTCATGGTTGTAGGTCAACGGGAACCGACCTGTAGGTTTTGATGAACGTGTTTACGAGTATCAAAATATGTGGCATAAATGGCCATATCTTTTGATCACACTGACTTTGAAGCTTGAATGTTTTACATCGCCAAGGGAACACAGACTTTAGAATATGAAGTGGATTTTAACTCGATACGTCAACACGTAGGGTTTTTAAAAGTCAAACAGACAGACAGACAGACAAAAAACAGTGCAATCCTACAAGGATTCCATTTTTACCGATTGAGGTACGGAACCCTAAAAATAATTAACACTCATCTTACCTCATCATATGGTCGTTATTACCATCTCTTTAGAAAAAGTTCTGTCACGAATGTAAGTTTTTTTTTTTTAAACTACAAAAATGTCGCGTTTAGTTATCATATACAGCGATGACCATTATGTACAAAAGGACATGAATTTTTCTATGACAGCCGTATAGAGGAGGCTAAAAATTAACCAGTCAGCAAATTACATAAAGTCAGAGACGAACAAGCCAAGAGTAATTTTCTATTCTATGACGACAAAGATAACTATCGTGATGAGTCGGCCCATTCGAGAAGTAAGGTCACAAACTGAAGTGTATAAAACGAAGTATCCTATTAGATCTGTTTTTAAAAACATATCATTAAGTTAACTTGTGTGTTCTGGGGCGAGTCTGGCCGACCGACCGCCGTGTCTTACTCTGCGCACTGGATGCGTTATGTAGGGGCATGTGGTCAGCACATCGCTGTTCCGGGCGTTGTCGGATGTCTTGACCTTGGAACCACTGTTAATCGTTCGGATAGCTCTTCAGTTGGCCTCACGAGGTGAGTGATGCCTGTGCCGGCTTCTTAAAAACAACAGGGCATTTCACTGTGTGCAGAGTGGAGGGTAGCTCGTTACAGAGTTGGGTGACAGCAACAGAGTTTGCAAATGATTTTGCTTTATCATTGGGCACGACTAGGATGCTAGACAAGTGAGGAGGAGTTTGCGAATGATTTTTCTCTATCGTCGGGCACTGGTAGGATAAGTGTGTTTAGATTATAATGAAATGAGAGGTACTAACCTCTCACACGATGTACTCGGGTGCACTGAGGAAACGATAAAGTAAACGTATAGTACGGTAATCACGTAACTTGTCTGGCCACAACAACCTGACTAGGCAAGTGATGAATGATCAAATGGATGGATTTTTTTGTTATTTGACTTAGGTCCTAAGCTATATTTGGATTATACCTGGTGTACCGGGTAAAAATGTGTACATTTTTGTATGTGGTACAATACGTACACACCAATGTGTCGGTTGTTTTCTTTCTCTGCGTCAAGAGTCTTTCTACAAAACGTTACAAACTGCAGAACATGATGTTTTCTGCACGGTTGTAACTACACCTATCAGTACAGCCTAACCGTTTTACGTTCACACTTCAACACCTGACTGCTGCCCACGGGAAAATAAGCATTAATGACTTGATCTTGCCACATGTACTTCGAGTTACTATCCAACTCAAGAACATGAGACCTGTAATAGCTCTAATTATTAGTCTGACAATGGTATAAATACTGATATAATGTTGTTGAGTACACCGTCTTTAGCCATCAATAGAAATATCTGCACTTGTACCCTTTACATCTTGTATATTTGTGTACGTCTTCTGGCTTTTGGTCTTCGAATGTAGTTGAATTCACACACATGTACCACAAATTAAACAAAAATTTCGCTTATTTGCCATCAGTTAACTTTTATCTTGTCATGTATCGTCAATGTTATCAGTTGGTGCTATACACTGAGATGGAAAAAGTCATGGGATAGCGATATGCACACATACAGATAGCGGTAGCATCGCGTACACAAGGTATAAAAGGGCAGTGCATTGGCGGAGCTGTCATTTATACTCTGTGATTCATGCGCAAAGGTTTCCGACGTGATTATGGCCGCACGACGAGAATACATCTACCCGCATCATTTACATCATACTCCGCAAGCCACCTAATGGTGTTTGGCAGAGGGTACTTTCGGTATCACTATCTGATCCCTCCAAACTTGTTCCACAAGCGAATAGTGCGTGGAAAGAATGATTGTCAGTAAGCCTCTGTATTGGCTCTAATTCCTCGAATGTTCTCCTCGCTGTCAATACGTGAGATGTGGGTGGGGGGAAGTAATATGTTGTCCGACTCCCGAAATATCAATAGTAAATCTCTCCGTGGTGCACAACGCCTCCCTTGTAACGTCTACCAGTGGAGTTTGTTTAGCATCTCCGTAACGCTCTCTCGCCAGGTAACGATCCCGTGACGAAACGCGCCGCTCTTCGTTGGATCTTCTCTATCTCCTGTATCAGTCCTATCTGATAGGGATCCCTGATGGATGAACAATACTCAAGAATCGGGGGAACAAGCGCCTTATAAGCCACTTCTTTCGTGGATGAGTTACATTTCCTTAATATTCTTCGGATGAATCTGTGTCTGGTATCTACTTTTCCCACTGTCTGTTTTATGTGGTCATTCCACTTAAGGTCGCTCACCTAGATATTTTACGGCGGACGCTCTCCCAACTGGTTGTCATCAATTACGCGACTTTCAAGTGGGATGGTAGTTAAACTCATGGGACATTGCATTTCGGAAATCGTTAGTGAAATCAATATTATAAGATCCACAGTGTCCAGAGTGTGCTGAGAAAATCAAATTTCAGGTATTACCTCTCACCACGGACAACGTAGTACTGTAAACAGAAACAAATTTGCAGCGTGTACCATGTACCAAGCACCGCCTAAACGTCTAGTCCACTTGGCTTCCAAAATTTTAACTTGGTATCAGTTTGCACTTGTCTCGTTCTCGAGAAAGTTGACGTGGTGCAATGTATCTAATATTTTTATATGACTGACATAGCATTTGTGAGCTAGGAAGCCATATTCCAATCGTAATATGTCTCTTATCATTGGTGAAATGTACCATATTTTCATATCGTCTGATACCAATTTCATGTTGTATTTTTGTAGCCTTTGAAAATGACGGAAAGTCGAAACGCGTAAGATTGAGGAAAAATAAAAGAGTGGTCAGGACATACGTAAAGTTATTACAAGTGCATCTAGATGGCTGCGTCGTCTCACAGCATTTTTATGCAAATTGCAGCTGACATTATTTTAAATTCCTACGAGGTCGAAACGCATAATTGTAGTGAAGAGCGATGTGACGGTTTTCGAAATGAAACTGACTTGAATGATGGCGAAAGGTCACCAGATTGTGTACCTATGTCATGGATGGATTATTGCTTGTCGATGAGTGCCTTTTCAAAGTAAACTGTTTATTACGGTTATTACTTAGCAGCAGGCATTACATCTTTTTGATTTCTATGTACTTCTATTGTAATTTAGTTACAGTATTAATTTAGTCAGTTATACTGGTCCATACATGGGCTTAAGGCACATGACGATGCGTTTAGTATGTGTGTTGTTAATAAAGATGAGAGAGACAGAGAGAGAGATAGAGAGAGAGAGAGAGAGAGAGAGCGAGGGAGGGACGGAGGGAGGGAGGGGGAAAAGAGAATACTGATACGTGGAGCTGGGGCACAAGCTCTTTCAGTTAGCTCTGAGGCTGGCATTTCTAACCCACGCACGCCAAGTGTTTTGACAACATGACACACTGCAGTGATGTTCGTTATTTAACTCATGGCACTGGTGCATCTTAGTAGAATAAGGAACTATGTGACAGTGCCTCTCTACTATTTATCGACAAAATGAAAGTGATAAAATTAACTCCATCTCGTGCATTCCAACCAGCTTCCGATGGGATCAACTCCCATTAAAGTAAATATGATGCATTAGTGCCTTCGACTACCGAAGCAGATACTTAAGTGCTTAATGTGAATAAAAAATTTTCACTTCGTTTTTAGGAATCCAAACTATATTCTGAAGAGTCAAAGAAGAGATGTTACAGAATTAGGACGCAGAAATAAAACGAAGCGTTACATATACATTGAAAGATGAGTGTAGTGATATGATAAGGAGGAAAAAATTTAGAACGAAGAAGCCCTGCTGTGGGACTTACTGCTCAGTAATCAACTATGGCGGAGAGTAAGAAGAGGTGCCATGAGATCCAGGTGGCGTATATACGCAAAGACAGGCGCTGCCTGAATAGTAACAGCGTGGTGCTGGATTCTGATGCATCCGGAGGGCTTCCTGCGGAAATACCTGTGGTGGGCTGGGTTGTTGCGCTGCCGGAAGTTTAAAGCAGATGGCTCTGTCGGCGCTGCAATAGCTCTTTCTTACTGCTAAATGGATCTAAGAAGTTGAAAGGAAAGCAGTAATGCTTGGAGTGCGACAAAAAACAACTTATGAAATCTTGGCTAATGGTTTTGTAATAACCTGTTGATACGTTACGCAATGAAATTAACGCAACACGTATGTAGAATGAAAGCTATTAATTTAAAAATGGATTCTAATAAGTACTGCGAGGCAGTTGTCGAAGTTTCTTCCAAAAATCAGTTGTGAATACCAATGTAATATTGTAAAGTGACTTACAGTGTGAGCCAACGTTTACACTGGCTTTGTTGAGGATGTTCCTAGAAGATCGCTGAAAATCGATCGTAACGTTGTAACTCGGTTACTTTATTTCATACAATTTTACTCTAATGGGGCATTGTATACATATGGGGAAGGATCAGTACCAGGAATGGAATGACCGGCACTTATTGTCTTTGTAAGCTATGGATGACGGCCATGTGCGTAAGTTTTGTGGCAAGCGAATATGCAGGACCGTTGTGAGAAACATACACCCACCTAAAGTAGATGAATATCGCACTCAACAAAGAATTATGGCAAGCTACTTAAAACCTACCTCATCTACCTGGTTCTACCATCTTGCTGACATTACTGCTCCATATGTAAAAAGGGCTGAATTAGAGATCGTGGAAGGAAGGAGGAATAGGCACTCCCTCTTCAACCTTCACATCACCATCCCACATCTCAAGGAAGAGATTTACTTACAGAAACAGACACCTGAATGTCACGCCGGAGGCCAGATACATTCAGTTTCGGAAGGCACGCTCCCAGAAGATGCAAAATTATTCACGTAAGGAAAGCAAGTTAATGGTAGAAACCAGTTAAAAAACGCCAAATGGAGAAAGCTCAATAGGCTGATAATTGAGGGGTTGTAAATGTAGGAGTAACGAAGTGAAATGGATATATTAAACGTTTTTGGAGGCTTGTCGTGTTAACTATCTATGAAAGCCTGAATTTTTGCTGACCCTGTGGAAATTAGAACGTCTGTCAAAAAATCAATATAGATACGGGATTCGCACTTACCAACGCATGGAAGGAGGCAGTTCAACCGGGAGACTGCGTTGTTCATTTTATTCTTTTTTCTTTTTATTTTTCAATCCTTTGTCAGAATCGGGGGAGTGCAACAATTTTTAATGTGTTTGTGGGTATATAGTCCATTGCCCATGTCAAGAATACAGAGATTGGTATTTGCGTGTGAAAACACACACACACACACACACACACACACACACACACACAGACAGACACAAAATACATTTGACTGTGTTCTTTATTTACATGGATACATGTTGTGAGAGACGCTGTCATCGTTGGTACAAATGACATCTCTGGTCGCAGTTGGTACTTACGTAATTATATCTGTGTGATTCCTTTACTTGTTGGAGTCAGTTGCTTTCCTGACGTAAATAATGTTAGAATGTTGTAGGATACTTGGATTTCCATAGGGAATTAAAACGAAAAGTACATCGAGGTTATTTAATATTAAAACCTGACGCGAATGACTTCGTAGTTATAAATGAAATGGGCTTAACACTGAGCAAGAGGAAGCGTCTACGGATAAACCATCTCCTCTACTCGAATCTAGCTGAGGCTGTAAAACTGCAAGGCGTGGTTTTAAGAAAGGAAAATGCTAAAAAAGTTGTGGAATTTGTACACTTTGGATTCGAAAAGGCATCCGTTAAGGATATTTTCAAATTAACATAATTGTCAAAAGCGTATGCATTTAAATTCAGTTAACATGTATGTTCTCATGCAAAGATGCGATTTGGCCCGACAGTAGTCAGTAAAAAATGAATATTTGAGAGAGATAAAATCCTCATTACTTGCCGTGTTTCGTAGTTCACATTGCTATTCAAATGTATGTCTCCATTACGGTTCTTGTGATAAATACGGATCTGTATGTCAGGCATTATAAATGATACTTCTGTCTAAGAATTTCTCTACGATGTAGAACGAGTTGTTGAGCAGAAACATCTTTGCTCCACGTTTCAAAACTCGTCTTATGTCTGACAGACATTTCATTTCCATGAATAGCTTGTCAAAGAGTTTTATAGCTGCCAAAGTTAGATAGATTGTAGGTTGAAGGGCTTCAGTCTGTTAATTATTTGTATTTGACCACTTCCAATTTTCAACACCATTGTATGTAGTGCTGTCACTTTATTTATATGTTTCGAAGTGAATAATTAAGCAATTTCTGTTCTACTGCAAGAACTGTCAACAACTTGAGAAGACATTTGTAACATATATGTCTCACTTTGAGTCACAGATGCACCGTACAAAGCACGAAGAATATATATGGCGGGTGGACTATGAGGAGGACGATCTTTACATATTTGTTTTACAAGCTGTAGTCTCCACCGCATCATGCAAAGCGTTAATGCTCTAAATGAGAAAAAAAAGTTATTTTAACATATGAACAGTATTATCATTTTTTAAAAGCCATTTAGTTTCATGACTGGAGCGTAATGAACCCCTTTGGTTTCTACCCCTCAGGTAACCCACATGTTGGAAACAACTGATCTATGTAAAGTGGTTTAAGGATGGTAAACTCCAAGTACGGGATAAGATTTGTGACATCCACGTCTTATTACAGAACATGGAACGTGAAGGTCAAAGGCTTGTCCGCTCTTTAAAGCTCCACTGGTGACGATCTGCGGCAGACTTGATGATGGAGAACAGTGCTAATGCAAGAGTAAGTGTTTTGGAGTATACCATTATTATGTCGTTATTGTATTTGGGGCTCCTTAACAGATGACCCCTTTGTTTTGCCATGTTGAGCCAACGACATCGTAAATTACGATTGCAGTGTACACGGATCGCCGAGAATGTACCCTGAATCAATTGAAACGCATTACCTCGTCGGACGGATCACGTTTCTTTTTTACACCAGGCAGATGCACCTTCCTCCACACGAGCGGCTGCTTCAGATATGCACCGCACCATGGATGCAGGCCATTAGAAGGTATATTATAGTATGGGGCCTTCCATCAGCGCTTTGGTAATAACCAAAGTTAGCGTAACAGCTGTGGACGACGTGAACCTTATTGCGGACTGCCTGCATTCCTTCATGTTTGATGTCTTTCCCGAAGGCGATGGCATCATCCAGAAGAATAAATGACTGCATTGCAAGACCAAAGTCGTGCTACAGTGTTGGAGGAGCATAATAGATAACTCATATTGATGGCTTGTCAACCAAATTCTCCTGATTTGAAACTGATGGAACGCATCTGGGAAGCTGTCTGCCTATTCTGCGATCAGAAACTATGGATACGGGTTTACGGGAATTACGTAACTTATGCGTAAAATATATCGCCAAATACCTTCGGAAACGTACTAAAGACTTGCCGAATTAATGCCACGTAGAACTGCTGTTGTATTGCATTCCAAAAGGGCACCAAAGGCTACTAAGTAGGTGGTCATTATGTGTTTTCACCCGTCTAAGAAGCTGATATCTCAGACAATATATACCAATTCTTTAGTACGCTGCAGGTACCTGGATTGTGAAGGAATGACAAGAAGAAAATGTAGGAGAAAATGAAACGAAGTTTTCGAAAAGTCAGGTAGGTGCAGAAACAAGAGGAAAGGTTGGAAATGGAAGTGATCCCTATAGGAGAAGACTGAAGTAAAGACATTAAAATTGTATGAGAATGTGAAAAGAATGGATGACACGAAGATGCCTGGGAAGATACAACCCAAGGGCAAATCTAAGGGACAAAAGTCTAAAAGGAGTAGGAGAAAGCTTTCGGAAGAGAAGAGAAGACTGGAACAGAATAGCGACAGAGAGGTGGTGGGAACACCGAAGAAGATGGAGAGACTTGTGTTCTCAGTAGACGCTGCTGGTGATTGTGATTGATAATAATGATGATGGTGGTGACACATAGGAATACGAATGGGCGAGGAAGTGACCATTTTATGCCCACAACCTTGCAACTGTGTATGTGAGTTGTAAATGACTATGGTTACTTGATACGTCCCTCCATAATTCCTCTCCTGTGCTAACCTGTTCGTCTCGCAGTAGCACTTGCACCCTACGTCCTCAATTATATGTTGGACCTACTCCAGTCTCTGTCTTACCACATAGCTCTCACTCTTTACAGCTCCCATTAGTACAGGAAGTTATTCACTGATGTATTATGTCCTATCATCCAGTCCCTTCTTGTCAGTGTTTTCCATATGTTCCTTTCTTCTCCAATTCTGCGGACAACCTCGTCTTTCCTTACCTTCGCAGTCCATCTAGTTTTCAACATTTTTCTGTTTCGGTTTTGCCACAGTTCATGCTGTGAGTTTTAAATTTCGTGTTTAAGAAGTCATTCACTCAGGAGTATCGTAGAAACATACCGTCTAAGGTACTGACTCCCGTATGGACGACGTAGTGAAAGGTATCCGTGGCGTAGAGAAGCAACTTAAAGAGCTAAATAAGTCGCTAGGTCCGGATGGAATCCCAGTTCGGTTTTGCAAACAGCACTTAACGGCATTAGCCCCTTGCCCAGCTTGTATTTGTCGAGCATTTCTCGCCCAGGGCGAAGTCTCAACCGACTGGAAAAAAGTCCAGGAGACACCTATTTAAAGAAGGGTAAAGGAACGGACCCTCGTAATTATCGATCAATATGCTTAACGCCGGTTTGCTGCAGAAGTCTTGAACACATTGTGAGTTCAATTACAATAAATTTCCTTGAGAAACAAAAGCTTCCGCCCACAAATCAGTATGGAGTTAGAAAGGATTGGGCGTGTGAATTTCAGCTCCCTCTTTTCTCACATGACATCTTGCAAACCTTGTATGGAAGGTAACAGCGTGATCCCATACTCCTAGATTTCTGAAAAGTGTTTGACATGGCGCCCCACAGCAGACTGTTAATGAAGGTCCTTGGCTAAGGATTAAGTTCCTTGATCTGTGATGGCCCAAAGACACCTTAAGTAGCACAACCCAGCGCATTGCCCTCGACACATACTTTCATTGAGACAAGGGTATAGTCAAGAGTGCCCCAGGGATAGGACTGCTTTTACTCTTTGTACACATAAATAATCTGACAGATAGGGTGAGCAGCAATTTGCGGCTGTTTGCTGAAGACGCTGTAGCGTACGAGAAAGTGTCGTCGTTTGGTGACAGTAGGACGATACAGAATGACTTGGATGGAATTTCCAGTTGATGTGACGAACGGCAGCTCGCTCCAAATTGAGAGGAATATAAGTTAATGCAGGTGAATAGGAAAAGCAATCATCTAATGTTAGAATACAGTATTGGTAGTGTACTGTCTGACACAGTCACGTCGGCTAAATATCTAGCCGTGTCGCTACAAAGTGTCATGAAACGAAACGAACACTCACTTAAGGACGATAGTAGGGAAGGCGAATGATCGACTTCGTTTTATTGGGAGAATTTTAGGAAACTGTAGGTCATCTGAAAAGGAGAACACACAACTATTACGGGAATCCCTGGAGGGAGGACGACGTTCTTTTTTTCGCGAGCACTGTCGAGAAAATTTAGAGAATCGACATTTGAGGCTGACTGCAGAACGATCCTACTGCCGCTGACGTACAGGACCACGAAAATAAGAGAAATTAGGGCTCGTAGGGAGCATGTAGTTATTTTTCCCTTGTCTTATTTGTGAAACGAAATGACTAGTAGAGGTACTAGATGACCTCCGCCATGCACCATACCGTGGTTTGCGGAGTATGTACGTAGATGTTGATAATCCATTTTGATGTTAAACTTCTCGCTGATCTCATTTCTGCTACTTCTCATTTCATTTGCCTTTCGTCGGTTGACTCTTAATCCATCCTTCTTAAATCGAGCACTTTGTTCTTCTTCTTCCAGTCTTATTGTTCCCTCTTCCTTCTTGCAGATACTCTATATTACCCGTAGTACTCTACAGCTTTTTTCCTCAGATTTTCAAACATCGTGCACAATTTTATTTTGTCGAACGCTTTTTCCAGGCTGTCGTATCCTCTGACTTTTCTTCAGTCTTGCTTCCATTATCAAGCCAACGCGGACTGTCTCTCTACTGCCTTTACGTTTCGTAAAGGCAAACTTATCCATCACAATAATGAATAAAAGTCATGGAAAAACTGAGATTCATATGGTAAGGTACGAAAATTTTGCAACTTTTGATCTTCATTTGTTGATGCAGCAGCTGTAATACCTGCTGTACTTGACACACAGACGTCAGCGCCTACAAGGCCAGAAACAATCTCGGAGGCGCTTCAGACGGCTGACTCACATGCAAGCACTGCAGTAAACCTCATCTTGTTTGTCTTCTCTACGGCGCTCACACATCGGTAACACCGTAAGGCAGCGTAAAAGAGCGTGCACGTCGAGGCGCGCTTTCACAACACCTGCAGCTAACGCCTGTCCACCAGGATGCGTGTGTCACCCGCACCGGTAGCTTTCACTGGGCGTCGGCTCCACTGTGGAAAGCGGGTGTTAGCCCCACCGGGTCCTCCTCATTATTCATGAGCGCACGGTAGTTTGTTCTCAACTGCACTGTCTAGACTTGGGAAAGCCATCAGACGAATTTGAATATTATAGTTAACGACATGAGAAGAATGAGAGTGTGAAGCGAATCATCAAAATGTCTAGTAATTTCCACAGGTTAAACGTCACGCTGCCATCAACATATATTTGTAACGATACTCCTGTGGTTCCTCCGCAAAGAGAGTTTGCCCGGAACAAAAACTTCATACAACCTAAACTGTAATGTAATACAATTGATGACGAGAGCTGCGCATTCCCCAGGTCTAAGAAGCATGTTGAACAAAATAGCCGGCCTGTGTGACCGAGCGGTTCTAGGCGCTTCAGTCTGGAACCGCGCGACCGCTACGGTCGCAGGTTCGAATCCTGCTTCGGGCATGTATGTGTGTGATGTCCTTAGGTTTGTTAGGTTTAAGTAGTTCTAAGTTCTAGGGGACTGATGACCTCAGACGTTAAGTCCCATAGTGCTCAGAGCCATTTGAACCATTTTTTTTAAACAAAATAACAAATAGGATAGGGGTTTGTCAAATATGGGCTGGGGAAAACATGATGTCGCCAGAAATAAACAAAACAGAATGGAAGCTCTTGACACATACGTCGCCTTGTCTTAACTTCTTAAATATGCAGAAGATAGATGAAAGGCCTATCAGTATCACAAATAGTTTGTACTTTCTAACTAGGTTCAAAAACGGTTCACATGGCTCTGAGCACTATGGGACTTAACAGCGGAGTTCATCAGTCTCCTAGAACTTAGAACTACTTAAAACTAACTAACCTAAGGACATCACACACATCCATGCCCTAGGCAGGATTCGAACCTGCGACCGTAGCGGTCGCGCGGTTCCAGACTGAAGCGCCTAGAACGGCTCGGCCACTCCTGTCGGCTTCTAACTAGGCATTACCCCTGACAGAAAATCGTGAACTCTTGTTTACGTTGCCTATTTCATATAAATCCTCATGCTCCATGGCTATGGTGCAGCAACCTTGCTGAAATAT
Source organism: Schistocerca cancellata (assembly GCF_023864275.1). NCBI lineage: Eukaryota > Metazoa > Arthropoda > Insecta > Orthoptera > Acrididae > Schistocerca > Schistocerca cancellata. The sequence continues at coordinate 439,364,257 of NC_064628.1, read as the reverse complement.
TTTCAATAAGAATGACAGTTTAGATTGCAATTTACAACAGAAACTTTATTTAGGCGTTTCGCCTTTCTGAGGCATCTTCGGAATTTCTATATGGAAAAAATAAATAGAAGTATATTAGGGGTATGGTCCTATCTAGCTTGAGGAAATGGTAAGAATTTTTTAAATACTGTATAAAAGTCACAAAAATGGGGACTTTCGTCTGCGACGGTAGCTTTCTGCCTTTTAAGTATAGTGCTCGTATGCGTATACCTGAACAACAAAAACGTTCGCTCACACTTCCAAGACATACTGTCTGAACAACTTAACAAAGCTCTAGCAACCACAGATGACGTCGAACAAGAATGGACCACATTAAAGAACATCATCAAAGAAACTGCTGAGAATGTTGTTCGTTTTAGTGCACAGAAAAGAAGTGACTGGTTTGATGACAACCATGGAGAAATCCAAGCCATCATCAATGCAAAGCGGGATGCTACCTATCCCTTGCTCAAGATCCGTCCTGCGCAGAAAAGAAAGCACACTTTCAAGAACTCAAGCCGAAATGTCAAAGTGAAATACGAGTAATCAAGAACAAAAGGTGGTAACAGAAAGCCACAGAACTCCAAAATCTTTCCGATGCAAGGAACCTGAGTGGCTTCTACGCTGGTATTAAAGAGCTGTATGGACCTATCCGCTCCTCATCAGGAACACTGAAAGCTGCTGACAACTCCACCATTCTTACTGAAAGTCAGGACATCTTAAATCGTTGGAAAGAGCACTTCAGCTCACTGTTAAACCGCCCTTCTATTGCCGCTGGAGATTTTCTCAAAAATGTCTCACAGCACCCTCCAAAACCCTGGATGGCTGATCCTCCAACTTTTCAAGAATTTTGCAAGGCACTCAAGAGTGTGAAATCTGGGAAGGCTCCTGGACCTGACAGCATCCCGATGGAGCTTATTGAGGGTGGCGGCTTGCCTCTAAAAACTAGACTCTTCCCACTCATTCAATTAATGTGGGAAACCCGCAAGGTACCAGCTGACTTGAAGAACTCCACAATTGTCACCATCTTCAAGAAGGGCGACAGAAGCGTCTGTGGTAACTGCCGGGAAATATCTCTACTCTCTGTCACTGGCAAAATTTTTGCAAGAATCCTTTTAAATCGCCTCCAGACACTTTCAGAGACTATATTACCTGAGTCTCAATACGGGTTTCGACCTTCAAGAGGGACAATTGACATGATTTTCTGTGCACGACAACTACAGGAGAAGTGCAGAGAACAGCAAAAGCCTTTACTACTTGTTTTCTACGATCTAGAAAAGGCCTTTGTTACAGTTCCCAGAGAAGCCATGTGGATGGTCTTAAACCTCCTTCGGCTGCCCTGAATATTTTGTTGACCTGATTGAAGCTCTCCACGATGATACGAGTGGACATGTCCTCTGCCAGAATGAAACGACTGGTGAATTCCCAATAACAAGTGGGCTTGAACAAGAATGTGTTCTTGCACCAACATTATTTGCGTTGTATCTGGCACCTATGCTTTACGAGACAACCGTAAACAATACAGGAATAGAACTAAAGTACAGGTTTGATGGAGGATTATTCAACGAGTCCAGACTCCATTCAAAAAGGTTCACCAGTACCAGTTGCAGCTGTCAGTTGATGCCTTCAGCAGGGCGTACGAACGATTTGGTCTCTCCATCAATATTCCAAAGACAAAGGTGATGGCGCAGCCAACTCCTGGCTTCTCCGTTCCTGACTTCAGCATATCCATTTATGATACACCCTTGGAACAAGTGGACCATTTCCTCTACCTGGGAAGCATACTGTCATCTAACTGCTCATCTGGAAAAGATGTGGAGAATAGATTACGTGCTGCCCATGTAGCATTTGGACGTCTTACAAATCGTGTCTTCCTGAATAAAGACCTAACACTGTACACGAAACTGATGGTATACAAAGCTGTAGTCATTTCCACCCTGCTATATGGTTGCGAAACCTGGACGTTATATCGCTGTGATCTGAAGAAACTAGAACGCTTCAACCAACAGAAGCTTAGATATATCATGAACCTGAAATTGGATGACTTCATATCCAACACGGCTGTTCTTGAGAAAGCAAAAATGTATAGCATGGAAGCTCTTATCATTGGGCATCAACTCAGATGGGTCGGACACGTCCAGCGGATGAAAAATGACAGACTTCCACGCCAAATGCTGTACAGCGAAGTGAGCACAGGTAAAAGGCCACGAGGTGCCCCTCTCAAACGTTATAAGGATCAGTACAAGAAAAATCTGAAAAACTTGAACATCGATCCGAGTAACTGGTCCACAATAGCAGAAGACCGAAGTCGCTGGCGCTCAGTTACCTCAAATGCTCTTCAAAACTTTGAGCTGGAACGTCGAAGAATGGAGAATGACAAACGCCGGAGACGTAAACTCCTCCAGGCTCAGCCACGTCCTCCACCATCCATCAGCTGTAATGTCTGTGGCCGCCTGTTCCACGCTAGGATTGGATTGCTAAGCCATCAACACTTCCACGCCTGAATCGTGACAAAGGAAATCTCAGGAGAGAAATGAAAACTCGGATACGAGTATCAGCCGACGACGTATGCTGTTATATATTCACGACTACTATAGTTTGTGTTGCAATCTTTATGTCTCAAAATCACATCTTAGCACTGCTGCATGCTTTCGCCGAAAGTAAAATCGTCGTCGCTCATATGACTCCACAAGGGATCTAGCTTTCGGCGCAACTTTTGGGTAGCATTCAAAATTTTCTTTTAAATTATTTATTTGTGCATTCTAGATGCATACCAAAATTTTGGCTATTTATGACTAATGCATTACCCGCAGTTACCAAACGTAAATCCCCCTTCTTTCTCGTTTTTATACACTGAAGCGCCAAAGAAACTGGTATAGATATGAGTATTCAAATACGGAGATATGTAAACAGGTAGAATACGGCGCTGCGGTCGGCAACGCCTATATAAGACAAGTGTTTGGCGCAGTTGTTAGATCGATTACTGTTGCTGCGATGACAGGTTGTCAAGATTTATGTGAGTTTGATCTTGATATTATAGTCGCCGCACGAGCTACGGGAACAGCATCTCCGAAGTAGCGATGAAGTGTGGACTTTCCCGTACGACCATTTCACAAGTGTTTCACGAATATCGGGATTACGGTTAAGCATCAAATCTCCGACATCAATGCGGTCGGAAAAAAAGCCTACAAGACCGGGATCAACGATGACTGAAGAGATTCAGTCGTCGTTTCAGTGCTGGGCCATCGATATGGGCTTTCGCAACCGAAGGCCCTCTCGTGTACCCTTGATGACTGAACGACACAACGTTTTACGCCTCCCCTAGGCCCATCAACGCCGACATTGGACTGTTGATGACTGGAAACACTGGTTGGACGAGTCTCGTTTCAAATTGTATCGAGCGGATGAACGTGTGCGGGTATGGAGACAATATGATGAATCCACGGATCCCACATGTCAGCAGGAAACCGTTCAAGCTGGTGGAGGCTCTGTAATGGTGTTGAATGTGTGCAGTTGAAGTGATGTGGAACCCCTGATACATCTAGATACGAGTCTGACAGATGATACGTACGTAAGTATCCTGTCTCATCACCTGTACCCGTTCATGTCCATTGTGCATTTCGACGGACTTGGGAAATTCCAGCTGGACATTGCGACACGCCACACATTCAGAATTGCTACAGAGTGGCTCCAGGAACACTGCCCAGACATGAACATTATTGAGCATATCTGGGATGCCTTGCAACGTACTGTTCAGAAGAGACCTCCACACCCTCGTACTCTTACGGATTTATAGACAGCCTGAAATGAGTATACTGGGGCACACTTCTATGTGGCACCAGAATAAAATAAGAATATTAATGAATTAAAATGAAAGTATTGTACTATAAACGATGAACGTCTCTGAAAGGCTCGAATATGCGGATCGCTGACTGTGGGCGACCGCAGAGCCAAAGTTACTGCTAGTGTTGGAGTAAGAGAGCTCTTGGCGCACAGTTGTTGGTAGCTGTCTGTGAGGGAAAGACGATGGAGTAGGCAGTCTTTGGTGTGTCGTAACCAAGAGTTTGATTACTCTAGGTATGTCAATATGACGAAGAAGACGTCTTCATCCAAATAAGGTAAAGATTTTCAATAATTATGATTTCTGTTTTTGCCAGCGCGTTAGTATAGATGAGTTAGCTGATAATTTGTAATTGTTGAGTAACCGTAGAATGTACGTAAACGGTTTTGATAAAAAGGCTAGTTAGATATTTCATTTTTGTAATGCTTTTAAGAATTGTTAACAAAGCTAAGTGTAATTTCATGATTTGTATTTATGCTGGATTAATGAAGTTGGATAATACTTGCTGTTTAAATCTCATTGTTTGTGAATCAGTTGTGAGTAAAGTAACTTCAAGTGTCAGATGTTTTTGAGAAGAGAAACTTAACTTGCAATATAATTTTGCTAAAAAACTCAGTGTTGGTAATTTACCACAATCAGTACCGCCTCTCTGTTGTCCAGGTCATATATTTTTTAAAGAAGCTGAATTTTCTTATCAGCCAAAAGAATTTTATGTGCATTTCAAGTATTGTGGCCAGCGTTGCACACTGCTGAGCCTGTAGTTAGCATATGTATATTTATTTTATGAGACACCAGAATGTATCGGGTTATTCCATGGCTACTTTAGAGGTAAGACAGTTTAATTTTTTTTGCTGTGTGCACAGGGACAAAAAAAAAAAGGTTCAAATGGCTCTGAGTACTATTGGACTCAAATGCTGAGGTCATAAGTCCCCTAGAACTTAGAACCACTTAAACCTAACTAACCTAAGGACATCACACACATCCATGCCCGAGGCAGGATTCGAACCTGCGGCCGCAGCAGCAGCGCGGCTCCAGACTGCAGCGCCTAGAACCGCAAGGCCACTCCACAGGGACCAAAGTTATCAGTTTTGAACAGGGCCAGATGTTTCAGCGCCTAAGGGGCTGAATGTATTTTGGAGTGGCTGTATTTCTTTTTTGGTACTGGGAGTTGCATTGCCCAACTAATTCGTGTAAAGTTTTGTTAACAATAAGACAGAGTAAGCACACCACTTACACTTACAAAACGCAACACAACAATTCGAGTTCAATACTCATTCCACTGATCAGACATTCATTCAACTTAATCGCAAAGTTTATTTAATTTTTTTAAGGAAAGTTACACTTGGCGACAGCTCTGCCAGTTGTTCGCTTTGTGAAATCTTTGATATTAAAATAATCAGATATGTATTCTGTTCTCTCAACCACTCTGTAGCTATAATAGTAGATTTTTTTGCGCAACGCAGTTTACTGTTGTTGTTGTTGTTGTTGTCTTCAGTCCTGAGACTGGTTTGATGCAGCTCTCCATGCTACTCTATCCTGTACAAGCCTCTTCATCTCCCAGTACCTACTGCAACCTGCATCCTTCTGAATCTGTTTAGTGTATTCATCTCTTGGTCTCCCTCTACGATTTTTACCCTCCACGCTGCCCTCCAATACTAAATTGGTGATCCCTTGATGCCTCAGAATATGTCCTACCAACCGATCCCTTCTTCTAGTCAAGTTGTGCCACAAACTTCTCTTCTCCCCAATCCTATTCAATACCCCCTCATTGGTTATATGATCTACCCATCTAATCTTCAGCATTCTTCTGTAGCACCACATTTCGAAAGCTTCTATTCTCTTCTTGTCGAAATTAGGTATTGTCCATGTTTTACTTCCATACATGGCTACACTCCATACAAATACTTTCAGAAACGACTTCCTGACGCTTAAATCTATACTCGATGTTAACAAATTCCTCTTCTTCAGAAACACTTTCCTTGCCATTGCCAGTCTACATTTCATATCCTCTCTACTTCGAACATCATCGGTTATTTTTCTCCCCAAATAGCAAAACTCCCTTACTACTTTAAGCGTCTCATTTCCTAATCTAATTCCCTCAGCATCACCCGACTTAATTAGACTACATTCCACTATCCTCGTTTTGCTTTTGTTGACGTTCATCTTATATTCTCCTTTCACGACACTATCCATTCCGTTCAACTGCTCTTCCAAGTCCTTTGCTGTCTCTGACAGAATTACAATGTCATCGGCGAACATCAAAGTTTTAATTTCTTCTCCATGGATTTTAATGCCTACTCCGAATTTTTCTTTTGTTTCCTTCACTGCTTGCTCAATATACAGATTGAATAACATCGGGGATAGGCTAGAACCCTGTCTCACTCCCTTTCCAACCACTGCTTCCCTTTCATGTCCCTCGACTCTTATAACTGCCATCTGGTTTCTGTACAAATTGTATATAGCCTTTCGCACCCTGTATTTTATCCCTGCCACCTTCAGAATTTGAAAGAGAGTATTTCAGTCAACATTGTCAAAAGCTTTCTCTAAGTCTACAAATGCTAGAAACGTAGGTTAGCCTTTTCTTAATCTAGCTTCTAAGATAAGTCATAGCGTCAGTATTGCCTCACGTGTTCCAACGTTTCTACATAATCCAAACTGATTTTCCCCGAGGTCGGCTTCTACCAGTTTTTCCACTCGTCTGTAAAGAATTCGCGTTAGTATTTTGCATCCGTGACTTATTAAACTGATTGTTCGGTAATTTTCACATCTGTCAGCACCTGCTTTCTTTGGGATTGGAATTATTATATTCTTCTTGAAGTCTGAGGGTATTTCGCCTGTCTCATACATCTTGCTCACCATATGGTAGAGTTTTGTCAGGACTGGCTCTCCCGAGGCTAGCAGTAGTTCCAATGGAATGTTGTCTACCCCCGGGGCCTTGTTTTGACTCCGGTCTTACAGTGCTCTGTCAAACTCTTCGCGCAGTATCGTATCTTCCATTTCATCTTCATCTACATCCTCTTCCATTCCCATAATATTTTCCTCAAGTACATCGCCCTTGTATAGACCCTCTATATACTCCTTCCACCTTTCTGCTTTCCCTTCTTTGCTTAGAACTGGGTTTCCATCTGAGCTCTTGATATTCATACAAGTGGTTCTCTTTTCTCCAAAGGTCTCTTTAATTTTCCTGTAGACAGTATCTATCTTACCCCTAGTGAGATAAGCCTCTACATCCTTACATTTGTCCTCTAGCCATCCCTGCTTAGCCATTTTGCACTTCCTGTCGATCTCATTTTTGAGACGTTTGTATTCCTTTTTGCCTGCTTTATTTACTGCATTTCGCAGTTTACTAACTTGTACAAAATGCTTCCACAGTTCATCGGGATTCTTATGCTCCGCCTTGTTTTTTTTTCCATTGGGTTGAGTGTTGAAATTTTGTCTTTGGATTTGTACTCTGTATTTGATTTACGATGCAGCAGAAAAGTGTCAAGGTCCGTAGCACGATCTGACAATTAAAGATACCGAAATTGACGATTCTTCGATTTTTGATAACAATGTTAAGAATGATAGTGACCACTCTGCGGTGAAACAGTTGCAAAGCACCACAGAAAACGTGAGTTCCGTTTCAAAAAAATTCTGTTTCCTGACACTATAATTTCACCTGCTAATTTAACTAGTAATCAGACGGTAGATTCCGGTATTGCTGTTCTTCACATGGATGATGTACATAATCCAAAACGTGATTGTTTACAGAATGTGGTCAGTGATTTAGCTACTTTTCTCACAATTAATCATATTTCCAATAGTATGTTAGAGGAAACAATAGTGCAAAGTAGCAGCCCATGACTTCCCCGGAATATGATGAAACCATTTATTGTAATGAAGCATTCATAGTCCTAACTTACAGAAAATCTGGTTCTCATTATTTAACATTTTTTAAATTATCATGCGTTCCATGACGGCGTAGCATCGGCTGAAGTGTTACTACGGGAGCGCGTACCGTACATAAATAAATTTATGAAGAAAATGTATGTAAACGAGCTCACAAGCTGAACATGAGTGGTAGATCAACAGTCTATTTTAAGATTTCCAATACTGAATTACTTGCTACTGTAGAATTTCCCGGGATATACCGCTGATAGACAGTTCATGTGTTTCTAACTGGGTGGCAGTGTAGAAATACCACTACGTTATATCTGTCATCTGTGTACACATACTTTCTTATGAGATCAGCGGTTAATAATATGAACTCATTTAAGAGAAACTTTTTAAACGTTTAGAGAACACTAGACGAAGAAAAGATTTGCACCTGGATAACACGTCTTTAACCAACGTACAGAAAGGGGAGGGGGCACTACTATAAGGGTTTCATTTGTTAAAAAAACTTCCATCTGAAATGAAAAAGTAGTAGTTAACACCAAATTTTCAAATCTGTACTGAAAGGCTTTCTTGTAAACACTCATTTTAGTCTGCACAGTGATTACTTGCAGTAGTTTAGAGCCTTGCCTTGAAACCTAGTTTTTTGTGTGTTTTAGGAGATGGTGATATAGACTGATTCAAATAAAACATTCAATAATTACATATAATATGTGTCCAATTTTTTCAGCTACAGAGATAAAGCTGACTGCAATGATAAGTTTTCATTTCGCATGTTGGTATTGCAGTTGCTATGTCGAAAGGGAGGTAAAGGAAGACGATAGGAATTTTTCGTTGGAGAATTGAAAATAACCGAGTAATCTCATTAATAGTAATGAAGCTAATTTCACTATCTATTCATATCAGTCGCACGGCGGAAATGCTCACGCCACTGTGGAATGCATTTTCAAGAACGATTTTCTATAATGTGTGAGCTTCTCTTGCAATCTGGTTTCTGTACAGTTGTAAATAATTTTTCGTGCTGTGTCTGCTGAGGAGTGTTGTTCAGTGCATATTGTTGAAAATTTAACTATACAAATGCTATAAACGTAAGTTTGCCATTCTTCAACCTACCTTTTAAGATAAGTCGTACTATAAGTACTGCCTCGCGTTTTCCTGCATTTCTCCAGAGTCCAAACTACCCTTCCCCGATGTTGACTTCTATCAGTTTTCTATTCTTATGTACGTAACTCATATCACGATCAGTATTTTGCAACCATGAGTAGTAATATGGTTAAATGAACACCTGGCAGCACCTATTTGAAACTGAGATTATTACATTCCTCTTGGAGTTTGATGAATCTTGCACGCCTTGTGGAGTAGTTGTGTCATGTCGGGTCTCCCAAAGATCTCGTAATTCTGAGGGAATATCTTTTACACTTGTTTGGACTTAAGTCTTTCACTACTCCGTCACATTTTTGTCGCAGTATCGTGCCACTCATCTCATCTTCATCTACCTTTCATACTACTGTCTGGAAGTTCGTTTCCTTTGTATAGCCCTTCTGTATATTTGTTCCATCTTTCAATTTTTCCTCTCTCTGCTTGTTATTGGCTTGCCATCTGAGCTCTCGATACTCATGGAGTTGTTTCTCTTTTCTTTGAATATATCATTCATTTTCATATAGCTGAGACCTGCCTTTCACCTCGTTTGAAATGCTGTCCATTATAGAGTCGCATTTCCTTTCAGCCAATTACTAGGTAAGCTGGTAATGGGGGGTAGAGGTGTTCACAGCTATGAGTAAACGGGAGGGGAGTCCCAGCTCCGGTATTTGCGTTACAACCAATGACATGTGCGTGTGTGTGTCTAAATCCTGTACTGATAAACTGCTTTAAAGGGGCATTTGCGCAGTGAGAGAACTGACCTTAGTCTGATGTAGGTTTATAACTTTATTTCATCACTAATTCATTCTGTACTGAAGCCCTTAACTTGAAGAAATGGTTCAGTTTTGAGAAGACGTGAGCTGAGATAGCTCATGCAGTATGAATCCAGCTGTGACAATGAAATGGTACTGGGGCCGTCCTCTGAATATTCTCCGTGAATCGGTCCCAGAGGGCGTGGGGCTATTGAGAGATGGGAGAAGCGGCTTGAATATCAAAGGGGCTGGCGGTAGTGCCATGTCCCGGCTCGCCGAATTGTTACTCGTAATGGGAGGGCGACGGACAAAGGAGACAGTCGCCCGAAGTGTGTCGCACCAGACGGGAAACACGACTGCCTCCAACTGCCGGGTGGCTGTATGGCAACACAATCCGAAAGCTACGTCTGCGGAAGCAAGCTGCTTTGCCCAAGTAATTCGGACTCACGGCTTTATCTTGACTGCAGTCCTCTTGTGTCTGAGGAGTATGCCGACTACACTTTTTTTTATAGTAGAACAGAAATATAGTGTTTACCGCCCCTAAGGTTACCATTGGCCCTGAAAGCATTCTTTACGCCTTGTACATCCCTCTTTCCAACACGTTCTTCCTCAGTTCCCAGTATTCGTAGTCGATGCACTCTCCTTAAATTTCCTTTTCTCAGAACTCGCTGTATCAGAAAACATCTTGTTTGTAGATCTATAAATTGGAAATTTGTGGTAAGGACTATGGGACCAAACAGCTGAGGTCATATGTCCCTAGGCTTACGAAAAGTCTTAATCTAACTTAAACTAACTTAAGGTAAGGACAACACCCACACCCATGTCCGAGGGAGGACTCGAACCGCCGACAGGGTGAGCCCTTAGAAACGTGACAAGACGCCTTAGACCGCACGTCTATCCCGCACAGCTGTAGACCTATAAATTTTTATCAAATGACTCAGATGGCTCTGAGCACTATGGGACTTATCATCTGAGGTCATCAGTCCCCTAGAACTTAGAACTACTTAAACCTAACTAATCTAAGGATATCACACACATCCATGCCCGAGGCAGGATTCGAACCTGCGACCGTAGTAGTCGTGCGGCTCCACACTGTAGCGCCTAGAAGCGTTCTGCCACACCGGCCGGCTTAATTTTTCTTATAACTGTCATTATCAATACTGTTATTAATGTCACAATTATTGTCATTATTATTATTATTATTATTATTATTATTATTACTGTTAGTGGCTGCAGGTGCAGTATTACAAATATTGTCAGTAGTAACTTTGTTAGTTCATAGGCAGTGTTACAATGTCACTTCAGACACTCAAATCATTTTAATATTAGTTGACGTATTACAATTGTTATTTATTAGGTATCTATGATGTGATAGATACTGTAAGTATGAAACACTGGTCCAATGTAAAAAAAAGGCCTGATGGCACTAATCATTTCAGGTTAAGTAAATGAATAATTTCTACCGATATTTGCGGTTGAGACGTTTAAGTTCACATTTAGAGAAATAGATATTTCTTGTGTAGTAGGCGCACATTAATTAATCTAAAGTTTGAATATTTCGTCCAGGTGAATTACTGGGTATGTTTTCTTTGTTTTCTCTTTATACTTTGACATAGAAACAGTAAGATTTGGAACGACAGCACAATGTTAGCCTATTCGGCTTGGGGTACTTGTGATGTGACGTGAAATAATTTTCTGGGGCAATTCCATACACTGATGTAAGTGATTCAGTGCACAGAAATATGTGATGTTCATCGTCGAATCCTATATACGTAACTGTGTAGAAATCTGAGTTCGTCAACAAACAGTCTCACAATATATGTTTCCTCTTATGAAGTTTCTTGTCAAGAACCAGCCACACAGTATGTCACTGGGAACTGTGCAGTGAGTTGGAAGTTTCTCTGCTCATTTGTATTCTCGCCCCGCCCAGCAGTTCACACCAAGGCGGCTCATGCACTCTAGTCGTGGCAGAAGGCACGCGTGTCTGCGAGTTAGGCGGCCACAAGACATGGCTGGGCAACAAACGACATGCAGGCGGAGAGAACTGAAGTCTGATGTACGGTATGGAAATGGAGCGGCTACTTCGACTAGAAGCAAACACTGGGCCGCCATGGGCAGTGGCTGTCTGCGCCTCCGGGACCATGCTTGGTGTGGCAGCCGACCTTGTTTGGGTATTGACTGGACTGGCTCATGCTGGTGTCAGCGTCGTTCTACACTGACGTTTAAAATCGCAACATCAAAAAATAATTAATGTGGAGTAATGAAATTTCGTGAATGCATTTGTCTAGGTAACTTATGTAAGTGATTAATATTACAAGACCACTCTAAGCGGGAAATAAGGTATTGCAAGTGTGAAATGCTGTTACATTAATAACCGGTGTAACCGTAGGAATGTGCATGCATTGTTTTTTACAGGTGCCAGATGTCAGTTTATGGGACAGAGTTCCATGCCTGTTGCCCTTTTTTCTCAATACAGGGGCGGTTAATACTGTCAAAATGGTTCAAATGGCTCTGAGCACTATGGGACTTAACATCTGTGGTCATCAGTCTCCTATAACTTAGAAAAAATTAAACCTAACTAACCTAAGGACATCACACACATCCATGCCCGAGGCAGGATTCGAACCTGCGACCGCAGCAGTCGCGCGGTTCCGGACTGAGCGCCTAGAACCGCTAGACCACCGCGGCCGGCTAAGACTGTCAGTAACGCTGGAATTGTCGTCAGATGATGCCCTGTATGTGCTTGATTGGTGACAATTATGGTGACCGAGTAGGTAAAGGTAACACGTTGACACTCTGCAGAGCATGTTGGGTTACAACAGCGATATATACGCGAGCGTTATCCTGTTGGAAAACACCCCTGGAATTCTGTTCATGAATGACAGCACAACAGGTCGAATCGACAGATTGACGTGTGGGGACGTTACTCATGACTCCAGAGAGTAAGGCACCACAATCGATGCGCTCAGAACACTCGTAGAGCAGCACTTGTACGGGTTACCAGTACGAACGAAACCGAGGTCCGCCAGAGGCCACAGCTGCCATCCCAAGGGCGCTTCGCGTGTGGATAGCGATAGGTCGATGCCTCTAAATACCGGACCAATGTGCTACAGCGGACTGTTCTCTTCACTGGGATGAGTCGTGTACAGTCTCCAGTTACCGCCGAGTCTACAGACTGCAGTGTTGGTCCGCGGTCTCCGAGACTTAGACTCCGTAGGTATCATAGGTCAGCTCTGGACTCTACGTAGGCATCACTTAGAGGCACACTGCAGGACTTCAATATTTCAGAGGATTTGTAACAATTTCAAACGTTCAATTGTGCAGGACATTTCACAAGAAGAAGCATCATTTAAGTTTCTTCATATTTAATAAATATCATTTTATTACTAATTGTTGGGAAATTTTCTGATTGAAGACAACCTACAAAGTCCCCCTGCATTCCCAACATGACGCACAGCTATGCAGTCAGGGTGCGTGGAATAAACCACGGGAGTGCTCCTTCTGTCATACGAAATCACACCCCAGGTGCAGAGATTTTGGATGCAGGTCACCAACTAGCCTCCTTCTAACCTACACATGGCCATCACTGACACCGAGACAGGACAAGCTTTCGTCACCACCCTGCCCTCCAATGAGCTGTCGCTTCAGTGGAACGCACGCTAACGGGCGCCTGCCGGAGCTGTCTTTAAAGAAACCGATCTGTAGCAGATCCTCGTGTCACTGTGTTGCCAATTGCTGCTCAAATTTCTGCTGCAAATTCTGTACGATGCGGCCAGAGCCATACGTCGAACATCACGGCTTTTCCCCTCGGTGGCGCCACGTGGCGTCCGGAGCCAGGTCTTCTTGTGATCGTTCATTGTCGTGACTACCGTTGCCAGCAATCACGTACAGTTCCCGCCAAGTGTTTCTGGAGTATCGTAGAAGGAACACCCAGCTTCTCGTAAACCTATTACACAACCTCTCTCAAACTCAGTGAGGTATTGATGATGGCATGTTTGTCGTCTTATTGCCATTCTTGACTAACATGAACTCACCACGTACAATCTCAAAGGTAACTAATGTTCGTGACCGTTACAGAGGGTATTTGAAGCAAACGTGATTTGTATCCTAATAGTGTGGCTACTAGCGCCAGTCTAACGAGACTGGTGCGAAATCTGAATGGATGTGATCTTTCATATGTAGAAATACGCCTACTAACTTTCGTCTATGTCGCTCAACTCCTTCTTGATACTGCGAATTTTTTCCCCGTCGGTGTATACACATAGACTACGGGCGGTCGATGAAGGCATCAGAGAGCTAGATTGGGAATCTGACGACAGGATCGGACTCGGTCACATCAATAGCATCCGGGAGACAAATCGTCAGTTCAGGTCCGTGTATGGCATGGGTGTGCTGACCAGTCTTGCTTTGTATCGACGTGGCCCAGGGAGCAGCCAATGACAGCATGGTTTCGCATAAAGCATTGCAGAGCGGCTGGGAGTATGGAACGAAAGATGCAGGTTCAACATAGTGCCAACACCTTGCCACCAAGGGTAGACCTGACAAGACTACGGTGCAACTCCAGGTCCATGCATTGCATGACGGCTGAGCCTATTTGTATAGCGGTGTGGCTGACCTACGAAGTGATGGTATTAACACTGTTCCGCTTGGATGGAGGACGAGTGGCTGCTGTTGCCATCAGGCACAGAGACCGACATGGAGTGGAAGTAAGAGGGCATTGACCAGTGAAAGTGTAACAGCCAACAAATTGTTCAACAGCGCCTGCCTGGAGACAGAGTTGAAAAATATGGCATAGCAGCAACGTATTTGGTCTGACATATGGACAAGGTTGGGTGTGGCTTTCTATTAAGAAGAGGCATCGTTCCGCTGGAGCAACAGATGGCGTTTGCCTTCGTACCTCCAGGGGACGCAGTGCAGCTTGTAGTGAGGAAGAGCTAATTGAATCGTGGTTACATTTACGACAAATGGAGGGCAGCGTCTAGTGCCATCTTGTGCAAACTGTTGAGCTTGCGCTGGCATACTTAAGTAACCAAAGGTTGTTTAATGAAACGCGGTGATATCCCTATTAGCCCTCGAATTTGTAGAGCAGTGTTTTATGTGATTAATTTGAATTTTAGGGATTAGTTTGCTTGTTACTTTGTTGCTTGTCTTTGTGTTCTTGCTATAGGCTGTACGTTTGGTTAATGTGTTACTTTGCATTGTATCTCTCTGTTTGTGCTGTCTGATGTTTGCTTAATGTATCGTTCTTAGTTGGGTGAATTTTATGAGTAGGTTCTTGGACAAGATCCTTGCTGAAGTGTTCTTGTGTTCCCTTGTAGATACGTGTGTTGTTTTTTATGCTATAATTGGCGCTCCCCTTATTGTATATTTAAATCTCAGAGGGGCGAGATATTTATGTTTGGTTTTTGCTTGTGCCTGTTTTGTAAAGTTAATCATTGCCTTGCGGCAAGAGTTTTATAAAGCTTTATTTTGTTGTACTCGGTCATTTAATAAACTTAGCCTTTGTTCTTGGTCTTTTCTTCTCTCGTGCATGCGCTTTGATTTATTATATGGTTCACATTGTTTGCTATATTGATTTGCAGTCGGTTAAGAGTCTACGCCTACACAGCCCCCCCCCCCCCCCCTATACCGTCATTTTTCGCTCCCAGCGTCATTCTGCACCGCTGAACGAATATTCTTTCTCCTGCGGGAAAAATACAACAGTAGGCAGCCATAAAAATACCTGACCTCCTCCCTCGCGAACCAAGAGCGGAGAACATTTTAAAAAGTAAGAAATGTATTCGCAGTTGCGAATACGAACAACTATCAGCTGTGTAAGGAAATAACGAATATGAAAAATTGGTGCCGTACCGGCGTGCATGCATGTCGGAAGGAACATTGCATCTTTCTTCTTATCAAGACAGGCGCTGCAATATCGTTTTAAAAAGAATTCGTAATTGTTCCTTCTTGATAGTTCTTATTCCATAGACGAATAGTTAAATAGATAGTACCTGTGTGTTGTTATATCTATTATTAATTTTAGGTTTACATATCTCAATTGCTAAAAACAGAACACTTGTAGGATAATTTTGTTGTTCGTCTGTCTGTCTGTTCCACTGTTAAAAACCGATTTTCTCAGTAAGGAGTGGACGTACCAGGTTGAAATTTATGTCCGATACTAAAGTCTACAGTCCCCTGGCAGTGAAGTAAATGTAAGCTTCTAAGTCAATGCAACCAAAAGGTGCGGCCATTTATGTCATACATTTTTATACTCGCAAACTCATCCGTCAACATTTACTTACCGTTGACCTGAAATCATGAAATCTGGCGAGAAGTAAAATTTCACAGCACTGCTGAAGGAAAGAAATCCGAAATTGTTCATTTTTGATTAAATAACACGAAAAAATATTTGTTTTGTCATTTGTCACCCAGCGTCAAACTTGAAATTAAAACAATCAGTAGTTCTACATTTAGGTGAACTGGGTCGCAATGGTAAAAGTGAAACATCAGGCAAGGAATGACCTCATTGTTCATATGCCGTATTTCGGAATTCATCCAGAAAATATCCAGGAGCGATTGCTGCACTTGGATATGGCTTTTCAAGTTGTATGTGAGACAAGCATTCGCGGATTAAAAGCGTCTGCCGGAGCAGAACGCGTTCGTGCAATCTTGCCTTTGGCAGGCAGTGCTCTCGCATACTGCATGGATAGCTCATTCGATAAGAGCATTTCCCCGCGAAAGGCTATGTGACCCTTACGCGTTGCCGGCCGGAGTGGCCGTGCGGTTCTAGGCGCTACAGTCTGGAACCGAGCGACCGCTACGGTCGCAGGTTCGAATCCTGCCTCGGGCATGGATGTGTGTGATGTCCTTAGATTAGTTAGGTTTAATTAGTTCTAAGTTCTAGGCGACTGATGACCTAAGAAATTAAGTCGCATAGTGCTCAGAGCCATTTCTGAACCTTAACGCGTCCCGCTCCGGTACACACTTTCAAGTCGCCAGGACGGTTGAGTTACGTTATCATGGTCACCAAAGACTATGTCATGCAAATGCTAGGATCAGTCCTTCTGCACTGACATGCCTTTTTCCTCACTATCGTTTTGCACCTGGACCTGATCACTAACTATGTCCATCGCACATTTGGCGTCCTTGTCGAACTCCTGCTATAAGGTTTCAGGAAGAGCCATTTGGTCTTGCGAAGCTGATACCTAATCAGAAAAACTAAAATTACTTTATGAGTGACTTTTGCCTTCTTTTCTTCCTGTTCCCGAACTTTTCTGTCGGTTAGAACTGTCTCTAAAATGTGACTTTCAGAGGTAGTATTCGACTGTACAGAGAATTTTACATGCGTATTCCAGAACATATGGATGTTATGAACACAGAAAATGCACAGCTTGATTCCACGTCCTGGTTCTTTTTGTCTGTCACACTACACTCTTTCGATGTTCAACTAGCTGAGAGAGAGGAACACACGTCTAGAAATTCACGACAGAACTTTCTAAAAAGTGAGTTTATTAAGTCTAGACGTATCAGATGTTAAATGTTCAAGAGTCTCTCGACTGTAATGATGCTGTTCTTCCTATGAACTACATCCAAAATTGACGATAACATGTTCTACAGTTTCTCATCTTTATGTTATTCTACTGTTTCATCCATTTTACTTTTCCTTGCAGCGTCATTCTAAAAATTCCGGAATACCTTCGCACGTGTCTAATTTACACGTTTGTCCTTGTAGCAAGAACTTACAGCGCCACGTGTCGTGACACGCGCGTATGCACTTTTAACTATACAGGTTGGACTACACCTTATGTTTTGGGCATCTCTCTGACTACCTTGTTAAAAGTGGTTGCTGGGGATAATGTAATGTGCAGCGAAGACCTATGAGGACTCCTGCATTGTGTTTGTGCTACTGCACACCTGAATACGCATAACCTTAATGGAGTAGATCGACCACCATACTTGGTTATCAATGAGATCATTTTAAGCTATTTAGCGCCTAGCCGTTTGAATTGGACCTCCTAGCATTCTGTGACTAAATAACAAATGAACATCATTCTGTGTTTAGTGTAAAAATGAATTTGCTCATGGTTGAAATCTAGAAAAGTTCCTCAAATCAACTAAGGAACTTGTAAGATCACCGCACCAAGCAAGACTAAGAACGCTCAAGAGTCCAACATGTTGGATGATAACTGAAGCGCGACTTCTTCGTAACTGCACAAGAACGGATCACAAGAGAACAGTAAAACGCCTATTTTCTGATGTCATAAGACCCAAGGCCGTTTTCGAGGACGGGCTTTCATTGTGGAGTCTTTCGTTTGTTAACACGTGGCTCGTATACCTCACCTCAAGCACTATGTGATGAAAGGCATCCGAACACCCATAGTGGACATTCGCTTTCAGTGAAGTGTCCCATTCTTCCTCAACAGCCGAAGCCAGAGAGGGTAACGATGTTGGACGCTGGGGTCTGAAGCGAAGTCAACGTTCTAATTCGATCCAAAGGTGAAACTTCCTGGCAGATTAAAACTGTGTGTCCGACCGAGACTCGAACTCGGGACCTTTGCCTTTCGCGGGCAAGTGCTCTACCATCTGAGCTACTGAAGCACGACTCACGCCCGGTACTCACAGCTTTACTTCTGCCAGTACCTCGTCTCCTACCTTCCAAACTTTACAGAAGCTCTCCTGCGAACCTTGCAGAACTAGCACTCCTGAAAGAAAGGATATTGCGGAGACACGGCTTAGCCACAGCCTGGGGGGATGTTTCCAGAATGAGATTTTCACTCTGCAGTACCGGGCGTGAGTCGTGCTTCGGTAGCTCGGATGGTAGAGCACTTGCCCGCGAAAGGCAAAGGTCCCGAGTTCGAGTCTCGGTCGGACACACAGTTTTAATCTGCCAGGAAGTTTCATATCAGCGCACACTCCGCTGCAGAGTGAAAATCTCATTCTGGATCGATCCAAAGGTGTTCCACTGGCTTCACGTGAAACTTTGGGCAGGCCAGTCCGTTTCAGGAATGTCACTGTCCAAAAGCCATTGCTTACGGATGCTGCTCTATGACAGGGTACATTATCATGCTGACAAAAACTCCGACTGTTCTCTGCTGTCCACAGAACATCATTTTCTTAAGCGCAATAAGTGGACCATACAGTAGACACGAAAAACACAGCCACACCGTAACATGACATCCTCTGCACTCCACTGATGGTACTACACACGACGGCATATTGTTCTCCAGGCATTCGCCAAGCTCAAGCCCTTCCATCGGATTGCCACAAGGTATAGCGTGATTCATCGCACCAGTTCACGCGGTCCTAGTCGTCCACTGTTCAGTAGCGCTGCTCTTTGCATCACCTCAGGCGGCGCTTACCACTGACTATAGAGATATGTGTTTTGTGAGTAGCAAATTCACCATTGTGCCTGCGCACAGTCGCTGTTTTATCCGGACGGCTGGTAGCAATCTGGGACTGACGGGTGATCCCTTCCGCTGATTTCATGCAATTTTTTTGAACCATGCACCACAATGCTTGACGGTCCGTCCCGTTTGAAAATGAGGTCTGCGTAGTCTTGTTTTAGCCGTTATTCCTTCGCGTTTCCACTCCAAAATCACCTCATCAACAGTCGACAGTAAAATTATTGAAATGTTTGATGAATATGGAACTCAGATGTCATATAATGACGAGACCACGTTCGAAGTCAGTGGGTTCTCCTGACTATCCATTCTGGCGCGATCGCTTCTCTGCTGTCAATAAAATATTCCTCTCCTCCCTTTATACTGGCGGTCCGCCTCTCAAAAAATCTAGCGGTCAATTGTGCACTGCTTGGGGCGTCCCGACAGTTGTGATCAGATAGTGTGTGTTGTAATGTTAATTACATCCAGCTCCTTGAATCGTGGACCATGAGAGCTTTTGAGGTTGTTGGATTCTATTCAGTAGTATGTTAAAGTTTGTAGTCTTTTACCTTCGTAGTTAAGCTATGTGTATTTCTGTTTTATATTATCTACCGTACCATTAAATTAATAAGGTCTTACTACAAGGGCCTTTGTTCGTTAAACTACCAGTGGAAAGATGCTCCTATCGAAGCACAGAAAAGGCGAATATGCTCCTCTTTATTAATAGAATCTGACTATCATTTTGTGTACCAGTTGCCTCATTCTACTTTCCTTAGCATCTTCAAAAAATTTCACAAAAATGTTGGCAACATATTTTCGCTCTTTTTAATATGCGAGTCACGTCTCGCTTCCAGAAGCTGTCTGTCGTAACTGTAGCTCGCTCACACCCACTAGACCAACGCTACAAGTCTTTCACGTCCACTGACTCCCAGTTGCCCATTCTCACTTGACTCTTATGGCCCAACTCATTGTCATTATCTGTTTGCGGCTCTCCAGCAGCCACCGTTTCCTGTGTCACAACCATAATCGCCTTCGTTCTGTTCAATTTCTACTGTCTGCTCCTCATTGTCACTGTCTCCTTCTTGTTCTCTCTTACTGCTACTATCTCATCCATTCCTTCTGATCGCTGCTTCCTGTTCTCACGGTCAATATCACTCCCTTCCTCGTTTGTCATAGACTGTGTTTCTCCTTATCACTGTCTCAGCGACTTCCGCTTTCACCTTCTCTTTATTCCTCTCCGACAGGTAGCGTCTCCTTCACTCGTCTCCTAGCATTATTCTCTCAATGTTAACTACGTTCCTCAGCCATTGTGTTCTTCTCTTTCCCTCACACTGCCAGTTTCTCCTTCGCTCTTTCTTAACACAACCACTGTTTACTATCTTCCAATATTTATTACTTCTCCGTCTCTTTCCCGGTGCCATTGTCTCCCTCCCTCTCAGCATAAAAAAGTACGAATATGTTCGCATGCCAAAATTTTTGCGAAAAATTTAAAACTGCCGAGGAAGGTAGAAGAGGCAGCTGGTGCCACACTTTTCAATCAGAGTTTCTTAATAAAGACAAACATTAGCCCTTTTCTGCTCCGATATACGCAGTTTTTCGCTGTTTTCTTTCTTCTCCCTGTCACAGTAGGCATATCACTCACATGAAAAGAAGCTGGTGGCCAGTAAAATTTTGATAATTTATTTATGTGAAATTGAAATACCATAAAGCTAATTTTTTACCTCAGACCGGTTATTACGTCCACAAAAACTTTGCATCTGCTACACTGCTACAACGTGGAGTTAGCAGAGCCCTTCCGATGATAACGGAGACACTTAATATCATATTTCTCCGTT
Organism: Schistocerca cancellata; assembly: GCF_023864275.1. Classification (NCBI taxonomy): domain Eukaryota; kingdom Metazoa; phylum Arthropoda; class Insecta; order Orthoptera; family Acrididae; genus Schistocerca; species Schistocerca cancellata. Next base: position 439,343,439 of record NC_064628.1, on the reverse strand, counting down.
CCTCATCACTTTATAAACTACGTTTTCGTTTCACACCGCATTTTACGTGCGTATTTTAGATGCACAAGTGAGGCCAATTTGAACCTCTGTATCTTGGAAGCGGATAAAGATATCTAGAAAATTTTCAAGGTTGTTCGAGGCCGGAATCTTAGGAACATACAGTAAAAATTACTGCCATTAGCTGTGCATAACCATCTTGGAATCTTCGGCTGTGTTTTAGACCTCTGGTGACGGTTTTCCGAGGAACCGCCTATGAACTAATGATGCCATAAGATCCATTAAGCCTATCATAGACCCCAATAAATGCAAAAAGAATCAACCGATTTGCTGCATTTGCCTAAGCAGGGGGAATTTTGTACTATCCATACTTTGACCCCATACTGTTGGATGATGGCACTAGGACAATCCTTCCGTTGGGTATACAAATACTCCCTACCCCAAGGGCTATCCAAAACACTTGACACTACCTTTTTATCACCAATAGAACCTGAAGTACGAACACGGGAAAATCGCGGTTTTAGAGCGGCGTTCGGAAGATATAGGAAAGCATGCTGTCGCATGGATACTGATAGTCCCTATAGTTCGAAATCTCCGGGACACACGTGTAGTTACGGTACAGCGAAAGACGATGCCCGCCATTATTCGGAATGCACCAGACTTCCGACTGTGACTGTATCGTCTGAGAGGCCAAGGAGTGGCGAAATGAGCGTGACGTCGCCAAAATGATCGATGAGCGCCTCTTTTTGGCAGCGCCTGCCGGCGCTCACGAGATCCCCTCTGCCCCGGCCGGCCTCGCTGTCTCCCTGGCCTGCCCCATTCCCGTCGGCTCGTGTGCCGCTCCACGACGACCTCAGCTGCCCGCCCTCGCTATAAATAATGTGCCTCCGATGCGACACGCCGCCTATAAATAAATTGGGCGGAATTTTGCCGAAGCTAGGCTGCCACGCGCAACCAGGACAAGGGCGTAATCAGCAGTGGGGCTCCGTCTGAAGTTTACTGGCAGCTGCCTGCATGGTAGTAGAGACTCTGGGATCGCAATTTATGGGTTGCCCTCTTCGGCGCACTACTCTTTCCCTCTTTTTCTCCTCCTTCTTCGAGTCTCTGTCTAGGTGCAAACACGTTATCAAAACGCAGTAAGTGACCATGCAGTCGTTATGGTTTACTGACTGCAGAATGACTTGCAGATTTCCCAGACGTAGAGTTCATTGTCTTCTGTTTTCCGATCTCAGTAGGTAGATTCCCCAATCACTGGCAACCCTGAATTTTTTACGGTTACGAGCGTCATCTTGAAGGACCTAACTGTCTGCCTGTCACTGAATGTACCTTAGGTCAGTTATTACACTATGTCATCAACACCTTCGGAAGGCAGTTCCTTACTGATGGAAGCATCATTTTTTCCTTCTCATTTTTATAATTTGTTACACATTCTCGTGATCGAGCTTCGTGGTAGTGAGTTACAGAGTCTACCCTTGAATTTTTTGCTTAGAGTTTTCCCTCAAATGTATTATTCAAGAAGCTGAAATGGTTCACTACATGAACTATTATTTTCGCTTTAAATAGTGAAAGAGAAACACCACATGGATTAATATTTTTTATTATTTGTTACATGACTATCAGATCATCTTAGGATCCCCTCTTTCTTTTCAGAGGATCATATTCAGGGGTGTAGAACTCTGTACTTACATAAATATTCTTCTCAAGTTCTTCTGCTCGCAAATCTACACCATATGTTTCACTGCAGCATTTATTTTCATTACGCGTGTTTCCAGTAGCTGACAGTATCTACTTAAAGAAAGTTGTTTATCGTAGTTTCATTGCGTCTTCGAGTAATAAAGGTAATTATTTTTGCTTGTAGTTAATTTTGGAATGAATGCGTTTAGAACATTCTGCAACAAGCACACATAGCCTAGACTATCGAATTAATGTTTATTTCATCATAAAAGTAGAGCGGTATATTTTTTTCGATGTAACACTGGGAGTACTTTCGGTAGCGACCTACACTTCCACATCCCAGTGGCATAGGTTTCGTAATTTTTTGGCGGTTAATGTTGAGATTTCTGAGTACTGCACACATTTCAGTTAGTATTAACTCTGAACATGTCCCAAATTTCTGGTGGATCATCCGAATTTTCTTAGTTTAGTATTTTAATCTTTTGGCTCAGAGCAATGCACTGACCATCAATTTACCTTTCATATATAAAATCCAAGCTCAGAAGTGAGGATATTAAACAATGTAATTGTTTTTTTTTTCAATGAAAAACTGCTAACGGTTAACTTTGCTCCACAAAAATGGACGGTGCCCCTGTTGAGAGCCTGATAGCGCAGGGCGGATCTCTTGTGTGCTGCATGCAGTCTATGTCATGTATGGATAAACAACCATCGGGTTTCAGAAGTACAATTTAATTTCTCAGAAACTTCTATCATCATTTCTCAAATTAGCCTTTAGAAAATAGCTTTTAAGGATATACGTGAGACTTGGAAAGGTCGGCGGGCAGAGTATGTGCCACTGTTGCGCCTTTTTTTTTTTTTTAACCTTGAACTGGAACTGGACGCCGCGCGTCCGTGTCTTAACTGCCGTAAACCTCTCAGCCAGATAGCGCTGGCCGTAAAGGCGCGGCTCTCGAGTTTCTAGGCTGCACTCTGACACGTGACACGGTTCAAAGTTGCACAAGAGCAGTAGCAGTCCATGTGCTTCACCTCAGTCTGGAGCCACGTCAGACCAGTAGCCTCACAACTGACAGGCGCGAATGTTTGTGCTCTCCTTGAGAAATACCAATGAGACCTAATTTAAACAGATTCATCGCAGCAATGTTGTCCTCACACGGAATATGTTTCCCGCCGTGAAGCACGGACGGCAGTTGTAGTTTGCTACGTGGTTGATGAACGCCCAGAAACGAGCTGATACCTCATCAACGTACTCTTCAACATAATTTGCGATCGGAGCACTCTACACTGACAGTTGCAGCTTTATCTGGAGCGCAAACCGCACAGTGTGTTTAAGGAAGTGTACGTGCGTAAAACCCATTTGCTAGCGATATTGCTCTATCTGCAGTATACACTGCATTTGATTTCGAGAGATCAGTCAGCTAAGTACACAGTAACTCACTTCTCCATGCGCACTCTCACGTTCATAAAATCGAAGAAATTCACTCCCGAATGGAGAGCTTTCTAATTTATACGTACATGGTGCGGCGCTTAAATCCGGACAAATTTCAATTTGAATTTCCCTCCATATCGTACACTACTGGCCAATAAAATTGCTACACCAAGAAGAAATGCAGATGATAAACGGGTATTCATTGGACAAATATATTATACTAGAACTGACACGTGATTACAATTTCACGCAATTTGGATGCATAGATCCTGAGAAATCAGTACCCAGAACAACCACCTCTGGCCGTAATAACGGCCTAATTACGCCGGGGCATTGAGTCAAACAGAGCTTGGATGGCGTGTACAGGTACAGCTGCCCATGCAGCTTCAACACAATACCACAGTTCATCAAGAGTAGTGACTGGCGTATTGTGACGAGCCAGTTGCTCGGCCACCATTGAACAGACGTTTTCAATTGGTGAGAGATCTGGAGAATGTGCTGGCCAGGGGAGCAGTCGAACATTTTCTGTATCCAGAAAGGCCGGTACAGGACCTGCAACATGCAGTGGTGCATTATCCTGCTGAAATGTAGGGTTTCGCAGGGATCGAATGAAGGGTAGAGCCACGGGTCGTAACACATCTGAAATGTAACATCCAACGTTCAAAGTGCCGTCAATGCGAACAAGAGGTGACCGAGACGTGTAACCAAGTGCACCCCATACCATCACGCCGGGTGATACGCCAGTATGGCGATGACGAATACATGCTTCCAATGTGCTTTCACCGCGATGTCGCCAAACACGGATAAGTCCACCGCGATGCTGTAAACAGAACCTGGATTCATCCGAAAAAAATGACGTTTTGCCATTCGTGCACCCAGATTCGTCGTTGAGTACACAATCGCAGGCGCTCCTGTCTGTGATGCAGCGTCAAGGGTAACCCTGCCATGGGCTCCGAGCTGATAGTCCATGCTGCTGCAAACGTCGTCGAACAGTTCGTGCAGATGGTTGTTGTCTTGCAAACGGTCCCATCTATTGACTCAGGAATCGAGACGTGGCTGCACGATCCGTTGCAACCATGTGGATAAGATGCCTGTCATCTCGACTGCTAGTAATACGAGGCCGCTCGAATCCAGCTCGGCGTTCCGTATTACCCTCCTGAACCCACCGACTCCATATTCTGCTAACAGTCATTGTGTCTCGACCAACGCGAGCAGCAAAGTCGCGATACTATAAACCGTAATCGCGATAGGCTACAATCCGACCTTTATCAATGTCGGAAACGTGTTGGTACGCATTCCTCTTCCTTACACGAGGCATCACAACAACGTTTCACCAGGCAACGCCGGTCAATTGCTGTTTGTGTATGAGAAATCGGTTGGAAACTTTCCTCATGTCAGCACGTTGTACGTGCCGCCAACCTTGTGTGAATGCTCTGAAAAGCTAATCATTTGCATATCACAGCATCTTCTTCCTGTCGGTTAAATTTCGCGTCTGTAGCACGTCACCTTCGTGGTGTAGCAATTTTAATGGCCGGTAGTGTAGTTACGCCGGAAGTCGCGACTGGCTTTCTTGAAGGCCATAGGCATCTTGTAAACAGTCAGAATCTCAAAATAGTCAAGATGTCACGGACAAGTGCGGAGTACAACCGAAGAGCAGCGATTATCGAAAGTCTTCGCACTGGGCGTTCGCCCACTGAAGTAGTTCTATTCTTCGGGTACCGATATCAGCTGTTTACCATATTGTGGCCAAGTAGAATGCTTCGGAGATGTCTGGGGTTCACGTCCTGGGGTCCATTGTACCATCCCGCCATATTTCTTTGAAAAGGGACAAACTGTCACAAAAGAAATTTATCTGCAAGTTTTGACGAATGTCGTGAAACCGCAAATGGTAACTGTGGCCTCGGAGAGACAATATGATCTTTCAACAGGACGGTGCACCGGCTCATATAAGCCATGTAGTCCATAACTGGCTCTCGGATAACGTTGACATGTTCTGGTCAAAGGAGCTCTGGCACCCGAATAACCCGCATTTGAACCCCTCGACTACTATGTTTGGAGCATGCTCGAAAGAGTTATCGACAAGACGAGGCACCGTAATGTCGCATCTCCACTATTAGGCCTTAAAGAGATGTATGTCATTGTATCTCCTGTTCTCAGGAAATATATCAGTATTGTATTGCAATGTATGTTAACCGGGGACCTAGAAACGACGGAGAGGCTCCATCTCCGCTGCAGCCGTAGTGGTCCACAACCCCACGACGACTACCACAGTCCACTTCACCCCTCCGCCACCCCTCACGGAACCCAGGTTTATTGTTCGGTTCGGTCCCCGGTGGAACTCCCCAGGGAACGTCTCACACCAGACGAGTGTAACCCCTATTTTTGCTTGGTAGAGTAATGGTGGTGTAAGCGTACGTGGAGAACTTGTTTGCGCAGCAATCGCCGACATAGTGTGGCTGATGTGGAATAAGGGAAACCAACCCGCATTCGCCGTGGCAGATGGAAAACCGCCTAAAAACCATGCACAGACTGGCCGGCTCACCGGACCTCGACACAAGTCCGCCGGGCGGATTCTTGCCGGGAACCAGGCGCTCCTTCCCGCCCGAAAAGCCGTGCGTTACACCGCACTGCCAACCGGGCGGGCAATATATCAGTAACCGATCATTAATTATAACAAATCGTTTTGCGTAGATCTTCAGTGCGCCGGTGCCTTGAAACGACATACCTCAAGCTAACAAGCTGTAGCAGGAAAATCCTTTGACCACCAAAATGTTGTTTCTGTAATTTAATTTAACAAATCGTAAAAAAATCGAAACATTTTCGAGGGATTCTTAAGGAAGCTGCGGTGTGAAAAAGCATATTTAAAAGCAATTACATTGTTATATAAAAACAGACAAATATGGACTTCAATTGCAAGCGACGTTTACCAGTGCCTATCGAATTGTGGTTATGACGTATAAAGTGATATTGCGTCTCGCTGGCCACATTACTCTCCATGAAGAAAAAATCTGCCCTTTTTGAGTCAGTCTTTCACACTTGGCAATACTATGGAACGTGAAATTCCACATTGTGACCGCTCAAAACTGGACCATTTCTACGTCCCGTGTGTGGACGGCTTAATATCATCAGGTGCGAGGGCGCGACCAGCTAACTGAACAGACAAATAGATATTATTTTACATCTTCATTTGTGGTCGCCTCTTCCTGTGTTTAAATAACAGAACATTTAATATTAGTAATGTATTCCATGTGCCAAGTACTACAAAGTGATCGTGAGGAAACCGGTGGATTGCAGTCTGACAATATTGCGGCGAATGCACATACTGTGCGAAGGAACACCATTTAGCAGTGACGGAGCAGTGCAACAACTTGAACTTGTAGTGGACACTTTTTTCAGCTTCGTTGATATGAAGCAGTGATTACTCTGTCGCTATTTCAACGATACATACCGTGGTTACGTCCATACCCAAAAGACGATGCTCAAATGGACTGGGAATTCCGAGAAACTTTTACCGTTCAGAAAGAAGAAACTAACTGGTCCTATGAAAAATGTACAAAGTTCAGATAACACAGAGACAACGATTTACGGGCGTAGAGGGAGAAGCCTCGTCATGTCGCTCGCCAACATGTGGCCACTCTTCAGCTACCCTGAGCCAGTGTTCTCAAGGTTTGCACAAGAATGTCTTTTCCATCCATTCTAAACTATCTCGTCCAAGGGCTCATAGAGAGTGATAAAACCGGCAGCTCTGTAATCTGAGTCCTTCTTAAAGTACTGGTCGGTGACATGGCAAGAAAGGAAGAACGTGTACCGTCAACGATAAAGACATGAGAGATGAACAAGCTCGAACAGCGAAACTCAGTCTGCAATTGCAAAGGTACCTCTCCGACATTTGCCTTAGATATCAACTCACAGACAGATCCAGCATAGAACCGTGAAAGGTAGTAAGTCAGATTAACCTCTTTAGTACCAAAACTATCTAAAAACAGAGACTGACATTAAAAACCACACATAAAAATTATTACGTTGGCGTACATCTATTTTAGATATAAATGCGTGGTACGATAAGGGCGGGTCACTGGAATTCTGTAGTTTTATTTTTGAAATGTACACATAATTCGCACAGCGCTTTATATGGCTCTGAGCACTATGGGACTCAACATCGTGGGTCATAAGTCCCCTAGAACTTAGAACTACTTAAACCTAACTAACCTAAGGACATCACACACACCCATGCCCGAGGCAGGATTCGAACCTGCGACCGTAGCAGTCCCGCGGTTCCGGACTGCAGCGCCAGAACCGCTAGACCACCGCGGCCGGCGCAGCGCTTTATAAATAATTATCGAAGAGTAATACCATATTACATGGACTAATCTCTTTTTTTTGAGCGGTATCTCTGCTAAATGTGCTTCGCAATTACGTGCCACTGCTTGAGTATTCCACTCTAAGTGCTCTTGTCTTGTTGCACCATTCGGTCGATGTAGCCTGAGTTGTCTTACGCTTCATCATCGTTTGATGGGAGTCTGTGATTCTAGGTGTCCGCTACTTCAGTACCTACACTACCTGACGAAAAGTATGACACCTATTAGTGGAGATTAATAGGTGCCGTACTCAAAGGCATGCAGGATCTCAAAGACCCCAAGCGACTAGCGCCGGAGAGGACAAACATTTTATTCGTTCAGCTGTGCACAATCATACAGCAACGTGCATTGGATTGCGATATGGGCCTGTTTGCAGCAAGAGAAATATCCACACGGACAGTGCGACGACGTCTGCAGCGTCATAGTAGCACTGCTGACATTTTTAAAAGCAGTGGGAATCCGATAAATCGATATTTAAATGAGTTTCTTTACCAGCCTTAGATATATCGAAATAACGTATCGATATACTGACGAAAGAAGTATGGACGCACCGCCCTATAAAATATGGGCTGCACATTGTAAATATTCTGCGGGCTTTAGGAGCGTATATTTAAGTATTAATTTATCATTAGATAAATTAGATAGAGCATTTTTATCATTAGGTAAATTAGATAGAGCAAGAACTGAAAGGAAAGCGATGCACGCTCAAGCTTGACGATATTCACTTTGCTAACAATAGTAACTACATGTAAGTGGACAATGAAAGGTGGCAGATGGGCCCGCCGTTCGGTCTCGTCACATATCAGATTTGTCCAGAAACTTTCGTGTCGATTTCCCTGCTTTTTTTTTATTTCTGCAAAGGTCAGCGAACTAGCAGCTGTAGTGTCAGAACGGCATGGTGAAATTAAACGTTGCACTTTCTATTGATAGCGCCAAGCGCCGATTACGTCAGCATTTCCCTCACACGCCTCCGCCCTTCGCAAAGGCCACTCTTGTCGTTTAGATTTTCGTTCATCATTTTGAGCAACTGTTTTTGAAGAATGCCGATGTGAAGAAATAGTACACTAGTTGCGATAAAGGAAACTATTTTTTAACGGAACCAATGTGCTTTTTCTTCACATCGGAAATCTTGTATTATTCCATTCACGCTGCCACCTGCAGTGCAATTGGACTTTTTCTTTATGTCACCTATAGTTGCTTCACACGGACAAAGAGAAAGACTGGAAGTGATGAAAGATCAAAAAGTAATAAGACTTCTTCACACGGTGAAAGTAAATTTATGTTCTACTATAATTTCAAAAGAACGGTTTCGAATACACTCCTGGAAATGGAAAAAAGAACACATTGACACCGGTGTGTCAGACCCACCATACTTGCTCCGGACACTGCGAGAGGGCTGTAAAAGCAATGATCACACGCACGGCACAGCGGACACACCAGGAACCGCGGTGTTGGCCGTCGAATGGCGCTAGCTGCGCAGCATTTGTGCACCGCCGCCGTCAGTGTCAGCCAGTTTGCCGTGGCATACGGAGCTCCATCGCAGTCTTTAACACTGGTAGCATGCCGCGACAGCGTGGTCGTGAACCGTATGTGCAGTTGACGGACTTTGAGCGAGGGCGTATAGTGGGCATGCAGAAGGCCGGGTGGACGTACCGCCGAATTGCTCAACACGTGGGGCGTGAGGTCTCCACAGTACATCGATGTTGTCGCCAGTGGTCGGCGGAAGGTGCACGTGCCCGTCGACCTGGGACCGGACCGCAGCGACGCACGGATGCACGCCAAGACCGTAGGATTCTACTCAGTGCCGTAGGGGACCGCACCGCCACTTCCCAGCAAATTAGGGACACTGTTGCTCCTGGGGTATCGGCGAGGACCATTCGCAACCGTCTCCATGAAGCTGGGCTACGGTCCCGCACACCGTTAGGCCGTCTTCCGCTCACGCCCCAACATCGTGCAGCCCGCCTCCAGTGGTGTCGCGACAGGCGTGAATGGAGGGACGAATGGAGACGTGTCGTCTTCAGCGATGAGAGTCGCTTCTGCCTTGGTGCCAATGATGGTCGCACCGCACCGCCACTTCCCAGCAAATTAGGGACACTGTTGCTCCTGGGGTATCGGCGAGGACCATTCGCAACCGTCTCCATGAAGCTGGGCTACGGTCCCGCACACCGTTAGGCCGTCTTCCGCTCACGCCCTAACATCGTGCAGCCCGCCTCCAGTGGTGTCGCGACAGGCGTGAATGGAGGGACGAATGGAGACGTGTCGTCTTCAGCGATGAGAGTCGCTTCTGCCTTGGTGCCAATGATGGTCGTATACGTGTTTGGCGCCGTGCAGGTGAGCGCCACAATCAGGACTGCATACGACCGAGGCACACAGGGCCAACACCCGGCATCATGGTGTGGGGAGCGATCTCCTACACTGGCCGTACACCACTGGTGATCGTCGAGGGGACAATGAATAGTGCACGGTACATCCAAACCGTCATCGAACCCATCGTTCTACCATTCCTAGACCGGCAAGGGAACTTGCTGTTCCAACAGGACAATGCACGTCCGCATATATCCCGTGCCACCCAACGTGCTCTAGAAGGTGTAAGTCAACTACCCTGGCCAGCAAGAGCTCCGGATCTGTCCCCCATTGAGCATGTTTGGGACTGGATGAAGCGTCGTCTCACGCGGTCTGCACGTCCAGCACGAACGCTGGTCCAACTGAGGCGCCAGGTGGAAATGGCATGGCAAGCCGTTCCACAGGACTACATCCAGCATCTCTACGATCGTCTCCATGGGAGAATAGCAGCCTGCATTGCTGCGAAAGGTGGATATACACTGTACTAGTGCCGACATTGTGCATGCTCTGTTGCCTGTGTCTATGTGCCTGTGGTTCTGTCAGTGTGATCATGTGATGTATCTGACCCCAGGAATGTGTCAATAAAGTTTCCCCTTCCTGGGACAATGAATTCACGGTGTTCTTATTTCAATTTCCAGGAGTGTATTTACCGATAACTGCGAAGAAAATATAAGATAAGAATATTGCGCTATATTGCGCCATTTCGTTATAGATATGTCGATGAAAAAAATATCACCAATATATATCGGCGATATATACGTTTTTTCGATGTTTTATCAACAGCCCTACACGCCAGCACTTGCCAGCCGCTATGACGGGTAAGTCTGGCGAGAATTGAAGCAATGTGGAATGACTTAACGTTTCTATCTGCCAATCTCATATCGAATCGATACGCATAAGAGCTAGAGCCTCGCTGGTGCAGAACTATGTACTAAATTTCGCATCTTGTGTAACTAACATCACCTAGGAATATAATCACATAATATGTAATATAATCATCTAAAATGATATATTATATGAGTGCAATCTTTTAATATTTCATTTTTTACTATGCTTGCGCATGATACCTTTTTAATGAGTAACAGTGTACATAGCTGTTTTCCAGAGAATATCGTCTGCTAATATTGTTGAGTACTGTACGACTAGTTTGTGTCGTTATCAAGGTAAGAAGGAAGGAAGAAAGAAAGAAAGAAACTGAACGATGAAATTAGGTAGTTTTTCGTCAAGGCGATACAAGATTTTGAAATAATTATGACGTAAGAGCTAAAGAAAATGGATGCATGACCCTCAATAATCTGCATATTCCAGAGATATCAAAACTGATCTTACTACGGTTTAATTCGCGAAGGTAACACGATTTCATTCGGTCCAGGATCGCGGTTCCCTCGTCCACGCAAACTGCCGTCTGTTCATAACAGCGACAGAGTATCGCTGCGATGTGGACGCTCTGACAAACATGTTTTTCCCGCGGAACTTAATTAACGGCGCCGGTCGGGCCGTACGGTTTTTACGGCTACCTACTGCCAGCGGCTAATTACAAACCCGGCACCTCAACAGCACTCCGCTCCCGCACTCCCACGCGAGCGCCGCGTTAACGCTTATCTTGCCGGAGTGAGTGAGTTTGTCGCATTTACATGAGTCAGATAGTGTGAGCAGAGGTTAATGACCGCAGAAACTGTACGGAAGAGATGGAGTCCCTCGGAAAGTTTCCGCCTGGTTTTCGGGCGAGTGCCGTAGCTCGCCAACACCAAAAGTACAAAACATAACACGCCTGACACGGTGTGGGGAAACTTTTGGCACTGAAAAGAGCTGAATGGGTAAACAGATGTCCTGCAAGGTTTTCAAATCTTCTATACCTTTCTTCCTGAAAGTAGGGGCAAGTTCAGGTAACAATCATTTTCTCCAAAGTAGTCCACAAAAGCTGAATAATACTGAGATCTGGTCACTGTAGTGGCGCGAGGAGGTGCGATAATTCATCCCAGCGCTCACAAACCCAGTCCTGGACGATGGGAGTTGTGTGAACGGGGGCCATGTCAAGAACACATTAGCACCATTGGGGAACATACATTGTACCATGGGATAGATTTGATCAGCCAAAATGGTCACATAATCTCTGGCAGTAACACGACGTTGTAGAGTAACGATGGGGCCCATTGAACACCACGACATAGTTGCCCAAATAATCATCGAATCACCGCCATATTTCACTCTTGGTACGTAAACTCAGCCGGGAGTTGTGGAACAAGTGTGAAACAGTGTGAAACAAGATTCATCTAACCAAATTGCTCCACAGCATACGTTTTATAGCTTTGACACCACGTTTTCCTGTAACCGGCGTTCGCATCACTGATGTGTGGTTTTGGAATTCCAGCTTTCCTGTTATTTTATTTATTTACTCGTTTCCAGAACATAACATACATATGTAGCCGCTAGACAGCAATTTACAAACAATATAAGTACATGATTAAATTACATATGACATCCAAAATTCGGCCGTTTGAACTGCTGTATCATTGTCGATAACAAGATCGTCCATCGGGCATGGGGCTGGGAGGTTTCTACAGTTTAGCAGGTGTTGATGATCTTGCTGTTCGCACATTCGCATAGTTCATCTCCTGGGGAGAAACTCCATTTCTTCAAATTGACCTTGCATCGGGATACACCAGTTCTCAGCTTGTTGAGGACCTTGAACAAAGCTGTCTTCGCCGACTGACTAGCTACAACACAATAACGAGATAGGCAATTTAAGCCACCTGACGGCGGTGATAAATACAAAAGTAGCGCCACGTAACGTATACAGCAGATTTTTACCTTTTTCATGAAAGATGTAGTATACAAAATTAAACATTTACAAAAGTTTACAAAGTGTGAATCATAATATGAACGTCAAAAAAGACCGTACATGTAAAACAACAGTTAACCAGGACAAAAATTCCAGAACAGTTACATAAATTCAAACCTTCTCACAAAGCTACGTAAGTAGAACAAGTGCAGGAAAACAATTTAGAAAGTTACAATAAAACAGAAACAATCGTAAGGCAGGGCAAATGCTCCAACCCACTGAAGGATAGGCGAGGAAGACCGCGCAGGTAAAACTCGTTAAAAGATAAAATACGTAACGTAATAGTAAAAGACCATATGTAGGCAAAGGAAAATAGAGGTGGTAATATAATTTCCAGAAGCATTAGGCTAAGCAGTATCAAAAACCATTCGGTACATGAGCAACAAGGGCGTGAGCCGGATATTTTATACGAATTAGAAATCTTTATACACCAATCGCGCAACCGATCTTTAATTCTGAACGAACAGTTGTCTTTTAGATTGAAACGATTCTCTAAAATATTCACTGAAATCCTGCACTTCTAATTCCAAGCATTCCCGCATTTATTATCTCATTCTTTATATCTCCATATCAATGAAGGTTTTTGCCGTATTTGCCGATTTTGTTATACGTATTTCTTGAGGGCTCAAGTCCCTGGCATCCTTGACATCTAATATTACAATTAATGCACAGAATAAGTTGTTCTTACCCATTGGACTGGTGTTTTTGGAAATTATATTACGTCCTCTATTTTCCTTTGCACACATGTGGTCTTTTATTATTACATTATTTATATTATCTGTTAACAAGTTTTTCTTGCACGATCTCCCTTACCTAACTTAGGATTGCCTTTATTGTTTTTATTCTATTGCATCTTTCTAAGTTGTTTTCCTGTACCTGTTGTATTAATGCAGTTTTGTGTGAAGGCCTGACTTCCGACTTCGAATTCCGGCTGGGTCGGAGATTTTCTCTGCTCAGAGGCTGGGTGTTGTCTTGTCCTTATCATCATCATTTCATCCCCATCGACACGCAAGTCGCCGAAGTGGTGTCAACTCGAAAGAATTGCACCAGGCGAACGGTCTACCCGACGGGAGGCCATAGCCACACGGAATTTCCATTTTACTTCATGTAACTGTTCCGGAATTTTTATTCTGTTTATCTTTCAGTTTACAAGTATGTCTTTTTCCTCTACGGAATTTTTTATACAATTATAAATCTCTATTCTTAGTTCATTTTACTATTCTCACTTTGTAAAATTTTGTAAATGTTTAATATTGTATACCAAATTTCTTATGAAAAAGAAAAGTAATAGTAATTCTGCTTTTCTCGCTACGTGGCGCTATTTATATATGTCACCACCCTCTGGTGTCTTAAATTGCCTTCCTGTTTACTGCGTTGCAGCTGCTCAGTCAGTCTGCCATGACAGTTTTGTTTCTTACATACTGTCTATACACAGTGTGAAAAAAAATTCGTGCACTCGGATTTCGCAGCGCAATTCCTCACATACCGCCAATAAAAAATGTCTCTCACAAAATTTCGTCGTGCGCATATTTAGGGCAGTAAATGGACATAAATATTGGCAATCTGGCAACACTGTAATCATATCAACGGTAACTACTTCTGTCTAGATATAGCGATAGTGCTGTGCCGTTGGTGCAACGGATAGCGTTTTGGGTTAGCATGCAAAACGTCGACGGTTCGATTCTGGGTCGTGGCTTACTTGTTTTTATTTGTTAAAAGTAGTCTGCGTGGTGAGGTATCTGGCTTCTTAATCGTCATACAGCGTCACGCAGCGACTACATCGGGTCTTCTACAAAACATTTGCAGTTATGTAATTCGAAGACAGAAATGAAAATACAATTGTTTTCACTGGTCAGCTTTTAAAGAAACCTTTATCATGTCGCGGACGCGAGTTGTTTAGCATAACTGTATCTACTACATTCCAAACTTGTTTTGTGTGTACCCTCCCCCAATGCTTCCATCGATTAATACCAATTATTCTTCTTGCCACGTTCAGTTTCATCAAATTCCGTTAGGGACTTACGTCACCGCTAGGGCTAGCAACGTGCTTTGCAATTTTTATTTTGCAAATAAAACAAATAAGCCACGGCCCAGAATCGAAGCCTCGACCACAACGCGTGATTACAGTGTTGCCAGATTGCCAATCTTTACTCTCCATTTACTGCTCGAAATATGTGCAGGACCAAATTTTGTGACAGACAGTTTTGTATTGTCAGTATGTGAGGAATCGCGCTGTGAAGTCTGAATGCGCGAATTTTTTTTTCATCCTGTACATCTGATCACGAAAATGTTCATGATGTATTTCAGCAGTTTAATTCTGACGATACTTGTAATTTCATACTCTTGTAAATTCTCTGTATAGTTACATTTTCCGTTGTTAGCTACGTATTTGTGTTTTCCAGACAGTCTGATGATGGGTTCTACCTGAAACACGTCGAATAAAGTCATTGGTTTAGTTGTCCGCCCCGATAGCTGAGTGGTCAGCGTGACGGATTGCCGTCGTACGGACCCGGGTTCGATTCCCGGCTAGGTCGGGGATTTTCTCCGCCCAGGGACTGGGTGCTGTGTTGTCTCCACCATCATTTCATCCCCATCCGGCGCACAGGTCGCCAAATGTGGCGTCGAATGTAATAAGACCTGCACCAAGGCGGCCGGACCTGTCCCGTAGGGGGCCTCCCGACCATTGACGCCAAACGCTCATTTCCATTTCCATTGGTTTAGGTAATGCATCAGCTGGTGAATTCTTGTTTAGTGATCTATACAGCAGTTGTGCAGTACTCCTACTGTTTGGCGCCAATTTCGTTCCGACCTTCGTCACAGTTCACCTGGAGAATCATATCCAGTTATTGCCAGTCGAAGTTCGTCAGCAGGGTGAAGATTCTGATGCATTAAAAAAAACGGAACCAAGTCAGTAAAGCTCAGATTGTTTGTGCTGTTACTATTAGTACTCGTAATTATAAAAGGTCACACCAATAGATACAAACTTGCTGATGTTCAACTGTGTATTACATTACACCCTACATTCTTCTACTTGAATCTTCGCTCTGCAGACGAACTGCGACTTGCTGCAAGAAGATGTGGATCCAACGATGACCTGTAATAGAAGATGGAAACCCGTAATCCGAATAAACACAGCGCTGCAGAGGACATCGGTCTTTCCGTAGTTTGCCAAGTACCGGTAACCGGTTATTACGTAACAGTGATTTCTGGATAAATGATGTTTTACTACAGTTACATAATTTTCTGTCACCTCCACAGTGAACTATGTTATAATAGTAGAGTGTTCCCAGATTTTCGCCCTATTGCACGATTCGAAAAAGCCGGTTGCAGGGGTATCACACGTGCAGGTACGTGGGAAGTCTACTTGAGAATGGGCGGCGGTCGCGGGGATGTCCCACGCGTAGCAACGGCGTCGCCGGCCCGGCGCACCTGCGGCAGGCTGGACAATGCGGGGCCGCTGAGTCACCGCCGGCGGATGTAATCTGTACCTGCGTGAGTGAACGCGAACGTGAACGTAAACACACGCGCGGGGACTGCCCGTGGCCTCGGCTGTTGCTCCACACTAGCCTGTCGTAAACTATTCTCAACGTACGACGAATTGTGGTTGTGGTCTTTAGACGGAACACTGACCTGATGGAGTTCTTCACCATAGTCTACCCCGAGTCGGGTCTCTTCATCTCTGCATAGCTACTGCAAGCTACACTGAGTTGACACAAGTCATGGGATAGCGATAGGCACATATACACATGCCGTAGTATCGCAAACGCAAGGTATAAGAGGGTAGTGATTTAGTGGAGCTGTCATTTGGACTCAGGTGACTCATGTGAAACCGTTTCCGACGAGATTTAGGTGCACGACGGAAATTAACAGACTCTGAATGCGGAATGGTAGCTCGAGCTAGATGCATGGGGCACCCCACTTCGGAAATCGTTAGGGAATTAACTATTCCGAAATCCACATTTTCAAGAACGTGCCGAGTTTTGTATCCAGCCTGGAAGGCGGCGCATGGGTCTGCTTCTGAAAACTGAAGGGTAGGCCGAATGTAGGAAGTTAGGAGGAGCAGGTGAGGTAGAACTCTCGGTACTACAGTTAGAAATAGTTTTACCATATCACAACCCAATAACTGGAATACATCAATTGTACTTAACTTTGGCTGAGATGAGCACGTAAGTGCGAAGCTGTACATCAAGTTACAAAGGCAGAATCTGTAGTGGCTCGCCCACTATGAAACAGAAACAATGGTGCTTGGTCGTCTACTCGGAATCAAATGGGCTGAATCTGGAGCGGCGCTGGTAGAGCTGTCCAATGTCGGCTAGAGGGCGCTGTCGTCGGTGTCGGTGTCGTAATGCCAACCTAACAGAGCCCACCTACGTTGTGGCATAGTAGCTATTGATACCACACCGAGTATGCCAATTTTCAGGCATTGCCTCTTGACCACGGACAACGCAGTGACCAACTGCCTTCACTTAACGACCGAGAGCAGCAGCGTCTGCGTATAGTCGTCAATGTTAACAGACAAGCAACACTACGTGAAATAACGGCCGAAATCAATGTGGGACGTACGCCGAACGTATCCGTTAGGTCAGTGTAGCGAAATCTGGCGTTAACGGTTTATGGCAGCAGACGACAGACGCGAATGCCTTTGCTAACATCACGACATCGCCTGCACGACTTCTCCTGTCTTCCGGGTGGAACCTGCACGACTGGAAAACCGTGGGCTGGCTGGATGAGTCCCGATTTCAGTTGATGAAAGCTGATGGTAGGGTTCGAGTGGAGCACAGAACCCACGAAGCCATGGACCCATGTTATCAACGAGGCACTGTGCAAACTGGTGGTGGCTCCGTAATGGTGTGGGCTGTGTTTATATGAAATGGGTTGCTTCCTCTGGTCCAACTGAACCGACTGTTGCCTGGAAATTATGGTCGGTTACTTGGAGACTATTTGCAACCACTGATAGACTTCATGTCCAGGACCCACGATCTCACGTCTTCGGGCCACAATTGTTCACGGTTGGTTTGAAGAACGTTCTACACAGTTCGAGCGAATGATTTGGCTGCCGGATCACACGACTTGAATCACATCGAACATTTACGGGACGTAATCGAGAGGTCATTTCTTGCACAGCTTCCTGCACTTTTGCAATTATGGACGGCTGTAGAAGCAGCATAGCTCATTATTTCTGTAGGGGACTTCCAACGACTTGTAGTAGCTGCACTATACCTGGCAGGAGGAGGTCCGACACTAGATTAGGAGGTGTCCAATGACTTTTGACACTTCACCATATATCCATTTGAACCTGCTTAGTGTTATTGAGCCTGGGTCTCCCTGTACAACCCTCTCCCCCCCCCCCCACATCATTACCAAATTGAATTTCTTTGTAATCATCGTCATGTATTTGGAAGCTTCTGTTTTAAGTTCTTTTGTGAATTAAGTTTGTGTTTTTCAAGCATGCCTTCTCTAAAACGCCTATATTTCTTTTTCGGTTTACCCAGATGTGTTTGGCAGCTGTGTGTCGTCTCCTGTGCGTTTAGTGAGATAAACTCATTTTGCGACACTCGTTTCCGCAGCTGCTGACCAAATGTATGTACCGGCTGGTTATAGTTTAAACTGACGGTAGTTCCAAGGGCTGCTGTGCGGACAGTATACGTCGCAGGATGCTGAAACATCGTATGTGTATTCATTAATCGCTGCGCTCCATGATTATGCTGAAAATCTAGTAGTTCCACTTTCTGTCATCAGGTGAAAACATGGCGCTCTAAGCAGTCAGAATGTGAAATGTTTCCTGTTTTGACGTCAGTAAGCTGTTTGTCTCTTGACGACGCGTGTTAATTTCTTTTGTGGAGTGAGTTAAATGGTTAAGAAGGTTGAAAATTTCCATGCAAAATGCAATCAATAGCCATCAGGAAAAAAGTACTGTGCACTATTGGTAAAGTTGTTTTATCAGAACGGCACCAATAGCAGTGGAACATTGCGGGAATATAGCTGACAGAAACAGCTGCAGAGAGGCCCTGCGTCAATAAACGGGTTTAGGAATGTGATCAAGAAATTCGAAGAAACAGTTGAATTACGCGGTGCAGCAGGGAGAGGGAGGCGGCCCATTCCCATAGCAGCTATTGATGAAATTGCTGTAGCTGTAGGCGATCAGCCGGCAGCTGTGGCCGAGCGGTTCTAGGCGCTTCAGACTGGAACCGCGCTGCTTCTACGGTCGCAGGTTCGATCCTGCCTCGGACGTGGATGTGTGTGATGTCCTTCGGTTAGTTAGGTTTAAGTAGTTCTAAGCATAGGGGACTGATGGCCTCAGATGTTAAGTCCCATAGTGCTTAGAGCCACATGAACCATTTACAGGCGATCGTGTAGCACATGTCTCAAATTCTGCAGCCAGTGCTCGAGCTGTGTCATGGGAATTATTTCTTCCTTACTCAACAGCAGATAAGATTTTCTGGCGCATGTTACACTGGTATCCATATAAGATTCAAAATGTGCACCAAATGTGCCCCAAGATAGGCTACAATGCCGTGACTTTGCTTTTAGTTTTTTGGCGAGCTTGCTAATGGATTGCATGCGGCCGAAGAATATTCTTTAGACAGACGAGGCACATTTTACTCTGCACAGTGCCGTGAACACACAGAAATAACGGTTATGGGATTCTACTCCGCCACATATTGTGCAGGAACATCTACTGCATTCATCTGATGTGGCTGTGTTGTGTGATTTCACAAGCCCATTCATTATTGGTCCTTTTTTCGTCGGGAAAATGATACATGGCGTGCCTGTTATGTGTACAATGACAATTGCACATTATGAGGATCTCCTTTCGAAATAATGATCCCAGCTTTGCGAGAACACAATTGTAACCATACTACTATTTTCATGAAAGAAGGGGAGACAATGACATGTCGCTTGGCAGGTGAAAGATTTGCTTCGAGAAACCTCCGGTAACGATCGCATCATCTCTAGGCAATTCCAGGACATGTAGCCCCCGACCTAAACCCATGACACTTGTAGCTGAGGGGATATCTGAAAAATCGTGTCTATCAGAAGTTTATATGGACTTTGCCCGAGACGTCATACTGCTCTGATTACAGCGGACCTGCTGTGACCAATTGCAAGCCATCTCGTGTTACGGATACAGCATGATGCTGAGTGGGGAGCCCACGTTAAACACACGTTGTAACTTGTGACTATGGCCTAACAAACGTGCCAGAACCACCATCATAATGTGTTTGATCGTTTCTCCCCTTTTCTTGCACCCGCACCACATTCTCACTACTTACATTGCTATATTTTCATCTGGTGGAAGAAAGCGGCGGCGCACTGATTAATGTACGTACCTACGATGCTTCAGCGTCCTGCGATGTATACGGGCCGCACTGCAGCACTTGGAAGGCCGTCAGTTTAATTATAGCCACCTGGTACTAAGCATGTTAAGAAGAATTACTGTGTTTTAAAGTAGAAGTATTTTTCTTTTGTAATTACATAAAAAGTTTGCTGTTTCTACAGTTGGTGATCACCGGGAGAATATGTGACGCCTCCGAAGATCGAGCCGTGACGGGTGGTTAACAACCGGCTCCAAATGCGCCGAAGGCCAACGCTCCTCGGGGAAGCGTGCGCGCTGACCTGGGTGGCCGAGCGGTTCTAGGCGCTACAGTCTGGAACCCCCCGACCGCTGCCGTCGCAGGTTCGAATCCTGCCTCGGGCATGGATGTGTGTGATGTCCTTAGGTTAGTTAGGTTTAAGTAGTTCTAAGTTTTAGGGACTGATGACCTCAGAAGTTAAGTCCCATAGTGCTCAGAGCCATTTTTTTTTTTTGAAGCGTGCGCGTATTGTCCTCAGGAGTTCCGTTCGTTGTTGACATACTTTCATATTTTCTGTTAACGGAATTGGATATTGCATTATTCTCTGATGGATGAAAGTTGTTATTATTGAGGCGTTGTGGACAGATGGTCGGATTTACGTCGATGTTAGTAAAAAATAAAGCTGAAAGCAAGTTGCAGATATTTATTTCCGTGAAGTTAATAACTGTCTCAGATTAACTTGCAACGAATGAGTTATTTATATTTTCGCCTGCTTCAAAGTTAGAAGAAGAGTTATGCAATATTTTAACTGGAAGCAAAGATTCGAGTTTCTTGAAGAGGTTAATCACATTTTCAAAAGAGGAAAGGATTTTGATACTCAAAATTTTCGGAAGATTTTTGGGTATATGCTGTCTGTGCCGATCTGAAACAAATATCTGAGTTAATTGATGGCAGAAGATGTGGAGGAAGTTAATCAGTGTCATCATCCCCGCTATTTGTCCTACCAGCTATATTTTCTCGTATTAAAAAAGGAAATTAGTACAATATTTTGAAATAAATTTCTAAACCGGAGAAGCAAGCTTGGATGGAAGTGGAAAGAGTATATGTAATAAAATTAATGAGCTACCTTGACGGAAGGAAGTGATTATTTGGCGTGGGTTACAAAACACGGTCATTGAATAATTAAATAAACGTAACGTATTGGGTC
Source organism: Schistocerca cancellata (assembly GCF_023864275.1). Lineage (NCBI taxonomy): Eukaryota > Metazoa > Arthropoda > Insecta > Orthoptera > Acrididae > Schistocerca > Schistocerca cancellata. The sequence goes on along the minus strand of NC_064628.1, from coordinate 439,322,297 downwards.
TCGATTTATTTCTGTAAAAATGCTATATAAAGCTCGTGATTATTTTTCTGGTTTAGGACTGAAAATTTTAACATGCACAAGTGGGAAATGGTACAACAATCAGTCGTAATGGCGTTTATTTCGAACCTCTGAGATGACCAGTCCAGTTGGCACTATGTGGCTAAAGGGGAGTGGGAAATCCATTTATCACCAGTTTTAATGCGTGACAAAGGGGCCGTAATGATACATGTACACCATAGTTTTTGGTCCTAAGTCACAAAAATAAAATTATCAGAAAGATAAATACAGTCAGTATACCACATTTCTGACAGGATAGCAAAAACATTTTCTTCGGCGAGTTGCTACAAAAAATGCGCCCATGAAAGGGTTAACGTTCTGTCAGTATCGGGTGTCAAGGCAGTAGCTGGTGCTGAACACGGATGAGGACGTACGAGGGGCGTTTGAAAAGACCGTGCAAAGTCCGAGAGATGGCACCACCAGCGCGTACCGAGGTCTTGTTTAGTTAGTAGCATCTTTGGAAAGCTCGCACACCAAGTTTCACCCATATTGGTCTATTTCTTTGTGATCGGCATTCGTGTTAATCAAGGAAGTCGAGTGATTGTCAAAAAATGGACGAAGAAGAATTTCGTGTGGTGATTTAACATTACTCTATGAAAGTCAAAACGGCTCAGGAGACTAAACAGAAGCTTGATAAACATTACGGTGACTCTGCACCTTCAATTCGAACAGTTTAAGTGGTATCAAAATTTTCGGAGTGGCCATATGGGCATAAGTGATGCTGAGCGTTCTGGACGCCCTGTGGAGGTTACAAGTCCATAATCATTCATGAAATCCATGATATGGTGATGGATGACAGAAGACTTAAGGTGCATGAGATTACAAGTGCTGTGAGCATCTCGAATGAACGGGTACATAATATTTTGCATAAACATGTGGGCAGGAGAAAGCTATCCGCAAGATGAGTTCCGCGATTGCTCACGCTTGACCAAAGACGGAATCGTGTGAAGTGTTGCAAGGATGGTTTGCAGCTGTTCAGCAAGAATCCGCGACTTGAAGCGTCGTTTCGTCACTGTGGATGAAACATAGATACATTACTATACTCCTGAGACCCAACAACAATCTAAACCATGGGTTACCAAGGGAAAATCTGCACCAAAAATGGCACAGACCAGTCCTTCGGCCGGAAAGGTTATGACGACTGTCTTTTGGGATTCGCAAGGGATAATCCTCATCGACTATCTGGAAAAGGGTAAAACTATTACAGGTGCAATTATTCATCGTTATCGGGCCGTTTGAAAACCGAGCTGCAAGAAAAACGCCGGTGATTGGACCGCAAAAAAGTCCTTTTCCATCACTACAAGCCGGCCGCAGTGGCCGGGCGGTTAAAGGCGCTGCAGTCTGGAACCGCAAGACCGCTACGGTCGCAGGTTCGAATCCTGCCTCGGGCATGGATGTTTGTGATGTCCTTAGGTTAGTTAGGTTTAACTAGTTCTAAGTTCTAGGGGACTAATGACCTCAGCAGTTGAGTCCCATAGTGCCCAGAGCCATTTGAACCATTTTGAACCATCACTACAATGCGCCAGCACACACCCCAGCAGTTGTGGTCGCAAAATTAATGGAAATAGGATTCCAACTCGTTACACATCTCCCGTATTCTCCAGACCTGGGTCTCTCGGACTACTATTTGTTCCCCAATTTGAAGCAATGGCTGGCGGGACAAAGTTTTTATTCAAACGAGGAGGTGATTGCAGCAACTAATAGCTATTTTGCAAACTTGGAGAATTCCTGTTATTCGGAAGGGATCAACAAATTAGAACAGCGTTGGACGAAGTGTATAAGTCTAAAAGGAGACTATGTCGAAAAATAAAAAAGGTTTACCCAAAACACGTACCGTAAGTAGTTTTTACTTTAGCACGGACTTTTCAAACGCCCATCGTAGGTGCACGGGGCGCGCTTCTGCCGCGTGACGACCTTCACCGTGTGGGACAGAGGACAGAGTGCCCGCATGACTCGCTGCTAGGAGGTGCGTGGGGGCTGCGCACAAGCCCGTGCGCACGGCAGCGGCAGGCGCCCTCTTTGTATTGTTGAGGACGTCGCCGTGACGTTGCACGGTACGCTGTGGTGCAGTGCTGTGCATAGCCGGAAATTTGATTGAGTCATTCGATAGCTGGCTGGCCGGACGCGTTTTATGCTAGCTGCGGCAGAGAAGGCTTTTCGTTCGAGCGCTCGTCTCTGGAACGTTCACCAATTCAATCATATCTGCGCATGATGCGGGACTGACCGACAGAGATAGGAAACAAACGTTCCGTGAAACAAAATAGGTATATGTGAAGGCTGTTCGCAAAATAAGTTCCTTTAATTTATACGAAAAAGACGCAAGTGCGCGAAGAGGTCTTTTTTTCATAATATATAAAACCAAAACTGTCAGCTATATTTATGCATAACTGCAATCTAAATTAACGCAATTGTTATACTGAGGAGTGACTTTTTCGATAGAATGCTCCCAGCTGTGAGCTAGGCCATGCTCTGACACTCTCCTTCAACTCGTCGTCTTCTTTAGTACTTTATCCTATTTCTTCAACAACTGTAGTTGCATACATCGGAATACACTACTGGCCATTAAAATTGGTACATCACGATGATGATGTGCTACAAACGCGAACATAAAACCGACAGGAAGAAGATGCTGTGATATCCAAATGATTAGCTTCTCAGAGCATTCACACAAGGTTGGCGCCGGTGGCGACACCTACAACGTGCTGACATGAGGAAAGTTTCCAACCGATTTCTCATACACAAACAGTAGTTGACCAGCGTTGCCTGCTGAAACGTTGTTGTGATGCCTCGTGAAAGGAGGAGGAATGCCTACCATCACGTTTCCGACTTTGAGAAAGGTCGGATTGTAACCTATCGCGATTGCGGTTAATCGTATCGCGACATTGCTGCTCGCGTTGGTCGAGATCCAATGACTGTTAGCAGAATATGGAGTCGGTGGGTTCAGGAGGGTAATACGGAACGCAGTGTTGGATCCCAACAGCCTCGTATCACAAGCAGTCGAGATGACAGGCATGTTATCCGCATGGCTGTAACGGATCGTTCAGCCACGTTTCGATCCCTGAGTCAACGGGTAGGGACGTTTGCAAGACAACAACTATCTGCACGAACAGTTCAACGACGTTTGCAGCAGCATGGACTATCAGCTCAGAGACCATGGCTGCGGTTACCCTTGACGCTGCATCACAAACAGGAGCGCCTGCGATGGTGTACTCAACGACGAGCCTGGGTGCACAAATGGCAAAACGATAGTTTTTCGTATGAATCCAGGTTCTGTTTACAGCATCATGTTGGTCGCATCCGTGTTGGGCGACATCGCGGTGAACGCACGTTGGAAGCGTGTATTCGTCATCGCCATACTGGCGTATCAGCCGGCGTGATGGTATGGGGTGTCATTGGTTACAAGTCTCGGTCACCTCTTGTTTCAATTGACGGCCCTTTGAACAGTGGACGGTACATTTCAGATGTGTTACGACCCGTGGCTCTACCCTTCATTCGATCACTGCGAAACCCTACATTTCAGCAGGATAATGCACGACCGCTTGTTGCAGGTCCCGTACAGGCCTTTCTGGATACAGAAAATGTTCGACTGCTGCCCTGTCCAACACATTCTCCAGATCTCTCACCAACTGAAAACGTCTGGTCAATGGTAGCCGAGCAACTGGCTCGTTACAATACGCCAGTCACTATTCTTGATGGACTGTGGTATAGTGTTGAAGCTGCATGGTCAGCTGTACCCGTACACGCCATTCAAGCTGTGTTTGACTCAATGCCCAGGCGTATCAAGGCCGTTATTAGGGCCAGAGGTGGTTGTTCTGGGTACTGATTTCTCAGGATCTATGCACCCAAATTGCGTGAAAATGTAATCGCATGTCAGTTCTAGTATAATATATTTGTCCAATGAATACCCGTTTATCATCTGCATTTCTTCTTGGTGTAGCAATTTTAATGGCCAGTAGTGTAATCAGGAATCTTTGCATAAGAGAAATTTAATTTGTAAACCGATTTCGGGCACTCAGTGTACTTCTTCGGAATGTTATAAATATCACATTATTTGTGTCAAGCATAAGACGCATGCAGCGTATTACTGTGATGATGTAGTTCATAGTGCCTGCACAAAAACGATATAAGGAAGCCATTTTTGTACCAACACTATGAGCTACACCATCACAGTAGTATGCTGCATGCATCGTATTGTTGACACTCACAAATAATGCGATGGTGATAACCTTCTGAAGAAGGGTACTAAGTGTTCGAAACCGGTTAAGAAATTAAATTTCTTTTATGCGTCTCATCGTCTCCTTCAAACTGCTTAATCTTAGCTACAGTCAGTTTCACATAGATAGTATTATATGAGGATGTAACTGCTAATCTTTGTTATTAAAATTTTTGTGCAGGATGTGTCCCAAAGCTTCTGGCCTGTGTATACAAAACGAAGAGGCTGGGTGCCGCATTAACGTTGCTGGTGAGCAACGCTGCAGTACGAGACTAATTCTTCGATCTCATTGTGACAGGAGATGAAGTACACGTTGCATAAGAGGGGTGAGGCCACGATAGATCGTCAAGTGAGTCTTTAAAGCACCGCGAAACATATTCTGCGCTAAGACTGACGACAACTGTTTTTTTGGGACAGTAAGAGAGTGATCCATAGTTGATTTTTGCGGGAAGAGGCACTACAATAAACTATTACATTTACTGCGAAACCCTAAACAAGCTGAGAATAGCTATCGCTTAGTTGCACAATAACGTTAGACCACATACTGCTGAACGCGCGCAAACGTTGATTAACAGTTTCGACTGGGAATTGTGCGATTTGATTATTCACCGTGCAAACCTCATTAACCATCCAGGAACTTCCACCATTTTCAGGGAATGAAAAAGTAGTAGTGTCTCAGTGGTTTGAAGATCACGACGCGGTAAAGAAGATAGTCAAAGACACGCGGCATTCAAAACCCCTTTTCCAGATGTGACAGGTGCCTTACTGTAGTAGTCAATTACGTAGAAATATAGCTGACTGTGTAGTTTTAAGACATGTATAATAAATCCTCTCTTCTATAAACTAACGGAATTTCTTTCCGAATAACCCATACGGTATTCTAAAAAGCCGTCAGGTATTTTTATTCTTGCGTGTCGGAAGATATTTTCAAATTCGTTGATGTGATGTGTAACTAACACATAAGGAATTACTGACAGATGATTATAGAAACGTCAACAGTTACTGGAAAATTTGGTTATTTATCTCATTACAAACAAGATACTGAAATATTTTATTTGTGTTCATAGTCGGTAGTGGTCTCCAATTAACTGGTTTCTGGACGTAAGTTAAATGATACATGGCGACTGCAGGACAACACTGAGTAAGGCGCATGCCGCGTTGTACTCTCATCACACTCCTATAAGTTGCTGTTCGCAGTAACACTGATTATTTCTCGTGTTATGCTGTCACTGTTAGTAAAAATCCTTTAACTGAAACTAACATCGGACTAATTCCAGACTGTTTTCTTGATAAGGCGCTTGAAATGATATGTCCTGTTTTTGAGGAGCACTTACTAGTATCAACTAACGATCTGAAAACGAGAAGCACCCTGCCACATATTCCTCTCTTGTACCAACCTTTTCATCTCAGGCCCGGCCGGGGTGGCCGAGCGGTTCTAGGCGCTACAGTCTGGAGCCGCTGGAGACGATACAATGGGGAATGAGAAGACAGAGCCCAGAATGTATCAAACAAATACTTGAGGACGTGGAGCGCAAGTGCTACTCTGAGATGAAATGGTTCAAATGGCTATGAGCACTATGGGACTTAACATCTGAGGTCATCAGTCACCTAGAACTTAGAACTATTTAAACCTAACTAACCTAAGGCCATCACACACATCCATGCCCAAGGCAGCATTCGAACCTGCGACCGGAACGGTCGCGCGGTTGCAGACTGAACCGCCTAGAACCGCTCGGCCACACCGGCCGTCTATATGTGTGTGTTCCATAACTCCTAAGCAACTGGACCCATTTCAACCAAATCTGGTACAATTATTTTGTATTTTAACGTAACTGTCAACAAGAAGTGTGACTGAACGAAATTTAAAATTTTTATTTGACACAAAGAAACGGCCGTCAAGTCACAGTAATTAAAACAATGACATTTTAAAAATCTTATTGTTTTAGTGACTGTGACTTGACGACCATTTTTGGTGTTGGTAAACATACCACTTACTGTTGGGGAACAATTGCTGTGGGGGTAAGAACCACCCACCTATCATAGTTAAAAAAAATGTCTCTGAGCGCTACGGGACTCAACTGCTGTGGTCATTAAGTCCCCTAGAACTTAGAACTACTTAAACCTAACTAACCTAAGGACATTACACACATCCATGCCCGAGGTAGGATGCGAACCTGCGACCGTAGCGGTCGTGCGGTTCCAGACTGTAGCGCCTAGAACCGCTCGGCCACTCCGGCCGGCGCCTATCATAGTTTAGGAGACATTTCATAAACAATGAAATGCATGGAAGACTGCAGCATCATGCATGACGTTTAAATTTATTACTTCTGTGCTACCAACTCTACACGCAATTTCGCACATAGTATCCACATATGCCGCTAGATGCAACTGCAAAATCATATCATGGTACCACAGGTAGTTGAGGAGATATGACGTCATAAACAATAAGATGCATGGAAAACTGTTGCATTCTGCATGAAGTTTAAATGCATAACTTCTTTGCTAGTAACTCAACTGGCAATACATTTTGCAAACAGTATCCGCATACGCCGCTGCAAAACGTGACACATAGATAAGGAGAAATGACGTTAGAAACACCGAGCTGCGTGAAAAATGGCTGCATAATGCATGGCGTTAAAACTATTACTTCTTTGCTACTAACTCGATTCACAACACGTTTCGCAGACAGCAAACACATATACCGCTGAATGTACTTTCACAAATATATCATTGCATGACACATAGTTCAAGGGATATGACGTCATAAACACTGAGATGCGTGAACAAATGCCGCATCATTCATGAAGTTGTAATACATTTATTCTTTACTGCTAAGACACTCCTGCAGTCGAGTCATCTCAAGTTAATCTCTGAAGGAAATCTCTGACACCTGGCAGCGCTTTTGACATCTTGCAGCTACGAAGCGCAATTGGCTGTAGGCGGGAACAGTAGCCATCTAAGGAGCTGCTTATACATTTGGACATTATGCGTATTCATTTTTACGGCCGTTTCGTAATTTCACAGGTGTTTTCACGAATTTACGTGGAGATGAAATTTTTTCGATATTATACTACGAACACAGTTCCTCTTTTGTTTCCGTTTCTAATAGAAAACTGGAAAAAATTTAAACAGGGCAGTTCTCAGCAAGCACTAGAGTAACATTAAATGGAATCTGAAACATTGATAGTTAAGAAAAGTACCTGTGGAGAGAAATTTGGTAACCACAAGGCATGTATTACTCCAACGGCATGTGCTCGTAACTTATTACATTTACAGAAAATGTTAAACATAGCCTGCCTGAGTACATACTGTACTGCTTTTGACCGTTTTGAAAATTTCCCTTTTGAGCTAACAATGTAATTCGCCAGTGATGTTGTCCTGCCTTCTGGCATGTAACGATAAATACACAACCGTTGTTCTAAATTATGGCTGAGCCCAACATGGGAGCAACACAGCCGAGCGAGAGAATTTTTGCCCATACATCTACAGCTCTTTTTTTGTTGGTGGCGCGCCTTTTGTCACTCTCCACTTTTTTTCGTTCGCAGGGGGCGCTCACAATCAACGCGCTCCTGTGTCGGCTAAATGACGCAACGGGATCTCGTTACGGCGATGGGCAGGATTAACGCCCACCCGGGACACACCCAGGGGGCTATCCGCTTCTGATTGGCGGAATTTGTGCCGCGCTTGCAGTCAGCCTGTGCTCCAAATTTTTACCCTCTGTGTCGGCGTTCAGTTCATAACGAAGAGTGCTTTGCTGCTTAGTTATTGATGAACTTCATCCTCAAACGTGCATGGGGTTGCGGAAGTTTCAGTGAAATGTGTCACAGGAACATGATTTTCGCAGTTCGTGGTACCAGGTTGTTGGTAAGGCGGGTGGCAAGGTTGATCAGTGTTGCATGCACGAGGATAAGAAAGTTGTTTCGGATAACACTCCATCCAGGAGTTTCAAACAGATAGGCAGGAATATGGATCTGAGGATAGTTCCAAATAAAATAAATAATAGGCAACAGCATCTACATCTACATCTACGTGATTACTCTGATATTCACAATAAAGTGCCTGGCATAGGGTTCAATGAACCACCTTCAAGCTGTCTCTCTACCGTTCCACTCTCGAACGGTGCGCGGGAAAAACGATCACTTAAATTTTTCCGTGCGAGCCCTGATTTCTCTTATTTTATCGTGATGATCATTTCTCCCTATGTAGGTGGGTGCCAACAAAATGTTTTTGCAATCGGAGGAGAAAACTGGTGATTGAAATTTCATGAAAAGATCCCGTCGCAACGAAAAACGCCTTTGTTTTAATGATTGCCACTCCAATTCACGTATCATGTCTGCGACACTATCTCCCCTATTTCGCGATAATACAAAACGAGCCGCCCTTCTTCGAACTTTTTCGATCTCATCCGTCAGTCCCACCTGATGCGGATCCCACACCGCACAGCAATACTCCAGGCTTGGGCGGACAAGCACGGTGTACGCAGTCTCTTTAGCAGAGGCTTTTCTTGTCACTCTGTGTCTCACATCCAATATTCTTTTCTCAAAACTAACGACGAATTCCACATTTATTCGACATGTTGATTAAGTATTATTGTTTTACTCTTACCATAAATGAATTTCGGCTTTACTTTCGAAGTTATTCTGTCAGGCTGTTCCATTCACTTGTGGAGTTCTTGTACAATAGAGAATGCCGGTACAATGTCATCCCAAATCGCAAGTGGCTGACGTGTGTAGAATTAACACTTAATTTTTCTTCTCTTTCCCACATTAATCATATGTATTTAACATAGGGCTGTTGAGTTATTTGTCAATCGTGAATTTATGTCGTTTTGTATGAAGTCTTGATTAAACACTAGCACAGACATACAAATTTTCCAGAGTACTAACACAGGTGGAGTTAGTGCTTGCTTTCGAAGGAGTGTTTAGTAAAGAGATTACTCAGAATCTATGAAATCTCGGTAAAGCGATAATTCACACTTATCGCGTGATTCGTCACTTGCAAATGATCTGTTGTATCGTATCCACTTCTGAAGCCAGTTCGTTTCTCTGCTTCATTTATGTTCAACTTTTTTCTTTTTTCATTGCGTAGGTAAGGATATCAGTGTTTTCTTCTGACTTAATAAGAGGAAGCTGATACGGCTCGAGTTTGTGTGTGTTGTTTGTCCCGTGTCTTGCCAAGTGAAATAATTACAGCAATTACAGCAAGTAAAATAATTATAGCATTGTTCGACTTTTGGGGATTTGTCTTCCTCTGCCTATTTTCTATAAATGATTTTGTGTGATAGCATTCTATGATTTTGACTGAAATACCATCTTTCGGTGACATTCCTTACTTTGGTTACTATCAAATAGATAAACAAAATAATCCAGAAGAACACAAACCATGAGCAACCATTAACGAAAATAAACATGAAAATAATAAAAATATGTTTGCGTATGTGCTATATCAGGGCTAAAAATTACAAATATCCAAAATATGAATTTCTGACGTTGACATCTCCCGCATCATTTGTCAAATGTTTCTAGACGATAAAACTGACGACGACTAAATTGTTGTAAGAGATAAGAATGTGATGATTACGGTTTGACGTCGTAGCTTAGAGGTATAAGAAACCTTTATTCGCCGGCCGCGGTGGCCATGCGGTTCTAGGCGCTCTAGTCCGGAACCGCGCGACTGCTACGGTCGCAGGTTCGAAGCCTGCCCGGGCATGGATGTGTGTGATGTCCTTAGATTAGTTAGGCTTAAGTAATTCTAAGTTCTAGGGGACTGATGACCTCAGATGTTAAGTCCCATAGTGCTCAGAGCCAAACCTTTATTCAAGCAGATAGCGAGTGTGAACCTGCGAAAAACACTGACTACGGCTACAATTATTGGAAAGGTTATGCCCTGAAAGCTGGCTTATGTCTAAACATTGTATATTTGTCACACGTTTATACTACGAAAATCAGCCTAAACGTAAGTCTAAAACTCTGTCCGGGCCCAACGCACCGACCGACCGCCGTGTCATCCTCACCCACAGGCTTTACTGGACTCGGATAGGGAGAGGTATGCGGTCACTTTCCCGCCTGTTGTCGTTTTTCGTTACCGGAGCCCCGACTCCCCAATCAAGTAGCTCCGCAATTGGCCTCGCAGTGATTGAGTGCACTCCGCTGGCCAACAGAGCTTGGCAGATCAGACGCTCATCCATCCAAGTGCAAGCCAGACCAAACAGCGCTGAACTTCTATGATCTGACGGGAACCGGCGTTACCACTGCGGCAAGGGTCTTCGAAGATAAGATTACCGCTGTGAATTATGCATTGTTTGGAATAAATGAAAACTATTTGCTGTGAACAGAAGATACTTAATTTCAGAATTACATCGCTGGAAAGAGATGGCTGGAAACTATCATGCTTTTAATCTCATAGGAAAGGGAGAAGTTCTAGACGGCGTTTTTGCGTAGCGACCCGTGTTAAATGATTCTTCCGGAATGTGCAGACAATTTGGACACAATGCTTCATTATCTGGAATACGAGTCATCGTGAGTCGGCTTACTATAGAATCTTTTTCTTTCTATGGGATGGATATTATTTCTCAGTTTCCACGAGGATACAAATGTCAGACATTTAACGAGTAAACACAGATGGCGCAGCGGACAGCTTCGCCGTAAAAGCCAATTGAATGCAAGACGTAATGACGCCTGGCTGGCGGAGGCGCCGTTAAACGACTAGTGAAATGACTGCGAGGGGCACTGCGGTGGAGGAAAGATTCCTATCGCTGTTATAAAACTAATCAGTTAGCGTACAGTTTGGGAACCTTGGGGAAGGAGAAAAATGCTTTGTGACAGGTAATACCCGTCTATTGTAAGCGGGGTGTTCGTTAAAAATTATGACGGATGCGGCGAGAAGATTTAGCCGACCGAAGTGGCCGTGTGTTTCTAGGCGCAGCAGTATGGAACCGCGAGACCGCTACGGTCGTAGGTTCGAATCCTGCCTCGGGTATGGATGTGTGTGATGTCCTTAGGTTAGTTAGGTTTGACTAGTTCTAAGTTCTAGGGGACTAATGACCTCAGAAGTTGAGTCCCATAATGCTCAGAGCCATTTGAACAATTTTTTTGAGAAGATTTAGACAATGGTTTCATATTTGGCAAGAGCTGTTTCACACGATATTGCACGCTTTTATCAGCCACTGATAGTTTAATAATGATCAGGTACCTTCCATTCAGAAAGTGGATGCATTCAGCGACTGTATGTGACTTATAAATTATAGAGTGCAGCAATCAGTCGTTCCTTTTTAGATTTTATTATGCAAATCCAGATTTCGGCTAGTAGCTAGCCATTCTGAATGCGCTATTTTTTATTCTCAATATATGTTAGTCCCTGTTATACGGGCGTAAGTCACAGTTCTTTGAATACAGTAGTACTCAAAGAACTGTTGAATACAGTAGTACTCAAAGAACTGTGACTGACGCCCGAACAACAGGGACTAGCATACATTGAGAATAAAAAATAGCGCATTGAGAATGGCTAGCTACTAGCCGAAATCTGGATTTGCATAATAAAATCAAAAAAGGACGACTGATTGCTGCACTCTATAATTTATAAGTTTAATAATGAGTAATAAAGGTAATTTTTCTGTGTGGATAAATATCACTTGTGATGAATTATTTATTAGAATTTCATTAGCAGATATATATATATATAAAGGTTTTTTAAAATTACCGCTACCAGTCACAAATTTTGTCAACATTTAGCGACATGTTTCAAGGTAAACCTGATCTTCACGCTAAATGGCATTATAAAAACAACTTTAAAATAAGGCCATACTAATGTTAAACAGTCTTTTCGTAAAGGCTGGGGTCATCCTGTGGAAGAAGAGAAACCTTAGTAAGGGGTGATGTCACTAAGTTTTCTCGTCTTCCAGAGGACGACCCCGACCTTTACGAAAAGACTATGTAACATCAGTATGGCCTTACATTCTACGCCTCGTTCTGTCGTCCTGCGTGGTAACCCACCTGCGGTTTACATTTCAGCAAGATAATGCCCGCACGCACACGGCGATAATTTCTACTGCTTGTCGTCGTGCTTGCCAAGCCCTACCGTGGACAGCAAGGTCGCCAGATCTCTGCACAATTGAGGACCTTTGGAACATTATGGGCAATACCTTCAGATCAGTTCGGGATTTTGGCGATATAACGTGCCAATTGGACAGAATTTGGGCCGATGTCCCTCAGGAGGTCATGCAGCAACACTATCAATCAGTGTCAATTCAAATAACTGCTTGCATAAGGGCCAGAGGTGGACCAACGCGTTAATGACTTGCTCAATTTGTGAAACTCTTTGGCCGGCCGGGGTGGGCGAGCGGTTCTAGGCCCTACAGTCTGGAGCCGCGCGATCGCTACAGTCAAAATGGCTCTGAGCACTATGGGACTTAACTACTGTGGTCATCAGTCCCCTAGAACTTAGAACTACTTAAACCTAACTAACCTAAGGACATCACACACATCCATGCCCGAGGCAGGATTCGAACCTGCGACCGTAGTGGTCACTCGGTTCCAGACTGTAGCGCCTATAACCGCACGGCCACTCCGGCCGGGGATCGCTACAGTCGCAGCTTCGAATCCTGCTCCGGGCATGGATGGGTGTGATGTCCTTAGGTTAGTTAGGTTTAAGTAGTTCGAAGTTATAGGGGACTGATGCCTTAATAATTAAGTCCCATAGTGCTCAGAGCCATTTGAACCATTTTGAAACTCTTTGTATTAAATAAATCATCCAATTTTTATGAAATTGTAATCATTTATTTTTATGTACGTAGCTGTATATCACATCTACCGGTTTCCGTTCTTTTCGAACAATTCCTTCGCGGTGCGTAGCTTTTTTCGTACTTATTCCATTTCAAGTTTTCATAAATGTATACACCGAAAAATTTGGAGCGTTCTACTCTGTTTACTACATAAATCGTTGGTATGACTGTTATAGAGAACTGAATATAGCATGTTTTCTCAAAACTGAGTGGAAGTCCATTTTCAGAGAACAATTTTTTTCCTGGTTCCTATCTAATGTGCTTTACTATATCACCAATGCGGTCTGCAAAAGGTACCAATTCTGCTTGATGCATCTTAAGTGGAGGGTCATTCACATATACGTATAAGGAGTTGGAGTGGACCCTTTGTTGAATCCCGTGGGACTCCCTTCGTCAGTAAAACTTACTCGTCTTCGAACGTCGTTTGAATTACTCAGAATAAGCTTTTGCATCCCGTTTGTTAACTATGATTGAAACAAGTTGTTCGTTTTTTTTGAGAATACGTCGATCTACACACTGAAACGCCTTGGACAAAGTACGAAATATATTAACTGGCGGTGTTTTATGATTTTAAGTCTCATAATATTTGGTGAGTGAAAATAAAACTGAGTGGTGTTCGGGTTCACCATGCAGGTAGACACTTAACTCTGAAGTAATAATAATAGAAAGAAGTTCTGCGCAGTACAGATGTTCTCACACAACGATATGTGGTTTTTGTCCCTATCTGTAACAGTAGGGACTAGTGAGCGTGAAAGAGAGGGCGTTCCCACAACGCACTGGCATTGTACTAAAGGCTGCTTGGTTTACACGTACAGAAGGCGTCATAGGAAGCTGTTAACGGAGGCGCGGCTTTGTTGTTCAGAAGACAAAATAGACGTCGAGTCCAAAAGATGTAAAATAGTTCGTCTGATAGATTGATCTAGACTTAAGGTGGCCACATATCTGATAACATTAAAATAACAGTCTCGAATTTCAATAGAAGAAACATACGCAGCAGTACATGTGTACAGTTTAGAGAAAGTACACTACTAGCCATTAAAATTGCTACACTACGATGACGTGCTACAGACGCGAAATTTAACCAACAGGAAGAAGATGCTGTGATCTGCACTTGATTATCTTTTCAGAGCATCAGCACCTACAACGTGCTGACATGAGGAAAGTTTCCAATCGATTTCTCATACACAAACAGCAGTTGACCGGCGTTGCCGGGTGAAACGTTGTTGTGATGCCTCGTGTAAGGAGGAGAAATGCGTACCATCACATTTCCGACTTTGATAAAGGTCGGATTGTAGCCTATCGCGATTGCGGTTTATCGTATCGCGACATTGCTGCTCGCGTTGGTCGAGATCCAATAACTGTTAGCAGAATATGGAATCGGTTGGTTCAGGAGAGTAATACGGAACGCAGTGTTGGATCCCAACGGCCTCGTATCACTAATAGTCGAGATGACAGGCATGTTATCCGCATGGCTTTAACGGATCGTTCAGCCACGTCTCGATCCCTGTGTCAACAGATGGGGACGTTTGCAAGACAACAACCATCTGCACGAACAGTTCGACGACGTTTGCAGCAGCATGGACTATCAGCTCAGCGATCATGGCTGCGGTTACCCTTGACGCTGCATCACAAACAGGAGCGCCTGCGATGGTGTACTCAACGATGAACCTGGGTGCACGAATGGCAAAACGTAATTTTTTCGTATGAATCCAGGTTCTGTTTACATCGTCATGATGTCGCCAAACACGGACATCGCTGTGAACGCATATTGGAAGCGTGTATTCGTCATCGCCATACTGGCGTATCACCCGGCGTGATGGTATGGGGTGCCATTGGTTACAAGTCTCGGTCACCTCTTGTTTCAATTGACGGAACTTTGAACAGTGGACGTTACATTTCAGATGTGTTACGACCCGTGGCTCTATCCTTCATTCGATCCACGCGAAACCCTACATTTCAGCAGGATAATGCACAACCGCATGTTGCACGTTCTGTACGGGCCTTTCTGGATACGGAAAATGTTCGACTGCTGCCCTGACCAGCACATTCTTCAGATCTCTCACCAATTGAAGTCGCCTGGTCAATGGTGGCCGAGCAACTGGCTCGTCACAATACGCCAGTCAGTACTCTTGATGAACTGTGGTATCGTGTTGAAGCTGCATGGGCAGCTGTACCTGTACACGCCATCAAAGCTCCGTTTGACTCAATGCCCAGGCGTATCAAGGCCGTTATTACGGCCAGAGGTGGTTGTTCTGGGTACTGATTTCTCAGGATCTGTGCACCCAAATTGTTTGAAAATGTAATCACATGTCAGTTGTAGTATATTTGTCCAGTGAATACCCGTTTATCATCTGCATTTCTTCTTGGTGTAGCAATTTTAATGACCAGTAGTGTAGTAATGGGGCGGTAAGGAGGGGGAGGGGAGGGAGGGTAAGTGATCACAGTTCCTAGATACACGAGAAGGGCAAACGGGAATTTGCTGAAGACGCCTTTCGAATGTGCGTGTTGCCTGTTTAGCGCTGCTGGGGTCGGTGGAAGCGAGAAGGGTTGGATGCTGAGAAGGCGGCGCGGCGGTCGGCTTTAGGCGGGTCGGCGTCGGCGTCGCAACGCGATCCCGCCGCCGTCAGGCCGACGTAACGGGATACGGACCGCGTCTCCCAGGCACCACTTCGCGAGGCGTGGGCGGGCGGACGCTACGCTACGTTGCGGATACAGTTTCGCCGCAGCCGGCCGGCTGACACCGCGTGAGTAGAGAGCCCGGGATACGGTCACTCCGCCCAGTGTTTACAAGGGAGTGGCCGCGAGGCCGGACTGCACTTGGACTTTACCGATTCGGTCCACTTGAATGACAATATTTTGCTGCTGCGAGACAAACTGAAGGGCATTGTTCTTCTAGATAACGTGCATTTCTATTATGAAAGTGTTGCTATCAGGTTGATACCGAGGAGCGTTAAATAAGTAAAATAACACATTTTTTTCTCAGCCAGTCTAGGTTGAAAAATGCGGAATTTCTTATGAGGCATAGTGAAATATAGTTTCACTAAATTCTGATATATGGTGGCGCCACACGTAGCCTTCCAAATGGCATCTGTAACGGAGATGTGTTCCAAGCGGAGGGCTGCCATTGAGTTTCTTTTGGCGAAAAACTTGAGAATTTCAGATATTTGGAGGCGCTTGCAGAATGTCTACGGAGAGTTGGCAGAGAACAAAAGTACGATGAGTCGTTGGACGAGGCGTTTGTCATCATCGCGACAAGGTCGCACAAACTTGTCCTATCTCCCGCGGCCGGCTGGAGTGGCCGAGCGGTTCTAGGCGCTACAGTCTGGAACCGCGCGACCGGTACGGTCGCAGGTTCGAATCCTGCCTCGTGCATGGATGTTTGTGAAGTCCTTAGGTTAGTTAGGTTTAAGTAGTTCTAAGTTCTAGGGACTGATGACCTCAGAAGTTAAGTTCCATAGTACTCAGAGCCATTTGAACCATTTATCTCCCGCGTGCTGGCCGGCCGCACACAGTTCTGGGTCGTGCAATATTGGAACGTACGGACACTCTCATTCGAGGTGATCGCTGGATCACAATAAAATACTTCGCTGTTCAACTGGACGTCTCTGTTTGTAGTATTGACACACTCGTCCTCCAGTTGGGGAACTCACAAGAGAGTGCCCGCTGTGTTCCTCCGCCTAACAGAACACCATAGAGAGCAACAAAGAACCCACTGTGCGTAATTGCTTGCTCGTTACGAGTCTGATCGTGACCAGATAAGCATGTATGACACCAAATTTCTGATTTAATTCATGATTTCTGTGCAAACAGAATTGATGATTTCGTTTGTAATGAGATGAAACCGAAAGATGCAAAAGAAATTTTGGTACATTTCAAGCGATACAGTTACTGCTTTCAATATACGGGGTGATTCAACTGCCCCTATAGACATCGTTTTATGCATCCCACAATTCTTTCAGAAACCGCTTGTGAGAAAATCAATTCTTTCTCTGGCTACACACAAACTATTAGTCCTATAGAAAAAATGAATAGGATGTTTTGTACGAAATTTAATGTAGTTAAGTTTTGTACTGGGATACGTTTTCCCTGTTGGCTACACTTTTCGAGTTATTCGAGAAAAACGTACAAAATTGACATTCAAACGCGTTTTCCTTTAATAACTCTGAAAACCGTTGCCTCTAGCCAAAATGTCTCTCAGTCGGAATTTTAACTACTTCAAGTTTCCTACAAAAAATTATTGTTAATTTTTCTGTAGGGCTAATAGTTTACACACGGAGAGCGAAAGAATATGAAAGTCTGACGCATTGTTTATGAAGGCCTTGTAGGTTGCATAAAAACCACAGCTAGGGGTAGGTGATTGACGCTGAGTATAAATGGTTTATTCTATTCGGTGGCGTCAGCAGCTCCTTGAGCCTTCTGGGGAAATATCTCCTTATCTATACCTTGGCTGGAATGCTAGAAGACAGTAGCGATATGCAGGAAGATCTGCAGGTTGTCGACTATTGGTGTAGAATCTTTCAGTTGACCCTGAACGCAAATAAATGTAACATCTTGCTCATAAATAGTCGAATAAATCCACTACCTTTCGATTGCAGTATTGGCGACAAATCACTGGAACTAGTAACTATCGTAGAACCTAACCATCTGGAACGACCTACAGCGGAATGACCACATAATACCTATTACGTGTCGAGGAAATCAGGTCAGGTACCGATCCGAAAAACACTTTCAAAGAATGTCCGGAAAGAAAGCTTGGGTCCGGTATGTAGTTGGAAGAGGTATCATGTGAATAAGTAAGAACGAAAGAACGCTAAATGGCAGGAATATGAAAACGTTTTAACTTTATTATCATCATTCTCATTCTTATTTCTGGAGCCTATAACCAATTTTATTTTAAAAGTATTGAATCTACTTAAAAACAAAAATTCGTTTACTCACGCTACAATTGCTTTGTTGCAAGCAGCAGAAGCGTGGGTTGTAACTCACCTGTAATGAAAAAGACACTTATTAATGTGCGAATAATGGCACAAAGCGGATAGCCTAAACATTAAACTAATTTTTCTGGATACTGCAAGAACATGATGGAAAGACGCCACATATTTGACGGTTAAAAAGTGATTCAGAGCATGACATACCGTGTAATTAGACGGAATTACAAAACGTCAGATACCAAGGGACTGTGCGGTACTTTGATAGGTTGTATTATTAGTGTAATATTTGGAGAGTAGCGTCGGATGTTGCCTACTACAACTTCCACGTATACCACAGCGTATCTAATAGAAAAATGTTTGGCCTTTTAGAATACCGAATGTCACGCAATCTGAAACTTCTACTAACGTCAAGTATTTACGAAAGAGAATCAAATGTGTTGTTAGTTAATTCCCTGTTATGTAGATCACTTCTAAGACTTGATTCCAGATCAAGTATACTACAACAGTACACTTTTCTCACATATTACACTGCCTAGTATTCTTGGTTGAAGAGTAAAAATATATCTCAGATCTCTGAGACTGTTAACCCGAATTATTTGCTGTATGCTTTCTCCGAAAATTTCCCCGGCCAGCAGCAGAGCAAGGGAACCTATAGAGTCTACAACGCATGGGTAAGTAAACGACAATTTGTAGCTTTGGGCGAATACGATGAGCATGTTCAGATAGGGTGATTAGTAACTTCCTGGCAGATTAAAACTGTGTGCCGGGCCGAGACTCGAACTCGGGACCTTTTCCTTTCGCGGGCAAGTGCTCTACCAGGTACTGGCAGAAGTAAAGCTGTGAGGACGGGGCGTGAGTCGTGCTTGGGTAGCTCAGTTGGTAGAGCACTTGCTCGCGGAAGGCGAAGGTCCCGAGTTCGAGTCTCGGCTCGGCACACAGTTTTAATCTGCCAGGAAGTTTCATATCAGCGCACACTCCGCTGCAGAGTGAAAATCTCATTCTAGGGTGATTAGTAACTTGGGCCTGGAATGTACTTAGTTCCTTTTTACCGAGTACCATATGTTGAAAGTTGTCTGTTACAACTTGTCTACTGCCATGTATCATGTTTTTGCACATTTGTTGCTCACAAGCAGTCTTTGCTGTAATATCTGCGCCCACTGGTCGATTATTCTTGTAGTTGCTCCTGCTTCTGCTGCGCTGGTTTGCCTTAACTAAGATCTCTGAGGCGAGCGTGGGCTCAGCTAATGAGAACTGAATAAGGTTATACTGACCGCCCGGCTTGCAAGATTGGTGGGAACAAAGCTCGTGCGTTATTTTCGATTCTGTTTGGCTCTGGTGGTGTGCATTTGCTTCTGTGTTTAATGATGTAAGTATGGCTGTTCAGAATTGTACTGAAAGGAATAAGAGTGATGCATAAATTCAGCCTTGGGTTTGTGTATGTGGAGTTACTCTGAGAATTGTATACAACATTTTCGCTTGCAACTGCCCTGCGAGACAAGGTAATGTTTTCTATAATTTCGAGCTTGGCGAGCCATGTTGGAAAAGTAAGTTCCTTATGTGTGGAAGCAGAATGAATGGTGAAATGGGACTAGCAGTTACGATTAATGTGGGACAATTTGCGTTCTCTATATGTGACGTATTTCAGTCATAATCGAGTTGAGCAAACATGTTTTCCATTCACCAGAGATTTCTTGCATTTTGTTAGTTTCACGAATATTCTGTAGATAAAGTCTTTGTCTGATGACGACTGTGGGTCATCGTGATTTTATGATTTAACTATGATGTTACTTGCAAAAATATCTGTATTATGTGAGTTTAATTAATCATCAGATATTACAAAATCTCTTGCACTTATATACACGTAGTTCCCACATCAGGTTAGATATAAAAGTACAATTTTCATTAAGTTTCTTTGAAATATATGAGGCCAGGTGAACGTATACCAAGTAGTAAAGATAATTAATTTCAATCTAGTGCCATCAGAATGATTACTTCCACAGTTACTTCCATGGTTATTTCCATGAGAATTATTGTCACAACTTGTAGGTTTTTCAAATGCCAAAGGTAGCTTGCAATATTGTAATAGATTTATTTCAGGTTCCAGAAGGTAGGTTTATGCCGAGAACGTTGGATCAGCAGACGCGGTGTCATGTTCCGCTTATTTTTTTGTAAAAATCCTATACTCGGCTTTTCCATAGAGAAGTGTTCTAGGAGACAGACGAGAGCCGAAACATGCTCTTGTTTTGTCTATAAGACGCGATACAGGAAATGTTTGTAGGATCATATGTTAGTTTCAATTATAGGAAGTTTGGTCATTACAAAAAAATAAATAATTCTGATGCCCAATTTTACTGTTGCACTATGCTGAGCTGTTACTGGATGGTAATCGTTTATTGTGCCATAACGTTATTTTTCTAGGTGAGTATTCAAGATTGGAAGCGGGCATTTTCATCAGGGCAATTTTCTGTGGTACTTTAATAAGCAGCATTCCGAAGCCACACAACACGAGAGGTAACATGCAATGCCAAATATTTATTTTACGTACCGATGTCAACTTTTCAGGAGCACTGTTTTATATTGGAGTGCCGGCTCAGAATCCCGTCATAAAGATGCTTGCTGCAATTTGGTAAGTGTAGCTCGCATAAATTTTATCAAGAACGTTTAAAATGCCATACAAGGAAACTGACTGGTCTATGTGCCCACAAGAATGTTTTTGTTCCGAGTGGCATTAATACGGAGACACTACGTTTTATTTGTGGTAGCCCAAGTACAGACATAAGGCAGAAATATTTTGTCTAGTAGAACTTTAGTCAACAAAGATCATTTCTCACTTCTTTTACATCTTTTTTACAAGAGAATGACAAAATTATTACTTTTTTTACAAGAGAAATCATAATTAAATTCTTGAAAAAAAAAAAAGAACCCTCACTCTCGACTTCCGTTTCTTACACAGTTCCATTCTTGGGGTCAGATGTTCAAAGTACACTCTGCTGTTGAGGAAGAAATGGGGGCATCATTATCAAAGGGTCTTTGTGTTATGGAACTAATAAACATGGCTTCTCTTTCAGATGAAGAGCACTGTCTCATACAACTGCCATAGTATTTAAACTTTTCAATACACTGACATTTTCCCATTCTTCTATTTCAGTGCAAGAATTTTGATAATTATTTGAGATGGATGAGTATGAGAGGCTTTTATCATACTGCATTTGGAGATCTTAAACCCCTGTATTCACAGCAATGTTTTGCAGCATCTTTTAAGTCAAAGAAGTGAATTGGATGCATTGGAAAAGGAACTGGATCTCCAGGGAGAAGCACTGCTTGATTCAAAGGCCATAGACCATCCAGTAATGAATATTTGAAACATTTCCTCCATAATTTGATATTTGGAAGAAGTCAAGAGACGTGCAACAGAGTAAAGAGAACAGAAACAGCACTGAAAACGCGTCTTTTAAAAAGACTGGCACTTACAACATTTTCCATTTCCACTTCGTTCGATTCGCAGTGTGTGTCAGCATGCCATACCATTTGTTTTGAGATGATCTTCAGAGTATCATAAGAATCCCAGAATAAGCCTCCAATGCAACATTATTCTGACCCATTACTCTCAGGAAGTATGTTGTCGAAATTGTTTTATGATCTCCAGAAACTGTAATCACCATTTTGCGGTTTGACAGCGTACGGCATCCGTGTCTCGCCTCCATCCAAAATTCTGCTCGGAAATTCCTATCCCTCATCATGGTAGCGTTGTGGGAATGTCAAGCTCAGACACATTCTTTCAATTTTGTGAAAATCGGCTAGACATCTTTGGTTCCGGCTGTGTAGCACAAAACTCATGGTAACCTCTTTGTGGAAACGTTGACGTCCGCAGCTCGTGGTCGTGCGGTAACGTTCTCGCTTCCCACGCCCGGGTTCCCGGGTTCGATTCCCGGTGGGGTCAGGGATTTACTCTGCCTCGTGACGACTGGGTGTTGTGTGATGTCCTTCGGTTAGTTAGGTTTAAGTAGTTCTAAGTTCTAGGGGACTGATGACCACAGACGTTAAGTCCCATAGTGCTCAGAGCCATTTTGAAACATTGACGAGGGTGAGTGACTGCGTGTGAGATCGCTCTCTAAGTTTTCATATATTTTTTAGGTTTCAGATACATATTTTAACGGTTTTTGTGATAATATTTACTATATAAGTGACGTGTTAGTGGTTTCTTCATTCACCTCTGCCTTTCTTGTGTTGGTTCAAAAATGGTTCAAATGGCTCTGAGCACTATGGGACTCAACTGCTGTGGTCATAAGTCCCCTAGAACTTAGAACTACTTAAACCTAACTAACCTAAGGACAGCACACAACACCCAGCCATCACGAGGCAGAGAAAATCCCTGACCCCGCCGGGAATCGAACCCGGGAACCCGGGCGTGGGAAGCGAGAACGCTACCGCACGACCACGAGATGCGGGCCTTTCTTGTGTTGTGAGCCGATATTTGTGAGTTTTTCGTATCGAGCAACTTAACCTCTTGCCTGTGTTTACATTCCGCGCTGACCAGTTGCAGCTGTAGCGGTGCATCGAAAGCTAAGTACTAATTAATTGTTTGTGTATAGTGGTTTATTTAGGAACTTTAGTAGTCTTCAACCGGTGTTCTTGGTGTTTTCTGGTGAAATAATTTCAGAAGAACCTTTTGGGAACTGTTTACAGCTTCGTTACTGTGTCATTAGACGTTTGATTCTCTCTCTGTATTAGTCTTTTGTTATAGAGCGATGACCACGCTGTCTGGTCTCCTTCCCCAAACCAACCAACCAATCTTTTGTTATATTCACATTTGTTGTTTATTAATACTGTTAATAATAGTAGTTACTTCCCTTGTAGAGTAAGTTTGTGATTATTGTAGTCAGGTTTTTAACATCTTCTTATTGTAGTAGCGGAACTTAGAAAAAGTAAAATTTTACCATGAGTGAGAAGTGTGGGCTTTGCCGTAGGTTCGTGAGTAGTGGATTGTGGTGTGAGACTTGTTCGAAGTATTTTCACTGGGGGGAATGCAGTGGGGAAGCCAGTGGGCATTCTGGTGAGATCCTCTCCTGGAACTGCAGGTTATGTAGCAAGAGTAAATTGATAGAGGAGCAGGAGCGTAAGATCTGTGCCCTTCAGGTGCAGTTGAAAAACGCACAGGAGGAGCTAGATAGGATGAGGAGGGAGAAAGGGGTTGGGGAATGGGAGCTGGCTGTTGGCAAGAGATCTGCTAGGAGAAGAAGATTTTCAGATAGTTTTACTATTGGTGTTTACAATAGATATGACCAACTGTCAGAGTCTCGTGGAGAGGAATCTCTAGTAGCTGTAGATGTAGGAAGTATGCAGCAGACCTCAGTAGTTACTGTGCCTAGAACAGTTGCAAAGTCGAAGAGGAAGAAGAAGGTTTTGCTGTTAGGCAGTTCTCATGGCAGAGGTGTAGGCCAGCAGTTGCAGGAAGTGCTGGGGAGTGAGTACCAGGTCACCAGCATTGTGAAGCCTAATGCAGGGTTGGCTCAGGTGACTGTTAACATAGGGGGGTTATGTAGGGGTTTTACTAAAGAGGATCAGGTAGTGATTGTGGGTGGGGCTGGTAATAGTATTGATAGGGATGGGGAGTATAACATAGATGGTGACCTGGAAAAGATAGCCACTCAGACTGGTAACACGAATGTGCATTTCGTGGAACTGTTTCAGCGTCACGATCGGCCTCATCTTAATACAGCCGTCAGGCGTAATAACATGAGACTTGGGGGTGCGCTGATGACAGAAAGCATGGGTCACATTTCAGTGGTGTCGGTGGAGTCTATCAGCAGGACGGGTTTCACTAGACACGGCCTGCACCTCAACAGGTATGGGAAGGGGAGGTTGGCAAAGCTTATAGGTGACAGCATAGGTGGGGTTGGTGGGATCACTCATGGGAAAATTCCTGCAGTAGTGGGTGTTAGAGCTGCACCTTTTTTAGATTGAAGTCAGCTGATAGGTATTCCTGCTTAAGGGAAGTCTCTCTAACAAGGGAATCACTTTTGACAAAGCTTAGGTGTCCGAGTAATGAGGGAATTAGTATATTTCATCAAAATATACAAGGTATTAGAGATAAAGTAAGTGAACTGCTTATAGATGTTGACTCTGAAATTATTGGTATATCTGAACACTTCTTAAATAAGGAGATAATTCAGAGGCTTCCTTTACCAGGATACAGGTTGGCTGGCTGCTTTTCGAGGAGCTCTTTGCGGTGTGGGGGAGTAGCCATGTATGTGAAAAACGGCATCGCATTTGAGTCAATTGATGTTTCAAAGTACTGCACTGGAAAGGTGTTTGAATGTTGTGCAGGTGTGGTTAAATTTAACGGAGCTAAACTTGTAACTGTTGTTATTTATAGATCCCCAGACTCCGATTTCACAACAAAAAAAATGGCTCTGAGCACTATGGGACTTAACATCTGAGGTCATCAGTCCCCTAGAACTTAGAACTACTTAAACCTAACTAACCTAAGGACATCACACACATCCATGACCGAGGCAGGATTCGAACCTGCGACCGTTAGCAGCAGCGTGGTTCCGGACTGAAGCGCCTAGAACCACTCGGCCACACCGGCTGGCATTTCACAACATTTTTGCTAAAGTTAGAGGAGGTTCTTGGTTCACTTTATAGGAAATACAAAAAGTTAGTTATATGTGGTGACTTCAGTATTAATTGTATAAGTGATTGTGCAAGGAAGAGGATGCTGGTAGACCTCTTTAATTCATATAATCTTATGCAAACCGTATTCTTTCCAACGAGAGTGCAAGGGAACAGTAGAACAACCATAGACAACATTTTTGTTCATTCCTCATTACTAGAAGGGCATTCTGTTAGCAAAAAGGTGAATGGCCCTTCAGATCATGATGCGCAAATTTTAACTTTAAAAGATTTTTATGCTGCAACACGTGTTAAATATAGTCATCAGCTGTTCAGGAAAGCTGATCCAGTTGCTGTAGAGACCTTTGTAAACCTTATAAAGGAACAAAAGTGGCAAGATGTTTATAACGCTGATACAGTAGACGATAAATATAATGCTTTTCTCAAGACTTTTCTCATGCTCTTTGAAAGTTGCTTTCCGTTAGAACGTTTAAAACAGGGTACTAGCACAAACAGGCAGCCTGGGTGGCTGACTAGAGGGATAAGATTATCTTGTAGAACAAAGTGGCAATTATATCAAAACGTTAGAAACAGTCAAAATCTAAATGCAGCAGCCCATTACAAACAGTATTGTAAGGTGCTTAAAAATGTTATTAGGAAGGCAAAAAGTATGTGGTATGCAGATAGAATAGCTAAGTCTCAGGATAAAATTAAAACCATATGGTCAGTCGTAAAGGAAGTTACTGGTCTGCAGAGACAGGTCGAGGATATAGAATCAGTGCGTAGTGGGAATGTCCGTGTTACTGATAAGTCGCATATATGTACAGTATTTAATAATCACTTTCTGAATATAGCAGGTGAAGTAAATAGAAACCTAGTCCCAACAGGGAATCATATAGCGCTCTTAGAAAAAAGTGTTCCGAGACTGTTACCTGAAATGCTCCTCCATGATACTGACAAGAGGGAGATTGAGTTAATAATTAAATCACTAAAGACCAAGAACTCTCATGGATATGACGGGGTATCTAGCAGAATACTGAAGTATTGTTCTATGTATGTTAGCCCAGTTCTCAGCCATATCTGGAACTTTTCCTTTAGGAGTGGTCGGTTTCCTGACCGATTAAAGTACTCGGTAGTGAAGCCACTTTATAAAAAGGGAGACATTGATAATGTTGACAATTTTAGACCCATTTCTATGCCATCGGTGTTTGCTAAAGTTATCGAGAAGGTTGTATATACAAGGTTACTGGAGCATTTAAATTCACATAATTTGCTGTCAAATGTTCAGTTTGGTTTTAGAAATGGTTTAACAACTGAAAATGCTATATTCTCTTTTCTCTGTGAGGTTTTGGACGGATTAAATAAAAGGTTGCGAACGCTAGGTGTTTTCTTTGATTTAACGAAGGCTTTTGACTGTGTTGACCACAAAATATTACTGCAGAAGTTGGACCATTATGGAGTAAGGGGAGTAGCTTACAATTGGTTCGCCTCTTACTTTAAGAACAGAAAGCAGAGGGTAATTCTCCGCAATATTGAGAGTGGTAGTGATGTTCAGTCCCAATGGGGCATTGTTAAGTGGGGCGTTCCCCAAGGGTCGGTGCTGGGGCCACTGCTGTTTCTTATTTATATAAATGATATGTCTTCTAGTATTACAGGTGATTCAAAAATATTTCTGTTTGCTGATGACACCAACTTGATAGTGAAGGATCTTGTGTGTAATATTGAAACAGTAACAAATAATGTAGTTCATGAAATATGTTCGTGGCTTTTGGAAAATAATTTGATGCTAAATCACAGTAAGACTCAGTTTTTACAGTTTCTAACTCACAATTCAACAAGAACCGATATTTTGATCAGACAGAATGGGCATATTATAAGCGAGACGGAACAGTTCAAATTCCTAGGCGTTCGGATAGATAGTAAGCTGTTGTGGAAAGCCCATGTCCAGGATCTTGTTCAGAAGCTAAATGCTGCTTTATTTACCATTAGAACAGTATCTGAAATAAGTGACACTTCAACACGAAAAGTAGTCTACTTCACATATTTTCATACGCTTATGTCATATGGTATTATTTTTTGGGGTAATTCTTCTGATTCAAAAAGGGTATTTTTGGCTCAAAAACGGGCTGTTCGGGCTATATGTGGTGTAAGTTCGAGAACCTCTTGTCGACCCCTATTCAAAAATCTGGGAATTCTGACATTGCCCTCACAGTATATATTTTCTTTAATGTCGTTTGTTGTTAGCAATATTAGCCTATTCCCAAGAGTTAGCAGCTTTCACTCAGTTAATACTAGGCAGAAATCAAAAATCTGCATGTAGAATGCACTTCCTTGACTCTTGTGCAGAAAGGAGTGCAGTATTCTGCTGCATCCATTTTCAATAAGCTACCACAAGAACTCAAAAATCTTAGCAGTAGCCCAAACTCTTTTAAGTCCAAACTGAAGAGTTTCCTCATGGCTCACTCCTTCTATTCTGTCGAGGAGCTCCTGGAAGAGCTAAAAAATTAAGCAAATTCCAGTGTTACATTGTTGATTGTCTTCATTTAAACTTACGACTTGTCACCTGAATATGTTTTTTTATATTTCATTTTATCTGTTTCTAATATCGTGTTATTATTTCATGTATTGACTCGTTCCATGACCATGGAGACTTCTCCTTAATTTGGTCCCACGGAACAATAAATAAATAAATAAATAAAATAAAAAAGGGTAGTCCTCGAAATCTGAGATATGTATTCAGAAAATTCGGAAATTGTGAACCAATTCCTCACACGCACAATTTCGTCAAAACATGTTGCAAGTTCGTTTGAATGTCTTCCTCGACCACATTCATAGTGCACATCAATGCGACAAGCGTAGTATTTTCTGCACCGTTCACTCACAACACCATCACTCATAACCTGATTCTGATATACACTATGCAGCCGATGACGAATCTTGGTGGCATAGACTTCTCATGCTTGCAGGAAGCGAATTATAGAACGTACTTTGCAGCTGCCTGGCGACGAAATAACACCGTGCATTTGAATCTGTTGCTGATTACACCCTGGCGAAAAAACCAGAGAGCTGACGGATGCAATCTGACCTTCGAAGTCTCTTTTTCCAATCACGCAAGCGCCATTAAGCCACAAACATTTATTTTGTGCTGTGATTTAGGGTTTCGCGTCACAGTTAAAATCCCACCCCTTTCGACATGTGCGTCACTCTTGGTGCTGTGATTCCACCACGGTAGAGAGAGCACACTAAACCTGAGAGTAGCTGAGTGCAGCACTACCGTGAAGCGACGTGCGACTTTGAGTGACAGCGGCGAGCTACCTGGTATGTGACAGCGAAGCAGCCGCGACCTTCACCGGACGTCGCGGACAGCAGCAGAACACTTGGAGTGCCTGGTCGCACCATGGAAGGCGTGCCGCCCACTCTGTCTTCGGCCTGAAGTTACTGGTTCCTAAAGTTGGCCTATAGGCAGCGGCATCGCCTGATCTCGGAGCGGACGCCTGGGGAGACAAGTCGTGGCATCAAGCTGACAACTGAAGCTAGAGGCCACCTATGCATGAGGTAAGGGATATCCCGTGTTACTTGATGTTCTGGCACTTGTTTGGGCAATATGGGAGACATATAGTCTATAGTAGTCTGTAGAAAGCTGACAACTGAAGCCAGAGGCCACCTATGCATGAAGTAATGGATGGCCAGTTTTACTTGGTGGTTTGGCACTTCGTTGGGCAGCATGGGACCCACATAGTCTATAGTAGTCCCTAGAAAGCTGACAACTGAAGCCAGAGGCCACCTATGCATGAGGTAAGGGATGGCCAGTTTTACTTGGTGGTCTGGCACTTGGTTGGGCAGCATGGGACCCACATAGTCTATAGTAGTCTCTAGAAAGCTGACAACTGAAGCCAGAGGCCACCTATGCATGAGGTAAGGGGTGGCCAGTTTTACTTGGTGTTCTGGCACTTGGTTGGGCAGCAGTGGACCCACAGAGTCTGTAGCAAGCCCCTAGAAAGACGGGTGGGAATTGTATGATGAGAAACGGTGATGAGGTGGCTCCGTATGTATGAAAGAAAAGACAGCTTATCTTACCACGGCGACTCGGAGCTAAAGAAGTGTGTGGAGAGCTATCTAGGAAGGACAACAGAGACGTAAGTGAGGAATATGAACAGAGCTGCTGTGATGTAAGGGTGTCTCTGATTTGCCGCCAAAAGAAACTCAATGACATCTTTCTTCTTGGGACGCACCTCCGTTAAAAACGCCACTTTCGCTGCTACATATAGCTCCACCACTTATCGGAGCTACATGAAACTGTAGGGGCTGGAGCGGGAATATTCCACGATGTCCCACAATAAATTCTGCATTTTTTTCAACCGAAATTGACCAACAAAAAAAGTGTTGCATTACTTTTTGAACGTCCCTCGTAATTTTGTCAGAGACAGTAAACGACTCGCAAGTGCAGCTGAAAGGAATGATATTAATACGTGCAACAACAAAAAATTCTGAATATGAATTTATTAGAACCTGTTAACCAGTAACATCAACATCTCCAGTCCCTCGTATGTGGGAAGAACCACGCTCATGCGTGGCTGCGTGGCCAGCCAGCCAGCCCGCCACGTGACGATAGCGGCTGGCGGTCGCCTGCGGCGCCTCCCGAGGCACCTGTTCCCCTGACTGCTCTGTCGCGCAGCTAATTAGCACCGCACAGCACTGCCGTCCGGGAGAGAGACAATGAAAACGAGGACCGGACGTGGGAACCGCGCAGACAATGCGCCGGCCGCGCCCGCCCGCGCCCGCTGCTCTTTGTTCTCGGGCCGCGGGCCGCTGGCGGCCTCTCCCCGAACGCTCTGCTTCCCGCTTCTTCCGACTCGCTGCAGCGTCCCATTAGCTTAAGTGCGGCCTCTCTGCTCCCACAAACCGGCCGTCTCCAGATTCTTGGCGCTCCCGTTTACGGAAAGGAACAGCTAGCAAGCAAGTCTGTCTGTCCGCAGGCGGCGAGTCGACGTTGCCTCTAAATATCACCTCAAGCAAGAATGCGCACTGGGATACGTTTAGAGTGTGCATTATCGCCCCTTGGAGATGATTTCACTCCTCGAGGGGACAGCGAAACGAAAAGAGAGGTTGCTGAGGGAGGGGGGGGGGGAGGGTATAGCAGTGAAAGGGAGCAGTGACTACGAGTATGTGTTTATCTGAAGATAGGTACTAACAGAAAAATCTGTGTTGTGAACTTCCCTCCGAAGTCTGGTTTTCTCTTTGTGTCACCACTGCAGCCTACATCCAATTGTAGCCGCTTGCTATATTCAAACCTAGGTCTCCCTCTACAATCTCTACCCCCATACTTCTGTCAATTACAAAACTGATAATTCATTGATACCTAAGGATATGCCCCCTCAACTGATCCCCTCTTTTAGCCAAGTTGCGCCGGAACTTTCTTCTCTCCCAGTTCGGTTCAGTTTTCCAATCTACCCTTCTAATCTTAAGCACTCCATTGTAACACCTCATTTCAAAAGCTTCTTGTCTGAAGTGCTTATTGCTCGCGTTTCACTTACGTTAACCCTATGCTCTAGATAAATACAAATTCCTTCTCAAAATAATTGCAGATATTTAAATTTGAATTTGATATCGACAAATTCCCATCTTAAGGTTTTTTTGTAGTAAGCAATGTGTGGAAGTAAAGACGTGGTTTACACACTGTGTGGGCGTCAGTGGGATGTTAAGCTCACGCAACCAGAAAAGAAAGAAATTTGTGATTTAGAAAAAAAAGGGGCACCATCCCTCACGCGTGCCTCATATGTGTGGAAGATGTTGTACTTCGTCAGTTATGAGGTTGCTTCCCCGGCCGTAGTCCGTGGTGTAAGGTTCTGCTGTGAACGGAGCATCTCCCAACTGTGGGGGGAGAGGGGTCGGAAAGAACCCCTCTCAGGTAGTTGGCTAAGTAGCGTCGGTATCGCGCTGTACGTTCGAGGTTATCCCGGTGTCCTGGACGTATTTCTAGTAACAAAGGTTCCTTTTCTCCTCATCCCAGAAGTCATACGCAACTGACATGCCCTTAAACCGTGTGAGCGCGTTTTACGGGCGGGAAGTGAGTGTCTGCTGGGAAGAGAAGCATCCGTGGTTCAACAACTGCGGGCGGAACGCGAAGGTAACATGCAAGGGGCGCAGCCCCGAATCCTCCCGCGGTCAGAAAAATGGTACCGAATTCTCCCAAGCCCACAAGGGTCTGAAAAACGATGGGACCGAATCCTCCTGTTTGAAGCAGGTAGCAGTTCTAAACTTTGTGAATACTCCAAGCGTGCAAAGGAAAGCATATGAAGTTACAGTAGAAGATGTAAAAAATTTTCGCGTGTATTGTATGTATAAAAGTTTTACCTTTTATCTTATTGAGATAAAGTCCAGCCGGCACAGCGCCAGCGACTAAGTCGCGTTCAAGGTCACGCGCAAAGCGTGCGTAAGTCAATCAATATATTTTGTTTAAAACATGGGAGGGGGAGGGGAAGGAGATAAGGAACATAATTATATCATTGTCTATAATACAACATACAATGTATCAGATTGGGAGGATTCGGTCCTGTTACCTGCTTACCTACCTGGTTCCGGGAGGATTCGGGGGCTCCACCCCATGCACGAATGTGTCACCAGCTGCCATACTTTGTGGTACGTTGTGCAAGTCAGTCGGTGTTCGTCGGTGACCGGACGAACATAACTCGAGCGCAAAGGGGAATCAGTTAGTCCAGTATTGTGGAGGCGGAGCTTCGTGCCAAATTTGTGACTGACAACACGGTGACACAATGCCCTGACTGCGATGGGAAAAAGGGACATGTGGATGGACCGCCACACTGTTGGCCATCGAATCTCGGTGCTTGGCTTCGATGGCACTGCGGGAAAATCTGGGAAAAATCCATCATCCTTGGTGGTCTTGTAATCGAGAGCGCAGCGTGTGCATAGCTGTATTCTACGATAAACTTGGAGATATGGGAAAGAGGGGGTGCAACACGCAGAGGTTGGCTTGAGGACTTCGAGGAGATTCAGAATGAGGGAAGTGTGGCGTCTGGTCCATCGTTTCATCACTGTGCTCACGCGTAAGACCATCGCCCTCGCCCACACATTGAAGAGGCCCAGTCCTCACGTGGAGGAAGGGTGAGGGTGTCGTAACAGACCTCGCAGAGATATACTATACGTAGGCCACCTGGAATTGGAGACCCCGCACCTTGGAGATAGGAAGGACTTGGGCTACGTGAACCAATTTTGGCACCACGTGAATGTTGATGTGTTCCACGCGTTGGTGGGAATCACGGCGTAGGACGTGTTGCTGGATGTCGGTCCGAACTTAGTGTAACAACCTGCTGTAGTTCATCGACACTATACGACAAATGTTATTTGTAAAGGAGGTGCTCAAGGCCACGTGAGACAGGGGCAACTCTCCGTCCTGCTGAAGGCCACATCCGATGCTCATGATTGATGACTTTGTAAATTTTAGAAGACTGCCTGCGCCACTTTCATATCGCATGATCGACTCTTAGCGCCCTCGGCCTGAGTGGCCGTGCGATTCTAGGCGCTACAGTCTGGAGCCGAGCGACCGCTACGGTCGCAGGTTGGAATCCTGCCTCGGGCATGGATGTGTGTGATGTCTTTAGGTTAGTTAGGTTTAATTAGTACTAAGTTCTGGGCGACTGATTACCTCAGAAGTTAAGTCGCATAGTGCTCAGAGCCATTTGACCCATTTCTACTCTAGCGCGACGCATATCACGGCATCCCTCGTACAAGTAGGAGAAGGTATGAGCAATTAGCGGGCTAGCAGACTTCTTCTTGGCGGTTCTCAGGCAATTGCGTATAAAATCGTGAAGAAGGGGCATCCTTGTCTCAAGGATCGCCGGATGGGTACCATACCCGCCACCCTACCGTTAACCTGCAACTGTGAGAGCATACCGGTTAACAGTCGTCGTAGAACGTCGATCAAACGCAGCGGGGAACTCAGACGGGCACCTAATGACAGGAGAAATTGCTGTTGGACTCTGTCGAAGGCATTGTCGAAGTCGATGAAGACGAGTGCAGCGTAAAGGCGACAAGACGCCGATAGCGCTACGAAGTCTCGGCATTCGCCGGTGGTCATTTGTACACCGACTTTGTCCAGTTGTGATACCTGCTCCAGGGAAAGGATCAGTAGTAGTTTGATTTGCATACGCAGTGCTAGAAGTCTAATGTAGGTCTTACAATCCACGTTTAACATGGTAAGCCGACGGTAAGCAGCATTCGCCAATTCTCAGGATGATTTGTGAATCGGTAACATCAGTTCCCGGTAGGCATCCATACACCGCGACATCATTAAGTCGCGGAAAGTTTGGTAAAATTTAGTCATCAAAACGTCTGGTTCGGAACCGTGTCGGCCGTCCGGACATGATTTCCGTCAGACCCCACTGACAGAACAGACACTATTAGTATGTATGATACTATTTTTAGCGTTTAATTTCTTAATCTGGTTCCCCCAATATCACTTAATTCGATTACATTTCCTGTTTTTGTTTTGTTGTTTTTCATCTTATAATTTCTTTTCAACAAATCATACATTCTGTTCAGTTGTTCTTCCAAATTTTTCGTGGAGGTATGAAATGTCTATGCAACTAATTGAAGGCAGTTTGTTTATTGCCATACGCGTTTCGCTTCTTTTATTTGGGAAGCATCATCAGTGGCCTGAAATATATGTTTCCTTTTATACATACAATAAACGTATTATGTGGTAGATACAATATGCTGCTAATGGCCTGAAATATATGTTTCCTTTTATATATACAATAACCGTATTATGTGGTTTCGTTTAGTATTTGCTCGCTGAAGAAGCCGAATAATATGGGGTATACGCTAGAACTCTGTCTCACCTCTTGCTCGACCATTGCTTCCCTCTCATTTTATTTGACTCTTGTAACTGCTCTCTAATACCTGTAGAAGTTGCAAATAAAGTTGCAAATAACGTTTCGCTCCCTGTATTTTATCCCTGATACTACGAATATTTCCGGGTGTAGCGAATTTTTTCTGCTATTTGTGTTTAATGCCAGAGTAATTGGGTAACTTGTGGTGATAGTTCTTGTTCCCTCTTTGTAGCATATGTCCGTTGCACGTAGGTATTACAGTTTTTAACACACAGGTATTTCAGTAATTATACTAACAATTTGACCAGGCATTGGGGAGGAAAATGAAATTTGTATGTTAAAAGAAACCATCTTGACAATAGCCTACCTTTCGCTCAGCGAAACCGCAATTGGAACTGATAGACGAGACTTTTATTCCCTATTCTCTCCCTAGCAGCCAACTTCTTCACCACTGCGCCACCTTGCTCTGTGTGTCATGGTTATGGTGGTTGTACCCATAGATATTAGAACTAATAAATTACAAATGGTACAAACTGTATTGTTGTTACAATTTTTTAAGGATAACTGTTTTCGATATTTGTTATCCTCAGATCCATTTGAAGTAGAGCTTGTCTGCAGGGCGAAGATTCTGTTAACTGTATTTTAACTGAGTCTTCGATCTGCTGACAAGCTCCGCTTTGGTGTAATTACATGTACGGATCTGAGGATGACCTTTATTAAAGGTCGAAATAAGTTATACTAAAAAAAAAAAAACACCAACTGAACCAATGTTTTCCTTCATTATGAGGTATTGCTTTTGTAGTCACTTGTAGCTGGTGTTAATTCGACGTCAGGGGTGCGGCTGTTGGATGTGATGGTGCCTGCGTGATCTTGGACGGTGACCGCTGAGCGTGAAATACATGTTCACGCGTCGGCATAGTGTCATGCCCTGTGGAAGTTATAAAGAAATATTTAAGAAAAGAAAGACAGAAAGAAAGAATTCTATGGTCACCCGCAGGGGTGTGTGTAGACTCCAGGATTGCCAAAGCTGGCCCATACTTCTGTGGGCGATGTAGAGTAGTGTAGCAACAAGAGGTTTAGAAGCAGGTATAGTTGTAGTTAATAGGCAAACCTCGAGATATTCCGAGGTTGCCAATAAGCTATCTAGTAATAGAAGTTGGGAGGTATTCACTTCTAAATTGAGTTAATTCCTTTTATTTTGTTATTTTTTAATTGATTCTTATTTCCAATATTGTATTTTATTTCTACACTAATATTACGAATAGTTGCAGTTCACGTATGACAGTATACAAAATATAAAACATTCTGTGTCACCATGATTATTGAATATGTACGACCTGTTTAGAGTTTCCATATAACAGATCTAAAATTCGTGGCAATAAACTGAACTGTTACGATATTGCAGTGCATGTGTTGCTCAGAAGTACGATGAAATGTTCCTTCGAACATGCATTTGTCCGAAGAAACAGGCACCACGGCGACTACAGCCGTTATGAAGTATACGTATTCGCAGTTGCGAATTTATACAACCATCAACTGTAAAATGGAATGGCGACAATGAAAATTTGTGCCGGACTGGGTCTCGAAAACAGATTTCCCGCTTATTGCAAGCGGTCGCCTTACCATTTTTTTTTTTTTTTTACCATTAGGCTACACGAGCACGCTTCAGGCCAGACCCAAACTTCCACATGTGCTCAATCGTGTGTTTATAGCCTGCACTCGAACATCCATTATTTTCGTTGTCGTCATTCCATTGTATAGCTGGTGGTTGTCCATATTCGCAACTGCCAATACATCTCATCTAAACTGAATTGAACTGAGCTGTGGAAGTTTAGTAGTTGTTCTCTGGACGACGCTCGTATGAAACACACACACACACACACACACACACACACACACACACACACACATATATATATATATATATATATATATATATATATATATAAAGAAAACTAGTGAAATGGAGGTGATAAATCTATCTTCGTCAGACGCTAACCAGTGTAATACGGGATGAAAACGGTATAGAACTGGTTTACTAGGCACAACGAAGTTTCTATTGTCGTGCTGCCGACGAGCTAGGCAATGTCGATATAGGTGAACGTTCACTCTCTTTAAGTTCACACCGCTGACGCTGTTCCCAATATGGACTATCCTCGGACCTCCACGCTTTCCAGGTCGTATCGCGGCGCCCGCGAAGTGAGTACTGTGTAGGGAGGTGAAAGTTTTTCACCGTGGCGTGCCGCACCTGAGGACACGGCGAACCGCACAGATGCACGCGACTAGATAGCCCCTCCTCTGCTGACCAATGGTCGCGCGGAACGGGTGCTGCGTAGCCGGCGGCGCGGTCGATCGCGCGGCGTCAATTATACACCCATCCGGCAGCGTGCTCCGACTGTCCTGAAAGGACGAGCACTGTTACGCTGAGGAAAGCTCGACGCCGTTCAATGGCGTATCGAGCTTTAGTCTTGCTACTGGCATTATTGAGGAGACTGCGTCCTTCACAGAGCTATATGCGTGACACATGCCGTCCATATCGTCGAATCAATTGTGTTTTAGGGGAGCTTTTACGTGTGGCACAAGCACCCCGCAAAGAAAATAACAAAGTGAACCTTAACAATCAGATACATGGCCAGATGTGAATCTTGGCTTCTTAAATTACTCGCCTCCATTTCGTCACACTGTTGGATATTTTTTTTCAGCAATACGCATTCATTACTCCCAGTTATTTTACAAAATCATCTACCCTTCAGTCTCTCCCTTTTTCTGTAGCATAATATTCTCTCCTATAATATCTTTCTTTGGAAATGATCATCTGTAGTTCTTCTGGCAATGTGTTCATTTTATAAAATACTAGCTTAGTACCTGGCATTGCCCAGGTATGTATTTATTCCAATCTTCTGTAAGTCCATCTTCCTCATTCCCTTTTCTCTTTCCATCTTTTCTACCCGCTCTATCCACCTCCTCCGTCTCCCCCGTTCTATGTCCTTCTTCCCCTGCCCCTCTTTTTGATCAACCTCTCCCCCCCTCTTTCAGCCTTCTCCTCCCCCATCTATCAATTTGCTCCTTCCCCGTCTGTCCATATTTTCCTCACTCCTTTAATTCAATCTCCTCCTCCCCCTCTCTTCGTCCACATTCTCCTCCGCCCCCCCGCCATCCAGCCTCTCCTACCCACTTTGTCTATTTCCGCCTCCCCTCTACTTCCTACTTTTCCCCATCACTGCACATTTCCTCTTCCTCCTCTGCCTGTTCATCTCTTTCTTCCCCTCTCTCTGCCCATCTCTTCCTTTCCCTGTCGTTGTTCATCTCTTTCGCTTTCCTTTCTCTGTTCATCTCTGCCTCTCCCGTCTATCTGTCAATTTCCACCCCCCTGTCTCTATCGATCTCCTTCCCCTCCCTGTGCCCCTTTCTCTCTCCGCCTTATCCGGCTAAAACGAATAGGAGGCTGGTGGTTCCTAACGCCACAGTATTTCTTTCCAGATTCTAATTAACATGTGTACGAAATTTGGTTGAAATCCTTCGAGAGTTTAGGATGAGCTTTTTACCCGTGGTTTTGCCCATGGGCACTCATATTAAATACATTCCACATATATTTCACACGTATTTTTACACCTATTTCACTTGTATCTCTAACGAATTTCGTCCTGCAATTTCATTTTCTCAACAGAGAATGTTTATGATGTCGTACCTCTTGAACTATGTGCTGTACAATGATATAATCTTTCAGGTAAATCCAATGGTATATGTGGCTACTGTCAGCGAAATGTGTTGCGAATAGAATAAGAAGTAGAGAAGTAATAAACTGAAATGTCATGCATGATGCTGCAGTTTTTTACGCATCTCAGTAGTCATGACGTCATTTCTCCCGAACTATGTGTCGTACAATGACATAATTTTTTTGGTACTTTCAGTAATATATCTATCGCGAAAACAGTTCGTAGTAAAGAAGAAATCAATTCAAACAACATGCTTCATGCGACAGTTTCACTACATCAATAGCGAAAATGTGGTAACCGATAAATGGTTTTCCCCTTCATAATTTTGTGGGGTCGTCGGCGATAAAAAGTTTTTAAAGGGTCGAAGTTACGTGTAAAGTTTACTGTAATTCTTTAAGTCTTAATTCTGAAACACTGGGTATTTCCTCGTTGAGAGCTACTCTAGCTTTTCACGCCCCCCCCCCCCCACCCCCCACCTCCAGCTTCTTATCCAGTGGTTTAGGAGAAGGTGTGAAACATACATCCATATACAAATACACGTAGGAATCCATTTTTATAATATACATGGATTTATTTCTTCATTTACTGCTTTCATCTGTAAGGCATTGTCTACCGTATTATTTCTCTTTCGAAGATTCATAAACTTTGCTATCGTAGAAACTGCTGTTTCACAAGTATAGTAGCAACTGGTGTAGTCAGTGTTTTAATCGCTTGTCAGTTTGTACTGTCTGTTAGATAATCTGGTTACTTCTCATTATGATCAATTAACAGCCTGGCTATGTTTCTATTCTCTGCTCTTCGTGGCGTATTTGTTTTCACATTCAATATATTTGAAATTGACAGGCTTATTTTTCTTGTAAACTGTATGTTCTTATCAGGTCTTGTTTTGTTCTTGCCATTATAGGTACCCATGTTGGTGCATACGAACAATTTTCTGTCGATATATTGTAGGCTGCGATCAGCAGTACAATATGTCCGTAGCTCAAATAATCAACCAAATACACATCTCCCTCTCATGCCTCTGATCAAAAGTATCCTTATCCTTATTTAATGCGATATTGACCGCTAGGTGTCACAAGAGGTGGATCCGCCCGTTTAATAGGACGAGGGGAGTGTTGTGCTGTCAGTAGAGAAGCAGGATCAGCAGAATGAGTATCTCAGGAGAGCCCATTAACTTCGAAAGTGGACCAGTCACTGTACGTCACCTGAGTAAAAAATACATCAGGGACATTTCAGTTCTTATAAAGCTCTCCACGCCGACTGTTGGTGATGTGATTGTGAAGTGGAAACGAGAAGAAATAATCGCAGCTAAAGCAAGTCCAGGCAGACCTCTTATTCTGGAGGACAGGGACTGTCGAGCACTGCAGAGGATGGTTCTAAAACATCGCATGGAATCTGCAGAAAGAATCACTTGTGAGATCCAAAGTTCTACCATCAGTCCAGCTAGAACAATGAATGTGTGTAGAGAGTTAAAAAAATGGGTACAGTTGTATAGCACCTCCTCACAAGCCACAAATTTCAGTCGTTAGTGCTAAGCGACGCTTGACTCGGTATACTGATCAGTGGATATCTGGACTGACGAATCACGCAGTACCCTGTGGCAGTACAGTGGAAGGTCTTGGGTTTTGCGAAAGGCTGGAGAAAGTCGTTTGCCATTACATGTGGCGCCAAAATGAAGTATGGAGGAGGTGTTGTTAAGGTATGGGGTGTTTCTCGTGGTAAATGTAGTCCCTTTATTACGCTTAAGAATACATTGAATGAGGAAAGGTATGAACAAATTTTTCAGCATTGTGTACTGTGTAGAGCAGAACAGTTAAGGAACGATGACTGTCTGCCGGCCATTGTGGCCGAGCGGTTCTAGGCGCTTCAGTCCGAAACCGCGCTGCTGCTACGGTCGGAGGTTCGAATGTGTTAAGTCCCATAGTGCTTAGAGCCATTTGAACCGTTTGATGACTGTCTCGGCACGACATTACACCCTATTATAAAGCGCCATGTATCAGGCAATCGTCTGTGGACATCAACATTCGTGAAACGCACTGGCCTACCCAGAGTCCCGATCTGGGCCAACAGGATACCTCTGAGATAGCGCTAACTCCGACTTCGCTCTAGACCCCGCGTCCAAGATCGCTCACTACCCTCTCTGGATTCGGCTCTTGCGGAATTGTGGGCTGCCATTCCTCTACAAACATTCCGATACATCGCAGAATGTGTTTCCAGCAGGGTTCATGTCGTCACGAAGGCGAAGGGTGGACTCACCAGATATTAATGTCGACTAAGAGGTGTCTGGGTATTTTTGACCAGAAATGATACATCACAAATTTATCTGCAACTCGAAGCCAGCCACTTTGGCTGAGCGGTTCCAGGCGCTTCAGTCTGGAACCGCGCTGCTACTACGGTCTCAGGTTCGAATCCTGCCTCGGGCGTGGATGTGTGTGATGTCAAAATGGTTCAAATGGCTCTGAGCACTATGAGACTTAACATCTGAGATCACGTCCCCTAGAAGTTAGAACTACTTAAACCTAACTAACCTAAGGACATCACACACATCCATGCCCGAGGCATGATTCTAACCTGCGACCGTAGCGGTCGCGCGTTTCCAGTTTGAAGCGACTAGAACCGCTCATCCACAGCGGCCGGCTGTGTCCTTAGGTTATTTAGGTTTAAGTAGTTTTAAGTCTAGGAGACTGATGACCTCAGATGTGAAGTCCCATAGTGCTTAGAGTCATTTGAACCATTTTTGTGAAACTCGAGACTTAATCTTCAATTTCATTAACATGAAAATTTCTACAAGATCTCGTGATACCAAGAGGCAAAAACTTCCATAAAACCAAAAACGGAAGGCTTTAGTCATGCCAAGAAGAGTGGTACCATAAAGTCTAAAATACAATGAGGAAGTGTTATAAGAAAATCAAAATCTATGCGAGGTTAAATATGTTACTGCTGAAACAGCAGAAAACATATGCTTTCGCATGTCCAAAATAAATTAAATCCTTCTATACACAATAGGTCGAAAATATGGATGAATTATCCGTAACCAGTTTGGGAAGACGATTGCATTGTTTCCGCTACAGCAATGCTACGCATTTCTCCTGTAGGTCGATAGAGATTACTGTGAAAGAAGATACCATGACATGGGGTGTTGTCTTCATGAGCTATCCCTCTGAGTTGAAGACGGTCATATTTAATTTTCAGAACTTACGAGGATACTGCCAGCTCAGTCGTGGCAAAATTATAAATATTTAACAATAGCTCCTTACAATCTGCCTATTCCAGTTGAGAAATTAAGAGTCGTACACTCTCAGCAAAAGTCGTCCTCTGCAAAACCTTTGAGACACCACCAGATCTTGAAATACCGGCGTGGTCCCCCTTCATGAGCACAGCCTGGCGGACTAGAAACAGCGGCTTGCCTCGTCGTATGTAAATGGACCCAGTCGGCAGCAGTATTGATTCCCGTAGCGACTGGAAGGCGCCGAAGGATACCACTCCACAGTACTGGAGACCTCATTCTCACACCAGTGAGCAGTTTATCATTAGCGCCACATACGAACAAGGTGTGTCGATCATCGGCAATTTCTGATCATGACTTTAGCCATTAATATAAAGACATGAAATTGCAGAGTGATTTGTTGTTCGTAGTATTGTATTTGGTTGAGACTGTGTGAAAAGCAGTAAGCGTGTCCAAGCTGTCTAATTACGTACATTCACCGTGTGTATGATGACATTTTTAACAGTACTGTTTAGTCTTCATTCACAATGTTTGATTTCCTTGCAACATTTTGCACATTTGTTCGAGATATTTGACTTTAAGTGGGACCTGAATATATTTAATGCTATTGCAGGAGACCCAGTACAAGTTCCAAAGCGTTCAACTCTAGCGTATTTATTTTTGCAATATATATGTTTCTTCTTATAGAAAAAGTCTTAGAATCTAAGACTAAGGTACAATATTTTCTTTTTATCTTCCCAGAACTTGTTTGTGTGCTGATTGAGGCCCTGCCTCTGTTCGTTTGACATCACCCTCCTTGGTTATCGTTTGTATTGTTGGACTTGAAATTTTGCGGTATTGACCAGTAGCCTGAAATTGTCCCTCTCTCATATGGTGTCTTCTTTGACGTTAAGTTTTCTCAAATCTCTTCTTGTCTCTTTCAGCCATCCCGCGGTGTTTTTTAATTTGGAAACAAAAATATTCTTCATTTGTCTATTGTCATTCATTTTGTAAATATGACCGTAAAACTTTAATCTTCTCTTGCTTATTGTGTCTGTGATTGTTTCGATGTTTCTGTATAGATCTGAATTTCCTCTTTCGTCCAGTTGTTATCATTGTTCTTTTGTTGTCCAAAAACTTTTCCTACTTTTATTTTCCAGTTATTCTTGCTCACCTCTTTTATTCAGTGTCAGGCGTTTTATAATATGTTTAAGGTATTTGTACCACTTATCTGCGCAAATAATTTAAGATCTCATAGAACGTACGAGCCGGGAAAGACAGGCGATTATTTTCAGGATTTACAAATACAAGTTTATCACAGAGACAGAGCAACTGGCTATGGGCAGTACCTTTTTTGTATCTCTCTGAACCGAACATAAACAGTAGGAATCCAGATTCCACCGACAAGATTCGGAAACTGTTCTGGAATATTTTCTGTGCGTCTTGGCATTGGTTATTCGTAATCTCCTAAGGCTCGTTACAGAGGAACTCCGTTTTGTTTAGTTTCTCACCCCACTTATTTTCATATCTGTACTGCACTGACAAAATTTCCACAACAGTAAAAATATCGGCGGTATGCGCTGTCAGCGCCGAATTATGACAGCGCGGCGCCCGTAGCAAACACCAAAAGGAGGCCCTTGGTTTGCTTCAGACCTCAAAATTTAGGACATAAAATAAAAAAGTACTTTACAAAAATGACACTAGTCAAAACTCGGTGTCTCCTTCATTTAGATTTCTTGTCCCATGGTGTTCCTTAAGTAATTTTTAATGCGCTCCAGTGTTTAAACGGATCGTTGTCCACTGAAGTTGGTGACCATCAGAGACAAGACCTAAGACTGTTTCTACATTTTTAAGACACGATTCTGATGAATTTTCCATTAAAAATTAATAAAACAACAGTTCCAGTGGCTCGTGCTTTTTTCTGTCAATAGCAATAGCCACATCTGTTTTGAGCAGCTCAGCAATCTGCACTAATTCGTCAGCTTTACTTTCTTCCAAATCGTCGTCGTAAGTAATGACGATAATCGTAATTGTTTACAAGATCTCTTCTGCAGTTTTCAATTGCCGAAGTATTTCACATAGTCACTCAATAATACTCTGGCACTCGTTTAGCTGATGCAGAAAGCACTTTGTCAATTTTAACGATAAACACCTGAATTTCAAAATGTTGTTCAATTCCACTGAGTGTAGTACAGCCGCTCAAAAGGAAGTTCTTCGTACACTGTCCAATCATATTAATGTGACCACAGGTCAAACCCCTGAATAACAGCCTTTTGCAGTGCGCACCGCTGCGAGCCGTGCAGGAAGAGAGTCAGTGAAGTTCTGGAAGGTACCGGCGGGGGTGTAGAATCATCATCATCCAGTGCCGTGGCCAACTGCGCTGGGTTTCTCGGTTGACGAATTGAGCGGACAGCTCGATCGAGGTGGACCCACAGATTCTCGACTGGCTTTAAATCCGAGGAACTCGGTGTCCAGGGCAGTACTGAAAACTCATCCTGGTGCTCTTCCAACCATTCATGTACACTGAGAGCTGAGTGACACGTAGCATTGTCATGCTGGTAGATGACACAGAGCTGAGGAAAAACAACCGGCATGTAAGGGTGGGAATGGTTCCCAAGGATAGATACATATTTGTGCATCCCAGAATGAAGTGATCACCCAGCGAATACCATGAAAACATTCCCCAGAGCATAAGAAAATGGCTCTAAGAACTAAGGGACTCAACATCTGACGTCATCAGTCCCCTAGACTTAGAAATACTTAAACCTAACTAACCTAAGGACATCACACACATCCATGCCCGAGGCAGTATTCGACCCTGCGACCGCAGCAGCCGCGTGGTTCCAGACTGAAGCGCCTAGAACAGTACGGCCACCACGGCCGGCCCAGGGCATATGACTCCGTCGATTGTTGCAAGGTGTTTGCTTTCAGATGTTTCACGCTAGCTCTAACGGCCATCTGTCCCATGGAGCGTATAATGTGATTCACTCGAAGGCCACCGGTCGATGCAGAGTTAACATCCAGTTGCGGTATTGGCGTTCGTCGCCGATGAGCTGCGCCTGCTGGGGAGTCCCTTACTCAGCAACGTTCGGTGAACTGTCGTTCAGGAGGCACTGTTGGTAGCCCAAATGTTCAAATATATGTGAATTCCTAAGGGACCAAACTGATGAGGTCATCGGTCCCTAGACTTACACACTACTTAAACTAACTTAACGCTAAGGACAACACTCACATCCATGCCCGAGGGAGGACTCGAACCTCCGGCGGGAGGGGCCGAACTATTAGTAACATGGCGCCTCTAACCGCGCAGCGTTGGTAGCCCCTTGGTTCATCTGGGCAGCCAGTTGCTCGACAGTTACAGGTCTGTTCGCCCCTACACATCTCCGCAGCTGTCGTTCACTCATTTCGTCTGTGGCTTGTGGTGCACCACAACTGCCTGTTCGCCATTTTTGTATAAAGTCAGTTTGGCATGCACAGTATACTTTAACCAAGGCGTCTGGCGAACAATTTACAAACATAGCTGTTCCGCTGTGTTGTTAACATATAATGTATGGTGTGGCCAGTGCTCACTTTTAGAAATGAGCTACTCATTGAACATTTCGACACTACCGTCTTTCCATTGGACGGTTGGTGGATTAGCATTCATACCTAACTTGACAGCTTTTTTAGACCCTGGAGGGAT
Source organism: Schistocerca cancellata (assembly GCF_023864275.1). Classification (NCBI taxonomy): domain Eukaryota; kingdom Metazoa; phylum Arthropoda; class Insecta; order Orthoptera; family Acrididae; genus Schistocerca; species Schistocerca cancellata. The sequence continues at coordinate 439,278,250 of NC_064628.1, read as the reverse complement.
CACCTAATGCATGGGGCCTGTAGAATTTGTTAACTTTTGCTACGTGTCCAACCCGGCACTGTCACTGTGTGTCTTGTTTGGAAGCAAACTTGTTTCTTTCATCGGCTGTTAACATCGTTAATCCCATTAAACTCTTCCCCCTCAAGCTTACATTCAGTACTGCTGTGTTCTTTTTATGGCAATGTTAGTTCTTTGTCTAGTATGGGGTGGTTTAATGATGAAGAGCTGACCGATGTCCACCTCGTATGTAGGTTCACTGAGTTCAGTGGAAGAGCGACACAACGACTCTATGCTGATCCGTTGCCGCAAAGATTGCACGTGTGCATAGGTACCTACGAGGAACCTGTTACTTCACTTAGAATGGCCCAGCGAGGAGTGCCAAAACTTCTGATCCAGAACAGAATGTGTTACTGGCGATTAGTGATAATCGTGCCGCGAGTTGGGAATTGCTCCAGCTCTGAGCACTATCTGAACAATTGTTCTGATAATCTTACATGAACAACAATTACACCCATATCGTTCACATAAACACTCACTGCAGTCAGTCGACTTGCCGCAGAGAGTGGAATGTGCAATTGTTCCCTACGGCAGTGGGCAGAAAATCAGTTTCCTGCTTCCATGCTGTTTACAGAGGAGGCCATGTTGACAAAAGAGGGCATGTTTTACTTCTAAATCTACGTCTACATTCCACAAGCTGCATTACGGTCTGCGGCAGAGGCTGCTTTGTGTACCACCGTCATTTCCCCCTTTACCTGTTGGTATGGTTCGCGGGAAGAACGACTTTTGGTAATCCTCCGCGTGGGCTCGAATCTCTGTGATGTTATGTTGACGGTCTTTTCGCGAGATTTACATCCGTGGAAGCCATTCCAGAAACGTAACGCTCGGAATTTTATCAGTAGACCATATCGTGATGCAGAACGCCTCTCTTGCTGCATCTTCCTTTGGAGTTGACTGAACATGGTCGTGACGCTTTCGCACTTACACCATAACAGTTGGACCATCAAAACGACCACGTAAGACTAAGTTCACGTGTTTATTACATATTCCCACCTCACACCATATGACGGTACGTCCACCGTTGTCAACGGGATCTTCTATTGATCCAAGCGTTACGATGTGGGACAGCATAATGTTGCATGGGCGCACTGACCTCCATATCTTCGATCGTGGTACGCTTACCGGTAAATTTAACTTCATTTTTATGGATAATAATGCGGTGGAGATCTTGGAACGAGAGAGTGTTCGGCGAATGGACTGTCTTGCTCGTTCACTACCGTCTTAAATCCTATCTAGCACATGTGGGATGCGTTGAGAAGACGTATGACATCGTGCCAGCATGTACAACGACCATCCAGCAATGTAAATGTGCTGGTGGAGAAATGGAATGCCCTACTACAAGAAGTCGATACCAACATTGTATGAGAACTGGAGCACGTTGCAGAGCACGCACTACAGTATGTGTTGATCAAACATCCCTATTAAGAATCTTGGCCCATCTTTTCAAATATCATAAATCACCTACGGTGACTTCCTTTGCAATTATGATTTTTCAATAAAAGTGTAATTCCTCTTCGTCTCATGCATATTTCTTCGTTACGTTTTGTATTACGCTGTAGCAGTTTTCTCTATGTATCGTCCAAATTTTATCGACCTATGATACTTGGCAGTGACACATCAAGTGAACGTTACTATGGACCCCAAGTTCTGTTCACAAATACACAAATTTCCGGATTTGCTTAAAGGCCAGGCTTCAACATTTAATCGCTCAGTGACTTTCCCTTTAAATACATAATGTAAAGGTAATACTGAACAGAAGGAATATTAAACCAAGCAGCTGAAAGGCGCAGACATAGTAGGTAGTCGGCTACCGTTTGAATCTTGCAGTTCACCTCTAACAGACACTTCGATCGACATTACACTTCGGCACTTGAGCATGGTGTACACATGTTGACATCGTGAAGTACAATGTCATGTGTGCTACTACATTCAGCTTCCACAGTTCTCGCACTATCAGGCGTCTTTTTCTTTTTTCTTTAAAGAAAAATCCTTGCCCCAGTGTGCACGGAAAAAAGAAAGGACAACACCTTGCCCCAGTATGCAGGCGAGGGAAATATTAATATAGCGCCGAGATTTTAAACAGATTTCCTATCCAGTATCAGACCATGGTAAGACGTTGGCGACATTTCTGCTTCTGGGAGATCACGGGTTCCTTTCAATATTGGGAAAATATACAAAACGATACAGAGAATATGTATTCAAGCAAAGCTTGATATACACAAGTATGACCAAATCGGAGGGAGAAAGCCGAACCACGAGGTATAGACCAAGGTGACAAAGGAGGGACATTTCGGTGAATCCTACCACATGGCGGGCGCTGTTGGTTTGCAGTCGAATCCCGAGATACACTTCAGTAGTAAGCGGGTAGGTTGAGTGCACTAGGGGATTATTTACTGAGCAGACCCAACCCACCCAAGCAATGAACTCCAGATAGCTGTAAGTGGGTCCAGTTCTCGTATTTAACTATCAAACACACCTAGTCCAGAAAAATAAGATATAAAAAAATTAAATCAACAAAAATTTATTCAAGCAATGAATTCCAAATGGTGAAATTCGTTATCAGTATTTTTGGTTCTCTTCATTCCTTTATACTTTAGTTTAATATTACCATCTTCAAAATATTGAAAGTCCCAGTTACTTATTATTTTATTACATTTGTCTGGCAAAATAATTTTAAATTTGTAATCGAGCCCCTTACAAATTTTCTCCCCACATCTAGTTTTGAACTGTTCAGAGTCTGTAATGTAATACAATTCATTTACTTCTAGCTCACTAATCTTTTTAGACAAATTAGAATTGCTTGCATTATTTAGCTACTTCAGTAGAGAATCAATTTATATTGAATAAAAAAATAATTATATTTAAAAATTTTCATTCCATACAAATATGACTAATGTGTGGGAGGAATTTAAATTTGATATTTTTGTTGGTACAAATAATAAACCAAGAGAGAAGCATGTTTAATGTACTATTTGCAAAGAATATTTTAAACCATCTTTAACTATAGAACATTTGAGGAGTGAGGTCCATACTGGAAGTATTTATATATTAAAGAAAATTTATGAAGAAGGATACAAAATGAGATTTAATAGTTATGATTAAATTGATATAGAAATATGGAAGAAAATAAAAACTCAGATTCTCTCTTTTTTATGACTGTAAAAAAGTAGTGAATTATAATTTACCAGTAAGAAATTTTGCGAAAATAATACGAAAATATATTAAATCCTATTGATTGTTAATAGTTTCTCACTCAGTAATTACAGATTTAGATTATAGAAAATACAATAAAACAAACTAATAAATTTATATAATTGGTCTAAGAAATGTGGTATGAATTTTATTTTTACAGTAGAAGATATAGGAAAATATTTTACTCTTATTAAAATTAATTCAATAATAAATAAATTTTAATATCCAGGAGGCACTGTATCATAATTTTCTAGAACTACTCTTTTATCATATTGAAATGAGAATACTTTCTTAGCATGTTTGTTGACTAGATTTTTAGTATCAACATCTCTAGTTGTCTGATTGTATTCTGTCTGTATCTTTTCTTTCACTTCACTCTCGTTTAATTTTGTCATAGATTCGCCATTCAGCTTTTGAGTATTCTTATAGTTTAAAGTGAATCCCTTTACTTTAATTTGTTTTTTTTTATCATTTTTCTCATAATAGTAACTTTTTGGACCAGTTGAAGCCCAATCTGTAATCCAGTTATTTCCTAATTCATCAGTTCATTCGCCTAAATAAAACCTGCTTCCACAGTGTTTTCACCATCATCAATATATACTACAGAATAAGTATCGAAATATATTACAGATTCTCCTAATTTATCTAACATATCATATAATCTAAGCCTGGTATTGGACATGGTGAATGCAGCTATAAGAATATTAGTAGCTGTATTATTTTCCACACGATAATATTTGAAATTGAACTTAATATGAACCATATTGTCATTAAGAAAATTTTATCTATATTATCTAATTAATCATGCAACAGTATCTCATAAAATCACTGTAAATCTGTTACATATTCTGTTTGACTCATATTTTGCCTTTGCCCAAATTTCCCCCATAATGAATTAAGACACATCTTAGCAACAGCTCGTTTTCCTGCATTTTCCTTTATGGTATCATGCTCTAAGTCAATATATGATTTCTTTTTAACTGTTTTGGCATACTCTTTATCAGTTTCAAAATCATGTGGACTGGTCTCTAATTTTATTTTCAGAAAAGCCTTCAGGTAATTTTTAATCAGCTTTTTTTTGGTCATCAGTCTACTGACTGGTTTGATGCGGCCCATCACGAATTCCTTTCCTGTGCTCACCTCTTCATCTCAGAGTAGCACTTGCAACCTACATCCTCAATTATTTGCTTGACATATTTCAATCTCTGTCATCCTCTACAGTTTTTGCCCTCTACAGTTCCCTCTAGTACCATGGAAGTCATTCCCTCATGTCTTAGCAGATGCCCTATCATCCTGTCCCTTCTCCTTATCAGTGTTTTCCACATATTCCTTTCCTCTCCGACTCTTCGTAGAACCTCCTCATTCCTTACCTTATCGGTCCACCTAATTTTCAACATTCGTCTATAGCACCACATCTCAAATGCTTCAATTCTCTTCTGTTCCGGTTTTCCCACAGTCCATGTTTCACTACCATACAATGCTGTACTCCAGACGTACATCCTCAGAAATTTCTTCCTCAAATTAAGGCCGGTATTTGATATTAGTAGACTTCTCTTGGCCAGAAATGCCTTGTTTGCCATAGCAAGTCTGCTTTTGATGTCCTCCTTGCTCCGTCCGTCATTGGTTATTTTACTGCCTAGGTAGCAGAATTCCTTAACTTCATTGACTTCGTGACCATCAATCCTGATGTTAAGTTTCTCGCTGTTCTCATTTCTACTACTTCTCATTACCTTCGTCTTTCTCCGATTTACTTTCAAACCATACTGTATACTCATTAGACTGTTCAATCCGATCAGCAGATCATTTAATTCTTCTTCACTTTCACTCAGGAAAGCAATGTCATCAGCGAATCGTATCATTGATATCCTTTCACCTTGTATTTTAATTCCACTCCTGAACCTTTCTTTTATTTCCATCATTGCTTCCTCGATGTACAGATTGAAGAGTACGGGTGAAAGGCTACAGCCTTGTCTTACACCCTTCTTAATACGAGCACTTCGTTCTTGATCGTCCACTCTTATTATTCCCTCTTGGTTGTTGCACATATTGTATATGACCCGTCTCTCCCTATAGCTTACCCCTACTTTTTTCAGAATCTCGAACAGCTTGCACCATTTTATATTGTCGAACGCTTTTTCCAGGTCGACAAATCCTATGAAAGTGTCTTGATTTTTCTTTAGCCTTGCTTCCATTATTAGCTGTAACGTCAGAATTGCCTCTCTCGCCCCTTTACTCTCCCTAAAGCCAAACTGATCGTCACCTAGCGCATTCTCAATTTTCTTTTCCATTCTTCTGTATATTATTCTTGTAAGCAGCTTCGATGCATGAGCTGTTAAGCTGATTGTGCGATAATTCACGCACTTGTCAGCTCTTGCCGTCTTCGGAATTGTGTGGATGATGCTTTTCCGAAAGTCAGATGGTATATTGCCAGACTCATATCTTCTACACACCAACGTGAATAGTCGTTTTGTTGCCACTTCCCCCAATGATTTTAGAAATTCTTATGGAATGTTATCTATCCCTTCTGCCTTATTTGACCGTAAGTCCTCCAAAGTTCTTTTAAATTCCGATTCTAATACTGGATCCCCTATCTCTTCTAAGTCGACTCCTGTTTCTTCTTCTATCACATCAGACAAATCTTCACCCTCATAGAGGCTTTCAATGTATTCTTTCCACCTATCTGCTCTCTCCTCTGCATTTAACAATGGAATTCCCGTTGCACTCTTAATGTTACCACCGTTGCTTTTAATGTCACCAAAGGTTGTTTTGACTTTCCTGTATGCTGAGTCTGTCCTTCCGACAATCATACCTTTTTCGATGTCTTCACATTTTTCCTGCAGCCATTTCGTCTTAGCTTCCCTGCACTTCCTATTTATTTCATTCCTCAGCGACTAGTATTTCTGTATTTCTGATTTTCCCGGAACATGTTTGTACTTCCTCCTTTCATCAATCAACTGAAGTATTTCTTCTGTTACCCATGCTTTCTTCGGAGCTACTTTCTTTGTACCTATGTTTTCCTTCCCAACTTCTGTGATGGCCCTTTTTAGAGATGTCCATTCCTCTTTAACTGTACTGCCTACTGCGCTATTCCTTATTGCTGTATCTACAGCGTTAGAGAACTTCAAACGTATCTCGTCATTCCTTAGTACTTCCGTATCCCACTTCTTTGTGTATTGATTCTTCCTGACTAATGTCTTGAACTTCGGCCTACTCTTCATCACTACTATATTGTGATCTGAGTCTATATCTGCTCTTGGGTACGCCTTACAATCCAGTATCTGATTTCGGAATCTCTGTCTGACCATGATGTAATCTAATTGAAGTCTTCCCGTATCTCCCGGCCTTTTCCAAGTATACTTTCTCCTCTTGTGATTCTTGAACAGGGTATTCGCTATTACTAGCTGAAACTTGTTACAGAACTCAGTTAGTCTTTCTCCTCTTTCATTCCTTGTCCCAAGCCCATATTCTCCTGTAACCTTTTCTTCTACTCCTTCCCCTACAACTGCATTCCAGTCTCCCATGACTATTAGATTTTCGTCCCCCTTTACATACTGCATTAGCCTTTCAATATCCTCATACACTTCCTCTATCTGTTAATCTTCAGCTTGCGACGTCGGCATGTATACCTGAACTATCGTTGTCGGTTTTGGTCTGCTGTCGATTCTGATTAGAACAACCCGGTCACTGAACTGTTCACAGTAACACACCCTCTGCCCTACCTTCCTATTCATAACGAATCCTACATCTGTTATACCATTTTCTGCTGCTGTTGATATTACCCGATACTCATCTGACCAGAAATCCTTGTCTTCCTTCCACTTCACTTCACTGACCCCTACTATATCTAGATTGAGCCTTTGCATTTCCCTTTTCAGATTTTCTAGTTTCCCTACCACGTTCAAGCTTCTGACATTCCACGTCCCGACTCGTAGAACGTTATCCTTTCGTTGATTATTCAATCTTTTTCTCATGGCAACCTCCCCCTTGGCAGTCCCCTCGCAGAGATCCGAATGGGGGACTATTCCGGAATCTTTTGCCAATGGAGAGATCATCATGACACTTCTTCAAATACAGGCCACATGTCCTGTGGATACACGTTACGTGTCTTTAATGCAGTGGTTTCCATTGCCTTCTGCATCCTCATGTCGTTGATCATTGCTGATTCTTCCGCCTTTAGGGGCAATTTCCCACCCCTAGGACAAGAGAGTGCCCTGAACCTCTATCCGCTCCTCCGCCCTCTTTGACAAGGCCGTTGGCAGAATGAGGCTGACTTCTTATGCCTAGAGTCTTCGGCCACAATTGCTCATTATTTATCAAAGTTTAGGCAGTGGTGGGGATCGAACCCGGGACCGAAGACGTTTTGATTATGAATCAAAGACGCTACCCCTAGACCATGGGTTCAGCATATTGCTTTTATTTTTAAACTCCCAAACTTAATAGACATTTAAAATTTTATATCCTTTTTCTATAGCTTTCTTCACTTCACTTCACTTCATCAGTATTACAAGTTCCAATAAAACTTCTTTCAACAACATTGTGATCTATTTTTTCTTGAGAACATTTGAAACACAAAGGAAACAACAGTTTTCATTTATTTTGTATCCTTTATCCTTTAGGTGGCAGTACGTTACATTTTAATAAACCATACAAATTTTTAGAATAATGTCTTGGTCCATATATTATTCTCAGATGTTGTTCAGGATAAAAGTCAGAAAATTGTAAAGTAGGATAAAGACTACATATGTAAATATATTTTATTTCCGTGCTGATGTCATCAGCTGTAGCTCTTAATTTTATTGCATTTGTCTGACCATCAGAAAAAGCATCTCTTGAATTCAATGGTTCAAAAATTTCAGGCAACTGTTTTAATTTCTTAAGCTTTTTATACTCTGGCGAGTTAAGCCAATCACATTCCCATATCTGTACTAAATTATACCCTGCACTTCGTATTTCTGCACTCTTTGTTAAGGTTGTTTGATAAAGGTCATTCATTGTTTATTTATTTTTATTGTTAATCTTTTCATGTTTAAAACACTTTTTACAACCATGCCAATAAGAGTTACAGTATTAATAAACAGTATTAGTTTCTTTATCAAAGCCATCTACTTTTGCTCCAGCTATTTTTACTTCTCCACCATTTACAGCTTGCAAAATATCATTCTTGTTTAAATTGTTTAACCAAGCTATGGATTCTCTTTCTGTTCTATATCCAATACATTAATTGTACACTCCTGGAAATTGAAATAAGAACACCGTGAATTCATTGTCCCAGGAAGGGGAAACTTTATTGACACATTCCTGGGGTCAGATACATCACATGATCACACTGACAGAACCACAGGCACATAGACACAGGCAACAGAGCATGCACAATGTCGGCACTAGTACAGTGTATATCCACCTTTCGCAGCAATGCAGGCTGCTATTCTCCCATGGAGACGATCGTAGAGATGCTGGATGTAGTCCTGTGGAACGGCTTGCCATGCCATTTCCACCTGGCGCCTCAGTTGGACCAGCGTTCGTGCTGGACGTGCAGACCGCGTGAGACGACGCTTCATCCAGTCCCAAACATGCTCAATGGGGGACAGATCCGGAGATCTTGCTGGCCAGGGTAGTTGACTTACACCTTCTAGAGCACGTTGGGTGGCACGGGATACATGCGGACGTGCATTGTCCTGTTGGAACAGCAAGTTCCCTTGCCGGTCTAGGAATGGTAGAACGATGGGTTCGATGACGGTTTGGATGTACCGTGCACTATTCAGTGTCCCCTCGACGATCACCAGTGGTGTACGGCCAGTGTAGGAGATCGCTCCCCACACCATGATGCCGGGTGTTGGCCCTGTGTGCCTCGGTCGTATGCAGTCCTGATTGTGGCGCTCACCTGCACGGCGCCAAACACGCATACGACCATCATTGGCACCAAGGCAGAAGCGACTCTCATCGCTGAAGACGACACGTCTCCATTCGTCCCTCCATTCACGCCTGTCGCGACACCACTGGAGGCGGGCTGCACGATGTTGGGGCGTGAGCGGAAGACGGCCTAACGGTGTGCGGGACCGTAGCCCAGCTTCATGGAGACGGTTGCGAATGGTCCTCGCCGATACCCCAGGAGCAACAGTGTCCCTAATTTGCTGGAAAGTGGCGGTGCGGTCCCCTACGGCACTGCGTAGGATCCTACGGTCTTGGCGTGCATCCGTGCGTCGCTGCGGTCCGGTCCCAGGTTGACGGGCACGTGCACCTTCCGCCGACCACTGGCGACAACATCGATGTACTGTGGAGACCTCACGCCCCACGTGTTGAGCAATTCGGCGGTACGTCCACCCGGCCTCCCGCATGCCCACTATATGCCCTCGCTCAAAGTCCGTCAGCTGCACATACGGTTCACGTCGACGCTGTCGCGGCATGCTACCAGTGTTAAAGACTGCGATGGAGCTCCGTATGCCACGCAAACTGGCTGACACTGACGGCGGCGGTGCACAAATGCTGCGCAGCTAGCGCCATTCGACGGCCAACACCGCGGTTCCTGGTGTGTCCGCTGTGCCGTACGTGTGATCATTGCTTGTACAGCCCTCTCGCAGTGTCCAGAGCAAGTATGGTGGGTCTGACACACCGGTGTCAATGTGTTCTTTTTTCCATTTCCAGGAGTGTATTTTCAAGTAAATATTTAGATTTGTATATAGTCATATATACCCAGCGATTGTTAAATAACATAATGGATCAATACTACCTATTTCTAGGAAATGTTTTCTTAATTCTAAACAGCCTCTTTTCAAAGTATCTACATCAGCAATACAGTATTCAGCAATTTCTTTCTTCATATTGAAGACATAATTTTCTTTAACTCTTGAGCTGTGTCATTTGAGAAATGCTTCTCTATCTTTTGACTTCATAATGTCAACACAATAATATGGAATGTATTGAATAAGTCTTATGTAATTTTCGTTTTCTTCTTCATTGAACAAATGTGGGAAGTATCCTTTCTTCAGTTCTTTCAAATCAAATGTTTTTGGAGACAAAATTACTGTTATCTATAATTTTTAATTTTAAATGCTTTATCTCCAATAACATCAATTTTGTTTGTATGTAGATTGTGTATGGCTTTATTGTATTTTCAATACAACACTTCAAAATGAATTCTGAATCATAACCCTTAGCATAATGAGCTATGAATGTTTAATTCCTGTTTTTATCAGTTATCAGCCAGCAACAGAATTCTTCGTTTGACACTGAATGTATAAACAGCATCTCCTTTAAAATTGTGAACTATTATGAGATTCAGAATATGTATACCAGTTTCTTGTTGAGCTTCATAATCAAACCACACATATCTTTCTGTATAGGTACAATTCACTCTCTTAGGGAACCCATCTTCACAACATTTAAACTGTTTACCAGGAACTATTTTACAGCATATGAAGCATTAGTAAATATAAAACCTTTCACTTCTCCATTAATATAACAACTACCTTTATTGCAATTTGGACAACCTTGCACTATAAAATCCTCACCAAATTTTCTTTCACAGATACCTCCTTTTTGCAAATTGTATTACATGTAATACATTACATATTCCAGTTTTCACTACTTGTTTATAGTCCCTGCAAAGTTCAAAGCCACATTAATGTTATTTAGATCTCAAACAAATGTTTTTACATCCTTTACATTTCTAACCTGTATTACAAACTTCTTGGTGATTTTTTAAAGCATTCTTCGTAATAACAGTATCTGTTACACTTTTCACAGTATATCTTGTTTTCGATAGTCTCGTGTTCTGGACCTTTGCATAGAATACAGATTTTTCTTTCTATTTTTCAGTTATGTTTATCTTTGTTGTTATATGGCTTACTACATTTATTACAGAAATATACTGATCCCAAGAAGGCCTTCATACTATTAATTACATCAAAATGGTTGGGATCTTTGTAAAGATACATCTTTATTTCTTTCTCAGGACCACTGCAGATAACTGAATCGAAATTCATAGCACATAAAACATTTTTTTGAATATCCAACAATTCTTCAACATTTTTAATGTCATCTAGTATAAACCATTCATCATTGTATGTACCCAACTCATTACATAATATGCAGTTAGCTCTTTTTGTAATTTGTATTTACCTCCTCTAGTTTTCTTAAAATCGTTTGTAGCTGGTTCGCTGCTCAAAATATTATTTGTATGGTCTTAGTGCTAGAATTACTGCTCTAGGACAACACAAACTATCATCAATTTTAATTCTCCTGATACATCTTTTAGTTTTTTGTCTTCGGCTAAATTTATTGTTTTTGTACCTTGAACACCTTGGCTTCTAGGAACTGCTATCAGCAGAATATTAAATGAGATATCTGCCATATCAATAGTCTCATCAGATGTTAATATATCTCTGATTTAATTGCACAAAACTTGAACAGATTCTTGAGTATTATCTGATGCTTTATGTCCTGTAGAAATTAAATAAAACATCTTTGGATTTTTGGGTGTTATACTCAACTTATCTTCTTCTCTAAAATTAGATCTCTTTTTTACTGCTTCTGGCATAGACCTGCGTAATTTCTTTATATAATCTGTTTTCTCACTAATGGTATCGAGTTTAGCATTATTAGCATCCCTAAAGACAATTTTATAGTCAACAGACCAACTTTGAAATTTTTCATTATTCTCGATCTTATTTCTTTTATCTCAAGTAAATGCTTTTTGGATGGCTCAGCTTCTTTTTCTTTCTCAAATAATTTGCTACTGAATGAAAAAAATTCATGTATTCTCATTTTTTTTCTTGTCTCAGTGATTGGGCTTTTTCAATAACATCATCATCAAATCTGTAAAAGTAATTTATATTAGGTATTCGTTTTGGCATTGATCTAGTTTTCGGAATAATTCTGGATATAATTTGAAGTACTGTAGCCCAATTTCTTTAATTTACTGTATCCATTAACACGAAGAATTTTATCTCTAGCTTTGAGTTCACATACTTTCAAATTATTGAGGGATCTTACAGGAGGAGGCAAATTAAGCGAAATAATTAAATTAATTAAATCATCTTTTCTAAATCTGCTGTAAACTCGTAAATTGTTCATTCTGCAATAATCACAAAGTTGAGCTACTGTAAACTCTTTCATTTAAGAGCTAAAAAACATAAGCTTTGAAAAAAATGAGAGTTTTAGAATGTAGTGATTTCTTTTTCAGTCATTTTGATGTGTCTATTTGTCAGTAAATGTTTTTTGAGATCACTTTTAACTATTTCTTTTCCACACTTACACACTATTTTTCTCTTTTGTCTATATTCTAGTTGACAAATATTGCATCTACTTGAGAGCTGCTGTAATTGTTGTTGCACTTGAAACCGCTCTGTATGCATACGCCAAGTTATGACTTGCGAAGTTTCATAACATGTGGAATTACATATGGACTCTTTTGACAGATGGACATGAACTCAACATACGTTCAGCTTCGCCACCACGAAAGCCACATGTAAGTGTCAAATCAATGCAGTTTATGCGTGAATGAAAACTCAGATGTACGAGTCAGTCACTTCAAGAACATATCTGTCAGATTGCAGCGCAATATGCACTCATTTAAAACTTCATGGCAAATTGAAACTGTGTGCAGGAGTGGAACTCGAATCATGGAACTTCCCAGTTTGTGGGATATGCTGATCTGTCGCAGCACGACTCACTATCCATCTTCTCGACATCATCCTACGAGTATTAGGCCTCCTACATTCATGAAGTTTCTAATCTTGAAGCTGAAGATGGCAGTGGTCGAAAAAGTCATGGAATGGAAATGTATGTATGAATGTGTGTGTGTGTGTGTGTGTGTGTGTGTGTGTGTGTGTGTGTGTGTGTGTGTTTGTGCATATGTTCTGCACCTCCTCGTAAATGGCTGGACCGATTTCAAACAAACTTGGTAAACATATTCCTTACTCTCAGGCAAGAATCACTGTGGGGTAAGAACCTCCTTAACTATGACAGTTCAAGAGATATTATGTTGTAACGCTGAGATACGTGAAAAATTGACCCATTGTGCCCGAAGTTTAAATTTATTACTTCTTTACTACTAACTCTGTTCAGAACACATTTTTCATACAGTGTCCACTTTGTATTTACTTATTTCTTTATTTATTTACACATCAAGATTTGTAGGACCAAATTGAGGAGCAAATCTCCAAGGTCATGGAACGTGTCAGTACATGAAATTACAACAGAAAAGTAATAATAGATAAAAATAAAATGTTTAAGAACCCAAAAACAGTTAATCTACATGTTTAAGTGAATGCAATCAACAATACAAAAAGATTCAGCTTAATTTTTCAAGGACCTCCTCGATAAAATGTGACCCATGAGGAATCTCTTCAGTTTCGATTTGAAAGCACGTGGATTACTGCTAAGATTTTTTAATTCAAGTGGTAGCTTATTGAAAATGGATGCAGCAGCATGCAGCACACCTTTCTGCACAAGAGTAAAGGAAGTCCAATCCAAATGCAGGTTTGATTTCTGCTGAGTATTAACTGAATGAAAGCTGATTATTCTTGGTAATAAGCTAATATTGTTAACAAAAGAGACAGTAAGGAATACATATATTGAGAGGCCAATGTCAAAATACCCAGATTCATGAACAGGGGTCGACAAGAGGTTTGTGAACTTACACCACTTATTGCCCAAACTACTGAGCCAAAAATATCCTTTTAGAATGGGAAGAGTTACCCCAAAATATAATACCATACGACATAAGTGAATGAATATAAGCAAAGTAGACTAATTTTCGTGTTGAACGATCACTTACTTCAGATACCTTTCGAATAGTAAAAATGGCAGCATTAAGTCTTTGCACAAGATCCTGAAAGTGGGCTTTCCACGACAGTTTATTATCTATCTGAACACCTAGAAATTTGAACTGTTCAGTTCACTAGTCATATGCCCATTCTGTGAAATTTAAACTTGAGATTTTGTTGAATTGTGTGTTAGAAACTGTAAAAACTGAGTCTTACTGTGATTTAGCGTCAGTTTATTTTCTACATGCCATGAACTTAGGTCATGAACTGCACTATTTGAAACTTAGCCTATGTTGCCCACAAAATCATTTACTAACAAGTTAGTGTCATCAGCAAACATAAATATTTTAGATTTATCCTTAATACCAGAGAGCATATCGATTGTATAAATAAGGAACAGGAGTGGTCCCAACACTGATCCCTGGAGCATCCCTCACTTGACTGTACCCCACTCAGACCCCACATCACAGCCATTCTAAACATTGTGAATAGTGACCTTTTGCTGTGTGTTTCTAAAGTAAAAGGTGAACCAATTGTGAGCTACTCCCCATATTACAAAATGGTCCAACTTCTGGAGCAATATTTTATCATCAACACCATCAAACGCTTTAGTTAAATCAAAAAATATGCCTGGCCTTCGAAACCTTTTGTTTAACCCATCCATTACATCACAGACAAAAGAGAATATTGAATTTCCAGTTAAGCGACTTCAAAAGCCAAACTGTACATTTGATAACAAACCATGTGATATAAAATGATCAATGATCCTTACATACACAGTCTTTTCAATAAATCCCAATAGTCAGCCACCTGGGCTGCCTGTTACTGCTAGTACCCGGTTTAGAATGTTCTAATCGAAAGCAACTCTCAAAGAGCATGAGAAATGTGTTAAGGAAAGCATTATATTTATCATCAGTGTTATTGGCACTATAAACATCCTGTCACTCTTGTTCCTTGATAAAGTTTAAAAAACTGCTGTTAGATTAACTTTCCTACATAGTTTGTAATTACACGTGACATTTGTTTGAGTACAAAAGCTTTTTAGTGTTAAAATTTGCGCTTCATGGTCTGCAAGGCCATTCACCCTTTTGCTAACAGAATGCCCATCTAGTAATGAAGAATGAATAAAAATATTGTCTATGGCTGTGCTACTGTTCCGATGCACACTAGTTGGAGAAAACACAGTCTGCATCAGATCATATGAATTTAGGACATCTACCGACATCTTTTTTCTTGCACCATCATACGCAAAATTTATTTTGAAGTCACCACATGTAACTAATTTCTGGTACTTCCTACAAAGTGAATCAAGAACCCTCTGTAGCTTGGGCAGAAATGCTCTGAATTCAGGATTAGAGGACCTATAAACAACAATTATAAGTTTAGTTTCACTAAGTTCAACTGCCCCTGCACAACATTCAAATATCTGTTCTGTGCAGTGCCATGATACGTCTGTGGACTCAAATGGAATATTTCTTTTTACGTATGTAGCCACTCCCCTGCCCTGCAAGCAACTCCTTGAAAAATAGCCAGCTAATCTGTATCCTGGTAAAGGAAGTCTCTGAATTGTGAAGTTATTTAAGTGGTGCTCCGACGTACCAATAATTTCAGAGTAAACATCTATAAGCCGTTCACCAACTTTATCTCTAATACTTCTTATATCTTGATGATATATGCTAACTCCTTGTCTACTTGGAAACATGACATCTTCTGAAGATGAGCCCTTAGTTAGAGGGACTTCCTTTAAGCAGGTATACCTGTCAGCTGAATTCAATCTAAAAAATGTGCACCTCTGACACCCACTACTACAGGAATTTTTCCATGTGTGACCCAACCACCACCCATTACACTGTCACCTACAAGCTTTTCCAGCCTGCCCTTCCCATTCCTATTGAGGTGCAGGCCATGGCTAGTGATACCCTAGCTACTGATAGATCCAACTGGCGCCCAGAACTGTGACTCATGCCCTCTGCCATCAGCGCCCTCTCCAGCCCCATGGTAACCCGCCTAACAGTCACATTAAGATGAGGCCGATCATGACACTGAAACAGTTGAACGAAATGCGTATTAGTGCCACCAGTTTGAATAGCTATCTGTACCAGGTCACCACCTACAACATATTCCCCGTCCCTATTAAGACTCTTCCCTGCTCCACACATTATCACTACCTGATCCTCCTTTGCAAAATTCTTACATAACTCCCCTATGCTGTCAGTCACCTGAGCCAACCCTGCACTAGGCTTCACAATGCTGGTGACATGGTACTCACTCCCCAACACTGACTGCAACTGCTGGCCCCTAACATTTCCTGCAACTGCTGGCCCACACGTCTACGGTGCAAACTACCTAGCGGCAAAACCCTCTTCTTTCTGTTAGGCCTCATAACTGCTGAGGATGCTGCATGTTCCCTACATCTACAGCTACAAGAGGCTCCTCTCGACTCAACTCTGACAGTTGGTCAAATCTATTGCATATACGCAAAGTATAACTGTCTGAATACCTCCTACTTCTAGCTGCCTTTTTGCCAACTGCTAGTTCCCATTACCTACCACCCTTGACCCTCCTCAGCCTAATTAGTTTCTCCTTTGCGTTTTGTAACTGCACCTGAAGGGCACAGATCTTACTCTCCTGCTTCTCTATCAACTTATTCCTACCACAGATTCTGCATTTCCAGGAGAGGATCTCGCTGGAATGCCGACTGGCTTCCCCACTGCATTCCCCCCAATGAAAATACCTTGAACAAATCCCACACCATAATCCACTACTCACAAACCTACGATAGAGGCCACACTTCTCAGTCATGGTAAAATTTTACAGATACCGAAAAAAACTACACGTCTATGTTACCTAAATTCAGTTACACCAGTAGAACTATTTATAGAACTAACAATAGCGGTCTCGAAATTCTCTGTCTACTAAGAACGCAACTACTTGTATTAATACTACTACACCACAGCTAATACCAATACCAACAAAACTTGACAAAATTACTACCTAAAACCAAGAATTCGAGCGGCCACTGGAACACTCAAGGAAGTTAAAACACTGAATGAAAATTGTACTGAAATATTACACTAGAAACAATAAGAAACGTCAGCTGAAAACTAAAGCACTAAATTTACTAAACGACTGCAACACACAGAAAACTCTAAAAAAACAGCGAGCGAACGTTTCCAAAAGTTTATGAAATCGTTATTTCGGCACAAAAAGCACGAAACACCGCTGAAAACTATTAAATTTATTAACTGTATAACAGGGCACTAATAACTTTGTCAGTACTTAGCTTTATAACTACAACTGCAACTGCACTCTGGAAAACGTAAACACACTACACTTAGATGATATGACGTCATAAACACTGAGAAGCGGGAAAAAAATGCAGAATCTTGTATGAAGTTTTCACATATTTACTTTTTTGTACTTAGATACTCCTACTGGCAATTCAACTTAAGGAAATCCTTGGCAACCGGCCGGAGTGGCCGTGCGGTTCTAGGCGCTGCAGTCTGGAGCCGAGCGACCGCTACGGTCGCAGGTTCGAATCCTGCCTCGGGCATGGATGTGTGTGATGTCCTTAGGTTAGTTCGGTTTAATTAGTTCTAAGTTCTAGGGGACTGATGACCTCAGAAGTTAAGTCGCATAGTGCTCAGAGCCATTTGAACCATTTTTTTGAAAGCCTTGGCACCCGGCAGCGGTTTTGACAGCTTTTAACTATGAAGCACAAACGGCTGCAAACGAAAACAAAAGTCTTCTATAGAGCTACGAACAGGCGTTGCCATAGAGACGTTTACCACTTAGCGTTGTAAACATGCGAAGAGGCTGCACCCAGCGAAAAGAAACTATCTAGGATCATCTCATTCAGTGTCTACTGCAGGTGTACATAAAAAGTTTCGTTTCTAATAGAAAATTGCCAAAATGAATAATTTGGCACTGCCAGGTTTCTCAGCTAGTAATGTAATGAATACAAATATCAGTAAGCGATATAGACAAAATTTCATAATAATCGCTGCCTTCTAAACTTCACAGCAACTCTCTTGCAAACCCAGTTGTACCAGTGCTTCTGGCTGTAAGGATATCGCGGGGAAATGGTTTAACTAGAGCTTAGGACTGGAGTCCACAGTGAAACTTCTGCGCTGTAGAGGAGTGTGCAGTTTGGAAACTACCTGGCAGATTAAAACTGTGTGCCGGTTCGCTTGCTTTACGAGCAAGTGTACGTAAAGCTTTACGATACATAAACACGGCGTCCTTTGCTGCGAAGCAGCTCTTGTTTTCCGTCATAGGAAAATCGCCTGACTACTCGGGCGCTCTCGCGAGGCCTTGAACACGGCAGATAATGAGTACAGTAAACGGCACGTCTGGAGCTGCTTTAACCACCGTTGCGACACAAGCAAAGTGTCGCGTGAAGGCTGTTACCGGGTGCCAGGGCGTGGGTGGCGGGTGAACACGGCTCACAGAGCAGCACCGGCGGAATGGCAGCCTCTCAAGCCTTACCATGTCCACAGTTTCGTACAAATTTATAGCGAGGTACTAATATATCGATACTTAATGTCACTCATAAAAGCATATACTGATCACATGTTGCTAGATTACTAGACATATCAATGATATACTAAATACTGTAGCGGTGCAGCAGCACCTTTCATATAATAATAATGCTTTTCCCCTTCCGTTGATACCTCTCTCTATCCCCCTGACCGCTTGGGTGGGTACTTAATTTAGTACTGACGGGTGAGTACATTATCTACTACTTAAAGTGACTTTGTTGCTTTACATTTTTTTTTGTTTGTACGGAATTTTGAATTTTGCTTGGATCGTTACTACCCCAATATCCTGTCTCCCACCACTCACTCTTCTAGTCTATTCATCCCCCCACTTCTTTGTTTTCAGTCTTCTGACTGGTTTAATGCGGAACGCCACTACTTCCTCTCATGTGCCAACCGTTTCATCTCAGATTAGCACTTGCAAGCTACGTCCTCAATTATACACTGGATGTATTCCACTCTCAGTTTTTTTTCACAGTTTTTACCGTGACGTCTTAACAGATGTCCAATCATCCTCTCACTTCTCCTTATCAGTGATTTCCACATATTCCTTTCCTCAACAATTCTGCGGAAAATCTGCTCATTCCTTGCCTTACCAGTCCACCTAATTTTCAAAATTATTTTGTAGAACAACATCCCAAATGCTTTCATTCTTTTCCGTCCCGGTTCCGGTTTTCCGACAGTCCATGTTTCACGACCATACAATGCTGTGCTCCAAACGTACGGTCTCAGATATCTCTTCCTCAAATTAAGACCTAGCAGATTTTTCTTGGCCAGAAATGCTCTTTAGGCCAGTGCTAGTCGGCTTTGTATGTCTTCCATGTTCCGTCCATCAGGGGTTATTTTACAGCCTAGGTAGTAGAATGTTTTAACTTCGACTACTTGCCTTATTTCAGCAGGACAATGCCTCTACGGCGGCGAACACAGATGTCTTCTTCGTAGAACGACAGTTTCTTTGGTCTGCACTTCCGTCCGTCGTGTGGTCCACCGAATACGTCAAGGATATGCTTAGTAATAAACTTCATTGTCACTGTCCTACAGCAATCGATGCTGAAGTTAGTGGACTTGTAAATGAAACATCAGTAGAGAACATTCCCAGGCTCTCTCTGATTCCACGTCATTATGTTTATGAGGTCAAGATACTGAGTTTTCGCAACAGATATCATGTACAATTTTCAAATGAAACTGTTGTATCTATGGAAAGGAAAGGAGACTAGGGTTTAACATACAGTCGACGATGAAGCCATTACAGACGGATCACAAGTTTCGAATAGGGCAGGATGGAGAATGAAGTCCGCCGTGTCGTTTTCAGAGGAACCATCCCGGTATTTAACTTGTTCGATTCATGGAAAACCCGAAAAACCTAAACCAGGATGACCGGACGGGGATTTGAACGGCCAATTCCAATCCAGTGTCTTACAGTTGCGCCAACGAGCTTGGTGTCGTTATCGAGGGCACAGACATATATTTCAGTGATTCATTTATGAATTTTCCTTTTTTTATCCAGTCTAACGGCAACAGCACAAACTGGTGGCTACGACAGCTCTTTATCCCTGATCAGCAAGTAACAAACATCCCACATTGCGAAAAACACGCATCACGGTGTCATCTTTTCGCAACGATACATTTGTTCTTTCATAATTTTCATGTACCAGTGAATATAAAGAAGGTTTCGAGGATGTCAAAGAATGTCAGTGATAAGAAACCTCCTGGCAGATTAAAACTGTGTGCCGGAGCGAGACTCGAATTCGGGACCTTTGTTGTTCACGGGCAAGTGCTCTACTAACTGAGCTACCCAAGAACGACTGACGTCCCGTCCTCACAGCTTTAATTCCGCCTCTACCTCGTCTCCTACATTCCAAACTTCACAGAAGCTCTCTTGCGAACCTTGCAAAACTAGCACTCCTGGAAGAAAGGATATGGCGGAGACATGGCTTAGCCACAGCCTGGGGGATGTTTCTAGAATGAAATTTTCACTCTACAGCGGAGTGTTGATGAGGTACCGGCGGAATTAAAACTGTGAGGACGGGGCGTGAGTCGTGCTTGGGTAGCTCAGTTGGTAGAGCACTTGCCCATATAACGACGAAGATGTATAACTGCACAGCCAATAGCATCAGTTACACGTTAGCGGTCTGACTTTTGCGGGACTTTGCGTGCAACAAAGATGGCCTGCAGGACGCCATTAGTTGCCTAGCGATCAAAGATTCAGTGCTGTATTGAATTCGATTCGGTCTCGAATGGTCTTCAGATCTGGATTGGTTGCAATTCGCCCTTCTGCCCCGAACGTTAACAATGCATACCGTATTATACACTGTAGAAAACACATGTAACCATTGTCCACCATCACCAGTGATATAGCCAATTTAATAATATGCACAGAATGCTGTGTAGTCACTGTTTTGGATTTAGTTGCAAATAGCAGTCTGAAAATTTTTTCTGCATTGGGGCTAAAATATATGTTGTGGTCTTCCGTTAGAGGACTGGTCTGATGCAGCTCTCCATGCTACTCAATCTTGTGCAAACCGCTTCATCTCCAGTAACTATTGCAACCTACATCCTTCTGAATATGCTTGCTGTATTCATCTCTTGGTCTGCCTGTACGATTTTAACCCCACCCCCCCCCCCCCACCTCACACACTCACACTTCCCTTTACTTCTAGATCGGTGATACTAGATTTGTGATCCCTTCATGTCTCGGAATGTGTCCCGTCAATCGATTCTGTTTGTAGTCAGGTTGTGTCACAAATTTCTTGTCTCCCAATTCTGTTCAGTACCTCCTCATTAGTTACGTGTTCAGCAATCTTCTGTAGCATCACATTTCAAAAGCTTCTGTTGTCTTCTTGTCTTAACTGTTTATCGTCCTTGTTTCACTTCCATAGATGGCTACACTCGACACAAATACTTTCAGAAAATACATTCTGACAAATCCATATTCGATGTTAACAAATTTCTCTTCATGAGAAATGCTTTTTTGCCATTTCCAATCTACATTTTGTATCCTCACTGCTTCGGATATAATCAATTACTTTGCTACCTAAATTACAAAACTTATCTACTACTTTAAGTGTCTCCTTTCCTAATCTAATTCCCTCAGCATCACCTGAATAATTCGATTACATTCAATTATTCTTGTTTTGCTTTTGTTGATGTTCATCTTATAGCCTCCTTTCAAGACATTGCCCATTCCGTTCAACTGCTCTTCCCAAGTCCCTTGCTGTCCCTGACAGAATGACAATGTCATCGGCCAACCACAAAGTTTTTGTTTTTTCTCCCTGAATTTTAGTTCCTATTACAAATTTTTCTTTAGATTCCTTTACTGTTTGCTGAGTGTGGATATTGAATAACATCAGGGTTGGTGCGGATAGGCTACAACTCTGTCGTCTCACTCCCTTCTTAATCACTGCTTCCCTTTCATGTTCCTCGACTCTTATAACTGCCGTCTGGTTTCTGTGCAAATTGTTAATAACCTTCGCTATTATATAGGAATATGTTATACATAGAAGGTAGTAAATATTAAAACCATACGCGACCGAATCGAATGGAATACGGCAGCGGCACAGGAACTTCGTTCCCGTACTTTAATTTCTGACAATACTTGGTTGTAAGAGCCAAGTAACTATTTACAGTTTGAATGATGGATGTATGGAAGTCTGTAAATAGCGGAAGTTTAATTTTAAATCTTGTACATAATGTGTCTGACCTTAACTGAGGATCATTGAAATGAATAATTTACTTTAATTTTTGACAGTACTTGGTTGTAACAGCCAAGTAACTAGCTACTGTTTGAATGATGGATTTAATGAAACCAGATGTTATTATTAAACCTGTAAGTATTAGAAGTTTAATTTTAATTAATGTACATAATTTTACGGTTTTCTGACTGAGGATCATTAAAATTAATGAAACTCAAGTTTTTATAATTCCATTTTTGTAATGTCTGACATGTTCCACACCCAGGAGCATCCCCTCTTTTGTGGGTCTACGGAATGTATAATTAATCTAATCTAATTTAATCTATCGATAAGTCATCCGCGTCGCCAGGCAGCAGATGGCATCCTGCAGCCTTTCTTTTGTGTAAGCAAATTCCCGGTGAGGGCAGTCCACTAACGTGTTAACTGATGCCGCTGGCGTTTCAGTTATAATTTTTGACATTATATCATGCAGAATTTGGACTGTGTAACATATAAATTGTTATTTAGATCAAACTTACAACAATACACAACATAGTATTAAGGTTTACACATTCGTGCTACGCACCCGTGGTCTACGGGTAGCGTCGTTAATTAGTAGTCAAAACGTCCTCGGTCCCGGGCGCGAATCCTGCCATTGCTTAAATTTTGATTAATAATCAGCACTGGCGGCCGAAGACTTCCGGCATAAGCAGTCACCCTCATTCTGCCAGTGGCCTTGTCAAAGAGTGCGGAGGAGCGGACAGAGATTCAGGGCACTCTCTTGTCCTAGGGGTGGGGAACTACCCCTAAAGGCGGAAGAATCAGCAATGACCAACGGCATGAAGATGCAGAAGGCAATGGAAACTACTGCATTAAAGACACGCGTCCGCAGCTCGTGAACTAGTGGCTAGCGTTGCTGCCTCTGGATCACGGGGTCCCGGATTCGGTTCCCGGCCGAGTTGTGGATTTTCTCTGCCCGGAGACCGGTTGTTACTGTTGTCCTCATCATTTCATCATCATCATCATTCATCGATTGGATTGCGTAAAAATTGGAATGTGTAAAAATTTTGTATGGGCGCTGATGACCACGCAGTTGAGCGCCCCAAAAAGCAAACATCATCATCATCATCATCATCGATAAAGAAACGTAACGCCTATCCACAGGACTTGTGGCCTGTAATTGGAGAAGAGTCATGATGTTCTCTCCATTGGCAAAAGATTCGGGAATAGTCCCCCAATTCGGATCTCCGAAAGGGGACTGCCAAGGGGGAGATGACAATGAGAAAAAGACTTCATAATCAACGAAAGGATAACGTTCGGAGCGTGGAAGGTCAGAAACTTGAACGTGGGAGAGAAACTAGAAAATCTGAAAAAAGAAATGCAAAGCCTCAATCTAGATATAGTGGGGGTCACTGAATTGAAATGGAAAGAAGAGAAGGATTTCTGGTCGGATGAGTATAGGGTAATGTCAACATCAGCAGAAAACAATATAACGGGAACAGGATTCGTTATGAATAGGAAGGCAGGGCAGGGAGTGTTTTACGGTGAACAGATCAGGGATAGCAATGTTCTTATCAGAATCGACAGCAAACCAACACCAAAAACGAAGGTTCCGGTATACATGCCGACGTCGGAAGCTGAAGATGAAGAGATAGAGAAAATGTATGAGGGTACTGAAAGGGTAATATAGTACGTAAACGGAGATGAAAATCTAATAGTCATGGAGGACTGGAATGCCGTTGTAGGGGAAGGAGTAGAAGAAAAGGTTACAGGAAAATATGAGCTTGGGAAAAGGAATGACAGAGGAGAAAGACTAATTGAGTTGTGTAACAAGTTTCAGCTAGTAATAGCAAATAAGCTCTTCAAAAACCACAAGAGGAGGAGGTATACTTGAAAAAGGCCGGGTGACACGGGAAGATTTCGATTAGATTACATCATGATCAGACAGAGATTCCGAAATCAGATACTGCATTGTAAAGCATACCCGGGAGCACACATAGACTCAGATCACAATACAGTAGTGATGAAGAGTAGGCTGAAGTTTAAGACATTAGTCAGGGAGAATCAATATGTTAAGAAGTGGGATACGGAGGTACTAGGGAATGACGAGATACGTTTGAAGTTCTCTAAGGCTATAGGTAGAGCAATAAGGAATAGCGCAGTAGACAGTACAGTTGAAGATGAATGGACAGCTGTAAAAAGGACCATCACAGAAGTTAGGAAGGAAAACATAGGTACAAAGAAGGTAACTACGAAGAAACCATGGGTCACAGAAGAAATACTTCAATTTATCGATGAAAGGAGGAAGTTCAAAAATGTTCGGGGAAACTCAGGAATACAGGTCGCTGAGGAATGAAATAAATTGGAAATGTAGGGAAGCTAAGACAAAATGGCTTCATGAAAAATGTGGAGAAATCGAAAAAGAAATGACTGTCGGAAGGACAGAGTCAGCGTACCTGAAAGTCAAAACAACCTTCGGTGACATTAAAAGCAACGGTAATTCCACTGTTAAATTCAGTGGAGAGAGCGGATACGTGGAAAGAATACACTGAAAGCCTCTATGAGGGAGAAGATTTGCCTAATGTGACAGAAGAAGAAACAGAAGTCTATTTAGAAGAGATAGGGGACACAATAATAGAATCAGAATTTAAAAGGTCTTTGGAGGACTTAAGATCAAATAAGGCAAAAGGGATGGATAACATTCCATCGGAATTTCTAAAATAATTGGGGGAAGTGGCAACAAAACGACTATTCATGTTGGTGTGTAGAATGTATCAGTCTGGCGAGATACCATCCGACTTTCGGAAAAATATCATCCACATAAGCCGAAGACCGCAAGAGCTGACAAGTGCGAGATTTATCGCATAAACAGCTTAACAGCTCATGCATCCATGTTTCTGAGAAGAAGAATATACAGAAGAAAGGAAAAGAAAATTAAGGATGTGCTAGATGACGATCAGTTTAGCTTTAGAAAAGGCAAAGGCACCGGGGAGGCAATTCTGACGTCGCGGTTGATAATGGAAGCAAGACTAAAGAAAAATCAAAACACGTTCATAGACTTTGTCGACCAGGAAAAAGCGTTCGACAATGTAAAACGGTGCAAGATGTTCGAAAGTCTAAGGAAAATAGGGGTAAGCTATAGGGAGAGACGGGTAATATACAATATATACGAGAGCCAAGAGGGAATAATAAGAGTGGACTATCAAGTACAAAGTGCTCGGACTGAAAAGAGTGTAAGACAGGGATGTAGTCTCTCACCCCTACTGTTCAATCTGTACATCGAAGAAGCAGTGATAGAAATAAAAGAAAGGTTCAGAAAGAATGGAGTCAAACTTCAAAGTGAAAGAATATGAACGATACGATTCGCCGTCGACATTGCTGTCCTGACTGAAAGTGAAGAAGAATTACATCATATGTTGAATGGTATGAACAGTCTAATGAGTACAGAATATGGACTGAGAGTAAATCGAAGACAGACGAAAGTAATAGGAAGTAGCAGATATGAGAATAGCGAGAAACTTAACATCAGGATTGATGATCACGAAGTAGATGAAGTTAAGGAATAGTGCTATCTAGGCAGTAAAAAAAACCAATGACGGTCGGGGCAAGGAGGACATCAAAAGCAGACTAGCAATGGAAAAAGGGCTTTCCTGGCCGAGAGAGATTTACTAGTATCAGACATAGGCCTAAATTTGAGGAAGAAGTTTCTGAAAATGTACGTTTGGAGTACATCATTGTGTGGTAGTGAAACATGGACTGTGGGAAAACCGGTACAGAAGAGAATCGAAGTATTTGAGATGTGGTGCTACAGATGAATGTTGAAAATTAGTTGGACTGATAAAGTAAGGAATGAGGAGATTTTGAGCAGAATCGGAGAGGAAAGGAATATGTGGAAAACACTGACAAGAAGAAGGGGCAGGATGGGAGGACATCTGTTAAGGCATGAGGGAATGACTTCCATGGTACCAGAGGGAGCCGTAGAGGGCAAAAACTGTAGAGGAAGACAGAGATTGGAAT
This sequence comes from Schistocerca cancellata, assembly GCF_023864275.1. Taxonomy (NCBI): domain Eukaryota; kingdom Metazoa; phylum Arthropoda; class Insecta; order Orthoptera; family Acrididae; genus Schistocerca; species Schistocerca cancellata. The sequence continues at coordinate 439,252,009 of NC_064628.1, read as the reverse complement.
ACATCCAGCAAATGGCTGAGGACGTAAGCTGCTAGTGTTACTCTGAGATAAAGAAGTTGGCACAGGAGAGGAATTCATGGAAGGTCGCATCAAACCAGTCCGAAGACTGATAATAAAAAAAAAAAGTTCAAATGTGTGTGAATTCCTAAGGGACCAAACTGCTGACGTGTTCTTTCCCTAGACTTACACACTACTTAAACTAACTTACACTAACTTATGCTAAGAACAACACACACATACACACACACACCCATGCCCCAGGGAGGACTCAAACCTCCGGCGGGAGGGGCCGCGCAATCCGTGATATGACACCTCAAACCGAGCGGCCACCTCTTTTCGATTGTATTCTAAATTACAGGGTATGTTCCGAAGATACTCCACATCGGGTCTAAACCGGTCTCGATTCATGAATAAAAGTGTTTTTATGCTACCAAGCCTGTTCAGTAAATAATTTTGTTATTGTTAATTGTGATCGCTGCTATGCCCAACATGTTTACAGAAGCTAATAATAGATCCACGCATTTCTGTGCTTTGGTGGGCGCGATAACTTATTACTTGATGGATTTGAATTCACTCTCTTCTTTTACCAGACACACCGAGAGAGTTAGCGCAATAGTTGGCACACCCGACTCGCATGCGGGAGGATGGCGATGTAAATCGCTGTCCGTCCGTGCAGATTTTAGTTTTCCGTGATTTCCCAAATCACTTGAAATTACGAAAAATCTCCTAAGGAAGGTCACGGAGGACTATCTTCCCCTCCCCGCCCCCCCCCCCCACCCCTCACGAATCCAAGCTTGTTCTCCGTCTTTAATGACTCTGTTGTATTACACTAATTTCCCTTCCACTTTGGCCGAATACTTTCTATTTAACATCCACGTGACTTAGGTGCTTGTACCGTGATTAATAGTGATAGCTATTCCGCCACTCGTGGGCGGATATATCCTTTATGGCTTCACACACACACACACACACACACACACACACACACACACACACACACACATATATATATATATATATATATATATATATATATAAATGTGTGTGTGTGTGTGTAAAGGATATATCCGCCCGCGAATGGCTGAATAGCTATCACTATCAATCACGGTATAAGCACCTAAGTTACGTGGATGTTATTAGAAAATATATATATTTTGTTAAAATTATTGCAGAAAGTTCCTGGCTTGCTTCAATTTTTTTTTTTTTGTTGAAAAATTCGCAGCCAGATGCTCCACATCCGGATAATCGAGAATTAGTTGTACTTCTGTTTATGGTCAGAAACTTTACTCGACGGGAACAACTGTTGAGTACTGTCGCCATTCCTATAACCTGGAAGCATGATTCCTGAAGTCGCATGATATAAGATACGAGAGCTGGATGCTAATATGCACACAGGTGCTCCAGAGGCGATCACTCGAACACCGAGCCCGTAACGCGCAGGCGGCCAAACAGCAAACGAAGTCGGCAGAGGCGTGTGAATAGCACGTGGCGGGTGTCACCTGTCAGCAGGCGTGTCGTAATCCGACCCCGCCGCCCCTGTAAGTGGCGTGTAGGAGGAGCAGCAGCGGCAGCAACGACAGCGGGTTTCGCAAGGAGCGCCGGGGGCCTGCTGACGCAGGATATGCACTCGAGGGATCCCTGCCCTGAGTCACACGAGGATCGCAGGCGGATGTGCGGTTAGCTTTCCCGTGGTTTCGTTATATTCCTTCAGGCGAATTGAGCAATCGCGTGAGTATTTTCTCTTCCATCTGTGTGTGCTTCACCTAAAGAGAATAAATAATCACACTCGATGCATTGCTAAGCTCTGTCTTGCTTTACTTCCATCAAATGCTACTTGGCTAAGAGATTTGCCGTAACAATCCTCCGGGTTGCTGTTAAAAATTGGCGCAATATTCCCTGAATAAGTAACTATTGCCTAAAATATCTAAGGATTGCCATCCTTATTTTCTCTTCTTTTCGTTTTCCTTGTTCCCTCTGCAAGGCGACCGCACTAAACTTTCCCTCGCCGATTTCATACATATTGACAGTGTGTGTAGGGCAAAACTAGGAGTTCTACAAAATTAACAGAATGACGCAACTCTCAACCGATTTCGAGAAAATCGAGTTTGAAATTTTAGGCCTGCTTATATACTGTGTACGTTCGCTACTATCCATGGAGTTCGCAGCTGAGGGAGTAAGCAGTTGGTTTCATAAGCACGAGATTCTCGGGTCGAAGATGGCAACCAGCATCTTTTTTTCATTACTAAGTTGTTTTGCAAACGTGCTGCACTAACGTAAAAACGACTACAAAATTGCTAGTATGTCATTCAACAGAATAGAGAGATAGCTTCTAAAGAAGATTGGATGAAAACAGGATATATCGGACACTCCTAGTCGTCTGTACCAACATTTGGTTATATTCTTCGAAGTGCATGGTACGCCGATAAGTCGTGTATTGACCGAAAACCGGTATGAACGTAAACCATTTCCTTTTTTTTAATGTAATAGACACATTGACAAATCATACACATGGAAAAATTCGACGTTCCTCACACTTGTTGTATGTCGCAGCAATTATTGTTTTCCATGTTCTTACGATCAGTATCATCCTGATACGTGGTTACATATTATACAGGGCTATTACAAATGATTGAAGCGATTTCATAAATTCACTGTAGCTCCATTCATTGACATATGGTCACGACACACTACAGATACGTAGAAAAACTCATAAAGTTTTGTTCGGCTGAAGCCGCACTTCAGGTTTCTGCCGTCAGAGCGCTCGAGAGTGCAGTGAGACAAAATGGCGACAGGAGCCGAGAAAGCGTATGTCGTGCTTGAAATACACTCACATCAGTCAGTCATAACAGTGCAACGACACTTCAGGACGAAGTTCAACAAAGATCCATCAACTGCTAACTCCATTCGGCGATGGTATGCGCAGTTTAAAGCTTCTGGATGCCTCTGTAATGGGAAATCAACGGGTCGGCCTGCAGTGAGCGAAGAAACGGTTGAACGCGTGCGGGCAAGTTTCACGCGTAGCCCGCGGAAAATTGGCTCATGCCACAACTGGAGACCGACAGCGCCGACTTCATCTTTCAACAGGATTGTGCCCCACCGCACTTCCATCATGATGTTCGGCATTTCTTAAACAGGAGATTGGAAAACCGATGGATCGGTCGTGGTGGAGATCATGATCAGCAATTCACATCATGGTCTCCACGCTCTCCCGACTTAACCCCATGCGATTTCTTTCTGTGGGGTTATGTGAAAGATTCAGTGTTTAGACCTCCTCTACCAAGAAACGTGCCAGAACTGCGAGCTCGCATCAACGATGCTTTCGAACTCATTGATGGGGACATGCTGCGCCGAGTGTTGGAGGAACTTGATTATCGGCTTGATGTCTGCCGAATCACTAAAGGGGCACATATCGAGGATTTGTGAATGCCTAAAAAGCTTTTTGAGTTTTTGTATGTATGTGCAAAGCATTGTGAAAATATCTCTGTACTTGTCAAAAATGTTGATTCAGTAATGTAAATGAAATGATTATACTGATTTGACAGAGAGTTCGCGGGTATCCTTTTTCAATTCGAATCTTCTTACTAAAAAGAGTTTTTCGCCCTTTTTTCAGGATAAATATTATCTAAATAATAAATGAATAATTAAATGTTAATAATCTGCACAGTCATAATAAACCTTGAAAGACATTAAGTTCACGCCAGTGACTGTTAAACATTTTATTTCCACTATGGCAATTTCGGCCTTAGGCCATTATCAAGTGCAGATGTTTTGGCTTTAAGCCATGTCTACTTTATACAAGCTGACACATTTCTCCCTCGGGCATGGGTGTGTATGTTTGTCCTTAGGATAATTTATGTTAAGTAGTGTGTAAGCATAGGGACTGAGACCTTAGCAGTTAAGTCCCGTAAGATTTCACACATTTTCTCTCACAGACAACATCTTTCAAACGCCCAATGGATTGGTTCTCATGTCCCCCCCCCCCCCCCCACTTACACGCTACGCATATGTTGAGAACATATTCTCTCAATTGCGGACAGTGCGGACAGAATTTACTCTATGCACAGACAGACTGGATATACTGCTTCTCTCCTGGAGGGTGGACGGGAGACGGATGGCCTGCTGCACGCACAGGAGTACGAAGTTTTTATTTTCAAAAGAATTATCCGATTGTACACGTTATCTTTTACATATATGCATGCAGAATCTTTCTTTTACCTCTCTCAAATGTTCACTGTGCCCTACACTGGACACACGAGAAATATCTCTTACGCTTGCATGTCTAAAATTACTGCATTCAATGCTGTTATTATGTGGCGCCCCGGACCACCTAAGCTTTTGGGAATGGTGCCACATAGACTGAATTTTTCACAAATCCTCTTAGAAAAAAATCGCATAACATGAGACCAGGTGCTTCCAGTGGACAATCGTGCAGAGCGAGATCATTAAGCCCCTTACGTCGAGACAGCTCACAGCACGCTCGAGTAACTGAATTGCATGTTTTGAAACAGAGGACGCAAACTACCTTTTATTGCTGTGTTACAGCAGTCTGTGCTATACGCTCGTAGCGTAACGAACAAACGAGCGAGCCAGCTGCACCATGGAGACTCCTACATTAGCAGACAGCTTGCAACTGGCTCCAAGGTACACTTTTACTTTCGATGCTTAGGTTAAAAAGACCCTATTTTCATTCATTCATGCTGAACATATAGTCTTGTGATACGAGATGAATGTTTGAAAACCCTGAATATCGAGCGTTCATTACTACCGCAGACAGTCGGCGCCGAGGTTTTAGTGGCGGGTGTCCTTCCTTAGCCACACAATCGCATTGAAAACGAGCTAGTGTGTCAGTACGGACTGCGGGTTGAGCAAGGTCACAGCCGCAACCGCAAACTGCAGCACCTGCTGCCGCGGAGCTGCGTAGGAGAACACTGATCGTGCGGCAACACATCCGTGTCACGTCCGCAAGTCGCATAGAATACAACAATCGCGAACGTTTCATCAGAGACAAACACGAGCGGAATGCTAATAAGCCCCCTATCAGTCAGCATAAACTTGGGAACAATAACCATATACAATTCAGCAGAGGCGCGCTAGTTAGAGCAAACAGAAACGTGCCCTATCAGACAGTGTGCGACCGTCGGTCACACATATCACACGAATGTAGCCCGTGGTCTGTTTACGGGGACGCGTGTGCTTGATGGAGTGTGTGCCACAGGCATCACTCTAGCGTTGCGTGGAACACTTTCCAAGCCTACTATGCAATAAGTTCCACTGCGTATGAAAGTTAATCATAGAAAAGACCACTACAGTCTTACTTGACAGCGTCTGCGCGTTCATTGACATGTATACTCTATCTGGTCAAAGCATCCGGAACCCCTATGTAATGCGGAATTGACCACTAGATATGATGGCAGGCTGACCAACCAGCATAAAAGGAGGCGCGGAGAATTGTAGTATCAGTAGAAGAAGCAGTAACAGCACAGCTAATCGATCAGGACTGAACAATGACTTTGAACGTGGGCTACACATTGGAGACATTGGACGTTACCTGCGTAACAAATTCAAATGGCTTTAAGCACTATGGGACTTAACATCTGAGGTCATCAGACCCCTAGACTTAGAACTACGGAAAACCTAACTAACCTAAGGACATCACACAAATCCATGCCCGAGGCAGGATTCGAACCTGCGATCGTAGCAGCCGCGTGGACCTGCGTAACAAATCCATGAGTGTCATTCCAGCGCTTCTAAAGCCAAGCAAGTCTACTTTTGGTCTTGTGATTGTGAAGTGGAAAGGAAAAAAAAAAAAAGAAAAAAGAGGAAGAAGAATCGCATGAAACCAGCGGCAGGAATCATTCACCAGCTCCAAAGTGCTACCAGCACGCCAACGCCAGCCAGCACAATGATTGTTTGTATGGCGTTTAAAAAATGGGGTGCAGTGGTAGAGATGTTTCTCATAAGACACACATTTCTTAAGCTACCGCAAAGCGATACTTGAGGTGGTGTAAAGAGGAACGCCACTGGACAGCGAATGAATGGGAACGAGAAATTTAGAGCGATGAATCACGCTGTACCATATGGCAGTCCGATAGAATGGTACAGGTTAGGCGAACTACTTGAGAACATTACATTTCACCATGTGTGGGGCCAACAATGAATTATGGCGAGAATGGTGTTACAGTATGTGAGTGTATTTCGTCCTTAAATTTTAGTTCCCTTATTGAACTTAAGAAAACTACATGGAGAAGGATACGAACACATTTTGCAGAGTTGTCTATTGCGTACAGTGCAGGAACAGATTGTAACCGATAACTGTATTAGCATGACAATGCATCCTGTCATTAAGCAGCAACTGTGAGACAATGGTTTATGGACAATATCATTTTGAAACGGACTGACCTGCCCAGAGTCCCGACCTGAACGCAATGGAACACCTTTAGCGTGAGTTAGAACGTCGAACTCGCCGGCCGGTGTGGCCGATCGGTTCTAGGCGCTTCAGTCTGGAACCGCGCGACCGCTACGGTCGCGGATTCGAATCCTGCTTCGGGCATGAATGTGTGTGATGTCCTTAGGTTAGTTAGGTTCAAGTAGTTCCAAGTTCTAGGGGACTGATGACCTCAGAAGTTAAATCCCATATTGCTCAGAGCCATTTGAACCATTTGAAGAACGTCGAATTCGCTGCAGCCCTCAGCGTCTACCTTCTCTGATTTCGCCTCTTGAGGACGATAGGGCTGCCATTCTGCCGCCTCATCGAACGTATCTTCAGCAGAGCTCATGTCGTTGTAAAGGCGACGGGGTGACACACTCCATATTAATGTCCACTAACAGACTGCTATGGCAGACAGCCTTTACCAGGGTGACTAGTCTTTAGTCAATAATCAGTAGTCATCCTGATGAAGGCTGTCTGCAATAGCAGGCGGAACGTTGATTGCTTAATTACGTATCACGCGGTCACACACCTAGAAGGATTTTATTGAACTGGTCACCGGCTGCGAAAGCCTACACTTTGATATTTATCAACATGTTGATCAGTACCTGCGTTTCGCGCAGATCAACGACAATCCTGCTTGTGAATGTGTCGTAATTAAACATTGTTCAATTCTTCTAAGTTTTAAGGTTTTTGATTATGTCCTTCTTGAGACCGATGCGGTTAACTGAAGTGGATAAGACTATACACTGGGAACGAGTCACAGTTTCTGATCCTATGGCAGAAATAATTTGCACTTCGTTTGATTCTACACATAAGTCTTCTGGCGGTAAGTACGTCTAACGCTGAGTTCGTTGACGTAATGCTAATACCTGGCTGATGTGTCAGCGCCCGGTGCGATATGTAGTTCGTAATGTAACTGTGCGTTCCCTTATATAAAATAAATTTAAAAAAAGAAAACCACCGTTTATGTTGTTAATAGAGAGCACATGATTGTGAGATTTACTTGCTAAGAAACCTTTGACACACGCCCTCTAACCACGAACCATGAACCCTGCAGCCGAGGGTTGGCTTACGTGCCTCAAGATTTCAGATAACTGCACTGAGCCAGCACCCACATAGGCCAGGCTAACACACGGTTCCTGACGAGAGCCAGCATCTTTCCAGCAACTGCAAGGGCAACTTTTGAATTACTGATCTAGCCTTGTAACGTTAGTCAACATGGCTTTGCTATGTTGGTATCGCGGTACTGCGAGAACCCAGGAGAAAGTACAGCACTTAACAAGGTGTTTTCACGCAGCTAGCTCGGTCACTCACCTGACTCTCCGTTACTGAGATAACATGCTAATGTTGAATTATTCTACATGACGGAGCACCAACCCACATGTAACACAATTTCTTAACAACAGGTTTTCTAAACCTTCGACGCCAGTTAAGTAAAGGTGTCAACGCTACTGCTGTGGAAGCAGAGTTGCCTCTGTTGTTACGGTAGGCCGAGGTTGTGAGTCCGTGTAACGGCTTCTGGCGCAGTGCACCGCTAAGACAATTTGTCCCTGCCACTATTACACAGCTATCTCCCAGGGTCAGGTAACAGGATAGGAGAACGAAACTTCTACAACACTCCAGCAAATTAGTAAAAAAGTCAAACAAATCCGTTAAAATGTTTACTTATCTTTGTGACTTGTTTAATAATGAAATCTGCAACACTGCCTGTAATATAACACAAAAATGGCCCTCAAAGGCTAAGTGCAAATAATCTAAGGTAAACTTTACGGTACATAGAAAATGCAATTTACAAGAACTGTCTGTACACTTCTAAGAGTTCACTAAACGACGTTCCCTGCCTAAGTCAGCCCTGGACGATGCTCCATAACCAAGCGGGCGAGAGCTGCTCTTCTGTCTCCCGAGTAGGCTTCTGTCCGTTGTCGCCCAATCATTGGCGGATTGTTCAAAAATGTTCAAATGTGTGTGAAATCTTATGGGACTTAACTGCTAAGGTCTTCAGTCCCTAAGCTTACACACTACTTAACGTAAATTATCCTAAGGACAAACACACACTCCCATGCCCGAAGGAGGACTCGAACCTCCGTCAGTGCCAGCCGCACAGTCCGTGACTGCAGCGCCTCAGACCGCTCGGCTAATCCCGCGCGGCGGCGGATTGTACTCGGCCGGCAGTTGGCCGACGCGAAGTCGATAACTTCATCCTCAGCGCCGCCCTTGGCGCTGGTGGAACTCGCGCAAGTGGCGAGTCTCTATGGCATTCGCACAGGCTCGCATCTATGCGCCTGTGGTGTTGTTTGCCCTGACTGTGTCTTGTTCGGACGACACAGCAATACGCTGCCTCAACTATCAACTGACTGTGAAAGACATACTATTCTTTCACTGATCATTGGCCTCCTTTGTCTCATGATCGAAAAGCATGTAACTTTTTAAAATGGTGATTTGTGAGTGCCTCTATCTGTATGGCCTACCTTGCACAAATTTGGGTGAACTGCGTCGTCACGTAGGAACAGCGGTGAATGCAGTAACTCCAGACACGCTCGCAAAAGTATGGGACGAATTTGATTATAATCTGGATAATTCTCGTCCATTCTGTGGTGGGTAAATTGGACTTCAGCGAAATGTGAATGAAAATCGCAATCCTAAGCATAAAAGTAAAAAGTACCCCATGAACGTATGTGCCTGTATGTTCATGAACATCTGCATCTATTTTATGTTACCATAAGTACAGGATATTTATTAATGGACATTAATATGTAATGTGTCCACCATTGGCCTTTATGGCGTCTTGACCCTGTTTCAAAGAGATGCCTGAATGTATGTGTCCCATTCTTCCCGAATAGTCAAAACCAAAGAAGGTAGTGATTTTATTTAGTAATTGAGTACCCAGTGTTGCGCGGGTATGTACTTATTCCAGCTTTCTATTAATACGTCTCCTCCTTCTCCCTTCCTATCCATCTCCTCGTCCTCCCTTCTCTCTCCACGTTATCACACTCACCCCAACAAGAGGCTGGCAGTTCTTACCCCTACAGTGTTTCTTTCCAGATTTCAACTAATATGAGTACCAAATTGACTGAGCCGTTCCAGGGTTTAGGATGAGCTTTTTGCCCGTGACTTTGCTCCCTTATCCACAAGTCAAATGTATTTCACATATATAACGTATTTCACGCGTATCTGTGCTCATGTTTCACCTGTATGTCTACCAAACTTCTCTCTGCAAGTTTCATTTTCACGCAGCTCAATGCTTATAACGTCAGGGTATCTCCTGAGCTATCTTCTATACAAATATATACGTATATAAGTGCATTCAGTGGCATATGTGGATACTTTCTGTGAAATGTATTGCGAATAGGCTTAGTAGCAAATAAATAGGAAGTTAAAACGTCATGCATGATGCTGCAGTTTTTTTCACATCTCAGTATTTGACATCATATCTCCTGAACTCTGTGTCGTAAAATCATACATGTTGTATGTACTTTCAGCCGCAAATGTGGATACTGCCTGCGAAAATTTTTGGGAATAGGCTTAATAGCAACGAAGTAATAAATGGTTCAAATGGCTGTGATCAGTATGGACTTAACATCTGAGGTCATCAGTCCTCTAGAACTTGGAACTACTTATACCTAACTAACCTAAGGGCATCACACACATCCATGCCCGAGGCAGGATTCGAACCTGCGACCGTAGTGGTCACGAGGTTCCAGACTGAAGCGCCTAGAACCACTCGGCCACGCCGGCCGGCACGAAGTAATAAATTTAGACGCCTTGCACGATGCGGTAGTTTTTCCACGCATCTCAGTCTTTATGGCATAATGTATCCTGAAATAAGTGTCGTAGAATGATGCAATTTCTCTGGTAAATTCAGGGGTATGTGTGAAAACTGCCTGAAAAATATGTCACGAATATAGATGGTAGTAAAGAAGTAATAAATTAAAAAGTCGTGCTTCATGGGGCAGTTTTACTGCACAAACAACGAAAATTCTAATAAGCGATTAAGTTTTTCCCTTTCATCATTTTATTGGGGTCGTCAGCGAGAAAAAGTTTCGTAAAGGTTTGAAATGATGTGCAAAGTTTGTTGCAACTCTTTAAGTGCTCTCATTCTCAAACAGTGCATGACTATAATATAGGTATACTTGCGTCGTGGACAATACTGCTTTTTCGCCCCCAACCCCATCCCTTAGATCGATGGGTGGTTCTTACTCTCACAGCGATTCTTTACAGGCAGAAAAGATGTGTGCCAAGTTCGATTGAAATCTATCTATTGGTTTACGAGAAGATGTGGAACATACATACATACAAACATACGTACATTATGTAATCCATTTTTACAATTTTTACGGATTTTTTGCATTAAAATGGCGTGATTTCTAGTTTACAATAGCAGATAGTGGATATGATTGCACAAGTGTGAAATATTGTGCACCTCCAAATTTCGTCAAATACAATACAAACAGGTTAACGTATAATCTACTTCAACAAGTTTAACACAAATTAAAAAAAAAAAAAAGATACACGGTGGTAGACGGAGTGCCATGAAATCCTGGCCGGTGGCGGCTGAGTGAGGAAGTGGGGATGCTTTTGAAGGTACCTTTTGTACGACTTTCTTGAATAATTCGAAAACTACTGCCTCTAGCGAAAGCATTTTTATCCCAAAACAAAATTTAATACATTGAATTTCATAAAAAAGATCGTGTTCATTTTTTCTGTAGGACCAATAGCTTGCGCTTAGAGAACGAGAAAATATGATAATCTGTTGCGTGGTTTTTAAAGGTCAGATGTAACATTGCGAACTGCATAAAACGTCGTCGATAGGGACAGCTAAATCGCCCTATATATGTGGGTGTCAAGAAAATTTAGTTTTCAGAGGGGAAAATTCGTGATTGAATTGTCGTGGATAGATCTCACTGCAACAAAAAAAGTCTCTTTTTTTTAATGACTGCCACCGCAACTGTCGCGTTATATCCGTAAAAACTTTATAGTCTTATAGGGATGGTTACTTACCTCAAGTTTCTTTCTTCATTCGTGCAAAAGATATAGTCGTGAGGAGCAGGAAGAATATTTTTTAAACCCTCTGTATTTCGCGTGAACATACAGCTCTAATGTACAAGCAGAGAGTGTTCGACTGCAAGTGGAGGCCATGACGTTGGATCACGGATTTACTTCAAACTTTGTACATCTTTAGTGGACCATTAAAATAACCTAATGTGCAAGTAGTAAGGTGCATTGCTCTGGAAATTATGAGAAAATTACAAGAGAAGTTTTACGCGTCTGTTATGTGGCTTATGTATTTGTGCGAAAACATCAATCGAAACTTCATGCTAGTACACGTGTTTTTTCCACTACATTATCTATCAAGTGCCATATAAATTAAATAGCATGACCAGTGATGGAAAAAATAGATTAATGGTTAAGTCGAACCGTCGCCTCACACTCGTCTGATCTTACGTAAATCGAACGCTAACGACTTGACCACCATGAACTGTAACATCCGGCATCTACGCACAGATTCATAAGCCACATAACAGACGCGTAAAACTTCCCTTGTGATTTTTTTTCGGAACTGCCAGAGTAGTTCACGTTACTATCTGTACATTTTGTTGTTTTAATGGAATACTAAAGGCGTACTAAGTGTGAAATAAATCTGTTATCGCTAGGTCGTGGCCTTTCATTGTGAGAACCGCAACAACAGCGACATCAACAATGTCGACGACAAAAACAACATTGGCGCAATCAAAATATTCGGGTAGACGCTACTGAATTTATTGGCTCTCAAAATTAGTGAGTATGCCAAAGGATTCCTAAATAAAGGACGTGAAGCATTCGATTGCAGCTTTATTTGGATTTTCTCCCAATCTGGAGCATCATGGTCAACAAGAATGGAACACGTTAAATCTTAATCCGCGACACTATTGGCCATTAAAATTGCTACACGACAAAGATGACGTGCTACAGACGCGAAATTTAACCGACAGGAAGAAGATGCTGTGATATGCAAATGATTAAGCTTTTCAGAGCACAGCGTGCTGACATGAGGAAAGTTTCCAACCGATTTCTCATACACAAACAGCAGTTGACCGGCGTTGCCTGGTGAAACGTTGTTGTGATGCCTTGTGTAAGGAGACGAAATGCGTACCATCACGTTTCCGACTTTGATAAAGGTCGGATTTTAGCCTATCGCGATTGCGGTTTATCGTATCGCGACATTGCTGCTCGCGTTGGTCTAGATCCAATGACTGTTAGCAGAATATGGAATCGGTGGGTTCAGGAGGGTAATACGGAACGCCGTGCTGGATCCCAACGGCCCCGTATCACTAGCAGTCGAGACGACAGGCATCTTATCCGCGTGACTGTAACGGTTCGTGCAGCCACGTCTCGATCCCTGAGACAACAGATGGGGACGTCTGCAAGACAACAACCATCTGCACGAACAGTTCGACGACGTTTGCAGCAGCATGGACTATCAGCTCGGACACCATGGCTGCGGTTACCCTTGACGCTGCATCACAGACAGGAGCGCCTGCGATGGTGTACTCAACGACGAACCTGGGTGCACGAATGGCAAAACGTCATTTTTTCGGATGAGTCCAGGTTCTGTTAACAGCATCATGATGGTCGCATCCGTGTTTGGCGACATCGCGTTGAACGCACATTGGAAGCGTGTATTCGTCATCGCCATACTGGCGTATCACCCGGCGTGATGGTATGGGGTGCCATTGGTTACACGTCTCGGTCACCTCTTGTTCGCATTGACGGCACTTTGAAAAGTGGACGTTACATTTCAGATGTGTTACGACCCGTGGGTCTACCCTTCATTCGATCCCTGCGAAACCCTACATTTTAGCAGGCTAATGCACGACTGCATGTTGCAGGTCCTGTACGGGCCTCTCTGGATACAGAAAATGTTCGACCGCTGCCCTGGCCAGCCGGCCGGGGTGGCCGAGCGGTTCTAGACGCTACAGTCCGGAACCTCGCGACCGCTACGGTCGCAGGTTCTAATCCTGCCTAGGGCATGGATATGTGTGATGTCCTTAAGTTAGTTAGGTTTAAGTAGTTCTAAGTTCTAGGGGACTGATGACCTCAGAAGTTAAGTCTCATAGTGCCAGAGCCATTTGAACCATTTTTTTGCCCTGGCCAACACATTCTCCAGATTTCTCACCAATTGCAAACGTCTGGTAAATGGCGGCCGAGCAACTGGCTCGTCACAATACGCCAGTCACTACTCTTGATGAACTGTGGTATCGTGTTGAAGCTGCATGGGCAACTATACCTGTACACGCCGTCCAAGCTCTGTTTGAGTGAATGCCCAGGCGTATCAAGGCCGTTATTACCGCCAAAGGTGGTTGTTCTGGGTACTGATTTCTCAGGATCTATGCACCCAAATTGCGTGAAAATGTAATCACATGTCAGTTGTAATATATTTGTCCAATGAATACCCGTTTGTCATCTGCATTTCTTCTTGGTGTAGCAATTTTAATGGCCAGTAGTGTAATATGTGGGCAGTGTCCCCCTTGCTACAAACGAGAGGTTGAGTGGTTCGACTACGGAGTGAGGACAGACGCAGCCGTCTGGCTGCGTTGGCCTGCTCGTGCAGGAAGCGATCCGAGCGTCGCCTCTTGAGTACAGCGCGGCACCAGCTGCTGCCCTTCCTGCGAAGCCCGCGGCGCGTCACCTGCCGCGAAGCCCGTGCGCTTCCGCCAGCGGACGTGAGTTCCAGGTCTTACCGTAGAACCGGCGCAGTGGGCTATACTAGCTCGTCCGCTTCGTTCATCAAACTGATCTGCAGTTTCGTATCATTTTTCAGTACTGCTTCCGTTTTTGCGTCCTCGTCAGCTATGAACTCGCTCATCCTAGTTTTTGTCATCACGATCGTCATCATTTTACGATGGGCGTTCAATATGTAGTGCATAACTTTTTTCTGAAAGCCACTCTTTTGGCTACAAAACAGTATTTTTCAACGTAATCTCTGTTCAATGTGACAGCCTTGCACCGCCTTTTACTGGGAGGGCCTATATGCCCGCATGGTACCACTTTACTGGTAGACATCGGAGCCAGTGTCTTGCTGCATGAATAACCTTCCCATCATCCACGTACTGCTTCTCTCGAAATGTGTCCTTCATTGGTCGAAACAGATGGAAGGCGGAATGTATGAGTTCCGGACTGTAGGTTGGATGAATTTTGGGTGGTTGAAGTTTTGTGAGCTGCTTTCGGGTGCGCAGACTTGTGCGAGGTCTTCGGGTTGTCATGGAGAAGGAGAAGTTCGTTTCCCCTTTATGTGGCGACGAATGCGCTGAACACGAATCTATAATTTCCCCAGAATATTACAATACACTTCAGAGTTGATCGTTGAAATGACTTTATCGATTTAGGGTGCGGTTTTGAACTTGTTCTTTGGAGGACTGCCGTGTTATTTCCGGTTCTAAATGATGAAGACATGTTCCATCGCCTGTGCCTATGTTCGACAAAAAATTGTCACCATCAGCCTCGTAGCGCCCAAGCAGTTCCGCACCGGTGGTCCTTCGTATCTGTTTATGGTCTTGTGTTAGGTGGCGAGGAATTCAGCGGACATACGTCTTTGACTGTGCCCAACTGTTGGATGAGTATATCAGCACTACCAGCAGAGACGTCCAACTGTGCACTGAAGCGTTTGTGATTTGTCGATCACCTCGAATGAGAGTGCCCGCACGTTCGAGCATTGCAGGAGTCACAGCTGTGTTCGACCGGCAGGCACGCGAGAGTTTGAGGTACTTGATAGCGATTCGTCGATCACCTCGAATGAGAGTGTCCACACGTTCCAGTACTGCAGGATTCACAGGTACGTATGGCCGACAGGCACACGGGAGATCGGACAGGTTTGCGCGACATTATTGCGACGATGACAGACGCCTCGCAGAACGACTCACTGTTTTTTTGTACACTGCCGGCTCTCCGTAGACATTCTGCAAGCACCTATGAATATCTGCGATATTCTGGTTTTTCGCCAGAAGAAACTCGATGACGTATCCATGATTGGAACGCAAGTCCGTTGCAGACGGCATTCTGAAGGCTCCGTATACCGACACCACTCAGAGAACTTGATGAATGTGGTGTCACCGCCAGACACCACACTTGCTAGGTGGTAGCTTTAAATCGGCAGCGGTCCATTAGTACATGTCGGACTCGCGTGTCGCCACTGTCAGTAATTGCAGACCGAGCGCCACCACACGGCAGGTCTAGAGAGACGTACTAGGACTCGTCCCAGTTGTACGACGACTTTGCTAGCGACTACACTGACGAAGCCTTTCTCTCATTTGCCGAGAGACAGTTAGAATAGCCTTCAGCTAAGTCCATGGCTACGACCTAGCAAGGCGCCATTAACCATTTCAAGAGAGAGTCTCACTTGTATCATCAAGAATGCTGTATACAAATGATGGATTAAAGTTAAGTATTCCAGCAGCTACGTACTTTTCTTTATAGCATTCATTACGTATCCTGTTTCAGACTTAAGCATGCCTGCGTGAATTAAACGCGTGCCTTTCGGTTACCCGTCACTGTGGACTGGCCGTCTTGTCAGTCCACTACAATGAATATATAGGCGCTGAAGCGGGAATATTCCACAATGCCCCACAGCAGATTCCGCATATTTTCAATCGAAATTGTCCGAGAGAAAAAAAAGTGTTGTATTAGTTATTGAACGCCACTCGCATTTATAAGCATTAACGTGGAAGAAGGCCCCTCTATTGCGGGCGGAAATCGTGTAAATTTCGTTTAACTTGTAAGAAACTTTTGTGCCTTAGTTTTTGATGGAGAGTTGGGCAAACAATGCGGCACATACATCTAAAATACACAGGGCATCTTATTCTGTGGGGGAAGATACTCTGTACCATTCTCCATTCCAGCCTTTCTTGTTCCATTCTCGAAAGATACCTGTAAAGAACGATTGTTGATAAGCTTCCGTGTCAACTCCATCTCTGTAATTTTATAGGAAATATATTCGCAGTTGCGAGTATGACACACCTTACTAGAATGACGACAGTGAAAATTTGCGCTGGACGGAGACTCGAAAACGGATTACCCGCCTTACGCGAGCGGTCGCCTTATCGACTTCGTCTGTCCGTGCACGATTCACGGCCAGACACAATTATCCATATGTTGTCGCTCTAGTGTCTCAACCTGCATTCTTTACATATATTTCCGTCCAAGAAGGACATCTTTATTGAGAGGCGAGGGCCTGGTACTGGCAAATAAATGCGAAACAGCAGTGCTTGTGTTATTAAGAAGTACTATGCAATTTTCCTTCGGACATGGATACTGCTGTAAAGTACGTACTTGTCAATACCAGCCCCACGACTCTCAATAAATATGGTCTTCGCGGACAGGAATATACTTAACAGTATGAGTGCAGGTTGGGACACAAGGACGACGATATACGGAACTTTGGGTCTGCGTGCATGGGTAGCCGAAGCGGTGTGGACATCCCTGGAGGAAGATAAAAAAAGAAATAAAATAAAAAGAACATTGTACCCTTTCTTTTTACCCTCTCCTTTTTTACACAGCGATCGGAAGCGTATTTAATTCTTTTAGAAACAGAAAGATCCGTACCTATAGACTGGAAAATTGCTCAAGTCACACCAATACCCAAAAAGGGAAGTAGGAGTAATTCGCTGAATTACAGGCTCATGTCACTAAACGTCGATTTGCAGTAAGGTTTAGGAGCATACACTGTTTTCGGACGTTATGAAGTACCTCATAGAAAACGATTTATTGACAAATAGTCAGCGCGGATTCAGAAAATATTGTTCTTGCGAAACACAACTAGCTCTTTATACTCATGAAGTAATGATTGGTATCGACAGAGGATGTAAAATTGATTCCATATTTTTAGATTTCCAGAAGGCTTTCGACACCGTTCCTCACAAGCGTCTTAGAACCAAACTGCGTGCCTCAGTTGTGCGACTGGATTCGTGATTTCCTGTCAGAAAGGTCACAGTTCGTAGCAATAGACGGAAAGTCATCGAGTAAAACAGAAGTAATATCCGAAGTTCTCAAGGAAGTGTTATAGCCCCTCTATTGTTCCTGATCTATATTAAGGTCATAGGAGACAATCTGAGTAGCCCTCTTCGATTGTTTGCAGATGATGCTGTCATTTACCGTCTTGGAAAGTCCTCACATGACCAAAACGAATTGCAAAATGATTGAGATAAGATATCTGCTTGTTGCGAAAAGCGGTAATTGACGTTGAATAAGCCCGCATCTCGTGGTCGTGCGGTAGCGTTCTCGCTTCCCACGCACGGGTTCCCGGGTTCGATTCCCGGCGGGGTCAGGGATTTTCTCTGCCTCGTGATGGCTGGGTGTTGTGTGCTGTCCTTAGGTTAGTTAGGTTTAAGTAGTTCTAAGTTCTAGGAGACTGATGACCATAGATGTTAAGTCCCACAGTGCTCAGAGCCATTTTTGACGTTGAATAAACAAAAGTATGAAGTCATTCACATGAGTACTAAAACAAATCCGCTAAATTTCGATTGCGCGATAAGTCACACAAATCTGAAGGCTGTAAATTCAACTTAGGGATTAAAATTGCAAACAACCTAAATTGGAAAGATCACATAGATAATGTTGTGGGTAGAGCAAACCAAAGACTGTGATTCATTGGCAGAACGCTTAGAAGGTGCAACAGGTCTACTACAGAGACTGCTTACACTACACTTGTCCACATTATTCTGGAGTATTGTTGTGCGGTGTGGGATCCGCATCAGGTGAGACTGACGGATGACATCGAAAAAGTTCAAAGAAGGGCAGCTCGTTTTGTATGTTCGTGAAATAGGGGATATAGTGCCACAGACATGATACGTGAATTGGAGTGGCAGTCATTAAAACAAAGGTGTTTTTCATTGCGACAAGATCGTCTCATGAAATTTCAATCACTAGTTTTCTCCTCCGTTGCGAAAACATTCTGTTGGCGTCCACATACATAGGGAGATATGATGATCACGATAAAATAAGGTAAATCAGGGCTCGCACAGAAAAATTTAAGTGCTCGTTTTTTCCGCGCGCCGTTCGAGAGTTGAACGGTAGAGAGACAGCTTCAAGGTCGTTCATTGAACCCTCTGCTAGGCACTTAATTGTGAACAGCAGAGTAATCACGTAGATGTAGATGTTCGTGGGCGGAGCCTGAAGTGGTAGTAGATATCCGTCCTTGTTAGCTTTCAGGGGGACAGTGGCGCTAGCACTAGATATTGTTTTCGTTTATAGGTTAGATAGGTTCTGGGGGCAGTATGGGTGCTGCAAGCCAACGCTTGAAGTGGAAGTAGTTCATACTCGCAACTGCGAATACATTTTTTGTGCGCATGTCAGAAGAAACATTCCATCCTACTTCTCAATAGCACAGGCACTTCTATTTCGTCTCTAATTTTGGTTTCATAGTCAGTTTTCGCGATAAACGTTGAATGAAACTATATGTTGGTTAACTTTTCGAGGAATGTACGCTCTCGCAATTCCGGCACTAAACTACACCGTGATGCCCAGCTTATCTCTTGTAGCACTTGCCACTAGAGTTGGATGGGCACATTTTCGCGCTTACTGAACGAATTATTGGACGAAACGTACTGTTTTCTTGCGGTCTTTTCTACGAATCCTACCTGGCAAAGGTCCCAGAATGATGAGCAATATTCAGATATCGGTCGAACGGCGCTTTTGTAAGCTGCCTTTTTCGAGGGTGCACTACAATTTCTGAAGATTCTTCCAGTGAATCTCAGTCTGGCATCTGCTTTTCTTACGACTGCTTTTGTGTGATCGTTCCGCTTTAAACCGCTCCGTACGCATATATTTTAAGTTTGTCTCAGAACTACAGTTCTGAAGTATAGCTCTTAATAACTATGTGCTTTTATTACATTAGAACAGGGATTCTATTCAGTGTTATTAGTTTTTTAAGAACGTTGACCTGTTAACAATTGTTTATTGCTGTTTCCTAATTTTAACTATATTTTTCCTGACGTTCTAAATACCCTTGAGCCTGCCGGAGTGGCCGAGCGGTTCTAGGCGCTTCAGTCTGGAATCGCGCGACCGCTACGGTCGCAGGTTCGAATCCTGCCTCGGGCATGGATGTGTGTGATGTCCTTAGGTTAGTTAGGTTTAAGTAGTTCTAAGTTCTAGGGGACTGATGACCTCAGAAGTTAAGTCCCATAGTGTTCAGACCCATTTGAACCATTTTTTGGTTCAAATGGCTCTGAGCACTATGGGACTCAACTGCTGTGGTCATAAGTACCCTAGAACTTAGAACTACTTAAACCTAACTAACCTAAGGACAGCACACAACACCCAGCCATCACGAGGCAGAGAAAATCCCTGACCCCGCCGGGAATCGAACCCGGGAACCCGGGCGTGGGAAGCGAGAACGCTACCGCACGACCACGAGATGCGGGCCAAACCATTTTTTGAAATACCCTTGACAGGGTAACCGGAATTCCAGCAACAAAATTTCGGAGGTCGCTCGGGGACATCCTGAAAGTATTTCGGTATCAGGGAAACGTCATTTCAGGTGGCTCGTTAGAGAGTAAAAATGTAGTTATGATTTATTCCGTTTGTTGCGGCATTTACCATTGCTTCTGGGAAAACACTTCTACTGCAGGAAAAAGTCTGTAAAATGCAATTACCGAAATTTACAACACAAAGTACAGAGTAATAGAACAACAACCAGAAGAAGCAAACACTCTTTCATCAACATGTGTTCCATCTGTACTGCCAGTGTACAGTATAAGGACGTGACACTTTCAGGAGTCTCCCCTTACAGGTATTGACCAAAATCATGATGGTCAAGGCAGAGTGTACAGCGCTTGTTTATGGACAACCACCACTGCAGCAACTGCCAGAACCGCCCAGTAATGAATGTAAGCTTCACAGCGAAGAGTAACGTGGCCATTACTATTGTCAACAGCAATGCTGTGAGCGAATGGGACAAATTCGTTTCCTAACAAGACACACAGCGCATATCGCGGAAATTGGCGCTATCGTGCAGATATTTACAGTGTAAAACAGATACAAAGATAAACAGAGGTAAGGAATCAAATGAAATCAATTACTTCGTAAGTTCCAGAGACCAAGGAGGTCCTTATACCAAAATACTAAGAAACGACGTCCAAAATTTGATCAGTAGGTAAGAGTCGAGGGGCATGAAAGGGAAGAAGCGGTTGGGAAGGGAGTTAGACAGGGTTGTAGCCTGTCCCCGATGTTATTCAATCTGTATATTGAGCAAGCAGTAAATGAAACAAAAGAAAAATTCGGAGTAGGTATTAAAATCCATGGAGAAGAAATAAAAACTTTGACTTTCGCCGATGACTTCTGTCACAGACAGCAAAGGACTTGGAAGAGCAGTTGAACGGAATGGACAGTGTCTTGAAAGGAGGATATAAGAAGAACATCAACAAAAGCAAAACGAGGATAATGGAATGGAGTCGAATTAAGTCGGGTAATGCTGAGGGAATTAGATTAGGAAATGAGACACTTAAAGTAGTAAAGGAGTTTTGCTATTTGGGGAGCAAAATAACTGATGATGGTCGAAGTAGAGAGGATATAAAAAGTAGACTGGCAATGGCAAGGAAAGCGTTTCTGAAGAAGAGAAATTTGTTAACATCGAGTATAGATTTAAGTGTCAGGAAGTCGTTTCTGAAAGTATTTGTATGGAGTGTAGCCATGTATGGAAGTGAAACATGGACGATAAATAGTTTGGACAAGAAGAGAATAGAAACTTTCGAAATGTGGTGCTACAGAAGAATGCTGAAGATTAGATGGGTAGATCACATAACTAATGAGGAGGTATTGAATAGAATTGGGGAGAAGAGGAGTTTGTGGCACAACTTGACAAGAGGAAGGGACCGGTTGGTACGACATGTTCTGAGGCATCAAGGGATCACAAATTTAGCATTGGAGGGCAGCATGGAGGGTAAAAATCATAGAAGGAGATCAAGAGATGAATACACAAAGCAGATTCAGAAGGATGTAGGTTGCAGTAGGTACTGGGAGATGAAGAAGCTTGCACAGGATAGAGTAGCATGGAGAGTTGCATCAAACCAGTCTCAGGACTGAAGACCACAACAAAACAACAAACAGATTTCGGTCTCACCCTATTTAATTGTTATATAGAACAATTTATTTTTGTTGTAACACTGAATGATTTGCATAGCTATTTATTTGGTTCTTAATGGAAAGTAATAATTCATGGCATTCACACCCATCGTACCATCATGTAATGAAATTGTGCATATTTCTACTGTGTCACAAGTTAATTGATGAATAACATACTGAAACTCCCCAGAGCACAAGCACCACCTACCATCTCTGTGATTCGTGTTTTATTGTTCAAAAATGTTCAAATGTGTGTGAAATCTTATGGGACCTAACTGCGAAGGTCACCACCAGTCACTAAGCTTACACACTACTTAACCTAAATTATCCTAAGCACAAACACACACACCCATGCCCGAGGGAGGACTCGAACCTCCGCCGGGACCAGCCGCACAGTCCATGACTGCAGCGCCCCTGACCGCTCGGCCAATCCCGCGCGGCGTGTTTTGTTACAGCACACTGAGAACTAACTGTCTCACTTGACAGTCACAATCTGTAACCTAAGTACCGCACTGTAACGAGATGCATTGTATCAGATGTTTGACGGTGAGGTGGTAGGTTATGCACTATAAGTTTCTATCCTCATTTTATGTGCTATTTTTATCGCATGCTGTAAGAGTAATTACTGTTCAGTTTGACAGAGCCGATTACGGGGAAAGGGTCGAACTAGTAATGCCTGAAGAAAAGAAAATTAAAATATTTGCGACGTAGACCGAACTCAGTAATGAAAGTTCAAAAACGAACTCTGCCTTTTATGTAAAACTTATATCATATTTCAAAAGGAATTTTACGTTTATGTGAGCGCGCACTTTTCTTAAGCTCTTTCGTGTGATAAGGAACAAAAACTTATTTTCTGAATAATATTGCTACAAACGAACGGGGGATGAATTTTTATACGGGTTAGGAATTTTTGTACAGACCGGAACAGGGGCACAAAGTGAGGTCTTCCTTGACAGCACCGAAAGATCGATAATTTGACTGAGAGGGGAGAAGGGGGGGAAAGACATCCATGGCAACGTCCAGTGTTTACGCATTGGGTGGAAAGGTGCGTGTGTACAGCTTATTGACATCCCTGCATTTTACGCAGACCTTTCGAGTTTAGGTGCAGGGAATTACCGATATGTTACAGAAACTGTGATATTCCTCAAATGATAATAGCTTCCACAATGCTATGCTACAGGTTCGCTAATAGAGAATCATTCATAGGAAGACATCAGCATAGCTCGTCAGGGGGAATTACGTATGGCAGATGTGCTGCCTTTTAACTTAAGTTGGACGTGTCCGCTTTGTACCGATTTTAGTTGCGCCTGAATTGGGGCTGAGACCCCGAAACTGGGTTGTGTAAGATTTCAGTAATAAGAATTTCGTACAACTGTAGCGGAAGTTTGAAGTATGGACAATTTACACAAGAGTTGTGAATGTCCCAGTAACAGAAATTTGTTCTCGCTCGTATCTACTACGACAGCGGTTACATATTAAAATGACATACGGACGTTTGTCTACACGCAAACAATGACGATGTAAAATTGAGGAGCGCCGGAACAAAAACCGATAAATCCAAATTTGCTGTTAATACAGAAAGTAACAAATAGTGATCTCTAAATGGCTCCACAAGCTGTAAAAAGAAAAAAAATTAAAACACTAGAAGTTGCGTTGTGCTGAAAATTATTTTGTGGCAGCATGTATTATTACTCCCCTATCTCCCCCCTAGAGCTCAAACACGCGAATACAGCAAAAGTGGATATACCGGGTTTGGTTCCGGCGCTCCTCAATTATAATGATGGGAGTGGCACTTGGAAATGAAACAGAGCTGAAATACACTGATTGTGATATACTCTATCTGACAGAAGGCACACGGAAGACATGGTCGGATTTCAATGCAACTACATGTGCACATCGTCGGTGGATATGTAAATGGTTATAAAGTACTTAGGGTTCTCTGTGGCGGGTAAAGCAGTAAGCAGACTGCATTAGTGTTGAACGTGTTTCTTGTTGTTACTAGGCCTGGCAGGGTATGCGGACTGTTTCCATAAGAGGGTGCAAAAATTTAACAGAACGTAGAGGATGCTCCACTGAACAATTTGAGGTACGGAACCTGGGGTCGGAGAAGCCAGCTTAAGGAGATAATAGAAATAAAATCACAGTACTGTGAATTTTTTATTTACATTAGTTCCAGTTAACTGCAAATACCATCACTGACACAATGAAAGTACCATTTGTACTGTGTCTTGCAAAACGAGCTGAAACTGGCGGCAGTCAACCCCAATGCAAACATGACATCGGCGAAATAGATTCTGACGCGTATCCCTGGTGTATTTCGAATCCAACCACAGGCAGCTACAATTCTGGCGACTAACTCCATCTTCTTGTCCACCTGGATCACACACACACAAGTGACTTTACATAGCCCCAGGTCTGGAGTCCTCGCAGGCAACGGGATAGGGCCTCCCCTTACAACCCAGAGACTAGGAAATGCTTCCTAGTAATCAGGCTCGTCCTCCTCGTTTTCTTGCAGGAAATTAAGGATGTACATGTAAATTTGTACGCGTGTTAGTTGTAAATATCCTGGAAAACAGTAACGCTAGGTGAAGTGGAAGACAGGTTTACTTCCATATCTCCTTAAGATGGTTTCTTCGACCTCAGGTTCCCTACCTCAAACTGTTCATCGTTGAATTCTCTATGTCCTGTTACGTTTTTGCACACTCTTACGGAAACACCCAGCATGACGGGTTAATAAAGCGCGACATGTTGAGCGATCACCGTGAAGCACACGGAAATGCCGCATACTCCTGTGAGACAACGTTTCCAACATCTGACAGAGTTTAGAAAGGGCATCATTGTGTGTCTCTATTTGACTGGTTAGCCGAATCCTGCAGTGTACAGAACTGTGGGGCATTTGGCTGTGTCAATGGCCTGCTATTGAACTGCATGGAAACTTGAGGACAGGCATAGTCCTTGTGGAGGTTCCAGTTGACATCGTTTGACCACCACAAAGGAGGATCACCATATTGTGCACTAAGTACATTTTAACCGCTTCACATCTGCGCCTGCCATCAGACAGTAAGCAATGGACTCCCTGCAACAGTCTGTCATCCCGCAGCATTGGTCGGAGACGTAGGAACAGCCGGACTAGTGGATTACCGTCCCACGTGTAGGCAGCAATTAACACCACAACACAAACGGCTGTGTTTGGAGTTGTGCCGTGACCGCGGAGCATGCACGAGAGATAACTGGAGTCGCACTGTGCACAGCGTTGAATCGCCGTTCTACACTACCCCGGATGTCCATCGTCGGTGGGTATGGCGGCAGCCTTGGGAGAGAACCCGTAAGTACAATGTTCTGGAAAGGCACAGCTGTGTTACTGGTGTTGGTGGTGGTTGGGATGTTTAAGGGGGACTAAACAGCTAAGGTCATCAGTCCCCCAGCTGTGTTACTCCTTGGGCCAAGGCGTAAGGAGCCAGGTCACGGCTTTTAATGATTGAAGAAACTCTGTTGGCATAACGGTACGTCAGGTCATGCTATGTCCTCGTGTACTACCTGTCAAGCGATGGTATTTAGGTGCCCATAAGAGGAGTTGTTGGTGGGCCGCAACAAACCAGTCAGAACATTAAAAAAAATATATTATGGCGGCACTTTCAACAGGACAATGCTTGTCCACAAATGACGCATATCTCGATGTACTTTTCGGTTGAGGTTTAGGTACTCACGTGGCCAGCAAAGTCCCCAAACCTGTTCGCGATGGAACATGTGTGAGATCATCTCTGATGTCAACTCTGTCCGAGTGACATTCTCCAGGGTATCAAGGTTCAAATATAGCAGTTGCCTCAGGACAGGACGCAGCGAGTTTATAACACCATTCCCAACCTAATTAGTGCACGTAACCAGGAAAGAGGCTGTCCATCGTCATACTGACAATGGAACTCATACTACGAAGCTCTTTGTAAATTTGGCTGGATTCTGTAGTCACTATAATATCTCTGAACCAGAAAAGTTTCATTTTGTTTCTTCCTTCCATTCTGTGTGCTTTACTTTTTCGTCACTCAGTGTAAATGACACTGGTTGTATAACAACGAAAGTGAAAAATTTTGTTTTAATGGTCAAAGTACGAAGTTAAGAAGAACTAAAACCATAAATGATGAAAGAAGTCCATGAAACAGCTTATCAGTTGAAGGGATGGGTAGCGGGGCACTTCCTACAGCTCTGGAAGGAGAAGCGGAGGTGGAGTGAAAAAAAAGGAAAATTTGGAACAAAATCAAACCAGCTGAAAGACTGAAATCGGTAATAATTTTTAAAACAATCACCTAAATGGCTGGTTAGCGAAGGCCAAACGTATTTTTTGTCCTCCGCTGTAAAATGTTGTGTACGAAGCTAGAATAAAATTAAATCGGCTAGTGCTGCATAATTTATTTACCAAATATGTTCAGTTACTGTTGGGATGCCCTCAAAACAAGACATATCTGACTGTACACGGCTGCTTTCGTTCCTTCCACTGTTCGAAAGGTTTTTGCATATCTTCTTCCGTCGGTCAAGACAGTCTGGTGGCTAGCGGAAGTGTTTAAACTCATAAGAATGTTGCATGAGCCACTCTGTAGCTATTCTGGACTTGTGGGGTGTCGCATTGTCCTGCTGGGGTTGCCCAAGTCCGTCGGAATGCACAATGGACACGAATGGCAGGTGATCAGAAAGAATGCTTACTTACGTGCCACCTGTCAGATTCGTATCTAGACGTATCAGGAGCACCGTATCATTCCAACTGTACGTGCCCCACACCATTACAGAGCCGCCATCAGCTTGAATAGTCCCCTGCTGACATGCAGGATCCATGGATTCATGAGATAGTCTCCGTACCCGCGCACGTCCATCCGCTCGATACAATCTGAAACGAGACTCATCCGACCAGGCAACATGTTTTCACTCATCAACAGTCCAATGTCGATGTTGACGAGCCCAGCCGTGCAGAGTGCCACAATGTAGTGATCTCGCATGAATCCTGCATCAGCTTCTCCTACATTGATGACCTTGTACAGGTTACACACTTCTTAACAGAACATAATCGGGCAGATGTTATTGTTGAGTGACAGAGAGAACAAACGCCCAAGTGTGACGGTTTGGGGCGCCATTAGTTCATTTGGCCTCGCCTCCAACATACTGGGGTAAGATGAATGGAAACCGCTGCATTAGGAAGGTTTACAACCCGAGGCACTGTCCCTCCTTCAGAAAGCTCCACATGTTATATTTCAGCAGGACAATACCCAGCCAAATGTGGCGAGGAATACAAGTCTTTTTCGAGGAACGGCAGGTACCATAGCTTCCCTGACATGCATGTTCGCCTGACGCGTCACCCGTTAAAGATTTGTGGGGTATGGTCAGTCGGCAGTTTGTTCGTTCTGGTTTTCTTGCAACCACTATCGAAGTTGTGTTCATGCGCCTACACGCCAAGTGGCGATGTAGTCCCCAACAGCATGTCTAGACCCTGTTTGTTTCCTTGCCACGATGTGTAGAGGTTCAGATTACAGGATGTGGCGGCTTCACATCATACTGAATTCTCACGCTGCAAGTGCATTTACAGTTGTATAATTATAATCATTTGTGTATTGTCATGCCCCTAACCCGTCAAATTAAGTTTATTGTAATCACATGTCTCCTTCTTGGCGCCACAGTTTCCACAAACAGTTTCCTAGAATTTCTCTCTTGCCCGCATATCTCCGCCTCCGATCGTCAAAATTCATCGAGTTTTTAGAGTTAAAAACAACTGTTGTTTGGTATTCGGCACCGCTTACTCATGCCAGAATCTTCTGGTCCGACGTTTAGGCTTTCTTGCTGAGGCCTTCTTCCGGGAAATGATTGCACAGTGGCGTGCACTGTCAAACTTTTGTGAAACAAAGGAGATTACTTTCCACTGTTGTCACCGGATCTGTTGAGCGACATTTCCAATATTTTCGGAAGCTTTCACTGGAATACTAATGATTCGAGGATGTGGTACCTTGTTTGTGTTTATGTTCGCGCATCCCGTCAGCGTCCTCGTTGCACTGAGGACAGGGAGCCTAAGGCCATGTCACGATACGAAATTTTGGCGCGTTTAGCAACGTCCAATGCCCTGTGACTTTCTCCGTACATTGACAGGGTGGTCTTGCTAAAATATTAATATCAGCGATGTCGATATCCAGGCAGCATGTTTTACTCTGCGGAGGTACGAATGACTTGCACAGGTGCTTGTTGAACACATGCCATCGGTACTCCTTTAGACGTTCTTTAATAGCACTCTCTATCTCCCATATCTATATGTTACAACATCTTGCACCTAACATGAAACAGAACATTGCGGCTCAACACTAAGATAACGACACGCTTCGACAACATAGGCCGGCACAAATCTTCACTGAGATTCACTTGGATGACGTTTCCATCCAGTACGTCGGTGGAAGATCCCTTAGCATAGTCCCAACATGAGGCTTTAAAGAGAGGATGCGATATCGCAGTATAATAAATGGCTATGTGACACCATGCCACTTCAAGAGCTCATGGACTCACAATGACGGATAAAAATGGGTACATGAGTTAAAAAGCTCGTCGACAAACGAGATCTTTAGATACTGAGCACTAGGTAACACAGGAGTAAGATGGAGCAGCAAATCGGCCACACAGTAAATTAAGTAACCGGCATTTTCCTCAGGCCAGTTGCCTCAACATATACCAAGGAAAACCATGCTGGCGGGACGACTCTTTATCCGGATCATCTGGCAGATACAAGTCATGATGTACACTGAAGCATCAAAGAAACTGGTACAGGTATGCGTATTCAAATACAAAGATAGGTATACAGGCAGACAACGACGCAACACCTAGATAAAACAACAAGTGTCTGGCGCAGTTGTTAGATCGGTTACTGCTGCTGCAATGGCAGGTTATCAAGATTTAAGTGGTTTGAACGTGATGTTATAGTCGGCGAACAAGCGATGGTACGCGGCATCTCCGAGGCAGCGATGAAGTGGGGATCTTCCAGTACGACCAATTCGCGAGTGTACCCTTAATATCAGGAAACCGCCGGTAACACATCAAATCTCCGACATCGTTGCGGTCGGAAAAACATCCTGCAAGAACGGGACCAACGGCAACTGAAGAGAATCATTCCGCAAATTGCTACAGATTTCAATGCTGGGCCATCGAGAAATGTCAGTATGCGAACCATTCAACGAAGCATCATCGGTATGGGTTTTCCGAGCCGAAGGCTCGCTAATGTACTCTTGATGACTGCCACCAGTCCACTCCACAGCAAATGGGAGCGAACCATCAACGCAGACATATCCACACTAGCTGCAGTGCTTCAATGTCGAGCCGACACTGTGGAAGCTGTTCTGTCTATTACAAGATGGCGGTCATCCCATGCTGTGGTCATACTGTGTGATCTAGTCCCCCTCTTCTGTCCACTACTTCCTCTTGCCCACAGCTGTTCTATCACCTTGTCCTGAACGAGATGCTGTCACAGTAGAACAAAACGATTTCCCAGAGCCCATTCACTTTGCCTGTCGGAACCCACTCGCAAGCTGATAGTGGGTCCTTCGACGTCGACGAGGCACATCAGCACTTGCCTGCATGCTTTATCTTAGTTTGGCACTTCTGCAACGAATGAGTGAGGTATAGCACTGCCCTGACTGGTCTCACAAAAGAGGGATCTGCTGAACCTATACGCACGTCTTCTCTCTGCAGTCTTAATAACTCATCATAGTTTCATTGTTTACACATTCTCCGATTTTTGAGTGATTCAGACTGTTCCTTCTAGCCGTTACAATTTTCAGAAACAGTTTAACTAAAAATTTTGAGAAATTGCGGTCCACAATGATTCAAAGTGAGGTCATGGCTTAACGAACCTGAGGAGAACATTATCCCTCTAACTCGAGGACGCACTTGCCTCATTGGCCAGGGGGATATTCGTTGCCGATGGCAGAGCAGTTGATTGTCGTCGGGTTCGCCAGCTGCCGGAAGAGCATCTGGCGTGTCGCAGACGGTGCGGGGGTGACAGCGCAGCGGGGGCGAACTCCGGAGCGAACGCGAGACGTCTCGCCGAGGGCGTCGGCTAATTGAAAGCCAAATCCCGGCGGGATGGCGGATCGCATCGCACAGCATTTCATCCTGTCACTCGCGTCGTTAGCCGCGAGCCATCTGCAGCGCCGGATCTAATTTCACATCGAGCTCTTTTACGTGTCCAAAAATTCGCCCTGCTGCGCGTAATTCGGTAAGTGGAACATATACCCTTACCCCCCTTAATGTACACGGCAATACTGTCCCTCTCGATGGTTACCATCAGTGTCGATGTAGAATGGTCATACGGTCACTCTGATTTCCACAATTACATTTGTTAATCTCATCTCTGTACATGAATGTAATTTGGTGTTCGTACAGTACCTTTCATTGTTATGTTTACAGTGATTAAAATTAACTGTTTAGTAACTTGCGTAGCGTCCTGATCGTGTATCATATTTAAAGACTGCGTTAGCTCATCAGCAAGCATGACCATATATCATCGTCGATATTTTTTTACATATTCAAGTAGTGGTAACTACGTCTTAAAGTATCTGCAGCCTATTGCTTAAGATCTACAAATCTTACAAAAGTGAGAGCTAGCATGCGGTTTTGAGGCGGGAAATGTGTTTAAGTTGACACTCGAAGTAGCAATACTTCTAAGGGAATAGCTAGAGATATTTTGCAGTTGTTATATTACAGTACGACACATTTAACTTTAAACGCTTTTTTTCTGTTTTCTGGGCAGAATACCATCAAAATAAGTTTAATTGTTAAGATAATCGTGATAAAATGTTTCACTGTGGATGTCGACAGATGCAAGCTTATAAGAAATACTTTTTCATCACATGTTATGTAAAATTACATCAGTTAATTATTGCAGTGTAAATATCCTCGTGTTTCTACAGCGAAGCACGTAACTGTTGCTTTCTGAAGCTAAACCTCTTTTCTTACTAGTAAAATCACATTGTGGTGTGAAGCTGTTAATAATATGATCAAAGTAAATACTCTGAAATTCTGATTGGCACAGATATCTGGGCTTAACGGGACATGGGCAAATGGCAAGGTGTAACTATTCACTCTGTTTCCTTAAGCTGTTCTCCGATGGACCGACAGGATTCTTGTGCGCAACAGAACCGATTTAAATAATGCTACAAAATTATTGTAAAGCCATTTAGTATTTGCCACTGGAAAATGTATGCAATGGAGAACCCTCATCTGGGATACCGTTTCATATGCTTTATGTATGTAGCCCAGTGGTTAGCTTACGAATTTCATCTTACGCCCTCTGATCAAAAGGCCATAGAATGTGAATGTACTAGTCCCATTACAGACGAAGTTATTCGGAAATTGCGAATACGATTAGACATCTGTTGTACATTAATGACTCCTGAACATCTGTGCCGGATTTTCTGCATAGCTCGAGCAGTCGCGTTAACCATTTGGACTATCCATACATGCCTCACGTACCGATCTAAACCTCAATTTATCACCGTGTCTACGTTCCACAGTGCTCGCTTACTTGACGTGGTTCACACACTGAGAGAGTCAATGATATTATCGTAGTCTTGGCCTTTCTTAGCACCTAATACAACTTTTGATGTCTTACTGATAAGTTATTCAGATTATGTCTAATCGTTTATGAAATTTGCGAATACATCCCGTGTATTTCATACGGTTGTATATCGTCGCAGTGTCGGCTCCTGCAGACATGTATGCACGTCTGAAGAATATTGCGCAGTACTGTACAGGCAATGTAACATACCGACATTGCAACTAATATTTAATTGTTCTCGGAATTCGGGTAGGCATCTCGTCTATTTCATTCATTGTAGATAATCAGCAGTTTCTGCCCCAGCAGACATACATTGTCCGAAGCACATTGTATGGTACTACATAGACACTGTAAAACAAAGACATATCAAAATTGTAGCTGTATCTGTGAGCATGCAGTGCAAATCAAAATACCCACACGAGTTCTCCGTAGGAAAAGGTGTAAGGTTTTGGATGAAAATATAGACTTACTGCTTGATGGTGAGTAAGTAATCGATGTACGTGCAATAGCGTCAGCTGTTTTCATGTGTTTGCCTGTTTGTGTAAGCATAGCTCATGATGCATGGAGTTTTTTTTTTTTTTACTTTTTGCACTTTCTAAATTAGCCTGAATGTTTCATAGGGTACAAGCTATATACATACGAAATTTCATCGAAACCTGTTCAGCGACTTTGTCGTGAAGACCTAACACACAGAGTTACTTTTGCATTTATAATATCAGTATCGATTTTTCGTCACATAGTCTCTTTTAGAAACATTACACTTTGTGAATAATTCCAGTAAATGTATTTCACCCTTAAAGTGAAATTATGGAATGCCCTAGTCAAACTAAGGGGTTACAGAAGCTGTATATGGATAATTAGCGATTTGATTTCCAGCTACAAATTTCTGTACATGTTATGTGGTGCAAGAAACAGTGAGCGTGGAAAGGTTGTGTGTGTGTGTAAATACTTAACAAGTTTTAGACACATTTATTAATAATGTAATTCAACAAACCAGAGCACATGAGTAAAATTAAAATGCAACGAAAGTGAAAGCCCTCAATCCAATAAATACGCGTTAAGTTAATATTTAACATAACAGCCCACCACAGTAAAATTTGCCTCTCAAATTTAGCTTCATACTAACAACGAGGGCACAAAACAGGAGGCAGCCCTACACTAGTTACTGTACAAGCTGGAAGGAATGACAAGAAAAAAAAAATATCAGGTCTCTAGTTCGGGCCACAATATCCAAAATAAATCAACCACAGTCGACACAGGAAAGCTCCAATGTAATATAAATTCCGCTTATAGCAGGTGATAATAGTAAACAGATAATTAGTGCTCACACGAATCAGCGTATCCAACGATGATCAAAGGACCAAATAAATCGGAGAAGTAATTGAAAACGAATTTACCTGGTGGTTGTGAGGGAAGTGCAGGTAGCGTCGGCTGTAATTATCGTATAGCAGCGAAACTTGGTACATATTCAAATGCGTTTGTGTGGTACTGATTTAAGTTGGAAAAAGTTTCTCTTTGGCCGACAGGTGCAAAACTGGCGCTATGAATGCAATGAAGCCTTATAGAAATATTTCCATGTCTAATTTTTTAGGTACGAGACGCGAGGGGAAAATGTCAGACAAGTGGGGAAGGCATACTGTTTTTATTATGAACCACCGCTTCCACAGTTGTTCAATAGGAGCACCAGAGACGTGACGAGATGCTGTACAGCGCCAGATATGCACTTGATGGCCAAAATTGGAACTGATTTTTTTCACCGTAAGTCGGTCCCGCTTTAATGCACTGGTATATCTACCAAGTTTCGCTGCCATACGATGACGACGACCCACACTGGGCCTCGTGAGCTGCTGTACTTCAATTATAGCTGTCCGTTATATGATGATGATGATGATGAGCGTTTGGCGTCATTGGCCGGGAGGCCCCTCGCGGGGCAGGTCCGGCCGCCTTGGCGCAGGTCTTATTACATTCGGCGCCACATTGGGCGACCTGCACGCCGGATGGGGATGAAATGATGATGAACACAACACAACACCCAGTCCCTGAGCGGAGAAAATCTCCGACCCAGCCGGGAATCGAACCCGGGCCCGGAGGACGGCAATCCGTCACGCTGACCACTCAGCTACTGGGGCGGACTGTCCGTTATATAACACAGTGGCAAATCAGTTAAGCACAATTGACAATAAAATGTGGTGTGCCCTCAGGGTCTAGCTCGCCTAGTATCTTCTCCAGCTGAAATTTGTTTCCTGGGTCTTGCAGTGCTCCCATTTTTATGGTACTAGAACAGCTGGGGCAGCTAAAGCTGAAACACAGCCAGATGTAGTTGCTGAACACTGATGTTTCCGCCGAGCGCAACCGGTATGCCGCTCTTCCCGTGCACTATCGCTCAGGAGCAGACGTCATGTTTCACCTCTGTGGCTCATCAGCACAACGTTCCTTGGACCCAAGACACCAGATGTTCTCAACTCTACTGGAACAGGAACAGATGTCTCCCGTTGATAACCAGATTCCTCCACTGATGGCCACATGAACTTGCTGACTCCTTGTCAGTATCTCGCTTGCTGTGCTTCTTCGATGTCTCTCCGTCAACTGTCTGTTTCCTTTAGCTTCCAGTCTCCATGACGAAGGCCACAGGACCTGGTGGGATACAAGTACGATTCTATGAGGGTTGGAACTTTAATAGTGGAAACTATTTATTTACATCTCGTACAAAGTAGATACGTGTTTCAAAGTTTTACTGACCTTCAAAGTAGTCACCAGTATTGTGTAGAACACGTTGAAAGCGACGTGGAAGTCGTAGGATGCTCTTAGCAGTGCCAGTTGTGTTGACAGTTCGAGCGGCACGGTCTATTGCCCGACGAATTTGTAGCAGTTCTGAAGCGAATGTCATGAAGTGTTTCCTTCAGTTTAGAAATAGAGTTGAACTCACGAGGGCTTAAGTCAGGGGAGTGCAGTAGGTGGTATAGCACTTAGGAGCACCATCAGTCAGACAGATCAAAACGTGCTTGAGCATTGTCCTGCAAATTGATGGTCAGGTCCTGCACAGAGTGTCATCACTTCTGACTCTATGCTATTCATTTTTGGAACACAACCTACGACCAGCTTAGAGACATAGACTGCTAAGAGTATCCTACGACTTCCACATTACTGGCAACGTGTTATACACAATGCTGGTGACTACTTTGAAGATCAGTAAAACTTTGAAACACGTAGCTATTTTGTACGAACTGTAAACAAATAGTTGCCACTATTAAAGTTCCAACCTTCGTACACAGAGTATGCGAAAGAACTTGCCCCTATGCTAGCAGTAGTGTATCGTAGATTTTTGGAGGAGTGAATTGTTCCTAATGACTGGAAAAAAGGACAGATCATCCCCATTTTCAAATGTCGTCCAACAGATGCACAAAGCTATAGACCTATATCTCTGACGTAGGTCGGTTATAGAATTTTGGAAATTTTTTTATGCGCACATATTATGACATTCCTGGTGTTCTAATGTCTGCTCTGTATGAACCAAGATAGGTTCCGAAAACAACGATGGTGCGAAATCCAGCGCGCTCTGTTGAACTGCGAGACACAGCATTAGATACAGGTACCCCGGTAGATGCAGTGTTCGTTGACTTCTGGGAGGTATTAGATACAGCTATGCACTGCCTCCATATGGTCAAAATATGAGAGTACGGAATACCAGACGAACTTTGTGAGTGGACTGAAGAGTATCTAGCAAACAGAACACAGCATGTCACTCTAAATGGTGAGAAATCTTCAGACGTATAAGTACCTTCGGGCGCGCCCCAGGAGAGTGTTATGGGGCCATTAACCTATTGGTCCATGTTTTGCGAATACATAGACAGAAAGAGCGTTTATTCTATTGCAAATATAAAGACAGAAAGAACCTTCACTCTCTGATTACAAATTTAGAGAATAATCACAGGATGCTGTTGCTTCTATAAAGTATCTAGGAGCATGCACACGGAGCAATTTGAAAGGGAACGACCACATAAAATTAATCGTGACTGAGATTTCACGAATCCTCAGGATATGTCCATCAACAAAGAACTCTCGTTCCACCATTGCTTGAATATCGCACTTCAATATGGAATTCGTACCAGATAGGACTGAGAGAGGAAATAGAGAAGATCCAAAGAAGAGTGGCTCATTTCATAAGTGATTCATTTACACTACTGGCCATTACAATTGCTACACTACGAAGATGACGTGCTACAGACGCCAAATTTAACCGACAGGAAGAAGATGCTATGATATGCAAATGATTAGCTTTTCAGAACATTCACACAAGGTTGGCGCTGGTAGCGACTCCTACAACGTGCTGACATGAGGAAAGTTTCCAACCGATTTCTCATACACAAACATCAGTTGACCGGCGTTGCCTGGTAAAACGTTGTTGTGATGCATCGTGTAAGGAGGAGAAATGCGTACCATCACGTTTCCGACTAGGATAAAGGTCGGATTGTAGCCTATCGTGATTGCGGTTTATCGTATAGCGACATTGCTGCCGCGATGGTAGAGATCCAATGACAGTTAGCAGAATATGGAATCGGTGAGTACAGGAGGGTAATACGGAACGCCGTGCTGGATCCCAACGGCCTCGTTTCACTAGCAGTCGAGATGACAGACATCCGTATGGCTGTAACGGATCGTGCAGCCACGTCTCGATCCCTGAGTCAAGAAATGGGGACGTTTGCAGGACTACAACCATCTGCACGAACAGTTCGACGACGTTTGCTGCAGCATGGACTATCAACTCGGAGACCATGTCTGCGGTTACCCTTGACGCTGCATCACAGACAGGAGCGCCTGAGATCGTGTACTCAAAGACGAACCTGGGTGCATGAATGGCAAAACGTAATTTTTCCGGATGACTTCAGCTTCTGTATACAGCATCAAGTTGTTTGGCGACGTCGCGGTGAACGCACATTGGAAGCGTGTATTCGTCATCGCCATACTGGCGTATCACCCGGCGTGATGGTATGGGGTGCCATTGGTTACACGTCTTGGTCACCTCCTGTTCGCATTGACGGCACTTTGAATAGTGGACGTTACATTTCAGATGTGTTACGACCCGTGGCTCTACCCTTCACTCGATCGCTGCGAAACCCTACATTTGAGCAGGATAATGCACGACCGCATGTTGCAGGTCCTGTACGGGCCTTTCTGGATACAGAAAATGTTCGACTGCTGCCCTGGCCAGCACAATCTGCAGATCTCTCACCAATTGAAAACGTCTGGTCAATGGTGGCCGATCAACTGGCTCGTCACAATACGCCAGTCACTACTCTTGATGAACTGTGGTATCGTGTTGAAGCTGCATGGGCAGCTGTACCTGTACACGCCATCCAAGGTCTGTTTGACTCAATGCCCAGGCGTATCAAGGCCGTTATTACGGCCAGAGGTGGTTGTTCTGGGTACTGATTTCTCAGAATCTATGCACCCAAATTGCTTAAAAATGTAATCAAATGTCAGTTATAGTATAATATATTTGTCCAATGAATACCCGTTTATCATATGCGTTTCTTCTTGGTGTAGCAATTTTAATGGCCAGTAGTGTAGTATGTATGAAAGCATCAAAGAGCTCCAGTGGCAGACGTTGCATGATAGTCGGTCGGCTTGACGACGTAGTTTATTGTTAATGTCCCGGGAGTGTACATTCGTACAGGAGCCAACAAAGATATTGCTTCCTCCTACGTATATCTCACGAAAAGACGATAAAATGAGAGTGATTTAAGCCCACATAGAGGCTTCTCGGCAATCATTCTTCCCTGCGAACTGTTCGAGAGTGGAGCAGGAAAGGAGGGAAGTGACAGTGGTCACAAAGTACCCTGCACCACACACCGTAAAGTGGCTTCTAGAGTAAAGATGAATAAAAAAGAAGCGGTCGTCCCATCCTCCGTACCCACCCCCACGTGGCCGTCGCCACCGGTGCCCAGCCACCGACCGCCACCAGGCGCTACTAGTCACCAGACAGCTCCCTGAACGAGCCACTCCGTGACGCCAACAGACTGAGTGGTACACCTTCCATGGCCTGGGGCCACACGCAATGTCTCGTTCTGCACCTGCTGCTCACGGCCCCTGGCACTCACTCCAAATTGTTGACCCGCACCAGACTGCTCTCTGCCGTCATTCACAGCCACCCCTCGCCTCGCCGTACCGTGCCGTGGCGCTGCTGTTATGCAGTTTCGCGTGCAAGAGAGACCATGGTGGAAGAGAAGTGTCACCAACACTGGTGTCAACTGCTAAGACGGTTGGGACATCAACTGTGCTATTAAAAGTTAATTCGTGGCACACTGGGAACAGTACCAAACGCTGTGAACGTAATGGATGTTCCAATAATCCGCTTTTTAAATTCTGAAGCTTTTCCATTACCCAAGTGCATTTGTAGGAAACTGTACCGTGGCAAAAGAGGATTTTTCTCTTCTTTGGCAATCTACGCATCTGTCTGTCGAGAAGACATTTGTAGTAATGCAGCGTTGCTTCGTTCACAACTTAATCAAGCAGAAGGATCTCCTCTGAGTGTCAGTCAACGTTCTAACACATGACATCGACTTTCCATTCTCTGGTGCAGAGTTGGCAGCTTCCAGCCACATGCACGTTCCCGTCTGTTTCCGACGCGAACTGGTGGGCCCGTGTTTCATAAGATAATTTGGCACATAAAATCGGTCGCAGTTCTTCTAAAGGGTCCAAACAGCTGAGAAATTCGTTTTACCGTTAGCTTTTGTACAAAATGCGGGAGCTGACTTGCAGAACTCAGTAACGCAATAGATTCATCACAAAGAAATTGCTGCACTCTTCCATCTGATGCAGATGTAACTTTCGCTATTTCGTTCTGGTTTAACAGCATTGTGTACTTGCTCAGGGTTTTCATCTGTGGCTGTGACGTTTGGACTTATTTCTCATGGATCAAATTCAGGAGAAAAAAAGACAAGTTTTAATTCAGCTGACCATTTCTTAACTGTCGGAATGAACTTTTGACGTATTTATGTCGATCATAAACAGCCTAAAACTTTTAAGGAGTCATGGTATTTATCCATGTGCGTGAAACAAACCTAATACTACGGTACTGTATATAGCGCTATAAGAAAACTATTCTAAACCTCAGGTTGATAACTCAAGGAATGACCGTAGTGGACCACCACTGCCGGCCGGAGTGGCCGTGCAGTTCTAGGCGCTACAGTCTGGAACCGAGCGACCGTTACGGTCGCCCGTTCGAATCTTGCCTCGGGCATGGATGTGTGTGATGTCCTTAGGTTAGTTAGGATTAATTAGTTGTAAGTTCTAGGCGACTGATGACCTCAGAAGTTAAGTTGCATAGTGCTCAGAGCCATTTGAACCATTTGGACCACCACTGCATGCTTTTTGGGTGACTAGCTATAATAAAAAAAAAAAACGAGCTGTATAATACACGTCAGTCAGTTTTCTATATACACAGAATGACAAGTATTTTGGACAGGTCAGGAAAACTGCTGGTGAATCCTGTGGATGCCTTGGGCAGATGGAGGGAATATTTTGAAGAGTTGCTCAATGTAGGTGAAAATCCGATCAGTAATGTTTCAGATTTCGAGGTAGAATGGGATAGGAATGATGATGGAAATAGGATCACATTTGAGGAAGTGGAAAAAATGGTCAATAGATTGCAGTGCAATAAAGCGGCTGGGGTGGATGAAATTAAGTTGGAACTCATCAAATACAGTGGAATGTCAGGTCTTAAATGGCTGCACAGGATAATTGAAATGGCCTGGGAGTCGGGACAGGTTCCATCAGACTGGAAAAAAGCAGTAATCACACCAATCTTTAAACATGGAAACAGAAAAGATTGTAACAACTACAGAGGTATCTCTTTAATCAGCGTTGTGGGTAAAATCTTCTCAGGTATTGTTGAAAGGAAAGTGCGAGTATTAGTTGAGGACCAATTGGATGAAAATCAGTGTGGGTTTAGGCCTCTTAGAGGTTGTCAGGACCAGATCTTTAGCTTACGGCAAATAATGGAGAAGTGTTATGAGTGGAACAGGGAATTGTATCTATGCTTTATAGATCTAGAAAAGGCATATGACCGGGTTCCTAGGAGGAAGTTATTGTCTGTTCTACAAGATTATGGAAGAGGAGGCAAACTTTTGCAAGCAATTAAATGTCTTTACATGGATAGTCAGGCAGCAATTAGAGTTGACGATAAATTGAGTTCATGGTTCAGAGTAGTTTCAGGGGTAAGACAAGGCTGCAACCTGTCTCCACTGTTGTTCATATTATTTATGGATCATATGTTGAAAACAATAGACTGGCTGGGTGAGATTAAGATATGTGAACACAAAAGCAGTCTTGCATATGCGGATGACTTAGTTGTGATGGCAGATTCGATTGAAAGTTTGCAAAGTAATATTTCAGAGCTAGATCAGAAATGTAAGGACTATGGTATGAAGATTAGCATCTCCAAAACGAAAGTAATGTCAGTGGGAAAGAAATATAAACGGACTGAGTGCCAAATAGGAGGAACAAAGTTAGAACAAGTGGACGGTTTCAAGTACTTAGGATGCATATTCTCACAGGATGGCAACATAGTGAAAGAACTGGAAGCGAGGTGTAGCAAAGCTAATGTAGTGAGCGCTCAGCTCCGATCTACTCTCTTCTGCCAGAAGGAAGTCAGTACCTAGACTAAGTTATCTGTGCACCGTTCAATCTTTCGACCAACTTTGTTGTATGGGAGCGATAGCTGGGTGGATTCAGGCTACCTTATCAACAAGGTTGAGGTTATGGATATGAAAGTAGCTAGGATGATTGCAGGTACTAGTAGATGGGAACAATGGCAGGAGGGTGTCCACAATGAGGAAATCAAAGAAAAACTGGGAATGAACTCTATAGATGTAGCAGTCAGGGCGAACAGGCTTAGATGGTGGTGTCATGTTACACGCATGGGAGAAGCAAGGTTACCCAAGAGACTCATGGATTCAGCAGTAGAGGGTAGGAGGAGTCGGGGTAGACCAAGGAGAAGATAACTGGATTCGGTTAAGAATGATTTTGAAGTAACAGGCTTAACATCAGAAGAGGCATCAATGTTAGCACTGAATAGGGGATCATGGAGGAACTGTATAAGGGGGGCTATGCTCCAGACTGAACGCTGAAAGGCATAATCAGTCTTAAATGATGATGATGATGATGATGATGACAGAACGCCGTTTTCAGCAGGTGTGAAGATTGGCAGTTTGTTAGTTCATTTCTTCCGTAGAGAATGGAACGCTTGTAAGTAGGCTGTTTAGGTTCTTATATTGGTAACGCCGCCGCCACGTAGCGCTCTCTGTATGAAAATCACTGGCTGTGCTTTGCGCAGTCTGTGGCTAGTTTGCATTGTTGTCTGCCATTGTAGTGTTGGGCAGCGGCAGCTGGATGTGAACAGCGCGTAGCGTTGCGCAGTTGGAGGTGAGCCGCCAGCAGTGGTGGATGTGGAAATGAGATGGCGGATTTTTGAGTACAGAATGGATATTATGAACTGCTATGTATATTATGCTTTTTCAACACTATTAAGGTAAATACATTGTTTGTTCTCTATTAAAATCTTTCATTTGCTAACTATCCCTATCAGTAGTTAGTGCCTTCCGTAGTTTGAATCTTTTATTTAGCTGGCAGTAGTGGCGCTCGCTGTATTGCAGTAGTTCGAGTAACGGAGATTTTTGGTGAGGTAAGTGATTTGTGAAAGGTATAGATTAATGTTAGTCAGGGCCATTCTTTTGTAGGGATTTTTGAAAGTCAGATTGCGTTGCGCTAAAAATATTGTGTGTCAGTTTAAGCACAGTCGTGTACAATTGTTCTAAGGGGACGTTTCATACGCTGTAAAGTTCAAGTTGACGCGACATTAGCACCAGGAATATTTTGTCTACGGACGTTGTTGCACAAACCATTTATAGCGGAAATGTACAAGGCAGTTCAGATTTTAATCTTCTCTCAAATCGGCCACATATTCCGCGCTTGTGAAGTATCAGGTAAATGTATATTTAACGACCGCATCGCTGCAGGATATGGTATACTCAGCCAAACATAAAAGAGTAACGAAAAAAGCGAAAAAACGGGATATTTTTCTGTTCCTAGAACATATCGACTATCAAACACTTTCCAGAAAAAGTACCGTTATGTCACCACGTATACAAAAAGGTTTTTCAGGAAGGTTCAACAGGCAGCGACACTGTTGTAATATCATGTCATTGTAAGCATATCACAGAGTGGGGCAAATAAAAGTTGGCCTGTCAAATGAATACGATAGGACGTGAATGTATGCATATAACCACAGCACGTGACGCGCACACCACGTGTACGTCTTCCACGTGATCCACAGTGGTTCTGATCATAGTGCAGGCTGTACCAGTGTGAGTGGAGCAGTGCAAAGGGGACGACAGCACTCGCAGTGGATCAATGGGTGTTCGTTCTGGAAAGTCACGTCTCAACAAAGTCCTGAGAACGGTGTTGTCAGTTATTTGCTGAAAAGTTTAGTGATGTCCAAGTGCCAGCAGAGAGTGCCCTGCAACGCTTGATCCGAAAATGACGTCAGATAGGATCTGTTTTGAACAGGTCAAAAAACATTCCGAAACGTGCTCGCACACCAGAAAATGTGGCTGCAATTCACCAGAAAATGCTTCAGCTTCCTACCAAATTAACCCGACGCTAGTTGCAAGATACAGCATATTACGTCGATCATGCGGACGAATACTACACCTGGACCTGCACGTGCGTCCCTATAGAGTGTCTATTGTTCAGGCATTAAAAGCAGCAGATGC
Organism: Schistocerca cancellata; assembly: GCF_023864275.1. Classification (NCBI taxonomy): domain Eukaryota; kingdom Metazoa; phylum Arthropoda; class Insecta; order Orthoptera; family Acrididae; genus Schistocerca; species Schistocerca cancellata. Next base: position 439,210,143 of record NC_064628.1, on the reverse strand, counting down.
TTCTCAGCGCCTCCAGTTTTGTGATTGGCTGTTCAGTGAGATAGCAATGAATGGCTTGGATATGAATCTGTTCTTTATGTTTGATGAAGCCTGGTTTCAGCTAAGTGATTATGTCAACTCGCAGAACCACAGGTTATGGGCAGCGGATCTGTTTTGAACAGGTCAAAAAACATTCCGAAACGCGCTCGCACACCCGAAAATGTGGCTGCCAGTTCACCAGAACTGCATCAGCATAACTTCCACGAAACAGTGTTGCGTCATGAGAAGGTTGGGGTTTACAGTGTCTGCACTCGGCGTTATCCGTCCCATCTTCTTTCATCAGACGCTGACTTCGGCGCGTTACATTGCCATTATTTTGAAACCATTTAGGCAGCATTAACGGAGGAGGAAAATACCTACAGTTACTTCCAACTGGATGGAGCAACTGCCCATACAGCCAGCCGAACCTTGGGGGACGTTTGCACAATCATGACGCTGTTAAGTTTTTAGCAGACAGTCTGGTCGCAGCCCTAGCTGGCCACCCAGGTCACCTGATCTGTCAGTGTGCGATTACTTTGTGCGGTGAGCCGTCAGGTCTAAGGTGTATCCCATCAACCCCCATAGTCTTCAAGGACTGCAGCAGAACATTTAGGATGAGACTGCAGCAATTCCAGCAACCAGCTTCGATCCGCCTCCAGCAACTTGCTGACCACGGCCAAACGCTCCAAGAGATGAATAGTGGCCACTTTCAACATCCGCTACAGTCAGGTTCGTACAGTATTTCCTTTCCTCTGCTGTGTTTCTTTGTACCCTGGACTGTATTCTCCGAGTATCTTTTGTTTGCCCCTAACCTGTATAAAGTGCTGTCGTACCACGTAATTAGCAGAACCCAGCATTAATGTATATTATTTTCGTTATAAATGGATGTTGTTTGACCGATTTCTCTTTCAGTGAAGCAACTATTGACCATTTACTGGGCATTTGAGGAACAATAGTCAATATTTTGAGAAATGGAACTATAACCGGTTTCGAAAAAAACGTTTACGATGTTATAAGGCCGATTTTTGAGATGGTGGTGCTTCATCTGGCTGAACTACGCATGTAGTACAACACAGGGCACGGAAGCCTGGAGAAGATGACGACGGTTTTACTTGTAGATTACTCCACGAATCACTGAGCCAAATGTTAACCATTTTTAAAAGAGTGCATAGGTCACATTGGAACGCTATAGATGGTGCAGAAGTGGTACGAGGCAGTCATGTGAACCTCCACCATTGACGTAAGTAACGGCAATGAAGTGGTATATCTGCCAGTCGGTTGTGTCGAATTAGCGCTGTAAGATTTGTCAACGTGGAGACACGACTGAACGACAGAAAAAAGCAATCGTGTGTGAAGAGATTTTGGACACTTCGTGTTGCCCGATTTGCTGGTGTATCAAAGCGGACTCTCCAACATGTCTACAAGTAACGGTGCACCAATCGCAACCGTGTTTCACGCCGTAGCAATAGTGGTCGTGGAAAGATCCGAAGCGACGGAGACTAGAGTTTAACGCCTTATTAATGACGGCAGCAGCTGCTGCCAGTGAATGCAGTTCCGTCAACGAGTTTCCGAGCTACTATTGCGAAGGAAACAGCACGCAACGTACGTGTGCAACCGGATACCTCGCAAAAGGCCTTTGCTCACAGAAGCACATGAAGCTGCAAGTCTTCAGTGGACCAAACACCGAAACTCATTAAATTTATTCGCAGTTGCGAATATGTGCAACCATCAGCTGTAGAATGGAATGATAACAATGGGAATTTGTGCCGGCCTGGGTCTCGAACGCGGATTTACTATTTATCGTGGGCAGTCGACATACCATTAGGCTATCCGAGCACGATTCACGGCCAGAACCAAACTTCCTTATCTCACAGATGCTTCACGACTTATGGAAGTTTGGGTGTGGCGTTGAGACACGCTCGGATAGCCAAATGGTTAGGTGACCGCTCGCGATAAGCGGGTAATCCGACTTCGAGTCCCGGTCCGGCATAAATTTTCATTGTTGTCATTCCACTATACAGTTGATGGTTGTCCATATTCGAACTGCGAATACATGTGATGTATTTCATAACGGATGCAGTCGTTGCAGTTCACGTTCCTTCGGACATGTATGCAAATCCAAAGAGATATTGCATCGTAATTCGGAATAACACAGGCACTGCAATATCGTTAACACCGAAACTGGCGAGTACCTGACTGAAGGCGTGTAGTATGGTCCGAGGAGTCACAATTTTGTCCCTTTTCAGGATGGTACATGGCTTCCAGTGTAACGACGGTCCAATTAGGTTTTTAAGCTGTGTTCCGTCGAGGATGTAGTTTAGACCGGAGGTAATTGTGTGATGTTTTGGAAATGTACAATGATTTGGCTCATTCATTCTCCTTGATGTCAACATAAACCAGGGTATGTAAGTCTGCAGGCTTGCGTGGTAAAGGTAATATCTTCTAGGACGTTACAAGCTCTCGCTGTGTGGGCGGGCATCATGTTGCTGAAAAGTAAGCCCATGTGAGTAAACGAGCATTGCGCTCTCATTTAAATATATGTCCGAAAGAGTCAGCCTTCAGGAATAGTGAAACGAACCCTGTCGTACAGGACCGGATGCCACAAGGGGCGCAGATTCACCACGAGATGAGGAAACTCACTGTCATTTATTGTCTAGTGAGACTTAAGCGCTGTAGTGTGCGAGTGAGACAGACGTGAACCTACGTCATAGGGAAACCCAGTAGAAGGCTTTTGTGGCCAACGAGACGCAGCAGTGTTAAATTTGGCGGACCTAAGGTCGGCCATAAAGGGAAACATTTATGAAAACTATTTAATCCTGTAGAAATGCAGGGAATCAGGCCACAGTAATTTTAATGTGTCATCCTCCATAAATTTTCTTGGTGATCCCAATGAAACTTGAATATTGATAATATCTACAATAGTTTAGGATTTACTATTAAAGTGAAATTAACAAGTTTTGTAACAAAGACCTGAATTCTAAAATCTGAACGCTTTGGTCAATCTTAACGTTCGACATTTCATACAAAAATGCATCATTAAAATGACAATCGTTGTAAATATCAACTCTGTAACTTTATTTGTTTAACATGTATAGTAAATTTAAATGATCAGAGTTTTCAGTTAAGCATCAGATCATCATTTCCTCCACACAAAACACACTGAACGATGACAGCATGACACCTTATTGAATCAGTAGGTAATAGAATATTTGTCCTAACGTTTAGTGCATAATAGCTCCTTTGTTCTTTATTTATTCATCAAATAGCACATTGGTGCAAGGCTACTGGCCATGACATTCAAAGTTAAGAAGGAAACTGTATTGGTTTTACGTAAGAGAATTTAAAGTTTATTATGTAATGAATATTACTGTTACTTTATTTAGAACATAAAAGTGGTCAAGCTTTGATTATTTAAATATGTTAAAATGTAAAGTAATGTAGAATAAGCTGTAGCCAATCAGATGGACGGCTTCAGGAAAGGGAACTGCGCGAGTCAGTTAAGCGAAGATGTTCGGCGCACGGGAAACGCGGTCGGAGACAGGCAGAGGGCAGTTCTGGTCTAGACAGCAAAGAGGACCGTTCGGCTGAAGACAGCAAAGGGTACAGTTCGGATTGAGACGCGAAAGCGGACGGTCGGTCTTTGGGTAGCTAGGAAGTGAAATGACTTAGAAAATTTCGCGTTGTGTGGTATCGCGGAACTTAGTCTCTGAGCGGTGAGCAGCCGTGTGCCTGATATTAACTCTAACTTTTCGTGAAGATAACGAGGTGGAATATTAGACTTGTATTTCACGATGAGACTGTGAATGATCGAACTGTGTCAAATGGATCAAATGGATATGCGCTCGAGTGTAATAGTAATTCTAAATACGACCACTTTCGCTTTTAGTTTGCTTTCTGAATAAAATCGCAACTGTGTGGGCTACATCATTTATAGGTCGTTAATTTATTTTCCGATATTACTATTACTTTTATTATATGTTATATTAACTTTGTATTTCGTAAACTTGCCATCAGCCAGAGAATTTAACCAAAGGGTCACAATTGTCTAATTTAGGGCGTGTAATGCGATACGTGCGGTTCAACCCCTAGACGAGTTTGAGCCAAGATAATTCGACGAAGAGGAACCGCATGTGAGCCCGAACATCTACGGGATGTTAGCTCCCACCCAGGATGGATTGCCATGAAGGGCAACAATTCGGGGCGTACAGTATTGTCGACGTACCGGTGTATTTTAAGGTAGACACGGATGACAATCGAAGGGGTCCCAGTATGAAATGAAAAGGCACCCCAGACCATCATACCTGTTTGCTGGGCCGTATGGCGACCGACACATGTCGAGAGTTTCTACTGCTTGTCCAGGTGCTTGCCAAACACTACCTTGGCCAGCAAGGTAGCCAGATCTATCCTCAACTGAGAGCGTTTTGAGTATTATGGGCAGAGCCCTCTAACCATGTCGGTATTTTGACGACCTAACGCATCAGATGTACAGAATTTGTCACGATATAGGCGAATGACTGTTGCAAAGGGCCAAGAGGTGGACTAACGCGTTATTGACTTGCTCAATTTGTGAAGCCCTTTCTCTTACATAAATCATCCAGTTATTCAGAAATTGTCATCATTTGTTTGTCTATACATGTTCATCACATCTACTGAGTTCCGTTACATTCGGATAATTCCTTTGTATCAAAAGACTTCCTTAATTCACGGCGCACATGAAGTATGAAATGCAGTAATGGAAATAAGTATTCATACACTAGAGTGTGGAAAAGTAAACTACCTTTATTGACAATACGAAACCAAAAACACTAATTGGATATGCACTATACACATTCACCAGTCGCCAACGCAGCTATACTGGTATATAGAACGAGAATGAACAAGCCTTTACAAAACAAAATACAAAAACGTCTGCCAAGTTCTCTACTCTGCTGGGAATTAAGTATTCATACACCAACAGAAAATGACACTTCTAACAAAGCCAGAATATGTTTAATACTTCGTATGCATACCCTTATGTATTACTTCTCACAACCTCCGTATTCATACACTAGAGTGTGGAAAAGTAAACTGCCTTTATTGACAATACGAAACCAAAAACACTAATTGGATATGCACTATACACATTCACCAGTCGCCAACGCAGCTATACTGGTATATAGAACGAGAATGAACAAGCCTTTACAAAACAAAATACAAAAACGTCTGCCAAGTTCTCTACTCTGCTGTGAATTAAGTATTCATACACCAACAGAAAATGACACTTCTAACAAAGCCAGAATATGTTTAATACTTCGTATGCATACCCTTATGTATTACTTCTCCCAACCTCCGTGGCACGGAATGGGACCAATTTTCTTGTAGTTTCCAACGTGATACCTTCCCATTCTCGAAGGAGAGCCTCTTTCAAAGAGGCCTTACTATGGATGTCGTGTTTTCCCACTCGTGTTTCCATCTCACTCAGCAAGTGTTCGATGGGATTCGGGTCCGGAGTCTGAGCTGGTGATTAAAGAGTGTGTGGAGTGTTGTAAAGCAACCACAGCCGGACAGTTTGTGTTTGGGGTCATTGTCCTGTTGGAAGTAATAATTTCTAGGAAGACCCAAGGCGTCAACACTCTGTTGAAAGTTCTGTTTGAGAATTTTCATATACACAAATCTGTCCATGGTACCTTCCACAAACACTAATTTTCCGACACCGGAGGCTGACATATAGCCCCATACCATCACTCCACCACCTCCGTTCTTCACCGTGGGTTGAATATTGTTTCGGTCGAGGTCTGTATTCGGTCTTCTCTAGACCAAGATCCATCAATGTGCACGATATTCAATTTGCTTCCATCACTAAACAATACAGTATCCCAGAAGTCTGCTATCTTGGATGCATGCTGTTTCGCGAATTCCATCCATCACTTCCAGTTCTTTTTGCTGATGTAGGGCTTTGGTCTCGGTACCTTGGCTCTGTAGCCCGTACGATGGAGAATGGTGCGAACTGCCCTTGGAGTGATGTCCTTTCGGAAGTGGTCATGTACATATCCGGATAGTGCCGACGCTGTCGTTTTCAGGTTTTCCTTGATAATTCTTAGTAGCATTCTGGTCTCTCTTGTTGTAAGCTTCTGTGGACGACCGTGTCGTTCACTGTTTATTACTACATGTCTGTCCTTATATCGCTTAATGATAGATCGCATAGTCGCTCGGCTTCGTCCTATGATGTTCGCAATTTCGGCATACGAATTGTGTTGAAGATATTGGGCGACAACGATGTTTAGTTCCTCAAGGGTCGTTTCCTTCCCCTTGCGGCCCATTCTGGTGTTCCACGGTACCCGCGTCCGAGGTGTCGTTGCTTCACGGCCGCCACACGACTACACAAGTGTGGCACGCACTCCGGGGCTGCGTCAGCTGTTTGTTTGGTTGAAAGTAGTCCGCTGTATGAATAGATTGTGCCCGGTCGGAGACCGTGCGGAGTGTAACATATTTTATTTTCTCAGAATAGATTCATGGCATACGGGAAGCTTCATTACGAAGAACATGGTTATCTGACGCTACATCATCGTACTTATTCGTATCGGCGCTGTGGGTGATTAACTATCCCACCACACCATCGTAGTTTGTCACCACCTACTGTATGAATACTTATGCCCATGACTGTATATCGGCGCACAATGGTCTATCGTGCCATAAGTCTGTATGGTAAGGAAGGAGTAACTAACAAAGTCCGTTCAGGAAGAGGGTCAAGAAATATTAGGGTACGTAAATTTGATCACCGAACATCTAAGGTTCTGTAAATATGCTTAGTTATAAGGATTAGTAACCTACGAGACGAAAGAAAATGGAGTACGACATGACGCCCTTCGCTAGGTAGCCTACTTAAAGCGGACGCTCTGCACATAGCGACGTCCTTGCCCGCTGGTGCGAAGCTCTTTGACGGCGAGTCAACGAGAGAAGACGCATGCTCAGCAGGTGTCGGCAGTGACTGCAGTTATTACGTAAGGTCGCGCGGCGTCGGCAGAAAGAGGCGCCGACCCGTAAACACGGCCCCGGCTCGCGGTCATCGCACCCACGTCGCCCGTGTAGGCGGCGCTGCGCTCTGCCCCACTTGTGCAGTAATTTTCCCGCACGTCAGATGGAGAGAGGTCAAGCGCGAACAATCACAGCTGTTCCACTGCGTACAGCATCCCTCTGCCAACAAGACGTGCGAAGAGCACGGGCGGCGCGGTGGCGATACCTGCTGGGCCTGCTGCACTAAAACACGTGTTTGTGCTCACCTGAAGTCGTTCTTCACCGTCAGCTCGTAGCAACATCAAATGTAATCATTTTTTATACAGCGGGTTAAAAAAAGTACGTATTTTGGGAGGTGGTGGCATGGACCAAAAGAAGACAAAAGTGTCCAGTAAACATGGGCTTAGAGCTTAAGAGCACTTGTTCATCTTGGCTACAGTGCAACTGGAGGATCTTTGTTTCCCATATTCTGAGATGTGGTGGTTTTGACAAAAACAAGAAAAATAATGTCCAGTAAACATCCCCTCTACTGAACAAGTTCTCATATCTCTGAAAATATGGATTGTAGAGACCATTTTTACTGGTCCATTATTTCTTGGTTTGGTCTGTACTACCTCTCAAAATACGGATTTTTTTAACTTCCGATTTTTATTCTAGCTATGGACCCCAATATTTACACCGCACAATTAATTTCGATCTGTGATAACTATCTTCAGATCTGAGTACAAACAATTTTCGAATTAAATCGAGCCAAAATTGTTGGTACTCAAGTTTGAAGATAGTCAGTACACAGATTGAAATTAGTTACCTGTTTTAAAACAAGTGGTCCATGACTGGTATAAAAATAAAAAAAACTATCCTGGACACTACGAATTTTTGCTGCGACTATGTCGCAACTCGTAAAACGTCTACCCGTATCTTCCCTATTCAGTCACGCAGACAAGTTAGGTTACAGAGGAAGCTGAGGCGAAAGTTTACATGAATGGAGGTTAGTACCTGTCTAAACTGGTGAAGATGCAGTTACGAAAAAGGGTGAAAATTTTCTTGCCCAGGAAGATAAATATAGCAAGGGACAGACTAGAAGCACATTGAGCCAGTCGATCACAACTTTCTTCAACCAAACACTTCAAAAATGGTTAAAATGGCTCTGAGCACTATGGGACTTAACATCTGAGGTCATCAGTCCCCTAGAACTTAGAACTACTTAAACCTAACTAACCTAAGGACATCACACACATCCATGCCCGAGGCAGGATTCGAACCTGCGACCGGAGCGGTCGCGCGGTTCGATACTGAAGCTCCTACAACCACTCGGCCACAACGGCCGGCCCAAACACTTCTACTAGCTTGAAATATCAGTACCCAACTACTGAGTTCTCTTTAGTTGTACCTCTACAGCGAATACCGTATGGAAATGAAATATGGACCACAAGGTAATGAACAGGAAATGTACGACATGTATTGGGATACTTACTAAAACCTGTAACTGTTTAGTGGAGTATATGCTAAGGCATTAAGGAACGATTAGGGTGTCTCTGCAAGGGAAAGTAAAAAGTAAATATTGTATCGATAGTGGCTCTAACCTAAAAAAATACCAGTCATTCCTGTTAGACGAATATTTTGTCTTTGGAGAATGCGACTGATTTGTCAACACTTCAGTTTTATCTGACACAGCCACATAACGCCTGAAAGTCTTAACCGATGTCGGCTTACACTGGCCGTCCAAATTCCCGAAAGCATCTAATGGTGAACTGTATAGGGGCGATATCGGTTAAACTTTTGTAATTATGTCAAATAAAAATGAAGCGTTAACAATTCCTGTAGGAACCGAGTCGACGCATCAAGTGTCTTCAAAAATGGTTCAAATGGCTCTGAGCACTATGGGAGTTAATTTCTGAGGTCATCAGTCCCCTAGAACGTAGAACTACTTAAACCTAACTAACCTAAGGACATCACACACACCCATGCCCGAGGCAGGATTCGAACCTGCTACCGTAGCGGTCGCGCGGCTCCAGACTGTAGCGTCTAGAACCGCTCGGCCACCCCGGCTGGCACCAAGTGTCTTACCCTGCACTATTTTCTAATATGAGGCAGGAATGACAACACACTGTATATCGCTAGTTAAGGCACTTAAAACTTCGGAAAATGGCTCTGAACACTATGGGACTTAACTTCTGAGGTCATCAGTCCCCTAGAACTTAGAGCTACTTAAACCTAACTAACCTAATGACATCACACGCATCCATGCCCGAGGCAGGATTCGAATCTGCGACCGGGGTGGTCGCGCGGTTCCAGACTGTAGCGCCTAGAACCGCTCGGCCACACCGGCCTTCCTTTATACTTCGTATAGATCGTTAACTCAAATAATTTTGAAGTTGGGTAGAAGTCGGGATATGCCTCAAATGTGCAAGGGATAACGATTATTTGTTCAGAGATCAATCTAAGTATGATATTCAAATAAGAAATATTTTATTCGCTTCCATCGCCCGAAACATCCTGGAGATTAAAATTGTGTGGCGGAACGGGACTTCAATCCAGAAACTTTGCCTTTCGCGGACAGATACTCTTCCCACAAAGTTCTACGGGCACGACTCATAACCCGTCGTCACAGATGTGCTGTAGTAAGTACCTCTCTCATACTTTCCAAATTTCGCATATCTTGTTAATATCTTACGGATCTAGCTAGCACTCTTGGAGGATATTACGAAGAAATGGCTTAGTCACAGTCAGGGCATTATTTAGAGAATGAATTTTCACTCGGAAGTGGAGTGTGCGCTGATCTGGAACTTCCTGCCCTTTAAAAATCCTTTGCATTACTTGATCAATGGATCTATCGACTGAACCATCCAGGCATTTCCGTGAAAACGAATAGTATCATCAAACAAGAAAAATCACGATGAAAAGCAACAAACTAAAACTTTCATCTGAAAATTAATTAACTAGAAAATAAAACATCCTGGTTGATGTGTAGTTTGCAGAAGCGGATTGCTGTTGAAGCCATCAGTCACCAAGATACTGAGTATTTCACAAATATTTACAGTTATTTCACTCTTAAAGCATTTTTTCCTAAAAGTAAATTAGTAACACTCTACTTGCACATAACATCCTAATTAGGAGGAACGTAAAATTCAGCTTTACTGCGTGCGATATCATTCAAGACGATCTCCACCAACATGTTGAATAGTTTAGGGTGATGTTTTATATGCCATCTGTTATGTCTTGGCGTCATTTACAAGAGTAGTTGAAGCCTAATGCAATTAGCAACTAAGAGAGAGTGACTGTGTTTACGGCACTTCCGCGTGCACAATTTTACCCCGATACTGGAACATCTCCTACCGATCAGCACGTAGCACTAGCGAAACGTCACTGTGGAACACTCTGATGATATGATATCTATCGTCGTTGCTGACCTGCTTTGTCCTAGGAATATGTCGCCGTGCCATATATTTCTTTTGGTTGTCAGTCAACCGGAAAAAAAATTGTGCATTTCCTTATCCGCAAAGACGGAAAGTTCTACAACGGTCTTCCCAGCCCATTTGTGTTGATAATTAGATGCAGAACAAAAATAACACAGGGCATTTATGTCTAAGTTATATACAAGCAACCTCTGATTGTGAAAAGTGTAAAGAACTTACGGAATGATACAGCACAAGTTTAATCCCGCCTAACACTGTTAGTTCCCGAAGTTCCCCCTAGGTGGCATGCGTGAATGAGTTATTCCGTCATCATGTAGTCGTATAACAGTACAAAGCGTGAGCGGTATTGTTTATGATTTCATACATCCATTGCCGCTACTACAGTTCAGAGATAATTCAGGACTAAATATCGCAACTGTTATTAACTGGTAGAATCGTTTCACCGAAACCGTTTGTGTATAACATTATGACGCCGGGTGAGGGTCGGCCAGTAGTCTCTGAGGCAGCAATTGAACACGTTCGGCGGTCTTACATTTGTTGCCTGGGTAGATGATCGAGACTTACCACTTTAGAATTGAATACGCCTAGTGTTACAGTGTGGAAGGTATTACGAAAACGTCCATTACTCATATCCTACAAATTGAAACTTACAAGCTTTAAGACAAAGTGGCAAAGCAAAACGAGCCAAGTTTTGTATAGAAACGTATAGCGAAATGCAGACTGAAGGTGATTCTTTTTAATGGAATTATGCTCAGTGACGAATGCATTTTTCATAGCTGCGGTGAAGCGAAACGGCATAATGTTCGGATAAGGGGTGAGCAGAAACAACATAATCGAATATGTACGGGATTCGCCCGTGGAAAAAGTTTCTTTCGTTGTAAGCTGTAACAAAAATTACGGTCCTTTCTTTTTTGCCGAGTCAACAGTAACTGGCACATTGTAGCCTGGACATGCTTGACCATTATCTAACGCCTCAATTTCAACAAAATAGAGTGTAGAATTTACTTTCCTGCTAGAAGACACACCACCACATTACCATGGTGAAGCTGTCGCGAATCTCGGTAGGAACGTGCCGATTCGGATTGGACATGGTGGAACCATATCCTGGCCACCACCATCACCTGATTTAACCCCAATGGACTTCTGCGTATGGAGTTACATTAAAGACAGAGAGTTTGTTCCTCCACCTCATAGTTGCGACAGCAGATGACAGAAGCAATTGCCATATACATCAAGATTTGCTTCATAGGATTTAGTACACAACTGATTACAGATGTGACATTTTTCGTGTTGCAGTTTATCAAATATTTCTGTAAGTTATTTACTTTTTTCACAAGTAAAGGTTACTTTTGTATAACTAATTTATTAACACTCTGTGTGTTTGAGACGTTGGACTACGTCAGCTTGTATGAAAGTCAACCGTAGCTCCGAACACCGTAGATTCTCAGAACAGAATTTACATTTTCCTTTATGAATCAAAAATGATTCAAATGGCTCTGAGCACTATGGGACTTAACTTCTGAGGTCGTCAGTCTCCTAGAACTTAGAACTACTTAAACCTAACTAACCTAAGGACATCACACACATCCATGCCCGAGGCAGGATTCGAACCTGCGACCGCAGTGGTCGCGCGGTTCCAGACTGTAGCGCCTAGAACCGCTCGGCCACTACGGCCGGCGCTTTATGTATCCTATGTTGTTTTACTTCATGAGGCGTCAAGACGTCTTGATGACCTCGTAATTGTTCTGACCAGTGTAGATAACAGTACAGCAATCAACCTTAATTTAAAGATTCTATGAAAAATAAATAAATACTTAAATAAGTACAGCTGGGATCTTTCCCTGGAGCAAGCATTTCAATTTGATGCTACTTGGAAGTTTTGCGTGATAATTTAGTTTACTCGAGCAAATTCTTTTATCCATAACGACGCTAAATGGGCCCTAGCCCAGACGTTACCAACGAAGAAATTATTAAATTTATGGGGCTGTCACCGAGAATGGAAAACGTTAGCAAGTGAAGCTAACCGCTAGTCTACGATCACTTCTCTCGAAGTAGTTCAGTAGCGGGAATCAGGTATGTGAGCAGTCACCGTTGTCCTCAGCCTAGAAATTCCGTGAGAGCTTCATGCAACACACGTTGTCTGTTCACAATAAGGTTTCTGGGACACCTGACTCATTCCCACTATGAGCTGAAGTCTAAACTCCGAGGTTAGCACAGTGTTAGTTGTAACCTTTCCCACGGTAAAGCTGTTCAAAGCGGATAGTACTGGCAAACCTGCAACTGGGAGTATTAGTCACCACACCCTTCTTTATTCTTTTATACGCAGTTCTACGAAGCTCTCACACAGCGCGTCTTTCCTGTAGCTTTTGGCTGGAGATTTAATCATACTCCTATAACATGAACGTGGCGGCACTCCTTACTGAAAACGGTTTTTACCCGAGTGTATTACAGTACACCTACATGTTAATGAAGAAATTTAAGGACCACACTATTAATTTCACAATCAAGTGTCGCAAACTATAGATCTGTTATATGCACTTGATCTGAACCTTTAATCAGGTTGTGAGTAGAACTGAGGTTAGATGCTAGCGTAAACTAATGAGACTTACCTATGAATCGTTTTACTTTTGTAATATAACTTCGAATGAAATAAATTAGTTATAATGATGATTGTGTGTTGCAAGTTAGGCCACAAAATAAACCATTCACCTTGGTAACACACCCTTACTGGAGAACGCGAAGAAGCTATTGTCTGGTTGCATGTCACACTGAAGGAATGTGTTACGAGTTCCTGGGCAGCCACGATGCCTCCTACAGGTCTGTGATTATTTTAGTCCGGTTTTCCTTTTCCTAACCAAGCGACGTTGTGGATGCTCTTCCGCAATGCTATTCAAGTACGGCTGTCCACGTCCACAACTGACCTTCCAGACTTAGATTTTCGGTGACTTCCTTTGATCACTTAAGGCGAAATCGGGGATGGTTCATTTGAAAAGGATAAGGATAAGGCCGAGTTCCTGTTCCATCTCTTCCCACTCCGAGCTTAAACTATGTCCGTAAGCGAGCGAAGGGATGTGAGCTGGGAGCAGGAGGGGGCGGGGGATGGAGTGGGAGAAAGAAAGAAAGAAGGGGCACTAGCCCAGACACAAATGAGTGAGTGGAGACTCCATATGTATTAAAAATTTCTAGCAATGTTTGTCTGTGACCCCATTAAATGACAGATTTAATACTGCTGAGCGCGATGATGAAATTCTGTAATATTGTCAAAGTATGTTATCTTCCACCACATTGAGGAATATTAATTTGGCATTTATCCCGATTATTTCGTTTGCGAAAATGATTTTCACAATCGTTCTTATTTTATTTTTATTTCAGATTTTTATTGTTCAGTTATAACGTATCGTTGTTGGTAAAGGAATAAAAATATTTCTTGCGAATAACTTGTTGAAGTCCCTCGGTTTAATAATAAGAAGGATATCGTGTCAATGTGTTGAATCGAAATGTTTGTATTCAGAATAATAATAATACAGAATTATATCACAGCATTTAAATTCATATTAATGTCGGTTGGTAGGAGTTGAGGGACAGTAAATGCAATCCAGAACCACGCAGCGTCGATTCCAGATTGGCCGGCCGCCAAGGAGAGGAATGTTTCTTTAGGTGAGGTGAAGCTAACATACCTAGGGAAGTAAGTAGTGCTTATAAATCCCGATCATCCACGCTGGCGATTGATGCGACTGGACGTGCAATTCATCCATCATTAAAAAAAACTTGGAAATATAAAAGTACTGAGTCGTGACTCGGAACATATCTATGCGCGGGTCATAAATTCCGAAAATAAAAAGAGAAAAAACTACTAACACTGCAAATGTATTAATTGTAGTGGTAGGGGTTCAGGATTATACCACATCTGTAATAGGAAATAATTCAGAAAAGTGTGAGAATTGAAGGTAACATAATGTAAGCTACGGCTATTTAGAATGAATGGATGATAATAATAGGTGACTAAAAAAGGCATGGAGATGGTCTCACAGAGAGGGAAATGACGTCCACCGCTTCGAAGATGTAGAATGTGCATGACGTTATGAACATCGGAAATCTCCAAATGGGGGACTGGGAAGACCAAAGACTGTGGAATTTGAGAAGCCACAAATGGTATTTACTGTAAAGAACGTGCTATATTCTAGGGACGTTCAATAAGTGAAGCAACACATTTCTTTCTGAAAGCAGGTTGGTTTTATTTGGGATTCCAATACACCATTATTGACTACAAAACCATATTTTCAACATAATATCCCTTCAACGCGACTGCCTTACACACCACCTTACTGGGAGGGTCGGCATTCCCTTATAGTATCACTCCACTGGTTGTCGTCGGAGCATCAGTAACCTTCCCATCATCCACGTACTGCTTCCTACGGAGTCCTTCATTGGGCAAACAGATGGCAGTCGGAAGGTGCGAGATGGAGGATGTGGGGTGAATGAGGAAGAACAGTCCAATGAAGTTCTGTGAGCTCCTCTCGGGTGCGCAGATTTGTGTGAGGCCTTCGTTGTCAAGAAGAAGGAGAAGCTCGTTTGCATTTTTGTGGCGATGAACACGCTGAAGTCTTTTCTTCAGTTCCGTGATGGTAGCACAAGACATTTTAGTGCTGATAGTTGTACCGTGGAGGAGAACATCGAACAGAATAACCGCTTCAGAGTCCTAGAACACCGTCGCCACGACCTTACTCGCTGAGGATGCGGCTTTGAACTTATTCTTCGGGGGTGAGCTGACGCGGCGCCTCCCCATGGGTTGCCGTTTTGTTCCCTGTTCGAGGTGATGAATCCATGTTTCATCGCCTGCGGTGATGTTCGACAAAAATGTCACGATCAGCCTCGTAACACGCAAGCACTGTACAGATGGTCGTTGGTTGTTCTTTATGGTCTTCCTACAACGCAGCGACGAAGAGAACGGGCATAAATATTTCAGTACCCGCAACTCGTGGACGAGCGTGTCAGCGCTACCAACAGAAACATCCAGTTGAATAGCGAGGTATTTATTGTGATTCGTCGATCACGTCGAATGACAGTGTCCGCACATTCCAACAGCGAAGGAGTCATAGCTGTGTTCGGCCTGCTGGTACACGGGAGATCTGACAGGTCTGCGCGACCTCGATTCGATGAATGCAGACGCCACACGACTCACCGTGCTTTCGTTCACTGCTAGGCTGCCGTAGACATTCTGCAAGAGTCTTTGAATATCTCTGATGCTCAGGTCTTCCACCAAAAGAAACTCAGTCACAGCTCTCTGCCTGGAACATACCTGTATACAGACACCACTCTGAAG
Source organism: Schistocerca cancellata (assembly GCF_023864275.1). Classification (NCBI taxonomy): domain Eukaryota; kingdom Metazoa; phylum Arthropoda; class Insecta; order Orthoptera; family Acrididae; genus Schistocerca; species Schistocerca cancellata. Next base: position 439,194,393 of record NC_064628.1, on the reverse strand, counting down.
ACTAGATATGACGCCGCCAGCTATCAGAACTTTATAAAACTACAGGAAATGATGCAGGGACATTCCACGATGTTCCATAACAAAACCTCCACGTTTTCAATCGAAACTGACTGACTAAAACAAAAAAAAAATTAATTTTTGAATCTTGGCCCTCAGTTCGATAAAATTCTGTGGACAGCCATCGCTCCGTCTCCAATAAGCAACGCTAGTCTCTGTTTTATCGATGGGAGTCTTTAACAGCCGGAGTTATCTATAGTTCCCAACAGATATGCTGCAGTAATTATTGGATATAAGGCAATCGACGCGTCATGAATCTCGCCAAATCTGCAAAAAATATATACACTACTGGCCATTAAAATTGCTACACCACGAAGATGACGCGCTACAGACGCGAAATTTAACCGACAGGAAGATGCTGTGATATGCAAATGATTAGCTTTTCAGAGCATTCACACAAGGTTGGCGCCGGTGGCAACACCTACAACGTGCTGACATGAGGAAAGTTTCCAACCGATTTCTCATACACAAACAGCAGTTCACCGGCGTTGCCTGGTGAAACGTTGTTGTGATGCCTCGTGTAAGGAGCATAAATGCGTACCATCACGTTTCCGACTTTAATAAAGGTCGGATTGTAGCCTATTGCGATTGCGGTTTACCGTATCGCGACATTGTTGCTCGCGTTGGTCGAGATCCAATGGCTGTTAGCAGAATATGGTATCGATGGGTTCAGAAGGGTAATACGGAACGCCGTGCTGGATCCCAACGGCCTCGTATCACTAGCAGTCGAGATGACAGGCATCTTATCCGCATGGCTGTAGCGGATCGTGCAGCCACGTCTCGATCCCTGACTCAACAGATGGGGCGTTTGCAAGACAACAACCATCTCCACGATCAGTTCGACGACGTTTGCAGCAGCATGGACTGTCAGCTCGGAGACATAGCTGCGGTTACCCTTGCCGCTGCATCACAGACAGGAGCGCCTGAGATGGTGTACTCAACGACGAACCTGGGTGTACGAATGGCAAAACGTCATTTTTTCGGATGAATCCAGGTTCTGTTTACAGCATCATGATGGTCGCATCCGTGTTTGGCGACATCGCGGTGAACGCACATTGGAAACGTGTATTCGTCATCGCCATACTGACGTATCACCCGGCGTGATGGTATGGGGTGCCATTGGTTACGCGTCTCGGTCACCTCTTGTTCGCATTGACGGCACTTTGAACAGTGGACGTTACATTTCAGATGTGTTACGACCCGTGGGCCTACCCTTCATTCGATCCCTGCGAAACCCTACATTTCAGCAGGATAATGCACGACCGCATGTTGCAGATCCTGTACGGGCATTTCTGGATACAGAAAAATGTTCGACTGCTGCCCTGGCCAGCGCATTCTCCAGATCTCTCACCAATTGAAAACTTCTGGTCAATGGTGGCAGAGAAACTGGCTCGTCGCAATTTGACAGTCACTACTCTTGATGAACTGTGGTATCGTGTTGAAGCTGCATGGCCAGCTGTACCTGTACATGCCATCCAAATTCTGTTTGGCTCAATGCCCAGGCATATCTAGGCCGCTATTACGGTCAGAGTTGGTTGTTCTGGGTACTGATTTCTCAGGATCTATGCACCCAAATTGCGTGAAAATGTAATCACATGTCAGTTATAGTATAATATATTGTCCAATGAATACCCGTTTATCATCTGCATTTCTTCTTGGTGTTGCAATTTTAATGCCGAGCGGCGTAGACATTGTCAAGGTATTTGGAGATCGTTGATCGGTCAATTGGATGTTGGAGAATGGCCATGCAGCAGTCCCGGGTTCGATTCCCGGCCGGGTCGGAGATCTTCTCCGCTCGAGGAGTGGGATTGTGTTGTCCTCATCATTATCTCGTCGTCATCGACACTCCAGTCATCCAACTTGGCGCCATCTGAAACTACTCGCAACTCGGCGGCCGAACATCCCCAGGTGAGGACTCCTGGCCATCAATGCCATGCGATCATTTCAATTTTTCATTTGGTACGAGAACGGGAAGAAAGCCTACTCCTGATACACACTCGTTCGGGTAAATCTTGAGGCAGATCTCAGTTTGTTGTTACGGTGAGACCAGTTGGGCTGAAAACTGATGGCCCAGGAGCCGCGTGGGCGTCCGGTGCGCCTGCACCCCGGCCGGCGCAGCGGCCGCGGGCAGCCAATCAGTATCGGATCGGCGACGCGTGTCCGCGGCGCGTGTAATTGAGGATATCCTCGTTACTGCCCCACCGCCTGCTGGCTGCTGGCTCTGGCTGCTCATTACCCCGCCCTACTGTGCAATGTGGCGAGCCCGGCAGACGCCGCCCCTCGCTCTTGCAACATTCCGGACCTGGCCACAGGCGAACCGTGGTAGGGCAGTGACAACTGCTGGCAGAAAGCGACCTTGACAACGGGAAAGCGTCCGAGACATTTCCGCGCTTTCTCCTAGTGAACAATAATAGCTTTTATGTCATGCTTGTCATAGTGACTGTTCTTGGCCAAACCGAGAGTTAAACAAAAGCGCAAGGGTCGCACGACACCCGAGCGCCGGCTACAGACTGGGCAGAGGACTGAGTACATGATTCTTCACTAAATTAATTATTAATCTGTGCTCAAACTTACCATTGTTGTAAACTTAACACCATAGTCTGCTTTGATGCTGCTCTCTATGCTAGTCTAGCCTATGCAAGTCACTTCATGTCTGCACGGTTACTGAAACACACACTGAGGCGACAAAAGCAGTAGGATACCTCCCAATATTGTTCCAGACCTCCTTTTGCCCAAAGTAGTGCAGCACCTCGACGTGAAATGGACTCAAGAAGCCACTGAAAGCCCTTGCAGAAATACTAAGTCATGCTGCCTCTATAGCCGTCCCTAATTGCGAGAGTATTGCCTTTACAGGATTTTGTGCAGGAACCGGTAAACGTTCCATGGGATTCATGTCGGGCGATCTAGGTGGCCAAATCATTCACTCGAATTGTCCAGAATGTTCTTCAAACCAATTGCGAACAGTTGTGGTCGCTGACGTCTTTGGGATCGTGAAGTCCGTGAAGGGCTGCAAATGGTCTCTAAGTAGCCGAATATACCCGTTTGCAGTCAATTATCTGCTCAGTTGGACCAGCGGACCAGTCCATTCCACGTAAACACAGGCCACACGATTATGGAACCACCACCAGCTTGCACAGTGCCTTTTTGACAACCTGGGTTCGTGTGTTCATGGGGTCTACGCCACAGTAGAACCCAACCATCAACTCTTACCAACTGATATCGGCACATGTGAGCAGGCCACGGTTTTCCAGGTATCTAGGGTCCAACCGATATGCTCACAGACCAGAAGAGGCGCTGCAGGCGATCTCGCGCTGTTAGCAAAGGCACTCGCGTCGGTCGTTTGCTGCCATAGCCAATTAACGCCAGAGTTCGCTGCACTAACGGATACGTTTGTCATTCGTCCCAGATTGACTCCTGAGGTTATTTCACGCAGTGTTGCTTGTCTGTTAACTCTAACAACACTATACAAACGCCGCCGATCTCGATCGTAAGGTGAAGGCCTTCGACCACGGCGTTATCCGTGGTGAGAGGTAATGCCTGAAATTTGGTATTCTCGGCACGCTCTTGACACCGTGGATCTAGGAATGTTGAATTTCATAACAATTTTTGAAATGGAATGTCCCATACGTCCATTTCCAACTACCCTTCCGTGTTCAACTCCCTTCGTAAAGTCATAAGCATGTCGGATATCTTTTCACAAGAATCATAGGAGTACCAACGACAATTATGTCAATGCAGTGCCCTTTTGTACCTTGGGTACGCAATAGTACCGCCGTCTTTGTATATTCATATCGCTATCCCATGACTTCCGTCACCTCACTGTACATCCGTATTAACCTTCTTACTATATTTGAGCTTTTGTATACCTCTACAATTTTTATCCCTCACTCTTATCAAATTTACGAGTCCTTGATGCCGGGGGATGTTTCCTGTCAACCGAACCCTTCGTTTAAACAAGTTTCCCCCAGTTCGATTCACTACCTCCGCATTAGTTATCGCATGTCTCCGTCTAATCTTCAGGATTCTTCATTATCATCATATTTCAAAAGTTTCTATTATCCTTTTATCTACACTGTTTACCGTTTATATTTCTCTTTCGTACAAGGCTAAACCTCAGGCAAATATAAATTCATATTCGATGTTAACAAATTTCTCTTTTTCAGAAATTATTTTCTTGCTATTGCCATTCTGCATTTTATATCGTGTCTAGTTCTTCGATCATCACTTATTTTGCTCTTCAAATAGCAAAACTCATCGAGTACTTTTACTGTCTCACTTAATTCGACTACTTACGCACTTTGGTGTACTTTTGTTGACGTTTGCCTTAGAACCAATTTGCAGTACTGCCCTCTCAAGTCTCCTGCCGGCTCTGATAGAGCTGCGTCAGGAGCAAACCTCAGCGTTTTTATGATACTGCAGCGCGTGCGTTGTGCAGAAGTATGATGCAAGGTTCCTTCCGAAATGCATGCATGTTCCAAGGAGCAGGCACGGCGGCGACTGCAGCCGTCATGAAAGACAGGAAACACATTCGCAGTTGCGACTGCGGACAAACATCAGCTGTACAAAGGAGTGACGACGATGAAAATGTGTGCCGGACCGGGACTCGAAACAGAATTTCCCGCTTTACGCGAGAGATCGTTTTAACGTCTTCTTTTATTATATTTTATTTTTTCTTTTATAATTCGATCGCGCGGTCCCCTGCTTACTATTTCTTTCTCATCAAGGAGGCGTTGCGGGAGAAGGACAGCAGGTGTTGTAGCGGTCGACACTCGAGGCCTGGCCATCCCGTCGCCACGCCCACGCAACGTGCCTTAGGATCAGGGAGGGAATTAAGCAGGTTTTATTTATTTATATATGTATTAGGATTACTATTATTATAATTATTATTATTGTTTTTCTTTCCCCCCTATTCCGTCCGCACGGGATCAGTACGCTTCAGGAATCTTCTTCAGTAAACGTATCTCATGCCCAGAACGCCCCAGAGATCAGGAGGGTATGCGAATAAAGAACCTAAATAATTAGTGAAATGGGTACCGTATTCAGGCGGGCGAGAGCCGGTGAAATGTGCCCCATAGAAACTGGTGGCTGCAGAGAGCTTGGTACCACTACAGTTATCAGGGTGCCCATCAGAGTGGCGTGGGAGACATCCATGTACGATGCATAGTGCTGAGATAGAGAGCTCGCATGCGGCTATAGACATGAATTAAACCGATACCGCCGGCCCTTCGTGGCAGTATCAGATTAATGTATGAGACTTAAAAATCGAAATGTACATACGTTGTTTGAAACCTGTTGGCCATCGCAACTTTAAAGGTTCAAATGGTTCAAATGGCCCTGAGCACTATGCGACTTAACTTCTGAGGTCATCAGTCGCCTAGAACTTAGAACTTATTAAACCTAACTAACCTAAAGACATCACACATACCCATGCCCGAGGCAGTATTCGAACCAGGGACCGTAGCGGTCGCTCGGCTCCAGACTGTAGCGCCTAGAACCGCACGGCCACTCCAGCCGGCCCAACCGCAAAGGAAAAGACGTGTGTGAAATACTTCAGTTTTGAGACAAGACAGATGATGACACATCGTGTTCATAGGAGAATGTCCATTCCATGCAGTTTTCTGTCTATATCACAGTGCATGTCGGTGTAGTAGTCTGTGGTACATAGCACTGTGCTGCAAACATTGCTAGGGAACAGCACTCCCAAACGTCACTACTGTTGTTTGGGGGAGCCGCTCCCCCCCCCCCCCCCCCTACATTCATGTACTTTTTCTTCTTCAAGTTAATGACATTTTCTCTAGCTTATTTTGCGTGTGGAATAGGAGAGAAAAAATCGGTAATTTATGTGTGAAGTACCCTTCATGGGGTACTGTACAATGGCCCACGGAGTATATATAGACTTCCAAATCTAGAAACAGCATTTAGTCTGAGCCGTGATACAGGTGCTATCGATTCCTGTCACTGTCGGATTATGATCTTTGATCGGACGTCAGCTGTTTGGTGCGCCAGCGTCTCGTCAGGGGGCGGTGACGTGCGAGTCTGTTGTGTAAAGGTGTGAGCGTGCGCTCCGTTCCTAGACAGGTTTGCTTGGCTTCATTGGAGAAAGTGGCTTGCGGTGCAACGAGGCAGCTTTTGGTGGGCCGCGGTGAGGGCTGTAGTTCAGCGTTACGTTCCAGAGATTGATTCACCGGCAGGGTTCGCCTGTTGGTGTGTAGCGGACGTGTTTACTCCGATGTGGTCGCTGTCTCCTGGTAAGAGCCGTCGCTTGCTGCTTGTACTGGAGGGAGTCCGCAGTTCTGAAGCAGAGACTCAAGTTACTCTGTCAGCTCTAAGAATTGAATTGTGACCGCTTGACCATGCACTGTTTCTGCACGGACTTACGTGCTTTATTTGTTGAGCGTGTGAGTTATCGTTATCCTGTACTAGTGAGGGTTTTGACCTCTGCTGTGTACCGTCAGGTTCCACCATCCTGGTTATTAGTAAACTGCACTGTGATTCGAAACCTTCACAACTTGTGTGAGCATTCTGACTATGCTGTGCTCGAATAATGCGAAGGAGTGACTTCTTGCTAGCCATTGTCAGCGTTATCACGTAAGGGGATTTATTTGCGAATTTTAACTTCCGTCAAATCATCTTTTATAGGCTAGTGCCTAAGTAAGCTAACAGCTCCATAAGTTACGTTCTGGATCGGTAAGTGTAAATGTATTTAAGTTTCCCAGAAGAACCATTAACGTTTATTTAGACTTGCATTTAACTTGTTTAAGTAGTTTAGGCATTAATTATCTTGGTATGATTCTGTTGGCCACTTCGAATATTGTCCGAATTGACTGCACTTTTCAAAACTTTGAATGATAAAATTAGTTCTTCTAGAGATGTTAGACTTAGTTCTGCTTAATATATCTATTATGTATTGCTTTTTGTTTAAAGATTTTGGTGTGTTTCAGGCAGGTTTGCTCCATTATACATTGGAATAATTGATATTACAAGTAGTTATGTGGAGGCCGGTGCTTTTCAGAGTTGCTACCTGTAAGCAATTCGTCGTTGCCTGTTTGTGTCTGACCCAAGAGGCTGAAGCTACGAGTCACTTGTAACAGTTGCAGTTTATTTTGCCATTTTAAAAATGGTTCAATTGGCTCTGAGCACTATGGGACTTAACATCTGTGGTCATCAGTCCCCTAGAACTTAGAACTACTTAAACCTAACTAAACTAAGGACATCACACACATCCATGCCCGAGGCAGGATTCGAATCTGTGACCGTAGCAGTCGCGCAGTTCCGGACTGCGCGCCTAGAACCGCGAGACCACCGCGGCCGGCTTGCCATTTTAAAGACTATTATATTATAACATATTCTATTCTGTCGGTGATGTTTATTTTCTGTGTTCTAAAATTTTGGGACTCCTGCACTCAGATTTTAAGAAAACTTCAATATTTTTTTTTTTTGTTGATGTAACATTAAAGTTTCATTGGTCTCTAAGTAAATATCTTAAGCGTTCTTAATGGTCCTGTGCTGAGGCTCTGTTAAAGGTACTAAGTGGGCGTCTGTTATTGTTTATTTATGGTAAATAAATTGAGGTCGACAGTATATTCATATTTAAATGGTGTTCAGAACATTACCACTCCACCACTAGTTCCTTACCGTTACACGGTGTGTCGACCATAACGGAATAAATCGTCAAGAGCCAAAGCAGCTTCACGCATACCAAAATTATTATAAACAGTTGTTGTTCAATATATATGAAACGACTGTTTATAGAGGATCTTTTTACATAAAGGAAAGCCGCAGTGTTAAAAAAAACTGGTAACGAAATGCAAGAAGAGGAGCAGGAATCTTGGCTTGGTTTTAGGATGGGCTCCTGAGTTCCAACATAAACAAATTTACCGAATTTCATAAGCAGGCAGAAAGATCTACGATATACTTTATTCGTGATTTAAAATCGAATGACCACATAAGGCTAGTACTGGGCGAATCAATATACTAATCGCAGAAGTTATAATTTTTTATGGTCGGCGACTTTCTTCCTGAGTTTTAAGTTACGCATTTCGGCTACAAATTCATGTACTTCTCATTACTCTGTCGTGTTCCCTATGTGTGATACGTAATGGTTCTCCATTACCAGATTGATCTGGGTGAACGCCGTGTGCACTCCACTCCGGTCGGTGGTTAACTGTTTCCTGGTGAACGACGTGCTTGAGACGAACCAGTCGATACGCGGGCTCACTTGACGGTTAGAGTACAGAAGACAGATTGTCGGTATAAGCGATGGCTGCTGATGCGCCACTGTTTCTCACTCTGTAGCGGGCCTCTTATGCCCTTTGTGACCGTCCGTTCCGCCAACAAGGTCCTTGTGATGCTCCAGATAGCCTCTCATTTCCGAACGTCTCGCTTGATCGGAGGCGTGCATCCGGTTAATCTGACTATTGACCTTCTTTGTGCAAATGTTGTTAGCAAACCTGTCTCTGCGTTTCACCTCTCATTTGTTCTCAGCTTATGCACAATTTTTAGACAGAAAGCCATGATGAAAGATATTAGTGTTCAGCGCTATAACGTTGATTAAGTACAGCCCAGTTCTTGTGCTAATCCTAAGCCTTTCGGCTTTTCTCCTTCAAGGATGATTCGCACTCGGCACATGTTTATCAAACGTTCCTTAATCCTTAGAGACCGATACCTGTTAATAAACTGCTAAAAAAGTATTTTACTTCGCGCATATCAAATATTAACACTTTGTCAGCCGAGTGAATCACTAACAGGTTCAGTGGTAACATCACAGACAGAAAATATTTACGTCTTGTGAGCGACGGTTTACAGAAGGCGGGTTATAAAAACTACATTTTAATGCCAATTAGTTATGATATTTGCATTTTGTTACATACTGAAAGGACGGTAAAAACATTTGATGAAAAAAACGGTAATACTGCACAAATTCTAAACCCGAAAAAGGTTTACCATTCTTTTCTGTAACTGAAACTAAAGGTATAATTACCGAAAGCTAGAAGTGCTATGGCATTGCCACTAGATGCGTAGGAAAGCCGTTGCCTCGTCGGAGGAAATGGTACGCTTAAATTTAAGGGGAACGCAGGATTAAAGAATAAGCCTCACAAAAAATAAAAAAACCTGAAGAATCTGTGGTCTGCCCTAGATTCGATCCCGAGACCTCCAGTTTTCCAGGCATGCACTTAACAGCGAAACCGCCAGGCCCCACATGTTGATGTAGATATTTCTTCTACAGGTTTCAATGGCTCGGATTGCGAATATAAATATATGCGTTTTTTCCCTCCCTCCATTTGGGAGTGGAGCAGGGAAGGCAGTGGTACAGGGTACCCCGCTAGATGCTTGCGATGTAGGTGTAGAGGTAGAAGAAAGGAGTCTGTGAGGCAGTGGTGAACAGATGCCTCCAAGGAGGAGACGAGCAGAGCAGAAAGAGGTGGAAAACGGGAAGCTAGAAGCGCCGTCAGACATAAGTATGACTCACCATATGATGATAAAATCATCAGCTACCGGTAGGAGGCAGATCTCCAATAATCTGTGTCTAGCGATAGCGCTTCAACGCTTTAATGACGTCACCGCGGAGTACGCCAATATCGGCCCGCAACTTCGCGTGCTGAGAACCCTTCTTGCCGTGAAGGGGGATTGAGAGCACGATATGAGTTCGTGAAGAAACTTCAAGGCATGAGTAAAACTAAACTGTGTACAAACTGGTCTCATCCACAACAGGAGACAGCCCGCTCTGCTGAACTGCGCTAAAAATTCAGATGGAAGTGACAGACAATAAGCTGCGTCTAGTAAAGTCAATAACTCGGCCGTGGAGTGTCTTCTTCCAGCCCTGCAGGTGGTATGGAATCCTCCTTACTAGCCTTCGCATAAGCCACAGCCCTGTGCCGCATTGATTCTTGCGCCGGCGAGAGCCAATGTGTGCTGCTTGTGCCGTACAGGTCACTACGCGCCACATTTTACTGAACAGTGCTTTATTTTCAGTGCAGACGGCGACGGAATATTTGCTGACAGATGTGCACTTTATTATAAGTGGCATTCAAACTAATGTGGTTAGTGTTCTAAGATTTTGTGAAATGCCCAATTTGTTTCCTGAAATTTTATGGAGGCATTTTTAATGTGTCAACGGATTCACTGGCTCAACCACGTTTTTTTTCCTTTTTTAATGATCAATCACATTTCAGTATACTGCTATTTTAGCTCTTCTGTCGTATTTCTTATTTTATTTTGTTTTAGCACTTTTAAGATATTTTACAGACTGGTTCACCCTGGTTTTTGTAAGTGTTAAGCCAGTCACATTTCCCTGTGCTGTTATTTTAGCTTCTCTGTCGTTTTCTTAATCTTAAATTCCAAGTATAGCACCTTTTACCCTTTTGATGTTATCTTAAGGCATGTGAGATGGAGTGATTATGTGGGTGAAAACGAGTGAGGTGTGAGTGCTACTTTGTACATTCACTCCTCACGGTATGATAACATTTTTCAGCGCTTTTATCCACATTTGTTTCTTTTAATATTTGTAAGGGTGCTGATAATGTCGACTTAGAGTGTCCCTATACTCTAAAAAAAACACACACACACACACATACAAGGGTATATGTTTACGGCTATAAAAAAACTGTGTGATCAAAATGAGGTTTCCGGCAGAAAAAAGGAAAAAAAGAGCTATCTGGTAATAAGAAAATTTTTTTAGCTGCTAAACTTGAAATAGTACATTGCTACTAGAACATTTTGCACCATAATTCACACAAAACAAAATCTGTACATGACGATTCATTAGATCACCATAGAAATAGGTAAATTTTATGACGTGTGTTAGATTTCTCTTTGTAAGAAAGTGATGTGTACTTTATTGAGAAATCCTTATAACTGAAAATTTCTATATGTTGATAGGATCCCAACGCATTTCGTGGGGGTGACATGAGGCTCTGCTTTTCCTGAAAGAAACTGTGGTAATTTCCCAATAACTTTGTTTCCTCTACGTGTAAGCAACATGCGCCGTCATGTTCTCCACAAGAAGACTATTAAAAGGAAAATTTTTGCGCTGATTAGTCTGTTACTCTAAGGTCAAAACCCTCTGCTAGCGTAAGAAACTGTATTTTCGTTACGTATGTAGACTGCTAGACAATTTGCTAAGTAACAGCTGACACTTGCTAACGAACAACTGGTGCTTTCTAAGGAACAACTGCCAATTACTACGGATCAACAGACAACTGCTGTGGAACACTCGACCGATGACAGTGAAAAAAACGTAGGGATCGGGACGAGATAACTGCAGCGAAACCTGTGCACGAACGATGTGTAGGCATTCGCTAGTTCCTGCAGTACGGCGTATTGTTGTGGCACCGACTAGTGCGACATTCTGTGTGGTACGGCATCATGTCTGCAAGACATCATTTGGGTGGTTACGATAGTAAGACGAACTGTTGGACGGCTCGAAGCTGGTCAAAGTGTCACTACTGTGGCCACAGTAATCTGTATGTGGAGATTAAAAAAGGCTGCTGAAGGTGGGAATGCTTGCCGGTTGTCGCTGACGGGCCACCACACTGCAACAAGATAGATACCTAGCCCCGGTGGCGAAAAGGAACACACATCTCCCTTGCAGACAGATCACACTAGTCCTTGAAACGGCTACTGGTACACGTGTATCTGCCAGAATCATTTTGCAGCCATCAAAACAGGCTGGTTTGTTTGCTCGGAAGCCTTTTAAATGCATCCCACTTCAACTGCGCATTCGTTGAGACTTGATAAAGAGCTCGTTGATGTAGGGAGCAGTGGTTCAGATAGTTGTCATCAGACGAAACACGCTTCACTGTGGCAACTGATTCTGGCCACCAGGTAGTGTGGAGACAGAGGGGTCACGTTACGCCCCACATAATGTTCATAAATATCATCGGCATGGTATCATGGTGTGGTCAGGCATTATGCTCAATGACCGAACACTGCTGCATATCTTCGCGCGGAGTACCGTTACAGTACGGCGGCATTGAATGTATATTATTTGGACCCTATTCGTCTGTTTAAGGGCGCGGTAGGTCCCGATTTTTCGTTTATGTATAATAATCCACGCCCACACGGGACCGTTGAGGTGTCGGACACACTGGAAAGTGAAGATACCGAACATATGGAATGGCCTGCGAACTCACCACACCTAAACCCTGAGGTGTTTCTACAGTAATACGCCGTCCCCGAACTGTGTGAGACCGGGAAACTGCGTTGAGAGAGGAGTGTGACAATATCCCCCGTGGACTCCTCAGCAGTTTGGTAGCCAATATGAACAACAGGTGTGAAATATGCGTTAATTCGCGAGGAGGGCATATGCCTTATTGACAGCCCAATATCGGCCTTTATATCTGACTTGCGTCAAACATGAACGTTGCTTATGTCTGTTATCCTGCTTTCCCAGTCAGTGAAATCTGTACCAATTTTCGTTATAAACATACCATTCCAACTTTGTTACGTATGTACAGTGTTTCGTGCCATCATTGCCTGTGATTATTCCTGTCCAACAATATCTCTGTTCTTAGCAACTGTCAAAGCATGTATTTTTAGGTTTTCAGAGTTCTTAAATGGAGGCATGTTTTTCTCTTTTGAAGAACCGCAGCAGTGTGAAATACACGTCGGCAGATGACGTTCACATATGGATGCAATACCGGACAACAAGTGGAAAACACATAAAGAACAGCCTGGATATATTGATGCAACTTATTTTTTGCTGGTCCTGGGACACGGCGCGGCCCGGCGCTTGGCGTCTGGCGGTGCACATCGATCAGCACGGACGCCGTCGCTCGCGCGTGACGCTCCTGTCGAAGCGGCGGAATTAATTGGGTAA